>NC_086090.1:10939276-12268687 GCF_948474715.1 Cydia amplana
TCGTTCATTCCAGTCTTGAACCCAGTGGGGCACCTCTCCTCAACCACCCTGGGTCTGTTGGCCAGGTTCGCTGGGTCTCCCGACACGCCGTCGCACTTGTACCCCCCTATCGTGTTCTCGCAGAGGTACGACGGGCAGGGGGGGTTCGGGAGGAGGCATTCGTTGACGTCTGAAGTATAAAGTTCACACCGTGAACATTCAATTTGTTGACCTTAAATGCATGGACATAGCCGACATAGGTACTCATACGACATGCATCGGTTAAGTGTTGTTAATAAAATAATTATGTAGTCCAGCTTGTAAGCTCAAACTACAGTCCCAAACTAAAGAAAACACGAAGCTTATTTATATAAGTACTATTTTTGTCTTTTATCCGATGGCTATTGAGCTTTAGATTTATAATGTTTTTGGAAAAGAAAACGTGTTTTTATTACAACATGACTTTATTTGCTGACGCTGATCGTAAACCAAAGAGTATTTTATATATTAAACGTCAAAAAAGGCTAAGGAGGTCGGATGCATTGTATGGGAGATTTCATAGTTTCCGATCGCAGTTGATCAACTCGTCCATTGTGTTTGGTGTAACTGGCCTTAAACATTTACCATCACAAGCGAAGTTAACCAGATTCCTGGTGAACCCTGGAGGGCACTGTCCCTTCTCAGCAGCATGGCTCTTAACTGGAATACACTTGTATGAGCCGTGCACGTTGTAGCACTTCGTGCCGGGCAGGCACACGGGCGGGTCGTGCGTGCACTCGTCTATATCTGCGATCAAGATTGATAAGTCATTAACTCAAAGTGGATGTATTGGCACAGTAAAAGCTTCCAGGTTTTGAAAAACTCCATACTAAATCCCTGGAGAAAGACTCCACAACTGGAGGGTTCGCGGAAGGAAACTCCTCTGAAAACGCACTGTGCGTGACCATTTAGGTTTCAGGGTGCGGTGGCAGAAAGCGGTCGTGAGCCCACGATTTATTGATATGATTAAGTATCGAACACGACTTCTGAGCACGACCTATAATAGAAGCGAAATAACACACTCCAGTTTGGCAATAACCTAGTTTTTGGGGCACGCTTCCGAGGATGCTACAGAGAAATTACTACGGCCTATGGTTAAGAGGAGTGGAATGAATAACGAAATTGAAAGTAACAACAGACTATACGGTCGAAGTTTTTAATGTATGACCATTGTATGACCCATTCCCATTTCGTACCTTGTCACAGTGACAATCAATATGAAAGTTCCTAGAGACCTCATACCTTGGAGGATATAATCAAACGGAGACGCCATGTCTGTAATTTTCTGTACAAAACAGTCTGCCGATTTTTGCGGGGGAGGGGAACGTCAAATGTATGCGTAACGTAAAAATAGCCATGTCAGATAAACGTCAGTCCATACATTGTGTATGACCGTTGGCCGCCTATTTTCGACAGAGGGGAAAGCCTGTTAATGGCTACTCCGTTTAGTTGTATCCTCCAAGCCTCATACCTACTATTGTCATAGAGAAAAAAATACATAGATTGCTCACTCCATACTACTAGAACTATCAGTACTGCTACATCTATTGTCAAGTAGCATGCATCTATGTGAAGCAAATAGTTCCGCTACTCGATGCTAGATGTAGACACTGAAATTAATCTAACTGATGTATGGAGTGAGCACTCTTGTCTTACTATATTTCTCTATTCAAATAACAGGATAGTAGGTGAGGGTGGGGAGGGTCGATCCCTAGGGGACACTTGGTAAACTTCATTTTTAATCAAACCAAACGAGATACAATTTTTTGCGCTGGTAACACTCATTCATTCGTTCCTAACTTCACGTTCTGTCATGGCACTGTATCGGAAAAGTCAGTGGTTCAAAAATGGCGGACGGTGAAAGATTTTCTGCGTACTATATTACATTTCCGGTAAGCTTTAACTGGATTTATTTTATAATATGAGATGGAAATGATGTTAGTGAGTGTGCTTATTTTATTTGTTGTTTATTGAAGTGATGATTAACTTGGATTACATTGATATACGCGAACACATGTTTCGAGTACGGCACGTTTTATAATCTTACTATGTATGGGGAGACTTTGTCTTTTTCTTCAGGGGAGATATGATTCCGGGATCATGTCACCCCCAAAGCGATCAAGTATACATTGTAATAAATTTACTTACAAAATGATTCATAGAGCTATCATAAATATTTTCTTTTCTTTAGTAAATCAATCCGCGAAAGTACGACCAGAGAAACACTGATTTAAACTTTCAAGGTTTTTGACTCATTATTGTTTATTATAACGGAATTTAATGGCGAATAATTCAGTTTTTAATTATACAACCGACTTCAAAAACGGAATTATCCCCGTGGCCTTTGAAAAGACTGACTAAAGTTGACATCAACATTTTACGAACTACCCGTACTTGGTCTTTTTTATCAAGTTAAACGTTTTACACACAGGGGATGTTACTCGGTCGACAAAAAACACTTATAACGATATTTGGTTTTCAACCGACGATATTTGTTTTTATGGATGAAATGCTATTTCAATTGCTTTCCGACCTTATGTACTATATAACCGACGGTCCATAGAAAGGATTTTAGGATTATGCAGCTCAAACACCGTCCTCGAAACGTGAGCAGTAAATTTATAAACTTATTTATTATAGTAAACAATAACGACCAGTGATGGGTAAAAAAATTAAAATTGCTGTAGGTATCTGACGCTAAAAATACCTTCATAAGAACTTTAAAAAAATTAGCTTGTTACAAGAAATTTTATGTTAATAACTTAGATTTTTGTTTTTTTTTTGTACAAAAATTGATTCCCTATTTTATGTTGTTTTATGGATAATACGATTACATTGTTTTTTAAAAGTATAAGATCATGAATTAATATGTGTTTGATATCTTCATATATTAATTTTCTGTAGATAAAGTGAATAAATTAATGTAGATACTACCCTCTAAATATGACATTGCCACTTAAAATCTTTTTACCAAGTGTCCCCAAATCTGGAAGACTTGATCCCTTCGGCTTAGACATCTGATTACCGGAAATACAACTTCAAAGCATGGAAGATGCAATATATATATGTTTGCTGTGTATTTTACAAATTATAGATGCATTGCTAATAGCGATCCGAGTTATATAATCAATGAGAATCTGGTATGGGGAGACATGGTAAAAATATGTTTACCATGTGTACCAAGAACCAGGGTCACTTGATCCCCCTAGGATCAAGGCTCCCGACCAGGGGTAAACAAGTCTCCCTTACATAGGGGACACATGGTAAAAGTCAACAGTATGGGTTTTCATTAAATAATGTTCTAATTTATTGCACAAATCTGTTCTAATTCAAACTATTAATGAAGAGATAAATTCTGAGTATATGGTTTATAAAGTTTTTCAATACTACAAATAGTTAAGAAAATGTATGCTAAAAACAAAAGGGGTGATCAACCCTCCCCAGTTTCCCCTACTTGTTGTATATAGTTTCGAGCAGGTGATGGTAGTAGAAGTCAAACACCTTATGTGTGATAGTATAAGAACATTCTGAACGTTTATTCTCTAAATGCCTATTGTTTTATACACGTTAGGTTGCGCTGACACAAGCAATATGCGTTTATGTCGCAGTAAACCAAAGCGTTACTGCTAAACACTAAAAGTGGACATTCACCAGTTTCACCACATTACACCTCCCCCGAAAGTTCCTCTCACCGCCGGGGTGGCAGAAGAAAAAATTTAAACGCATTAAATAAATTTAAACATTACACTATGCTATTGTCAATCAAGGTACAAAATGGGTCCGAAATTTAAACCTTTGACTGTACCTTGACAGCTCTTCCCGTCAGCCATCAGCTCGTACCCCCGTTTGCACGAGCACTGGACATCGGCTCCGCCGTTGTCGTAGCACTTATGCTGGCAAGGGTTGCGAGGCTTACAGCGGTTTTTCGTCACCTAATGGAATTATAGTACAATTTTAGTCAGACATGAGCTTGTATGTTACACTCGCGCTTATATAACCCCGATAACGGAATGAAGCGTTTCTTCAAGATATCTTAAGACAAAAAAATTAAAAATTATTTATTTCCAAAACTAATATAGGCTCAGCCTGTATTAACGTGGGAATATTAGAGAAATTGTAACACATTTAGGTAGTGGGGTGGAGCCCTCCCGAACTATTAAGTCCAAGCCTGTGACTCGGGAGTCAGTGATTCCTCCTCTCCTAGGTGTCAGCTCTCTAGGTGTGACAAGACAGACGATAACTTATTTCTTTAAAATGTTTCCCATCAGACGGTCTAGCATGAGTTGCTTTCTCGCGCGCGACTCCATACATCTTGCGCGACTTCAAGTATAGAGTCGCGCGCGAGAGCGCAACTCATGCTAGACCGCCTAGCGTATTTATAGGGCTGGGACACTACTCTAGCACGTGTACAAGCCCGGCCATGAGTTTTTATCCTGCGTTACACTCTGCACTTTTAGCATTAGAAAGAACTTGAAAGAAGGTATAAGCGATTTTGACATGTCTTTTAATTGAAAAACACTTTTTAAAAATCAATAACTATTACTTATGAAAGCAGAAGACTATAAAAGATCGTATTAGATTCATAATTGTTACATATTTACTGTAACTTATTTTTAAAATGTGTTTTTCAATTAAAAGACATGTCAAAATCGCTTATACCTTCTTTCAAGTTCTTCAAGACACATCAAGATTGTTTACCTTATTTCTAATGCTAAAAAACGAAGTATAAGAGAGAAACAACATACCTCTTTACAGTTCTTCCCGTCAGGCATGAGCTTGTATCCTGGGTTACACTCGCACTTGTATGATCCTGGTATTGGGATGCAGTGGTGAGCGCAGAGTTCGTTCGGAGCGTACTCTTCGCATAGCGAAGATACCTCTGGGCACACAATTGAAACCATTACACATTGATGGTGGTATTCCACCTGTCCAATGTCATTGCGTCTCACTCTCTCACTAAGCATATTGTGAGACATAAGACATTGGACAAAGAAATTGGACAGATGGAATACCACCCTTACACATCATCATCAGCACCATAGAGAAATATAGTAAGACAAGAGTGCTCACTCCATACATCAGTTCAGACTATAAATTTCAGTGTCTACATCTAGCATCGAGTAGCGGAACTATCAGTACTGCTACTTGCCAATAGATGTAGCACCGACCGGAAAGTCTTATGCTGTTGAGATAAGATTTTCCGCTACTCGATGCTAGATGCTAATAGTCTTTTTGGTACTAAAACTGATGTATGGAGTGAGCACTCTATTATTTTTTTCTCTATGTCAGCACATAGCTTGTACGCCAAACTTCTGGAATTATTCAAGAATGGGAAAATCAAAAATACTTTTTTTTTCATAAGATATTATTTATTAGGTGACTAATTGAATGACATAAATACATAGACGTAGTATTTATTTATTAAATACTAGATTTATGCATAAATAAATTCATAACATTAAAATGACATGTATATAGGTAATGACAAACAACTTCAGAAAAGTCTATGGCAGTTATTAGAAAGAGATCGCAATAATGAGTCCTAATTATGGAGGGTCCTAATTATACTACTCTTTGGTAGAATATAACATTAGGTATACTTTTTGCTCTACTCTATGTTTACAGATATGATATGTTACCAGTATGTTACAGATAGTTACTTAACTGTCATACAGCTGTCATTAATTTAGTATAAATGTTATGTTATGATGTATATGGTGTAAGTATCATGATTTCATCAATGTAATCTTATCGAGATTGTGCAGTACAGTTGAATTACTATGTACAATATTCTCTTAGGATCCATCTAGCACATGGTATAATAATATACTCCGCCTGGTACTCTCTTCCGAGATTCGCGAATGACCTGTCACTTGCCTACGTCATCATGCTGTTTACAGGTTCTTAAACTTTAAAATGTGGGAGAATTTTAACCAACGGTGAAAATTATTTTAACGGCATTAATTTTAAGTTATTCATGTAGAAACATAGTAAAATAAAACAAATCTATACTGCCCTTTTCACCCCTACTCTTACAGTTCCGAATAGAACAGCCAACCATTTTCGTAACAAAACATTAATTACCAAGCTTACGACGTGAAAAGTTTGGAAAACACTGCGACTGCTGACACTGAGCGAGAAGGAAATAACAATTAACACGCGTTCGACAAGGATGACGGTCAGGGACAAAATGGCGGATTGTCAAATGTGACAGCGCTATCCTGTGTTGCCAGTAGTGTAAACAGAATTACCCGAACGTCTGAAATTTCTTTCGTGAATCGGAAGATATTGCTAACGAATAATTAAAAATGACGTGTTATTGTAAAATTTAAGATAAAATACAAATAAATGAAAATTATAAAATTATAAAGAAATATTTTAACTTATTAACCATAGATATAATGTACCCATGTAACATGTTATGTTGAAATAAAGTGGCAATGTTATTGTGACGTAGGCAAGTGACACTCTGGGAAGAGAAGACCATGTTTTATTAGACCATGATCTAGCAGGTTTTATAAATAATAAAGTACCTGGTGATCTCTTAGTTCAGTGAGATTAGATCCCACCCTTTTTTACGTCCCTAAAACTCTTGTTTTCCTTGAACCTTCACAGTGGCTAGGTGTGTGTGTGATTTATAATTTACTAAGTGATTGTGGAAATGTTCAGGACTCAACTTAGCTACGAGCTAAGGTAAGATTTATTTAGGTAAAAATCTTAAATCAAGTCGCGTTAGAAAGGTGGGAAGGAGAGGGGAGGGGGGACCCCCCCTCCAACTTTCCCCTCGCGGAGATGCTTGGTTTCTGAATTATTCATGGTTATAATACTTATAATTTGAGGTTATAACAGTGCCAAAGATTGTAATACAGAGAGGGAGGGAGGATACTTCTCACCTTTCTATTAAGGCGACTTGATTTAAGATGCAACCCTTTATTTACCTTTCGACGAAGGTATAGCAGGGTACACGTGATGCGCAGGCTTACCCGCAGTGGTGTGGTTCAAAGGTTCTATGTGCAACTTCTTGTTGTGGTCGACGGTTTTCTGAAAGTATACCAAAGGTTGTACATTTCTATCATTATTATCTTAATTTTACAATGTGTTGGATGATGTTTTTGGGTCTCTATTGTTTCCCAGATAGTTTTAAGCCATAATGTATTGTTTGCCCGAATTTTCGTTAGTTCATAATTCATTTGGTTCAGAAACGCGTCACTTTTCAGGATTGCCATAAAACAAACCTAACCTAACCTAACCTATCTATAGGATAACCTAACGAAAATCCTGAAATGTTATCGGTTTCAGTTTTATGACTAATGATAATATGACAAACAATGCATTATGACTTAAAACTTTATGGGAAACGACGGGACCCCGATGTTTTTACCTTCTCTAAAGCGCCACTTGCACTATCCCACTAACCCGGGGTTAACCCGTTAAACCGTTAACCGAGTGTCAAATTGTACTGGTAACCATGGTAACTCCAGGTTTAACCGGCTAACCCCGGGTTAGTGAATGGTGCAAGTGGCCCTAAATGTTTATGTCGCAAAATTTAAACATCCGTTGGTGATCGATTGCTGATGGCTACTAACAGCTTTCGTAAGTACCTTCGTAAGAGATTTTTATAATTATAAATGGGCTTACTCATGGCCACAGACTAGCCGAGGCGAAGACGTGGCCTTCGATGGAGCGAGCCTGCCCAGAAGGTGCCTGTTCACCCTTGATTTGAAGGTTGCCGGGTTATATGAGCTCGGAAATATAGACGCCGGCAAGGAATTCCATTCCTTGACAGTGCGCATAAGAAAAGAGGAAGCAAAGCGCTTCGTGCGAATTGGTGGAATATCTACCAAGTAAGGATGGAAACCGGCCGTACGTCTAAAAGAATTAAACATATATTACCACACAACACTGCTTAAACGCGTCTCCAGAAAGCAATTGGTCCAGGCTGTCTCCTTCTGGTGCTGTACAGGAGTTGCCACTGCCGGCAGCTTCTATCCCTCTCTTGCACTCATTGCAGCAGGACTAGGAAAGAGATAGAATACCATTTATAGTTGGTCAAACCAAATTGTCAGTCAGTAAGAACTAGGAAAACTATACGCATCCTTTTCATTTGGGTGCTAGTACTAGTGTAAGACAAAGATCGTATGATTCTCTCTGTCTATGTTTGAAACGAGACAGTCCTTTGAAAAACTGTATAATATGATCTGATGATGGACACCAAAGGTTACATATGGGAACTTTGTAATAGGTACCTAAAATACAATAACCTTATTGAGTGGCAATGTATTTGTGTTCCATCGTAGCGTCGAAAATACTGAGCCGATTGTGTTAAATCAATTTTCAATTTATTTGTCGGTGACACGGGCTACAAGATAAAGATAAGATAAAGATAGTTTATTTTCCAAGTATGCATTACAAATATTACAATGCGCCTATGAACGTCAAATAAAGCTACGTCGGCTCTAACCATACACCACTGCTCGACAAGATTTAAAAAATGTCATTTCTCATGATCTGAAAGAGGGTCTTTGTTGTTCTAAGATGATATGTTTCTGCACTAGAGCATTTTACGTTCCAAGTAGGTAAGACATTGTTCATTTTTTTACGATTAACAATTGAAATTTGGGTTTAAATTAAATTGTATACCAAATCCATATTTGTTATACAATTTCCATTCTGATATTTCACTCCCCATTCCATAATATACAAATAAATCCTTCAAAGTTGTTCTATTATTAGTTGTTTATTCCGAGATAATGAAACACTTACGTTACCTTACAGAATAAGGATACTTATTGACACTGACATAATTTAAGTAACACAACACTAATCTCAACAATCTCATAATATTGTCAACACAAACTGCACATCGCAAAATGGCTTATCTTGATAAAACAATGTGTCGTTTAAGCCGTTTCTTACATCAGATTAAGAACTGCCCATTACAAAACATCCTATCTTAATATAACAATTTGTTTGTTAAGCCCTTTCTTATATTAGAACGTTATCAAGTGATAAGCATTCCTAATTATCTAGTTTCGTGTGTAGTTAACCGATACTGGAATGCGAGAATGTTAGGTAATTGGGTTAATTTAATTAAGTAACTCTAATTTCAATTTGATGCCGAGTATGTAAATGTCTATGACGGGACTGCCTGGGAAACACAATACATCGACCAAGCAAGCGCCAAATATGTCTGTTTCATTTTGTTACAGGTCGCATTTTTCAATCAATTCTCGCAATTTTTACATTTTGTTTTCAAAATGGCCGAGTTGTGTTGGGTTTGCAAATTTACGTTAATAGAGCTCATAGGTACAGTGAAACCTGGTTAAGTGGGACCTGGATAAGTGAGAAACCTCTATTGCTGGGACTCATGGTGCGGTCCCGACACTTTAGCACTGAATTACCTGTGTTAGTGAGAAAAAACGAACCTCTATAACTGGGATTAGTTGTTGTGATTTTAAAGTCACATTTACCTCTATAATTGAGACAGAGAGTGTATTTTACCTCTTTTACTGAGACTATATTTATAAGATCACTTTTTCCTGATTGTTTTTTTTTAATTTATTAGGAATTGACCTCTGTATCTGAGATAACGTCAATCTATGACCTCTTTAACTTGGACTTTATTGATCAATTTCCGTATTCTTACTAAATCTTAGTCTATCCACAAATTCCGCATTTGCTTAATAATTGTGTCTAAACGACTTGAAGTTTCATTTAGGTACTTTATGTAGTTAAAACTATCGAAACGAAAACTGAAATCTTGATAGTAACATGAATAAACAAATTTTCATTTAATAGATTTCTAAGACGCAATGAAGTCCGTATCAAATTTAATTGAAAAAATATATCCTTTGGAGAATCATTTAAAATAAATTCAAAGAAATATTTAAACAGACTTAAAAAATCTTTAGGGACAAGGATTATTTTACCTTATTTAGTTTTAAAGATAATTACAAAATACCTTATTAACCACCTCTATAACTGAAATATATCCTCTATTCTCACCTCTATTAGTGGGACCCTCTGTAAATGAGACAGAAATTTATTTATACCTGGCTAACTGAGAGCCTGGGTAAGTGGAATACCTCTTTAAGTGAGACAAATCTGCTCGTCCCTTGAGATCTCACTTATCCAGGTTTCACTGTATTAAAATATGCATCCTCAGTGGTAGGTAAATGTAAGTATACCGTTTCATATACCTATTATGCATAATTGCCTAGTTTTAAAAATTAGTTGCTTCGGTCATCGCGGCAGTAGGTTGTGCTAAAACAGTCCGAGCATAGGCATCCGACACTTGGTTTCCTAGGACGGGTGATTGGTCACGTGATGCTTTCTATAGAAAACTTAAGTACGCCTCGACCCGGACCCGGACCGTTGTAGCATGAGTCATCCTTATCGCCTCACCTGTGCTGTTTCAATGGTTCCGTCACAGTTTTCCGTGCTCGTTGCAATGTCGATACCTGTGTCGCACTCTTTCTTTTTCCTGAAAGTACCAAAATTATGGTCAGAGATCGGACAAATTTGCGACATTGCTCGCAATAATGTGGACATGACTCCAAACTTGATTAAATAATTAATCATTTAATTAATTTCTTACCTGAGGTTTAATTTTGATTCCTAATCAATAAAAAACACAAAGATTTCTTATAATGTAAATTTATTAAAGAAATTAATCAGTATGTTTTCCAAATTTTCTGTAGGTACTCACTTTTTTATATCAATAATATATTTAAGTGCTATTTATTGACGAGGGAACAAAATTAAAGCTCAAG
The DNA here is from genome assembly GCF_948474715.1 of Cydia amplana. Taxonomy (NCBI): domain Eukaryota; kingdom Metazoa; phylum Arthropoda; class Insecta; order Lepidoptera; family Tortricidae; genus Cydia; species Cydia amplana. The sequence goes on from NC_086090.1 coordinate 10,950,067, forward strand.
TAAAAAAATAATTAAAATAATTAAATGATTAATTATTTAATCAATTTCGGGGTCTTGTCCACATTCTTGCGAGCAATGTCGCAAATTTGTCCGATCTCTGATTATGGTTAAGAATCAAATATTAGTATAGTATTCCCTTCTCTAAAAACGGGTGATGAATGAACGAGAATGGTAATCATCTTCCTCGCGTTGTCCCGGCATTTTGCCACGGCTCATGGGAGCCTGGGGTCCGCTTGGCAACTAATCCCAGGAATAAGCGTGGGCACCAGTTTTTACGAAAGCGAGTGCCATCTGACCTTCCCACCCAGAGGGTAAACTAGGCCCTTATTGGGATTAGTCCGATTTCCTCACGATATTTTCTTTCACCGAAAAGCGTTTGGTAAATATATCAAAAGATATTTCGTACATAAGTTCCGAAAAACTCATTGGTACGAGTCGGGGTTTGAACCCGCGACCTCCGGATTGCAAGTCGCACGCTCTTACCGCTAGGCCACCAGCGCTGAACGGGAATGGTTAATAAAAACTGAATAATCACTTTGACGACCGGTCTGGCCTAGTGGGTAGTGACCCTGCCTGTGAAGCCGCGGTCCTGGGTTCGAATCCCAGTAAGGGCATTTATTTGTGCGATGAGCACAGATATTTGTTCCTGAGTCATGGTTGTTTTCTATGTATTTAAGTATTTATATCTTATATATATCGTTGTCTGAGTACCCACAACACAAGCTTTCTTGAGCTTACCGTGGGGCTTAGTCAATTTGTGTAAAGATGTCCACTTACTGGAAATACTGCTTACAGCAAGCATCCATGGCATAAAGGCACAGTGGCCCTAAATCCCGTGCCACAGCCGGCGGGGCTGATGATGAGCAGTCCTCAGATGTATGCTGCCTGGCATAGGACGTGCCCTGATCGCAGCATAGCTTCGATATTCTCGGGATATCGTCCACGAATCCTGGAAAATAAAGATGCTGATGTAAAGATATATCGCCTTCAGATATATCGGAGCGGTCAAGGCATTCACATATATCTGAACACGCCTTTATTATCAAGGTGTTAGAGTGCGTGTGCAGATATTGTGAACACCTTGGCCGCTCCAATATATCTGATGGTGACTGTGCAACGGCCTCCTAGCTTAGTCGGTAGTGAACCTGCCTACGAAGCAGATGGTCCCGGGTTCGAATCCCGGTAAGGTGTGTTTATCACGAATATTTCTTCCTGAGTTACGCATGTTGTCCATGTTTCTAAGTATGTATTTATCAGTATAAGTATCTATTATCATAGCCTAGTGCTTATAGTACAAGCTTTACTTAGTTTAAGGCTAGATCTAGGTCGATCTGATGTTTAAGTTGTATATTTATTTCCCAATATTTATTTGACTTTGTGATGAATTTATTTTGCTACCTATTGATATTTGATAATGATTTTTATTTTTTATAGTTCACGATCATAATATAAATTCGTATAGATTAGCTTAGAATAATTTCTAATATAATTTCATATTATAAAATAAATAAATCAAAATCTAAGAGAATCTTTACATTGTGGTAAGGTTGCCTGAAAGAGATCGCTTTTTAGCGATAAGACCGCCTGTTGTTTACCTCTGCGTGTGTTTCTGTTTTCTTTTATTGAGGTGTGCCATAAAGAGTATTTGTATTGTATTATATTGTATATTAGTATTTTTCGTACTTATTATTATTTGGGCGGTATTTATTATTGTCATCTTAAATGTCCCTGGACGCCAATAGTTAACTTTACCGCAAACCACAACGATTATATAGAATAAACAAACATGCATCAATGTCGCATTTCTGGGTCAGTGGAATGGGAGCAGATTCTTGGGAGGAAACTTGCGCCCACGCATATTGCAGCATGTTTATAGGGAAATTATCCTTGTTCACTATTCTGATTAATGTTCGGGCCAGTTAGTATTATCTTCAGATTCAGAGTATTTGCTTTCGGAAGATACAAGTGTCATACAATATGCTCAACATATAGAATATGGATATATGGAGAAGAGATAACTGTGATATGAGTCATATGTGGACCGTTGTCTAAGTGAAAAATGTACTCTGAGTTTCGTCTAAGGGTAACCGATATTCAGTTTCAGTGGTGTCTTGTACCCTGTGTTGAGTATTGTGACCTATATAATATACCTATATATACTCGTAGTTTTATTATATTAACTAGCGACCCGCCCCCGTCTTCGCACGGGTAGTTCAACGAATTTACACAAAACCTTTACAAATTATACACTAAAACCTTCCTCAAGAATCACTCTATTAAAAGGTGAAAACCGCATGAAAATCCGTACAGTAGTTTTTGAGTTTATAGCGAACATACAGACAGACAGACGCTTCAGGGGACTTTCTTTTATAATATGTATTGATAGGTACCTACCTATGTATTTTTAATGGCTTACCGCCAAGTGACCTAATTGTTTTAATTGAATAAGTAATTCATCATAAACTGAACAATAAAATTAAATGCCTATAGTTCTCAAGTAGTCATAAAATTGCAAATAATAGGCAATTGCAATTTAAACGTGCTTGCATTATACCTATCTATCAATTACACTTGGTTTATTTTTCTGATTATTAAGAGGTATTACACAAAAGAGGTTATTAAAAGAAAGAATTAAATAATTAAACAAAAGAATATAAAATGAATTAAAATATTACTTGAAGCAATTAATATCACTAGATCACTACCAGTAATTAATTAGTATTGATTGTCCGAGCATTAGCGAAGGACTATACGTTTCGTTTTATCTTAGACAAAAATTCTTCCGTATGTCCGGATGTTCTCCGCTACAGGTCGCAATTCTCAATCGATTCTCATGAAATTTTGTGAGCAGATTCGAAGATTTAATCGATTTTTTTTTTCAAAATGGTGGAGCCTTACGTTGATTCAGTTTAATTTAAACCTTTCCTCGAGGGCTACCGCTCACAGAGCCATAGAGTCAATTTAGAAGTAAAACAATTTTGTTTGTAAATTACCAAAAAATACGGCATAGGTATTTATGAAGGCCACAAAAGTCTTCCTTTTGTCTATTCTTTAAATAAATAATTAATCGTATTTATGTACATTTAATCGTCTCACTGCCCCGAATCAGCCATTTTTTATAGTCGCCAGATGGACTGACATCTGGATGGGTTTAAACACTCACATGTTCTTATAAAAACATTGCGAATTGCTAACAGATTGTCCTAATTGTATACCATCGCGCACACTGTTAAGGGGAGGCTAACAAAACATTTGTAGATTTTAATTGAATTTTTACACGTCTTAATCAAGGGTAATGGTATGAGTGTATGTTTATGGCACATCCACATTGTCAGTAGAAAAAGGCGGCAAATTAAAAATATAGGCGCGAAGGGTTGACACCCCGAAGAAAATTTTAATTTCTCGTCTTTTTCTGCTGGAAAAGTAGGTTTGTCTGAATATAAATGCCATGAAGAAATTCTTGCGAGATATTTAGTTATATTTGCAAGGGCAGACATCAACCAAAACCTTAAAAGATTAAAGTTGACTCAATATAAAAATCACGAAAACATGTCTAATTTTCATTAATTTTCGATTGTATACCTTAGATGAAGATACATATGGTTACCTTATATACCATAGCAGTATCATTTTAACAAATAAAATATCTACTTATATAGCCTATGGATCTGACAAGCAAAATTTTAAACAAGTATACTATACTTTTGTTTCCTTCAAATCTCTAGGATAGGAGGATTTACACCCCCTCTTAATCTCTGTTGATTTTGTAATTTAAACCTTCCTGCTTTAACAAACGGTTGAGTTTTTAGTGATGGAAGTTTGAACTTAGTTTTAAATTAATTGTTACTTTTGACAGTTAAGTAGGTCGGACTTTCAAGGTTATGGTTTAAGTTTGAAGTTACCAAGTCAACCGGTGGCCGAGGTGGGAATCGAACCCGCGTCTTCAGTCAGACGCGGCTAAGGTCCTGACCTAGTAAGACCACCTGTAAGTACATATCGTTTTTACATTTTACATATTTTTGAATAAGAATAAGAATTTGTTTGTTTGATATAATAATCATCGCTTTTTATATATCAAACGGCCTTGCCATGTTTAAGCATATTGAAGATGTTAATAAAAGTTTTAAGGTCACCATAGTTAACACATGTATGTTAGAAAGTAACATTCTCATTATGTTTGAGCCACTACAGTAGAACCTCGTTAACCCGGACGGGCAAACAACCAGCTGTTGCGGATTTTACAGAGGTTTTCGCGTTATCATCTGCAACATGCTCAAATGCTTAATTGGAGTCCAGACAAGACAATTTTTCGCCAATCTGATGAAATTGTCCGATCAAATCAGGACGTCCGGACGCAAACGCCAATTTGATTCCCTGATCAAATCAGCAGGTGCCACATAAATGCCAATTTTCGAAGTTAGTATCTACTTATGGAATGCAAATTGGTGATTAAATTGTGTACGTGAGGACGCTAGATGAGATTGCCGCCAATTATTTTCCTGATCAAATCGGTCGATTTGCCCAGCTTGTCTGGACTCTATAAAAATCACCTAATAAATGAACGATTAATTGATTTATTTGTATTAACATACTTATATTACTTTGGTGTAAGTAAGAATATAAATTAATAGTAATAATAGTACTTTCTGATTTACATTTTCGCACTTTATAACGAAAGCACTCTTAGTCTGGAAATAACTTTTCAAACTTCGTACCTAATTTTGTTTAACCTGAGACCGTCCAGATTACCTGTATTTCCGAGGTTTAAAAGAGGCTCTACTTATTATAGGTACCGTATTTATGAGTAGGTAGGGTGATTCTGATTCTTAAGTTTTTTTTGTGTTGCCTGTAAGAATATCATATATTATTAAGAAAATAAGTAAACTCAATTAATATAGGGTAATTGTGTCAGATACCGTCCAATTATAGGAGATGTCTACTTTGAAATGCTAAAAAAAAATATTTAAGTAGTCTTACTTAAATGTGCTATATTTGTTTGTATTGCTCATATTGTCTATTTTAGGTTAATATTACGTGACCTTAAATAATATTTACGGTTTATTTTATAAAAAATATATTTTGAAAAAGTAGGGTTATTTCAGTTTCCGTCCGCCTGTGAGCTACTTTTCGTCCACGTATGAGTCAGTTTTCGTCCACTGTATGAAAAAGTACTGTAGGGTGCATTATTGCATTGAAAATCAATTATACCTATCTTTATTTTTTGTTTTTATGTTATATAGATAATTCTTAGTTAGTTACTAGCTTCTGCCCGTGACTTCGACCGCGTAGAATGGTTATTTTCGTGATAAATATTTATATATATTTCCTTCCTCAGGACTCAGACCGACAAACAGTGTTACATTCGCATTTATAATATATAATATCAATATAATAAGGAATCATTTATTTTTAAGCTATGTACGTTACTAGTACCGACTTAGTTTTGTTTTGCATATGCGACAAAAAAATCGCAGCGATTTTAAAATTGTGATTTGTCACATTTTTCCGCGACTGCTCGCGACGCCATTGTCACAAAGTGAATTGCAGCATACGGAGTTGTATGGCCCCGCGCGCACTGCGATAATAAAATCGCACCCCGGACCTCAGTCGGCATTTCGCTCTCCAAGAGTCAACATATCGGAACCTGCTTCTCCAATGGAGTCACAAGATGAGACGCTAGATGTTAACCGTTTAATTATAGAAATAGAAGGAGATCACCTTTGTGGTATAAATACTCAGTCATACAGCGATTGCATATTGTTTCACGCCTGGCGACTGGTACGAAATCCATGTCGAGAATGAACAAATCGTCGACTTTTCATCGCAGTGCGCGCAGTGAATTTTCTGCGATAAATTACAGCGCGATTCTAAAATCGTCTCGCAAAAATTAAAATCGTGGTGCGCGCTTGGCCTTACAGACGCCCGGACCGTGACTTTGCGGTCCGGCGCACGTTCGATCGTGTGTAAGGTGATCCGCCGTATGTACGTCCATTAAAGCCGTGTAACAGACAACCGCACCCATGAGTGAGAGCGAGAAAGAGATGGCTTTTAAGGACGCAGTTTTATAAAGCCCCACATTCACACTCCTACCGTGTAGGCCGCCTCGTAGTCCGCCTCGTTGGGTAGGATTGTGTATGGGGGTTGTGGACTACGAGCCGTCCTACAAACGGCTAAACGGTAGGACGGCTCGTAGTCTACAACCCCCATACACAATCCTACCCAACGAGGCGGACTACGAGGCGGCCTACAAGGTAGGAGTGTGAATGCGGGGCTTAAGTGAGAGCGAAAAACAGATACTTATTAAACCAGCATCCACACGGCCTGGTACAGCTATCAGTTCATGCTGTAGGATATAGAGCGAGATAGGGAGACAATTATATGTCTCATTCTTGCAGGACTATTTTGTAACATCGTGTAAATACTGCTTAATAATCATAGACATTTCAATTATTTTAAAGCCCGCTCCACACTCGTGCGCGAGATATTAAGGAGGGAAAATCGTAAGATTTGACATTTTTTATATTAAGATTCGAGTAATGCTTGATGCTTAAATAATTAATTGCCTATTTTAACTTATTTCCTCGCATATTTGGGGCAAACCACTATGCTCCGGTGGGAATAGCAATTCGTGGAATCGTCTCATTGTCGGACTCAGTTCAATTCTTTCATTTCGTCGAACAAAATCGAAACTCATCCACGAATTGCTATTTTCGCCCTCAGTAATCATGTAATAATAAATCTCGTCTACACCACTCATAGTACATGGACGGAAACTGAAACAATATTTAAAGCTATTTTTAGTTTTCGACCACGTATTTTAAACATGATTTTAATCAAGCAACACTGACAAAATCGTGGACGAAAACTAAAATGTATAATCTTATAAGCAAGAAACATCATTTTAAGAGAAAATATATAGTAGTTTATAAGTCTTTTGAAGTAAAACGATCATAACAAATACTCACCTAGCTGTTCCAGTTACCGTCCGTGTGGTCGGAAACTAAATATTTTTCAAAATTAGTATGTCAGTACTCGTCCACTAAATTTATCAAAGATTATTATGAAAAAACTATAAAAAACACTTAAAATTGCGTTTACTATACTTTTAAGTTGCAGTATGTGCCAATAACGTAACTTAAACTAGTTAAATTAATTAATAAACTTACCGTGAACATTTGCCGCCAACACTTTTTTTTTCTTGCAAAATGACGTTTTCAAGCTCTGGATGCAATGCCGCCACTTACATAATTTTTTTTAAAGCCGCTATTTGTCAAATAACACTTTTATTTTGGTAAAAATATTGCTTAGACATTATGGATTGCAACAAATCCAAACATGTGTGAGAAGGCTTGTTTATATTCAAATTTTCCGCAATTCTTTGTAGCAACTCCGCCAAGTGGACGGAAACAGGCACTGGACGGCAAACAGACACAATTACCCTACCTTACTTATCAATTTCCCTCTAGTTTTATGTCAACCTAAATGTATTGTCCTAAGAGTATTCAAAACATATAAAAAAATACAAGTTCAAGTAACTCATTCCTTCGAAATTAATAACAAAATGAAGTAGGTAAGTACCTACCTACTTAATAACTTTGCCACTCAACCATTTAAATAAATTTCTCATTAATTAATTTAAGTAACGCATGTGTAATGAATGAACTAAGCAAAATATTTGCATTAACAATCATTCCAAATTAATCAGTGCAATGTAACCCAAAACCCAATGCACTATTTACGCAAGAATTATCAGCATTATCATAAAGTAAACAATAGGTACATACCGTAAGCAAAACTACACAACACTAACACACACACAACACTTAACCTCATATTTAATTCCATTTTGTCCACTTAACGGTTATTTTGATCGAGAGAATTCTATATAAAGTTCCATTTCAGTTTGAAAGTTTGATTTTTAAATTAGGAACGCTCCATGGATCCTTGCGCGAACGGCGTGCGCCTGAGTCGATCTATTTCGGTCGCGCATGCACCTCTCTGTCTTGGCAAGGAGTAGGAAAATACAGAAAGGCTACTGAGGCAAAGGATTATACAATACAATACAAATCCTCTTTATTGCACAACCTTAGAATAAATGTACATGGAAACAGAAATAATAGGTACATGAAGACAGAGGCAAACAACAGGCGGCCTTATCGCTAAGGAGCGAACTCTTCCAGACAACCTTAATTGGTTAATCCGAGTAAAATTTACCTGAAGGTCGATTCAAATTTGACAATTTGGTATAGTTTTCAACTGGTTTCGATACGACCCTAATAATCGCAATCGTCTTGTTGATTGGCGCGCATCTCACGCACGACTTCACTTCATTTCCCATGCACCAATCAGCGTGAGCGACCGCCAAATCCTGTCAAAACCTTATAAAGTCCCTCGCCGCGTCTGTCCGTTTGTGTGTATGTATATGTTCGCGATAAACTCTAAAACGACTAAACGGATTTTTGTGCGGTTTTCACCTATCAATAGAGTAATTCTTGAGGAAGATTTAGGTGTATAAATTGTTAAGGTTTTGTGTAACCCGCGCCCGCGGGCGGGTCGCTTGTCTAAATTATAGTTCTGATAATATACTATTGGTGTGAAGTTGTGAATATTTATTTATTTATTTATTTAGTAAGTAAGTAAGTAATCATTTATTGTCAGATTGTGCATGTCAGTTTACAGATGTTACAAAATTATTAGATTTAGAGAATGATTAGTCTTTATTGCACCAAAGAAAAACCTTATAGTACAAAAGGCGGACTTAATGCCATAAGGCATTCTCTACCAGTCAACCTTAAGGCTAAGCAGAGAGATCGTGAGCGGTGCTACAATTACAACAGCAAAACCAATCAATAAATTACGGATAACATATTAAATACCTATAGAAATATACTTTATCCGTAGTACCTATACTAGACACAGTGTACACGGACTTATAGCGCCGTATGGCACGTCTGCTCAATATGTTACTCTTTGCACCTCCCACTCGGTTGCAGCCTGGCTGAGTTATGGGATGCTCAGGACGCTCCACATCTTCAGAAGAACAAGGTCCTAACTCTCTACAACCTCCCTACATTTTTACACCTTTTCTATTTGTTTAGTTGCATTTTGCTACACAACAGAAGAGAGTAGTAACAGTCTATGATATCCGTAGGTTTTTAGTTCTTTTTAATCGGTTATCTCAGGGCTAATAGTTTTGTATCTTGTTTATCTTAAAGATGAAAACAAAACAAAAACATACTTGGTTAACGGTGAACTTTTGACAGGTTTGAGATTAGAGGCCAAATGTCAAAGTAGCAAGGAGTTTGATAGATAAGCCATATATCTTATACCTTTAAACGAGCTATTCTTGTATATATATTTATATAACCTATACATTTCGTGGATCCCGGAAACGGCTCTAACGATACGATGAAATTTGCTATATGAGGGTTTTCGGGGGCGAAAAATCGATCTAGCCTAGGTCTTATGTCTGGGAAAACGCGCATTTATGAGTTTCTACATTATGTTTTCCGAGCAAAGCTATTAGGGTTTATTTTATGTACTTAAGATATTATATAACCCCAGATATTAGGGTTTATTTTATATACTTAAGACATTTCATATGATAATCATCATCTGTCCAAGCAGACGAAATTGCGGGCAGAAGCTAGCATTTTATATTATCCGAAAAAAATGTTGTGATGCTCTGATATTACTGACAGACGGACGGACTAGACCATCAAAATTATGTTAATGTGGCACCTTCACCGGTGCCACCTTATCTGGTTAACTAAATTTATTTTACTATTTAACCCCTTACCGCATATGGAGCCATATATGGCGGGTATGATATTCGACTCTATTTGACAGCTATTGAAGTTCAAATTTAAACAAATGTTTTTATTACTTGCATTGAGGGGTTAATTAATTCCCTGTACGCCAAAACAAAAGTGTTGGACCATGTACAGTCGGCATCAGATATATTGGAGCGGCCACGGCGCTCATAATATCTGACCACTCCTCTATTGTCAAGGTGTTAGAGTCCGTAGACCTAGTTTTGAGCACCTCGGCCGCTCCGATATATCTGATACTGCGAAGTGATTCTCGGAACCGTGCAGCTTATCTAAACATTCTCGTTTAATTGCTTCCAGTTGGATTGATGTTTATGTCTGACTTGTCTGATTTATTTCTGTTCATATTTTGCATAATGTTTGATGAGTTTCTTGGAATTTTCGTGAGAAACATTATCATTGAGTTGCTTCTCGGTGAAGGAAAACAGAATGAGGTTTCCTCAGAACAACCGGAGATAATGCGTAATATTATTTATTTTATTTCATAATAAATAAAAAGGGAACAGGGTAATTCGCCAGTAACTGGCCACCTGTTAGTAACTCCCCCCCCCCTGAACCTAAACAAATTATATTCACCGATAAACATAATTCATTTTAGTATAAGGTGGCTATAGGCCGGTCACTAAACTTTAAATTGTTCGAGAGCATCACATTATATCCTACAGTATATTGATGTTTGGAATATAATAGAACACTATTTTGTGAATGTATGTGTAAAGTAATCTCTAAACTTACTAATAAAAAGTAGTAGCAATTAAAAACATTGTATTATGTATAGAGTTATAGGTGACACAGCTCAGGTAAGCAGGAAAGCACATCAAATATTATATGTTGGTAATTAATAATAATCAATCAGATTTATATAATATGTTTTCCCATTTCTTTTAATAACTTTATTTTCTTTTCCTTTTGTAAGAATTTGATATGTTTTCTGAAAGAGCTACGATTTTGTATGATTCCATGTACATATGTATATTTTCTAAATCAAATTTCTATTACACCTTATGTGTATAATTGCATGAATTCTATAGTAATTTAAATTGTATTTTTTCCCTTATTTTCTCGTAATGCATGTTAATTATAAGATGTAATTATTTTTGAAAAGATGTGTCCCGCCGAGTTTGTTGCCGGTCCCATATTGGGATACCCTCCTCCAATTGAGGGGGGATTTAAATCTTCTCGGGGCAGAGGTGTAGGGTTGGAGCCGGTCTACCTAGCTTTATTTGACGTTCATAAGCGCATTGTAATTATGCCTACTTGAATAAACTATCTTTTATCTTATCTTATCTTAAAAAATATATTGAGATTTTTGGAAAAAAAAATTTTAAAAATGCGGTTTTTAAAAAGATGTAAACATCAAATTCTACAGTAGCGATTTTTTGTTCAAAAGGCATAACTAAATATTTTACACTGTAAGTAAAATATGCACCACTTTTTTAGTGGTGCATACGTCACGAGCAATAAAAATGTTTGAAATAAATAATTACAATACAACATTAATTAAACACTTGGTGATTTTCCACTATATTGTTACGCCAATTATTCTACTCAATCTAATAAAATAAAAAACCAGGGGATTTTATTTTTACTATTTTTTAAACAATTATAACGTATTTTACCCCACGCGCATTAATTCTACAGTATATTTTTTAATGCACCATACAGCCTGTAATTAATGTTATCACAACGTCAAAGAATCTCCTATTAATACAATGAGCTTTTGTCACAATTGTAAAAATGGCTATCGTTAAATTATTTAAATGATCGGCGCGGGGCGGGAGGGGAAGCGATGGCGATACCTCAAGGCCGCACGGCCGCAAAGCAACGGATTGGATAGGATGAAGGTATCTTAGGGCGGTTACAGAGTAGCGTTTTATACGAGCGTACGCGTACAGTCACCAGCAATTAAATGTCTGCTAGTGCACGAAAATACTAACGACCTTTTTTCCTACGTCCAGTTGACCTAAGTTTAAAATGTATAAATTGCGAAACTTGTAACGATATGTGTCCCACGTTTAGCTGACCTAAGTTTAAAAAGTCTACCGTACCGCGAAGAAATTCAAAGGTGTATGTGAAGTCCCCAATCCGCATTGGGCTAGCGTGGGGACTACCGTACAAAACTGATAATTTTATTTAACATCACGATTTTTGGTCGTTCATGAACTGTCAAAAGTGACGTTTCTTCAAATAAAAACGTCACTTTTGACACTTGTATGGATGGGATATGTCAGTGTCAAACAAGTGACTAAAGTGACGTTTTTTTTAGAAACGTCACTTGACACTTGTATGGATGGGATATGTCAGGGTCAAACAAGTGAGAAAAGTGACGTGTTTTTAAGAAACGTCACTCTTGACACTTGTATGGATGGGATATGTCAGTGTCAAACAAGTGACAAAAGTGACTTTTTTTTAAAGAAACGTCTCTTTTGACAAGTATGGATGGGCTATGTCAGTGTCAAACAAGTGACAAAAGTGGCGTTTTTGAAGAAACGTCACTTTTGACACTTGTATGGATGGGATATGTCAAGTGTCAAACAAGTGACAAAAGTGACGTTTTTTATGAAACGCCACTATTGACACTTGTATGGATGGGATATATCGGTGTCAAACAAGTGACAGAAGTGACTTTTTTTTAAAGAAACGTCACTTTTACATGTATGGATGGGATAGGTCAGTGTCAAACAAGTGACAAAAGTGACTTTTTTTAAAGAAACGTCACTTTTGACATGTATGGATGGGCTATGTCAGTGTCAAACAAGTGACAAAAGTGACGTTTTTGAAGAAACGTCACTCTTGACACTTGTATGGATGGGATATGTCAGGGTCAAACAAGTGAGAAAAGTGACGTTTGTTTTTAAGAAACGTCACTTTTGACACTTGTATGGATGGGATATGTCGGTGTCAAACAAGTGACAAAAGTGACTTTTTTTAAAGAAACGTCACTTTTGACATGTATGGATGGGATATGTCAGTGTCAAACAAGTGACAAAGTGACTTTTTTATTTAAAGAAACGTCACTTTTGACATGTATGGATGGGCTATGTCAGTGTCAAATAAGTGACTAAAGTGACGTTTTTTTAGAAACGTCACTCTTGACACTTGTATGGATGGGCTATGTCAGTGTCAAACAAGTGACAAAAGTGACGTTTTTGAAGAAACGTCACTTTTGACATGTATATATGGGCTATGGCAGTGTCAAACAAGTGACAAAAGTGACGTTTTTGTAGAAACGTCACTCTTGACACTTGTATGGATGGGCTATGTCAGTGTCAAACAAGTGACAAAAGTGACGTTTTTGAAGAAACGTCACTTTTGACATGTATGGATGGGCTATGGCAGTGTCTAACAAGTGACAAAAGTGACGTTTTTGAAGGAACGTCACTCTTGACACTTGTATGGATGGGATATGTCAGGGTCAAACAAGTGAGAAAGGTGACGTTTTTTTTATTAATATTGACTTTCAAAGTATTGTCATTAGGCTTTTTGAACGTAGCTATTTTGAGCGTAGCAATTTTAAAAGTATTGGTCTCAAATTATTTGTTATTTATTTTGATTTCTCGCAAAGCACTTGTTATTATTCCAATATTTTTTTGATAACACGTGTTAAATAAACAGATAATTGTAGAAATATACAATTTTCGAGTGTAGGATGAATAAACATATTTTTTAAGCATAAAATAAAAAATAAAAAATCATAATAAATAGATCTCACGGTATCCGAGTGGTGCAAATTTCCATATCAATTGAGATTAATATTATGACCTAATCATCAAATTTTCGAATTGTGTAGGAATTTTTAAGTTACATTTATATCGATTATTTAAAAAAAACTATAGATTGAGCTTACTGTACACAGCTCACAGGAAACTCTCGGGATTTCTTTGTTATTAATCATGAACTAACTTAAGACATATAATTGATACCTTATCCCGACTGTATGACTTAGTCTGTATAGTGTTCTAGATATTGACCCTAGGGTCATTAATTTCATGAAGAGCTCAATTACGGTACTGGAGATAATCGTATCGTGGGCATCTGTAAACCCTAAATATTGATTAGAAAAAGCTTTCGAAACTGTACGAATTAATGCAAGCAAAATTTTTTCTTCCCCCGCCTACTAGTTACTTATTGAAGGCTGGCCAGTTATTCAAACCTTATACTAAAATTAATAAATGTTTTTAGCTGAATAGAATTCATGTTTAGTTTAGGGTTGCCAGTTATTGGCCGGTGGCCAGTTACTGGCGATTTACCCTACCTTATTTATACCTTACCTACATCATTATTTTTCATAACGCCAATGTCTTATTGTCTAGACAGGAAAATGGGGACTAACAGTAACACGTTTGTTTAAAGAATTTCCTTCTCTTAAAAAAAAAATTAAAAAGAAAATACTGCAAATCAGTCCAAGCGTGTCTCGCCTTAAATGAAACCTGAATTTGGATTAATTTTAAACACTCAAGGTCTGATGAATGAATTAAATACAATAGTATTAATTTTATGACTTCCATATTTATACAAATGAATGGATATCTTCAAGGCGATGTTACATCACCCCCCTTATAAGGAGTGTCTGGTTATTATTAACTATGCCTTCCAAACTTTAGGAGGACCAGTATAATAAGATCCGCTAGGCACGCAACGGTGCACAGAGTACATCATCAGAACTCGAGCTTGACTAAAATGTGGCTTGAAACCTAACTTGCTTAACAAACAAACCAAGAGGACAAATCGCCAAACGTGAACTATGCGTCGTTGAAGAGTTCCGTTCTGATCATCATCAGCAGTTCCACTTCATCAAAGGTCACTTTTTAGGGTCCCGTACCTCAAAGGAAAAACGGAACCCTTATAGGATTACTGTTTGTCTGTCTGACCATCCCCCCCCCCCCCCGCCCTTTTATCTCCGAAACTACTATTAGGTCTAACATTTTGAAAAAAATACACAAAATAGTTCTTTACCTATAGATGACAGGAAAACTTTTTAGAAATATGCAGTCAAGCGTGAGACGGACTTAATGTACGGAACCCTTGGAACGCGAGTCCCACTCACACTTGGCCGGTTTTGTTTTAAATGTAAATGCTTGATTTGATTATGGAAATATTGGAAATACAAAAATCACTGTACATATGTCTGCCTATAAGATTTGAGGAGTTCCCTCGATTCCTCATGGATCCCATTTTTGAATTACCTAGATCCAATTTAAATTTTTCGTTTAATTAATATTTAGGTAAATCGGCTTAAAGTCATACGTCATACCTAAACTGTCATTCAATAGAACTTGCTAACTATGTAAACAAACCGCCATACTGAAATTGACACTGAATGTCAATTTACTAGTAACTTTTGTTTACATAGTTAGCAAGTTCTATTGAATGACACTTTAGCTATTTTTTGCCTCATCAATACGCGATTATCCGTAATGAAAGCTTTTGAAATACTTCGCGTTTCTCCCGACCAATTTATAAATATTTATTATTAGAATGAGGCGAGTGGTAAGTGAGCTATAAGAATCACAGGGTCGGAGCAGATGTGCTAAAAGGTCCGAAAGCTACTAATTTTTTAACCAAATTTTTGTGGCACAGTGACTAGTGGCCTCTGCAAAATTACGAAAAGGTACAGATTAAAGCAGCGTATCTCATAAGGTACATGCACCAAAGGAAGCCCATCGTTATATATTTTGAACTTGCAGTTTTATCCATGGTACAGTTGACGTCAAATATATGTTTGCACTTTTGCACCTTAATCCTTTGTAATAAGGCGAGAAATGGAAACATATCTTTGACGTCGACTGTAATGAACATAGGCGCATACAATTTATTGAACTTGAACCCATTCATAAAGTACCTATGACACTTTTAAAATAGGCAAGCTAACCGGGCCTTCTTTGGCACTGATATATATTATGTGCGTTATTGTTTCCCGACAATTTCTCCATTGTTATCAAAAACATATTTTATAACATCTAAAAATTTGGCATACTTATAGAAAAAATATGGCTCTAAAAAAATGTGCTTAACACTTTTAATGGCTCTTCAGAGTCATTCGTTCCTTTCCTTTGTGTGAAAATTATCACAATTCTGCTATGGGCATTAAATAAACCCATTAAACAAATTAATTTAATTCATTTCATTAGACTTAAGTTTCATAACATAAATATATAGGGATGTAATGGATAAGCATAAAAGGAACCGTGAACCCTTCAATTATCTTTATCCTAAAATTTGTTATTGATAATTATATTCAGACAATGTGAAGAGACTAATAATTTAAAAACCAAACAAGCTGTAATTAAGATAGCTGTGACACGTGGGCGATAAGACCCGATATAAAACTGTAGGTATCTCAGATGATATAATACAGTGTATGTATTAAACACACGTTACTAACTGCAGATACGTTGTATACGCCTCATATTTATATTTATTTTTTATTATGCAAATTAGTTTTAAGTACTTCTTGACAGCTTTTGTTAGAAAGGGACTTCCACTTGTATTACAAGTTACAAGCTTTTGAGAAACGGGCTCCAGAGATTTGTTAATAATATCTACTAGACGTTATACGATACGTTACGGGCCCCTAGTCATCTTCGACGACTTTTTGTGGGACCTGGTCTATTTTTTAGGGCTTTTGGCCTATTAGGGACTATGGCCAAAATGGAAGAATGGGATGGGAAGATTTGTAGAACAAAAAACAAACATGATTTATTAACTATTTAATGAAATATATAAATTACGTTGTTTACTATTTCTGTTATGGCAACATTTATAAATCTAATACGAATGTATAATGATAAAACACAACATTTGATATGTGACAGTTTTTGGATGTACAACAAAAATTTAGACCATGTTTTAACAGTTTCATATTTTTCACATAATTTTAATTGACATAATTTGTCATATTCTTTCATAATTGTAGCGTAATTTATTACTTAGATTAAAATAAAGTACACAAAAGTATGCAACTAAATTTAAATCTAAAGTATCTATATTTTAGTATTTAAAATACATGGAAGCACATTTATCTTACACCACATTGCTCGCTAGGCTGAAATAAGTATATTGTCATTATACTTCGTAATAAGTTCACAATTAGTCGTAAAAATATTTTCAGAAATTTACAGTTCAAAAATAACAGTATGTTTTGGGTTTCATTTTAATTACAATACCTAAATATAATTTCCAGTTTTTAATTGAATTACACTTATAATTTGAAGTTACATAATATCATAAATTGCTCTAAATTGGCACTAAACATAAGTAAATGGATTGAATTAAGCAAATGTAGGAATATATTTTTATAATAATTTACTACCGTAATACATTTATACTTTATATCTTCTAATAAACAACTACGAATGTTCACTATGTTTTATATTATTAATTAATAAATTGACGATAGTATAATAAGTGAAAAGTTAATTATAATTTGAACACGATTTAAGTTCTTTTAGTTTGAGTGTAAAAGAGTATTTTTACTGGACTAGTGAGTGACAAATTCCGATGGTTTTTGAACATGTAATTTTTGATACGGTTTCGTTGTCATAATTTTTGGCCGATTTTGCTCCTCTATTAAAAGCCCTGTATACAACTTCACTCGACTATGAGTACATTTATAGTAATTGTTCTATTTTTGTAGAAAATCTACAGTAGATGTCATCTGAAATATAATTTATAGAATTTTGGTCTCTGACGGAACACGAAATTTTACTACAAATACCCTTACGAAAAATATGATTAGGTAAAACGCATTTATATTATATAAAATGAAATCATTAGGAATTACAAAATAATATTAAAATGCATTTTAACGAATATAAGTTAAATAATTAGCGATTATTTAATCGACTAGTAACATAATCTAATAAAATAATTAAAGCTGATTAACCAAATACGAGTAAATAGGTATAAAAATATCAATAAAACTAAAATAACAATTACATCATAATTTACACATTGACTTATCTCTTTAAATATTTGTATTCATTCAAGATTATGTAAAACAATTTGTAAATAATATCAATGTCATTTAAACTCTTGTATTCATGTAAATAATTTACTGATTAAATAGCTTCAGGTATAGACAATATATATTATCTTAAAATACATTTCCTAAAACACCATACAGATTCAAAAACACGCGTCCCGTTGCGTTTATAATATTTTTAATTTAAACATTTAAACTACCAAAACACCAATTAGAACTAATACCTAATTCCTTTAAGGATAACAAGATTAAATAGCAGGACACACACACAAACAGGCATTTATATACTGTATTATATCTGATCCATTTACGAACACATAAAGTCAATAAGTTCATCACTATATGTATCTCATTTCTAGATAAATATCTAATTTTAAATTTTGGCAACATCTTTGCTTGTTATACGCTCACAGGTTACTGGACTCTTAGAAATATTGATTATAAATATAAAATACAATTGAATACAAGCTTAAATACATACAATACAATCTAAGCACTACGCTTCGTGGAAGACAACAATAGTAACAGAGTTTATACTTCGTAACATAGTCCCACTCATACGGTTCGCTTAACTTTTTAATGTTCTTAAAACACAACTCCTAAATATAGAAATATAGCGTAAAAATCTAACATACATGAACGCGTCGCAACGCACCCAAAAGAGCCACAAATTAAAATTACACTAACTCATAAAAATATTTAAAATATTTCCGAGTATTCAATCAAATCGAGCAGCTAATCGAGTTTCTACAACGGTAATTAATTAATATTAATTAATTTATGACACATTACACACCGTAAAAGGTGTTAAAATTGTGCGTGGATTTAGAATATCAATTCTTGTTCGAGCTCGTGTAGTCAAATTTAAGATTAGATGAAACTAAATTATGTCATCTCAGAGTCGTTGTAAAGTGAATCTTATGTTAAACTACACAAGGTTGTAATCCCGAAAGTCCTTGAGATCGCGGTCATAAGACTAGTTTAAGCTGAAGCTACGCCGTGCTTCTGAATCTCCTCGGCCTGCATCTTGGTGCGCAGCGCCGGCACATCCTCCGGGATGCGGACAATCTTGTGGAATTTCTAGAAATACAAAAAAAAGTAAATTTCTACATTCTAAAACTCGCAAACGAGACGGAAACTTTTCACAACACTGCGGTAATGTTACAACCCTACCCTAGCAAAACAGTCTAAGGAAAGACGATCTTTAGTCAAATAGTGGTTGAAAGAATTTCGAAAGTCGGTAAATTAAAGAAATGTTTGTCTCTAAAATACAAAATGTGCAAATGGATATACGGAGAATCTGTCCACATTTACATAACAGGACATTACTCTTTTTAGGACAGGATAAATAATTTTACTGTCAATAGTAGCAGCTAACTAACATCAAAATTGAACGACATGAAGGTTCTCAATACTGAAATGGAAAGGTCCGAGTAATGAAACGTACTTTCGGAAGTGCCACATCTCTATGTTCGCTATTTATTATTTTTACTAGGACAAACCACGTCGGCGATGGCGACACGAGTTAGACTCCTTTTTAAAGGAATGGACAGGAACTGCACAGGATCGGTAAGACTGGAAAAAGTGGGGGGAGGCCTTTGCCCAGCAGTGGGACATTATAGGCTCCTAATAGTAATAATACTAGGACATATATTAAATGGTATAAACGCACCTCGCTCGTAGTACCCGGCGTGACTCGCCACAGATATACCATGTACCCCGGGATGCACAGCATGGAGGACAGCGCCGTGAACCAGCCGAACGCGTGTGCCCACCACGGGTACTCGTAGTTCATGTATTTGATCGGAGTCCATTGCACCAAGTTGAAGATGAACACGCTCTGTTGGATCAAGAAAATGAGATATTTAATTTATTATTCTGATATTATCATGTTAGTCCATGGATATTATGAAGTACCGTTTAAACTAAATACAAAAACGTTTATAATTAATCATTAAAAGATTGATAATTCACGCACATTTACTCTCTGGTCAACTTTTGGGCCGATGATCAGGGGACCGCTTACTAAAAAGTGTCCAGGTTTAAAATACATGTAGGTAATCAGAGGCCTCAGCGTTTGTTGGAAACAAAGATTAAGAATTTAACACAGCTTCAAATGCTTCAATCGGTGATTATTGTATACTGTTCGTCAAAGGTAAGTAAAAATTAATCTAAATTTCAATCCAAACTTAGCGAAATTTCCAATACATATGTAATATACGTAGGTATATATAAGACATATAGGTACACAATACATTCATACTTACGATCATTTCATACCCTTCAATGATTATACACCGTGTATAAGTAAATTAATGTTCATCCCTACCATATTTTAAAATTTGGAGTTCATACAGTACAGCTTCTATCTGAAGATTAGCTTACTTACAAGAATGAAAGACAGTTCAGTTAAGGTCCCAAACAGAAACGCAATAAGGACATCATGGTAAGGCCCCAGAACTATTTTAATAATGAAAATGCACAAAACAAGCCAACAAAAACTTACAATACAAATAGCAGGCGTGAATCCGACCCAGCAGAACTTCCACCAAATAGTGGGGTAGTAGCCGATCATCTCCTTGATGCCGTCGTAGAAGCGGTTGACGCCGAAAGCCCAGGAGATGGAGACGCACTCGAAGAAGATGAGGAACAGCAGGCAGAAGCCGGACACGGCGTACGAGTCCAGGATTTGGAACACGTACATACCGCCCTGGAGAAATTACATGATATTTGAGGAGTGTATTTTCAAAAGGGCTTATTTCTCTATGAAAGTCATACAAAATACAATACAAAAATAAGCCCTTTTGATAAGACACTCCTGATTTCAAATACCTAATGCAATACAAAATTTCCACGAAAATTTTGAAGGAATTATTAGCTTTGTTATTACTGTTAATAGTATTTAGATTCTGAATATAATATATTAGGTATATTGTTTCTAAAGTTAGTAACTTAGTACTATGATTAAAAAATGTTACAGAGTTATGTGTTATAGGTATCATTTGTCCTAATGTGTTATTGCCTAAAAGGAAAGTTTTCCAGAATGTTAGTTCTTTTCATTTTAAAATTATAATTTAGGTACTTTTCAAGCACCACAACTTACAGTAATATTGTAAAAATTATGCGGATTTAAATCCTTCGAATGTAAATTTTAATAGGACCAATTAAACATTCGGAGATCCCGACGGCTCAAACCCACTTAGATAAAAAAAATAGAGAACTCTCATGAGAAGATACCTTTGATCAGCATAATAAATTTAATTGAAAACTCATAAAACAACATCTTACCTCAGATATACAAGACAGCCCAACCAAATACGAAATGACACACGTAATCGCAATGAAGATTTCCTTCCTCCTCCTCAGCAACTTGGGCCACTCATCAATAACGGCCGTGATGAAGCCCTCCATGGTGCAGAACTGGCTGTCGAGGCCGATGAGGAGCAGCATGAAGAAGAAGAGGCAGGACCAGAGCGGGGCGCCCGGGAGCTGGAGCACTGCTGATGGGTAGGCGAGGAAAGCTAGACCAGGACCTGGAATATAAGATAAGATACGATAAGATAAGTTAAGATAAGACAAGATAAGATACGATAAAATAAAATAGATTTCATTGAAAATATCCAAAAATGGAAACAATCATAATACGCTTAAGTAGTAGGTACTTAAATACTAAAGAAGATTAAAGATAGGATGAGATAAATATAAAAGGCATTATTCGTGACAATCACAAAACGTGTACGAATATGAACAGACAACAAGAGCAGAGAAATAAAAATGAGAGAGAATACAAGAGGATTCAGGTAGTGACTGAAGGAAAATAAGGAAATGTGAGAGTTTTGAATAAAAATTATAATTATTGTAAACTGGTTCGAAATATGGAGTCGGACCAAGCTAACTCTCCATGGCAATTGTGATGACAATGTGTAGCCATGTCATTATTATAGTCAAATTGACATGCTCTCACTTTGTTCTGTTCATATCGATGCAAAGTTAACTTAGACGGACTCTAGCAAGATTGTTTAGTGATGTTGTTGTTGAACCAAAACATTATTTGCATTCATATGATCCTATAGTATTAAGAAGCATTAGAGTTAGACCAAGAAAAGTCTACAATGATTTTAATAGCATACTTAGAAATTGTTGTTTAAATAAAGTGTCGTTCTTGCATACTTAGAATTGTTGTTTAAATAAAGTGAACTTGCTATGTAAACAAACCGTCACATTAAAAGTGTCAATTAATAAATATGAATTTATTAATGACTTTTGTTTACATAGTTAGCAAGTTCCACAGAATCACACTAAACGTCATAATTCAATCACACTAAATTTGACGTTTAAAATAACTTAAATAACACTTGCACTGCGTGTGCTATCAAAATCGTTGCAGACTTTTCTTGGTCTAACTCACAGACAATCCAACCTCTAGACATAGCATTGTCGCGCTACCCCCTCTGCCACACATACGGTAGCGTTACTCCATCTTCGAGTCAATCCCGTGCCGTGATTGGTCCGTGTCTTTGAACGGACCAATCACGGCACGGGATTCGCTCACCTCGTCCCCCCGCACCCCCGTATTTTTGGCAGCATCGGTTTCATGAAAGAATTGGCCTAAGCTCAGTCTAGAGGTTGGATTGTCAGTGGCCTAACTCTACATAGTACATTACATTATACATATACGAAGAGAGGCTGAAATATTCGCCGCCTAAGCTATAAAAAAAAAAAACTGTGCTATTTTTTCCCCGCCTCTTGGCAGTTTAAATATTGCCGCCATTATTAACGATTAATAATTAACATATACTTTAATACTCTCTTTCATTTTCTTTCTAAGGCCGCGTACTTTTCAGCCGCCCCGCGTAGGTCGTATCGGTCCAGAAAGACCGCGGGCGACAGTTCATTCCACAGTTTATCTGAAGCGGGAAGTTTACCTGAGGCAGCCACTTCAGCGACCGGCCTCTGCTGCTCGTGGGCCATGAAGCCGACGACGGAGAAGATGACGAACCCGGCGAACATGGACGTACTGGAGTTGACGGTGCATACTATCAACGCGTCTCTGGAAGAAGGGCATCATGGGTGAATAAACTTTTTCTTGGCACTCGTTGCCATGGTTACATTCTCCTGGGTTTACGGCATTAAAAATAATCTAAAATTGTGAAGTAGTGGACTTCGGAATTGGTGGGGCGTGCGGTGAGGAGCGAAGAGAAACACGAAGTAATGGCAGGTAGTCGTCTAGTATACATATTAGCCAGTCGGCGCTAACACTAGGTACAGGAACTATGTAACTAGCTAGACTGACTAAACTAATAGCCTAAGGCCGAGCAGCGTCCTACAGGACAACAGTCGAGCGCCTAGGGGAGGTGACGAGGAATTGGTTTTGTCAAGATGGCCCACTGAGGTCCCGAATGGTACGCAAAGTGTTCGCATAATTGACTCCTAACATAGAGAAATATAGTAAGACAAGAGTGCTCACTCCATACATCAGTTAGACTATTAATTTCAGTGTCTACATCTAGCATCGAGTAGCGGAACTATCAGTACTGCTACTTGATAACAGATGTAGCACCGACCGGAAAGTCTTATCTCAACAGCATAAGACTTTCCGGTCGGTGCTACATCTATTGTCAAGTAGCAGTACTGATAGTTCCACTACTCGATGCTAGATGCTAATAGTCTTTTTGGTACTAAAACTGATGTATGAAGTGAGCAATCTATGTATTTTTTTCTCTATGCTCCTAACTTATTCTCAGTTCTCATTTCCCTCTCATTTCTCCTCTTTTTGTTCATTATTTGTACATAAAAAATCTAGGCAACACGTAACACAGGTTACGCAAGGTTTTGGATTTTTAAAACTACGGGAAAGATAATCGCTAATGTTTATGTCGAAGTTGAGGACTACTAGCGCCATCTAGTAGGCTCCATGGGAACTAAACATTGCTTATATATGTTTTTGGGGAAATTCGCCTTACAAAATGCATTTTTGTGGTAGGTAGTAATCATGGAGCTAGGAACCAATGTTACGATGTTACTTATAAATATTTTCTTTACTTTTCTTTTTCTTAGTCAGATTAGACTAACCAACGAGTTTGATCATTTTATCCATAATTCTATCAAAAAAAGAGTACTGTGAAATGGTGTGAGTAGGCGCAAAACTGACATTCAAACCTCGATAAGATTTTTTTTTACATTATGCAAACTGAATGGTATATATAATAAGTGTTCCGGACGTTTGTATTTTAGTTTTTATTTTATTTCGTTTTACATTTCATAACTTTCAAAGGTCATGTCAAAACCAAAAGCATAATAAATTGTTACTCGTAAATCTGAATCAGGTACCAAGTCTAGTCATGATCTAATTTATTTCACGATTTAAGTAGGTACCTGCAATATGTAATATATTATAGAACGAACGCCGCAATAATATCGGACACGATCTTATTTATAGAGCCATAAGAGGGGTCACATATTTTTGCGGCCTTCGAAGAGTAACAGATTATTGCAGGTGACTGTAATCTCGTAGCTCATCAAAAAGTAACAACAACAAGACACTTAAACTTAACGACAATTGCCTAATGGAGGGTAAAACTTTGTATAGGTAAGCCCATAATAAAGTGTATTACGCATTGTTGCAGCAAGTTGGTGATTCTTTATACGAGCTTTTTGCCAACCCAAATGACGTCACACGAAATTATGTCAAATGAAATTATGCAAAAATAAATTATGTCAAAGTAAACTTACTTGTCCGCCCTCGGAATACCCAACTGGCGCGAAGTGGCGCAGAATAGGGCAGAGTGGCGCTCTCTTGTGTCAGAGGCCAAGATCCTCTTTGGGTCACTGAGCCAGTGATGTATGTATGTATGTAAACTTACTTGTACACGTTATTAGTGAACTTGTTATAACTGCCGAGGGCCACGAGAGTGCCGAGGCCGAGTCCGTACGAGAAGAAGATCTGCGTGACGGCGTCGATCCACACCTCAGACTCGAACAGCTTGGACATGTTCGGCATCACGTAGAACTTGATGCCTTCCATCGCGCCGGGGAGGGTTATACCTGGGACACGGAAATAAAATGGGTTAATCAACTTTTTCTTGTCACACGTTGCTATGGTTACGGTTAGTCACTCTTAAAATTCTAGTAGAACATGGTACAGCGTACAGCAGTTCTTCTAACAATCTATGCTACTATATTGTCTCCTCGCTAATGGGACAGAATAACAACAAGAAATTGTTGATTGACCCAAATAATATAAAATAATAGTTTTAAGCAAACAAACATATTGTGCGACATCGTGGAAAATGCAGGAGAGTAGCCTGCGATGGTATGACCACGTAAAGAGGAGACCACCAGACTACGTTGGAAATTTAGCACTACGACTTTCCATTCCCGGTAGAAGTAAACGGAAAACAAGATGGAAGGACGTAGTGTTAAAAGATATGAAAGTATCCGAAAGCGACGTCGAGGATACGGCGAAGTGGAAGCGAGAGACCCGGAAAGCTGACCCCATCACCATATAGGATACATAGCTTGGAAGAGAGAGATAGGTACTTTAAACCCTAAACCGGCGAGCGTCTATGAGGAATGTTATGAAAGTAACGCAAGCGAAAGAGGTATGTCAGGATCGTGGCAAGTGGAATTCCGTGGTCTCTGCCTACCCCTCCGGGAAATAGGCGTGATTATATGTATGTATAGGTACTTTAAGAGCGTGAATTTATAATAGAGTCTGCCTAAGATAACTTTGCACCGACTTCAATAAGTTCAATATTACAAAGTGGGCAAGTATCATTATAAACATCATATTTTCATAGAAAATTGAAATTACTGATGACATTGTCATACTTTGTCATTGCAAATATCATGCAGAGCTATTTAGGTTTGTCTATCTTTTCCGGTCCATCACAAGCCCTTCCAGCCAGATGCAGAAGATTCATAACACCCACACCAGCAGCAGCCTTCAACAAATCTAGAAGAATTGACTAACCTCTGATCAGTAGCACTGTCAGAAGGAAGTACGGGAACAAAGCAGTGAAGTAGACAACTTTTCCTGTCCACCGCACGCCCTTCCAGATGCAGAAGTAGCATAGCACCCACACCAGCAGCAGGGTGCCAGCCAGCTCCCAACGGATGTTCCCGATGTGCTCGATACCGCTCGAGATTTGGAGGGCTCGACGTCTGCAAGGAATTACAGATTGTTAAGAATAACGAAATTGGAAAACTTTATTCAGAAACGCTTAATTTTACACAATCTGAAAACAGTAGGTGGTCTTGTTGAAATACAACTAGCTGTTGAGGATCTCGCCTTCGTAGATGAAATGAATGATGACAACAAAGGCGACTTACTCCAAACACTGTTTGACAGGGTTGGAGAGAGCAACTTTAGTTAGGTATATTTTGACGGTTGAGCATCCAAAAGGCGGTCTTGTTGCAGGATGAAAAGCAGTTGAAAATATTGCAGTTGTTGAACCCACAGAAAAAGTTTTTAATGGTAATAAAGATGGTGAAGATGACTTACTCCCAGAACTCCTTGACGGGGTCAGAAAGGGCAACTTTAGTAATGTTTTGGCCGTTGAGCACGCAGTAGGTGGTCTTGTTGAAGGACGACCAGCAGTTGAGGTTCTTCCGGTCGTACGGGTTGACGCAGGCAGCCGTGTTCCAGTAGTTGTCGCAGTTTCTCCATGGGACCTCTGTAAAAATAATTTATATTCTCTATCGTATTTCGGCTTTCGAATGTTCAACTAATGCGTTAAGCCTTGTATTACTAGGTATCTATAGTTAGTAAGACAAGGCGTATATTCTCAATATCCTTGAATCTTAGGTCTAGTGAATTAATGAATAACTGGTTGACATAACTTTTACTGTCTTTAATATCAATGCATTAAGTGAATCATTGTAACTGTTGCATCTAAAACATCTTCAATTCTAAATATTTTGTTTTCAAACATAAAACATAATATATGAAATATTAATATTCTTTAAAAAAAAATACTGAAGATCAAAACGACTAACTGATCTGAAATTTACCTGATCGCATGGACATGAAGAAGTAGAAGATGGCCCACGCGAGGATGACGATGTAGTACACGTTCATCCAGCAGGACATCACGGCCGCCGCGTAGCCGATGCCTGAAAAATCATTACTTACATCTGACAACTTGTGGCATTGTTGGCATAAGTTGATGATACTTGTTTGGCATAAGTTGGCATGACAACTTTTTCCTAAACATCTTGGAAGGCAGGATTGAAAAGACAAGAGAAGAAGGGAAACCTTGAATTACTTATCTCAGCCATATAAAAAATAATGCGTCGTATGAGGAAATTAAAAGACTGGCACAGAAAAGAAATGATTGGCGATTACTCCACCGACAAGAGCAAAGCTCTTAAGTTATGATGATGATAATGATTACGTCTGAAGTTTAATTTTCGCTCCCAATCCCCGTGGGTGCACGGTAGGTAAAATGTTAGCGTCGCACGCCCTAATTGATCGCAAAGTAACGACGTTCATTTGCTCTTCTTACAACAGATCTTCAGTAAAATGTCGCCCCTTTTCCCGCCCCAAATTGAAAGCATTCCACGAACCATTGGATTCAAAAAGATGACAAATGTTTTCAAACATTTTGAGGAAAACAAGGGACGGTATCCGAATTTAAAATGGGTTCCTTTGAATAACCTCTTTGTTTAACTTGTCGTTTCTTCCGAGTACTTTTTAGAGATTGATGAATTGTTTTTACACAATTGAGTTTTTTGTTAAATAAGTTTTGATTCTGAAATAACCTACTGAATGGAAAACTTAATTTGATAATCGATGAAAGAATTTCAAAATAAGTATCAAATAAAAAAAATTAAAACCGATTAGATTTAGGTTCTTTTGATGCCAAAAATGTTGATGTACATTTTGGAAAAGAGCTGTCTTTTCAAACTGCCAGATCGATTTTTATCAAACCACCGCAAGGAAACTCGCTTTCACGTAAAAAAAACTGCATCGACATCGGTCCATCCGTTTGAGAGCACCGACGCCACAGACAGACACACAGTCAGACATTGGCTGCAAACGTATAATACCCCTCTTTTTTCGTCGGGGTTTTAAAAAGGGAAAAATTTAACAGATGTGTTATGAAACTTATGAATAAGGGAGTTAGTAATTTTGATAAACATGCCCAATGAAACCATATATCACCTTTAAAAATCGGCGCAATCTTGAACACGCCCAGCCCACCAATGGTCAGCATCTGCCCCATGGCCAGCTCCATGAAGAACATGGGTATACCAGCTAGGAATAGGGTCAGGAAGTAGGGGATCAGGAACGCGCCGCCACCATTCTTGTAGCAGAGGTACGGGAACCGCCACACGTTCCCGAGGCCGATGGCGAGGCCGACCACAGAAAGAATGAAGTCCAGCTTGGAGGCCCAGGAGCCTCTCTCGGGGAGGTCTGATTTGAGGGCGACATCGCTGAAAAAAAAAGGTTTTTTAAATCCTAATCAAAAAGTGGTGTTTTTTTATTACACAAAAATATGATGTTGCGGTTTAAATTCAACTAATTTTTATGCATAACGTTCTCACAACTGCACAATGCAAACTATATATTTATTTAAATTTAAAAATACTTGGGTTTTATCTGTTTGCGTGTGTTGTTTGTTGTACATGTGTTGTATTATAAATACCTACATGTGTTAGATTTATAGCTTATTTTAAACTGCCTACTTTTAGACTACTTTAGTAATTTTACTTTACATTTTAAAAATAAGTATTTGTTTGAATAAAATTTACAAATATACATACAAGTTGCGGTAATAATGAAAAAGAAACTTCTGAATGAATGGTTGAAAAAAAATATGTTTCCTACGTCGAAAATTTTGAAAAAATATAAACCTGGGTTTAGTGCTCGTCCCCTGCGCGCTGAGCTCGATATCTTGCGTCTCGTTCTTCGCGTCCATCTTGTTCACTCTAACAAAACAAGTTCCGATCACTTCTCTAGGGGACTATCACCATTTTGGCAGTGCCTGACAGTCGGGAAGCGTTTTGTGGATGTCTGCAACAAAAGCGAAATAACATGAAAATGGAGTCTGTGCGGAATGTATGGGGCTCAATACATTCCACGTGCACGACTCTTCTCTTTCCGAACAGACCCTAAAATTTAAAATAAAATAAAAACCGCGCTATCGTATCTAAGTATAGTTAAGAAGTCAATTTTGACAGTTATTAATTTTATACTGGAACCACCAGTATTTCTGTTGCCACTATAACAACAAATACTAAAAACAAAATAAAATAAATATTTAAGTGGGGCTCCCATACAACGAACGTGATTTTTTTTGCCGTTTTTTGCGTAATGGTACGGAACCCTTCGCGCGAGTCCGACTCGCACTTATTTCCTAAAACTAAAACTAACCGGGCGATAGCTTTTTGCAGATTACTTCGTGTAAGTACACAATCATAATAATATTTAACGTTAACGAA
Organism: Cydia amplana; assembly: GCF_948474715.1. NCBI lineage: Eukaryota > Metazoa > Arthropoda > Insecta > Lepidoptera > Tortricidae > Cydia > Cydia amplana. The sequence continues at coordinate 10,979,326 of NC_086090.1, forward strand.
TTAGGTACTCGGTTGTTTTTGAAAAGTAACCTGTTTTCAAGAGTAAAAACTCATTTTCTGATAGAATCATTTATTTGACAGCTGCAAAAACACAATATAAATTACAAAAACAATAACCAAAAAGATAAAATAAAAAACAAAACAGCGATTACACTAACAAAGACAATTCAATTACAATTTACAAAATTCTCTATTCCATTTACACTGGAGAGGCATAATATAACTATGTACCTATTCAGCACAAAGCTGTACATAAATAATGGTCTCAGGCGCACCTGATCTCGTCTTTATGAGTTTACTTAGGGATACAAATCTCCGTAATGCAATGTTCGTGGGGAGGAATTTATACATCATTTTGAGGGCAATGACATATATAGGTATGTTAGTCTATAAGGTATTTGTAATATGGGCCTTGTTTCCTGATTTAAATTTCAAAATAAAAATAAATAAAATAAAATAAATATAACAATTGAAGAAATAGGTCAAGAGCACCCTAAACCGGCGAGCGTGTATGAGGAATGTTATGAAAGTAACGGAAGCGAAAGAGGTATGTCAGGATCGTAGCAAGTGGAAATCCGTGGGTCTCTGCCTACCCCTCCGGGAAATAGGCGTGATGATATGTATGAACAATAGATAAGTTATACTTATACAAAAGGAGCGCAAAAAGTAGTTCTACTTATCCTACCTACGAAGAAATCGGTTATTTTTGATTAATTTTCGCATTCCATTCATCTTTGTCATACTCGTTCTTAAACATGAGCTCGTCTCTTTCTCTTTCGGTGAAAGGGAGCTCGTTAGCGCGTGCACACCAGGGATGTTGCGGATGCCGATTTTTTGACATCCGCGGATGCGGATGCGGATGCGGATTTTTAAAGGCTCACATCCGCGGATGCGGATGCGGATGCGGATGTCAAGATAGGTACATAAAAAACGTCAAATATTACATTTTAGTAATTTTTATTTCAAAAAACCGACCAAGTGCGAGTCGGACTCGCGTTCCAAGGGTTCCGTACAATAAGTCCCACTCATGCTTGACTGCTAATTTCTAATAGGTTTTTTTGGCTAATTACTAAATTACCTAGCAGTCTAGCACTTCCGCCGATGCTAAGACGTTCCTGTACCGAACTGTTCCACATCCGCATCCGCATTAAATCCGCATCGATTTTATGCGGATGCGGATGCGGATGCGGATGTTGAAAATAACGCGGAAGTTCCGCGGTTGCGGATGCGGATGCGGATGTTCGCAACATCCCTGGTGCACACATTTCGCTTGCCCGAATTTCATCAGTTTCCCTTATCTTTTCAGTTCCTCAAATTGCCTTTTTTGCCGCTGGCGTGACTTTTTTGTGGCTGACAAGACGTTTTCAGAAGATAATTTATATCTTAGTTTGAAACTTTGTCAAGTCCTTCGAAGCCTTTTTTATTTTTCACCAAGTTAAGAACTTAAGAGTTTTGAAAGTAAATTAACATTTCTTCTTTCGCTTCTTAAGGCGCGTTTCTTAAGCTTGCCTACTTTCCAAGTTTTCATACTTTTGTAAAAGTGAATGGGTGCAAATTTTGCGTCCATGTTCACTAGTAAATATATAGGTACCATATACAAAATTGCAAGTTCATATTACTTAGAATAATACCTACTTTAACTAAAAAATAATACTTACTTTAACGACAGATTTTAGTTTAGGTATATTTGTACTCGTTTTTTGTTTTATGCTTTGGTAGTAATACTTACAAGCTCTGTGTTAAAAAAATCCTTTAACCCGCATACATATCAATGTGGTTCAGTGAAGGGGACGGACTGAAAATCAGCGCTGCGCAGGCAATTTGTAATGAAGTGGCTGACGCAGCGTACCTATGCTGAGCCCGTTCCTTTTGCCGCGCATGCCAATTGTTTAATTTTATTATATTTTGTAACCTATAATATCTGCCTTTTGGCGCAGTGGTTACTTCAACCAATTTTATTTACACAAACGGGTCTACCCGTCAGGTCTTTCCGTGACCACAGCTGGTGCAACTCAGCTGAAACGTCGGAATTTAAGGTAAAAACAAATATCGCGGTAGACCCGTTTGTGCAATTTGATTTATACTGTACTAGCGACCCGCCCCGGCTTCGCACGGGTTAACAAATTATACATAAACCTCCCTCTTGAATCACTCTATCTATTCAAAACAAACCTCATCAAAATCCGTTGCGTAGTTTTAAAGACCTAAGCATACAGACAGACAGACAGACAGGAAAGCGACTTTGTTTTATACTATGTAGTGATTAAGGTGGTGTTATTTGTTAAAAGATAAAAGTAAAAGGTTAATTGAATAACAAGTGCACGTAGTCTAAATCGAGCCTGACCCTCTATTATCCCATTAGGTAACAAAACTCGATGCAGCGATTTAAACGGTCGCTAGTTTGCAACGTGTATCAGTGAATAAATTTAGAAATAGAAATATCAAAGTATCAAATAATTTATGTATTTGCAAGAATACAGTAAAGTATTGTCAAATACATTTCATAGAACAGTGTATTCAGCCAGGTTAAATATTTATTAAAATTTACCTTTGATAGCATACTACTTAACCTTTAAATTAGCTAATAATATAAATGCATTACTAGTTCAAGCCTCGGCGGGACTAAAAATTTAACGATGTTGGTGCAATAATAATAATTTTTAAGAAAAAAAAAACCGACTTCTATGCGGCCCGGTGAAAGATTATTGTAGATGGTGCGCTATGTAGAAAAGGAAGCATTTCGTTTCTGTAAGGCTCGCAGTTCTAACCTAACCTAACCCACTTTTGTTCGGTTCTGTGAGGATAGCAGTTCAAACCTAACCTAACCCACTTAACGGCGCATGCGGTGCGGTGTACGGGGGTTTGAGCGGGAGGGGTTTGGCCTCATCATACTTTATACCTACATTTTATGGTAGGTAATCATAGTGGTTTATTTAGTTTAGGTATCATAGTGGTTTCCGGGTCAAGGTCCGGGTCTGTGTCCGAGTCCGGGTCCGAGTCCGGGTCTAGTCCAGGTCCGAGTCCGAGTCCAGGTCCGGGCCCGGGTCCGAACCGGATCCGGGTACGAGTCCGGATCTGGATCCGAGTCCGGGTCCCAGTCCAAGTCAAAGTCGAAATTCGAAATCACCAAACATGTACTATGCGTCGTTGAAGAGTTCTGTTCTGATCATCATCAGCAGTTCCAGTTCATCAAATGCGACAGTTTTTAATGTTAATGCTTTATTTTATGATGAAAATACAGAAAATTCTATACGTGTGCCTTTAAGATTTGAGGAGTTCCCTCGATTTCTCATGGATCCCATGTTCAGAACTTGAGCTTGACATAAATATGGCTTAAAAACCTAACTTGCTTAACAAACATAACGAAAAGAAAAAATCGCCAAACGCGAGCTATGCGTCGTTAAAGAGTTTCGTTCTGGTCATCATCAGCAGTTACACTTCCTCAAATGTTACTTTTTAAATGTATATGCTTGATTTGTTGATTAAAACACAACAATCACTATATGTATGCCTTTAAGATTTGAGGAGTTCCCTCAATTCCTTATGGATCTCATCATCAGAACTCGAGCTTGACAGAAATGTGGCTTAAAAACTAAACTTGCTTAACAAACATAACGAAGAGGACAAATCGCCAAACGTGAACTATGGGTCGTTGAAGAGTTCTGTTCTGATATCATCAGCAGTTCCACTTCATCAAATGCGACAGTTTTTAATAAAAATGCTTGATTTTCTGATGAAAATACAAAAATCTCTATACGCACACCTTTAAGATTTGAGGAGTTCCCTCGATTCCTCATGGATCCCATCATCAGAACTCGAGCTTGACAAAAATGTGACTTAAAAACTTAACTTGCTTAACAAACATAACGAAGAGGACAAATCGCCAAACGTGAACTATGCGTCGTTGAAGAGTTCTGTTCTGATCATCATCAGCAGTTCCACTTCATCAAATGTCACGTTTCTGAATGTATATGCTTGATTTATTGATAAAAACACAAAAATCACTATATGTATGCCTTTAAGATTTGAGGAGTTCCCTCGATTCCTCATGGATCCCATCATCAGAACTGGGTTTTGACAAAAACGGGACCAATCTGTATGCATATACATACAATCAAAAAAAGAATTTTCAAAATCGGTCCAGTAATGACGGAGATATGGAGTAACAAAAATAAAAAAAAATAAAAAAAAAAAATAAAAAAAAACATACAACCGAATTGATAACCTCCTTCTTTGAGATTTGGAAGTCGGTTAAAAACAAATAAGATCAATCATCATCAGATACTTAGGTAAGTTAATGGTTAGGTAAATAATTAAATAAACAATTAGAGGAGTCTATCGCAAATTATTTAAAACCTACACTAGTGACCCGCCCCGGTTTCGCACGGGTTAACAATATGTACTCCTAAACCTTCCTCAAGAATCACTCTATTTATAGTTTAAAACCGCATTAAAATCCGCTCAGTAGTTTTTAAGTTTATCGCGAACATACAAAATGACAGACGCGGCGGGGGACATTGTTTTATAAAGTGTAAGTGATAATGTTTAATGACTGGGACACACTCTCGTCTACACAAATATATTTGGGCTAAAACACTTGTGTGTTTCACGACATTAGGTATGTGCCTGCTACCTACCTAATACTTCGTTGGTATGATTATGATGTCTTTGAAATCCGCGCTACGTTTACCTAAAATATACTCGTTACGCTCGTCATTGCACGTGTCATGATTATCGCAAATTCAAAACTGGCCGTTATATCTGTAAAACTCTTATGTTACATAGGTAGGTAGTACATAGGTACTACCACAGAATAAATAATAGTCTAGGTACAGAAAATTCACTCTCTAACACGACTATTACGACAAATATGAACGCTAAATAGGTGGCGCAAGCGCGAGCAGGCGTCCGTTCCATAGCGGTGCGCGGCAACTACTATGGCTAGACACCAAAATTGGTGTGGGCCACATGTACTTGTAGGTACTTGTAGCGATACGACCAAATCGCGGAGTGAGCCACGCCTTGTAGTTTGTACTAGATACGTAGACTCTTCAAATCTTTAAAAACGCGCTTGTGTTAGCAACTTTAAAAACGCCTAATTAACTAACTGGTGTCAGAATTCAAATTCCGTGGCCCAAATATCAAGGAATTTGCCAGCTTGTTGAAGATTCCTTTAAGACAGATCGGTTCTGTTTTACGATTTTACGTGTTGAATCACACGATATAAGATTCCTTTCGTTGTTTGCCAATTAGGGGATATTTCAAGACTTGCAATTTTAACCAATTTTATATCAGGAATTCTTATATCACGAAGTGAAATGACAGGTTCAAAATAGACTTTTAATTCATGGGTTTGTCAGTATGTCATTAACCCTGTGAATAAAACTTAACATAGCTCCAGCTCACAAATCCACACAACTACAAACACCTTAACACTACAAACACGAAAACTTACTTTAAACACACACAGCGTCAGCTACACACACACATCACAAGCATTGTCAAACACGGTCGCGTTTAAAACTCGAAAAACGCTTCTTAGCTCGGCTTAAAGGACTTGATTCCAGGCCATAACTGTTTAAAAAAAAAGGTTATGCGTGCGGCGCGGCCACATGCCGTGCTCCGAATGTGGTTTCAGCCGGGCTCGTATACGTTACATGACATGTGAACGCGTCAACTGTCAGAGATGGAAAGAATTATGGGCATCGGTAACGGGATTGGGCCCCTCCGGAAGCTGGTGTGACGCCGGATGATGCGTTATTGGCGGTACATAGCTGAGCAGTTACCATAATACCTATGCGTTCTGTTGCCGATTTCGATATGACTGGCCAAGAGTGTTTTCTGACGGATTTGACGTGAGACGTTTGAAATCGGCCAGTCCCTCGCAAAAAGTCATGTGCAAGAAAAACGTATGGCAAAAATACCGTTATTCTAGTACTATGAAGCTCGGAACTCGTTTATATCAGGGCTTACTGTCATGCGAGGCCAGAGGCCGAGTTACAAGAAGTCCAAGAAGGAGAGACTGCTGCTAAAATAAGGAGAGATGCTAAAAGGCCTAATGGCTGTGTTAAAGACTTAAAGGTGAGATTTGAAAGCCACCGAAGGCCAAGCTCTGTATAATACCTAGGGCTCGCTTTACTGTGAAGCCAAAGGCTGAACTTCAGGAAGGCAAAATTGGACATACCCTGATGGTAAATACCTGATGGCTGTGGTAAAGACCGTGAGTTGTGAAGCCTGGAGATGGATTGCGTAGCCGAGTTTGCTTTCCTGCGAGGCCGAAGGTTGAGCAACAGTAAGGCCGAAATTGTAAATACATATAGAGCATAACGCGCAATAGTAGATTGTTAACCAAGGGATGAAAGGCACTCATTCCTGCCGAGGTAGTTTGGTGCTCGAACGCAGTGAGAGCGCCAATAGTCCGAGGCTGAAATGATGCCTTTTACCCGAGTTAAACACTACTTTTCATTTCGAATACTAGGAAAGTAAAATGCATGTGATTTTAAAAAACATGACTGACATGATTTTTATACTGTTTCTCGAGGGTACTCAATTCGAGGGTTTCAATTAACAATTTAGGCAAAAGAATCGTTATTTATGGAATGATGAGTTAAAAATCAGAATGGAAATTGTATAACAAATCCATTTAAAACCAAACTTCACTTGTTTATCTTAAAAAATGAAAAAAATCGTACTTGGAAAGTTAAATGCACTAGTGCAGAAACGTACCACTTACTGCACACCTTTTAGAACAACAATGACCCTCTTTCAGAGCATGAGAAATGAAATAGTTATTTTCGATACAAGTGCGAAAAAGAGGAAATTCGAAACGAGTGGCGATAAATTAAAACACGACCGAAGGGAGTGTTTTAAATCGACACGAGTTGCGAATTACCTATTCGCACGTGTATCGAACAACGTTTTACAGTACATATGGCACTTTAAAGTTTCGACATACGCACGAAAAGTGCAATTTTACGCACTAGTGCGGAAAAGTAGCCCCATATGTACTGTAAAAGACATTTAACTGCTGTTTTCTTACAGCTTATACCAGTATTATTGTTGTACAGATGGCGGTACTAACGTCAAGTCTGTTATAAAAGAGGTCATAATATCGAAGCCGTGAACTCTTTCTCTTTTATTTACATTATTAACTCGCCAAGGTACCTCCAAGAACCTCGCCGGTACGTAATCGAAATTTGTTATTGGAGAATTTATTTACCGTAACATTTTGTTCCATTTGGCTCATGCAAGTTTAGTAGAGTCTGTTCGGAAAGACAAGAGTAAGTAGTGAAATGTAGTGGGCCCCATACATTTCACGACTCTTCTCTTTCCGCACAGACTCTACAAGGCCCTACGCTACCGTAAAGTGTTAAAATCATTTCTATTAAAGCATATCGTTGAGCGTCCCACATGATCGTCTCGCGCGCCCCGCGTTTTGTACCGGATGTAGTTACAACTACCGTCTAGCCGGTATAAGGACCGCTGTCCATTATTATGACATCAATGAGCTATATTTTTTTCACACCTCCTATTCAGAAAAGAGCTTTTTCTTCCCTGCTAGGAGGGATCAAAGTGGCACTTTTCCTCCCTGCTAGGAGGGATCAAAGTAACACTTTTCTGTTCTAGCACACTATTTTTAAATTTTTTGCACATTATTTTAATAGTTTAAATAATCTGTTTAAGCATCAGATTGTGTCAACACTAAGATTTTTTTATTTTCGTCATAGTTGATGTAAAAAGCAGTAGGTACCTATTACGTGTCACACGGTATCAAAATTATTTCGTCTTGGGCGTTAACACTTGAATCCCTCATTACGCTCAGGATTCTACTTTTGAATCCCTCACTACGTTCGGGATTCTATTGTGGAATCCATCGCTTCATTCAGGATTCAATGTACGCCCTTGACGGAAATATATCATTTTGATGCCTTGTAACTTGTAACACATACTACTATTTATGTTCTCTCTTTCAAATTATATTGATTTTATAAGATTTTACACGTATTACGTACTTAAGTTTGCCATGGATTACCGACGGCATATCCCCTCTTTAGTATTATCTCTCTTACCTACATATGAGTGCGAGTCTCCATCGTACTTACAATTAGTAAAGTTCATCTCAGTTTAATCACAAAGGGATTTAGTCTTAATCTTCGTAGGTACTTGATTGCTCTGAGGGATTTAATTAGACAAGCCTTCGTTTGGTGTAGGAAACTAATCTATACATGCATCGAAATTTCGTGGTTCACGGTAGCCGTTTAGTTGGGTATATGTTGCTATATATTTTTCACCACACCAGCTGGTAAAGTGTGTTATATATTATACTACGCTTTGTAGTGGTAAAGGCTCTCTTGATTGTTCAAAACCTGCTTAAGAAAGTTGTTTTTCTTATGTTTGCTGGTAGAATTGACTTTTAAAATATGATTTTGAATGATCAATTTAATAATAACATTCATTTTGAATCGATTTGCTTTAAATTTGTTTGATATTTTTCATCGGCGAGTCGTTGTTCCGTGATGAGGATCCTCGAAAATTGAAACATATCGAGCTATTCGACTTAATAATACGTGAGTGACCCGTTTTAAAATAATTTTACTAGACTTTTATGTACCTACAACAATTTTTTTAGTTATTTTTTACATACCTACATAATATATGTATTATTAAAGTAATCTACCGTCGTCTCGGACCCTACTCTCGTGATTGTCACGTCAATTCCCGTCAATCGTGACACCTCGGCAATGAATAGATTTCCGCCCGACGGAGAAAAATGTATTACATGGGCTTGAAAGGAAAATGCCATATTGTGCGGACGGTAAATCCGTAGACATCACAACAGCCAGATTTGTGTTCGGGTGGCGCATATATTATTTTATTTTTGAAATCACATAGTAGATTAGAAAACACATACCGCTGGGTGAGAATACGTTTGTGCCATACGCCACTTACATTGGTTTACAGGAGAGCGAAAAGAAGCAAAAAAAAATAATTTCTCGAAAAGTTTTACATTTAGGAAATATCGAACTTATTTATCATTTAGGCACATATGTTTACTATTTATAGTACTAAACAAATATTGTGAATATAGTGGTAATCATGAAATAAAAGCACTTTTATTATTGCCATATCCGTTTTTGATGAGTAAATGTTAAACGTACAATGTATGATGTGACACAAAAGTTTTGGATATGCCACATTTTTGTGATAATTTTCTGTTAATAGAGTGTAATTATCCTATATAGTAAAATGCGGATATGGCACAAATTTTTTGAAAAATATGTTTTTTCAAAAACCGATTAGTGTCAATTATAGCATATTTTTTGTTATTTTAGAAATCATTAAAAAACGATTTTGCTCAAAAATGGATATGGCACAAACGTATTCTCAGCCGGCGATACATTAGAGTCAGACCAAGAAAAGTCTGCAGCGGATTTGACAGCCCTCGCAGTGCCAGTGTTATTTTAAACGTCAAACTTCTATGAAATTATGACGTGTAAATAACACTTGCACTGCGTGGGCTATCAAATCCGCTGCAGACTTTTCTTGGTCTGACTCTATAAGCATTCGACGTATTCTAAATTTTTGACGAAATGCATCAAAGTAATGTGTAGGTATAAACTTTAACCAGATAACTTCAATGGGACACAAACATTATTAAACATTACCTTATGTTAACATGGTAGAGAATGCCTTAAGGCATTAAGTCCGCCATTTGTACAATTTTTATCGTGCAATAAAGTTTAAATAAATAAAACATGTTCATTAAGTACCTACTTTACTACGGGTCACTCACGTAACTTAGGCATCACTCGACATGTTTCGATCCATTCCAAGGATCCTCGACATCTATTGCGGCGTGAAAAAAACTGTTCCACACCTATCTGACCTTTTAAAATTTTATAGTGTTTTTCAGACTAGATGGGTAGGGGGACAGGTGTCATCTCCATATACTTAATTTATACTTAACCTAAAATCACCAAATCTCGCAAAGTTGTATTACTACATATATCTGTCTGACATAGGTAGAATCTGTTCGGAAATAGAAGAAGAGTCGTGGAGTGGTGGTATTGGGTTCCCATATATTCCACGACTCTCCTCTTCCCGCACAGACTCTATGTATAGGTACTAGTATAATACAATATTTTTAACAAAAAATAACAACCCTTCAAAATTTTAACAAAAAATCATCAGTCTCCTCCGTCCCCATCCATCAAGGGACGAAGAATAGTACTACAGCTGACGCAGATTTCGAAACAAGTTTGATTGATATTCGAGGGCTATGTTCGACAGATGCCAAACATAGGTATAACTATACCTACCCATCTACATAATAAACCAACATACATGAGTGCAAAAATTCCTCGTAGACAGGTAAAAATCATTTACGCATTATTTTACGCATACACCAAATACTCCGAATACTACGAACGAATTCATCTCACACGTGCCGAACAATTTTAAACCTAACCTCAACACCTCACAGTCCAAATTACAAACACACTTCCTTTCTCATAAAACAGCTTAGAATTTTAATTAATTCGTTAACTGACCTTAAATCTTATTCAGTACGAAATAAAGTGCAAATATAAGTGACCAAACTATTAGAAATTTGGATTTCGTACTCACGTTTTTCGCGGCGGTGTAGCTCGTGGTAAACGGAGCGGTGTAGCCGACGGGCGGGGAGGGTATGGACAAAGGACTAGGGGTTGGTCCTGGGCGCATGCGTGGTTCATCTGTACCATCAGGAGCGTAGATGCTGTAGAGATAGATGCGAGAGGATCTCTACTACGACGCGAAGGGCTTACCCATGCATTTTCTTCGTTTAAAGACTTAATAATTAAGGTACATTGGGGTAACTTTGTAAGTGGAGTCATTTTGAAAATGGCAAATTTCTATACTAACCTAGAAGCACAATCTACTGTAGCAACAGTAAATAGGTCTTGGTAAGCGTTGCAATGTGCGTCTGGTTTTATACATAGGTACATACGTATATATGTACCTACACATAATTTACAATTTTCAAAATGATCCCGCTAAGTCATTTTATTTGTATTTCTTATTAAACAATACAATCATCATCAGTTAATCCAATGCGCCATAAAAAAATATAACGGGTCACTCACATGTTCTCCTCAATATGTTACCTAACTATAGATTTATATGAATACGAGTCACTCACGCGTACTAAGTCGAAATTTGCTTGAGACGTTTCGACTACTTTTGACTAAAAACGTGAGTGACCGGTCAATATATTTCATACGCCAGATTTTCACAAAAGTTTTGTTTTCAAATCGTGCCTATTAAAGCTCAACTTTTGACGAGTTTAAGAAAATTTACAATGGTTTAGTAAAGACGCATCTATACTTCATACATTTTAATCCCACAGAAGCTAGTAGGTACCAACTTCTAGTCAAACAAAATGAACCCTTAACACTGATTGCATAAGGTTCTTGTCAAGATCACAGATTTCTAATTTCTAATCCATTTGTATCGTGCCTTTGCAAAAAATAATAACAAAACATACGAGGGGTGTTCAAAATATTCTCGGTATGAGAATGAAAACAAACAAGTACGAAAAGTTTGATATTTTTATTTTTCAATATACTCCCCCCCTATGTTCATACACTTAAAAGATCGATCAATTATTTTTTTTAATCCTGCATAAAAATATTTTTTATCTTTGGTGTAAAAATGCTCCTCCACTGCCGCCTTCAATGCTTCATCATCGGAAAATTTATTTCCACGCAGATCCTTTTTAAGATTGGGGAACAAAAAGAAGTCGCTGGGGGCTAAGTCCGGACTATACGGTGGGTGAGTAACAGTTTCAAACCCACATTCAACAATAGCTGCCTTGGCAATATGAGCAGTATGGACGGGGGCGTTGTCATGCAGAAGCATAACACCTTTGGTTAACTTTCCTCGCCTCTTTTCTTTGATTGCATCCTTTAATTGACGTAGAATGTTAGCGTAGTACTGTCCTGTGATATTTACACCTTTTTCTTTATAATCGATCAGTAATACTCCTTCACAATCCCAAAATATCGTGGCCATGACCTTGCCAGCTGAAGGGATGACCTTGAACTTCTTGGGATGAGCTGAACCCTTAATGTGCCACTGCATGGACTCTTGTTTACTCTCTGGGTCATAATGATGAACCCAGGTTTCATCTCCAGTAACTATTCTTTGCAGCACCTCATCAGGATTTTCACCGCACAGGTCAATAAAATCGGAACAACAAGCTACACGCATGTCTTTTTGAAGCCGAGTCAGCATTCGCGGAACCCATCTTGCACTTACTTTTGACATATTAAGATGGTCATGGATAATATCATGTACGGTACCAATAGAGAGATTGGTTACTTGTGCTATAGATTTTACCTTCACTCGACCATCTTCCAATATAAGTTTTTCCACTTTATCAATATTTTCTTGTGAAGTAGCTACTACAGGCCGGCCAGGTCTAGGGTCGTCTTCAACACTCTCCCTTCCACGTTTAAACTCGCTTGACCACTTTTGAATGGTAGATAAAGAAGGAGCAGACTCACGGTAAACACAATCCATTTCCTCTTTTATGGTTTTTTGATTTTTACCCTGTTTTGTCAAGAATTTTATCACGCATCGATGTTCTAATTTAGTTATTTATTTATTTATTTATTCAGAGCCCACTGTGTCCCACTGCTGGGCAAAGGCCTCCCCCCTCTTCCTCCACTCGTCTCTATTTAGTGCAATATCTGGCCAGCCTCTCAAGAAGGAGTCCAAGTTATCCCGCCATCGCCGACGAGGCCTGCCGGCTCCCCGGTTAGACTCGTGGGGCTCCCACTCTGTGGTTAACTTGGCCCACAAGTCGTCAGGCATTCGGCAGACATGACCAGCCCAGTCCCATTTTAACTTAGCCGCTTTCCGAGCTACGTCCATTATTCGAGTCTTAGAGCGCAGCGTGGTGTTTCGGACTCGATCCCTTAATTTTACACCTAATATGCTGCGCTCCATAGCTCTCTGGCAAACCCCGAGTTTGGACTTCTGAGCTTCCGTCAAAGACCAGGTCTGAGCACCGTAGGTGAGAACTGGAAGTACGCACATGTCCATGAGCCTACGCTTGAGTGATAGAGGTAGGTCTCCCTTCATCAGGTGTTTCATTGACCAATAGCTCTTCCAGGCGTTTTCGGTGCGTCTTTGGATTTCTTTCTCCTGTCGCGCCTGGAAAGAGACTATTTGGCCAAGATAAAGGTATTCTTGGACATATGCGACGTGTTCTCCGTTTATCTCAATCCCACGTTTTGTGCTGTTAGTCATGACCTTGGTCTTTGACATATTCATTTTCAGTCCAACCTCGATTGTCAATTCCCACATGATGTTCATGTTTGTTCAGCAATTGCAGAAAAACAAAAGAACATCTCGGTTCGAATTATACTTTTTTTTAATGTCAATGAATAAACCTTAGCGGCCAGTAACGAAAGAAATTTTAGAAGAGGTTGTAAGATATCAATACCGAGAATATTTTGAACGCCCCTCGTACAAACATATAGCGTACAGTATATTTGTATCTATAGTGGGTCACAGATTACCTACTTGTGATAGACAGTGCACAGAAAATGACCCGTGTCTACTACACACAGCTATATCATAGAGTGAATGCAATAATATGCTAACATGGAGCTGATCTGATAATGCATTCAGAAAGTAGCCAAAGGAACTTCGACAAAATAACACATTGAGTTTAGGCTCATTTGAAAGGTGTCTATAAGTACTTGATTGGCTTACAAATGAGAAAAAGTACAGTCTGCAATAAAAGTGTGTGTTGAAAAAATATTTTTGACGGTATCTTTCTTTCTTATCCAACCGCACCAGGGTTGGCATTTGGTTCGATAGTTTAGGCATTTGGATTGGCACCGACTTCAAATACCTATATCAGTATCAAACACCTATATAATATTTTATATTATCCTTTATGAAGTCAGTTTTTCTTTTTTTAAGTAAGTTTTCAATTTTTATATTATCTGAAAAAACTACCAAAATTTTATCATGTTGTTGCTTTATATCGAGATACGAGATAAATGCACACATTTATAGAATAGGTACCTAGTCTCAAACGTACAGAAAACATTGCGTCAATAGAACGACGTAACCTCCACAAAATAGCACCGATTTTCAACCTTAGTATAAAAGAGATACAATTCAAAATCAGTAAATAATAACTTCTGAAATATAACGATTTCTCATTGTCGTAAACATTCAGCGGCTTTATTGTAATTTTGGACTTTAAGTATAAGTTATAAAAGTTGCATTTCGCAAGTTGCAGAGTTCAAACGACTTGGGTTAGGATAATGTATTTGGTAAGTGCAATTTGTTGAATACAGAATCACGTTTAGTGGTTTTTGTTGCGATTAGGAGAGGGGCTCCCAAACTGTGCGCCGCGGCGCCCTGGTGCGTCGTAGCACAGAATAAATAATAGGTACAGAAGATTCATCACTCTCTAACAAAACGCATCTACAGGGTGCCCAGTAATTAATGGATAACCTTCTAACCACCGACAGGACACCTTAGGCTGATCCAGAAAATGCACTTATAGGTCTAGTAAAAGTTTCGTGGTTTTCGAGATAATCGAACTTTTCTGTCTTTTTTAATAGCTAGCACCATACTTCAAATTTAGAAAAGTTCGATTATCTCGAAAACCACGAAACTTTTACTAGACATATAAGTGCATTTTCTAGATCAGCCTAAGGTGCCCTGTCGGTGGTTAGAAGGTTATCCATTAATTACTGGGCACCCTGTATATTATCTATATACCACAGATATGACCGCTAGGTGGCGCAAGCGCGAGGAGGCGTCCATTCCGTAGCTGTGCTCGGCAACTACTATGGCTAGACACCAAAATTGGTGTGGGCTGCATGTACTTGTAGCGACGCGATGAAATCGCAGAGTGAGCCACGCCTGGCCGTAGACAGTAAACAGGGGCGTTGTGATGCAATCCTCTTCACCATGTAGTCTCCATCAGATATAACGGAGCTGCCAAGATGCTCACAAATATCTGAACACCAAATTGCCAAGGCGTTAGAGTGCGTGTTCAGATGTTATTGAGCACCTCAGCCGCTCCGATATATCTCACGGCGACTGTACCTATCTTGTAAATATTTCAAATTACCTAGCTAGGTTAGGGAGCCGAGATTAAATTTTAAACTTGCAAGTGCGCAGCGGGCTAAAAAAGAGTTGGAAGCCCTGCCTGCGCTTGGACTGCCATTTGACCGCGTTTTATTTTTTCTGAAATAGTAGTCTGATCCTCAGACTTCTATTTCAGAAAAAATAAAACGCGGTCACCTACCGGTAGTAAGTACAACTTTAAATAAAATGGCCCTGGTACAGTCAGCAGCAGACGTTGCTAAGCGGGCCCGGTGTTCAAAATGATCTTGACGCAACTTTATTGTTAAGAAAATAAGAGCGTGTAATTTTGAACACCTCGCCCGGTTAGCAACTTCTGCTGCTGACTGTACGAGCTGGGGTTCGAACCCGCGACCTTCAGTTTGAAAGCTAGACACCAGGCTATCAAAGCTTATATAGGTCTATATTTTTATATTAATAAAACTAATGGAACAAGTTTGCGAGAAGGCCAAATTCCAAATTCCAAAAAGGCACTCAGTTATTGAGATGGAGATGCAACCAGAAGTAGGTCAAACGATCGATACACACCGAACTTGAACGAACCGCCCTATCCCACTGCTGGGCTTATTTATTTACCGTATGCAAGAGCACCTTTATTCTTTACTGCACACAGGGAAAACATATTATCAAAGATAAACATTTCGACAATCTTAGGGTATGTTAAGTAGGTACCTATTTCAATAGGGATGATGTTGATTTTTACAACAAAATCTAGTTATATACTTATATAGAAAATGAGCAATTTATCACAATAAATTAGACACCTTAAAATAAACGTTAGCCCCAGGGATTCATAGAGCTTAGCAACCTCTGTTTAATTTTTTTACTTTCGAACAAACAGAATTGTCATAACGAGTTGCTTAATGTCATTAAGTCCACCTTTTGTACAATAAGTTTTTCGTTTGTGCAATAAAGATTAAATAAATAATTAAGTCCATAAACCCTTTCAGAATATGCCAAAATGTAATAACCTTGTGGATACCCCGATAAAACCAACAGAATGATCTCCCTTCCAATGTCAGTTAATAATTCCTTATCTATAACACCGCTATTACAGGGGATTCTAAATGTCACGACCAAGCACGCTACCTTGCGGCACCCCTAAAAGGGCATAATAAAGTAAAAGAACCCTGTTACTTACGACCTTCTGTTTAATTTTGTTTTGTTATGGTGTCCCGGCACGGAGGCTGGATGCAATGGAAATGGGTCACGGGATCGATACAAGCCTTGAATGTCCCGGGTTAGTATTTTGCAATTATTTAATTAGCTAGAATGACTCAAACGCTTCGTGAAGTTCTAGGTATCTAGGTTTCGTTCAAAACAAGAAAGAAAATTCTGTTTTTAAATGCTCCTGTATGTGAAACTTATTATAAAAATAATCTAGATTCTCATTTGTGCTTCCTATTCATTTTTGTAACATATAACATTAATTTAAATTATATTTATATTGTAATTTTGTTTTGTAGGTTTTGTTTCGTCGGCAGTGTTACTTAAGTTGAACGTATCATCAACATCGCATAAGCTCGATGGAGGATGGAGGGTTCTTAATTAGGTATGCACATATCTGATCTGGCATCATGGTCGACACTCGGCCTATATCCTCCTGCATCTGAGCTCTAGCGTGCTGATCATAATAATTATACTCGTATCTAATATATGTAGTTGCTATTAGAGAGTTGCGCGATTGTTGCGCCATTCAGGGTCCTAGCTAAATTGGTAGTTCAATACTTACGCTATTAGAATTTCCAGTTTAGCAAGAACCCTAAATGGCATAACAATGCCGTGTGGTGACTGTACAGCCGCCATCAGATATATCGGAGCGGCCGAGGTGCTGAAAAATATCTGAACACGCGCTTGAACAACCTTGACAATAGAGACGTTATTCAGATATTTGTGAGCACCTGGGCCGCTCCGATATATTTGATCGCGACTGTACATGATAATAATTAATTGTAGAGTCCATCTAAACCACGTTAAAGCTAACTTTGCACCGACTTGAATAGAACGTAGTGTCATATATTTTCATAGACATTAGATATTCATGACATTGTCACACTGTCTATTACAAATTACATGCAAAGTTATCTTGGTCCGACACAATTAGATTTTCTAAGGCTTTACACGTCACAATAGATACGTACTATGTATTTTAAAACGCAATCGGGTAAGCTTCGGTAGCTCAACTGAGCCACTCAAGTTCTATCCCAAGAATTAGCGCATGCACTAGTTTTTACGTAAACTGCCACTTCTTATTAAAGATTGTTTCAAAGCAAATGGTTACCTAAATCTCAATTTGCTAATTATGCCACATGTATGTATATAATACCAACAACAGGAAAGGACCTAAGGTACAGCCCTGAGGCACTCCTACATTTTCTTCAGCCCGCTTTCCCGCAAGACTACCTAATAAGTACTTACCTACCGACTTACCAAAGGCTTACGACAATTCGATACTCCTACAGACCCCTGGATTTACGCAAGGCTACCAAATTACCGACTTACCAAATGCTTTTGACAATTTCTACTCGATTATTCATTATATTAAATAAGACCTTGTCTAATCTAATCGTTAAAAAATAATGTATGGAAACAGTCACTTTCGGTATCAATCATCTCGATACATTTTTTCTTTTCGTTTGACGTTTGTCGACCGTTTGTCGATGTGCGTTTGTCATCTTGGCTGGGCCAGGGGTATGACAGTGTGAGATTCCTCGCGATTTTCCGGCAAACGATATTCGGTGGGGGGGCCTCGTCCCACGGGAGCGACCGCGTCCCGGATGCAAGGTTCCTGCTCGTGCGCACCCACACGCGGTAAGTGATACGTCCGGAGATATTAACACATTCAGTGCCGAAAACCCGACTATCGGGTATTTTATGATTTCGTTCCCAGGCCGGACGACCCGATAGTCGGGATCGTGGTACAGTCGCCATCAGATATATCAGAGCTGCCGAGGTGGTCAAAAATATCTGAACAGGCACTTTAACGCCTTGACAATAGAGGCGTGTTCAGATATTTATGAGGGCCTTGGCTGCTCCGATATATACCACTTTGTCGGCATGAGAGCCTCGAAGACGGACAGACAGACAGTCAGACATAGCAAAACTATAAGAGTTTCTTGTTGACTACCGAACCTTAAAAACGGCCGAATTGATAACCTCCTTTTTTGAAGTCGGTTAAAATTATTCATAAACGCGCTATAAACCGCAATGAGCTTATTATCGTTTGTCCTTATCTTAATCATTTATTTGTACATAAAAAAAATTGATTTAGTATGGGTTAGCACATTGTTACTGGTGAATTCTCAATGCAACTTGAGACTCCGGTGCCGTCAAAAGATGTAATCGTTTTTCGGTAGATGTTGCTATACGCCACCCTTATGGTGTGTATGTATAAAGGAAGGGATGGAAAGATTTGCGTTGTCCTGGTAGGCTTCCGTAGCTCAATTGGTTAAGAGCAACGCACGGATTGCGGAGGATGCGGGTTCAAGTCCTGCCGGAAGCGTAACTTTTCCATTTTTTCCTTTAATATAAAATTTGTCCTTATCTGTCATTTTAACTTATGTATTTGTAAGAAAGGGATAAAACATAATTTGACTAAATCAGGCCCGTAAAGTTTTAATAAAGGGGGTTAATCTTCGTATCTATCTCCGTAGTGTGCGCCATGCGAGCGCCGCCACATCACACCTAGCGGGAAGTCATTACTGCCGGAAGCGTGGGGCTGCCAAGGGCCTGCTTAGCTAACGCACACCAGCTAGCTTTCTAAATACTAAATATTATACATTGGACAATTGTGAAATATTCATTTAGATACGTAATGGCATGATTTAACTTATTCACGGGCCACAAGCCACAAGAAATCCTCAATTCAAGCCTCATGTTGAGTCCTCCTTAAGTTCTAAAAATTCTGCTAAAAAGTTATAGTGTGATCATTTGCTAGGTCGCACTACTTAATGCGTGGAGTTCTAACTATAACAAACTGGCGACCCGCCCCGGCTTTGCACGGGTTAACAAATTATACAAAAACCTTCCTCTTGAATCACTCTATCTATTAAAAAAAACCGCATCAAAATCCGTTGCGTAGTTTAAAAGATCTAAGCATACATAGAGACAGACAGCGGGAAGCGACTTTGTTTTATACTATGTAGTGAAGACGACCAAACGTTAAAATATCGTAGGTCGTACCTACCTACATATATGTATATGAAATCTTGATCTTAACCTTTTGGACGCCAATGACCGATATATCCGCACCGTAGGTTCAACGCCAAAGACCGATTCACAGACCACAGAGCAACATCGACCTACGTGCATATACATAAAGTTTAACTTCAGTTTTGACACTTCAATGATGTGGTGTCTGAGTGACAGCTTTTGTGTTTGACATGGCGTGGAAAAGGTTAAACAACTCTACAAGATTTGAGTTCCCTTCTCACCAGCAGGGATCGGAACCGGTTTTTTGGAAAAACATCGAAATAACCATATTTTTCGAATTATTTTATACTCGAAATGTAGGACTCAGTTGTGTGTTTAGGTAACGACTTCGTATTATTAGATTGCCCAATTAGAAATGAAGTAATTAGCAAAGAAGGAAAAAAATGGTTACCGTTTCCGTTCCCATACAAAAAATACCAGTGTTCTCACGTCACGAAGACACCCCCTTACCCATGGTAGCATCCTATAGAAGTGGTCTACGCGTGCCTCCGTGAGGGACAAAACATATAAATTCGACCAATCATAGCGTCGCATTGCGCCGCTATGATTGGTCGAATTTATTTGTTATGGTGGGTAACAAATGAATTTGACCAATCACAGTGGTCAATTTACGGTGGGGAATAAAACAAGATGTGAGACTGTGACAAGGACAAACAATAATAGCGCTTAGTGTTGAGTCGCTCACTCGTGAGGCACCTCATTTGTACCACTCATTTTGTTAATTTGTCGCAGTACTTCGTACCGCAAAAATGTCTTACTTCACTCCTCTATTCATTTTACTTGATTCTAAAATTATCTTTCTCCTAAAAGTTCTATTCTTAACCTCCAGAATTGCACTCCAATTAAATGTTACTATTTATTTATTTATAAAGGAAGTGATGAATACATAAATATGTATATACATTAAATATTTTTGTCGCCGTTGGAATTAATGGTCGACGCTGAAAATATGCTAGTACCTCACCTCATTTGAAGTAAGACATTGTAACACCTCATTTTAGAAAATGAGGTACTCATACAAACTCATTTTAAATTGATGTCCTACCCATCACTAATAGCGCTTTCGCTGCTACTCCTACTGAAAGATACATAAGACTATCCCGTTCTGTCAGTTATCCCCACCACTCATGCCCAATCCAGTTATACTAGATTCATGCCCCTTACCTGACGCATCCTCAATCTTGTAGCTTTCCTGTGAGTCATATTATCATGAATTCATGATTCATGTATGCACTAGTTTAGAACTAAATTGGATCTAATTTGACAATAGCAATAATAAATATTAGTAAGTATACCTGAGTCACAATGATAATGTTGACGACCGTTCGTAGTCGGTAGTCACCCTGCCTATGAAGCCGATGGTCCTGGGTTCGAATCCCGGCAGGAAGGTAAACTTATTTAAAAAATGATTTATGTAAATAAAAAAAACAACGGGTTGCACTCCGGGAGTGCCGGCAGAAGTGAAAACTCAATGACTAGTGCAAAATGTCTGCAGCACTATGTATAATTGAGGTTAACGCCATCTAGCGTTATATCGTCGCATTACTAGAAATCCCTAAGCACATCACTGTTAGTACTCGAGTTATAATTAGTACCAGTTATAGAGAAGCTCACTAGATGGCATTTAAATCAATAAAGAAAAACTCAATGACATTGTAACAGTTTTTCGATCAGGTCACGTGTCCGTCTTACGTCTTACGAACCCATAGACTAGGAATCCTCTAGACTGAGTTTAGAGCAATTATTTCATGAAACCGATGCTGCCATAAATACGGGGGTGCGGGGGACGAGGTGAGCGAGTCCCGTGCCGTGATTGGTCCGTTCAAAGACACGGACCAATCACGGCACGGGATTGACTCGAAGATGGAGTAAAACTACCGTATAAGTGGCAGAGGGGGTAGCGTTACTATGCTCAGTCTAGAGGATGTCTTGTCTGTGTACGAACCTTACCTCTCGCGAGTTTAACATTTTTCCCCGTCACAAAAAGTGCTCAGTTTCACTTCAAAAATAGGTATGTAAACTAATTATTTGCTCCTAATTTATTTTGTTGACGGGTAGAGTAGGGTTAGTAACGTCTAGCCAGTAAAATAAAACCATAAATAATTTTACATCATTTATTTACCTTAACGAAGTGTCTAAATAAGTTGAAAAACATTGAAAACGTAAGTACAAACAATAAATAGAGTCGGTAATCAGTCGGATCGTATAATTACCTAAATGGGGCATTATCCATGAAAAGGGACCTTATTGTCGATGGCGCTTACGCCGCACAGCGTCGCTCAGCATTGTATTTATATCGGAGCATCGTTAATAATGGCGTAAGCGCCATTGACAATAAGGTCCCTTTTCATGGATAACGTCACAAATGATGATGAAAATTAAAATTTCGGAACTTATGTACGAAATATCATTGGATATAATTTACCAGTCGCTTTTCGGTGAAGGAAAACATCGTGAGGAAACCGGACTAATCCCAATAAGGCCTAGTTTACTCTGGGTTGAAAGGTCAGATGGCAGTCGCTTTCGTAAAAACTAGTGCCTATGCCAATTCTTGGGATTAGTTGCCAAGCGGACCCCATGCCATGAGCCGTGGTAAAATGCCGGGACAACGCGAGGAAGATGATGATGATGATGAAAATTAAAATTAAATTCTCTAATTAACCCTTTAATCGCTAATGACACCAAAAGTGGTCAAAAGTTGTCTTTGCAATGGATAGGGTAGACCGAGGCGAATCGGATCACAGTGCAAATTGAATCAAGATGAAAAATCCGTTAATAATACAATATAAGCAAAAGAGCATTTTGTTTATCATTGTCATTAAAGTAAGGACTCTAAGAAGGAAGAATATCGTACATTGACTCGCCTTTTGCTATCTCTATCGCACGCACATATATAATTTATTTTGGCTATCCCGCTCTTATAGTGGCATGTACCGCCGGCATCATGGCGGGACAGCAATATACATAATTAGACACGTGCAATAGAGATAGGAACAAGCGGGTTCGAAATTCTTTGTGGTTACCGTCCTCACTTTAGATGTGTTCGTTTAAAGGGTTACATATTTACAATAATGTCAAAATCATGCAATAAAATAAAAAAATTGTCATTAAAAATGGCACATATTGCGACACAAATGGATGATGAAATAATTCTTTAGACAACAACTTTCACTCACTTGAATTTTTAGTCGATCAGTGCGCGAGTTGCAGTCGCCGCGAGCACTCGAGCCTGAAGAAGGACCCCCGAAGGGCTCGAAACATGTCGCCAATAGCGACTAAGAATTCAAGTGAGTGAAACCGTTGTCGTCTAGAAACAGTTTAAAATATGTTTCACGAAAGTTTAATATCGATGAAATAAAATAATTATTAATAGTAATAAATATGGCAAGAACAATTTACCAATGAAAATAATACTTTAACTAGAGCCAGATCAATAGGCTAATAAAATACTAAATAATTTCGTGACTCACATATAATATACAAATATATTATATTGATAACACTTTTTGTACCCTTGGAGGTAGTGAAACAAAATTAATAATTGTTGAAAATAGATCGTATATCTATGTAAAAAAATGTAATTTTTTACCATAATAGCAAAACATGAGATTCCCTAAACTTCAATAACGAACTTATGGTTTTAAGATATTTTCTACCAGTCAACCAAAGTGCGTCTTTGAGTATTATCAGTATAGAAAAACATTTTTTTTTTCTCCAAGGGTATCGCTTCAAACTTTATAGAAAAATTCCACTTCGCTAAACACTGATCAAAATTGTGATTTATCAAAAGTATAAAATTATTTGTCAATTCACAATCACTTTAATAATTTTAGTTAGATTTAGTGCCTATCTAGGGTTGAGACTATTTAAGAACAGATAAAATCGATATTAACCTTTTAACCGCCAGCAATTTTTGATCGAGCGTGCTCGTGTTGCCACCGACAATAATTGTACCACAGAGTAAAGTTGGCATAGTTACGGGAGTTATAAATGTGCTGTAAAAGCCAAATCAGATCTTTGTCTTATTTATCAGACTGTGGCGAAATGAGCTGGATATGTAATGTCTTATATATCAGACTCTGGCGGTTAAAGGGTTAATAGGTTTTTATCGTATAATCGAATGTAGACTCTCGTTTGCTGATTTTAAAGTCAAAAATACAATGTATTAACAATGAGATTCAAGCTCCAACTCTAAACATGTCTACTTAGTTTTTTCTAGTGCTTTGAGATAATTTCCAAAGATAGGATATGTCCGAAATTTGATAAAGCTAGACTTTAAAAAGAAAATTAAAAAGGCCGATGTGAATGAAACATGAATTTCACAAAAAAATAAACTGTTTCCGAATTTTCCGATGAAAAACTTAGGGAGTTATTATATTTTCAAATTTATCCCAAAACTCCCAACACAATAAGACTTTGTATAAAACAATTTGGATATTTTTAACAAAGCTCTAGTTTGAGTGAGCTTTTTAATAATCATAAAATGTAAGTTAGGCAGTAAGTTGAGAAAGCGAAACATTTTTACATATGAGCTAATCCTTATTGCACATATTAAGGCACTTCAAATGCTATTCAGTCCTTATTATATAAAAATTGTATAAATATATTTCTATTCTAATTTAGATTTATTTAAGGGTACAACTATAACTTAAGAGTATAATTGTCACAGAAAATATAATGTAACAGAAATTTGACTCCTTTAAAGAAGCAAGAATGAAATATGTAACTCGAAAATGCGACTCAATTGGGATTAAATGTATTAATTATCAGTTGAACTGTAACCCAAAATGCACTCAATAAGGCACTTTAAATGCTTAATGACTCTAAATGCATTATAACTAATGTTTTATGAAAACTTTACAGATATATTTACTAAATAACTTGGTGTAATTCTTCATTTAGAAGCAGATGATAAATACATCAAGAGATAAATCAGAACAATTATTTAGAACTAAATTGTCACTAAACGCTATATTTTTCATTGCAATTTACAAAAGGAGCATTCCATTAAAGGAAGGAAAGTAAGATTTACAGGAGTTTCTTTTTCAGTGAGAAATTGTCAAAAATGTGTCCAGAAAAATAATCAATCGCTTTAAACGCCGAAAAAAGTTCTAATACACAATATAAAATGTGTTTGTACGGGACAGCTCCAAAACCAACAAAAAGTACGTCTTTCTTATGAATGTGTAAAGAAAACGAGTCATCAGTTACATTATATTTTCTGCGATATTGGCAATACGAGACTTTACAACTTTAAAACAGGGTTAAAACGTAAGGCTTTGGCAATCGACGGCTCTCGCGATATCACTCCATGGTTACTGTTAACAAAAAAAAAATGAAATAAAACTATAGAAACTGTTTATATCGCGTTGACAACGAACGCTGTAAAGGGTGCTGTGGGCCTAGCACATGATTGACGAGACAGTATCTCGCGGCGAGATACACTACCCGTCCTTTTCTAACTATATTAATAAAAGAGGGACGGGTAATCTATCACGCCGCGAGATACTGTCGCGCCAATCGTGTGCTAGCACGGCTGGGTCTTGTTTTTAATGATGATTATGATGCATAAGTTATTATTCACTACAGTCGAGGTACTGCTCTGACAAGTTTATCCTCCTAAGGCCCAAGGCCCTAGGAGTATAGTACTTACCTATTCAGTTCGATGAAATTTAAATCATATTCAATTGGAACAGAGTTGCAATTGTTTTGTTTCGTCCAGTTTTCAAACAAAGCAAAATCAACTCTATCTATATTATATAAAGCCGCAACCCGACTGACTGATTGACATGATTGTTCTCCCAGAAGGAGCTCCGTGGGGTGTTTGACTTTGGTACTGTCGTATAGAGCTCGGTCTGATGACTTCCAGAAAAATCCGACTTTTGGTCTACCGCTCTCGGTCAGAAAAATGTTTGACGGCCCGGCCAAACGGTGAGACCTAGGTGGGGGGTGCTCGACCAAATGTCATAGAGGGATCCTGGCAGTTTTCGAAGCCGCCATTTTTTTTTTAAACGGGCCGACTTTTTTTTTTAATTTTTTCAAGTTTGTCCTAGCGCGCTGAAATTTTGCTTCCGGAAACTCGGGGTCCCCTAGATTCCTAAGAACAAAAAAAATTTTGAAAAATGTTTCAATTGTGGAAAATCTGGCCACTTTTATTTTGTATGGCAACTTTTAAACGGTGCCAGATAGGTGGGGGGTGCTCGACCAAATGTCATAGAGGGCCTCGCGGGAAATAAAACTCCATTTAAAAAAATTCAAAATGGCCGACTTTTTTTTTTTAATTTTTTCAAGTTGGTCCGAGCGTGCCGAGATTTGGCATGCCGAAAGACAGAGGTCTCTAGATTCCTACGAAAAAAAAATTTTTTGGAAAAAGCCCAAGATGGCGGGAAAAACGGCAATTTTTATTTTGTATGGCAGCTCTTAAACGGTGCGAGATGGGTGAGGGGTGCTCGACCAAATGTCATAGAGGGCCCCGAGACAAAACAAACTGCATTTAAAAAAATTCAAAATGGCCGACTTTTTTTTTTTAATTTTTTTCAAGTTGGTCCGAGCGCGCTGAGATTTGGCATGCGGTGAGCCTGGGGGCCTAAGATTACTATGTAAAAAAAACTTTTTTGAAAAAGTCCAAAACGGCGCGGACAGGGGCAAAAGTCAAATTTCTAAGTAGGTTAAGCGAGCCCGAAGGGCGAGCTTCAGGCTGGGAGGCCGAAGGCCGACCCCGCGGAGGGCCGTCAGGCCCGGAGCTTCACCCCGAATGTCCAAGCGTCACCCACCCCCAGTAATTTTGGGCGAGGCCGAAGGCCGAGCTGCGGGAATGACGCACAAAGCAAAATCCTATACAAAAAGTGTGTTAGCGAGCCCGAAGGGCGAGCTTCAGGCCGGGAGGCCGAAGGCCGACCCCGGCGGAGGGCCGAAGGCCCGGAGCCTTCACCCCGACTCCCAAGCGTGCAACCCCAAGTAATTTAAAGCGAGGCCGAAGGCCGAGCTGCGTGAATGCAGTGTTCCCAAGCGTTCTAACAAGTCAACTGTCTTGATAAGCGAGCCGGCGGGCCGAAGGCCCGGCGGCGAAGCGTCGAGCCTCGCGAAGGCCGAAGGCCGAGCTCCGCGTAGGGCCGAAGGCCCGAAGCGTCACACGAGAGGGGGAAGTTGGAGCTTAAACACGACACAATAGTAAAAGTGGCTTAGACAAGCGAAACGGCGGGCCGAAGGCCGAAGGCCGTAGGCCCGACGTGAGCTTGTCAAGACACTTTTACTATTGGGTCGTGTTTAAGCTCCAACTTCCCGCTTACGCTCCAAAGCAAAACCAACCCTCCCAAGTGATTTAAATAAGCGAAGCGGCGGGCCGAAGGCCCGACGCTGAGCTTCGAAACCCAGCGAAGGCCGAAGGCCGAGCTCCGCGTAGGGCCGAAGGCCCGGAGCATCCCTTACGAATCTCCAAGCACGCGAGGCCGAAGGCCGAGCTGCGGGAATGAAGTGCTCGCATGCGGACCTTTTCTTTCTAGCAAAAGTACGACTTTATTTCTTTTTCCCTTTGGAAAACGAAACTACAGCACAAACAACAATACCAACAACAACACAACAACAACAATACAACAAACAACACGCACACCGCGGGGCCCTCGGGCCCCGCGCACAGGGCAAAATCTAGTTTTCTGCACTATAGGTTCAGATTGCTGTGGCAAATTTTTGATTTTCTATTTGTTAGGAGGTTATAGCACAGACAAGACATCCTCTAGACTGAGCATAGTAACGCTACCCCCTCTGCCACTATATACGGTAGTTTTACTCCATCTTCGAGTCAAAGTGTCTTTGTGTGACGTCCGTGTTTGAACGGACCAATCACGGCACGGGACTCGCTCACCTCATCCCCCGCACCCCAGTATTTTTGGCAGCATCGGTTTCATGAAATAATTGCTCTAAACTCCGTCTAGAGGATTCCTAGTCTATGGGTTATACTTACCACAAATCTATTGACTCTAGGCGCGAACGTCTTCGTCACGCTAGACTGTTGCACCTGCAACGCTTCGAACTTCTCACGCAAGCTGAAACAAGGTAAATACATTCATTTTTAGGGTTCCGTACCCAAAGGGTAAAAACGGGACCCTATTACTAAGACTCCGCTGTATTTCTGTTGCCGCTATAACAACAAATACTAAAAACAGAATAAAATAAAGATTTAAGTGGGGCTCCCATACAACAAACGTGATTTTTAACCGAAGTTAAGCAACGTCGGGCGGGGTCAGTGACCGTTTTTTTGCTTGTTTTTTTTTTTGCTTGTTTTGCTCTATTTTTTGTTCATGGTGCGGAACCCTCCGTGCGCGAGTCCTACTCGCACTTGGCCGGTTTTTACGTTCATCGAAGGATGATAGAACTTTAATTCTTGTTTTACGGATAGCCTATGGGCTTTTATTTCCTAGCAAGTATTAAAATATTAGGCATAACCAGTCAACACCGCCCCGCTCTATGATGCCAAGGCCCGACTTACCACTCGGGTTCACTCTGGCCCCTCGGGTTTCCTTACCTCTTGGCGGTCTCGAGCCGCGACGCGCCATCTTCCCGCTCTATAACGAGCCCGACTTGCCACTCGGGTTCACTCGGGCCCCTCGGGTTTCCTTACCTCTTGGCGGTCTCGAGCCGCGACGCGCCATCTTCCCGCTCTATAACGAGCCCGACTTGCCACTCGTGTTCACTCGGGCCCCTCGGGTTTCCTTACCTCTTGGCGGTCTCGAGCCGCGACGCGCCATCTTCCCGCTCTATAACGAGCCTGACTTGCCACTCGAGTTCACTCGGGCTTCTCGGGTGTCCTTTCCTCTTGGCGGTCTCACGTAGTCGCCTTCCCGTTTTGCAAATGACTTGCCACTCAGGTTCACACTCGATCGTGCTTATGCTTACCTCTTAGCTGTCTCGAGCTGCGACTCACCGTCTTCCCGCTCTATAACGAGCCCGACTTGCCACTCGGGTTCACTCGGGCCCCTCGGGTTTCCTTACCTCTTGGCGGTCTCGAGCCGCGACGCGCCATCTTCCCGCTCTATAACGAGCCCGACTTGCCACTCGTGTTCACTCGGGCCCCTCGGGTTTCCTTACCTCTTGGCGGTCTCGAGCCGCGACGCGCCATCTTCCCGCTCTATAACGAGCCCGACTTGCCACTCGGGTTCACTCGGGCCCCTCGGGTTTCCTTACCTCTTGGCGGTCTCGAGCCGCGACGCGCCATCTTCCCGCTCTATAACGAGCCCGACTTGCCACTCGGGTTCACTCGGGCCCCTCGGGTTTCCTTACCTCTTGGCGGTCTCGAGCCGCGACGCGCCATCTTCCCGCTCTATAACGAGCCCGACTTGCCACTCGGGTTCACTCGGGCCCCTCGGGTTTCCTTACCTTTTAGCTGTCTCGAGTTGCGACTCCCCGTCGTCGTCGCGCTCTATGACGACTTGCCCGACTTGTCTCCCGGGTTCGGACTCGGACCAGTTCTCGAAGCGGTCGCGGAAGCTCTTGGTGCGGGCCAGTTGCTGGGCCTGGGGAAAATAACTTACTTATACTTGGTCAAGTCAATCAACAGACTATTACTTCTACACCACTCAACTCATCACTCAACTAAAACTAGGTACAGTCAGCAGCAGAAGTTGCTGAGCGGACGAGATGTTAAAAATTACCTTGACACGCTTTTATTATCTGAACACATTCAGTGCCGAAAACCCGACTATCGGGTATTTTATGATTTCGTTCCCAGGCCGGACGGCCCGATAGTCGGGATCGTGCTACTACAGCTTTATATAACGAAATTCTTGTGGCCTTGCGCGGATGTCTTGTTTGGCTGGGTGGCAATGAATGTGTTAACAATAAAGTCGCGCAAGATCATTTTGAACACCTCGCCCGCTTAGCAACCTCCGCTGCTGACTATATAATGTTTTCAACGTCACTGTGGCTATAGTTATAGTCTTCTATAATTAACGGTTTTGTTTTTACGTTTACGTCAGCAACGTTGTCATCAATATCATTTGGCAAACACCATTGCCAAATTTTTTAACGAGATGTCGGCATTGGTCCCATATTTTCTGAAAGTTGTTCAGTACGGACATATAAGGTCACTGTGTATGGCCAGTGATTACAATTTCACCCTGCCACAGAATAAATAATAGTACTATACTTCGTTTTTTTAGCATTAGAAAAAAGGTAAACAATCTTGATGTGTCTTTTAATTGAAAAACATGTTTTAAAACGAACTATAGGTGCGAAGATTCACTCTCTAACAAAACGCATCTATTGCGACAGATATGTCCGCTAGGTGGCGCAAGCGCGAGCAGGCGTCCGTTCCGTAGCGGTGCGCGGCAACTACTATGGCTAGACACCAAAATTGGTGTGGGCCGCATGTACTTGTAGGTACTTGTAGCGACGCGACGAAATCGCGGAGTGAGCCACGCCTGACCCTGTATTACACCATCGCCCACACTGTTAACTGTACATCGGTGAACCTTATGCCTTTTGTAATAAGGTCAGTTACGGCTCGGCCATGACGTTGAGCAACTTGCCACCAGCGATAACCATAGGTTGGAGCGAGACACAGCCCTTTCGTTTCCACCTATGGTTGTCGCTGCCGTCGTCGCAAGTCGCTCAATGTCGTGGCCGAGCCGTAAAGCTTTGGATTCCTCCGAAAGCGGTGCCGTCATATAGCGGCCGTCATATAGCGGCCGCAAAAAGACGGCCGTCTTTACGGTGACGACATGTGGAAAGTACCACGGCGTCATAACACACCGTCAGCCACCAAGGTCAAACGAAACATATCCAGGAGAGAAAATGAACGACCTTGATTTAGCTTTAATAATTTACTTTGAGGATGAAATATCATCAGAAGAGGAAAATAATCGTAGTGCGGAAGATCATTTATTCAAATCTCGTGCTACAGAAGGTTCATTTGAGATTTTAGTACAAAATGGCTTCACCGCTATCTAATAAACCGTTCACGAAACTATCGACACCGTCATGACGGCCGTCATGCAAATGGCGGCACCGCTTTTTGACGTTACGGTGTCAATCACCGCCCTCTAGGAAACCGCGCCATTTGGTTTACATAGACACCGTTCTAGTGACGTCATTCACCGCTATATTACGGCCGCTATATGACGGCACCGCTTTCGGAGGAAACCAAGGCTTAACTGTACATCGGTCGACCTTATTACAAAAGCAAAGATGTTGCGGATGCCGATTTTTTGACATCCGCGGACGCGGATGCGGATTTTTAAAGGCTCACATTCGCGGATGCGGATGCGGATGTCAAGATAGATACATAAAAAACGTCAAATATTACATTTTAATCATTTTTATTTCAAAAAACCGGCCAAGTGCGAGTCGGACTCGCGTTCCAAAGTTCCAAGGGTATCGTACATTAAGTCCCACTCACGCTTGACTGCTCATTTCTAATAGGTTTTTTTGGCTAATGACTAAATTACCTAGCAGTCCTCACTTACGCCGATGCTAAGACGTTCCTGTACCGACCGGTTCCACATCCGCATCCGCTTTAAACTCCGCATCGATTTTATGCGGACGCGGATGCAGACGCGGATGTTGAAAATAATGCGGAAGTTCCGCGGTTGCGGATATTCGTAACATCCCTGTACAAAAGGCATAAGGTCGACCGAGCCCTTAGGAGTTGTTTGTTGTAACCTGTTTGAGAGCCTCGTCTCTCTCTCGGGCCTCGGTGTAGAACCTCTGGCGCTCCTCCTCACTATCCTCATCTGAATACTCCTCATCTGAGCACTCCTCATCTGAGCACTCCTCATCTGAGCACTCCTCATCTGAGCACTCCTCATCTGAGCACTCCTCATCTGAGTACGCCTCATCTGAGTACTCCTCATCTGAGTATTCCTCGTCTGAGTACTCCTCGTCTGAGTACTCCTCATTATCCTCCTCATCTGCGTACTCCTCATTTGAGTACTCCTCACTATACTCCTCGTGTGTGTACTCCTCATCTGAGTACTCCTCACAATCCTCCTCATCTGAATACTCCTCATCCGTGTACTCCTCGGAGCTGTGGCCCTGGTGGGTCTCCTCGCCGGGCGGAGGGGGGGTGAAGCACTTGAGGGGTTTGGGGCCTGAGGAGTAATTGCTGCCTGTACGAACCTGTTTGAGAGCCTCGTCTCTCTCTCAGGCCTCGGTGTAGAACCTCTGGCGCTCCTCCTCATCTGAATACTCCTCATCCGTGTACTCCTCGGAGCTGTGTCCCTGGTGGGTCTCCTCGCCGGGGGGAGGGGGGGTGAAGCACTTGAGGGGTTTGGGGCCTGAGGAGTAATTGCTGCCTGTACGAACCTGTTTGAGAGCCTCGTCTCTCTCTCGGGCCTCGGTGTAGAACCTCTGGCGCTCCTCCTCACTATCCTCATCTGAATACTCCTCATCCGTGTACTCCTCGGAGCTGTGGCCCTGGTGGGTCTCCTCGCCGGGGGGAGGGGGGGTGAAGCACTTGAGGGGTTTGGGGCCTGAGGAGTAATTTCTGCCTGTACGAACCTGTTTGAGAGCCTCGTCTCTCTCTCGGGCCTCGGTGTAGAACCTCTGGCGCTCCTCACTATCCTCATCTGAATACTCCTCATCCGTGTACTCCTCGGAGCTGTGGCCCTGGTGGGTCTCCTCGCCGGGGGGAGGGGGGGTGAAGCACTTGAGGGGTTTGGGGCCTGAGGAGTAATTGCTGCCTGTACGAACCTGTTTGAGAGCCTCGTCTCTCTCGGGCCTCGGTGTAGAACCTCTGGCGCTCCTCCTCACTATCCTCATCTGAATACTCCTCATCCGTGTACTCCTCGGAGCTGTGGCCCTGGTGGGTCTCCTCGCCGGGGGGAGGGGGTTGAAGCACTTGAGGGGTTTGGGGCCTGAGGAGTAATTGCTGCCTGTACGAACCTGTTTGAGAGCCTCGTCTCTCTCTCGGGCCTCGGTGTAGAACCTCTGGCGCTCCTCCTCACTATCCTCATCTGAATACTCCTCATCCGTGTACTCCTCGGAGCTGTGGCCCTGGTGGGTCTCCTCGCCGGGGGGAGGGGGGGTGAATCACTTGAGGGGTTTGGGGCCTGAGGAGTAATTGCTGCCTGTACGAACCTGTTTGAGAGCCTCGTCTCTCTCTCGGGCCTCGGTGTAGAACCTCTGGCGCTCCTCCTCACTATCCTCATCTGAATACTCCTCATCCGTGTACTCCTCGGAGCTGTGGCCCTGGTGGGTCTCCTCGCCGGGCGGAGGGGGGGTGAAGCACTTGAGGGGTTTGGGGCCTGAGGGAAATAATGAAAGTTATTATATGGTCGGGCATATGTATACAAGGGTAAATTTATTTAATGATTGGTCATTTAACATATACACAAATTAGCCCCTGTTCTTGTAGGAAAATTCCTAATATCTATGGAATAAAAAACATTAAATTCCCCTACGCTCTCTGCCAATAAAATTTTATGCTCAGCTCTTTTCCAAAATGATCCCTTACATTATTTTGGAAAAGAGCTGAGCTGATACTCTTCAAACTGCTGGATAAATTTCAATCAAACACAGCTAAGAACAACCACCTTGATGCTCGGGCTGGCGCTGCTCCTCCAGCTGGCGGAACACGTTGATCATGCGCGAGGCGGTGTGTCTGGTGGCGGCCAGCCCCGTGTCGGGCGGGGCGTGCTACCACCCCTCGGTGCTCTCGGTGGTGACCCTGGCCTGGCCTCACCTTGATGCTCGGGCTGGCGCTGCTCCTCCAGCTGGCGGAACACGTTGATCATGCGCGAGGCGGTGTGTCTGGTGGCGGCCAGCCCCGTGTCGGGCGGGGCGTGCTACCACCCCTCGGTGCTCTCGGTGGTGACCCTGGCCTGGCCTCACCTTGATGCTCGGGCTGGCGCTGCTCCTCCAGCTGGCGGAACACGTTGATCATGCGCGAGGCGGTGTGTCTGGTGGCGGCCAGCCCCGTGTCGGGCGGGGCGTGCTACCACCCCTCGGTGCTCTCGGTGGTGACCCTGGCCTGGCCTCACCTTGATGCTCGGGCTGGCGCTGCTCCTCCAGCTGGCGGAACACGTTGATCATGCGCGAGGCGGTGTGTCTGGTGGCGGCCAGCCCCGTGTCGGGCGGGGCGTGCTACCACCCCTCGGTGCTCTCGGTGGTGACCCTGGCCTGGCCTCACCTTGATGCTCGGGCTGGCGCTGCTCCTCCAGCTGGCGGAACACGTTGATCATGCGCGAGGCGGTGTGTCTGGTGGCGGCCAGCCCCGTGTCGGGCGGGGCGTGCTACCACCCCTCGGTGCTCTCGGTGGTGACCCTGGCCTGGCCTCACCTTGATGCTCGGGCTGGCGCTGCTCCTCCAGCTGGCGGAACACGTTGATCATGCGCGAGGCGGTGTGTCTGGTGGCGGCCAGCCCCGTGTCGGGCGGGGCGTGCTACCACCCCTCGGTGCTCTCGGTGGTGACCCTGGCCTGGCCTCACCTTGATGCTCGGGCTGGCGCTGCTCCTCCAGCTGGCGGAACACGTTGATCATGCGCGAGGCGGTGTGTCTGGTGGCGGCCAGCCCCGTGTCGGGCGGGGCGTGCTACCACCCCTCGGTGCTCTCGGTGGTGACCCTGGCCTGGCCTCACCTTGATGCTCGGGCTGGCGCTGCTCCTCCAGCTGGCGGAACACGTTGATCATGCGCGAGGCGGTGTGTCTGGTGGCGGCCAGCCCCGTGTCGGGCGGGGCGTGCTACCACCCCTCGGTGCTCTCGGTGGTGACCCTGGCCTGGCCTCACCTTGATGCTCGGGCTGGCGCTGCTCCTCCAGCTGGCGGAACACGTTGATCATGCGCGAGGCGGTGTGTCTGGTGGCGGCCAGCCCCGTGTCGGGCGGGGCGTGCTACCACCCCTCGGTGCTCTCGGTGGTGACCCTGGCCTGGCCTCACCTTGATGCTCGGGCTGGCGCTGCTCCTCCAGCTGGCGGAACACGTTGATCATGCGCGAGGCGGTGTGTCTGGTGGCGGCCAGCCCCGTGTCGGGCGCCGCTTGCTCGCTGCGCACCACGCTGGGCTCGTGGTACACCTCGGGTGACGGGGACTTGGCGCGCTGGGGACAAATGGGGATATATCAGCTGCAGCGATATCATGGTCGCGTTTTTATCACCTGTCATGTCATCACTAACACTTACATACTTGTTAGAACGTGACAGTGCGGTGACAAATGATAAGGAGCCGGCCGTCTTAGCCCTTCTGAAATAGGTAGTTGTGACAAAAGAGTGTCAAAGCCCAGTGGCCGCGGTTAGAATTGAGATACGAACCGGCGTTTTCAGGTTTCAGGATCAACACCATTTACTTTGCTTTTTAGGGTTCCGTACCTCAAAAGGAAAAACGGAATCCTTATAGGATCACTCGTGCGTCTGTCTGTCCGACCACCCCCCCCTCCCCCTTTATCTCCAAAACTACTTGGTCTAAAATATTGAACAAAATACACAAAAGATAGAAAACCTATTAGAAATGAGCAGTCAAGCGTGAGTCGGACTTAATTACTTAGTTTTTGATCCGACCGATCCGACTGATTGGCTAATGTACGGAACCCTTGGAACGCGATTCCGACTCGCACTTGATCAGTTTTTTTTTTTAACTTTCTTTTTATTTTTACCTGCGTCTGCCTGGGTGGGGGGAACGCGATTCCGACTCGCAATTGACCAGTTTTTTTTTCTTTTATTTTTACCTGCGTCTGCCTGGGTGGGGGGAACGCGATTCCGACTCGCAATTTACCAGTTTTTTTTTTCTTTTTTTTTTACCTGCGTCTGCCTGGGTGGGGGGAACGCGATTCCGACTCGCAATTGACCAGTTTTTTTTCTTTTATTTTTACCTGCGTCTGCCTGGGTGGGGGGAACGCGATTCCGACTCGCAATTGACCAGTTTTTTTTTTCTTTTTTTTTTACCTGCGTCTGCCTGGGTGGGGGGAACGCGATTCCGACTCGCAATTGACCAGTTTTTTTTTCTTTTATTTTTACCTGCGTCTGCCTGGGTGGGGGGAACGCGATTCCGACTCGCAATTGACCAGTTTTTTTTTCTTTTATTTTTACCTGCGTCTGCCTGGGTGGGGGGAACGCGATTCCGACTCGCAATTGACCAGTTTTTTTTTAACTTTCTTTTTATTTTTACCTGCGTCTGCCTGGGTGGGGGGAACGCGATTCCGACTCGCAATTTACCAGTTTTTTTTTCTTTTTTTTTTACCTGCGTCTGCCTGGGTGGGGTCATGCGAAACTCCTTTCGGGTCTGCTCCGGCTTGTAGGTCTCGAAGAACTTGAACCGGTCTGTGATGTCGGCGGTCTGGATGTGGACCTCTTCCACCTTGTCTGCGGCGCGGACTACGTCCTTGGGTATGAAGGGCTGGGGAAATATGTTACAGTTAAAATAACAATTTTTTTCTACTCCAGCACTTAAATGTGTCAATTAAATGACTGACAGTGATATCTAAAGCAATGTCATTTGAATGATTTGTCTGCTTACAACATGATACAACTGCTTTATTTTTTTTAAAGATACAAGTTCCGATCATCTTGATTAAAAGAGGTATGTTTTCATTTACAATAATAACTCTTTTTTTTTTAAATAATAACTCAATTTTTTTTAAATAATAACTCTTTTTTTTAATAATAACTTTTTTTTTTTTTTTTGCTGCAGCTGTCATAGAAAAAGTAATGTATGCAACAGCTCATAATTGGTTCTTAAAATTCTCGGGTCTTTTTTTACAAAACTCGACTACGTCTCGTTTTGGAACTTCGACCCTTGAATTTTAAGAACCCTTATTATATCACTGTTGCATAAACTACTATAAAATATGTATTTAATAATTATCTCACAGATAAATACCATACTTCAAATACCTACATAATTCAAATATATTCAATTGTTTTGACATGTTTTTCTTTGTACATGACGATCCTTATTGGGAGGCATAATTAATCTTAATCTTATTATTTTTATTTTTAAATTTATAATGTAATTTTTGACGATCATGATGAGAAGATAAACATAATTTTGACGAATGTAGCAAATTTATAGTGTAATTTTCATCTTGAAATAAATAAATCTAAATCTAAATCTAATAAATACTAGCATAAATCAATAAATTTGCTTATAATCTATGTATTTAACGTATCCTCGTTTTCAGACCGTCATCGGCATGTTCCCACCATTTGAAATAAAACTTTATGTTTTTAAATTTAACCACAAAAAATATATATTTCTTACGTTAGCGATCGTGTATTTCAAGACATTATGACGTTATTGTATTAATCTTACACCATATATGAATTAAAATTGTAAAGTTGCTTCGCTACTGTCACATGGACGTAAGGTGAATAATGTATTCACTATTCATTATTTTTTATAATACAATAGTTCTTGGAGTAACGAAACGGCCAAGCCACATATTTTGACTAAGGTGTAGAGTTTGTGAAGTTAGGGCTTGTAGAGTTAGAAGCTTGGCTCTACAAGAGATCTGATAACTTTTTGTCAGTGCGAGCCTTATGGTTTCGTCTTGGCAATATTTTACATGAAAATGTTTTTGGTGGGATTTCACTTCTTTTTGTAAGTTGCTTCCATCCCCTAATTTAAAGGGTTGCGCGTGTGATTTAAGGTACTATTAAAAATCCTGAAATACGTACCTCGGGGCATCTTTTATACAATCTGCTTTTTACTGATTCCCCATACTAACATCAACCCTCTTTTTCCTCTAACGCCCTTTTCCACCCGCTTTTCACCCTTACGGGGTGATTTTGGGGTTGAAAACTATTCTATGCCATTCTCCATTACAAAAACTATCTACATACCAAATTTCAACTAAATCGGTTCAGCAGTTATTGATTTCCCATACAAAATTCCACCCCCTTTCCCCCCCCCCCCCCCTTAGGGGCAAAACATTTCAAATTTTTGAATTATTTTGTTGTTTGTGTACTAATACCATCTTACATACCAAATTTCAGCTTCCTAGGACTTCAGGAAGTACCCTAGAGGTTTTGATGATCAACAGTGAGTAAGTCAGTGACGAAATTGGGGTTTTTTAGATATGAATAAAATCTTAAGTATAAGAGCTATGCAATTGAATTTTTTTATGTTTAATAAGTCCACTATTGACATCATATCCCGAGAATTTTGTTTATCTGGTATAATTCAAACCCAAGTTATGAGGGTTCAAAAAAACGACGAAGCGCTTCGAGAAAAGGTAGGTAGTGCCCTTGCGCTTCGCTTTGCTCGTCTTGGCGGGGGCACTACCGTGCCCCCAGATAAACAAAGTGCGGCCCGCGTCAACTTCGTTAACTACTATGTGGCCCTTGGCTGCTAAAAGGTTGCCGACCGCTGATCTATAGGGTGGTACCATAGACTAGGAATCCTCTAGACTGAGTTTAGAGCAATTATTTCATGAAACCGATGCTGCCAAAAATACGGGGGTGCGGGGGGACGAAGTGACCGAAT
This sequence comes from Cydia amplana, assembly GCF_948474715.1. NCBI lineage: Eukaryota > Metazoa > Arthropoda > Insecta > Lepidoptera > Tortricidae > Cydia > Cydia amplana. The sequence continues at coordinate 11,017,101 of NC_086090.1, forward strand.
CCCGTGCCGTGATTGGTCCGTTCAAAGACACGGACCAATCACGGCACGGGATTGACTCGAAGATGGAGTAAAACTACCGTATAAGTGGCAGAGGGGGTTGCGTTACTATTATAGAGAAAAAAATACATAGAGTGCTCACTCCATACATCAGTTTTAGTACCAAAAAGACTATTAGCATCGAGTAGCGGAACTATCAGTACTGCTACTTGACAATAGATGTCGCCACCGACCGAAAAGTCTTATGCTGTTGAGATAAGACTTTCCGTTCGGTGCTACATTTATTGTCAAGTAGCAGTACTGATAGTTCCGCTACTCGATGCTAGATGTAGACACTGAAATTAATAGTCCGAACTGATGTATGGAGTGAGCACTCTATGCATTTTTTTCTCTATGGTTACTATGCTCAGTAAGTAAGTAAGTAAGTGTTTTATTTGTAAATATAGGTAGAATTACAGTGGTGGTCAGTTTATAATATGTACAGTTTCACTATATTTTGCCAAACGGCGTACAAAAACATTGGACTTAATACTAGCAACTAAACTATCATGCTCACCGAGTACGAGTAATAATCTAATCCTACTTACAGCTATGATAATTAATGAATATCAGGTACATAGATCATGAGAATTGTAGATGTCAAAATATAGATTTCCATCACTATTTATGTGTGTAGGACGTCATCACTAGTCTAGAGGATGTCTTGTCTGTGGGTGGTACCATGTATGAGACACTTACAATCTCCTTCCTCCTGGGCACTTCTTGCGGCGGCGGCGATGTCGGCGTCAAGTTCTTGGCATTCGCGTCCAGCTCCAGGAATATGGAACGGGACTTCTTGCCGATGCCTGTTCACAAACACACATACATTGTGTAAAGAAAAAAAAAAAAAAAAAAAACATACAACCGAATTGATAACCTCCTTTGAGATTTGGAAGTCGGTTAATAAAGATAAGATACCACGAACGCTGTAAAGGGTTCGAAACGTCGGGATGTAGTATAAACTCAATATATATAAGCGCGTTTTCCCAGGAATAGGACCTAGCTAGATCGATTTTTCGCCCCCTATAGCAAATTTCATCGGAATAGTTAGAGCCGTTTCCGAGATCCCCGAAATATATGTATAAATAAATGAATAAATATACAAGAATTGCTCGTTTAAAGTTATTAAATTAGATAGATACGCGTTATAATGCGTTTTGATAGTTTTATTTCACGAGGAACTATCGCGGTAACCGAACACAATATTAAAATAAAGATAGCTTATTTTTCAAATAGGTAGAGCCTATTAAAAATATTCAAGTCGAAAATGCTCGAGTCTCGACATGTTTCACTCCGTACCGAGTAGTATCATCAGGAGCTTGCGTTGCCGGCGATGACACTCCTCGGTATGGAGTGAAACATGAGCGTTTTGCGACTTAAATTACTTGAGTGACCCGTTTTTAATATATTTCATATGTCTGTGTCTCACGGAAGTTTTGTTATTAAAATAGGTAGTCTGTGCGGAACCACCAACCATTAAAGTCTACGAGTAGAAAAATGTAGTTATTTACGATACAAGTGCGAAAAATGGGAAATTCGCAACGAGTGACGAATTACCTATTCGCACGCGTATCGTACAACGTTTTACAGAACATAATATAGCCCTTTAAATTTTCAACGTAGTAGTTACGTAATGTGCTCATTATAGCACCGGTGTCGTAATATAGCACCAGATGTACTGTAAGAAATGTTTACCTTCGTTAAAGAGCGCCTGGTCATCAATCTCCCGGTTCCTCGGGGGCTGGTTCTCGTCATTGAACACCTCGCCGTTCTCGAAGCGCTGTTTGATCGCTCGGGACTTCTCCGAGTCCAACTCTAGCTCGCGAGCGATCTTATCCGCCGATGTTACACCTTGGAATAGTAAATACGTTATTGAGAAACGTCTTCACAATATAATTTTAGAAAAAAATGTATTAAGATATGACTGGGGCCCGTTTGTCAAAAGCTTGTAACTTGTAATACAAGTGGAAGTTCGTTTCTAACACAAATTGTCATAAAGTGACATCCGCTTGTATTAAAAGTTACAAGCTTTTGAGAAACGGGCCCCTGGGCGTGCTTTTGTTACTAGACCAAAGAAAAAAAACTTGAAATGTTTGTCAAATTTAAAATATGTACCTTCATAATTAATCAGTCAGTTGTATTGCTTAGAAAGGGATAAATATGGTAGAAGCTTATTCAGTTTTATAAAAAATGCTACAATGATGGATTTCATAAAAAAAAATACAGTAAATAAACTGGGAAAGTTACCTTGTTCGCTCTGCATGACGGATTGTTCGTACATCTCTTTGATTTTAGCCTGCTTGCCCTGGAAAAGATAAATCGTCGTAAATACACTTAATTAAGTAAACCTTTCTGTTAAGTTGTAATTAAAAATCTTCTTAGAGTCAGGTGAGTACATAATATGACACATACACATCAGGAAAAAAGGACCTAGGTTACAGCCCTGAGGCACACCTTCGTTAACTACAGCTTCTATATATTTATTCCAACACTATAGATATATGTCCTGTTGCTGAGATACAATGATATAAGACTTATTGCTTAATTTCTTACACAGTACTAAATATTCGCATTCAGTGTAATGTTGATATCTCTACATAGTGTTATATGTATCAAACACAGTCAAAAGCTTTAGATAAGTAAAGGGTTCGAAACGATAATTATCAGTGATAGTTATCTTGATAATGATCGTGGTTTTTATGCCTGATAATTATCGATTTGATAATAACCTAAAAAAAACCTAAAATAGTATAAAAAACGCCCTAATAATTATTTTTTACTATCAAAGACTTCAAAGAAAATAAATATAGCACCACGATACCTACGATAATCATCCGATATTTATCGGATGATTAAAGCGATAATTATCAAAGATAATTATCTGGATAATTTCGAACCCCGGGTAAGTCATAAGGAACAATTTAAAAAATATGTTTTAGAAAGTTGTCAATTTCTCACCATAAAAAGCCTGCTGCGGATATTCTGTATCTCCTGTTTCCTCTCGCGCGTGCGCTCTGAGCTGTTGTGCTGTCCCGTTTCAAACTTGCCGACTATCTCGCTCATGTTGCAGAAGGAGACGGGCTGCTCGCGGCCGTTAGCGGCCTTGTACGAGTTCTTGAGGATTGAGTCTTCGTCTGTAAGAAAATTAAAAAATTATAATAAGACAAATAAACTAGTGGCGAGACCTATCCCTCTTTTATTTACATATTTTTGATAAACACACAAATATTAAATTGTACAACGGGACTTAATCGCGTATCTAAGTTTTAAGATTTACCTCCGACGTTTCGAGGACGGCGTTGTCCCCGTGGTCTCGGAGAAGACAACCTAGGGAGGTAAATCTTAAAACTTAGATACGCGATTAAGTCCCGTTGTACAATTTAATAATTTGTAAAAACCGTGAGAGTTTAAATCAGTTTAACACACAAATACTCTTACCGGGATTCGAACCCAGAACTTCCAGCTTTGCAGGCAACGTCACTACCAAGTAGGTTAGGAGCATGGAGCGTACATTTGGCGGCCGAGGCGCGAGAGGCCGTTAAACAGGTCGACACCTACCATCCTCATCTTCGGGTTCGCTGGAGCTGGCCTCCACCGGAATACCGTTCAGGTACTCGTCGGACACGCCCACATCCATGCCCTTAGCTTTGAACCTAAAAAAAGAAAAAAAAACATTACCAATTTGTATACAGTAACATTACTTTTAATTTGTGATTAGTAGAGGATTTTAATCGCTACATTGTATAAATCAAAGTCGCTTCCCGCTGTCTGTCTTTCTGTCTGTATGTATGCTTAGATCTTTAAAACTACGCAGCGGACTTTTTTTTAATAGATAGAGTGATTCAAGAGGAAGGTTTATGTATAATTTGTTAACCCGTGCGAAGCCGGGGCGGGTCGGTAGTCCATAATAATATGATTTTATACCGATAATAGAAATTTCAAGTGTTAAAATATAAACTTAATGATTGTTAAGATAAGGTAAAATCGTATTGTATAAAATCATTTGTCAATCGTAATGTAAATATATACATTTTAACCCTTTATAGGGCACACTTATGGCGTTATTCATAAACGGCTGCTAACTTAATCAGTTGATGATCGTCGTTTGTCGTGAGAGGGACAAACGACGATCATCAGCTGATTAACTTAGCAGACGTTTAATGATCGAATAACGCCGTAATTTAAATTACTACTGACGCTGATATCTAGTACACACACACACTAATTTTGATAGCAGAAAAAAGAAATACACAAAATTTGTAAGTAGTCAAACAAACTGACGCCTTTAAAATATATCACAAATCACTTTAAAAAAAAAACCAAAAATAACCTTTTTTCCCACACGTCTAACACCATGGCTAGATATAATTAAAAAAAAACTTCTCGCAACGTCCAACCGTTGTAACACGAAACGATATATGACAAGAGATCTAACTACTATCCTACACAACGTATAATAGCGACCAAAAAATGATAATTTAATGCTTGGAAATAAGGTTGAAAATTGAATAATTTATTTTCAAACACCGCAAGTGTAATATTGTGGTGAATCTTCTGAAAAAAGTCTCCAGTACCACAAGAGAATTTTTCTAATGAGTTATTTTATAAAAGCTTCTTCCATGAACCAATATTTTTGTGCCAAGTGAATAGAAAATTTTAATATTGAATATGATCATCATAAACAACCAAATTTCATACTGTTTCTGAATCCCTCACTAGGCTCATGATCCTATTTTTCCCTTATATCAATTAAATGACACACGTCATCGCTACATAGTACATATAAAACAAAGCAGCTTCCCGCTGTCTGCCTGTATGTATGCTTAGATCTTTAAAACTACACAACGGATTTTGATGCGGTTTTTTTACAGCTAGAGTGATTCAAGAGGAAGGTTTATGTATAATTTGTTAACCCGTGCGAAGCCAGGGCGGGACGCTAGTTATTTATAAGCGTTTGTCATCACTCTTTCATTTTGTTTGCACTGAAAAGAAACTATAGGATTTTCACTTCTTATAAAAATATATATTTATGAAAAAGAGAAATAGCATATAACTGCATAGCTCAAGGTCAGCGCGCAATGTACAGCGTACACCGCGTAACGGTCGCTATGCGTTCGCGCAGCGTTCCACGTTCAAAAATAGAACGTTCGAAATGTACGCGCTGACGCAAGTGCGGGTGCAAGGTGCGAACGGATTTGATGCTTGGTTTTAGGGTTGGTTCATTTACATAGGTACAAAATGAAAAATATAAAAATCTCATCATAAGAAAGCGTTACTTAATATGCTTAAAATAAGTGTTTTTTGTGACAAAAAGGTTGACTAAATCTGAAATATGGTTAAATTTTCAAAAAAATCAGCTTATTTTAGGACTACTCAGTAACTAATTAAATTAATAATAGCATCATCATGTCATCCTCTTATAAAAAGGGAAACAGAATTCAGTATATTTATTTGCTTCCAAATTCAGATTATTTTACAGAAATTAACATTACTCTTTATCTCATAAATCTTGATTTTGTCTTAGTTGCTTTTCAGATTGCTTAAATATAGCGTAAATTTTAGCTAGTTAGTTTGTCACGATTACAGAAAAAGCTGGTGATAAAAAATAATGGTGTAGGTATCTACTTAAATTCAAATTTTCGTCGCCATTTTAAAGATCATGAAATGACAAAACAATATACCATTTTCATAATCCAACTAGTCCCGATTTCACTGTCAAGATCATTCAAGCGAACTACGCACACGTGTAAGCCCCAATACTAGACCCCCACAATCGATTTTCAACTTTACCCATCTAAACATAAGGTCGATTATGTGAAGTTCGTGAAGATGTATAAAAAAGGGTACTTAAGCGATGTAGTAATAGGAGAGCGATGAAAGTTGTGGGTGTTTTCTTTGAAGATTACTGACAAGAATATTATTGTTTCGCGGTCAAGTGATCCTGGGGCGTCACTGGTATTTAAGACGAAACAGGAGCTGAGATTTAAATATTTTAGGTAAAAATACCCGTCTCGCTAACGGAAGCGGCTCCTAAAACTAGTGCGATAAGGGCAAGGCAAAATCCTGCGTAAAAATCTGAAAAATCGAGGTTTCGTACTCGACTGTTTCCTCCTCCAAAACTTAACCAATCGTTACCAAATCTGGAAACCTAAATGATTATGTAATTATCTGTGTCGGATCGTTTTGCTTTTTTGGCTAATTGATATCAATTTTGAATACCACGCCTCTCATTGCGGCATAGTCAATTAGGCCAAATTGGCCATTTTTGAAGGGCTCTAGCGCCTTAAAAAACAAAGATATCAAAAAAACCGGCCAAGTGCAAGTCGGACTCGCGCACGGAGGGTTCCGCACCATCAACAAAAAATAGAGCAAAACAAGCAAAAAAACGGTCACCCATCCAAGTACTGACCCCGCCCGACGTTGCTTAACTTCGGTCAAAAATCACGTTTGTTGTATGGGAGTCCCACTTAAATCTTTATTTAATTCTGTTTTTAGTATTTGTTGTTATAGCGGCAACAGAAATACATCATCTGTGAAAATTTCAACTGTCTAGCTATCACGGTTCGTGAGATACAGCCTGGTGACAGACGGACGGATGGACGGACGGACAGATGGACGAACGGACGGACGGACGGACAGATGGACGGACGGACGGACGGACGGACGGACGGACGGACAGCGACAGCGGAGTCTTAGTAATAGGGTCCCGTTTTTACCCTTTGGGTACGGAACCCTAAAAATCATTGCTGTAGCTTCAAAACCCACGGAGGAAACAGTCGAGTACGTTTGTATGGAGAAATGACCACTCCTGCCTTGCCTCTTCTTACCTCTCCTCTCTTCTTATAGTTTGTAGCTTTCTAATAGACCCCGAGGGCTAATCCTATGTCTATTGTTAAGAAAAACCGCTCGTGCCACGTGCCACAACCACCTGCATAAAAAATCGGTACTTCGGTTACCGAGTGCCGGCGAGTCGAACGCTACAGAACCAGTCTAAAATGTGTCATCGAGATGCGTAACAAAGGCGCGTTATCGGAGAGCGCACCTACACTGGTTTTTTGAGCGTTGGACTAGCCCGCGCTCAGGTGCCAAATATAATAATTAGGACCCTTTTTTGCAGGTAAGTAGCACGTGCGGTTTTACTGAACAATAGACAATAGGATAAGCCTTCGGGGTCTACTAGAAAGCTACAAACTATACCTCTTCTCCTTGCCTCTTAATACCACATTACGGCTAAAAGAAGCGCGATGGTTTTACCAGTCAATGAGTGCATGTGGCTGGGCGGTATGTTTATGTCGTAACGTCGACGGTACTGACTGAAGATTGCTGGTCACTTCAAAATGAGATTAACTCAGGACCGGGACAAATAGCGTACTACAGTTCGTTTTTTTTAGCATTAGAAAGAACTTGCAAGAAGGTAAGCGATCTTGACATGTCTTTTAATTGAAAAACACTTTTTAAAAATCAAAAACTATTACTTATGAAAGCAGAAGAATATAAATGATCGTATTAGATTCATAATTGTTACATATTTGCCGTAACTTATTTTTAATAGTACATTATTGTCGAGGTTCGGAAGTAGCTACTTGCAGGCTGAGGATTCGTTTTAAACGGACGACCTTGGGAGTCCGTTTAATTGAATCCGAAGCCAGCAAGTAGCCTTCCAGCCGAGTCATATATAGTGCTTTTCTCAAAAATGGTGCAAGAAATAGAAATATTTTACAGAACTTACAGAAGCAACGTTCTAATTTTCACAGAAAAAAATACAACCATTAAAAAAATTTGCTTGCCGCCTTTAAAAAAAAAGAAGTGTATTTTTCTGCTTAAAATACGCCAACCTATTTGAGACACCTAAATAGTCGCGGTACCAACATTAAGCCTGTAACAGACTATCGCACCGCACCGCGACCTTGGAGCGTCGCACCCATAAGTGAGAGCGAGAAAGAGATATCTGTTTCACCCATAAGTGAGAGGGAGAAAGAGATATCTGTTTCTCGCTCTCACTTATGGGTGCGACGCTCCAAGGTCGCGGTGCGGTGCGATAGTCTGTTATAGGCTTTATAATAATAAGTGTTGATCATCTGTTTGGCTGTTTAAGGGACCTATGCCTTCATTTGATATGGCCATTTAAAGTTTTAAAAAGTTTGGAACTCGTTAAATAATGGAATTTGTATGCGACATTGCAGTCCCGAAATCGAGACTGCAATGTTTTTAACTTTTTAATTTTTTGAATGACCATAAACTACGCACTTCGCGACCTATTTTTTAACCGGCAACGTCGACTTTGCCGTCCATTTTTGAGAAAAATGTGTTTTTCAATTAAAAGAAACATCAAGATTGTTTACCTTATTTCTAATGCTAAAAAAACGAACTATAGAAGAGAGTCCGATAAAGGGTTGATGATGATGATGATGAAACTTACTTGGCAAGCTTGGACACTAGTGCGGTGATCTTTTCACGCGGTACCGTACGTTCTAAAGGCGCGGTCTACTGCGGTCTACTCCGGTCTACTCACTTGACCAGCTTGGACAGCAGTGCGGTGCTCTTCTCTCTGGGATCCATCGGTTCTCTGGGCGCGGTCTACTGCGGTCTACTCCGGTATATTCACTCGGTAAGCTTGGACAGCAGTGCGGTGCTCTTCTCTCTCGGAGCCCTCGGGTCTCTGGGCGCGGTCTACTCCGGTCTACTCACTTGGCCAGCTTGGACAGCAGTGCGGTGCTCTTCTCTCTCGGAGCCCTCGGGTCTCTGGGCGCGGTCTACTCCGGTCTACTCACTTGGCCAGCTTGGACAGCAGTGCGGTGCTCTTCTCTCTCGGAGCCCTCGGGTCTCTGGGCGCGGTCTACTCCGGTCTACTCACTTGGCCAGCTTGGACAGCAGTGCGGTGCTCTTCTCTCTCGGAGCCCTCGGGTCTCTGGGCGCGGTCTACTCCGGTCTACTCACTTGGCCAGCTTGGACAGCAGTGCGGTGCTCTTCTCTCTCGGAGCCCTCGGGTCTCTGGGCGCGGTCTACTCCGGTCTACTCACTTGGCCAGCTTGGACAGCAGTGCGGTGCTCTTCTCTCTCGGAGCCCTCGGGTCTCTGGGCGCGGTCTACTCCGGTCTACTCACTTGGCCAGCTTGGACAGCAGTGCGGTGCTCTTCTCTCTCGGAGCCCTCGGGTCTCTGGGCGCGGTCTACTCCGGTCTACTCACTTGGCCAGCTTGGACAGCAGTGCGGTGCTCTTCTCTCTCGGAGCCCTCGGGTCTCTGGGCGCGGTCTACTCCGGTCTACTCACTTGGCCAGCTTGGACAGCAGTGCGGTGCTCTTCTCTCTCGGAGCCCTCGGGTCTCTGGGCGCGGTCTACTCCGGTCTACTCACTTGGCCAGCTTGGACAGCAGTGCGGTGCTCTTCTCTCTCGGAGCCCTCGGGTCTCTGGGCGCGGTCTACTCCGGTCTACTCACTTGGCCAGCTTGGACAGCAGTGCGGTGCTCTTCTCTCTCGGAGCCCTCGGTTCTCTGGGCGCGGTCTACTCCGGTCTACTCACTTGGCCAGCTTGGACAGCAGGGCGGTGCTCTTCTCCCACTTCTCCCTGAGTTCTCTGGGCGCGGTCTACTACGGTCTACTCCGGTCTACTCACTTGGCCAGCTTGGACAGCAGGGCGGTGCTCTTCTCCCACTTCTCCCTGAGTTCTCTGGGCGCGGTCTACTGTGGTCTACTGCGGTCTACTCCGGTCTACTCACTTGGCCAGCTTGGACAGCAGTGCGGTGCTCTTTTCTCTCGGAGCCCTCGGTTCTCTGGGCGCTGGGTCCTCAGCCACGTTCTTTTTTTCGAAGACCTCGAAGCGAGACTTCACGTCGAGCTGCGAGAGCTCCTCCAGACCGAGGTCTGGCTTGTCTGATGCTGGGGATAAAAAAAATAGGGTTAGGTCATGGTGATGATGATGATGATGATCCTTCCGGCCGATTTCGGCCATGGCGACCACTTGAGGAGTGTCTTTTCAAAAGGGTTTATTTTTTTCTTAGCGGTACTTCTAGAGAGAACCTTGCTCAAGAAAACTTAAGGTCCAATTTAGAAATAGATTCACAGAAAAAATAAACCCTTTTGAAAAGACACTCCTCACTTCGACTCCTCTCTCCTAGGGTTAGGTATTCACGGCGTTACCCATAAACGTCTGATAAGTTAATCAGCTGATGATCATCGTTTGTCCCTCTCTATGGCAGTCGACAGATAGGGATAAACGACGATCATCAACTGATTAAGTTAGCAGCCGTTTATGGATAACGCCATAATTATTTTAAAAAATAAAGGCGTTGCAGGGTCATAGACGAAGTTTAATAACTTTAATTGTATTATGTGACCACATATGTAGATAAGATAAGTTATTGGAAAAAAAATATTTTTGGTACAAACTCTTATCATCAGATCAGCTCAATGTCATCATAATATTGCATAGTCATCCGATTTATTATACATATGAATGCAATATTTCAGCTCAATCTGAAATCGGGAAGTCGGTCAAATTTAGCTTCCAAGATTTGATCCAAACTAACTAACATACATACATACTAAGAGGGCAAGTTAAATAAAAGCTTGTAAAATAGAAGAATGACGTCACGATCAAATCCGTACATGAAAAATAGTTATTTACGATACAAGTGCGGAAAAGAGGAAATTCGGAACGAGTGGCGATATATTAAAACGACACGAGTTGCGAATTACCTATTCGCACGTGTATCGTACAACGTTTTAAAGTATCATTCAATAGAACTTGCTAACTATGTAAACAAACCGCCATACTAAAATTGACACAGAATGTCAATTTACTAGTAACTTTTGTTTACATAGTTAGCAAGTTCTATTGAATGACACTTTACAGTACATATGGCACTTTAAACTTTTGACATACGCACGGAAAGTGCTCTTTCCCGCACTAGTGCGGGAAACTAGCACCATATGTACTGTAAAACAAAATTTACTTACGATTATTAAAGACACTGAATTATTTTCAACCAATAATTGAATCAGTTATGAAAATATTCTTCATTTGTTCCTGCTTGCAAATGCATTACATGTGAGGATATAAAAAGGAAAAAATATATAATCGTAAAATAATATGAAAGAAATTACCTCTAGCGACATCAGGGGGTAGCTCGATGGGGTTGCTTTCGCAAATAATCATTTGGTGTTTCTTAGGAGGCGCCGCTGAAAAAAATATACAAATTTTAAACAAGATAGTTATGGATATCAGACTGTATACGCGGTTTCGCCCGCGGCACAGAATAAATAATAGTACTAGGTACAGAAGATTCACTCTAAAACCATGGTATAATAATATACTCCGCCTGGTACTCTCTTCCGAGATTCGCGAATGACCTAACTGTCACTTGCCTACGTCATCATGCTGTTTACAGGTTCTCAAACTTTAAAATGTGGGAGAATTTTAACCAACGGTGAAAATTATTTTAACGGCATTAATTTTAAGTTATTCATGTAGAAACATAGTAAAATAAAACAAATCTATACTGCACTTTTCACTCCTACTCTTACAGTTCCGAATAGAGTAGCCAACCATTTTCGTAACAAAACATTAATTACCAAGCTTACGACGTGAAAAGTTTGGAAAACACTGCGACTGCTGACACTGAGCGAGAAGGAAATAACAATTAACACGCGTTCGACAAGGATGACGGTCAAGGACAAAATGGCGGATTGTCAAATGTGACAGCGCTATCCTGTGTTGCCAGTAGTAGTAAACAGAATTACCCGAACGTCTGAAATTTCTTTCGTGAATCGGAAGATATTGCTAACGAATAATTAAAAATGACGTGTTATTGTAAAATTGAAGATAAAATACATATAAATGAAAATTATAAAATTATAAAGAAATATTTTAACTTATTAACCATAGATATAATGTACCCATGTAACATGTTATGTTGAAATAAAGTGGCAATGTTATTGTGACGTAGGCAAGTGACACTCTGGGAATAGAAGACCATGTTTTATTAGACCATGTCTAAAACGTATCTTTTATGACAGATATGTCCGCTAGGTGGCGCAAGCGCGAGCAGGCGTCCGTTCCGTTCCGTAGCGGTGCGCGGTAACTACTATGGCTAGTACGCCGAGATTACGTATAGGCTAAACTTCGTTGCTGAATTTGGTCCAATTTCTCGTAAAAACGTTATGACACTGCTGAATTTTTATTTGTATACTTAGTTCACAACACTGTTTATGTTTTTAGCACAGTTTTTGATAATATTAGGCCGTATTACTAATTTTAATGAATAATTTTCGCGGAGCCATATCTGCGCGCGCGGGAGTACCCCCGAGGAAAAAAACTAGGTACTTGTAGCGACGCGATGAAATCGCGGAGTGAGCCATGCCTGACCGCGACGATACGGTAATTTCTCTAAATAAAGTAACCGTAAGCATCGCTAAGTTCAGTAACAATAACAATATTTTTGTTATTGTTATTGTTATTTTGGTAACCCTAAGCATCCCTAAGTTCAGTACTTATGTAGTTTAGGATAAGAATTTTCCCCTTTTCAGAGCAATTGAGTTTTTCGACGAACCGTCTAATTTAATTTCCGACCCATTTCGTACCTTGTCACAGTGACAATCAATATGAAAGTCGCTAGAGACCTCATACTGTTGTCATTGTGACAAGGTTGGAAATGGGTTGGTAATTAAATTCCTTCACCGTACTTACACATTTACATAGGAATATTATGAACTCCACAATCACTGTTAGCAAGCTAATTACTACCTTCAAATATTACACTATCACTACATAGTATATAAAACAAAGTCGCTTCCCGCTGTCTGTCTGTATATATGCTTAGATCTCTAAAACGACGCAACGGATTTTGATACGTTTTTTAAATAGATAGAGTGATTCAAGAGGAAGGTTTATGTATAATTTGTTAACCCGTGCGAAGCCGGGGCGGGTCGCTAGTTAATTTTATTAAAACTTACAATCACAATCCATGATGAATATAGGAATATAAATAGTTTAAATACGTCCACCCAAAGGAAACATAAAGGATAAACTAAAACTATTGTCCCAGTAATGACTAACAAATATAATTACAAATTATTTTTAAACCAAATTATTCATAACCCCTCATTTCCCAGGACCTCTCAAATCCATACAATTCCGACTCCTATTGGAGCCACTGGGATCTGAGAGGTTAACACAATAATTGTCTGAGGAATTAATTATTTTTATCATGTTTGTCTACCTACTTACAGCAAAAACATAACAATAATGACCTATGAGGAAGTTTCAAATTAAAAGAGATAGGTATAATTTTATGTATGTATGTATGTATGTATGTATGTATGTATGTATGTATGTCATCATCTTCCTCGCGTTATCCCGGCATTTTGCCACGGCTCATGGGAGCCTGGGGTCCGCTTGACAACTAATCCCAGTAATTGACGTGGGCACTAGTTTTTACGAAAGCGACTGGCATTTGACCTTCCTACCCAGAAGGTAAACTAGGCCCGTATTGGGATTAGTCCGGTTTGCTCACGATGTTTTCCTTCACCGAAAAGCGACTGGTAAATATCAAATGATATTTCGTACATAAGTTCCGAAAAACTCATTGGTACGAGCCGGGGTTCGAACCCGCAACCTCCGGATTGCAAGTCGCACGCTGTTACCGCTAGGCCACCAGCGCTATGTATGTATGTATGTATATATGATAATCTTACCGTCTGTCTGGTCGTCTCCGTCGACGGGCTTGGGTTCGAACAGCTGTTTGAAGTGCGGCTTGCAGTAGAGAGTGGTGTGGTCGCTCTGGTATGTCTCCACACTGTTAACAAAATTATATCAATAGGCTTGTTGACAGTGTTGACACATCTTGAATTTTATAATTAAATCTAGTTAAATCTTGGAGGATATAATCAAACGGAGACGCCATGTCTGTAATTTTCTGTACAAAACAGTCTGCCGATTTTTGCGGGGGAGGGGAACGTCAAATGTATGCGTAACGTAAAAATAGCCATGTCAGATAAACGTCAGTCCATACATTGTGTATGACCGTTGGCCGCCTATTTTCGACAGAGGGGAAAGCCTGTTAATGGCTACTCCGTTTAGTTGTATCCTCCAAGAGTTAAATAGAAAGAAAATGAGCAATTTATCACAATACATTGGAAACTTAAAAAATATATGGGAATAATAAAGAAATACAAGACCTTAAAGTTTCAAAAAAATTGTCCCTAGGATGCGAACAAAAAACAGCAATGTACATCGAACAACGATGAAATTTAAATAAAACAGTTCCACAGATAATTCAAACGTAGTGTTGCTAACCCGAGATTTTTCAAATTTGCCGCTTTTTTCTACTGAATAAATTTGCTTGACCAAGTATACTTACGTGAGCTGCTTGTTGCACTGCGTACAGCGGAAGCACTCCTTATGCCACGTACGTTTTTCCGCTTTGATGCGTTCCATGGCGTAGACGGGGCGCGAGCAGGCAGCGCACTGGGGGTTCTCGTCGGCGGCCTGCATCTTCTTGTGGAGCTTGGATGAGCTCTTGGACTGGAAGGAGATTTGAGAGTTATTATCTTTTAATAAAGTCTATTTTCCCTTAAATAAATAAATATTATAGGACATTTTTACACAAATTGACTAAGCCCCACAGCAAGCTCAAGGAAGCTTCTGTTGCGGGTACTCAGACAACGATATAATATAATATACACATACATAAATACATAGAAAACACCCAAGACTCAGGAACAAATATCTGTGCTCATCACACAAATAAATGCCCTAACTAGGATTCGAACCCAGGACCGCGGCTTCACGGGCAGGGTGACTACCCAGTACCCACTAGGCCAGACCAGTCGTCAAAACTGTCAAAAGTAAGACCTTAACCTTTTCAACGCCAAGAGCCACTAAAGTGGTCGAGTGCTGTCGTGCCCATGACGCCAACAGCCACTAAAAAGGCTATGACGGACGCTGTCAAAGCAATTTTCCTGCTGACAGATAAGGTTTATTTTCGCTCTTCATATTGCAACCATTTGGCGTATAAGCCACATTTTAGCATGGGACGAAAAGCGTTGAAAAGGTTAAGTAAGACATCATGCAGCCTGTCAGTTAGAACAAAAAGTTGACAGTTCCGAACTGACAGGCTGATATCGTCTGGGGGACTGATAATCAGTGGGCCCCTTAAGTCAGAAGTAAGGGCGCTAAAGTACGAAGAATTTCATACATTGATGATGCCGGCGCGGCGGTCAATGCCACTGTGCAAGCGGGACAACAATAAATTTATGCGCGTGCGATAGGGATAAGAACACGCGGGTCAATGTACGTAATCCTTCGTGCTTAGCGTCCTTTTTAGCAAATGTATGATTGTTAGCGCTTTTTGGCTCATCTCCCTAAGTACCAAAACGGCAAAAGTGGAGTTAAATATTTGGACGTGTTCCAAGTGAACATGTTCACAATTAGCACGCACTAAAAAGTTTAACACCTCTGATGCACTTTAACTCGTGAAGATGAAGATACTGTACGGATATGATGGTCGTTCTTGTCTACGTGACAGCGTGATAAAACGGTGTCCGTCACTTTCTTTCCCACGGTGTTAAACAGTGACAGTTATTTTATCACGTGGATAAAGATGGATAAAGCTATCCATAATAGGCTGGCTGGTTATTATAACACTGGAAACGATTCGCACGTTGCTCCGATGTGCGAGCCAGGGATGTTGCGAATATCCGCATACGCATCCGCGGAACTTCCGCATTATTTTCAACATCCGTATCTGCATCCGCATCCGCATAAAATCGATGCGGAGTTTAATGCGGATGCGGATGTGGAACAGGTCGGTACAGAACGTCTTAGCATCGGCGTAAGTGCTAGACTGCTAGGTAATTTAGTCATTAGCCAAAAAAAACAATTACAAATGAGCAGTCAAGCGTGAGTGGGACTTAATGTACGGAACCATTGGAACGCGAGTCCGACTCGCACTTGGCCGGTTTTTTGAAATAAAAGTTACTAAAATGTAATATTTGACGTTTTTTATGTACCTACCTTGACATCCGCATCCGCGGATATGAGCCTTTAAAAATCCGCATCCGCATCCACGGATGTCAAAATATCGGCATCCGCAACATCCCTGGTCCGAGCGGGATGTCGCTATAATGGGTCTCTATTGTTTCCCAAAAATATTAAAGTCATAAGTCATAATGTATCGTTGGCCCGCATTTTCGTTAGTCGTAATTTATTTGGTACAGAAACGCGTCACTTTTCAGGATTGCCATAAAACAAACCTAACCTATATGTATAGGATAACCTTAAATACGAAAATGCTGAAAAGTTAACGGTTTCAGTGTTATGACCAGGGGTCGGACAAAAAGTGCGGATGACGTCAAACCACTTATAGGATGATTTCAAATAGTATTTTTGATTTTCATAAACAATTATCAGTTATCATTTATCAATCTCTTCATTAAACGATATCGCCACTTGAAATGAGTAAGTACGTTTTTGACTGACACATTGTCAATCAGATGAACAATAAATTGACTTCGTTATTGTTTAGCTATTGTATCTTCACGATTATATTTAGCTAAAATTTAGCTATAAAAGTATAATAACATCAAATTATCTTTTTTTATTTTTACTAATCTTACCTACTGTTCCCACTTTTGACTATTAAACCTATTTATCTGAGGATCCCACAGACTTGTTCTAAGTGTTCTAACTAATTTCAAATAATTATACCTTATGGTAACAAGTTTCGTGAAATTTATTTTATTCACTACATCACCCTACCACCTGTATTATTAATTCCATGGATATATTTACGATTATTTTGTTACTTCATTAATACTACTTTGTTACTACATGTCACACGGAAGTTTAAATACAAACTCAAACATCACCCTGTGTGCAAGATTACGTCATTTTTACGTCATCCGCACTTTTTGTCCGACCCCTGGTTATGACTGAAGATAATATGACAAACAATACATTATGACTTAAAACTTTATGGGAAACAAAGGGTACGCTGTAATACGCGCATAGCGTTGTCGCGCTACAACATCGAAGCGACGTGCGAATCGCATCAATTGTGATAACCGTCAGTTTTTTCGTCATGATTTTTTTTAAGTCTTTTGATCCTCAAAACAAACCTGGTCTACTGATAATTAAAAAAAATGTCGTCAAGCATATTGTCTGTTAGAAGTTGGGATGGTATTCCGTACAACCATAAATATGAATCAAATCGTCACAATAGACTAATCAGTGTTGTTGATACTCGCGTGTGTGAGAGGAATGCTACGGTCTGCTGCGTATCTTCAATCTGTAATTGGACATGTGAAATTGCTGATATGGAGATAAGTAATGTTCCATCACCCAGTGATCGCACAGGCAGTAATATGTTTCAAGATTGAGTTGCATTATTTATTTATGACTAAGGGCTCATTTAGACGGGGTGAGAACTCGTATGCGAGTTTTATTACATTGCGTCGTTTGACCGGTCGGCTGAATTGATGTCACCTCAATGGTCCGCAATGTAACCAAAATCGTATACGAGTTCGTGCGCCGTCTAAATGAGCCCTAACTCTAAAGCAGCTTTTTAGGTGGCCCACCAGGTGATCCTGGTATACATAGGTATATAACCATGCCATCCGAATGTTACCTCTAGCGGCCCGGGGGTAAAGTGTGCTACTCTGCAGCGGCGCCACCATAATGAATACCAATGAATTATATGGTGAAATGATGTACCTAAAAAGTACATCATGTACCTATAATGTTTATGACTGTACCTGTGATAGGAAACGAAATAATCGGCATTGAAAGTGGCGCCGCTGGGGAGCATACTCCCCAGCGGCGCCACACAGTACTCATAGATAGAAATGATATTAGCTATTTTTGTCTTATGTAAATTGATGTACTAATGCTGTTTATTACGTACCTATTGAAAAAAAGAATTATTTTGCATTGATTAGTGATTTTATTTACATTTTTATTCCGCATTCCGCCTAATAGATCAGTCAAATCTTACAAAAAAATCTCCTAAAAAAATTGCGTGATGTAGTTCTATATTTTTCTGTATGTTGTTTGGAGTCCTTGGAGGAATGTGACACTATGTTTTGCAAGCAAAAAAAAGTTGTGCTCCCTTCGTAATTTGCAAAAAACTGCAAAAATTTCGAACTTTTTTCAGTTTTTACACTTTTATTATAAAACTATGGGTTTTCGGTCAAAGCTTGCTATGTAATGTAGAAAGAACATTAAATTTGGAACAATTTAAGCCCATTTACAGCGCCGTATGTCAAATAGTTCATGAGATATGGAACTTTAAAAAAAGGGTACTTTTTCCTTAGAATGAAATTTTTAGTTTTTCCTATATTTCAGGACAAATATCGGCACAACCGCTCATGCTATGAGATATATTGCGTGAATAAAGTTGTAGCAAATTTAATTACCTTTCATTTAAGTGCAAGAAAGGGTCAGTAAGTTCTACAGTTAGTTCCTTTAGTTCTTCTTCTATTCCCGATTTGGTTTGTCAATCTATACACCTATGTAAAGACTCGTACCTAATAGGATATTGCTAGTTAAAACCCGTGGATAACACAAACGTATACCTAGAGTGGGTAATGGTAGCTGATTCTGATGTATCAATTTGTTATGGTTTGGATATTATCGTGATCTTGTATTTAACACGACTCACAGTAGACTCAAGAGCACCAAGAAGCGACAGACATCTAATGACACGACTTTCAGTGATCCCAGTGCGTTTCACCAACACCACGCCAATCACTGTGAACTATCGTCAAGATCGTATCAAAACAAGATCAAAACCAAAACTAATTCTTAAATAAGAATCGGTATCGTGGACTACAATCAATGGCTACGGCCAAAAAGTGGAGCCGAAAAACAAGCCAAACTACAGTTTGTATCTTGCTTTCATTACTGAATGAATGAAGTGCTTACTCGTAAGAGGGGAGTGCATTTTAAAAATGCTTGATCTCTAACATCGCTCTGCTGCTATCGGAGAAGGCCGGTAAAAGCGTAGATGAGTGGTACTGCCTTTTGTAGGGATTTTGACAATGCCTTAAACAATACATTAGTTGCCTTCCTCATTATAGCAATTTCATTTTTTTACGATAACTAGAAAACTGTAGAACTTACTGACCCTTTCTTGCACTTAAATGAAAGGTAATTAAATTTGCTACAACTTTATTCACGCAATATATCTCATAGCATGAGCGGTTGTGCCGATATTTGTCCTGAAATATAGAAAAATCTAAAAATTTCATTCTAAGGAAAAAAATAACCTTTTTTTAAAGTTCCATATCTCATGAACTATTTGACATACGGCGCTGTAAATGGGCTTAAATTGTTCCAAATTTAATGTTCTTTCAACATTACATAGCAAGCTTTGACCAAAAACCCATAGTTTTAAAATAAAAGTGCAAAAACTGAAAAAAGTTCGAAATTTTTGCAGTTTTTTGCAAATTACGAAGGGAGCACAACTTTTTTTTGCTTGCAAAACATAGTGTCACATTCCTTTAAGGACTCCAAACAACATACACAAAAATATAGAACTACATCACGCAATGTTTTTTTAGGAGATTTTTTTGTAAGATTTGACTGATCTATTAGGCGGAATGCGGAATAAAAATGTAAATAAAATCACTAATCAATGCAAAATAATTCTTTTTTTCAATAGGTACGTAATAAACAGCATTAGTACATCAATTTACATAAGAAAAAAATAGCTAATATCATTTCTATCTATGAGTACTGTGTGGCGCCGCTGGGGAGTATGCTCCCCAGCGGCGCCACTTTCAATGCCGATTATTTCGTTTCTTATCACAGGTACAGTCATAAACATTATAGGTACATGATGTACTTTTTAGGTACATCATTTCACCATATAATTCATTGGTATTCATTATGGTGGCGCCGCTGCAGAGTAGCACACGGGGTAAAAGGCAAAACCGTATTTGAGGCTCTCCTCTTTAAATAAGTTTTTGGCAAAAATTTAATTTTTGGTACAAGCTTTTATCGCTGACTGTACTTTTCTTACGACAGACAACTAATACTCATCGAGACAATTCTAAAAACCCCTAACACAATTAGGTTGCGTTGTTTCATCACAGAGTTCCTGTCTCCATCATCAGATCAGTTCGACAGTGCCATATTATTGTATTGTCATCAGAACTACATACAGCTGCCAATTTTCATGACGCTACGATCCTTGGAAGATGGTTAAATTAGTTATCTTAGATTCCATTACATGTTAGTTACATACAGATCGAGAATTCCTATGGCCACCTCCTGTCTCCATCATCAGATCAGTTCGACAGTAGCATATTATTGTATTGTCATCAGAACTACATACAGCTGCCAATTTTCATGATGCTACGATCCTTGGAAGATGGTTAAATTAGTTACCTTAGATTCCTTTACATAGTTAGTTACCTACAGGTCGACCTAATAAAAGCTTGTTAAAAAGTAAAGTCGATTGTCAATAAAAACATTCCTCAATTTTCAATTGAAAGAAAGTATTCGACAATAATCAGCAGCCAACGTTTGAACAAATCAAAGCATTTTATTTATTTACAACCCAATTTTTTCGCCTCCTCTGACGCAGAAATCGGAACGTATCTAGGTAAGTACTTATAAATAACATAGGCATTTTTGGATCACATTTTTATATCAAGATCTGTAGTAGGTATACCTAAGGGCAGACACCATCAATGAAATAAAATCACCACTATAAATGTTCCTGTTTATCCGCCGCTCCGAGTCCTCTAAATTCTGGTATCTCTGTTCCCACCCACCTTGACATATTTTTCTTACTATTAGACTTTCTTCTTTAAACTCACCACAGAAATAGTCCCCTCATCATTATGCCTCCTCATTGACTTCTTATTCTTGACCTGCCACTGCTCCTGGTGCGCTGCCGACACCTGGACCTCCTGGTAGCCTCTGGACCCTCGACTCCATCTGTATGGGATTCTGAGGGGACTCCATGGTGGATCGAAGACTTACAAGACAAAAGGTACTCACTACAGAAATAGTCCCCTCGTCCTTATGCCTCCTCATTGACTTCTTCTTCTTGACCTGCCGCTGTTCCGACACCTGGACCTCCTGGTAGCTCCTCTGGACCCTCGACTCTGTCTGTATGAGGGTCTGAGAGGACTCCATCGTGGACCGAAGACTTACAAGACAAAAGGTACTCACTACAGAAATAGTCCCCTCGTCCTTATGCCTCCTCATTGACTTCTTCTTCTTGACCTGCCGCTGTTCCGACACCTGGACCTCCTGGTAGCTCCTCTGGACCCTCGACTCCATCTGTATGGGGATCTGAGGGGACTCCATGGTGGATCGAAGACTTACAAGACAAAAGGTACTCACTACAGAAATAGTCCCCTCGTCCTTATGCCTCCTCATTGACTTCTTCTTCTTGACCTGCCGCTGCTCCTGGTGCGCTGCCGACACCTGCTGGACCTCCTGGTAGCTCCTCTGGACCCTCGACTCCGACTGGATGAGGGTCTGAGAGGACTCCATCGTCGAAGCGACGGAGTTGTGCGTTGCTGTAGCCATTGCCATCTTGTGCTCTGGAAAATAATTACATTCCATAAGCACCTTGTAAATTATCTGTAAAAAATATACTGTTAGAGTCTGTGAGGAAAGGCTTCCCTTTGTACATACAGTCGTACATACAGTTGTACTCTTCAGTCGTGGAATGTATTGGGCCACAATTTTTTGAGAAACGGGCCCCTGTTCTATAAATTTGATACGAAGGCCAAAAACAAATGGAAGTGTAACTAAATAGCAAGTTGGACGACGAAATATTATATAAAATCTGACAGTATAAAGCTAAATATTATTGAGTTTGATAGATGACGGACTATGTGGCTTCATCCAAAATTAATAACATGTGCATTCCTCATTATTAATTTTAATAAGGCAACATTTTAACAGGCAGCAACCACCTGATTTTGTTAACAAACTAATTTCATAACAATAAATAAATAAGTTCGCAATAATTACCGTACGAAATCGGTGACACCAACAACATTTTAATTCTTTAACACTTCACGTCCACAAACTATGCTCTCTCAGAGTCAAAACTGAAATGTTTAGGAGGGACAAATAATCCCGTCTTTTATACACAAAAATGAGTAAACGTTATTTATTTTCATTGATTCATTTCGGTTTGCGAAGTGAGTGTTCGCTTTGCGTAGGTATGATGTGTCAGCATGTGATTTTGAGTTTTACATCAACATAATAGAATAAATAGTAGAGAATTATGTCACATTTTTGACGTAAAATGCTTAAACATGGCAACAATTTAGTATGGAAATTTATGGGATTAGTCTATATGACTAAAAATGTATAATCCCTCCAGAGCCACTAATTAATTAAACTGTGATAATTTAACTATCTCCGCGATTGAGTCAGTCTTGTTTCTAATTTATGCGTTCCACATAGCCTGCCCACCTAGCGTTATGTTATAGCTCGTAAAGTTATATATAACTCACGTATACACCCTAGGCGAATATATCTCACTGTTTTCCCGTTTGTCTCGAGATTCATCATTTCCTTAGCTTAGGGTTTAGTACTTGGTTTTTATGGATGGTCCGTTTTTAGGTTTCCGTACCTAAAGGGTAAAAACGGGACCCTATTACTAAGATTCTGCTGTCCGCCCGTCTGTCTGTCATCAGGCTGTATCTCATGAACCATATATAATAGCTAGACAGTCGAAATTCACAGATGATGCATTTCTGTTGCCGCTAACCCAACAAATATTAGTATTTGGTTGGGTCAGCGGCCATATACCAAATCAATATTTAAGTAGGGCTCCCATACAACAAACGTGATTTTTTGCCGCTATTATACAATACGATCATATCCTATCCTAAACCCTGGAAGCTTTAGCAACCTCGGAAATCGGAATCAAACTCTGAAACCCAACTTCGAATGTACAATTCGTTCTTCTGTCGGAGATAAAAATTGTGACGTTATCTATGAAAAGGGACCATATTGTCTATGGCGCTTACGTCATTATTAACGATGCTCCGATATAAATCCAATGCCGCGCGACCCTTTTCATAGATAATGCCCCAATTAAAGGCCTCGCTTTAAAATTTTGTTGTATAAATTCAATTTTAGTTTCTTAGTTAAACTGAAAATGGTCCGTCAAGCTTCGATTTTTATAGTAAATAAATTAAAATACAGATCGTAAAAGTCTAAACGCTATCAAAATCCTCCATTTAAAAGTAACGAAACATAAAAGAAGATAGTAATTGCTTGGTATTCGAAGGAAATACTAAAAACTTATCTCCAATTAAAACTAAACTGCAATATCTTTAATTAGGCATGTAATAATTATCATTTATCACTGGATAAAATGTTTCTCCATATACTTGTGTAACTTTGTGTCAGAGTACATAACTGCATCGCGTATTTAAGCGATAGAGAGATAAAAATCAATTTGGATTTTCGTTATTCGCGGTGGAGCATCTGAAACTCACAGCATTGTTATTTTATTCCTTATTAGGGTTCCTTACCTCAAAAGAAAAACACGGAACCCTTATAGGATCACTCATGCGTCTGTCTATCTGTCGGACACAAAATAGTTCTTTACCTATAGATGACAGGAAAAACCTATTCGAAATGTGCAGTCAAGCGTGAGTCGGACTTAATTACTTAGTTTTTCATCCGACCCCTCGCACTTGATCGGTAATTTTTTTTTATGTTTATTTGTATATCATTCATTCGATCCACGTCAAATTTAAACCTAGAGAACAATTAAAAATCATAAGACAACGAAAGGCTCACTGATGATACTGAGAACTGTAAAAAATACTTTTATTTCATCCCCTAATTTGTACAAATTTGCATCAAAATGTTATTATTCTAATTAAGGTGGTTCTCCTTGCGTGAATTTCATACAACTTTATTGGCATATTTTCTCGTAATACGTAGATTTTCTGCACTTTAAACCTTGATGTTTAGGTAGAACATATTCATTTGTCTGCGCCAAATTATAAATAATGCACAGTTATTCAATAATATTATTGAAAATTCCATTTGAAAAGTGAGAAGATTTTGCTCTAACTCTTGTTTGTGTGAGCGATCTTTACACTATCCATGTACTATAGTTTCCAAAAAATCACTTGTTATTTTTCACCTCGACTTGTTACTTGTTATTCACGCCCTAACAAGACCACACCGAAAAAGTATTTCTATATATACTCGTCCCTATTAAAGAAGTAACACGACACTGTGTTTTCCTTCCATTAAACCGTTGGCCAACTTTCGTTACATCGTTTCCAGGTTCCGGGGAAAGGGTTCGAAACGTTCCAGTGATAATTGGGAATTAAAGTTTAGTTTGTAAGTAGGTATAAGTACTTGTTTTATCAGTATAATCATTTATTTACAAACAAGACATATAGTACTTGTTTTAAATATTTAAAAAGAAACGTTTAGAGTAAGACCAAGATAATTCTCAATTCTGCAACGATTTTGATTGCATATACAGTGCACGTGTCATTTATCTATATATATAAATGCAAGTGTCCTGACTGACTGACTGACTGACTGACTGACTGATTCATCAACGCAGAGCCGAAACTACAAAAGCTAGAAAGTTGAAATTTGCACACTAGGTTGAATTTATAAAGTGTACAAGAGATAAGAAGCGATTTTGAAAAATTCAACCCCTAAGGGGGTTAAAAAGGGGATGAAAGGTTGTATGGGGTGCAAGTTTTATTTTAAGCCAGGAATTTGAAACTTTGTAAAAATGTACTATATTAAAAAACAAGAAAACTAATTTCTGCGTTTTCGAAAATTCATCCCCCAAGGTGGTGAAAAAGGGGTTGAAAGTTTGTATGGAGATCAAATATTTTTGTGAGTGTGGGACTTGAAACTTTGTATATGGGGATATTATTATAAGACAGGAAAAGTAATTTCAGCGTATTTGAAAATTCATCCCCTAACAGGGTTAAAAAGGGGTGGAGTTTGAATCCATTACAAATGCTTTGAAACTTCTTAGAAAGGCACAGTAGCCGATTACAAAATAAAGTAATTGCGATGTTTTTGGAAATTCAACCCCTAAGGGGGTTAAAAAGAGGATGAAAGTTCGTCTTGGGGTGCAAATTTCATTTTAAGCTAGGAGCTTGAAACTTTGCAAATAGATATTAAATTTAAATACAAGAAAACTAATTTCAGCGTTTTTGATATTTCATCCCCTAAGGTGGTGAAAAAAGGGTTGAAAGTTTGTATGGATATCAAACATTTTTTCGAGCGCGGGACTTGAATCTTTGTATTTGGGGATATTATTAAAAGACAGGAAAAGTAATTTCAGCGTTTTGTAAAATTCATCCCATAACAGGGTTAAAAAGGGGTTGAAAGGTTCAAAATTTATTTTAAGCTAGGTACTTGAAAATTTGCAAAAAGATATTAAATTTAAACACAAGAAAACTAATTTCAGCGTTTTTGAAAATTCATCCCCTAAGGTGATGATAAAGGGGTTGAAAGTTTGTATGGATATCAAACATTTTTTCGAGTGCGGGACTTGAATATTTGTATTTGGGGATATTATTAAAATACAGGAAAAGTAATTTCAGCGTTTTGTAAAATTCATCCCCTAACAGGGTTAAAAAGGGGTTGAAAGTTTAAATCCATTACAAATGCTTTGAAACTTCTTAGAAAGGCATAATAGCCGATCACAAAATAAAGTAATTGCGACGTTTTTTGGAAATTCAACCCCTAAGGGGGTTAAAAAAGGGATGAATGTTCGTCTTGGGGTGCAAATTTCATTTTAAGCTAGGAACTTGAAACTTTGCAAATAGATATTAAATTTAAATACAAGAAAACTAATTTCAGCGTTTTTGAAAATTCATCCCCTACGGTGGTGAAAAAAGGGTTGAAAGTTTGTATGGATATCAAACATTTTTTCGAGCGCGGAACTTGAATCTTTGTATTTGTGGATATTATTAGAAGACAATACAAGTAATTTCAGCGTTTTGTAAAATTCATCCCCTAACAGGTTTAAAAAGGGGTTGAAAGTTTGTACGGGGTTCAAATTTTATTTTAAGCTAGGAAATTGAAACTTCATAAAAAGGTATTATTTTAAAACGGAAAAAAAATAATTTCAGCGTTTTTGAAAATTTATATCTCAAGGTGGTGGTTTGTATGGAGTTCAAACATTTTTGTGAGAACGGGGCTTGAATCTTTGTACAAAGGCATATTATTAGAATACAAGAAAAGTAACTTCAGCGTTTTTAAAAATTCATCCCCTAAAATGGTTAAAAAGGGGTTGAAAGTTTTATAGGGTTCACATTTTATTTACTTCAAACTTCGTAAATAGGTAGTTAGGTAGTAGGTTTTATTAAATAGAGGACATGAAAATCTTCAAAGGGGGTTGAGAGGGATTATGTCGAGAACAATTTTATTTAGTTAGGGGCTAGAAACTTCGTAGGTTGTGAAAGACAAGTCTCATGCGTTGATAATATTAATAATTAACAAATGATTAACCGTCCTACTGCAATATTTTGCTGCATAATGTTCTAAGCTAATGTAGAATATATAACCACCAATATACAAATCCACGCGTACGAAGTCGCGGGCAACAGCTAGTACGTCATAATTTCATAGAAGTGTGACGTTTAAAACAACACTTTCATTTTTAGGGTTCCGTAGCCAAATGGCAAAAAACGGAACCCTTATAGATTCGTCATGTCTGTCTGTCTGTCCGTCTGTCCGTCTGTCCGTCCGTATGTCACAGCCACTTTTCTCCGAAACTATAAGAACTATACTGTTGAAACTTGGTAAGTAGATGTATTCTGTGAACCGCATTAAGATTTTCACACAAAAATAGAAAAAAAACAATAAATTTTTGGGGTTCCCCATACTTCGAACTGAAACTCAAAAATTTTTTTTTCATCAAACCCATACGTGTGGGGTTATCTATGGATAGGTCTTCAAAAATGATATTGAGGTTTCTAATATCATTTTTTTCTAAACTGAATAGTTTGCGCGAGAGACACTTCCAAAGTGGTAAAATGTGTGTCCCCCCCCCCCCTGTAACTTCTAAAATAAGAGAATGATAAAACTAAAAAAAATATATGATGTACATTACCATGTAAACTTCCACCGAAAATTGGTTTGAACGAGATCTAGCAAGTAGTTTTTTTTTAATACGTCATAAATCGCCTAAATACGGAACCCTTCATGGGCGAGTCCGACTCGCACTTGGCCGCTTTTTTATATTAGACGCCTAATTCTACTGACGAAAATGACTTGCCAATGCCAAACCATACCCTTCAGTAGTTGGTTAGTAGTTGGCAAAAGGAACAACAAGTCGAATTAAGGAAATTAAAAACATGACGAATCTATAAGGGTTCCGTTTTTTGCCATTTGGCTACGGAACCCTAAAAACAAGGGGTTGCACTCAGGGAGTGCCGGCAGAAGTGAAAACTCAATGGCTAGTGCAAAATGCACTATGTATAATTGAGGTTAACGCCATCTAGCGTTAGCGTTAATTATTTGAAACCCCTAAGCACATCACTGTTAGTTAGTATTAGTTAGAGTTATATTAATACCAGTTAGAGCGAAACTCACTAGATGGCATTTAAATCAATAAAGAAAAACTCAATGACATTACGTGTAACAGTTTTTCATGTAATGTCATTGAGTTTTTCTTTATTGATTTATATGCCATCTAAATGAGTGGCCATCTAAATCTTACGGTCACGTGATCGTCTTACGCTGTCTCGAGTTTAACATTTTTTCCCCACCTCAAGAAGTGCACAGTGCCCTAAAGAAGTTTTCACTTCAAAAATATAAATTTTAATTGACATAAATCTAATGACACTTCATAACATATCTTCAGCAGCGGAGTTGAAACAGTCGCCGTGGTCGAAATCGGTCGGGAGAGTATTTTATTTTTAATAAACATACAACACGGTGTATGGTATGCCAATGATTTAATTGATATCGAAAATCTACAAACATAACCCTCCTTTCGACAGTCGGCTAAAACAGAACAAGAAATAAAATAGGTAAGTACATACCTATTAAAAACAATCGCAATAATTGTTATTTTGATGAGTCACTCGATCGGTTGGACACGAGTCAGTCAATGACCTACATTCAAAGATCACGGCTTTATGTTTTACGTGGAACGCAGACTGCCCTGATTTAAGATTTATACACATTAATTATATCCAGTTTATTATTTGGAGTATCTTTTTTTTGACCCGTCAGCCAGGCGAAAAACGTTGTCTGTTATAACTTACTAGTGACCCGCCCCGGCTTCACACAGCTATAGTTCAACCAATTTACACAAAACCTTTACAAAGTATACACCTAAACGTTCCTCAAGAACCACTCTATTCATAGGTGAAAACCACATGAAAATCCGTTCAGAAGTTTTTGAGTTTATCGCGAACATACAGACAGACAGACGCGCCAGGGGACTTTGTTTTATAATATGTATTGATTGATAAGTGATGTTATACTGCTACCACCGTACCGTACTTATACCGTATACTTATTCTATTGTACTTTCTATAATATGCTAAGTAGACTAATTATAGAAAGGGCTTATAATTTTCATAAAATGCACGTTTTGTTATTTTACTTACCATAAAACCAGGATGTTAAAAGACCCGTAACCACCATGGCAATGAATGGCCAAAAAATTGAATCATCTTTTACCAGAGTAAATACTCTGGTAGAGAGACGTAATCCTATTAGGGAGGCAAAATGGGGACTATACGTTTGTCTGGAAAAGCAGTCGTCCTCTATCCTTTTAAGAGAGTTACTTATGGTCAGAGGAGCTACCGCGAAAACCGAAATTCGCAAATTTAAAAACAGAAATTTTAAAATGCCCTCGATTTGCGATTTTCGGTTTTTGCGGTAGCCCCTCAGTCGAGGTGAGTCGCCCGACATGAAATTTATTTGCAACGTATTTCTGTACGTTGTGCATTTGCCAATTGTTCCGCGTTTTTCCAAAAATAAGACAATTTCATCCTCGTTTCTCGAATGCACATAAAATGTTTATAAATACGTCGCTTTTAGGCCAAAAGCGACTTTATTACCTACGACGCAAGCGCCGCTTATACTGCGACTGCATGTGGAACTAACTTCCTGCTCATTTTCAAATAAGTAGTCATTATCAAGTTTTCCGTCTCTTGGACACGCACATGTGTTAGCCCAGGATTTGGAAGCGTCCATAGGCTACAGTAACTGTTAATTATCAGGTAGGCTGTATGCTACTTTGCCATTGAAGTGGTATATAAAATACACATTAGAACACTTCGATGACTGATTGAACAAGAGTCGTTCTTCATTATTATGAGAACTCGCGTTGTTTATCAGTCCGAACCCGTACATGGGAAGTATTTACATTAGCGCATTCGCAGTCCGTGTACATTTCGAAATACATTTGCAATGTTTACTCACGGTGCGGTGTACAGAATACCAACTCTACGTTGGATCGGCATCTTGAATCTGTTGGTCCCTTAATACTAAGGGGCCAACAGATTACCAGTTCGCCGGACGATCTCAGCCTGTCAGCTGTTCGGAACTGTCACCTTTTGCGTTTAACTGGCAGGCTGATATCGTCGCGCGAACTGGTAATCTGTGGGCCCCTTTAGAAAAAGATGCTGGAGGAAACTACCAGCGCCATTTTAAATTAAAATTCTTATTTCCGTACTTTTGTTACGTGTGTGTAATAACAAAGTCATTATTAATCATTAGTTTTATTCGCCTCTCTGTTAGAGTCAGACCAAGCTAACTCTGCATTGCGTTCGCAATGACGTCCATAAATGTCATCATTCATGTTAAATTTCTATGAAAATGTGACGCTTCTTCAATTAATTCCATCAAGTTAGAAACCAGAGCTAATTTTGCTTTCTTCATGAGTGTTCCCTAAAGTGAAATTAAATTACATACTTTTTGCTTAAAATAAATGAACCATATTTTTTCCTGGATTCCTGAAGTGTAAATGAAATTCCAGCAACCTTGAGAACACCTCTAATTTTCCAAATGTTCCCGAATTACGCGGCGAAAACAAGACGACGTCTGTACGAATCCAGCGTGGATTCTTGGCACGACACATCGCATCACAAACCTATATTCTCTTCAAAACAATAAGAGCTCAAAGACTGATTTGCGTAACAATACACCAAGTAGAAAATCCTTTATACAAACAAGCGCATTGATGGTACTTAAGTATTAACTATGTATCAGGGAACAGGAACTAGATTCCCTCCCATATGCTTGATGCTTGGAAACAGCCAGTTAAGTATTAAATATACAGATAGATATTTGTAGAAATTATAAAAACCCCCATTTCAGCCAACACACAAGTCAGCAAATTGGTTGTGAAATATGCTTAAACAAGTTGCTACGTTACCAATAATTTATTTTGATATATGACCGTTTCTTATATAAGCTCTATGAAAGACTAGCGTCATCTTCTTGTCAGCACCGCTGCTTTCTGGGCATCCACTGTTTAGAGTTTTAGAGGAACCTCGACACGAGAGAAGAAGAAGAAGCGTCATGTAGTTTGCCTCGGAAACGGCGATATCTTTGAGGTAATTTAGACAACAAACTACACATACTACATATCGGCTCGAACATAATCTAATTAAGAATGGATGTATCATCGCAAAACGCGTCATTGGTGTTTTTATTTGTATCACTTTTATTTTTACAACAGACAAATCTTTCCTGATTTTGCTTTCAAAACGACTTAAATTGTACAATCTTGACAAAGATTAAACTCACTATTTCTTTATAGATCTTTAATAAAGATCATATTTTGAAAGACACTTTAAAGATAAGGATTCCCGCATATGAAGACTAATTAGGACATGTGTAAATTGATAGATTTACGAGTTCGGCTTCTAAAAGGGGCTAGTCGTTTTTGTCTGGTGATAAGTGAAGTGATATAGAAGACAAGCTTATGTCTCTTTTCTGACATGAGTGCTACAGACGGATTATTTGAAATTTCTTCTTGTCTAATAATTGACAATTATAAACCTTGAATCTTTTGGTGTTTCCTAATCGCTCTAACTATTGTTTATTAGATGAGAATCGTATTAGTGGAATAGTAAACATCCTAAAAGTTTGGACAAGCAATAGATTTTGAGAAACCGACTGCCATCAAGGAAAAATAGTGATAATGATAAGTATCAAACTATGTATGTTCTGTACTCATCCGAACAACTTATTGGTACGAGTCAGAATTTGAAGCCACGTGCTTCAATTTGAAAGTGTCCTACCTCAGCCGCTCGGCCACCACGATTATAATTTAACTAGCTTTTGCCCGCAGCTTCGCACGCGCAGGAGAGTTTTTTTAATTTTCTTTTTTTTATGAATTTTCAAAAATCCTTTCTTAGTGGAAGGAACCTACTTGCCAAATTTGGACTTTCTAGTCCCAGCGGTTTGGGCTATGCGTTGATTTAAGTCAGTCAGTCAGGTCTTTCACGTTTATATATATAGATTATCTTATCTTGGCAGAAGCCTCAAGTTAAATCATTCTGGAATGGGGCCATTTTTCTCTGAATCCAATTATTCTGACGGGTAGCGGCGGATCTAGGTCCAATTAGAGCTTAATTACTAAATCCGCTATGTCAATTTTTAATTATTTTATCGCACAAGTATTCATTCCAAACGCTTAGAGAGCACGAGCGATTAGCTGATGTGGTTGTAGAGTAGGAACGTTGCGAAAAGTTTCCAAACATTTTTAAAGTCGGTTTCTTGAGAATTCTACAAGAAATAAGACAATTTTGAGATGGAACATTTCGTTTCCCATACAAAAATAACTGAAAATTTCGGTAACTTGTAGTTGGGATGGACGACTAAGGAAAACCTGTACCAGCTCAGTTGATACACAATCATCATCATATCTGCCAAAAACGTTCACAGCTTAGATGGACGTATGTAAGTCCCATTCAGCGATCTCAACATCGATCAATAGTGCGCAGCTATAATCCAACGGTTGCCTACGACTTTGAACTCCACCTTATACTTAGAGGTACTTTTGCCCCAGTGGCTATCACTTCCAACAGACAACCCTGTCGATGGAGTCAAGATCCCACAGAAACGGTGGATAGGGAAGGTACTTGACCGATCTTTAGGGTGGAATACCACTTCTTTCGGCTATGATAATGCGTCGTTACGGATCCCAAGTTCATGTTATCCTGGTTGTTCCAAGAACTCTATACTATGCGCTAATGCCACCATTGGGAATATATTTAATACATGGCAAGGTATGTTCCCAGCAGGTCAGTCCGCTACGGTAGCAATTATACAGGTACATCGGTTATAAAGCTTCTAGGGACTGTGCGTTTATTAAAACCTAGATTGGAAAGGCTGATAACTAAATAATTAAATGATTTATGTAAAATCGATTTAAGAGATCTATCAGGTACTCTCGGAAGCAAGCAGTTAAACCAGGTTATGAAAATGTGGGATAGGTGTAGACTCGAGAAAAGATGTGTTATGTGCTCGATGCCATGTGTTTTGTGGTAACCGACTTGTCAAAACATTTATCAACTAGGTATACTGGAACATCTAATTCACTGTTAAATTCGAGGCACAACTTTAGACTTTACACCTCTTTCACTATTAATAACTTCTGCCAATAATGTATAAGCTTTAG
Organism: Cydia amplana; assembly: GCF_948474715.1. NCBI lineage: Eukaryota > Metazoa > Arthropoda > Insecta > Lepidoptera > Tortricidae > Cydia > Cydia amplana. Next base: position 11,049,756 of record NC_086090.1, read on the forward strand.
GTACGAGAAAGTCTTAAGTGGAATTTGTTTACAATGCAATGTGTAGACCTTTCCATTCTCAATTTTACTGTAATTCCTAACCGACATCTAAGCGATCTTCCCATTATATTGCAAATACTTGAACATCAAAGAATCGTAGTCAAATAATTTAGTGAAAACACTGCCGGAAAGCCAGTAATTGACGTCCACTTCGCACCTGAGTTTGCTGGCACTAGGCCCGGCCAGAAATACATGCTGCATACCAGTGCATGTCATAATCCAATGGTTCAATACCCGAAAATTGGAGTGCATTTTGCACTGGCTACACCTGGACCATAGACTAAGAAATGCTGAGACGCGTAAAGGTGCTGTCACATTTAGTGTGTGATTTTTTTCGCATCTGGATTTCGAGCCATGGTCCTCGATTTTTAAGGTTGTTTTGTTCTAGGAGCGAACCTAAAATTAATATAATTAGAGATAGACGAAGAAAAGTCATAACACTTCCACTGTATCAATGAATTTTGATACAGTGGAAGTGTTATTTTAAACGTCAAACTTCTATGAAATTATGACGTATAAATAACACTTGCAATGCGTATGCTATCAAAATCGTTGCACTTTTCTTAGTCTAAATTCTAATTCTATGTAACTGCTGGTCTTGAAATGCTGCCATTCTGCTCTCTTAGTATTATTATTAAAGATAGTAATTACTATCTCTAACGAAGTGAGTTCAATATTGAATTTGTTTTTTTTTTACCGTAAAACGTAAGAAAGTTGTTACGATTAAACTTGTGGACAGACAATGGCGAACGGTGTGCGAATAAAAAAAATATCTCACTCCGTCAGCTAGCACGATGATGCTAAAAGTGAGCCCTTTTAGAATCATCATCATAATACCTTCTTCCTTCTTCTTTAGTCTACTGCGCTGCACGGTAACCGTGCACCGATGCGCCGGCGCCCTGATTGGCTAATTTTAGCACCGGTTATGTCATACACAATGCTATACTCGAATGCGTGTGTTTGCCGTTTCCTGGTTAATAAGGGCTTCACCGCCTTCACCTGACTAAACGTTTTACCAACGAGAATTGAGTAGGTATAGAGGCTTATTGTCATAGTAAAATTTGTAGTCACAGTAAATTTACTGCCATCTTTCGACACAGGATTAAAACTTTTAGAAAGCCATTTGACTTTGACCCTTGTTCTTTCACTGATATGCATCACTACATAGTATAAAACCAAGTCGTTCCCGCTGTCTGTCTGTCCATGTGTATGCTTTGATCTTCTACACAACGGATTTTCATGCGGTTTTTTTAATAGATAGAGTGATTCAAGAGGAAGATTTATGTAGGTATTATAATTTGTTAACCCGTGCGAAGCCGGGGCGGTTCGCTATTAAATATATAAATAAAAAATAAATCATTCAGCCTATAATTTATATATGTACGTCCCACTGCCAGCAGTGCCCAGGCACAGGCCTCCTCTCATGCTCGAGAGGGCATAAACATAAGATAAAGATCATGAGCATAAATATAAGATAAAGATAATATTATGCCAAGATAATGTGCTCGTAAAAGTGTCCTTGGCTTCTGGATGCAACTACCAATAAATGCAAATCGGCCCTTTTAAAACTACACATTAAGGGCCACCCCACACTAGCGTCTTTTGAGCGTTGGCGTCTAGTCAGTGCTATGGAAAATGACGTCGCTGTGCAATTGCGCCAACGTTGCGTCGAGCGAGCAGCAGCCATAGAGTTGACTAAACGCCGACGCTTGGGAGACGCTAGTGTGGGGTGGCTCTAAAAGGCATGATGAGAGTAGGTACTAAGTTTCATAAAGGGTCCTTTTCTATTAACTTTGTGATGAAAAGCTGTTACGTATTGTCTACATGAGATATAATTTCGGTTTTAAAGCGTATGTCCAATTTACCAGTTGTGTGTTCTAATCCAATGATGAGGTAGCCAAGCCAAGTACAACCAGAAACACTGACTATGTCTAGACCTTCACCCTTTGCAATAAAGACTATGAATGCTCAGTCAACTATATCCACGAGACCGTACTAACACCAAGACACTTAGCTGATCAAGTGATTATTGGTGGACCTTATGTCTTTGCAATAAGAATTACATTTTGTCAGTGTGAACTAAGGTACAACATAATCCGCAATCTGATACCATACGCGAGTCATGCCCACCCACGATTATGTCAGGGATAGTTTCCGCAAAGTCGTATAATGCTTAGTGCAGTTGCATTCGTTCCAGAGTTTTCAGAGATTTTAAGGTATTTATGCTAACATACCCTTAACATTACCCTAACTTTACATACTTTTATGAGAGAATGTGCACCTCTAGCATACTGCGTTTCGTCTATCCATAAATTCTGCAACTATTATGCTAATTGTGTGATTAGTTGATTTTATGATCTTCTTCTCCTTCTTCTTTTTAGCCCTTTTCAATCTTTAAGATGTAGGCCTCCTTTAATTTTTGCCATTCTGTTGTATTTTGTGCTCTTTGCACCCATTTTGATATCTGTGCAAGTTACTTGTACTCTGTGCAAGATTTCTTTTGTGAAGACGAAGACCCAAGACCCAAGTTTTTATGATATAGGAGGCAAACGAGCAGACGGACTGTACTGACGTTTAGATGATTTTGATTTTTTCTGTTTGAGTGATCCTATAAGGGTTCAGTTTTTTTCCTTTTGAGGTACGGAACCCTAAAAAGGCAAACGGATAAACCGACGGCGAAGGCTTAGGAACAATTCGAGCGAGGTCAATTTAATTTCAGTACCATTTCGTACCTTGTCACAGTGACAACAGTGTTAGGTCCCTAGCGACTTTCATATTGATTGTCACTGTGACAAGGTACGAAATGGTATTGGTATTAAATTATTTGACTGTAGGTACCTAGTCAAAAAACCGTCGTCCGTCATTCACTCATCCAAACAACACAAGACGAAACCAAAATAACAATCTTTGTTAATTTTAAAAAAGATGAATGTCATTGCGAAATACTAGAATTTCACGCTCATTATCCAGTAGGTACTTGTTATGTGACACGACCTTGTGTAAAAAACTGTCACTTTCGAAAACTGGGTCGGAGTGTTAGAAGTTTCGCAACAGGAATGCGTGGCATAGCTCCGGTTGTTTACGTTTTTTATAGAGACAGAAGGCCAGACATTTTTTATGAGTGATGAAGTGATTTGATGTAACTAGTATATGGCCCGCGAAATAATGAAAATGCATTTTAGCTGCAACTTTGACCCTGCTCTGAAATCTCTTAAACTTTCTGGTCCCCGATAAAAAAAAGTTTGCCCACCACTGGATTAGACGGTCCTTAAGGGGCCCACTGATTATCAGTCCGCCGGACGATATCAGCCTGTCAATTGTTCGGAACTGTCAACTTTTTGTTCTAACTGACAGGCTGATAAATACATCAATCATTAACAAAAGTCGACTCGTCGAATTGAGAACCGCCTCTATTTACGCTGTTTTAAAAACGAAATATTAGTCAAATCAAAATGTATGCCGGCCACACAGACCAATTACTTGCTGACGTTATATAACCGGAATGTGCACTTTAAGGATGAAGTCACTTTCCTTTTTATTGCATACACGGGTGGCAGTGGCGTTACGATCGCACGCGCGAGGCGAAGGGTCATACGAACCAGAGTCAGATATGGTTGTTTAAGCCGCTTGCACCATTCTAACCGGGGTTAACCGGTTAAACCTGGAGTTACCATGGTAACCAGTACAATTTGACACTGGGTTAACGTTTTAACCGGCTAACCCCGGGTTAGTGGGATTGTGCAAGTGGCGCTTACACTTTACGAAGTAACAAGTGAGAAGCGATTAGTTAACAAGTTTTTTCGATAAGTGTTAAGAAATCGTTTACACATTGCTCGATTGCAGGTGGACAAAACTAAGGACGGAAAACGATTAGAATTATGAAATTCATCATACATCATTTTTAAGCATTTATCAAGCAGATACAGTTCACAGTGTTTAGTAAGACAAAAATACGAGTGAGGGGAGTGCTGGACGGGAACTATTTACTTTTTTTTTCTCAGCCTATTTGTGTGTCCCACTGCCGGGCAAAGGCCTCTCCCCTGGTTCTCCACGATTCCCGATTCAGCGCTTCTTCCGGCCAGTTGTTAACAGAAGGCGTCAAAATCGTCCCGCCATCTCTGCCTTGGCCTGCCCCGCCCACGCTTCTTCGACGGCATCCACTTGGTGGCTATGTTAGCCCACCTATCCGGATGCATGTGATAGACGTGGCCGGCCCAGTCCCATTTGAGCCTGGCGGGTTTTTTGCCAACGTCACTTAACGTCAGCAATGCGAGTTCTAGAACGCAGCGACCACGCCAGGAACACCAGTTCCTAGGGTTACCAGATACATATTTCTGATTTCCCAATATTTTTCCTGACATTCATATTTTTCACGACGAAGGGGGGGGGGTCTCTAGCCGTTAGCGATGGCCATCCGATTGAGCCGAGCGCGTTATGTATATGTATGCTTAATTAAAGATTTGTTAATTAATAATTATGACGTTATTGATAAGTTGAGTGGATCTCATTTATTATTTTTTTACAATGTTTTTGATTAATTGATTAATTTAAGTAAATAAAAAGGTACTTTATAATAAAGTCTATCAATTCAAAAAAATCCTGACTGATTGATTTCGTGTTCCGTCCCCATTCCTGACAAAAGGCCAAAATTCCTGACATGTCAGGAAAATTCCTGTCATCTGGTAACCCTAGGTGTTCCGGACGCGATCGGTCCTTTTAACACCTAAAATGCTGCGCTCCATGGCACGTTGGCAAACCTTCAGTTTGGACTTCTGATTCTCTGTGAGTGACCAAGTTTGGGCACCGTAGGTTAGGACAGGCAGTATACACATGTCGACGAGTTTTCGCTTAAGTGACTATTTACTTAATAGACAAAAATAGACCGAAGCGTCTAATCACTTTACTTAACTTGACGTCACGTTTACGCACTTGTTACATTGGTTTTACTAATCACTTGACACATGCACTTGTCACCTGCACTTGCTACTTCGTAAAGTACGATGCCTTACGTACAACGATGGAGCAAGGGCTTTATTCACCAAGATAGGATTAGGTCTGGAAATGTAACCGCATTGTACAGTCGCCATCAGATATATCGGAGCGGCCAAGGTGTTTATAATATCTGAGCATGCACTCTAACGCCCTGACAATAGAGGCGTGTTCAGAATTCAGATATTTCTGAGCGCCTTAGCCGTTTTGTTGGCGACAGCGCAGATCTCGAGATCTCGTGACAGTGGTTAGCTCGAGGTCCCGACTCGCATGCGCCAGCGCAATTAGTAATGCTCCCCATGTCGATTGTCGAGCTTTCAACGGCACTTCACGACTTACAACCTCGCCGTGTAAGGAATAAAGTTCATTTTCGAAGCCGACGGGTGTAAGTGGCTGGAGGGCATCACGGCCCTATCGGGGCCGTCAATACATGACGTAAGGGTTTTATTGTACGTTGGTCGTATGGAAAGTTAAAGTAGAGAAAGGTTGTTAATAAATATCAAGTGCGCTAATTGTAATTTTTTGACATATTTCAGTCTATTTTGAACATTTTTTGTGTAACTAAAGGTTCCAAGGGGAACTGGTAGACATCTTCGTTAATGGCGCAAATTACTGGTTCTCTGTGCCGGTTCTATATGTAGTAATGATAGTACAATAGTACTAAACTAAAAGGCATCAATCCTATTTGTGTTGCCCAAAATGCTTTCCCAATGACATCATCTCTCGCTCAACATTCACAAATGTCTCCATTTTTTATCTCGAGTTTGTCAATGGGCCCGTTTTTACACAAACCACCCAAATATAATCCAATCCAAATAGAATTCTTTACCTGCGTTCGCACTCCCGGTTTACCCCGCGACACATTATGCGACGTTTTGGTCGTTCGTCCATATAAATCATGGAACTGAGATTAAGCAACTACGCATAAACAACTGACCATTGACAGACCCTATTTCCTTGCAATAGAGTTCACATTTGGCCAGTTTAGTGTCGTATATAAATAGTACGCCGATTTGACACCTTGCCATGGTGCAGAAAAACAACAGTTTTATAAAAGCGGGACGCACATAAATGCCGGTTTATGATTTTTATAAAACTATGAAAACATGGGTGCGTTGCTCTTGGTGGTAATAAAATGATCTCTAGGCCTATTAAATACATGTCCTTTTGTTCAAGAATGAAATATATTTGTGAAATAAGTTTGTCAGTTGCATACTTGTGGTAGCTGTACAAGTCTCACATCGAGTTTTGTCTATTGGAAAATTCGTGAGGAGAAATTAATAAGGTAAATATAGAAAAGAACGGCATATAAAATGTATTGCAGGAAATACCATAGGGCAAGACCAAGAACTCTCGTATTTGTATATACGTACAAACATTGAAACTACATATATGAAGATAGCGCCTCATTAAAAACCGACAATAATTACCCTTTTGATTGAAAATGGCATAAATTTGTGTTTAACTGTGAATACAAGGAAAGTACAAGGTGACTCAGTTTTAGTCATCCTTTAGGCATAACAACGGGCGTTGAACAATAACAAAAGGAATCAGTATAGATAGGACATAGGTATAGCATATTTACCTAATTGAAGTTTCAACCACAGATTTAGAATGACGCTTGCCTAGGTTAGGTGTTTTATAATGTGTTTATAACTATTTTGTACCTGTCTTGTAACTTATTTTTAAATCCATAATTAATAAAAAGCACCTAACTGAACAAGAAAAATAAATAAAGTAATCAAAGCTTACACACGTTTAAAAACTTTAAAGTTTAAACCAACTCTTTCGGTAAGTATTGAATATAAAAGCCATTTTTTGCGTGTCTACAAGAGTACAAGCGTATATCTATGGAACGCTAAACCAGGGTCACAGACCTGTGGCCTTGCGCATGTTATAAAACCTCATTAAGTTGCAGTTTCTTAGAAAAAAGCTTCCCCTTAAAATAAATATTAAATATGGTATAATCTTACACAAATCGACCTAGCCCCACAGTAAGCTCAAAAAGGCTGTCTGTGTGTCTGTCACCAGGCCGTAACTCACGAACCGTGATTAATAGCTAGACAGTTGAAATTTTCACAGATGATGTATTTGTACTGACTGTTGCCGCTATAACATCAAATACAAAACAAAATAAATATTTAAGTGGGGCTCCCATACAACAAACGTGTTTTTTGCCGTTTTTTTCCGTAATGGTACGGAACCCGTGCGCGAGTCCGACTCACACTTAGCCAGTTTTTTTTCCTAATAATAAGCCATTTTTACACTATTTTCATCACAATCAATATACATATTTTTTGTGGAACCTGTTCCTTGCAAAGGAATGACCCAATGAATTGCAGTGCATGTAACTCGCAACACAATTGGCCTGATTGGCACCACAATTGAATTAATTGTGTAAACATGTATTACATGTTTGATAACGGCTAATGTTTTGTTTGAGGTATATGTGTACTTTGGGCAGGGCACGTGATATGAATGGACGAGGCCAGAGTACCCAAACGCCTTCTAGAAAGCCAAGCGGAGGGCCACAGAGGTATAGGCAAGCCCAAGCTCAGATGGTTGGACGGTGTATACCAGGACATCAGGATCTTAGGAGTGAAAAGTTCGAGAAGGAAGGCCACAAATAGATCGGACTGGAGACTGGTGGCTGTAATGCCCCAGATGATGATGATGTTGATATATGTTCTTTGAATGGTAAAAACCAAGGACTTGTTATGATGTATTGTTGTCATAGAGAGCATAACGCCACTCAAACATGGCTTTACAAAGAACCAGGCCCCGTAGACAACATGCCAAATGCTAACGCTATGTAGCAAACGAAAGTAACGAAACGCAACTGTCACTGTCGCACTATTATGGAAGAGTGATAGAGAGTGATTCAATGGCGAAGCGCAAACAACCCCTTAAACGTAATTAAAAATTCTGAAGAAAATCCAGATTTTTTTTAGTGGAAAATTTCAAATTAAGTTGGCTAGACATAGAAAATGTTACCATCTACGAAATAAGCAACACCCTAGTGGTGATCCATCAAACACTACTCCCACCAGCCTGCCTTTAAAGATACCAATGCCATTAAAACAATTTCAAGTATTCTAACAGATTACTAAGGGCAGCATATGTAATTACTAGTATCTTATCAGCTCGGAACTGTCCGGAGAATGTTTGACACCCTAATGAAGGAAATGGATTCTTATCACTGAGTGCATAGTTACGGTTAAAAACAAATAGATACATAATTTAAAGATATTTATAAGAAACACCAAATTAAGGAAATAATTGCTGTTTTGCATCTTTATTTTAAGCTGTTTAGGGTCTTTATACTTATTAGTTATAGTTATATCCAATAAGAATTGATACTGACCTTTATTAAAATTAGAAGGTATTAAAGTAAGGTAAGTAGAAAAGTTTTAATAACATTTTCTAAAATATTAAATGAACGCAACATTTCAAAAATAGTATAAACTTTCATAATCAGTATTTGATAATGTTTACCTTCTCTTGCCAAAAGTACGTTAATTTCTGAAAATAACAGTATGAGTCATAAGTAATGAACTTGAAAGAATAATTTGAGAAGAATCCTCTCTAATTACTGACTAGGCTAAGGTGAAGTCTAAACCCAGGTAACCCTCACCTACTGACACATATCAATGCATTTTGACTTTGCCAATTATCCCAGAACAACTATTTTAAGATTCTCAAACACCGCACATATTTCGCCTTTCGCAATTCCCGCCAAAAACGACGCGAAAGATCCCTTCACACGGCACGCCTACGTAATAACTTTGGAATGCACATGATACCTTTTATTTTAACTTTTTTCTTTTTAAAAATAAAGCTCTAAGTATGAAGCATTTCCGGGAACGAGTCATGTTAACGCTATAAAACGCCACAAAACGTATTCTCTGTTTGTATTCAAGTGGCTGCCTGTTAAATAGATATTGTTTAATTGAAAAACTCACCTGTTTCCTTTATAACACTACATAAAAAATATTATTTATTAAAAACTACACACACGTTCACTGTCCACACAACTTCACTGCGATATGTCAAACTTTTTTGATTTGGTGTTGCCGTGTTATAAAAATATTCTCCCTGCTGGTGAGCTTTTGAATTAAGGTCCATAAAATAATAATGCTTTCGGGATAATTATTATCTAGATAAAGCAATGTTTAATTTTTTCTCGTAATAGTCATCGCGATACAAGTGAAAGTTCCCGTGTATTATGTATAACATTTTGATTTCTTAGTTCAATACTGCCAGCGCTAAATCACAAAGTCCCCACAACTCAACACTTCACACAAAATTCTTTGCCAGCTGAGAGGTTCACGTTACCTTTTCTAATTATTATTAGCAGTGACTAAAAATAGGTCAAATATTTAAAAATCCTCGTTGGCACGTATTGCGGTCCAGAGCGGTCGTAATCGCATTCGCAGATCGCTGACTGGGAACCAATGCACTGTTTATAGTGTACGTTGAATGTTTTAAAATAAAATTACTCATTGGTTCGATGAAATGTGCGGATTGGTGAGTAGATAACAGATTTGCGGTCTTGTTTTGGCGCGTAGAGTGAAGAGAATCAGCTGTTGAGTTGAGAGCACTTTGGTTGCGCTTTTACATTGCAGGAATGTGGGACGCTCAACAATTAGCACGAAATTCAAATAAAACATGTTATTTATATGTTTGAAATTAAAATTTAAATAACAAGTTTTATTGCAGTTACGTGCTACCTAATTAATAAATATAATTTACTTACATGGATTACTGAACTGAATCACTTATAAAAGTTTTAGTAGTTAGTGGTTACTACTTACTATTAGGTATGTACATATAATAAAGCACTATACAAGGAGCTTCGTAAAACGGCAGTTATTAGTTTTACAATATTTTAAGCGGTAGGTACTTTCACCATACCCAGTCCCAAAAAAATTAACAAACTAAACTACGAGTAGGCTGAGTGTACTTAAGCAGTTCAGTCGGTTCAACCCACCCTTGTAATAGCTTTCTGGTAATAAAAATACAAAACACTCCTTTTACTTGCTTCACAGAAAGTTTATGGGCTCATTATTTTTTGAGAAATAAAACTATTTTTACTGTTTCTGGCTTACAACACTCTGTCTGTTTACAAAGTTTAAATCGAATATATCGAAAAGAAATCGACAGGTGAAGTTGAAAAAACGTGTTGGATGATGGAAGTATATGGCTCGCTCTATGGAAAGCGGTCACCGCAGCCAATGAGCGCCTGAGACCCTAGAGGGGTGACATGCGCGTTGCCACCCATTTAAAAACCTCTACTAAGTACACTCCTAATTGAAGAACTCCATTCTTTTTTTATGTGGGTAATAATTGAAAGTCTTCATCATATAATCATATTATGTTTAAAAACCTAAGAAAGCTTTTAAACTAGGCTTATTTTTTTTATAAAAAGGATACCATACAGCTTAATAAATAAGAGACAAAGTAAACAGTAAACATTTTTATTGTAAATATTTTTTTATTGTATCCCCTTACAATCGAAATACACTCGGTGGCATTCGAAGAAAGCATTTCAGAGACTCAGTATGGCGCAGACAAAATTCACTTTGAATGGATAATCCGTGTTTAACTAATACTACTTCAATCTGGTAACACTTTTTTTTAATTGGATTGAAGATGAACTTATATATGAACGTTAAGTTAGGATTAGATATTTATTTACCTACTAATGCATAAAGCATTTTAACAGCTCTCTCTCTAGCAATATTTACTCCTAGTATTTAGGCCACTATTCTACTAGGTAGATTTCTAGGTATTTCTAACGAATTTTAGTTTCGAACTTATTATAATGAATTAATGATTTCGATTTTAGAATAGTTTACTATACAAAACAAATGTACATATAAGCGACAATAGATGGCGTCGATACTGTTCCATGCATTTTTAGACTTTATTTGTTAATAAGTGTTCCATGAACAAAGTTTTGTACGGAACACAAAAACCAACGATTTTTTTTACATTATGTATATACAGAGGAGCAATGAAACTGTAGTTCAATTTCGTTCATATTCAATCGTATGGGGCTATTCATAAATTACGTCATTTCAAATTAGGGGGGGGGTCTGGATATCGGATGATGGTAGCATGACGTTGGAGGAAACGGGGTCATTCGAAGCATGATTTTTGGATGATTTTAGGGGGGGCGTAATTTATGAACAGCCCCTATGATTCATCAGTAGGTAACCAATAAACATTTTCAACTAAAAGCATCACACTATTTTAAAAGATTTAAGTCATCTAATGTTTCTACTGTTACCAAATTCAGTAGTATTACTATTCAAGCTTTATAGGCACAAGTGTTTACTGTTTTAGATTATAAGCCATACAGAATCTCGACCATATCGTGGCGAAATAATACATTATTATAAGCAAGTCTACGAACATTGTCAGTCGGCTCGTTTTATAATTTTATATGCACTTAGACACTACAGTTCTGTACTTTTTGATTGAGCTCGATTCCAAACTAGAGGAAAAATAGTGAAGCAAATTTAATGTGAGAACGCATAAATGAAATCGGGCATTAAAAACCACTTTTAATGCTTTACCACTTTTTTAATTCTGAATTATATTACAATTATATATTTTGATGTTTAAATGATTTTTCTCTGAAACTTCGTGTCTTAAAACGATATTTTTTTTAAATAGTTAAATTTATTTTAAAAAAGACCCAAAATCATGTCATGCGTTCTGCACATTTGAAATATAGTCATCATTCGTAGAGAAAAACGAAGGCAAAATAAAATAAAAATGTGAATAGATACTTTACATGTTCCTCTTATTTCATAGTTTTGATAAATGAGCACTACATTACCTAATGTCGATTATTTACTGTGCTATTACAGTACTAAATAGTGTCGCAACCTCCAGATGACTTAGCACTTTGTCGCTTTAGCCTGATCGATACATTTTTGTAAAAGGTATTATTGCGACAGAGTGATAAATATAGTATCCGGACATCATTTTTCATTTCTAGTGTAAATGGTCGTTTTAGTGAATATGACTTTGAGGTTATACTAATGCTTTGGTCAAATCAGTTCAGAATGGATTTTGTTTTAATTTTACAGTGATCTTGGCATCTAGCAAAAATGAAAAACGGATTGTAAAAAATGTTTTCATACAATTATAAAGCATATTTTTCGATGTCTATGCATTTTATAATTTTAGTGAAATTTTAAATTATAGATAAATAAATACCAGTACTCTACTAAACTAATTATAGTGTAATCCAAGAAGCGTGAAAACCATCATCTAGATGCTATCATTACCGTACAATCTTACAGGCATGCTGCCTAAATCTAAAATACCTGTCATCACGTACTGATTTCAATCATTTCTTAGACCGTACCGACATTTCTAGCGGCAAATATAAGTTTGTAATCGCCCATCTTAGGCTATTGCGTGTTAAGATGCCAAGATATAAATGTAATGATTTAGTCATGAACGCTGAAAAATGATGCAATTAAAATAATTTTCATTCAAAAGCCTTTCTCAAGCCTTCCTCAACATTACGAGTAGGTAATAAGCAACGGGCGGCTGCCAGATGCTATTTAATGATGGATAGTGATCCGATTTTTTTCATAAAGAAGCTTGACATCTAATGCACTCCAAAACTGATACTTTATTAGTTTTATTACCCACAACCTCTAGTGTTCGCAATATCATAAATATCATTTAGCGGTGAGTACAGTGTAATATAATAACTATTATTGCCACTGTAATATACGTTTTGCTCGAATTTATTAGCTTGTTGTACAAATCACTACTATTTATGCCAGGAAATTGTCAATTTCTACTTCAAGCATGTTTTAATGCCAACTGATGTTATTGGCATGAAAATAACATCCGTCAGTCACCCTTTTGTAATACGGCTCAGCATAACGACTACTCGCTGTCATTTACGTTAAGTTTATCTAAGAACTTTAAATTTTTCATCTAGTTTAAAAATTTGTAAGGTGTTTAGCGTAGAAGAATATTATTTGTCAACAAATAACTATAATGTTATACATATTCATTTATAAATAGTTATCGATGACTAAGTCAAGGTAAAGTGTAGTCACTAGATATTTTATTAGATAAGAGCATTAAACTATAGATAAATAGTACTATAGCAAACAGTGACTAACTTTCAATTTAATCATGCATTTTTATAAAAACATTTTTACCCCGAAATAGGGTAAAAATTGAATAACTGGCAACATTATGTAGGCTTAGCAAAAATACGATTCTCGCGCCTTTATATTTTTATAAGAATGCATTCCAAAAGTTTTGAGGTAAACATTAGATTAGAACTAGATTAAACAAATGATGTAAAAAGTGAATTACGAAGTCTATTAGAAAAATATGTTTTCTTGAAGTAGGTATAGAAAGAGTTGCATTGGAAACTACACTGCCGTGCATTTGGATGTTACTTGGGAGCATAGCGACACAGATATCATAATACAAAAGTAGATACGCCACTTTCCCAGAAAAAAATTGTTGTTATTATTAATAATTACCTAATCCATATTATGGTCGTAACCATATGGTGATAATTAGGTATTTCGAAACTTCTTTTTAAGTGGCGTATTTACTATCTGCAATTAGTAGGGATATAAAATCAATTTACTGTGATATCAACAAAATAAGCATTCTCCGTGCACTCGTAACCCTTATTTTCAAACTCATTACAATTCACTTTTACGTTATATTTTTGTAAATAACGCCACCGTAATCATTGTAATTTACAAATTACAACACATAAAATATATACTCTTGCCAAAGCGATATGTTTTCTTATTGTAGCATGTGTTTACCTATTTATGCATTCGTATTTCATTATTGTTATCATTCGTGTTATCAAATACTACTCTTAATATACACACCTAGTACAATGGTATCGAATAAATGGTGACCCTAACTGTACATAATAAAGCTTTTTTTTTATAAAATAATTACTATACCTACTAAATCACACTAAGCTATATGCGACTGGCCACTTAAGTATTACCTAGCGTGTAAGATGCCATTTATTTATTTTAAAAATGGCGGAAACTCTAATTCAAAAGTTGAGAGCAAAATGAAATTATTTCATCATCACAGAATTGTTTTTAACTTTTTACTACTGCCGGGAGGAAAATGCTTGATGTGAAATATTTTGCATTTTGGCGTTTTAGCAAATTCTGAATGGGCAAATTGTTTTCAGAATTTTTAGATAATTCTAAACGCGCAGATCGCAAAACTATCAGATCAAGCGTTTTTCAAAAAGGTTATTGTGATAAGTTCGAGAGATTCAAATTGACAATACTAAATGGTTGAGACAAAATAATTATTCATTCAATGGTATTTTAGTTGACACTGAATGCAGAATCATAATCAATAACAAATGTAGTGTTGCCAATTGAAAACTCGAACTGATCAACAGTAAAGGCACCAACAGACGGAAAAATCTGTCGTTCCAATCGGTTAGTAGGTTCGCAATCTGTGATATCCATGTTGATCGCAACCAGCAATCTGTCGGTGGTCTAGGTCTACCGCAAAAATTGAAAATCGTTACCTCCCTCTCTATCGTTCGCATACCTATACAAGAGCGATAGAGAGGCAGATAAAGATATTTCCATTTTTGCAATAGGCCCTCGGCAGGACCCTTCGCAGTACTACAAGGCATGGATTCTCATCTCTCTACACCTGTGTAGGCAAATTATAAAACGCATGTGGGGCGCTAAAACCAGGACGAGGCGCCGCCTATCTTCGATGACAGCTCGCCGATGCCTCGCCCGAAGATGTTGCCAACCTGAAAATTAAAAATCTTTTTAAAAAATTCAATAATTAAGTATAATTCTACCTAAACTTTAAATCAATGATCGATTAATTACAACTAAACGAAATGAACCACACATGCTTAATTTTCTTGGAACAGATTAGTATTTAACACAATCTGGTTACATACATTCATTGTCGAAAAATGCAATATCTGCCAACACTATATTTAATCTAGCGTTTAAATGTCCCCAGAATTTGAATTTTACACAAGTCACCATCAGCTGAAATATTTTATTATTTAAATTACCTTTGAAAACTGGCTAAGAAAATTTTAATGGTCTATAAAAATTAAAAAAAGTTGTTTATAGTTCTGTTAAGAGTCAAATAAATGTATAGCTAACCTAACCTAATTTAGAGGGTCTATCTTCATAGGAAGACTATCACAAATAAAAGTGGGTACCTACTTAGAAATTAGAAAAGAGCGTCCCTGTCTGAAATGATATAGTACGCCTAAAATCTTATCAATCATAATAAATAATAGTACTATAGGTACAGAAGGTTCACTCTCTAACAAAACGCTTCTATTACGACAGATATGACCACAAATTGGCGCACGCGCGAAGGCGTCCGTTCCGTAGCGGTGCGAGGCAACTATTACTGCTAGTCACCAGAACTGGTGTAGGCCGCCTGTACTTGGAGCGACGCGACGAAATCGCAATGTGAGCCACGCCCACAGAATAAGTAATAGTATTATCATACAGAACGGCCACGCACCGCCCCGCCCCGACTCGCATTACCTCGCCCCGCGACATGAATCTGGCGGACTTCTGGCGTACTCTCAGTAAAGCGACTTACCCACACATACACAATGACGCGTGTACAGACGTGCCGGGCACACATATAAATGCAAATGATTTTTGATGTATGGCGTGTCCGCCCTGTGCTACGCCTTTCAATAGTCTAATATTAAGCCCTTGCTACACGGTCGCCGACAAGCCTTCTAACCGTCTGTCCTTGGTCTGACCTTGGTCAGTTTTGGTCAAATTTTGTTGGAAACAACTGTCTACACGGTCCGTCCAGACCAAGGCCACGCGGTCTGAGGGGCTTGTCGGCGACCGTGTAGCAAGGGCTTTATTATCTCACCTTCCCAACGACAGCAGTCACGTTGCCAAGCTTGGCGTCCTCCGTGAGCGCCTCCAGCTTCGACTTGCCACTCCTTGACCCTTCTTCTGAACCCTCGTCTCCGCCCCTGTGACAAAACTCTTGATATAAATATTGAGTTAAGGTTGACGAAATATAAAGTGAGCCAATCGCTCGAACAAGTTTGAACAAGATCGGCTTACTTTATATTTCTATACCAAACAATGAAATTCTCGCATTCACAACCTGTACAGTCAGCAGCAGAAGTTGCTAAGCGGGCGAGTTGTTCAAAATTACCTTGACGCGCTCTTATATTCTGTTAACAATAAGGTCGCGTCAAGATCACTTTTAACCACTCGCAAGCTTGGCAACTATTGCTGCTGACTGTACTTGTAGCTGTAAATTTTATCCAAAATCTGAAAATGCCAATCATCGTCAGACAAAAAGTTAGTGACGGTCTTAAGACCAATTTGGGGTAGCAGACCGGGAACTGCCCTCAATACCCCATTTTTCCAACCTATATGGCTTACCTACCCAGTGTCCTGTTGAGCCAGTAACAGCTAGGCTGCAGGTAGGTAGGTAGGTAGGTAGTGAGCATGCCAGACGCTAGTTCCATTTGTCATCTTTCTGTTATGCTGATTGACTATTGGATTATATAGCCATGGTAGTCGATGTAGGTCAGATGTCACTTTCGTAAAAACTAGTACCTATGTCAATGTCAAGAAGAAGATAGTGTATGCAGGCTGTAGACCTCAAAATACCTCCTTAGATGCTGCAACTATCTGCCAAGATGCTGGGACCAAGAGGCCAAGATGATGACTTACCCAGCGTCCTGTTGAGCCAGTAACAAGCTGCAGGTAGCTTCCTCAGTGTGCATACGAGACGCCACGTTCTGGTAAATCTTGGAGTTCAGCTTGTCGTCTATCACACCCTGCAGCTCGAAATCGCTGTACATTTTCTGAAATCAAGCAGCATTGCTTAAGACTTTCAGGTTTTACCGGGAACGACATAGATATGTTCATCATCAGTCCTTAGTATGTACAGTCACCTGCAATAATATGTTACACTACGAAGGCCGCAAAATTATCTGACACGATCTTATTTGTAGATCCATAAGAGCGTGTCACATATTTTTGCAGCCTTCGAAGAGTAACATATTATTGCAGGTGACTGTACAAGACACAAATCTAATCACCCAAATAGGACCTTTTATAAAGATAATAAGGGACAGTGGTACGTGTCCTGAGGCCGATTTTGCCATTTTACGCTTCATAGTGTCCTGGTACAGTCCCCATCGGATATATCGGAGCGGCCAAGGTGCTAACAAATATCTGAGCACGGCTCCATTGTCAAGGCGTTAACGTGCTTGTTCAGATATTGTGAACACCTTGGTCGCTCCGATATATCTGATGGCGACTGTACCATCCACCATGCCCTCTGCGCCTCTTGAGTATACATAGATGTGTAGTACCTACTCATACGCTGCAAGTTTCCAAATATTCGAAAAATTTAGGAAAATTCCGGATCTCATCCAAAAATATGAGATGTTTCCGAAATGTTACCATGTGGAAATTTCGCAATTCGTAAAGTTTACTACAGTAGGTACATCAGTTAAAGTTAACGCACCTTCAGAATGATGGAAAGGCACGCGACTTGCTGTGGGTGTAACGCGGGCCGCTCTGTTAGCCACGTGTTGACCAGCCCCACTTGTATGCCGTACCACTGCTCGAATAGCTGCAGAATCCATAGCTCATCTGTCACCTGCACGAGAAAATATGTGTCTATGTTCAGACATATATTATGTGATATGTCCAATGTACTGTATGAGTATAGATTTTGGTCTTGTTATCGTTTCCACTATATTGCCCACGTTTCCATCCTTCTGCGGCTTAGGTCTACCTTTTTTCCTTCCCTGGGTCTGTTTATCTACTAGAAATTCAATTAATTTCGAGATAGGAACATCAATCATGCCGACCAAATGGTAAATGGTAAAATATAATATTGATAAAAATCCTATAGGTTTATACGATTAGGACAAGATTAAGTTAGAAGGTTTACCTTAGAAGGTTACTTTAGTAAAGCCAATTTAAATACCTTCGATCTGATTTGGTCCATAGAATTCCTCATAAAGTTAACGTAGCCCTGCCCGATGTCCTTGCCCGACCCAGACACGTTGGCTATCGTCAGGATAGAGCCGATCAAACTGAAAAAAAAATGATTATTTCTCAATTACAGACCTGAAACCTAATACCACCTAATACCTACTGATGATCCAATTTGAAGTCCCTCAAGGGTAGCTATTTGGTAGTGAGATTAGGCCGTGGTCGTGATAAGTCAGCTGTCACATCTTACCGAAGAAGTAGCCATCGATTAAATCATTAAAGTTCAGGCGGCGGCACAGAATTGAAGGTAGAAAAGAAATACCACACCATGGCAGAGGAGAAGCGACCAATCACTTACGAATGGTTATCGACCGGAAACCGTAAAAGCGTTTTCACATTGTCCGACTCTGATCCCATATTGGATAGAAGTAAAATCATATATTTTTATATATTTATTTATTCATTTAAGAAGTTTTAATGGCAAAAAAACATTTTCTAAGAGATGTTTTTCTCATGAGGCCTACCCGATATTCGATATCCCCCGTCCCCGGCCGCCGGCCCCCCGTTAGTTACCGGACCGTAAATTTCGGTTTGTGTACGTATACATTGTGTAGGCAAAACGCTGAACTCCGAGCTTCTTGTCTACTCATGACGTTGAGCCAAAAGCACACTTTTTAGAAACAGCTGGATAAAGATGTTTCTAAAGATACGAAGCCAATGTGCGGCTTACCTACTCATGAGAGACACACTACCTTCTTGGGTACCCTTAGGCCAGCAAGAACAATCTGGTAGTAATGGTAACTTACCTCCCCTCATCGAAGCGAGCTATCTTAGCTAGCGTGGCTTCTAGCACGGCTGACAGCCGCGTGGTCATGCCAGTAGCCATCGCTTGGAGGCAGGAGTCGATCTGGGCGTCCATCTTCGCGTGGTATTGGTACTGTGGAATACAATCTTAGTCAGAGAACATGTAACTATGTAAATTAACAACATTCAGGGAGACTAGTGTCCAAAGGATCATTGAAAACGGTGGTCACCAGCTCAATTCAGCTGTGTCCACGTTTACGTCCTTGAAAGCTATTGGCTGATGTTGTCGAATGTATCTAATGCAATTTAAATCGCCCCTACATATGTGGGTGACCCAAGGCTTGATAAATGCCTTATATAGCCAAGTTTATGATAGCTAATCCATGCATGGGAAGAAGAATAGGGGAGGCAACATGTGAGGACACCTAATAGGAAGAGCTAAGCAAAAATCAACCAAAAATACCGAGCAAGAAATAATAATTAGCCGTACGTATATGGCAAGAGGGTATGGTTAACATACCGAACTTCTTCCCTAGATAAATCATAGAAAGCACAGAAAAAAGGCCAGATAAAATTAAAGTATTAAAACAGAGAATATATAAAATCATTCTTTAAATAATCAGCACAAAAAAGACAATAATTTCTAAAATAAAATATACTTAAAAAATCCCTTCAATTTATTATTGAAAGCGTTTAAACGAGCTAAGAATAAATAATAAATAGTAATAATATGGTAGAAAGTGCAACAAAAATCACGCTATATCAGTGAGCCAATAAACCAAGTCCCGCTGTTCGGGTCACGTAGTTTCTGGAGTGTATAACGGACCACCAAATTTAGTATCGTCTGTATGGCTGTAATCATCACTTAGGTGGTTGGTTCATCACTTTCATCAGTATATTCAGATCTAGTCACACTTACAATGTCCACACCCTCGACAGCACACAGCTTGAGCGCCTGGTTCTTGGCGTCTAGCGCCACATTCACCATGGCGCACGTCTCCGCCGGCAGGATGTAGTCCGTCGACATGAACGTTATGCTCTTCTTCAGCCACGACTGAGGAAGAAAACATAACCATGCCAGCAAAAGTAATAACATTCAATAGGGTAACACAGAGATAGCGGGACACTAATTTTTTCACCTCAGCAGCTCGAACAAGGGTACTTTGCTACTTAAAAACAGTGAGCAAAATCGCATTTTGCTCACTGAGTGAGACAAAATGAGCAAAATGCGATTTTGCTCACTGTTTTTAAGTAGCAAAGTACCCTTGTTTGAGCTGCTAAGGTGAAAATTTAATTGTTGGTATATCTTAAGAAAACATGAGTGAATAGAGGTAAGTGATAAAGAAGGAATACATTTTTCGGGTTCTCTAATATGTTCTCACTGCTGAGGTGAAAAATGGTGTGTACTACACGAGATCAAAGTTATTTACATCTCGTGCGCTTTTGAGTCCCTTACTACGCTCAAGATTCTAAATTAGATTCACTCGCTACGCTCGTATAGAATCGTATTCGTAGTATCGCTATTATAGAATCTTTCGCTTGCACGGGACTCAAAATAAGCACTCGAAGAAATATCAAACTTTGATCTCTTGTTGTACAAATAACTATTTCACCACACCAACTGGTAAAGGCTCTCTTGATTGTTCAAACACTGATAGCAAAGTAGCATTTTATTCACACGTGAGGCAAAGTAATCAAATTTAACCCTCGTGCTTTGAAAGATTCAATTTTTCGATCCACTCGCTACGCTCGTGGTTAAATCTTGGAATCTTTCGCTTACTCGGGTATATCAAAATTAGCACGAGCGGTTAAGTTAAACAACAACTTTGCCCTCTAGTAATAACAAATAACTGTTAAAACTATTGGCCACAAGTTGCCCCAAGTCAATGGGGTATAGACATACATATATTGTAAGCTAAACGAACAATTTCGTATCTCCTTCAAAAAGAACATGTATGCAACTCTAGCCGACGGCCTACATTTTTTACATCAACATTTTACATGATGACGAAGAATCAGCAAGAATCAGTCCGTTGGATGCAAGTCTAGACACTGACCACCACCACCAAACCCTAAGTGAGACCAATCCTGACTACGGCTAGTACAGATCCAGGACAAAGCACTGCAGCGCATTCACCTTCCAAAACTTTCGCTTGTTGAACAGCCGTTGATGAAAGATTAGTATTTATTTGTATACCTGGAAAGATGACTCAGTCCGTTGGATGCAGGTCTCCATCATATCGCTGGCCATCAGCTTGAGCCTCTGCTCCAAGTGCGACCGGAATTCCGGCTCCGGCCAGTGCAGGTCCCGGATGAAGCATTGCAGCGCATCAAGCTTCCAGAACAACTCTTCGCTTGTTGAACAGCCGTTGCTGCAAAGATTATTTAATGATTTGAAGAGAAATAAAGCTTGCAGCTAAATAACACGGTTATTAGATATTTTAACTTTTCTAACCGAAGCCATAAACCCAAAGGGGCCCACTGATTACCAGTCCGCCGGACAATATCGGCCTGTCAGTTGTTCAGAACTGTCAACTTTTGCTTTTAACTGACAGGCCGTTATCGTCCGGCGGACTTAGGCCCCTTAACTTTTAAATAATATTCAAATAATTTAATTTTCGACATATTTCGTACATTGTCAGATTATCACAGTGACAATCAATATGAAGATTATGAAGGTCGCTACAATGATGATAGATGGGTTGGACCATTAAATTCTTTGACTGGTAATATAATGTACCTATACCTACCTATTAAATAGGCAATCACTAAAAAAGGGACAAAGAACAAATTAAAGGCGTCTAGACTCCGATACGTTAATGTGTGCTGTAAAATAATCTAGTACAACGACCATGAACATAAAATTTTCGAAAAAGTTTGACGTTCATGCTGGTGTTACTCAATTTATCAAGCCCGTTAACGTAGCCGTAGACCTTTTGTTGACATTTTTAAATACTTCTTACCCCTTAATCTCCCACCGCTCCTTCTCGAAGCCCTTGTGCAGGCTCTGCGCGATGGAGGACTCCATCAGGTCCACGTACCGCACCACGAGTGGGGCGAACGTGTCTCGAAGGTGCTCGTGGAAACGACCGCCTTTCAAGTTTTCTGGTCAAATTAAGAACATATACTTACTTTTTTTTTGCATACTTAGGTGGTGAACACTGAAACATGACTTCAGTAGGCTTGCTTAAAAAGGAAAAACGAGTAAGATTGAGATTTTACTGATTTTTATATAAATTTTAAGTGCACATTTTTATCAATGTACGGTCATGTCTAAAAATATGGGTGAATACAGCTTACTCAAAAATATGTGCCATATTTCTTAATCCGCTGACCTAAGAGCTATGGGACATATTTTTGAATATGATGAATACCTACCCATATTTTTACACTTGACTGTATATAAAGCTTCTTTTCTAGACAGTTCTTAAATCGCGAATCTAATGTCTATATGAAATTTACTAGCAATCAAAATTATAAATTACCGTCAGTTCTCAAATAATCGTTCAAAATCTGGAACAACGGGAAGGAATCCCACGTATCAGGAGGTTGTTCCGCTAAAACCCGATCCATGTCGACACCGAATAGGGCCCAAAATATCTCAGCATGCTCCACCAATAGCTCCGAGAACCACGCAAACGCCTGCACAGATACACGTGAAGATATTGATGATGATGACACTAATAGTGAAGATGGCGATGAAACGTCTGCGGAATTCAAAGACGCCAAATTGTGGAAGACAACACAGTAGGGGACAATGATAGTTCGCAACGTAGCAATGGCAGAGACACGAAACCATGCTTCAGAAATTGTGCATGGACAAAAACATATCGTCATCTGATATTTTAAATTGGCAAATTGAAAAAGAGTTGCGCTGTAGCGCAATTTAGATACGAGATTCAGATTTTATTCAAAATTTAAATACTTACCAAGATAGCAAAATATTTGCGTTTTTATGAGTTTTACTATTACGACATCTAAATAACGCAAATATTTTGAAACTACACTTATTCAATCTAAAAGTAAACCATGCAAAATACATATTATACCAAAATATGAAATAAAATAACGCTTTCTATCTACGTTTTGATTTCGCTGCTAATAAAGCCGTAATTCCAAAGTGTTTTTATACTAATGTTGTTGTTTATGAGCAATGTGCATCATCCAATGCTGCTGACGTTCTATATGTACACCTGGATGATTTGTATACGACAAGTAATGTACTTTGAACAAGTGCAAGCGTCGTTACTATAAATAAGAACAGCGTACTACTGAAGCGAGATATTTTTTGTAAATGTGCTTTTAATGTATTATACGTCCTACTATGTTTTGTATCGAAGCTGTCTAATGTCGTGTTCAATAACGTTTGAAGTATTGGAGTAGACTGTTTTGAATTTTGTGAAACACTTTTCATTTCAGACGTCACATTGGAAAACCCTGCCAATTTGTTTGAAGGTATTGAAATTTCTGCAATAAATTTTGATTTCTCAAGCCCAGAATGAAAAGTTACAGACCCAGCAATTCGTGTTGCTCTACTTATCCCATTCTCATTCGATATCCATGCAACATTTCAGTTTTAACAGTATCAACATCTATATTTGCTCAAGCGCGTTTCAGCTAAGATAAAAAACTTTAATTAAACGTCTACTCCTTTCAAAAATTTGTGATCAAACCAATCAAGTGAAGTATGACCAAGAAAATCGAGTGAACAGACTGACAAGTGATTTGATCAGCATCGAGCATTCAATCAAATTATGAGTAGTTACATTTGGTTGACCGCTAGAGTCCGGTTTTGTGTTATACACCTGCGGAGAAATAAAGGTAAGATAGAAGTGGGATATAAAAAGTTAAAAGAGTACTTAGCTTACATCCAACGTCGCGAAGTGAATCATATGTCATTCACATAACGACTAAGCCACATAAAATAATTGAGGAAAATAAACAACCTCTGTGGGATTCTAACTTAAAATTTAAATACTAAGTACACAACGATGACAGATAATACTTATTTAAAATATTTTAAAAGTACTGTGTTGTCTTTACAAGACTCAAAAGCTATCATTTTGTAAAGACTGCACTCTAAAATTCGTCATGTACTGGCTAAACTGGAAATATTGTTACGGTTCACTAAATTAAAAACAATATTTTCAGTTTAAGAACATAAAAATACAAATATTACTGCCTTATCATTCCCCACACTAATAGCGATAGGAGAGTAGGGTGCTATTTTTCAGTGAACACTGAACTTTTATGGCAAAAATTCTTAAGATTTTATGATTAGTTATTTATATTACAGTAAGTATGAACTTCGTATATATTACCGTCTTAAGAAGTTTTCCCGAAACAGAAATCACGACATTCAGGATAGACATAGACACTGTTAGCAATAGTTTTGGAGAAAAATACATTTAACTTAAAAATCATCTTGTTGATTATTTTCTCTGCAATTTCGCAGTTGTGTTATCATAGCTTTTTGCAAATATAATTTTACTCCATAACTCGCATCCCACAGGTTTCTATAAGGACTGATATTTGAATGCAATATTTTCTACATTACCTCCGCGTAGTGTTCCTCATTTTGCTGAAGGAGATCAACGCACAGCTCTGCTAAGTGTATCAGGTCCTCCAATTTCTTCGCTGGTGTCACCATTGTTTCTCCTCTAAGGTCCTCTGAATGTTTTATTTATATTTTAGTATCATTATTAACTACTACTTTTTTGATCGTTCACTGTATTGCTAAATTATCATAATGTTCAATGTTGTTTAGTTTATATTACCTTCAATGTTGGCCTTTTGACTGAGTTGTGTATAGTTCAGAAGCGCTGCGTTCTCCAAACTGGTTTGGATCATGGCACGGACTTCTTCGGGTGCCACGGGAGTTACGACATCTTTCATCAGAACCCTTTCAAGCAGAGATAGTGTAGCCTGGAAAAATATTGGACAGTTTATACGATCATCAGTTATACGATCCTTTTTTACGTGCTCTTAAATTCCATCTGAGTTTATGGCTATTTCATTCCATTCCATTTCCACGGTTTCCTTGAAATAAGAACGGTTTTCTTGAAGAAGATCGATCTGTATACAAAAAATTTCAACTTCTATTTTTCAAACTCCCCTTTCTCACATATCTTACCTTCAACGCCCCCTCCGGCCTTCCGAACGGGAACGCATATCGGAAGTTGGTGATCTGGTGCTGCAACAGGGCCTTGAGCCGCTCCTTGATCTCCGCAAACTTCTCCTTCTCCTGGACGGTGATGCTGCCCACGCCGTCGGGCCTGCCAGGCAACGTGGCCGTACTGTGAACCACTTGCGTGTGGGGCTTAATCTAGTAGGGCACAAGCAGGACAGGGGACCGTGGAACTGGCAGAATATGATTTTATAAAAAAATATCTTCGATCTTCGAATCTTCGATACATACTTCTAATATATTAAGTAACAAACGTAACAAACAAACTAATGTAACAAACGACAATGTAAAATAAGAAGATGAATATTTCCTCAATGGTTTCCAGAAATAATTCTTGCAATTATTTATTTCAATTTGAAATAGCAAGGACCTAAAACTGATCCTTGCAGAACACTATTTTAAATTTTGTTTAATGTTTGGTTAACAGTTGAAAAAAAAAATCTCTCCTACTTTACTTTTCTTCATTTATTAACACTACATAACTCTATTTTTTTAAATTTCTCATTGGGTTTAATTTTTAAGAGCAAAACCTGTCAGAAGCCTAAGTATCATAGACTTTTTCACTTTTTGATTCCAAAAAACCTTATTGCGACTGCCAAATCCACTGGTCGGAAACAGAAAACATTAGTAAGGGAAAGCAGGTTACAATTAGTAATAAGCACATATATATTCAAGTATGGTACAGTAAATGGTAGATGAGAAATGCCACGGGGCCAACTAATAGTTTAGTACATAGAAAGCAAGTTCGTGTGGAGGCACAGTAACGTGTTCACTATTAGGGGTGTAAAGAGGTATTTATAAGCTGTTTTCGATTATTTCACAAGTTACTTTTGGTTTATTGTTTCAGAGAGTGAGTATTTATCTACACATAATAAAGTCAGTTTAAGTCATTAAAATTCAAACTCTATACTCTCTAGCATCTATAGTATTAATAAGTACGGCTGAAAAACAAAGGTTTTCGAAACTCGGGAAGCATAAAAAATACTTGATTACATTTTATGAGCCTACATTTTTTTTAATAAACTATAATCGACTACAGCTTCTTTCTAACCATAAATCACATTGAAAACAGAATAGGACCAATAATTAACCCTTGGGGAACACCAAACTAAAACATCGATTTCTAATACACAGCAGGCAAATTCGAATTAATTTCAAGATCTTTATAAAGATTACCTATAAATTCTCATCTTTGTACTGGTACAACCTGATTGGAATTGGTATCAAATTTACAATTTACTGTGTCTACCATTCCAAAGGCTATATATAATCATTCTTAAAACTATAGAAAGTATTCAACGCTGTTTTTCATGTTCTAATTTACAACAGTCCAGAATATTTTCTAGACAACGATTGGAATATAATAAATCACAGTCAAAGTCGCGTTTTGCACTTGGAGTTTATTTTAAAAGAGCACTGAAATTTTCTACGATCAGATTTTTTGAGGTATAGACTTCTGTAGTTTAACAAACGAAAGCTAGACTAAACAGATAAAATTACGCGGTGACATTCATTGCCTTGACTTAAGTATCCAGAGGGCCTACTGTGGACATCTTTGATCGTAAGTTCATCTATTTGCCTCCCCTTCACTCTGACATATGAGTTGGAGCAATTAGGGAAATAGGCGAATGAACGATCGAAGATGTTCGCGATCAACCCTAAGGTCGCTTACCTAGCTCGACTCGAGAGCCTCAAAAAAAAAACGCTCATCACTCGAAGTGTTTTTTTTTTCTATCGCGGCATAATCCAGGGATGTTGCGGATGCCGATTTTTTGACATCCGCGGAAGTGGATGCGAATGCGGATTTTTAAAGGCTCACATCCGCGGATGCGGATGTCAAGATAGGTACATAAAAAACGTCAAATATTACATTTTAGTAATTTTTATTTCAAAAAACCGGCCAAGTGCGAGTCGGACTCGCCTTCCAAGGGTTCCATTAAATCCCACTCACGCTTGACTGCTCATTTCATCATCAATAGGGTTTTTTGGCTAATGACTAAATTACCTAGCAGCCTAGCACTTACGCCGATGCTAAGACGTTCCTGACCGCGTAGCCAACGTGCCAATCGCTTACGCTCCGTAGCGATCGAAACGCAACTGTCACTGTCGCACTAATATGGAAGAGCGATAGAGAGACACAAAGCGATTCGATGGCGAAGCGCAAGCGATCGTCACCTTGGCTAGGCCGCCTGTACCGACCGTTCCACATCCGCATCCGCATTAAACTCGCATCGATTTTATGCGGATGCGGATGTTGAAAATAATGCGGAAGTTCCGCGGTTGCGGATTCGGATATTCGCAACATCCCTGGCATAATCCCATCTATTTCACTGATTTAAACGTTCACGATTTTTACATTATTAAAAATCCAATCCATCTATTTCATCCAACTTTCGTCGACCCGTCTATCAAATTAAAACTCTTACTCACCTGTTGCCATGGACGTGACTCGCACAGAACGCGAAGGAGTAATGCATGAGCGTGGGGTCCACGGTCTGGGAGGCGCTCTCGGCGACGTCGAGGAGGTCCGAGAGGTAGCAGAGGTGGCGGAAGCAGCCGCGGACGCCGTAGCGCGCGCAGTATTCATCGAGCACGAACACTTGCCCGGGGGAAAACCAACCCTGGGAAAGATTGAAACGCAACTGTCACTGTCGCACTAATATGGAAGAGTGATAGAGACACAAAGCGTTTCGCTGTCGAAGCGATAGCGATTGTCAGCTTGGTTAGGCCGGCTAAACTATTTTAGTACGAAAGGTGTAGAATTTAGAATTCAACTCAGTTTTGCTGCTCGAATAGCATTTTACAGGTAAAATTGAGGCTATGTGTGGTGACCTTATGCTATTTGTAAACGCTTCATAATACGGTGTCTGTATGTTCTTATCTTATCTTACTCACCAATGAGCAGTAAGGATCCTGTAGCCTGTACTTCAAAGTGAGCGACTGTAGCGTACAGAACAGCTGGTGGTGGTCGTACTGGCACGGGTCTGCCTGGATGTAGTCCTCCATTCCATGCTTACGCGCCTTGTCTGCGTCTGTTACAAACATTGGATTGTTAACACGATAAGCATCATAAAGATTACAAGTATAAAGTACCATCAGATATATCGGAGCGGCTAAGGCGCTCACAAATATCTGAACACGCCTCTATTGTCAGGGCGTTAGAGTGCGTGTTCAGATATTGTGAACACCTTGGCCGCTCCGATATATCTGATGGCACATGTACCTACAATGTAGGAAAGAGACATACATGATAAAAATATAAATGTCTCTTTAGGTACCTAATTAACTCTTGCACACATGCTCCACATCAGAAGGAGTGAAGCTCTTCCTTTCTGACTGTGTCTGATAATGATACAAAAGTTCCTGCCCTATGACGGTCTTCCTTGCAAAAAATGTTAAACGCCGATTTTCTCCACATTGCGCTTACACAACTTGGAAGGCTCACCTCCCATGATCTTAAGCCCTTGCTACACGGTCGCCGACAAGCCTTCTAACCGTCTGACCTTGGTTTGTCCTTGGTCAGTTTTGGTCAAATTTTGTTGGTAACAACTGTCTATACGGTCCGTCCAGACCAAGGCCACGCGGTCTGAGGGGCTTGTCGGCGACCGTGTAGCAAGGGCTTTATGATGCGTATCCGACGTAGTAGGTGGAGTGGGTTTATGACTCTGGCCTGTGGCCCTGTATAAAGCCATGACCCACAAGTGGCACTCGTTCTCGACGCGCCCACTCCCCTCAGCACGGACTCGCTGTCGTAAGGACAGGGGGGTGTCACTCCGCAGTTTAGGTACATTTGGCCGGCGCGCCCATCGGACAGGCGTATGGCAGTGGGCTGCCGCTCGGCGTGCACGATAGTCGTGTCACGCGGCGCTCGCGCAAAATTGAAAATACGCAATGGCTTCGAAACTTACTTCCGTGAGAATCAGACATACTATCTCCGGATAAAAAATGTATGTTTACATAATCAACGTTTGTAATTCCTACATATTTACAATAAATCAGTGGGTATAGGTTTAAAAACTTGTCAAGTGATAACCCCGTGCCGACACTCACAGCTCGGTCATAAAACTGCGGCGCGCAAAGGAGATTCACGGTTCGTGCGCGGTTATAAGTTTCAATTTTGCTTGCAGGCGGCTATGTAGGTGTAATTTTATACCTAAATCTGACTTTTGTGAAGGAGTGAATTTTCTGTACGGTAGTACTATTGGTTATTCTGTGGTAAGGACCCGGAGAAACACATCTTTGAAGACTCTTACCTCCCATGATTTTATGATGCGTATCCGACGTAGTAGGTGGAGTGGGCTTATGACTCTGGCCTGTGGCCCTGTATAAAGCCATGACCCACAAATGACACTCGTTCTCGTCACCCACTCCCATCAGCACGGACTCGCCGTCGCGGACAGCGTTCATGAAGTTCTTGGCGCCTTCCAGTTCTGTGAGTCAGAGCAATTCAATAATTAAACAGAATCAAGAAGAAAAAATCATACGAGGAATTAAATGTATTGATAAAAAGAAACCCTGATAATGGAAAAAAAAAACAAAAAAAACAGGATTTTTTGAGAGGCAGAGGGGGACCTGTGAACCGACTCTTTTTCATCACGTATCCTGATTCACCAGACACGAAGAATAAAGTATAGATTATCAAGGTATGGTAGGTAATTGCCTTGATGCGTTATTTAAAATAGTTGGTCCAAAATATGGCTCTGAAATAAAATAGAAGGTAATTAAATAGCAGGTGATAAGATATCTTACCTTGCCCAACCATTAGTTGCGCTGTAAAAGAAAATAAAAAATATTAATTCTAAATTAAAGTTGGCGGGCAAAAGGTACAGGGTATCAACCACATATGTAACCACATAATATGACAAAGGGACAAAGGGATCCCAATAGCATCATTTAGGTGTAAGAGAGGATGGTACCTACTTTTAAATTTTTGGAAGAAAAATCTTACCGCTAGCCAGCTCTATATAGTCCACCGTGAACCCGTCCAGCTGCATCATCTCCGCCGGCTCCGACTTCTTGTCCTTGTACGAGCACAGCGCGAACGTGTACTGGCTCACTTGGACCAGCACCATGTAGCGCCGCTTCCATTTCCTCCACACATTCTTGCCGATCACGTGGAGGTACCTGATGGGTGAAATAAAAAAGTGATTCTAAAATTATTCATCTTGCATTCAGCCAAAACCCCAGCTTTTCATATTTGGCGTGGTTAGACAGACTTTAGTCCGAGGCACAAATCAAAGAAGCATTATTAAGCTAAACAGAGCTAGTTTACAAAATTCGAATGGGTTCATTAAATACAATAAGATTGACGTTGAAGATGTACCAATAAAATGTGGACATGTTGTAATAGGGCAACAATAAATATAAGATAATAAAGAAAGAGAAGAAAAAATCTGAAGGTGTTCATTAGAATGAGAACGAGAGATTTACCCGCAGTGTTTCATGTTCAGTGGCTTATCCATCCGACAAGCTATTTTGATCCTCAGATCTTGATCAGGAAGGTTCTTTGGTACCGTCATGCGATGCCATTCTGGAGCCTACGTAGAAAAATACAACATTTGTATGGAGTTTGGAGCTAAGTTCTACTTTGAAGTTACAAGTGCCGCTATTAACGTCATATTTTCATAGGAATTTGAACCCAACTCTTTGGTGTTCAATTTCACTAGACTGTTATACCTACTATTTCAGATTCAAAGATCATCTAATATTTTACTACTTCTTGAATTTTGTGACTTACATTTTCTAATGAGTATATTACCTTGCTAGAAAGTGGCGTAGGTCTGAGGACCACTTTACCCAGTTCCTTATCTTCCAGGGCTAGTACCCCAGGGTTCTCAGTGTATAACTTGACTTTTACAGCTGGAAGGGGCTGTGTGGTACTAAAGTCACCTTGAGTGTCCCACCTGGATAAAGTTTATAATTGTTCAAATGATTCTTTTATTAATCTAGCTATACATAATTATGTTGCATGGTTTTATTTACAACTAAAAGTCGTCTTATTTTACATCATTGGATCATCGTCATTCATGCAAATTTAATTTGACGCACCGACCGTGACAATCACGTTAGTAAGAATAAGCAGTTACACAATTCAAGGCATAATTCTGGTGTGTTATCTCAGTTCCGTTGTATAGGAATTTATTTTCGAATATTTTAAGCCACAACACTGGTCATATTAGGTTCATTTAATTTCATGTTTGTTGTTTTTATTAAATCACTATCTAATTCTGTGAGTATTCTCTCGATGGTCATTCATTCAGCCAAGGGTTGTATTGGATTCCTTTGTATTATTACTTACATCGGTTTGGACGCCTCAGCCTGGTCGGTCTGCAGCTTGTCGCCCCCTTCCACTTCCATAGTACAATACACTATCCGGTTCGGCGCTAATGACTTTAGACCCTTTACCTCCATCACTACTACCTAGAATTCATTCAAATACAACACACTCATCATCAGTAGTTTATGGGACATCATTATTTTTTTTATTAATAATAGCTGTTACTCCTTCCAAATGTATTATCGTCAGAGAATTTTATATACTTTTTAAATATGCTTAACAAAGTTTGATAATAACATTATGCATCATCATATGGAACATTAACTATTGCAGTCGCCGTCAGATATATCGGAGCGGCCAAGGTCATTCACGATCGTTCACAAATATCTGAACAAAGTCTATTATTTTTATTCCGCAAAAACAAACTTTGAAGTAAGTACCTAATTAAATATTTCATTGACCACAAATGTAAGCACACACAGTCTTCATTATCAACTTTCCCAATTTTTACCTCTATTTGGAAAGTCAGAACGACATCCATTTTGGTCAGCTGAGTGTCAACATCTCCGCCGTCGCCCTCGCCTGTCAACTTGTTGGCCAGAGACCCTTGCGATCTGAAACACAGCTGCTTACTCAACCTTGGACTCGGGTCAGGCCCGGCGTTTGATCTAATCATCATAAACCAACCAGCATCATCAAAATCAACAACAACGATATAACAACAGACGATATTAATGATATATACATTATTGATGTTACAGATCCCAATCACCATTGATAATAGTTTAGAGATAGGACAAACATTCACATGTTAGGACGAATGCATGGTGGCATACAATGGAACCATCACCGATACCAAGAATGATTAAGCATAACAGAAGGAAACATTAATTTGTAGACATAAAACTAACTATACTAAGCTAGGTGAAATACTGAAGAAAAGTGATTATTTTGTTAGTAATATGCAAAACCTTTGTAATAGTTGAAAAATTGAAAGAAGAGATACTTATGAAGAATGTTTTAAGGGTGTTTTGCATATTAATAACAGTGATAATAGTAAAGATATTGGAAGCGATACCAAACCAAACAAAAATAAAAGCAAAGCCTATTGCAAGAAGCATTTGCCCCGCTGTCCTAGTAAAAGCGGTTCGCTATGTTAACGCGGCCTAACTTTGCTCATTTAAATGATCTGTCAAATTAATTATGTATATATAAAATGTTGTAGAATAAGAAAAAGTGAAGTTTAGTGAGAGAAGAAAAATAGAAGCTGTAAACAATACTATCGTAGAAAGCGAAGTAATAAGATACGTATGGCTTTATTTTGTGATTCATTATTGAAAAAATTACAAATATTACAGTGTGGTATTTGATTTGCTTGTTTCAAATGTTGTAATCGCAATTTTTATAAATAAAGCAAATGGTTTCACTATGGAATTATTTTTCTCTGTGGTGTATTGTTATGTAAAGCTATGTTTATTTGTAAAAAGCGTTCTGATATTGAAAATTTATAAAAAGTCTACTGTCTTCTAACTGTTCTGTGAGCGAATCTATGAATATTACAATTGTATCTATAATTTGAAAATACTATCAAGCTTTAAAATCTTCTGGCTGTGTAGTGGAAGCTTTTGTTTCATCCTCAGTTGTCATTTTATTTAGCACGACCACATTAGCTTCTATGGCTCTAGCTAGGTATTCTATGTTACTTCTACATGACTACAGTGGTCTAACGACAACAGGAGGATTGTCTCGAGGCCGGGCGGGTGTAGGGTCCTGCTACACAAGACACGTGCTCAATTTAACAATTCTGTACTCATTACTTGTACTTCCTTTATTAGTGTCCAGTTTCGTGCCAGGGAAAAGAAAAGTAGAGAGAAAATGAACAAGTAGATAATGTAACACTGGATGAACTAGAAACATTCAACTATATTTTAATGAGTGTAATGCAATGCAGTTGCATCCAGATCAAGTCAGTGCGTTAGAAAGTTGAACACAGTGTTGAAGAACTTATAACCAACAAACATATTTTTTTTCCTTTGCCAAATAAATAAACATTCAATGAAGTCACGAGTAGTCTTGTCCTGTTCAGTTCGTAACTTATTTGAAACACAGACAAATGTAATGAAGAACATAGATTCACAACATTTATTTTAGAATAAAATTTGGGTAGGTACAAAGAGTTACAAATGTTTTCACATCTATATTAATTAAAGCTGTTTTTTTTTATAAACTCTCACTACTTTTGATGTCCAAATTTTATTCTCAACTCTAAAATTATTCTTATCTTACGTCTTAAGCCAATTAACACCTTCCACGATTATTAGAAATTGAAAATCAATTAAATCAATTCACAAGGAATTTGTCATTAACTTTCACGCAAATCCTACTTTTAAATTCAGATTCAAAAAACCTTTTGTTTTTTAACAATTGCGTGAGGCAGCTTCAGCAGACGAATTCCACTTTAAAGCGACAGATATATTTCAGTAAAAATTTAAATTAGTTAATACAGTAGCAGCAGAAGTATCTAAACGGGTGACGTGATCAAAATTATACACGCTCTTACTCTAATAATAAAGTCGTGTAAATTATTTTGAAGAGTTCGTCCGCTTAGCAACTTCTAACCGTACAATCGCGGAAGGTTCCAAGATTTGAATAAATTGACATAAAGATCCTAACCTCCAAAACATTCCTGACACCGACCTGTGATTATACCGCTTGATTTTATGCAGGCCGTATTTGGAGTCGGCCCCGCCCTTGGACACGGGCAGGGACTCCAAGTTGGCCATGAGGAGGTTGATCGAGGACTTGAGCTCTTCGATGTAGAGGGACTCCATCTCTTTGAGGACGAACTTCGGCATTAGCTTGCGGTTCTGGAAGTTGACGTTAATAATAATTAAGATTTTTGGAGAAGCTTCGTAACTTGTGCATTTGTGCATACCAAGATTTTCAGAAATATTCAAACGTAATAATATTAAAAAAAAAATCATAGCATGGTTTGATAGGTACCTATCGATATTTTATTGCACAAAAATTATAGTCAAAATGATGGATTATTTGAACAATAAGTCATCTTTTTTTACCAATTTGTCAGTTACAAGGCAAATTGTGTTGTGATCATAGTCATTAGTTACGAGTAAAGGAATCATTCATGATTATAGGCATGAAGACATAAGATTTTGATTCTCTGACCGATTCTGCAATATTCTAATCTAGACTTCTAATCTAACCTTAATGTTTCAACATTGTGTTTTGTACCAAAATTTGCCATCAAGAGTTAATACTCACCCTTTCCATCTCGTTGACTTTCTGCATTCTTCCATCCAGCTCTCTCCGGATAGCGGCTGCTTGTTCATCTGCCGAATCCAGCTGTAAATTAAAATATCATGGTTATTCGTTTGACAAAAGTCGATTCTTTATATTACCTACCAATATTATGTTACATCATTTACGCTTTTCCTTATTAGATGTATGTAGGATCAGCGGAGCAATTTCTTTCTTCCCAGCCTTTTTGTCGCCCATCTCTTTGCTTTTCATGTTAACCAGTTAAAAACTTTATTCCTTTAACATGTATATACTTGTGCTCGCTTCTTCATACTTAGAAAGTAGGAAAAGTTCTTGGAAATTTCAGGAAATTTTACAGGAAATGTGTAGTAACCTTTTATTATGGAAACGGGAAACTTCGACCTCCATACAAAAATATGAGAATTTTTCAAAAGAATGCCATGTGGAAATTTTGCAATTTTGAATACCTTCGCACATCAGTAGTTATACTTACAAGCAGCGCGTTGAACAGAAGCTGGTGCTCAAACTTCTTGACCCCCAGGATCTGCTGGAACATGTCGTACAGCTGCTCTTTGCTCAGGATGCACTCCGCGTTGAGACTCTGCTGTTGCGCTCGCGACGGCCGCTTCGATTCATCGTCGCCCAGCACACCTGGGATTATATAATCATCAGAAATTGTTAAGATTAAAACGTTCTATTTTTTGACTTAAGCCAACAGAAGAAAGAGAAAGGAACTGTTTAGTGCTGGATAGGTGTTTGGGAATATGTGTTTTTGCAGATTCATTACATTAGTTAATGAATGTGTTGCTCTTAAAATTATTTAGATCTTATTTATCATTATTATAAACATTCTCTAGGTTGTTCTGGAAGCCTTTTATACCTATCGATTCAAGATTATGAACGTGATTATGAACGACGCTTGAACGATGATTTCATTTTCTTGTCCTCGTTCATACTCTAGAACGAGAACAAGAAAATGAAAGCATTAAGGTAACTCTTTGCGTGATCAAATTTCAATATCCGGCTTATAATTAGTTGCTTTAATAATTAATTTGCTTTAATAATTTTTAATTTTGTAAAATCCAATAACAGTTACGTTTGTACCCGTAAACTTACCATTTTTTCCTAAAATAACAAAAAGAAAATCCCTTACATAGGTATCTACAGATAAAATGAATTCTCCATATATATTATGTAGGTATTTAAGAAAAATATAAAAATGCCAAAAGCAATTATTAAAATGTTAGTAGTACCAATAATGTAGGTAAAGGTGAGATACAAAATATTTCATAATATTTATAGTAAGTTGGTGTAGAATTAGTGTTCCGTGGAAAATTATTTAGTGAGAATCTTTGGAAAGGAAGACAATTGCTTGTTAAAGGTTTTTATATTGAGTTAAACAAAAACTAAGATTTTATTTAATATGTACTGACGAGTTAGTCAATACACAATTTGATTAAAGGAGATCTAAAGTGTAAGTGATGACATTTATAACTTGTTACACATTTTTACAACTTTGTGGAATTTATGAGTAGGTAAAACAATTGCCTTCTTTATTAACTGCAAGTGTTGTTGTTGATTAAAATATTGAAAAGCTTGCCACCCAAGCTGAAGCGAATTTTCAAAATTTGATTTTTACTTAAGCTTGAGGCATTAATAAGATCAAAATATTCCCAACATGCCATAGGCGAAAATATTTCAGAGTAGGTACACTAAGATTACGAGAAAACAAAATGGGAAGTCCGTTTTAACTAAAAACATAATTAATATCGTTACAAATATTAAATTTACTCATTCAGATGGTTCAATATTTTTTGATGTTTAATTTAAATTATATTTAAATAGTCAAAACGATATAGTACTTGGTCTCTTTAACATGATCTTCGGTGAGCTGAACGAAATTATTAGAATGGTTAAAGCAACTAAGTAAGTTAGGTACACACTTGTTTCTTTTAAAACGGACTTATAAACTGGAAACTAATGAACTACACGGAAATATAAATAAATCAAGCAATCACACGTGACTGAAGCTAGAAAGGAAACAATGAATAGTCGAGTGATACCTGTTATTCCTGGGATTGTGAGAGAGACATGTCGTGAGAGAAAGGGAGAGAAACACAGAGAGTGAGACAGACGCAGGCGACACACAGTATCAGGTACATTGAGTTCAGGACGATACTTAGCAAACTAGTGCACATGAACATTTAAAAAATAAATTTACTAAAGATTCCTTTTTTAATGTAAAGAAAATTAATCTAAGGGTGTGTTTAGTTTGCTATAGTACTGGATCCGATTTGATTTACATTTATTTATCTACCGTACATACACAATGATAGGACTTGATACGTATGATGATTTTCAAAAATTTTCATTTAGGTATTATTCAAATGAAACTAGTATTCTTTAAAAGTTTGAAATTTAAGTAATAACATATTGTAATCATCACACATTATCGCAGGTAAAAATGAAATTGGGACATAAAATAGTAAAATTGTAACACTAAACGTTGACATGACACATTTCATACTAGTTGATCAAACCCTAAGAAACATTACAATAATAAACAAGAAGTAAATGTCGCAATTCCACTTTGTAATCCATTATAGTCATTTGGTTGCATCATTCACTGATTTGATGACGACGACGACAAAGGCAGTAGGTTCATGACTGTTAGTTTATCAGAAGAGTCAATCTGTTCAGTAACGTCAATGATCATTTCTTGTGTAATGATTAAATGTCTTTGTAAAGGATTTCTTGTAATGTCAGTACTGTTTTTAAGTTTTCAATTGTACTGACTGATGGTTCTAAGGACATACACCTTCTACCGATGAGCATACTGTTTATTACGAACAACCAAAGGCTTTGCAAACATAAGCTCTTTCAACAACTGATGCTTAACACTCATGCTTTTTAATCCGTTCCCCAAAACACGAAAGGCTATAAAAGAGCCAATGTGACAAAAATACTACAACAAATCTATCTTAAATATCATGTAACATATCTCGTTAGCAATATTTATTGATAATGTTAAATACAAATTTCGAGGCTGTAGATAACTTTGTTGTTAATATTGAAAAAAAAACTGGACAGTAAAACATATGTAATGTACAATCGTTTTAGTACTATTTTCTAGTTCAATGGTACTTATTTAGAAACGCAAACAGCTAATTAATAAAGCAAATGGTGTCGTAAAATTATTTAGGATAGATTTTATCAACATTGGTAACATTGACCCTTAGGTAGCCTAGTTACGATTGAAATCAAGTTAGTATTTGTACGACTTACCCGTTCCTTTCATGATACAGTCGAATTTAGCTAGCCACGACGTTAAGACTGTTTCTTTACTTAATCCGTCAATTTCTGGCAAAGACCTGAGAAAGCAGCAGGATAATATACAAAAATTCTAGAAATATATTTTAGATTTTTTTTAAATGTTTAGTATTAAATCGTATAAAGTGAAGACCAAAAACAAAGTGCAAAAGTTACATTCAATTAGATAAGTGTACTTTATCTATAACATTCACATTCTTTAAAATTACGCTCCAGACGACAAAATACCTTTTTTGATGATTTTAGAAAATCTCTCTATTTAAAATATGCGTCATCATAATTATGACTTAAATCCAAATAAATATTGTTTTCCAATTTGGTTGCATTTTAATTTATCACTTTGTTAGCAGCCAAGCTAGTAACTACAACATTAAATTACCTACTTTCACACATGTCAAAGATAATGATGATAGTAGAAAAGTAAAAACACAAATCACTTTGATCAAACCCTGCCAGCCTATTATGGATAGCTTTATCCATCTTTATCCACGTGATAAAATAACTGTCACTGTTTAACACCGTGGGAAAGAAAGTGACGGACACCGTTTTATCACGCTGTCACGTAGACAAGAACGACCATCATATCCGTACTGATTCTCTTCCGATATTGGTCCGAAAGACCTCGCGGAAGTCGTGGCACGTCGTGGTGTCTGCAGGCGCCGGGTCTGACCATCTGCTCGACCCTTTCTGACTTAAAAACGTCGTAGTAAGACTGAAAGATATGAATCATTCTAACCGGACT
This sequence comes from Cydia amplana, assembly GCF_948474715.1. NCBI lineage: Eukaryota > Metazoa > Arthropoda > Insecta > Lepidoptera > Tortricidae > Cydia > Cydia amplana. Next base: position 11,088,419 of record NC_086090.1, read on the forward strand.
CTCTTCTCGATATTGTTCCGGAAAACCTCACGGAAGTCGTGGTGGCTGCAGGCGCCGGATCTAACCATCTGCTCGACCCTCTCGGACTTGAGGAACACGTCGTGGTACGACTGTACCGCGTTTTGGAAGGCCTCATCCGCGAGAATTTGGGTTTCGCCTTTCAAAAATGCCTGGATACATTAGAAAAACAATATTAGTTAATATTTAGCTTTAAAATGTCATAATATTATGTACTAAAGATTTATTGTACGACTTATATAGCTTTGAGTTTCTGTTTTTAAGTTTCTTCTCGTCTTGTGTTGGGGCGCTGTATCGATACCATGAATATGGGGCATTGGGTTTTATATTATGTTCAATTAACTAGATGTTTACATAGGCTATGAAATAAATCATATTGCAATTAATTCAAAGGTGATCTGCAAGCAAAGCATATCCCAGAGCCCAGGCCCGCTGGGGTAGAAAGTGACGACCTGAAAGTCGCAACAAGAGAACGTCCTCAACATGACGGACCGGCAATTTGGTCAAGAATCGTTAATCTTATTAATAATCCAAGAAAGGAATAGATCCAAGGAAGGAAGGACGAGGAAGTAGAAGCCTATAGCCAGCGTGAACGTCTTCTCGCTGATATATATATAATAAATAAAATAATATAAAATATACAAAAAGACTAACCTGAAACCGCGCCTGAATGGTCTCCAGCTGGTGCGGCGTGAGCTTGGTGTGCCGCCGCGTCATGTCCGTGGGCTGTTTGGCGTTGAAGGGGTGCGCGATGCATCGCGACACGAACACGTATAGCTGCAGTCGGCGCTTCTTATCCTCCTCTAGCTTTTCGATCTTTTCCTAAAATAACGTTGTGTTTAAAGTTATTTTGTTTCTAGGAAGCTTTCATCATCACTTTGTTTTATAAATACTGTAAACTTCGTTTTTGTATCCTCAGATTGTCAGACCGATTTAAGTAGGTACAAAATTGGTAGTACAAAAGCAAGGTGATCAGGCAGTATAATAGGCCAATCGGACTATACTTATAATTTAGTATCTAGGATATATGAACAAATCTTAGATTTGCTATAGCTTCATCAGCTTTATGATAAAGTGAGAAGCCAAGCCTGATTTTACCCTAATTAAAATGTGATGTTAATACCCTTTTATTAGGCAATAAAATATACAGATGAGTTTCCATCATACCAGGAATGTATAGAACAAAAAATGTCAGGGCTTGATGCTTTACCTGAGGGTCTTGGTCCTTGTCAGAATGGCTGGCTCCAGAAGGACTCGGCGACGGCGCTGGTGCCTCCCCGGAGCTCGCACTCCCGGTCGACGTCCTGCGCAAGAACGATCTACACGATCTATAGTATTAGGTCGTCAATGTATTGTGCCAAGCGTTTGACCAGACTGAACAGAACATATACCGACATATTGATGTCATTTTCTATGAAGATACTGACTAAAAGTAATCAAAAATCATTAAAAAACTTTACCAATTTAAATGTTTCATGTTTTACTCATAGTTTATATCGTTTAACTTAGTTTGCCTATGGTGACCTCAGGGAGCCACTCTAGGTACAGTTGTTTATTTAGTAATAGGATAGTTCAGTGTGCCCAGACGTGTATGGTTTCATGTATGATCTACTTCTAAGCGCTACTTTTACAAGAAAACTATGTCTGCTTTAGCTTATTAAGAGAAATAAGAAGGAGTGTTAAAACTTAATCATAAATTCTATTAGCAAATATTTCTATTATGTTTCGTGAATTGAAATGGAAGTGAATGATAGATTTTTAAAATGACTAATAGAAGAAGTATTTCATGGACTTGACAGTTTTCAACTGATACTAAAAGATAAATATTCGACAATAGGCTGAATAGGCAGTGTCGTGCTCTGTTGACTGTTAAATTTGTTGGACTAATATGGTGGACCGTGTTACCGACACAAAAATATAATATTTCAATATCAGATGAAAAATTTCAAGTTAATATTGGCCTAAAGGAAGGCTACTGTGGTATCCAGAATTAGTTTTTTTTTAGTCCTGCTAGTATCATTGATCATTCTAGATCTCCAAATTACCTATTAACCTAATAATGGCACATTGCAATATATGGTCCTTCAAGCCGGACGTGGGACTCTCAGGGACTGTCGACTCTAATAAGACCTAGGCGCAACAATAAATATATCATTAAATGTCAATTTTATCTAATTCCGAATACCACTGTATTCTGTATAAGAGAGACCCCACTAGCGTCTCCCTAGCATCGGCGTCTAGTGAACTCTATAGCTGCTGCACGTTTTGCTGCTGTGACACCGTTTCCCATAGCTTTAACTAGACGCAGTTGCTCAAAAGACGCTAATGTGAGGTCTTTCTAAAGGCCATCCCAAACTAGCGTCTTTTGAGCGTTCCAAACCAAACCAACGTTGCGTCAAGCAGAAGCCTAGACGCTGACCCTCAAATGACGCTAGTGTGGGTCAGCTATGGTAAGTTCTTAAAAGTCGGATACTTACGCATGAGGTGGTGGTGCAAGCGCGGCTTGTTCCCGCTGCCTGGTGGCGGGGTGGAGGGGGGCGGCGAGCGGGGCTGTCGTGAGGGGACTCGCACCTAAACATATACACTGTTACACACGCACACAAGACAGAATAAGATATCCACGGGTAGTTAAAATTGGCAAATTCCTAACCGTTTGGAGGGACAGTCGAAACCGCTTATAACGTCATTGAAGGGACCGATTGATTGTGATCATTATAATATTTTTCACCTCAGCAGCTCGAACAAGGGTACTTTGCTACTTAAAAACAGTGAGCAAAATCGCATTTTGCTCACTGAGTGAGACAAAATGACATTCAAGTGACCTAAATATTCAAATGTCATTTCAACATGCGGGGTCTAATACAATTTCGAAATACTTGGATTCTATTATTTCTGTCCCTTTCACGTCTTTAGCAAAAATAAAGAGACAAAAAGTTCAAACTATATCCAACGGTATATTAACGGTTTATAATAGACCCCCGAAAAACCTCAGAACGCATCGTTCCAAAATACATACGAGTATGGATTCTTAATAATTAATTAATTAAAATAAAATTTAAGATTTCATAAAAACTAATAAAAACATTATATTTTACGTTATTTATTGTACGATTAAAATAATGAACTAAAAAAATACACAGAATATCACGTAAAATAAATAATTATAGTTTTAAGAATCTCTACTATAGTTTACAAATAGTAAGTATCCGCAATTCGGACCGTATCTTACAATGTTTTTTTTTACAAAAAAAAGTTGTCGATTGAAGTGTCAATCAATTGATGGTAGTTGTTTCCATATATTACCTATTTAACTGAAATTTACTACGTTTTGTTTTTGTGTTTGATTGTGGTAATTCAACTTAATTGTTAGTATATCTTAAGAAAACATGAGTGAATAGAGGTAAGTGATGAAGAAGGAATACATTTTTCGGGTTCTCTAATATGTTCTCACTGCTGAGGTGAAAAGTTTTGTGAACTACACGAGATCAAAGTTATTTACATCTCGTGCGCTTTTGAGTCCCTTACTACGCTCAAGATTCTAAATTAGATTCACTCGCTACGCTCGTGCTCTCTGTAAGCGACTACAATTCAAAGCTCGAAAAGTATCAGAAACAGTCCAGTCAACCGTAAAAGCGTATCTCAATGGAATAATCGTGTAGCTTATGACTTTCTGTACTTAAGAATGAACTTAAAAGTCCAGGAAATTGAGGAAGTTGAAGGATTAAACTGTGGGCTGGTTAAATGTAGGATTTGATTGAAAAGTTACCGGAAACTTTGGGAACCGTTGAGCCGCAATAGATAAGTATTAACGAGGTTTCTGTTTGTGATCGCGACTTTTATGTCTTAGTACAAATAGCACACTCTTAAGGGTCCATCGGTGGACCTTATGCCTTTTGTAATAAGGATTACGAACTCTCAGTTAACAGTGATGGTACTTATAGTCTCCGTATTAGTTTAGGTAACTTCTGTCATATTATATTGTCCCCTAATATCCTGGATTTACGCTTCTCTTAACACATTCATTGCCACCCAGCCAAACAAGACATCCGCGCCAGGCCACAAAAATGTCGTCATATAAAGCTGTAGTACCACGATCCCGACTATCGGGTCATCCGGCCTGGGAAACAAATCATAAAATACCCGATAGTCGGGTTTTCGGCACTAAATGTGTTAAATGGTAGAACTATTCAATAAATATAATGTAATGTTACCCTGTAGACCGGCTGTAGACCCGCGGGGTAGCTCCGGCTTGCCGCGGACCGAGGGCCGCCCGCTTGCCAACGATCCAGGTGGAGCCACTGTGAACAAAACCAAGTTTTAATAAATATCTAACCATGCTATTTTCACAATTTAACGCTCTGATGTCTGATGGCAACTGTGCATGTAAAAATCGGACATTCGCGGAATGGACATAAGTGGAATAAGGCTTATCCGAAACACTGGACGCTAGGAGAAATGGACAAAATGGACATATTTGACATTAGGGTAATTAGACCTTCGAAGAATAGACATTTTGGGAATTAGACCTAACGGACAGACTGGACATTTAGGGAATTAGACCACATGGACCGTTCCGATTCAGTTTAGGTCCTAAGCAGAATCGCAATAAGGATATCATGGTAAGACCCCTGTTCATTACTTTTTAGGGTTCCGTGCCTCAAAAAGAAAAAACGGAACCCTAATAGGATCACTCGTGCGTCTGTCTGTCTGTCTGTCCGTCCGTCTGTCACAGCCTATTTTCTTCGAAACGACTGGACCAATTAAGTTGAAATTTGGCACACATATGTAAGTTTGTGACCCGAAGATGGACGTGAAACGTAAACAAATGAATTTTAAATGGCCATTTTTGGGGGGTAAATGAGAAAATTAAAAAATAAAGTTTTTCAAACTATATCGTGTCGTGTTACATATCAAATGAAAGAGCTCATTGTAAGAATCTCAAATATATTTTTTTTTATAATTTTAGGATAAATAGTGTATTGTTTCAAAATTGTGGGGGGAGAATGGTCATTTTTTGCCTATTTTCTTGAATAACTGCTATATTCAAGAAAATAGGCAAAAAATGACCATTCTCCCCCCACAATTTTGAAACAATACACAAAATGGTTCTTTACCTATACATGACAGGAAAACCTATTAGAAATGTGCAGTCAAGCGTGAGTCAGAGTGAGGAACCCTTGGAACGCGAGTCCGACTCGCACTTGACCGGTTTTTGTAGCACTGGCGGTTCACGAAAAAACGCTGTAAATGGTGTTAAAGGTATGAAAATCGGTACGATTGATCTTTAGGACATCTGAAACAATTTGACCCGAAGCACCAACAACTTAAATAAAAATAAAAAAAACCGGCTAAGTGCGAGTCGGACTCGCGCACGGAGGGTAAAACAAGCAAAAAAACGGTCACCCATCCAAGTACTGACCCCGCCCGACGTTGCTTAACTTCGGTCAAAAATCACGTTTGTTGTATGGGAGCCCCACTTAAATCTTTATTTTATTCTTTTTTTAGTATTTGTTGTTATAGCGGCAACAGAAATACATCATCTGTGAAATTTTCAACTGTCACGGTTCGTGAGATACAGCCTGGTGACAGACGGACGGACGAACAGCGGAGTCTTAGTAAGAGGGTCCCGTTTTTACCCTTTGGGTACGGAACCCTAAAAACGAGGGGAGTTATGACGTCATCTTTTTTTTTGTATGTAATTTTTAAAAAAATGTTTAGAAACCTATCGTGTGTGGTATTAAACGAAAGAGCTTTCTGAGCCGATTCTAAAAATATATCACATCATTACATTTCAGTAATTTTTTTTTAATTATATAAGAATAATTTTCAAAACATACCAAGTTTGGGCTTCTCCAGATACAATACCGTTCAATATTTTTTTGTAAAATATACCTCAAATTATAGCTAAGCCCCCCCCCCCCTCAATCTGAAATGGTAATTTATGAATAGCCCCCTAGTAGTAACGACATACATTAGATACGACACGACACGACAAGTGAAACCTTACCAGGCTGTAATTTGTTGGTGGACTGATGCTTCTTGTGTTCGTCCTCACTGTCCTCTTCCGACGAGCTGGGGTCGATCATTGTGGCTTACAACTAGCTCCTGCAACATAAATAAACTGTTAATTATTTTATGTCAAGTTATGACAGCAATCATACGGAAAATAGAGCTCTAGGCTCTTTCCTGGTGACATCGCAAAAGTATGACAATCAAAAGATATTTTTTACGCTACATTTTGCGTCACACTTTGTTAAACAAAGGCAAATAAGGCTTTTATAGTACATAGTATAAAACAAAGTCGCTTCCCGCTGTCTGCCTGTCTGTATGTATGCTTATATCTTTAGAACTACGCAACGGATTTTGATGCGGTATTTTTAATAGATAGAGTGATTCAAGAGGAAGGTTTATGTATAATTTGTTAATCCGTGCGAAGCCGGGGCGGGTCGCTAGTATTTTATAAAACATGTCATGTGAAGTTTGAGCTACAGCACTCATAAATGATTAAGGTCGTAAAATAATTGGTTTAGAACGCAATTGAGGTGGTACCTAGTGTGCCTACGCGAAAGGGCAGCCCATGGGCAGCCACTAAAGGGCCTAGCTAGGGCAATTATAAAGTACTAACGCAGACTGTCACAGAGTTGTTACGCACAGAGTGAACATGCTTTAACAGTGTATTTTAAACTAACCCAATTATGGAGTTTTTCGTTCAAAACTGCGTCATTATTAAAAAAACACAAATAAACAAACATACTCGTACGATTTCTCAATTGCTCAAAGGTTTACTGGAAGAGATCCCCTATAGGGATAAGTTCTCCTTTGTTTCATTGTATTTTAACCTGTCTTATGTACAATAAAGTGTAGGTACATACAGACATACATACACTATGTAGCGTATACTATGTAGCTGTAATTTTGTTGCAATAATAAAATTAATCTAGGACTAAGGACACACCTTCCGTCCTCACAGGGAACAACCAACATCTGTAAACTAAATTGTAATCTGACAAATAGATACTTAATTAAACTATAAATATGACATATATTATTTTAACAATTTAATTTGTTTGAATTGTATACTAGTATGTGACTTTCCTTGATCTATCTATCTATCTAACTTGTTAACCTAGTAAACACTTTATTGTACGCAACAAACTCAGTGTCATCGTCCACCAGCACGTAGCGTTTACCGAGCGTCGGCGTCTAGTCAACTCAGAGTGTTGTTCGACGCAACGTTGGCGCAACTGCGCAGCGAGCAGCGACGCAATTTTCCATTGCTCTGACTAGACGCCGACGCTCAAAAGACGCTAGTGTGGGGTGGTCCTGACAATCGTAACTACGTGTTAACTAATATAAATATTTGTTTTTCGTAGACAAATTAGACTTACAAAACAAAATGTCAACTGTAAAGGTCACCTTATCAATTTAAGGGATATTTTTCTGACCTTCCAGCGATATAAGCGGTCAACCCTGATTTGAATGGCTGGACTCTTGCCAAATAGCTAATATCTTTTATAGCCTATGCCAAGCTCAAAGCAAAGAGTATTTGGCAACTATAGACAAGTGAAAAGCCAGCTTCTTGCCAGTGAATATCAATGTATTACTTAAATGTCTGTCCTAGTTTCCTCCTTAAAAATAATAAATAAAACAACACAAAAGCTGTTAACTAAGTGTATCTCCAAATCTCCATTATTTTACTCACTTAAGTATGCCCATGCCTAAGATCTTTATAAATTGAATAAGATTTTTATAATGCGATAATATAATTATAATACCTAAGAGACTTTTCTATGCTTCCGAAAATAAGATTACTTTTACTTTGTAAAAAAAGTTGTCATCGAGTTATGCCCCTACAGCTTAAGTGAATATTATAATATAAACTGTTAGTTAATAGGTAAATATGTAGCTACACCCACTGGATAAAATTGTATTGATTCGCACTGTATTGCCTAACATCAACATGTATAGTGTGGCAGTGACAAAGCCCTGGCGGCTATGGGACAAATTAAAATACTATAAAATGTAGTCCAACGAAATTTCACAATACATTTTATGCGCTTTGTCATTATCTTTAGTTCCTCCGCTAAGAAAATCGCACACGGCTATGAAAACCTCTAAAATCTAAATAAACGTTAAATATAATCTTCTAACTACACATATTAACAGAGGGAAAATGACAATCGTTTGCGCAGTACCTACCGAACGAAACGCTAATGTCTCTCTATCTCTCCTACATATTATTAGAGAGGAGTTTCATTCGTTATGGAGCAAAGGATAGTTATCTTGGCTAGGCCCCCAGGCTATGCAATACAGTCTTAAAAATCTGATTTAGGTCCCATAGATCCAAGTCATATTTAGGGCGCTATCAGAATAGCGATTTGCAAGCGAGTTGAAAGCGAGGCAAGCTTGCAAATCGCCAGTGTGATAGCGCCCTTAATCAGAGTGGACTTTCTATTACTTTATGTACTCTATGCTACCTGCAAGTCTGCAAAGGGCTTATGCCGTAACATTTTTGTTAACGGTTTCGGGGTGTCTGTAATAGCGGTATGTACCTAATATTCAGAGGGGTTATCGCGAAAACAGAAATTCGCAAAATCTTTCTCTTTTCCTCCAATGAAGGCGTAATTGCGAACAGCCCTACGTCTATACATGTCTACGCAGGGCTGTCGCACCGGCACACCTGGGAGCATTTGGGCAATGCGCTGATAAAATTATTCTGATGTTATTTTAGCATGTCAGCCGAAAGCATCCACTGCCGGACATAGGCCTCCAAAGGATTTCCGAAACCACCGATCCCTCAATAATATTTAGATATACCTAACTTAATCGTTCCACTTTGTTTCTTGTGTGCACTATTTACCATCATAATTAATTAGGAATTTGTACGTATGACTAGGTACACTGTTAGTCAGCATCGAGAAAGATCGTGATTCAGGGCAAAAATAACAGCAACAGATTTTTAAACGATCAAGACAATTTTGTATTTAAACCCACTAAAATAGAAGCTTTCAAAAGTTGATAACCCTACTTAGGGCTTTCAGGGATCTCAAGGTTTTAGCGCTCATTAAAACTTCAGTTCATTACGTGCTTTTATATTCTACACCTGAGGAGCTACCGCGAAAACCGAATTTCGCAAATTGCTGGCATTTTTCTGTCACTCTACAAAGAATTTAAAGCGAGTAGAAGTTTTACAAACTAAACTAAATTTAGTTTAGTAGTGTGGTAGTACCTACCACTGTATATAATTATGTTTTATGTAAATAGGGTGGATTGGGGTAAATCCGAAGACGGGGTAATTTTGAAAATGGCATTATAACTACTAAACCAGAAAAGCTTTCTACTGTGTAGCAACAGTAGGTACGCAAGATGCCATGTAAGCGTTGCAGTGGCATAAGTGTTGCTAAAGTATGAAGTGTTTCTAGTTTAGTAATACCTATTTGCCATTTTCAAAATTACCCCGTCTTCGGATTTACTCCAATGCACCCTATGTACCTAAATGTTTTAGCTGAAACTATACCTACTTTTAATATTATTAAACGCTTGAATAAGGAAAAAATTATAATATCTCAGAAAGCCGAAAGCCTACAATATAATATCTTATTCGTATAACAAAGGTCGTTATTGTTATAAATCACACAAATTCCCCCCGAACGCCTTGCGAGTTGTGTCCTTGCGTATTGCCCCCTGGGATCAGATATGTGAACGCCACCGCTGGCACCGTTAACAAGTCTTTCTTATAATATTGTGTGATAACGTGAAGCTTTAAATATTAGGTACAAGTTCTAATTACTCTATGGTTCTGATTTCCTGCGTTGAGCGGGTCCACACTAGCGATTTGCGAGCGAGTTGAAAGTTGAAAGCGAGGCGAGCGCGCAACGAATTCGCTGCGTACTGTCATACTGGAATGGGAGCGAAGTTGCGTGCTCGCGGCGAACACGTTGCGCTACGCGTCACGACGTCGAATATGGCTGTAGGTTTAGTGTATATTTTTTTTTATTTTCTAATTTCTACTCTCAACCTGCTTGTTTTTTTTTATGTTTTGCTATGTCTGCGCCGTATAAATGAAGGTCGTAACATTTAAGGACTGGAAATATTACTGTGTGTAGTACAAGGACTTTTAATACCTATTAAAATCTGTGAGTTAAAACATGAACATGATGATTAATGCCAGCTATATACCTATTTTTATTTGATAAGGACCGGATGCTAATTATGATAAGAAGTTTAAAAGCTACATTGATATTATGTTGTGACCGGACTAATGTTGCAGTCCTGTACGCCCGTCTGTTTTGGCTTTCAAAGAGAGTAGAGTGACAGAGAAAGATACAAACTTCGATTTTAGAGCTATAGCTGGTCAACCAAATCTTGTCAGTAAAAAAAGGCGCGAAATTCAAATTTTCTATGGGACGATATCTCTTTGCGCCTACATTTTTCAAATTTGCCGCCTTTTTCTACTGTCAAGATCTGGTTGACCAAGTATAATAAATTTAACTTTAGGGTAAATATTTTTGTTTAACTAGCAACACTCGCTATTGCAACTGTCATCTGTCATCATTGTCAAACATTGTTTGAACTTCAAAACGACAACGAACATAGTTTAGATTTATCAATTATTTTATTCAGTGGTGAAATTAAAATAAACAATTACAATATGAATGCATTGACAGAAAACAATGTGGAGAATTGTAACGCAGAGAATTCCGCGGATTCGCTGCCGCGCCGACGGCGTCGATCCAGTTTCTTCGAGCGTCGAAGCATTGGTATTGACGACGAATTAAACTATAATTTCACGATATTAGTTATACATGTTTTACCATAATAAGCTTCTATTATTGAGTTAACGAATAATACGAGATATATTTGCGCAGTATTTACTAGTGTAACGTACTTTAATAACATATTTTGAGTGTCGAAAGTGATCGTGATTCCAACAAATGATTTTAAGGTTTTACTTGGTTTTAGTGCCTGAACCGATTATGCATATTGATGCTAATGATACCGAAGATGGAGAAGTGGACGAGGAGTACTTAAATCAGTAAGTTTTCAATTTATTTTAGTAATAACTAGCAGAAGCATAATTCATTCTGAAATACTATTAGTGTTCTTACTAAAAATACATACTTGAGTCTTGGATTACAAGTAAAGGACTGAAGGATAAAGCGCTTCCTCACTGGCTCCCTTATGACTGGGTGTCCCCAGTCATTATCATGCTCAATCATAATGAATGAGTTCGTAATGAATTTAGTTTTCTGTGTTACTATTGACGTTGACAACATGAACACAGTACTGCTTGTGGCTCAATACACGTGGGGTCATTTTTGAGTTCTAGTCAAACTTCTAGTTACTTTATAGCAGGGGTCACCAAATGGCGGATCGCGAACCGCATTAGGACCGCCAACCTATTTAATTTTTTTGCTTATTGAATAAACTCAAGAAGAAACGGACCGTGATGGTCATTTTATTTGAAGAACCTGGCCCCTGAAGAGACTAATTGGTGACTCCTGTTCTATAGTTTCTGACAAGCATTAGCTCTATAGGCTGTCTGATTACTACCAACTACATAAGCCCTTCAATTGACGCAAAAAGGGAATGTTCACTATATAGTTCCCATTTTCCTCCTTGGATATTGATATTATGGAAAATATTATTATACAATTTGATGTATATTAACCATAGCTATACATGATCATAATTTAGTCTGGTCTAGAGGACAAAATGTCAGTAGCAGCGAAGCTAGGTGTGGGCGAAGCCATCGCCCACGGCTACGCACTTAAGGGGAGCAGCCGCTTTTTATTACCTTGGGAATACACATTGAAAAATAATTATTAAATTAAAAATTTTAAAAATCTGCGCTATATGCCAAAAAAAAACAATTTTATGCCAACAATGCCTTACATCATTTTGGAAAAGAGCTGATACTTCTGCGCTATATGCCAAAAAAAAAAACAATTTTATGCCAACAATGCCTTACATCATTTTGGAAAAAAGCTGATACTCTTCAAACTGTTGGATCGATTTCTATCAAACATAGATTAGAACCACCGCAGGGAAACTCGCTTTCACGTAAAAAAAAACGCATCAAAATCGGTCCAAGCGTTTGAGAGCTACAATGCCACGGATTGGCGTCAAACATATAAAAAAATATATATATTTTTTTTAATACCACATAGGTGGCAAACAAGCATACGGGCCGCCTGATGGTAAGCAGTCACCGTAGCCTATGGACGCCTGCAACTCCAGAGGTGTTACATGCGCGTTGCCGACCTTTTTTTAAAAACCTGTACACTCCTTTTTTGAAGAACCCCATATCGTAGACCCTCGGGAAAACCTCGGAAGGGAGCTCATTCCACAGCCGGAGCGTCCGCGGGAGGAAATTCCTCTTAAACCGCACAGTACGCGACCATTTTCTAGGGTGTGTGGATGAACACCCTGCCGATATAATAAAAGAGTTTTATTTCGGATTTTTATTCATATAACACCCCTCTTTTTGCATCGGGGATTTAAAAGGGCCTCGCAGATGCGAATTCGCCAACGGATAGATTAGCTACAGCACTTATATTTACAGGTACTACACACAGTTGCAGAATGAGAAGAATCAATGGAAAAAAGAGGTTCAGAACAGACGAGGCATTCTACATGATGCTGAATTGTAAGTCTCATCTTTTGGCTGTAAAGGAGAAGTCCCAAGATACAGGCTCAGCCTAGTTTGATGCTTGCCGGACACCTCTTGTGCATGTAGTGTATTCCTAATTATTATCAACTAGCAACCTGCCCCGGCTTCGCACGGGTAGTTCAACGAATTCACACAAAACCTTTACAAATTATACACCAAAACCTTCCTCAAGAATCACTCTATTAATAGGTGAAAACCGCAGGAAAATCCATACAGTAGTTTTTGAGTTTATTTCGAATATACTGACAGACAGACGCGGCAGGGGACTTTGTTTTATAATATGTATTGATTGATACATTAATTCTTATTCTTGTTACATTTCAGACAACTAAAATTGACAAAGAACTCTGACAAAATCCGAATCAACTACAGCATACTGTCAAACGAGGACATCAAGTTTCTCGAAGCGAAACCCAACTTGACAGACCTGGTTGACAGTGTCAGGAAGCTACAGAGATCTACGAGGGGGACTTATGCCCTGTATAAAAGAGCTATGGAACTGGATGAGGTAGTCTTGAGAGATGTGGAAAGCAAAGTGGAACGGGTTACGAGATATTTGCTGGAACATAGTCGTAATGAAGTTGAATAAATTAGTTGGTAAGAGTTTTGCTTTTTCTTTTCCATACTTTTATTTGTAATAGTCAATCCGGAGGTCGCGGGTTCGAACCCTGGCTCGTACCAATGAGTTTTTCGGAACTTATGTACGAAATATCATTTGATATTTACCAGTCGCTTTTCGGTGAAGTAAAACATCGTGAGGAAACCGGACTAAAGGTCAGATGGCAGTCGCTTTCATAAAATCTAGTGCCCACGCCAATTACTGGGATTAGTTGCCAAGCGGACCCCAGGCTCCCATGAGCCGTGGCAAAATGCCGGGACAACGCGAGGAAGATGATGACTTTTTTTTTTTTTTTTTAGTAATAGTAGGAAGGAAAACCCTGCGAATGCGGTAACTGCTTACCATCGAGCGAGCGGACTTTATCATTGTTTGCCACCAACATAATAGCACAGCCGCACTAAGGCAGGCGAGGCTCACTCCGCGATTTCGTCGCTATAAGTACACGCGGCCCACACCAATTTTGGTGTCTAGCCATAGTAGTTGCCGCGAACCGCTACGGAACGGACGCCTGCTCGCGCTTGCGCCACCTAGCGGTCACATCTGTCGTAAAAGACGCATTTTGTTAGAGAGTAAATCTTCTGTACCTAGTACTATTATTTATTCTGTGACTACGGTTTATTTTCATTAAGAACAAAGGGGGTAGGGGAGAGGGGTATACAGTCGTCAGAATGATAAAAACATTCTAGAAATCTCCCACATCTAAATTGAGCATAGACGTCCCCTAATAGACTTCGCATTATGAAACGATTTCAAACTAACGAAGCTGTTTGACCGGCGGCGATCAGCGGAAAGCGGATAGCGAGTGTTTTCCTCGCGGGCAAGTGTTTAGTCAGCAGGGCAGCATTTGCACATACAATGGCATGAGGTATATCTAGTTCTGTAATTAGTTTATATATCTCTAATTTATAAAACAAACGAAATAGAGCAAAAACTGGTTTTGCATGAAAACCTTAAATTCGCTGTATTTTTTGTAACTTTGGTATCTGAAGCTGCATAAACTAATTACAGAACTAAATATACCTCACGTCATTGTATGTGCAAAGTTTCATTACAATATAACTACCGGCTTTGGAATGATCTCCCACTCAACATCAGACAGGCTCAAACCAAGCTTTCGTTTAAGCGCATGTTACGCAAGCATTTTTTCGACAAACTCACTGGTTAATTGTCCATCGTAGGCATAGTATTCTTTGCACTGGGTACATAAATTAATATATATGTAAGTTTATTTAATTATAGTATGTATATGTAAGTTTATTTTCGTTAGTATGTATTATATATCGCTATATTTTTTTTGTCTTAAGTTACCTATTCTGCGTTTTTTTTTTGTTTAATGCCTGCACCTACTGTTTCTGTTTAGCCTGGTGGTTGACTGGTAGAGAATGCCTTTAGGCATTAAGTCCGCCATTTGTACTTTATTTGTTATATTGTGCAATAAAGTTTAAAATAATAATAAATAAATAACTAGTATTTTTATAAAATGAGAGCGTAACGTTTGTATGGAGAACCGAGCTTCTCAGGGACTCTTAGGGTCTCCCCAAACTTATCGACGCGGAATCGGCAATGCCAATAGAAATGAAACTTTATGTCCACGCAATAAGAGCGAAAAAGACGCCGACGCGTCGGCCGTCGACGGCCGAACGGAGCCGAACCGAACCATACCTGTTTATGCTGTTTACTATCGGCTTTCGCCGAATCCGCGTCGATAAGTATGGGGAGACCCTTAAAGAGGAGCCAATGTATGTATAGTGACAGTATATGGTCCTTCTAGTGGTAAGTTATCTGTGAGACTGGGATTAAACAGGCGTCTGTGCTAAACATTGTAATGACTATATTTGCATAGCCATAACATATTCAGGGTAAACATATAGCTGGCTAGAATAATAAAGGTTTTGTACAAGAAGCATATACAGGGTGAAAGAATTTATTAGCTTAGCCCGGTTTTTTGGGGGCAAAAGTGTACCAGTGCTAGTGATTAATTAACCTTTTCGACGCCGTGTCAAACACATAAGCTGTCACGCTGACCCCACGTCACCGAAGTGTCAAAACTGAAATTGAACTTTATGCATATGCACGTAGTTCTATGTTGCTCTGTGATATGTGACCGATTAATCGGTCTTTGGCGTTGAGCCTACGGTGCGGATATATCGGTCATTGGCGTCCAAAAGGTTAAATATGAACTCCAGTAATATCGTGTTTGTTGTATGAGAGCCCCCCTTAAATGTTTATTTTATTTTATTTTTAGTATTTGTTGTTATAGCGGCAACAGAGATACATCATTTGTGAAAATTTCAACTGTCTAGCTATCGCGGTTCATGAGATACAGCCTGGTGACAGACGGATGGACGGACGGACAGCGGAGTCTTAGTAATAGGGTCCCGTTTTTTACCATTTGGGTACGGAACCCTAAAAATCAAGAATTTAACACAATTCTAGAGATTGTCAGGGCAACCTATGCTGGCGCCAAGGCGCCATCTATACAAACCTTTGACAGTTGCATAGATGACCCCATTTCTGTAAAGAACCTTGTTTACCACAACACATTGTAATACCCTTTAACCCCTAAACATTTTTTTCAAATTAATTGCCTATAAAATGAGCTAAGAAGTTATTCCTAGTCACGCTACCCTAAGAAACGCATGTAGGTCACATTTTACACCTCATATCTTAACCAACAAAATTATACTAAAACCAATCTTATTACGTTTAACTACGGCTCAAATTATATTATTAACTTGATAGAAATACGCCGTTGCTAAAGCAATTCACGCATGCGAATCTAAAATTCAAAAGTCGTCTATTACGTAATTGTGCTGTTGCATAATAGACTTTGTTACGTTTGAATGGGGTTTACATTAGTTTGATTGTAGTTCGGAATGGGGGCATAATTATATCGATTTGCATACATACGGCCATTTTATTAAGGAAGTGAAATAATGCGAAGCGGTTATTAATTATGGGGTGAGATGAGATATTGCACTAAAAATGTACCATTCATGCCTCATTCTTATTGCCCGTAAGGCCAGTCTTGAGATATACGTCAATGTACATACTATGCAAACTTGTATATATATACATACATAATAAGATTAATAAGGTAAGCTAAATAAAAGCATGTAAAACAGAAAGAAGGATCAACGAAAGCCTGAGGGGAGTACATATACAGAACCTGTATTTTCTCGTAATATTAATATTACTTCCACTCTTTCTTGATGGAAATATTGTGACACAAGATTCGTGGGATTTATCGTAATGAAAACAATATATTCCCCGAATTCATAAACTCATAATTTACTTATTACGTATAATAATTTCACAACAGCATTACGCTAAGGAATAATTCTGTTGGAAATAATCCCGGTCCGAGAGCGACGCAGCTAAAGAACGAATGAATTGAACCGGTCAAGTGAATGGGTTGAAGCATTGTTGCTTGGATTGTGTTTGGAGTTGAAGTACCCCCTTAATTCATAAAACTTGGTAAGAGCGTCTATATTATACAGGATGGATAAAAAACTGCATTCGCTTTGCCAAGGAGGTTTTGGGATTATACTGAGCAACTTTTACTATGGGACGAACCCCGAAATCGCGAAAAAAAATGGTACCTTCCCATAGAAAATTGACCAGCCAAAATGTATGAAACAGCCAAACATTTTTTAGCGATTTCAGGGTTGGTCCCATACTAAAAGTTGCTCAGTATAATCCCAAAACCTCCCTGACAACGGGAATGCAGTAATTTTTTAGCCAACAAGATGTGGCTTGTAATAGAAGCAATAAATTAAACTGTAGCCTGTACTCCTCTGTAAGGGTCATCTATTAGTGTGTTAATATTTATTGAATTATATGTAAATTATTATTAATCATGGTATTAAATAATCTAGTTAAGTTAAGTAAATTAGTTGTGAACTTGACTAGTTCCGATGGCGCCACTAGCGCGCGCTAATAGCGCGCGCCACGTTTGCACCCCACTACCGTTAACGACTGATGGCGTGATCGGAACCAGGCAGGAGAGGCATTCAGTGTTCGGCTAGCAAAGTGAACGGTCAATACCTTAAATACGTTGATACTTTAATCAGGTGGCTTTTTAAATGTTAAGCTTGTAGATTTGTATTTCATATTTGGTTTATTTTGAAATATACCGAGTTAAGTAGAAACAGTTGAGTTTTCGTCATAACACCGTAAACCCCAATAGTATCAGAAGAGGGGATCAACAAAAATCTTTTATGATTTTTGCCACGCCTTACACACAAAAAAACGTAAGTATTTTTCCACGTTATTTTTTTTTTTACGTACTGTGCTAATATTGAGTAGGTGGATGGATTTAATCATTAAACTGTAATTGCCGTAACGGAGGAATTCCGGAGGTTAGTACGGTTAGTCTTTCATGTTCATCTTGCCAAAGGCTGCTCCTTTGGAGATGCACATGTTAGATAATGTGATGATTAATGGTTATGAAAGGTAAACTGTAATTGCCGTAACGGAGGAATTCCGGAGGTTAGTACGGTTAGTCTTCCATGTTCATCTTGCCAAAGGCTGCTCCTTTGGAGATGCACATGTTAGATGAGTATGTAAAAAAAAAAAAAAAAAATATATATATATATATATATATATATATAGGTATATATATATACAGGTGTGTTAAGTTAATTTATAATCCATTAAGAGATATATATAATACCTTTAATATATTTCCGGACACTGCGTGAGTTTTATTAAAAGAACACGTTCACATTCACATAGCGTTTAGATTAAATCATGTTATTTTAGACTGAACATGTCGATATGTAGAGTCGATATGTAGAGTCGATATGTAGAGTCGATATGTAGAGTCGATATGTAGAGTCGATATGTAGAGTCGATATGTAAGAGTCGATAGTCGATATGTAGACTCAATATGTAGGAACTATTTAAATGTGTCTTTATTTCCTCTTCTCCTTTGTCTCTTTTCTGAAACAAACTAAGTTTCAGATATGGAGGGCCAACCAGAGCTCAGACCAGAGAGCCAGGACAGAGAGTCCCGATACCCAGGAGCACCCAGGCGAGAGGGACAGGGCAATGAGTACGAGGACCCAGGAGTGTCTGGACGACCAGACCGGGGCCTGGTTCTGACACGGCATTCACACAGGAGTGTAGACCTGACACGGAGCAGCAGCGAAAGGAGCGAAGGTCGTCTTCGTGATAGAGAATCTCGTCCAAGGACTGTACGTCGGCGCAGGCGGCGTTCATCTTCGGATCGTCGGAGGTACCGCACCCCATCTATGGAACGTCGCAGAGAGCACCGAACACCATCGATGGAACGTCGTAAGAGGCATCGCACTCCATCGGCGGAACGTCGCAAGAGGTACCATAGTCCATCTCCGGGACGTCGTAGGAGGTACCGTAGCCCATCGTCGGAACGTCGCAAGAGGTACCGTGGTTCTTCGTCAGAGGACTCTGGTGAGCGCAATCATTTCTACTCTAAGAGGGCACGGAAGCCTAGTAGGGAACGCGACTCTAATGTACTTAATAAAGTTCTATCAATTTTAGATAAAGTCAAGAGCTCTAATAAACCCAAGCCTGCATCAATTGCGAATGTCATCCCTGAATTTGATCCCATGGCTAGAGATCAGACAGTACTTACGTGGTTGACTAAAGTCGAGGAATGCGCCTCAATTTATGAGTGGGACGATAAAGAAACCACTCATTACGCGCTTTTGAAACTCACGGGTGTAGCTAAATTATGGTATCAGGGATTACCTTCGTTGATGTTTACTTGGCCAGAGTGGAAAAGAAAGTTAATAGAGTCTTTTCCATGTCGTGAAGATTTTGCCGAGCTTTTGACGGAAATGCTCGCTAAAAGAGCGCGCTATGGGGAATCGTTGGAGCATTATTACTATGCGAAGGTTAATTTATTAAATAGATGCAAAATTTACGGCAGACAGGCAGTAGATTGTATTCTTCATGGACTAGAGGATAGGGCTGCTAGAGTAGGTGCGCAAGCAGCACAGTTTACCGAGCCAGAACAAATCTTGAAATACTTCCGAACCGTTAAAGCAGGACCATTTAGAGATAGGGAATCTAATACATCCGGTAGACAACGCAACGAAATTAGGCCATCAGCAAATAAGCCAAGTACATCGAAAGACGGTTCAAGTTTTAAAAATATTACGTGTTATAACTGTAGCGAAATAGGACACCGTAGTACGAAATGCAGCAAACCGGCAGCTACCTGCTCTACATGCAATAGGGTCGGACATCAAACAATCTATTGTTTTAAAAGTAAATTCGATAAAGAACGAAAGGAGATAGGGCTAAGTAATGCAGAAAATAGCGCTTCAGGTGCAGTCGTTAAGAATGAGAAAAAGGTAGCGAGATTGACAATTGATGATGAACCGGAGAGTGTGAGTGTGAAGAATGAAGAAATTGCGGATAAAGTGAGCGCGAACAACGAGAAATCGGTTAATAAAACAATTGACAAATATATAATGGATATCAAGATTAATTCGTTGCCAGTAACATGCTACGTTGATTTAGGTAGCGAATGTTGTGTAGTAAGATCGAGCGCCGCGGAAAAACTAGGATTAACCGTCAATTATTCAAAGGAACTACCAGTACTGAGAGGCATAGGCTCTAATGCAATCACACCTTTAGGTTTGACAGTAGGTACTTTGGAAATACAGGGTATCAAAGAGACTGTTATCTTATATGTTGTCGATGACCATTTTATTTACCAACCAGTCTTGATAGGTCACACTTTTACTGAGAAACCAGATATCGTGATTATTAAAACTCCGGAAAGGCTGTTATTTAAAAGAATATCGTGCGACAAAGTCCTTTTGACAGCTGTAAAACAATCGACGATCGCTAGTAATTGTATCGCGTATATTGAGGTAACTTCAGATAATTCGATCACCGGCTGCGTTAGCATAAAAGGCTCTTTGCGAGGTTCCGAAGGCGAGGAGTATTTCTTGCTTCCTGGGAAGTATGACATTAAAATGGGTTCTAGCGCACTGATGGTATATAATGTGTCGCCCAAAACCATTACGATTCCGAAAGGGTTCTTGTTGACTAGGGCACTATTCAAGGAAAACGAGTATACTCATGACGCTGAGGCTCTTACGACCTACAGCATTACCGTTAGTGAAACCGAGATCGACGATTCTGTACAATGCGGTGAGAATATCTCTAGAGAAGATTGCCTTCAGCTGCAGCAGTTGTTACACAAGCATAGTGAATGTTTCTCAACAAGTCTCAAGGACCTTGGTTTCACTAATGGTATAGAAATGACCATAGATTTAGAAGATTCCCAACCGGTAGTTTATCGCCCGTATAGAA
This sequence comes from Cydia amplana, assembly GCF_948474715.1. Lineage (NCBI taxonomy): Eukaryota > Metazoa > Arthropoda > Insecta > Lepidoptera > Tortricidae > Cydia > Cydia amplana. Next base: position 11,109,040 of record NC_086090.1, read on the forward strand.
TGTCGTATGCGGAAAAAGCGTTAGTTAGGGATATGACTCGCGAAATGCTTGAAAATGGTATTATTAGGGAATCATCGTCGCCTTACGCCAGCCCCATAGTCCTTGTGCAGAAGAAGACCGGTGAAAAAAGATTGTGCGTTGATTATAGAGCGCTCAATCGCAAAACTAAAAGGGACCACTATCCTCTTCCACGTGTTGAGGATCAACTAGACCAACTATCGGGAAACAGTCTGTTTACATCACTTGACTTAGCGTCTGGTTATTACCAGATACCCATAGCTGAGGAATCGCGACATAAAACAGCCTTTGTAACCCCTGAAGGACAGTTTGAGTATAATCGCATGCCTTTCGGTTTGGTTAATGCTCCGTCCGTCTTTCAGCGGACTATAAACAAAATTTTACAAGAGGCAAAAATTAAATACGCTATCGTGTACATGGACGACATCCTTATTCCTGCAAGAGATGTCAAAGAGGGGTTGCAAAGGCTTGAGGAAGTACTTTCGTTGCTAAAGGTAGGAGGCCTGACGCTTAAGCTTAGCAAATGTAATTTCTTTAAAGAACAATTGGACTTTCTAGGGTTTGAAGTGAGCTCGCACGGGATACGTCCAGGAACGCGTAAGACCGAAGCAGTTGCAAGATTCCCTAAGCCAAATAATTATCATGAACTTCGACAATTCCTAGGTTTGTCCGGATTCTTCCGCCGGTTTATTAAAGGCTACTCTCTTATCGCAGCACCATTGACAGATCTTTTGAAGAAGGGTAACCCCTGGCAATGGGACGAAATAAAAGACCAGTCTTTCAACAAAATTAAGACTTTGTTGACCGAACGCCCATGCCTAGCCCTCTATGATCCCAACGCCGAAACACAATTGCACACGGACGCTAGCAAGGAAGGTTTGGCTGGTATACTATTTCAAAAAAATGCAAACGGGGTTTTTCAACCAGTTTCCTATTTCAGCCGAAAAACGACCCCAGACGAAAGTAAGTTACATTCGTACGAGTTGGAGACTCTGGCCGTTGTTGCGTCACTGAATAGATTTAGAGTCTATCTGATAGGTAAGTCATTTAAATTAATAACCGACTGCAACGCTATTAGATACACATTAACCAAAAGAGATGTGATCCCACGAGTCTCAAGGTGGTGGATTCAACTGCAGGAGTTCGATTTTACTGTGGAGTACCGACCTGGGACGAAAATGGCGCATGTCGACGCCCTGAGCCGCAATCCGGTAAGTACTGGTAAACCAGAAGTACATATTCTCGACGTGTTGTCCATCCAGTCTACCAGAGAGCAAACGGCGTATGATCACGACTGGATATCTACTGTACAGAGCGCGGATGAAGAGGTAAAAAGAATAAAGGCTGTCTTAACTGATCCCGAATCGGCCCGTGTAAGCGAATATCACCAAAACTATAAAATAAAGAACGAGCGTGTCTATCGAGTAGTCGGTGAGGAACTAAAGTGGTATGTACCAAAAGGCGTGCGTTGGCAGATCGTAAAGAAAAATCATGACGATGTTGGTCACTGCGGGTCCGAAAAGACCCTTCAACGCATTAAACAACATTATTGGTTTGCCAAAATGCGCCGTTTTATAAAAAAGTATGTTACTAGTTGTTTAGAATGCGCTCATCATAAGGCGCCTGGGAGTAAAAGCGAAGGATTGTTACATCCTATCGAAAAGGTTAGTGTCCCCTTTCACACCATTCACGCAGACCATCTGGGCCCTTTTATAAAAAGTAAAGGCGGTAATTGTTACTTACTTGTCATCGTGGACGGCTTCACTAAATATGTCAATATAATACCTGTACGTAACACAAAATCCACGACAACTATAAAGGTAATTAAACTACATATTAAGTATTTTGGTGTACCGGCAAGACTGATCACGGACAAAGGATCTAGTTTTACTAGTAAATTATTTAAGGATTTCGTTGGTTCTTATGGCATTAAGCACATCCAAAACGCTGTCGCTACTCCTAGGGCTAATGGCCAAGTAGAGCGGTTTAACCGCACCATTCTTGATGCATTGTCTACCTCGTCACATGGCGATAATGAAAGAAATTGGGATGAGCATATCTTGGATATCCAGCTTGGTATAAATACCACTACACACAAAACGACTGGCAAAAGCCCATCCGAGCTTTTGTTCGGATTCAATGTCACTACTCTTTCACAGGGTATTTTAAATCCTGTAGTCAACGATACTACAAATGTCGCTAGTTTAGGAGAGTTAGAGTCGATTAGGGCACAGGCAAGTGACAAAATGAAACAACAACAAATAAAAGATGCGGATCGGTTTAATAAGAAAAGAAAACTACCTAAAACCTATTCTGAAGGCGATTTGGTTAGGGTACAACGACAGATGCCGCATGATGGCAAATCCCAAAAACTCGTCGATAAGTACCAGAGTCCCTATCGAATAGTAAAAACGCTCCCAAACGATAGATTTCTAATTCAAGACACCCCTTTAACGCGAAAACAAGGTAGGCGTTACGAGAATGTGGTCTCTATCGATAAAATACAGCCGTGGCTGACATTTGCCAGGAATTTTGTATCTAGCGATGAGGATAGTAATAGCAGTGGTAAAGAGGACTAAATGTATTATTAATTTAATCTAATCTTATGTCGTCATATTAGTGTCATATGTTTTGAATGTAACAATTGGATTAATACTTCATATATACATATCATATATGTCTATAATAAACAAAGATTATACATGCATTCGAAATATAATATCTCGAATAATCAGTGTGTAAACTAAGTAAGTTGCTTTAATATAATTAAACTTAAAGTATGTATTCTCAGATTTCAAGATTATGAATCGATGTTTAATTAAACACACAGATTGATCGTAAATATTCTAATAAATTGTATGTATCCCTTGCTCTACATACTTAACGCCAAGTACAATTCACTTTGTAGTAAATTCATATAAGACTGGATATTAACTGAATATTAATTATAAACTCTACTATGATTAATCATCATGTGCGAATTATTTCAACGAGTTGTGATTGGCGTGAGGTCCCGCCTGGAACAGGATGGCCGAGCTGTAAGGGTCATCTATTAGTGTGTTAATATTTATTGAATTATATGTAAATTATTATTAATCATGGTATTAAATAATCTAGTTAAGTTAAGTAAATTAGTTGTGAACTTGACTAGTTCCGATGGCGCCACTAGCGCGCGCTAATAGCGCGCGCCACGTTTGCACCCCACTACCGTTAACGACTGATGGCGTGATCGGAACCAGGCAGGAGAGGCATTCAGTGTTCGGCTAGCAAAGTGAACGGTCAATACCTTAAATACGTTGATACTTTAATCAGGTGGCTTTTAAATGTTAAGCTTGTAGATTTGTATTTCATATTTGGTTTATTTTGAAATATACCGAGTTAAGTAGAAACAGTTGAGTTTTCGTCATAACACCGTAAACCCCCAATACCTCAAACTGACCATCATTTGTTCAGCAACTTTTAAAATAAAAACAACTTGTGTTTTGATTTTTAATACACTTCAACGCATTCACTGCCAGCAACCCGCCAGGCGGGTGCACTGTCCGTAGTCGCTTTTCGCTACATACGGTTTTCCCCGTGTTATCGGCTACGCTCGTAGCGCGTAGCAACTGTAGCGTCTGGCTGAACGGTTGTCCGAAACTACCATCGACGCTTACGAACTACGAATAAATGAAACTCAACACTCACCGAAATTCCACTCCACCACATTAAAGGCCAATTTGGACCGTAATTCCCTCCAATTAGGGATCATTTTTCAGCGGCAATTGTCCCCACTTACCTACCCCATTAGGGGGTAAGTGGAAAATGGGCGTCGAGCGGCAAGTACCGTAATTATTTTATTTCGTGATTTGAATGATTCTTTTTTCAGACTGCGGCAGAGGTAAAAGGTATGGTTATGATTTTAAAGATAAGATAAAGATAAAAGATAGTTTATTCAAGTAGGCATACCTATTACAATGTGCTTATGAACGTCAAATAAAGCTACACCAGCTCTAACCCTAACAAGATTGAAATCCCCAGTGAACGCAATATGCTTTCACTGGAAATCCCACCTCAATTGGAGGCGGGTATCCCAATATGGGACCGGCAACAAACTCGGTGAGACACATCTTTTTTAACAGTGTTGCTACAGCTGCGGAGTATTCAGGATAGAACTCGACTCCCATCTGCTTCCCTTTGCTCATTTTGAAGGCGTTGGCTGTTCAGCGTGAAATTTTATATTTGGTAAGTGTGTCAGATAAGTGTCAGTCTATGGACCGTATATTCGGAGTCAAAAATGTACTGAGAACTTCGTCTATATTTCGGCGGTCGACCGATCGTAAAATCAGGCAGATCATGAAATTTCTGGGCATATCGCGAATCGTGAAAATCCTTTCTGGACAGTATACGCCCTTAGGGCATCTGAAACAACCTGAAGAACTGTCAAAACATTACACAGGAACTTTACGATCGGCCGCCGACATATATTGTAATATCCGTCGCTGTGGCAACCCCATGGTTCTCCAGGCGCGTCAGTGCAAAGTCGAGGGGTAATTTACTAATTTAGGTAATTGAATTAAGCACAATTAGTCCAAATGGGGTAAGCGGAGTAAATGGTGGCCCTGGGATTTAGTAGTTTCCTCGAAGTACCTACAGTATAACTCAGAAGTGGGATAGGGACTCGCAGCTAACACTAAAAGTAACACTTAGGTGGCCATATATATACGTTATCTCCTTGGAATAAGGTTTACGTTTGGTTAATTAGTTTAACGCCCGTATTTTCACTGCCGATTTTTTTGTCCTAAACTCTGATTCATTTCTAAGAAGCTAGAAGTAAGAACAACTGTCGATATTTGTCACTCAAAAGATATTCTTTCAGATATGTCTTACCCCTGAAACATGAAACACCCTGCTTTAGAGGTGGGCCGAATATTAGGAATTATTCGGTTTTTCGGCAAGTTTTTCAGTGTAGTGTAGGTATACATACTTACGTAATGTAAGCAGTGTAAGCTCCTCCAGAAGTTTTTAAGTAGGTATTCTCTTCTTGCAGCGGTATCATGGTAGAGTTTTTATCACCTGTCATATCATGCAATTACATACTTGTTAGAACGTGACAGGCGTGGTGACAAATGATAAAGAGCCGACCATCTTAACCCTTCTATTCCTTCTATGATACGTTTTTCCGCCGTTGTGATAAAAACTATTTAAAACACATGATGGGACATGTTAAACCATATTAAGATGTTTTGATTATTTGTTGGCAAATCAATTGCCTTTTTGACCTGTTTGTTCTCCCATAGGAGATTACATATGCCGTTTGGGTCTCTATTGTTTCCATAGCTGGGAAGAAGTCCGTTAGTCGTTAATTAACGAAGTTAAGTTTTCGAGTAACGGATTAACTTTTAAGTTAACTTTAATAACCTGTAACGGGCTTGTTAACTTCCGTTAACTTTCCTTAAGTCCGTTAATCGTTAATACCTAAGTACCTACTCACACCAAGCCCGCGCGATGCCGCGCCGCGCCGATCACGTTCCGACTAGTTTGCGTTAGGTTAGTATGCAGTGCAACTTTACATAAGGTCAAGTGAGGTAAATGCAACTATGGGTTTATTGCGTCTCTCCGTTCTTTCTCGAATACGATTGGTCGAAATGCCCTCTACTATGCAACGTTTCATGCCTGAGCTACTTGGAAATGAAACGTTGAATATAGTATAGAGGACGTTTCGACCAATCGTATTCGAGAAAGAACGAAGAGACGCAATAAACCCATAGTTGCATTTACCTCACTTGTCTTGACCTTAGCGCGAATCGTCGCGCGCTTGTACTACTGACTAAGAGTCTAATATTGCTTACCCCGTGCGCCGTATTAATTTTGTTATTACGAGAGTATGACAGAGTCGATCGCGGCAACCTGAGCAGTTGCCATATAAGATACACGGGTGCGAGCGAGACAAATATAACAACTTACTTACTATTCGAGACCGAGCGGTCACACGACACGACGACACAATGATGCGATGAGTCGATGACGCAGTGTTTCGTTTTCGCCGGTAGTAAGTTATAAAAATCAAAATTTATGATTGCTAGTTTTATTTCCTATTACGTATATTTACGATTTCGAGTTAACGATTAACTTTAACTTCCGTTAAAACTTTTAAAAAGTAACGTTTTAACGTTTAACGAAGTTAACTTTTTATTTAACGGATTAACGATTAACGAAGTTAACTTTTTTATTAACGGTGCCCAGCTCTGCCAATCCAAAAAGTTTCAAGTCATAATGTATTGTTTGCCCGCATTTTCGTTAGTAGTAGTAGTAGTAGTAATCACTTTATTGTACACAACACAGGTTTACATAATATTTACAGAAATAAAGGTACAAAGGCGAACTTATCCCTGTAAGGGATTTCTCCCAGCTAACCTTCGAGTAGAACCTTAGTAATAATTCATTTGGTTTAGAAACGCGTCAGTTTTCAGGATTGCCATAAAACAAACCTATCTATAGGATAACCTTCCGAAAATCCTGAAAAGTTAACGGTTTCAGTTTTATGACTAATGATAATATAACAAACAATATCAATAACCTGACAAAATCGCTACTGCATTTAACAATAAGTTTATCGATGAAATTAATAATGATAGCAGACAGGGAACTAAATATACAAATAATGTTTTAAAATCTAGTTTATATCTAAAACCAACAGATCCATCTGAAGTCTATAGAGTTATTAAAAATTTACGGAACACTAATTCAGTAGGCTACGATAGCATTCCTACTTGCCTCATAAAAGAAAATGCTGACCTGCTGGTATACCCGCTAAACCATATCATTAATTTATCAATTAGAGATGGATGTTTTCCTCATAAACTTAAAGTGACAATTGTGAAACCAATTCTTAAAAAAGGTAAACCTTCAGATATGGATAATTATAGACCGATCGCCCTTATTCCTGTATTTTCGAAAATAATTGAAAAAATTGTTTACCATAGATTAGTTGAATTCATTAATAAATATAATATACTTACCAATACACAATTTGGCTTTCGAGCAAACAAAACTACGGCTTTAGCTGTATACGAGCTTGTTAAAATTGTCAGTCAATGTAGAGATGACAGGACTCCTGTATCTGCTATATTTATGGATATGTCCAAAGCCTTTGATCGAGTGTGTCACAAAAGGCTTCTGGATAAATTATATGCCTGTGGGATACGAGGAAATTGCTATTCATGGTTAAAGTCATATCTCCAAAACCGATACCAGTGTACTGAAATTCAAGCACATTGCCAAATAAATAATACATTCAACAGCTACAGGTCTGAATATAAAAAAGTAATGTATGGAGTACCACAAGGCAGCATTCTTGGTCCGTTACTGTTTTTGATTTATATCAATGACCTACCGGTTATAACAAAACATAAAATACTACTTTTTGCTGATGATTGTTCCATAATTATTCGTAGTGATGAGACTGAAAACTATGAGACAGAAATCAATAATGTGTTTCATGATGTTAATGTTTGGATGGAAACTAATAACCTTCAAGTAAATTTACAAAAAACTAAGCTAATGGAGTTTTACTCGCCACAGGGCAAACAAGTCCAACCAAAGATTAGTTATAAGGGTTGTGAGCTAGAAAACGTTAACCAAATTAAATTTCTAGGCATAATAATTGATACTTATAGTAACTGGCACCACCATACAGAGCATATTTTAAACAAATTAGCCAAATTCATATACCCTCTACGTAGACTAAAAAATATATCATCAGAACAAACAGCCTTACTTGCCTTCCACTCATATATAATGTCAAATCTGCGTTACGGACTAATAATGTGGGGAAACAGCAGCAATAAAGATAGAATCTTTACATTACAAAAAAAATGCATTCGTTCCGTTTACGGTATCAATCAAATGGAATCATGTAGATCATATTTCATCAATAACAGGATACTTACTTTCCCATCACTTTATATATATGAAATCTGCATATTTGTAAAAAATAATCCAGATTTGTTTCCTGTAAAAAAATCTAGTACTCAACCAATCCGAACCAAATACATGTACGATATAATACGCGCTAACCCTAAATCGGCACTATTTTCAAAAAGCGTTATATGTATGAGTATAAAGATATTTAATAAACTTCCCACAGACCTTAAAAAATTCGCATCATTACCCTTCAAAAAAAGATTGTTTGATTGGCTAATCAAACATTGCTTTTATAGCATAAATGACTTTTTACAAAGTTAGCTAGTTATTAAGTACCTACAATTTAATGATATGTCTATCTATGTAACTGTTAATGTTAAAAGTAGTTCTAAGACAACTTACTAAATATTGTACGCCTTTGTAAGGCAGGATATGGAGAACATGAAAAATTTGTACCACCTTTGTAAACCCATAACCATACAATAAATATATTTTGATTTGATTTTGATTTAATACATTATGTTATGACTTAAAACTTTAAGGGAAACAAAGGGACCCGGAAGCCGTTTATCTTTGGCTGCTAATGTACGTATTTGAAGCGTTTTCGAATTATAATTTTGTAGATGAACCGATCAATTCGACCAAAAATTCGGTTCGGCATCTCTACCCTGTATAGTCACACAAAATATGATTTAATATGAAGCGACAATTGTCATGTCTATTAGATTAGGTATACCGTATGTACTCTATGTACAGTCAGCAGCAGAAGTTGCTAAGCGGGCGCGAGATGTTAAAAATTACCTTGACGCGCTCTTATTGTCTTAACACAAAAGTCGCGTCAAGATCATTTTGAACACCTCGCCCACTTAGCAACTATTGCTGGTGGCGCGCCCACTGAAAAGGTTTTCGAGAAAATCTCGTCTCATTATTTTTCTAGAAAGATTTCCCACGGGGTAAACTTTGACCTTTGACTATTGTGTGTCGGTGTCTGGTTGATTTAAGGGCCTACTGCAGCCGCGTCTGGCGCTTCGTAAACCACGCCCGCTAGTTCTTCCCTCCCCGCTAACACGCACACATGGAAACGCTTCGCGCCGCACGTGAAGTTTGTGTGACCTTTTAGCACCATCTAACGTTACAAAAGGTAACTACCATTATACGCGGTCGCTGCAGTCGGCCAGAAACTTAAATTCGGAAAAAATTTAACCAGATGGCGTTGTTACTTGTTCATAATAGCAAACAATAAAATAATTAATTAATAAACCTGAATATTTATTGTTGTTTTGGAAGATGTTAACAGCATAGAAGCAGCAGCGTATATAGCATATAAGTTAAGAGTACTGATAATAAGAAAATAGCACAAGAACAGAAAAGAGATTATTTTTGATAAAATATGATGAAAACAGATTTACTTGATTACGCTCACCTGACTTTGCGGTCACTAAATGCAAATTTCAACCTTATTGTTATGGGGTTACAATACCCCTGGGGTTGCAGGCGTCCATAGTCGTTATTATTATAAATGCTTTGGTTGAAATGCTTTTTAACCCTCGAATTTTGCATAGGTACAGTCACCTGCAATAATATGTTACTCTTCGACGGCCGCAAAAATATGTGACACGCTCTTATGGCTCTACAAATAAGATCTAACATGATCTACCGCAAAACGGCCTTCGGTGTGTAACATATTATTGCAGCTGACTGTACTCGTACTCATTGTTGTATAGGTAGGTATTAATATCTTTTATCCGATCGATTTGCATTTATTTGAAATAAATCACAGTGTTTAGTAATTATATGTTTTATTGAATAAGAGATTATTTAGGTATGTAAGGAATACAGGGTGCCTTTTTGAAACACTCATTTTTAGGGTTCCGTAGCCAAATGGCAAAAAAACGGAACCCTTATAGATTCGTCATGTCTGTCTGTCTGTCTGTCCGTCTGCCCGTCCGTATGTCACAGCCACTTTTTTCCGAAACTATAAGAACTATACTGTTGAAACTTGGTAAGTAGATGTATTCTGTGAACCGCATTAAGATTTTCACACAAAAATAGAAAAAAAAAATTTTTTGGGGGTTCCCCATACTTAGAACTCAAAAAAATTTTTTTCATCAAACCCATACGTGTGGGGTATCTATAGATAGGTCTTCAAAAATGATATTGAGGTTTCTAACATCATTTTTTTCTAAACTGAATAGTTTGCGCGAGAGACACTTCCAAAGTGGTAAAATGTGTGTCCCCCCCCCCCCCTGTAACTTCTAAAATAAGAGAATGATAAAACTAAAAAAAATATATGATGTACATTACCATGCAAACTTCCACCGAAAATTAGTTTGAACAAGATCTAGTAAGTAGTTTTTTTTTAATACGTCATAAATCCCCTAAATACGGAACCCTTCATGGACGAGTCCGACTCGCACTTGGCCGCTTTTTCTGGATAATTTTGAATTTCAATTGTCAAGGGTGCCTACATTATTTTTTAATACATTTTACAACGACAACAAACAAAAGTTCAAATTCGCCGTATTAATAGAAATAGTAAAATAGAAAATCATGTTTTTCAAATCTAAGCGTTATTGTAATTTATCTCAAATAACCAAAAAGTCAATCTGACTAGAACTTAAAAACGAACTGAATTATTTTAATGTCGATTTTTCTTGGTGACCCTGGAGATTTTTTTTTGTATCCCATACAAAAAGAGCGTATCCCAATCGCGTATCGGTTTTGGTTTTTACTTATAAGTGTGAAAAATATATTGTACCATATACGAAGGACGTGTGTTTTTTCATGTTTTATGTGTCTTTTTGTACAATAAAGTGTTTTACTGCTACTAATATATCATATTAACGATTAACTAAAAAGGTATTTACGTCTAATTTAACTGGTAAATTATTAAAGTCAGCTAAAATTAATATATATTCAAAAAAATATTTGTTAATATGTCCCAAAATCATGGCTCATTTTTTAAGTTTCCTGACTTACCAAACATATCGCAACGAAGGCAAGGGTACAACGCGGCATCGTGAACCTAATAACGTAACGTTTCAGTTACTTTTTTAGTCGCCGACCATTTTATCCGGGGTACGAAAAGAGGTATTAGATCTATCCTGGGTCTAATATGTTATAAAAATATAGTTTTTTGAAAAATGTTCGTAGGTAGTACACAAAATTTACATTTTCTTTTAAATGTGATTTGGGTCATCGTTCTCCCTGGTGACTTTTCTGGTGACCCAAGAGACATCAATTTTATTATGACTCAGGAGACTTTTTTTCTTTGCACTTTGATTTTTTTGATGCGCTAATTTTGTAATCTAAAATAACTTTAAACTGCTGATATACTTATATCACTTTGCTGATGAGTGGAAGTGGAATTGAAACTTAATTTATTGTTCTCTCCCTTGACAATTTGGCATACATTTGACATGCTGCAGTGCACTCCTAACGTTAATAAAGACATAATTTTTAGAAAAAGCTTTAGGAAAACTCACTCTTGAGGTTAAAACGATTAAGTCCTTATCATATTATGCTAGATTTTTAGAGCCCAGACCCCAAATCAGTGAAAATGTCTCTTAGCCAACTAAATTTGTCTCTGGGAAAAGTACGATATCCCTAAAAATTGTACGTACATTTCGCATTTTTCTGAAGGAACGGAATTCATAAATTGGGTTATTATTATTTTTTCAGATTATTTGATTGCATTGACATATCACCAAGATAGATAGAACATTTAAGTTACCAGAAGAAAAGCATTTGTGTTCTTTTATACAGTGTGGAAAAAGTAGGTTCGATTCCCGGGCGCGACTAAGCGAATTTAAAAAAAAAAACAACGTGTTGCATTCCGGGAGTGCCGACAGAAGTGAAAACTCAATGACTAGTCCAAAATGTCTGCAGCACTATGTATAATTGACCCATCCTCCTTTCTATTGAAAACTTTTGGTTCCGAAATTGCTGGTCAGTGAGCTTGTTTAAAATTAGAAATTCAAATTTATAGCGTTAATTGTTTAAAATTCGAATAGAAATTGTAGTTACCTTGCAGACCTCGCATCTAAATATATTTGGTCATGATATTTTGAGTTTTATTCACCAGTACTAGAGTTCACTTTTATAGGCGATTTCATCAAGATGTAGCTTTATTGAATTATATTTGAGTGATATAAAGTTATAATACTGTGAGATCCTCGTATTTCAGCCCGTACAAGATTATAACTTTTTTCATGTAATGTCATTGAGTTTTCTTTATTGATTTAAATGCCATCTAAATGATTGGCCATCTAAACCTTACGGTCACATGATCGCCTTACGCTGTCTCGAGTTTATCATTTTTTCCCCACCTCAAAAAGTGCCTAGCGCCGCTAAAGAAGTTTTCACTTCAAAAATCTTTGAATGCAGTTGTTTCTTTAAAAAACAATAATGTTTCATTTAAGTAAAATGAGCAAACTTAAGGTTTTAAGGCACTTTCCCTCCAGGGCCCATAATTTTTTTCCACCCGGTAGTAGACAACTATTTTTTTCGACTAAATGAAGTTTTATTAGATAAATCGTTGATCACATGGTTCGTTTCACACATCACATCAAATCGTTTGTCATCACAATCAAAATTTGTCAAAAGTAATGAAATTTATGCCAAAAAACATAAATAAAACATATAAATTCAACACATTTTTTAAATAAAAATCTTTCTCGATTATATAAAAAAGAACATCGACAAATGATGTTCAAAGAATTAATATCAAAACAGATGTCATAATTAGGATTGGCTACTTTAAGAAAGGGACAGAGAGATTTAATCCTCTCGCTCTGCACGTTTTTCTCATTCCTCCTTGTCAAGCCAAAATAAACTATAAAATGATAGTAACACAGTACATTGTAATATTCACTTTTTCTACGGTATCATGTCATTGTAAATTACTTATGTGAAATTGTAGTGGCGTGAGACTTTCAAACCGGAGGTCACGGGTTCGAACCCCGGCCCGTGCAAGTGAGTTTTTGTAAGTAGGACCTTTTTTTAGTGGTACTTAAATATAATAACTTTTCGTATTATTGAAATAAAATATTTTATTCAAACAAACTTAATAATATAATAATTAAAACGAATAATATCAATTAGTTTTTAATATTTATTCAATTATTTTAAATTATTTGAGCATGAAACATACTAGATTTATTTTTATCATTACAATAGAAAAAAAGCAAAAAATATATTCTTATAGATATTTTATTTTCAAACAAAAATAAAGCAAAAAGTTACGCTTAGATTCTGATGGCTAAATACCAAACAGCTACCGATACATTTCAATATCTGTCGAAATTTCCTAACCCGTTGTAACTGACAAAGAGTATAGATTTCGACGTAGCATGACGTAGCTAAGCAAACACGCACACATGCGTAACGTATAGCCCTGTAAGAAGGCACCATCATAGGTTTACTTCCGATTCCGTTACTACTCAATGGAGTTACGACTCAACGTTTATTGGATATTAAAATTTTACGTAATTCGGAGCGCTGCGCGAAGTGACATAGGTCTTACCTCTTTGAGGCACGACGGCCATCTAACATTACTGGCATAAAGGATGCATTTATGACTTTGACGCATGACAGAAAGAGAAACGGAACTGCGTAAAATGGGCGTTTGCTGTTGAATTCATAAAATCAAAAATCGATAATAAATCCATCGGTAAAGGATAATAAGTTAATATTTAGTTCTTTGAAAGTTAAGACGAGATGAAAACCTTTGCTGTAAGGTGGGTTGTGCTGGATATGGATGTGTTTTCTAGTTGCACGAAGCTAAAACCGAAAAATGAGCACGTAAGTTTGGATTTATTTTCTATCGAGAAAATTTTAAGCATTCGTGTTTCGACTACTACGAAATCTCTTATCATATAGTCAAGAAACATATATCCGAAAATCACTACTGTTTGTTTCCGGGGCTAGCCACTGCCACCTTTCTAAGATCCTGTTATTTTTCGATGCACGGCCTTAACTGTTGTCTTGATATTTATATTTATTTTGAACTAGCGACCAGCCCCGGCGACGCACGGATTAACAAAATATACATAAACCTTCCTATTGAATCCTATTCTCTATCTATTTAAAAAAAACCGCATCAAAATCCGTTGCGTAGTTTTGAAGATCTAAGCATACATAGGGACAGACAGACAGCGGGAAGCGACTTTGTTTTCTTCTTCATCTGTATGTTATAGTGAAGCCACGATATAGAAAGAAGTTATTTAAAAAAACCTTCAAAATAGAAATTATAGATACGGTTACGCAAAAAAAAATGTTTTTCTTCATTCTATTGAGACATTAAGTTATTAATATCCGAATATAGATGTAGAAATTATAGAAGCAGGAATACAGATATTCTCGATCATTTTGTATATAAAAGATTGTATAGGTACCTATTGTAAAATTCTGGACTAAAAAGAAAAATCGGTTGGACAAATTGTGGCAATAGAAATGCCATTTCAATGACCGGGATTTAAAAAGTTTTAGTGTAAGGCCTGAGTGGACGCTCGAGTTGGGCGTGCATGTTAAACAAATGCAAGCGTATAGGGGCGGCCTTAATGCACGCTGCTCAAATCACTTGTGAGCCCGACGCCACGCTGCACGCCCCGCCGAACGCTCCGCTTCGAGCGTCCACACAGGCCTTACACTTACACTACTAAGGTGATCGTGGTTTTTTTTAATATATTTATGTATATAAGAAACTGTCAACTAGCCTCCAACTAAAAGTAGGTAATCGGTATAGAACCCTCGCATGTCATACCGTCTCCGGTCTTTGTTCCGTTCCATTTCCACTTTTAGGGTCCGTAGCTATTGTTCATTATACGGAACCTCCAAAAGGCCTTTTGGTATTTTCGCTTTTGTTCGGCTATATACAGGAACAAAAAACTATACTCATACTTTTCTTTTGGGTGCTAGTACCTAATAGTGTCAGACAAAAATAGTATGATTATCTCTGTCTTTGTTTGAAATGAGACAGTCCTTTGACAAACTATAATATTCCCTTTTTTTATACTACGGGGTAATATAGCATTTAATAACCTTATTTTTTATAGTTGTGTGTCTTTTGGTGGCATAGTTTTCGAAACGATGAAAAATGAAAAATGAAAAATGAAAAATGAAAAAAGTTTATTGTATAAATTTAGACATACAGTAAATCACGTCCCTGTGTCCTGATCTAGGAAACCCTGTGTTACAGGACACAGTTTCGTTACTTATACTAGTTTCTTAATCTATATATTGGTAGGTACAAATTGTACAGAGAGTTACACTGTGTGTGTGTGAGTGTGTGTGTGTGTGTGTGTGTGTGTGTGTGTGTGTGTTAGTGTGTAAAAATGCATACTATAATATTTATGATAAGGGAGTATTATTTCAATGTTATTATTATAAAATGTATATCTATGTAAGTATTGTAAATATTTAATTAATTATTTTAACACGTTTAGGAGGAGTTCAGTGTCGTGGTAATCTAGTTGAGTAAGCCAATTAGTTAAATACCGTTTGCTAGGAGGTCCCTTTATGGGATGTAGTTTGCAGAATGATTTCATTACTAGAGCTGAAATGAAGGGGTGAAATCTTTGGGCAAATTTTGTACGCGTTTTTGTGGTTTTCCAGCGCTGACGGCGTCTTGTGTCTGCTTCAAAAATCTTGTCATGCAGTTTTCCATAATTGTACATGATTTTTCTAAGATACAATTGGCGAACCGAGAGAACATTGGCAAGCGTGTATAGTTCTTTAGTACTGTATCGTGATGGTTTCCGGTAAATAACTTTGAGAAGAGACCGTTGAGCTCTTTCTAAAGTAATGAGGTGCGTCTTTGCCGCCCCTCCCCACACTGAATTGCAGTAGCATAGCACGGATTCACAAAGAGCGAAGTAAACTGTCCTCAACAGCTCGGGATATGCAATATTTCTTAAAGTTCGAAAGACATACGTAAGCTTACGAAGACGGCTTTTGAGTGACTCGATGTGCTGCCGCCAAGTGAGGTGAGTATCGAGCAGTACACCAAGGTAACGCATGGTGTTTGAACGCTCTAAGAAGCTAGCACTGGTTAAATTAGAGGACCCGGACAACACGTCATTCTGATGTCTAACCGTAATACAAAATCCGTCATGAGGTTGGCCTCTGGAGTCGATTGAGAAACAGACATATTTGGTCTTCTGGACGTTTAATGTCAGCAGGTTGGAATCGAGCCACTCTACAACTAGTTTTAAGTTAAGCTCCGCGGTGCTCTGGACTTCTGGCCAGGTTTTTCCGCGTACCAGAATAGCTGTATCATCGGCAAACGATATAGTTATAGCATTTGTTAGTTTAAGGTTACAGAGGCCGTTGATGTAAGCCAAAAACAAAGTTGGGCCGAGTACACTTCCCTGGGGGACCCCAAAATCTACGTTAGCAAAGTCGCTGGCATTGTCTCCCACCCGAACACATTGCTTACGATCTCGTAAGTAAGATTCAAACCACTTAAGTGGGAGTCCCCTGATGCCAAGGCTCTCGAGTTTAGCCAAAAGGATCGGAATAGAAACTGTATCGAAGGCCTTGGCAAGATCTAAAAATAATCCTACGCACTTTTCGCCTTTATCTAAGGAATCTACAATTTTACCAACAAGTAGGTCAATCGCTTGTTCGGTGGATCTCTTTTGTCTAAAGCCAAATTGGTTAGGCGACAGGCTGTTATTGCGCTCAAGAAACAACAACAACTGTGCATTGATAATTTTCTCAATGAGTTTACCAATTATACTAAGCAAGGAAATTGGCCTATAGTTAGTGACTTGTTCTCTACTACCCGCCTTGTAAATTGGTGTTACTGAAGCTAGTTTGAGAAGATTTGGGAAAGTAGCGGAAGTTATGCTCAGATTACACAAATAAGTGATGGGCTCGGTAACGCTAGTCACAGTCATTTTTAATAAATCTGGTGTGATACCGTCTAATCCCGGGGAACTACCAGCCTTTAATTGACTAATAAAAGAAGCTACCTCGTGAGTGTCTGTAGGTCGGAGGAAGAATGACGAAACCGGAGAACATTCACCCTGGTGCATTTTGGCCAAGTACGTCTCACTTACTCCCATTCTATTGAGCGTCACCTCCGCTAAATTCTTACCGACGGAACTAAAAAAGGTATTTACTGTATTTAGCGAAATTTTAGGGTTCGTATCAAGTTCAAGAAGCTCAGAAGCTTGGGAGCGGGTAGACGCAATATTGCATGCCGATTTTACCGTCTTCCATGTCTTTTTTGCATCTAGGCGTGCTTCTAAAAGCTCTCGCTGATGATGCTTAGCTTTAACTTCTTTTAAAATATCAGCGCAAGTGTTCCTATATTTTTTATATTGGTTTTGGATGCTCTCATCGTTAGGGTTTTTATTTGCTTGTTGGTGCAACCTGCTTCTCTTTCGTATACATTTTAGGAGCCCGGGAGTAATCCATTGTTTAATTGTACGTTTAGAGTTACTTACTCGGACACATTGTTTGTGCTTTTTAATTATGTTTGTAAGTGAGGTACACAAAAAATCACACGCTACATTTACGTCATCTATCTGGTATAAAGGTGACCAATCTATATTCTTAATTTCAGAATCAATAGCTTTTAAATCAAGTTTAGTGATATATTTACGTTTTTCGTTCGATATCGCATGGTCAAAGAGTGTCATAATAAGAAGATGATCTGTGATATCTTCGTTGCAAGTGATGACTGCCACCTTTAGTTTGGATCTTATCATGACGTGATCTAAGCAATTGTTCCCTCGAGTGGGCAAAAAATTACCCGAGTAGAAGCCGTGCTCCGAACAAACATTTAGGTAGTCGTCAGCACCGCCGCTGCACGCGTTTGGCGTGATGTTTAAGTTAATATCGCCCGTTATGATAACATGTTTACAGTCTGTGCCATGTGATAAAAACGTATCTAACGAATCCAAGAAGGTCGCAGGGTTACAATAACTAGGCGATCTGTATATTCCTATTAAGTCAAATTCATTGTTGATTCTTAGAAATAAAGCATTTGCCTCTTTAAAATTATTTTTTAGGACCTTTACACTAAAATTTTCTTTGACAAAAATAATTACTCCGTCATTTTGCAAGTATTGCTGGTCTGACGCAAAGCAATTATAACCCTGGAGGGTCGGTAGCTGGGGGCATACCTGTAGCCAACACTCCGTCAGTACTATAGCATCAGGCGCGAGATTAGCTCGTTTTAGCACACACTTAAAGTAATCAAAGTTGCGCTGATGGCTACGTATGTTTTGAGTGATCAGCATAAAAGGCTTTTTAAATGTATTTTTAATCGCAATACAATCTTCTAGGCATGAAACATGTCTGTTATCGCACAGCTGGGTCGCGTCAATATCGTCAGCCACAGTATTTAAACCGCCCGTGACAAATGATTAATACAAACTTTTCCACTATATATCGAATAATAACCGACTGTATTAGAACAGACACGCTTCATTAGTGCTTTAGGATAAAAATGAACTGTAAAGTTAATGTTGGTATCAACTAATAGACATAGTATTACGTTAGTTAAATAAAACCCACGCCGAATGTAGTTTAAACAGGCAGATAGATGTAAATAGATGCTTGAAAGATAAAATAAAAATTCGAGAGTTACATAATAATATTTATTGTTTATTGGACATGATTTATTATTTTTGTAAGTATTAATACCATGCAAGTTTTCATTATTTTGTTTATGACGAGTGTGCTGTAAGTTGTATAGTGTATTTGGAAAGGTACGTAAAGAACTAAGTATATTAATACATAGGCAACCATAATAAGTGACCACATTATAACAGAGACATAGAATTTGTTTGTGTGGCCGCCGCAGCCGCGCGTTATCAGTGCATAAGTAAAAAGAATAGATCAGTTGTAGTAAATAGTAAAAAAGTAAGTAAAAAAGTAAGTAAAGTAAGTAAAAATAAAGATGAATTGGTTTTAGTGTTTTTTTTTTATAAAAATAAATAAATATAAATTTTAACTCGCTAGGTGACACAGTATCTATATCTACAGTATCGGGTTTTTTTAATTTTTCAGGCGACAGTGACAACTAATTCCACAGTTTAGCTGTGCGAGGCAGGATTGAAATGTTGTGGCGTCTCTGCGTTGTTTTTTTCTAATGTTTTTTGCAACAGGCTATAAGAATTGTCAATTTGTCAGCGACACAACCGGCTACTGAACCAGAACACCCGGCTACGCATTCAGAGAGACCTCAGCCCCACACTAGTGTCTTTCGAGCGTCGGCGTCTAGTCAGCACTATAGAAAACGTTGCGTCGAGCAGCAGCCATAGAGTTGGCTAGACGCCGACGCTCGGGAGATGCTAGTGTGGGGTAGCCCTCAGAGTTATTACCAAGTCGGTACCTCCCGTAGTAGCCGACTATGTCTACGAACTTACGATACGAAGGCCATTAGATATTCTAGTCAGACTATTATCGCGGTAGATAAAACGCCTGCATTATCAGAGCGTGACGGATGCTTTTTGCATAGCGATAAACGATATATATATACCTACAAACGTTTACTTACTTGTACGATATACAAACGTTTACTTGTATTTAATAACATCAGGGGCCCGTTTCTCAAAAGCTTGTAACTTGTAATACCAGCGGATGTCACTTTTTGGCAGCTTTAGTTAGAAAGGGACTTACACTTGTATTAGTAACTTTTGAGAAACGGGCCCCTGTATGTAGGTTTGATTTCCAGAAGAGTTAAACTTGTAGGTATTGTCATAAGATTACCTACAGTCAGTAGCAGAAGTTGCTAAGCGGGCGAGGTGCTCAAAATTACCTTGACACACTCTTATTCTCTTAACAATAAAGTCGTGTCAAGATCATTTTGAACACCTGGCCCGCTTAGCAATTTCTGCTGCTGACTTGACCCGCCACAACACCAACTTCGTTTACGCTTGACTCTCAAAAACCTCGCGTGATATTACGTAAGAACTGTTTTTACCCTACAGAGCTTTGTAATCCCCCGGCACCCGACTGACCCTTCGAAACCCTTACGTGATTAATGAATAACCCCTCATTGACAACTGGCAGTGGTTAAAAATAATTCGAGTTTTCTCGAGCTCCCTGTATAGGCAACTGTTGACCCTTACTTTTATTTTATTTGTTATTTATTGTGATACTTTACTTGACTAAATAATTTGACCTTAGTTTCGGGCAAATAAATCAACGAATATACGACCCTTATCGTTCTTGTCAAATTATCATATTGACAATATACTCGTAAAACATGATTATTGAATAAGAATAAGTATTATAGTAAACAAGGAGTTTGTTTAGTAGGTGTTAAGGCTTAAATGTTACTACTATACTTAACTAAATATGGACCGCTGCTGGGGCCCGTTTCTCAAAAGCTTGTAATAAAAGTGGTCAAAAAGTGACATCCGCTTGTATTACAAGTTTCAAGCTTTTGAGAAAGTCTGAATTTTTTTTTATTAGTCCTTAAATTGTTACGAATACTTTTCCGGCTGAAAGTATTATTACTGAATCGCGATTAGAAAGGGATTGAGATAGCTGTCAATCCATATTGATTTTGACGTAAGTGTATGGAAATCTGTTATTTCTAATCCCTTTCTGATCGCGATTCAGTAATACTCGTAAACATAACTATCAAAACTTTTTTTAACAGGCTTGCGTTATTGACATGCTACGAGTACAAGTCGTCTACAACTCGTATAAGAACGAGTTAAATTTACTTCGGCTTTTCCACGAATTACTTATATACAATTACTTATATGCTAATATTTGAAACAATATGAAGAATTACCTATTGAAAATACCTATATTATCCATACGAGAGGCGAACTTATGACATAAATGACTTGGCTAAGAAATATCTCTCTAACTTTAAAAATATCGTTAATATAATACCTAATATGATAATAGAACCTTTCATTTCCCCATTCCTATCATATTCAAATCAAGAAACCTATAAATAATTCAAATAAATACTTCACTCAAACATTATCCATTTTCTTTGCCATAAGATTTGAGACGAAACTATTTTTAGATTCTTAGTCAGGCAAAGCTTTTAGTAACTAGGCTTTTACCTAGATTTTAGATTAACATTTCAGTCTGAAAACAACGCAACGTAAGGTATTACTCGGGTCGGGTACGGAAAAACCTAGCTTTTTATTACCGAGAAGGCCTTGGCACCAAATAAATTAAGTTTTTATCGGACACGCGTATCGCAGACTCGTTAACAACACAAATACCAAACTATAAACATATATGCACCACATAAACACACATATAGTATACCCGTTACATAAAACCTCCAAGAAGGCTTAAGTTTACGACTATTTTAAGAATAAAGCCAAAGAAATCCAATTTGGAACGTTACATAAACAGAAAAAAGTTAATCCAATTAAAAAAATATCGCATTTTAAAATAGGAACTCACCCGCCCCGTTCAGAAATCTCCAAACAACGCGTCGATTTTTAAAAACATTCGAATCACAGGCACTATTTAATTTAGGAATATTTACAGTTTTATTTACAGGTCGTGTCCATTTTCGCTGTGGTACTGGCTGGTTGAAACGTCAGTTATTCCGCATATTTTTGCGCATGCGTGTTAATGGCGGATGGTGGGTCGATACGATAAGGTATCGCTAAGGCTGCGCCCTCATGCCGACTTTGGGGCGACGGGGTAGGAAACGAGGTCACGGTTCGTATTCACCCGCGCTTCGGTGTTGCCATGTTTGTAACGTGTTACCAAGGTTATGTTTAAAGTTGGCTGCGTTTCGTTTTACGCAGTATTTACGTGTTTGCTTAAGTTGTTGTTAATGTTATGAATGTCGCTTATAGAGTCTGTGCGGAAAGAGAAGGTAGAATGTATTGGATCCCATACATTTCACAACTTTTCTCTTTTCGCACAGACTCTATTAAAAACCATTTATTTTGATAAAATTTTTCGACGACTTTGATCAAAAGCATCGAAACCCAAATGAGAGACCCAATGTGTAACTTTCATCTGTTTATTTTATTTATATAATGCGATCAAATCTTTTCGCTCTAAAATACTTATCATTTTGAGCATCAAAGTATACTTTAATAAACTAATACACGAGAATGCTGTAGCTGCCACAAACATAAGTAGCTGTCAGTTTAGGATTTTTGAAGTGGAAACTTCTTTAGGGGCGCTGTGCACTTTTTGTGATGGGGAAAAAATGGATGTCATTGAGTTTTCACTTCTGTCGGCTCTCCCGGAGTGCAACACGTTGTTTTTCTCCCTTATTTTGCCCGACCCGACTTATCATTGTGCAGGGATGTAATTAGGAGCGCGCGTCACGCGCTCCTAATGTCGGGGTACGCGCGCTCCGAATGTCGGGTTTCGCCCGACCTGTTTATAGCGTGTAGGGCGCTTCAGGCGTCCTGGAACTAAGAGCTCGCGTTCGCGCTCTCCAAATGTACAGCCCCCTCCACACTGGCGCGAAGCCGCGATTCACGCACAGTCTGGCGGGGGCTTAGGGCTTCGCCCGACTTATTATAGGGCTCTAGGAGGATGAGAAATGAAACAGATAGTGTTGTTAGTATTTAATCATGATCACTGGTGAGGTAGCGCACCTCGGGGTCTCGGGCCGCGCGGCCGCGCAGGCGCGCCAGCACCGCGCGGCCGCGCGCGCTCCGCGCCGCCAGCGCCGCGCCGACTATTAGCACGCAGAATACTAGCAACGTTATCACGCCCGCCGCTGCGCTGGACCCTGAGAGAAAATAGTTATTTTCACCACACCTGAGCGCCTACCGCGAACCACGTTCGACGTCTTGCCTCTCTGTCGCACTTGTAAATTCGTACGCAAGTGTGACAGGGAGGTAACACGTCGAACGTGGTTCGCGGTAGGCCCTCAGCTCGGAAAGGCTTACTTTGCACTTCAAAAACTGATAGCAAAGTTTCATTTTATTCACATGTGAGGCGAAGTAATCAAATGTAAATTTTGAGTTGTTTTCTTATGTTTGCTGGTTGATTTGAATTTTAAATGATGATTTTTAATGATAAATATTTAATAACATTCATTTGGATTTGATTTGTTTTGTTTTTGTTTGATATCTTACAGTTAATATTTTCTTCGGATTAGTGTGGTGAAAAATGTTGTGTTTCACACTCGGGGGCAAATTTTGTTTAACCCTCGTGCTTTGAAACCCTCGCAACGCTCAAAATTCCATTTTTCGAACCACTCGCTACGCTCGTGGTTCAATTTTGGCATCTTTCGCTTGCTATAACTATCGTTTTACAAGGGGGCAAAGTTGTTGTTTAACCGCTAGTGCTAATATTGATACCCGAGCAAGCGAAAGATTCCAAAATTGAACCACGAGCGTAGCGAGTTATTCGAAAAATGGAATCTTGTGCGTTGCGAGGATCTCAAAGCACGAGGGTTAATCAATGTTTTACCCCCGAATGAAACAAAATTTTTCACCACACCAACCCGAAGAAAATATTAACTGTAAGATATCAAGCAAAATCAAACAAAATAAAATCTAAATGAATGTTATTAAATATTTATCATTTAAAATTCAATTCAACCAGCAAACATAAGAAAACAACTCAAAATTTGCATTTGATTACTTTGCCTCACATGTGAATAAAATGCAAATTTGCAATCACTTTTTTAACAATCAAGAGAGCCTTTACCAGTCGATGTGGACGTGGTGAAAAGAAAATTATAGGCCAGGACTGCCTCATTTCAAACATAGAGAGAATCATACTGTCTTTGTCTTACGCTAATGCTAGCACCCAAAAAAAAGGATGACTATAATTGTATTGGCTCAGCAATCACGGATTGTGACTGTACGTACCTTTTGACTTGTCTTGCACAATTTTCTTCGCTGCGCTTGCATGTTTCGCTCTATCCACGTCTCTTCGGACCTCGGCCGTTATTCCTTTTACAGTAGTCGTAACCAGTACCTTAGTAGCCACTTTAACCGTAGTCATCTTTACAGGAGTTACAGGTATATGTGTTCCGTATGGTATAGTAGTCGGAATTGGTCTAGGGCGTTCCGTAGTCGTTGTAGTAAGCGCAGGTTTAGGAGTAGTGGGTTTAGGAGTAGTGGGTTTAGGGGTAGTGGTTGTAGGTCTAGGGGTAATGGTTGTAGAGGTAGTAGTGGTAGGTAGAGTAGTGAATATAAGTTTTTCTGTTCTTGGGGCGTCTGAAGGAGTTTTCGTTGTGGTTGTATCGTCGTCGAACCTATTGGCTGTAATAAAAAAAACAGTGTTAAGTTTCAACAATAGGTATATAGGTTATAAGTACTGGTAGTTTGTCGATGAGTTAGATCAGTTCAAATAACAGACGATGTTGGCGCATAAATAGATTGATAAAGAATTCTTAGTGTAAGGCCTGAGTGGACGCTCGAAGCGGAGCGTTAGGCGGGGCGTGCAGCGTGGCTGTGGGCTCACGCGTGATGTGAGCAGCGTGCACTAAGGCCGCTCCTATACGTGCGCATTTGTTTAACATGCACGCCGCACGCCCCGCCTCGCTGCACGCCCAACTCGAGCGTCCACTCAGGTCTTACACTAATACGTTTTTTATTGGAAGTAATAATCCGCTCACCCAAGTCCGAGTTGAAGACACAGACTTCAAGAAAGTCGGCACAGCAGTCGCTGTCGCTGATGCAGGCCGTGCTGCACCCGCAGCCTCGGTGCGGTGTTGTCTGCTCCGAGCAGCGCCCCGCGCAAGACTCCGCTTTAACATACAAAGATACAAGAATTGTGAGTGCTAGCATAAGTGCGTAATAGGCTAAGAGAATAGTTATTTGTACAACAAGAGATCAAAGTTTGATATTTCTTCAAGTGCTTATTTTGAGTCCCGTGCAAGCGAAAGATTCTATACTATAGTAATTTAGAATCTTGAGCGTAGTAAGGGACTCAAAAGCGCACGAGATGTAAATAACTTTGGTCTCGTGTAGTTCACAAAACTTTTCACCTCAGCAGTGAGAACATATTAGAGAACCCGAAAAATGTATTCCTTCTTCATCACTTACCTCTATTCACTCATGTTTTCTTAAGATACTCGTATACCAACAATTAAGTTTTCACCTCAACAGCTCGAACAAGGGTACTTTGCTACTTAAAAACAGTGAGCAAAATTGCATTTTGCTCATTGAGTGAGACTGTGAGACTGTGACTGTTGCTCACTGTTTTTAAGTAGCAAAGTACCCTTGTTCGAGCTGCTGAGGTGAAAAAATATATACTTACCTAATAGGCAAATCACTGATAGGAACCCTAGTGTAAATTTCATTCGATCGCATGACATGCGTTTGCGTTATGTTTTTCCGGTTTTTCGACAGCGCGCCAAGCGGGACGTTTTGAAAACTCGTAATCCCATACAAACTGACATTTAACGCAAACGCGTACGTCACGTCACGATATTGAATCTAATACCTTTAAACGAGCAATTCTTGTATATTTAATTATTTATATGTACATATATATACGTTACGGGGATCTCGGGAACGGCTCTAACGATTTCGATGAAATTTGCTATATGGGGGTTTTCGAGGGCGAAAAATCGATCTAGCTAGGTTTTATCTCTGGGAAAACGCGCATTTTTGAGTTTTTATATGTTTTCCGAGCAAAGCTCGGTCTCCCAGATATTGAAATTTACACTAGGGGACCTAGGGGTAAGGAATAGAGTTAATACTTACGTATATCTTCAGCCGGAGTGACGGCGCTAGCGAAAGCCTGTTCACACTGAGGTCCCGATAGAATAGCTACGTCGTCTATGGCGATGTCACTGGTGAAGCTGGTGCCTCGGATACCCTCGATTACTATCTGGAAACCAATAAGTAGTTTAAGAGGAATTAAAGGAGACTTTCATTTTGAGAATGGAAAACTTATCTCCACAGGTAAATATGCAATTTTTTGACACTTAGAAGGCACATCAGGCGGCTTAGCCAAGGTGACAATCGCTTGCGCTTCGCCATCGAATCGCTTTGTGTCTCTCTATCACTCTTCCATATTAGTGTGACAGTGACAGTTGCGTTTCGTTCGCTACGGAGCGTTAGCGATTGGCATGTTGTCTACGGGGCCAGGGGGCCTAGCCAAGACCAAGATGCCAATCGTTGATAGAAAACGCCAATCGAAATAGTCACATGACTCTTCGTAGCATCTGTCATTCCCTATACAATTATTTACTCATTTGTCGATGTACGATTGTCATCAGGCCCCAGTTCTTATTAACGAGTGGTAAAACTCTCTGTCTCGGGCGATATCATTTGTACCATCGCCCACACTGTTAACTGACTGTTCGTAAACCTTATTACAAAAGGCATAAGGGCCACCGATAGACAGTTAAGACTGTTAAGAGTGTTGCAGTTTGTACTAACCTGAAAATTATCAGAAACGTCTTTAAGGTACGACACGTTTCTGAACCATTCGTCTCCCTGGTTCCCCCACTTCTCGAACAGGAGGTACTGTTCTCTCGTCTCGCTATCGTCCAGGATCTGGTCTTTCTGGCTTTCAGGTATTTGGTACACTCGGAGACCGCCGATGGACCTGGAAAGGCAAGGATCGGTGTTGTTAACTGGCCATATGTGAAAATTATTGCAGCGAGGGGAGACCGATGGTAGGTAATTTGTGTTAGCAATTGAATGAAATGCCGTAAACCTTAGAGTGGAGGCCCAGGGAAGGGGTCGTCACCCACCAGAAAGATGGGTGAATGCCTTAAGGGTGACACGCGGGCCACGACTGGTTCCAAAAGATGAGGGACAGAAAGTCTTCGGTGGATTTGGAGGAGACATATGTCCAGAAACAGGCAAACTAGATGCTGCAATAGATATATTGAGACTTGGGACAGATTGAGTGAAATCTTCAGAAATGTGAGTTCCACAATCGATTGGCAAGCTAACTGATCATTGGTAAACCTTTGCAATTTGCAATAAATGGTGAGTATGAGCATAGAGAAAAAAATATGAGTTAGCTAACTCGAATCGCAACCTTTCTAAGGAGAGACTTTGCCTCCTTGTGTGTGTTCTTGCGGGTCACTTCTGGATGAGATTAGCTCAGGACCGGGACAAGTGGCGCACTAGAAGAGAGGCCTATGCTCAGCAGTGGGCGATAAAGGGCTGATATGATGATGATGTGTTCTGCCGCTTCTACAATGGGCTATGCTCTGAAGAATTGTAGACATGATGCCGTTCTATCACTGCACCGCTCGCCGTCGGCAGGATGTAGGTATATCCTCACACCCTAGAACCTACAAATGGTGGCGGACTATGCGGTTTAGGAGGGAATTCCACCGCAACCTCCCGTTTGAAATGGATTGTGCTCTGGAGAATTGTATGACATGATGCCGTCCGCTTTCTATCACCGCACCGTTCGCCATCGGCAGGATGTTCATCCTCACAACCTAGGAATGGTGGCGGACTGCGGTTTAAGAGGAATTTCCCCGCAACAGGAGGTCCTGTTTAAAAGTGATATGCCTAAATCTTTATAAGTATTATCTTACCTCCCATACATGTGGTAGAAGAATGAAAAGCAGCCATTCTTCTCCAGACCCCCGGCGTACACCGGCGAGATGAGACGCGCCGTGTCGTTCTCCGACTTAGAGGAGCTTTCGATGTACATGTAGTAACCTGAAGATAAGCAATATTTACCTCGTAATTATTTTTAATTTGTATTATATAGGTGGCAAACGAACAGACGAATCGCCAGATGGTAAACAATTAGCGTCGCCCATGGACACCTGCAGCACCAATAGGCTTAGCACAGAAGCGTCGCGACAGACCGCGACAGCATAGATATTTAAACTACCCGTCCCTATGATACGGGTAGTCTCTATTCTTGTGGGCGAGATATTTTCACGGCGCTTCTGTGCTAAGCCCTCAGAGGTACCTACCCTTTAAAAACCTGAACACACCTTTTTAAAAATACCTCATACTGAAGTTTAAAAGAACCTCATACTGTAGCCCCTGGGGCTGTCCATAAATTACGTCATCTATTATTGACGATTTTTGTATACCCTAAAATCATCCAAAAATCATGCCTCGAATGACCCCGTTTCCTCCTACGTCATGCTACCATCATCCGATGTCCCCCAATTTGAAATGACGTAATTTATGAATAGCCCCCCTCGAGAAAAACTCGGCAGGGAGTTCATTCCACAGCCGGAGCGTCCGCGGGAGGAAATTCTCCTTAAACCGCACAGTCCTCGACCGTTTCGGTTCTAGGAAGTGAGGACGAAAACCCTGCCGATGGCGAGAGTTGCGGTGGTATAAAGCGGCCCCTGGCATCATGTTAAACTCAAAATTACCTGGCTTGCCTTCCCCGAAGGTATGATCGAACGCCGGTCCCGTAAACAGAAAGGAACTAGGCGTCTTCTTATTAATCCTCGTCCAGTCAAAATCGTGGCGCGAGTCCTGCGTCCATCCGCACAGAGTGGGAGTCTCGAAGTCACAAGATAGCTCGACGGGTGCAGGATCTGTTGGATTATAATTATTAGCGTTACTTAGGTACACAGACAATCCAACCTCTAGACATAGCATAGTCGCGCTACCCCCTCTGCCACACATACGGTAGCGTTACTCCATCTTCGAGTCAATCCCGTGCCGTGATTGGTCCGTGTCTTTGAACGGACCAATCACGGCACGGGATTCGCTCACCTCGTCCCCCCGCACCCCCGTATTTTTGGCAGCATCGGTTTCATGAAAGAATTGGCCTAAGCTCAGTCTAGAGGTTGGATTGTCAGTGCTTAGGTATATAAGACCCGGGGGTATGTCCTTAAACTACGTCCAGTAGAGAGGAATGGGCACTGTGAATTTCATCTCATCTTGTGTGGCAGGGCATAGCACAGCGGATGTATAAGCTTGTTTGCCACTGACGTAGTATAAAAAAAAGGTATGGCAAGGGAAAAAGGGGCTTTACTGTCACGGCGTACTTATGTAAAGTCAAACGCTCTATGTAATTGGCAGAAATAAAGAATCTAGTTCTAAATAAAATACCGAAGAACTATCGTTCACGTTGATATGTAAGTTGTTTGCTGTGCAACTTCACAAAAAAGGTTTAGAATCTCTGTTTCTGTGTTCTTCTAGAGTTTGATGATCACGTAATGTATGGAATGAAGTATAGTGAGAGCTATGGGAAGACAAGGTACCTGACACGCAGACAGGAACAGTCCCATTCCACTTCTGACCGTCGCAGAAGAGCGTAGCGGAGCCCGAGTAGCCGGGGAGACAGAATATGTTCAACCAAGCGTTCCTGTGTGTGGGCATAATAATGGCGTGATCTATTCTAGGCATTGTGCAGCCGCTACCTGTAATGGAGAATCATTTTTGAAGGTCACATTCTATTAAGGATTGAATGAAGTATTATGTTTTAAATAGCTAATAGCCCCTCTTCCTATATATAACTATATTCTCTAAATATCTAGAAACGGGAGGGAAATTTTATAGGGATAAAATAATGGGTCGTCAGGAGATACGTCAATATTTGACCAACTAAAGAGACAGAGTCCATAAAAATACATATTTTGGTCATAAAAGCTAATAGTTTCGAGAAACCGTACATGGAAAATATATGGGAATCCATGGTTAGAAACGAAGAAACGTCTATTGTCTTATGAAAACTACATTCGAGAAACAGAGAATCACTACATAGTATAAAACAAAGTCGCTTCCCGCTGTCTGTTCCTATTCTTTAAAACTACGCAACGGATTTTGATGCGGTTTTTTAATAGATAGAGTGATTCAAGAGGAAGGTTTACGTATAATGTGTTAGCCCGTGCGAAGCCGGGGCGGGTCGCTAGTTATGTGATAACTTACGGACGCAGACAGGTTTGGGCATATCCCACCTGCCGCCTAAGCAGGTGGCGTACTTGTCTCCGACCAGCTGGTACCCTGACAGGCACTCGTACCGCGCCATGCGCCCGCGCTGCTTGAGACGCGCGGTGCCGTGCGCGATCTCGGGCCGCGCGCAGGTCCTGGTGGGCTTCAGGCGGGAGAAGCTGTATTCTGGAACAATATTGAGATTATTATACAATTTAAGAACAAAAGCTTCACCCATCTATGTTTTAAGGGAGTTCCCTCTGCCAACAAACTGTCCTGCAGTTTGGCAGAAGAAGAAAAAATGTAAAATTGGATTTTTCTACTGAATAATGTTTTTTTTTATGTAAAATTAAGGACACTAAGCACAAAAAATTTCGTACATTGACCCGCTATTTCCTATCTCTATCGCATGCGCGTAATTATATTTCTGTCTCGCCCATGATGCCAGCGGTATTTTGGCGGCGGAGGCCAAAGACCACAGGGCCCCTATCAATAAATCTAATGGTCTGAGGGTGTCTGGCCAAGTTAAAAAGGTCACCTCAGGCAAACTCGATGAAGCGGTGAGGGCTCGGGAGATCGAGACTGATAGAGAAAAATCACAAGATCTGATTGGTCAAAATGAATGAATGATTAAAGGAATGGAATTCCTTGCCGGCGTCTATATTTCCGAGCTCATATAACCCGGCAACCTTCAAATCAAGGGTGAACAGGCACCTTCTGGGCAGACTCGCTCCATCGTAGGCCACGTCTTCGCC
The DNA here is from genome assembly GCF_948474715.1 of Cydia amplana. Classification (NCBI taxonomy): domain Eukaryota; kingdom Metazoa; phylum Arthropoda; class Insecta; order Lepidoptera; family Tortricidae; genus Cydia; species Cydia amplana. The sequence continues at coordinate 11,139,464 of NC_086090.1, forward strand.
TCGGCTAGTCTGTGGCCATGAGTAAGCCCATTTTTAATTTAAAAAAAAATCTTCTTGCTCCCCCTCGGTCATCTAGTAAGTTCTACATCAAATCCTTCACTTTCCAGTCTGTAAGGATGTGGAATGCTTTGCCCATTGATGTAAGACGTGCTCAATCCATTTTAAAAAACGTCTAAAAGAGCACTATTTATCTCTTTCTTAGTCTTAGTCATTTCATTCTTATAAGTTAATTCCCTTTTATATTTTCGCTACCTGGCCATTACTTCTCTCGCTTAAATGCTTAATATTTATTTATGTAGTGTATTATTGTAATTTAAATAAATTATTATTCAGAAAAAGCCTGGGGCACTAGACTCTAGAGGCTTGGGTCACTTTTTCTGAGTACCTATATGACATTTATTTCAGTTTATAATTTATATAGTAGTGTGACTAGTACTCGAAATAATAACAAATTAAAATATTTTCTGAAAATAATTTAATTTGTTCTAGTAAATTATTATTCGTCTTTTTTTTCTTTGGGTATGGAAAAGATATACAAATCGAATCCCCACCCCAGTATACGCGGTAGGTATCCAACGATTTTCGTATGTTGTCTCTTACATGCATTATAATCCCAGATTTTCTGACAAATTCCCGCCATCACATTGTAAATTGTTTTTATTGATTATAATTATAAATCTTTCCGCTGTTTTCGAGCTGGCATCCGTCGGAAGCACGAGAGGGCATAGCGTCCGGCTGATAAAAATGTTACCTACAGTACAACCGCATTTATTTTGACGGACTTGTGTTTTTGTAGTTTAAATTGCACATGATTGTTATCTTAATCAGTCAATAGACATTCAGTAGTACATATACTGGACATAGGAGTATATTTTTCAGCTTGGGCGTATTTACCCCAGGGCCAAGGGTGTCATGGCCCGGGGCGGCAGACTATAAGGGGCGGCAAATCAGGGTTTTTATCCTTGTATGATATAGGTACATATTATTATCATCACTTAATGGGGCACCAAATCTTTAAAATACGCCTCTGTATTTCTGCCACTCTATTGTCGAGGCGTTAGAGTGCGTCTTGAGATATTTTTGAGCACCTCAGCCGCTCCGATATATCTGATAGTGACTAACTATTTCATTATTTTAACTGTTTTAAGGTACAAGAAGGATATTAAAGTATTTTTCCTGATAGACGTGACCAATTTAATTTCACCCACCATCATTTACGTAAAATACTAAAATATAATGTCCACCAATGGTTGTCGACTTACGGAAAAGCCCAGGAAAACGCCACTTTTTGCCACGGCTCATAGGAGCCTGGGGTCCGCTTGGCAATTAATCCCAGGCGTGGCCACTAGTTTTTACGAAAGCGACTGCCATCTGACTTTAAATCCCATTAGACCTTATTGGGATTAGTCCAGTTTAGGGTTTGCAATCCGGATCCGAAATGTGTGATATTATCCGGAGCTGGATCCGAATCCCCCCGGATTCGGATAATATCCCCATATTTTCATACATTTCGGATCCGTCGTGCAAACCCTAGTCCGGTTTCCTCACGATGTTTTCCTTGACCGAAAAACGACTGATAAATATTACTAAGACTCCGCTGTCCGTCCGTCCGTCCGTCCGTCTGTCACCAGGCTGTATCTCACGAACCGTGATAGCAAGACAGTTGAAATTTTCACAGATAATGTATTTCTGTTGCCGCTATAACAACAAATACTAAAAACAGAATAAAATAAAGATTTAAGTGGGGTTCCCATACAACAAACGTGATTTTTGACCGAAGTTAAGCAACGTTGGGCGGGGTCAGTTCAGTACTTGGATGGGTGACCGTTTTTTTGCTTGTTTTGCTCTATTTTTTGTTGATGGTGCGGAACCCTCCGTGCGCAAGTCCGACTCGCACTTGGCCGGTTTTTTCATACATTTTGTATGTGTCCCGGCAATTAGAACGCAGACATATTATTTTTTAAGGACGACCCCATATAGTATTAACTTCCAAGCTAATGGTGTTCCCCGGTAAAATATGAAGTGGTATCTTATAGCTAAAATTTAAAGAAACACTGATTTCAATATTCATCTCGCGGAATACGCCTAATAGGGTTAAAAATAACCACAACTTGTATATTTAGTTTAGGTACTATTAGGTACACTACTGGGAGCGCTGGTGCCCTAGCGGTAAGAGCATGCGACTTTCAATCCGGAGGTCGTGGGTTCAAACCCCGGCTCGTACCAATGAGTTTTTCGGAACTTATGTACGAAATATCATTTATTTACCAGTTGCTTTTCGGTGAAGGAAAACATCGTGAGGAAACCGGACTAATCCCAATAAGGCCTAGTTTCCCCTCTGGGTTGGAAGGTCAGATGGCAGTCGCTTTCGTAAAAACTAGTGCCTACGTCAAATCCTGGGATTAGTTGTAAAGCGGACCCCAGGCTCCCATGAGCCATGGCAAAAATGCCGGGATAACGCGAGGAAGAAGAAGAGTTACACTACAAATTAAGGTTTAAATTCCAATTTCTTCCCAGGATTAAAACCGAAACGGGAAAATCAAAATTCTCAATACATTTGTAACGTAAATTTAAACATACACATTACACAATAACCTATTTTACCCTTATTTTTTCGTACCTAAGTTAAATAAAAAATGTACCTATTGAAGAAACTATAATTAGTAGCAGCAAATAGTAAAAATAGAATACTCACGCGCTTCCATCGGCACTAAACAAAACAAAAACAGATAAAAAAACTTTGTCATTTTGAAAACACTTAAAATTAATTTTAATAAAATATATTAATTTTTATCCTAACGACGTCACTGTCGGGGCTAGACTGGGTCCTGTGACATTTCTACTACAATTATAAATCATTCCATGTATTTAAACAAAGATTATTATGTGTAGAGTGGTAATTCGCTATTAAGGTATTGATGCGTAGTACCTACTATATAAAGGCCACTTGCACCATTCCACCAAACCGTAGACCCAGTGTCAAATTGTACTGGTAACCATGGTAACTCCAGGTTCAACCAGTTAACCCCGGGTTACTGAAGGGTGCAAGTGGTGCTAAGTGATGTACCTACAGATTGAGGATAACGCAGGGGCCCGATTTGACTCAAGAAAGATAAGAAGGAGGTAAAAACGTGATAAGGTCAATTCATAGCAAAGGCATGAAAGCCTCATAAGAGGTAGTGGCAAAACGTCTCAGGTCGGGCCCCTGGCCGCGTAGCCAACATGCCAATCGCTTACGCTCCGTAGCAATTGAAACGCAACTGCCACTGTCGCACTAATATGGAAGAGTGATAGAGTGACACAAAGCGATTCGATGGCGAAGCGATAGCGATCGTCACCTTGGCTAGGCCGCCTGGTTCGAGAAAGGCCTTAATTTGACCGATAGTCCTAAAAGCCTCAAAGCACACCGCAAGGCATTGCCCATTTGATAAATTTGCCACCGGCAGATAGTTTACGTCACTTGAGCCTCACCGAGTCTCCGTGCTTGTAGGCACAATCCTCGCCCCAAACAGTCACTCCACAACAATTTCTCTTTTGTTTTTTTGCCAGGATGCGCACACGCAGCTATCGCACGGAAACCAACCATTTATTCCAAAAAGGCCTAAGCACTTAAACGATCATAAACATTTACCCGATTTCGCACCTTATCTCGTTGGAATAAAGAATATTTTTGTACACATATTTATGACTCCGACTGTGCATATAAGTCAGCTTGGTCTGGTACGGTAGCGATATTCTAGTGAATGCTATCTGTTGGTATTTACGAGGGAGATTATAAAGAATTTTGATAATTAGTTATCAAAACCGCCCCTAACGATTTGTGAATCACTCGTTATAGTGAAAAAGTGGGATTTTTAGGGAATATTTCATTTTAATGTCATTTATAGTTGCTATACCTACCTATGCGTTTTTTAACCCTTGCATTGCATTACAATATAAACAGGTACCAAGAAATGATGTGGAGGATGGTACAAGTTGAACAAGTTTGTTTAACCATACCATACCTATACCTGGCCTGGTGTATCAATTTGGAATTTTGATAATAGAAAGTTTGAAAAATGTAGGCGCTTAGAATCGAGCTCCGATACAAATTTAGAATTTCGCGCCTTTTTCTGCTCTTCTTTTGTCTCCATGAGGAAGACTCCAGTGTCCGAGGAGGAGCAGGATCATGTCCAAGAGGTTGCATTAGAGGCAGTAATAATCAATTTTCGTTTCTTATTTTTTTAAGTACCTAGAAAAAAAAAACAATGTTTTGAAGTTAAAAATTGAAATACGCTCCTGACTGACACAACGGATTGGCTTAAAGGACTCGCATCCAGGCCATAACTGTTTAAAAAAAAAAAAAGACGCAACGGAGTACGTTCGAAAACTAAAAGGAATCACTTCATTCAGTCAAGCTCGTTTTGTTTAAACCTATATATTTATAAGCATTTAAATGATATATCATACTAAATATATAACTGTTTGTAATAAAAACAATTTTCAATTATTTATATTTTACGCATTGTATAATATTGTAAAGTAATTATTTCGATTTCATTCCGCAATATATTTAACTGGAAAATTCTGAACGTTACTTATTATTTACAGTAATACTCGTTTCTCGTTTGTTTTGGTTTTGTTATTTAATATTTATCGAAAGAAACAAAAGCAAAAGATATGATTAAATTAAATACAGATTATGGATTAAAGCTTTACAATGTCCGACATTTGCAGACTCTGTTTATCGTTTTCTAGTGATAATATGCGGCCATTAACCGATTGTGATGGTATCGTGTATAACAGCATAAGTTTTAAGATCCATGTAAGTTATATTTCAGACTAATTAACGTGTTATTTTTAATATAATTAACATTGGATAAGGCACCTAACTGTTTTCACTTAAATTTAATTCATTACTTAGTAATAAATATGCAAGGAATATTTAATTAATGGTAAAGTATGACGACTATTTAATAACTGTTGAATCACTGTGTATTTATTATTGCATTTTACAGATTCCCTTAAACAATGTATTTCCAAATCATATATGCGGCGTATGTGTTAATAAGATGACCGATTTTAATAATTTCTGCTTGCAAGTACAAAAAAACGAGGAAAATCTGCTCAAAGAACTGAACAAAGGAAAATACGCTTTAGACAAATTTTACGAACAATTAAAAAATAAAATCAAACAAGAAAACACACTGATACATGAAAATCAAGAAGCCATTGACAGTGTAAAAGAAAATGAAGTAAAAATTAAGACTGAAGTTATTAATTCCGACTGTGATACTGATTTTGATCCCGAAGATGATGTACCACTTTTGAAAACAAGAGATAGTAATATTGGACACACAGACACAAATGTTACTAAAACTGAAATAGAGATTAAAGAGACAAATGTTTCTCCAAGAATTTTTAGTTTTAAATGTCTTACATGTTTTGAAATATTTATTAGTCAAAATAAATTGTTAAATCATTACAACAGTGTACATAAAGTCAAAGCGGAAACTAAAGGAAATCAGTATACACAAATTGATAGTGATGAAAAAATATACAAATGTAATAAATGTGACAAAACCTATGATAATGTAAGATCGGTAAATAAACATGCTAAAACACATTGTGACGAAAATTTCCATTGTAAACTTTGCGGTAAGTACATTGCATACATTGCACTATTTTATATTGAATGAATCCTCCAACGCGAGGCTAATAGTGAGTTATTGCTGTCTAAATGAAATATTTACAAATACAAATACAAGATAAGATAAGATAAAGTTTACTAAGTTCAAAAGGTTACATCACATACATAATTTCTTAAGATATGTTACATAGGATTCTCTGTCCAAGATCTTTCGCTGATACTTAAATTAGGTATAAACCTGAGCTATAAGTACCAGCTACCAAATACAAATTATTTATTTGCCAGAATACAGTGGGTATGTTGATGGTGACATAAAATTAGAAGTGCTGTGTACTCTACTCACAATTGAGCAAAATATAAAATATACTTGGTCAAGCAAATCTTGTCTGTAGAAAAAGGCGGCAAATTTGAAAAATCGCGGATTCGCAACACTACGGTTGAATTGTTCGAAAATCGCGTGTCATTTATATCTTATCTGTGGAACTGTTTTGTTTACATTTCATCGTTGTTCGATGTACATTGCTGCTTTTGGTTTGTTTCCTAGGGATACCATACTTTAGTTTGTTTTACATTGCTACTGACATATCCTGCTTGACAGACTATATTGTAACAAATACTTCTTTAACATTGCCTAAACCGCTAATAAGTTTGCATTAAGACCATCTGTTGTTACCTCTATCCAATTATCATTGTTTATGTTTCTCTACATGTAATGTTAACTGTGTGATGCACACCTCAATAAAGAGTATTGTATTGTATATTTTTTTGTGTTGTATATTTTCGAGTAGACTATAAAAAATATTTTTGGTTTTTTGATCACTACAGGAAGGACATATAAAACTGTGTCAGAAATCATAAGACATGGCAGAGCTCACAATGGTATGAAAATGTCTTGCTCATTGGGATGTGGCTTTGCTACAGTGTACTCCGGAGCCCTGAAGAGTCATGAGCGAAGGCACAAGGAGGAATTTAAGGTAATCCTTTGATTTATTCTATACACTATACACTACACTACATGCATACTTTATAGAAACATGATCTGACAATTTTACTAAAGTCTATTTTTTTATTCGGTAGACTGAAATGACAGCTAATTGTATGAACATGAAATGTCATTTCATACTATTAACTGTCATTTCAGTCTACCGAATAAAAAAATAGACTTTAGAGAGACTACACACACACACACACACACACGCACACATACCACATACACACACACACACACACACACACACACACACACACTGGGGAGCTTATTCTATAAAGTGTTATATGTAAATACTGCAAATAAATTGACTGCATGTTGTGCATGATATTAAAATATTGTACACCATAAATATGGTAGACTGCGGAAAAGGATTTATCTTAATTAGTGTTATATAAAACCATTTTGAAAACCTTCGAAAGAGACATAACATAGGGCTGGTCCCTAAAATATATAAAAGTTAAAAAAAAGTCATATAACTTATGAATACATAAAAAAATTAAAAGATCTATACGTACAATAAAAAGAAGCCACCTTAATTATCAATTGCTGTATTTTCTAGTTCAAATGTGAGACCTGTGGAAAGAGCTTCCAAGTGAAGACCTGGTATGAACAGCATCAGAACATACACACTGGGGCTAAACCATACACCTGCGATATATGCGGAACGGCGTTTCATATGGACAGGTGGGTATAATCGCAAAACTAAACTAACTCGGCTCAGCGACCCAAAGAGGATCTTGGCCTCCGAAACGAGAGCACACCATTTTTCCCGATCCTGCGCCGTTTCCTGCCAATTATCGGCTTGAAGCTGAAAGCTGACAGATCCGCTTCCACGCTGTCTCCCCAGCGGTATCGGTAACCAGTCGGTCTTCCCAGGTACGCCCTCTTGGCATGCTCGTGAAGTTGACCACCCCATATCGTTTGCCCGCAAATGGCATATCTATATCGTTAGTTCATCGTTAGTTCACGTTTGTTCAGTAGGTAAAATCGTAAGGACCCGATTCCATCATCGATTTTTTTTAAAAACAAAATGGGGGTGGCTGTCTTCACGCTAGCCACCCCATACCACTTTTTGCAAGTTTTTTTGGTCTAGATAGCAAGATATTCGTTAGTTCATGATTGTTCAGGCATTGGAATCGTTTGGACCCGATTCCTTCATTTTTTTATTTTTTTTAAAGTGGGGTGGCTGTCTTCACGCTAACCTCTATGCAGCTCGGTCCTCTCCCATACCCAACATAATCGCAAAAAACCTACGAATTTTGTAGGAACTTCTGTAACAGGGTAATTTAACCTCCTAAGTCTGTACATTACAATGTACATATTTGTTGCAATTTAATTTGAACTTTTCATAAAATAGAGTGCCTACCATTTCTTTTGTTTCATTGCTTTTGCATTTACTGCCAGGTGTGTGCACTATCCTTAGTCGCTTTTCGCTACATACGGTTTTTTCCCATGTTATCGGTTACGCTACGCTCGTAGCGCGTAGCAACCGCTGGCACTGAATGTGTTAAAGAACAAGGTTCAATTTAAAAACTTTCTATGGCGGGTCTTACGTGGTAAGGAGATTTTTACAAATGACACGAAATTTTCACAATTTTTTTGCGATCTAAGACAGTTTTATTTATTAATATGTGACGTTATCTATGAAAAGGGACCTTATTGTCGATGGCGCTTACGCCTTTGTTAACGAATGCTCCGATATAAATACAATGCCGCGCGACGCTGAGCGGCGTAAGCGCCATCGACAATAAGGTTCCTTCTCATAGATAATGCCCCATATTACTATTTCCTATGTAACAGGTACCTGAAGGCTCATTGCAGTGCCGTGCACCCTGAAGCGTCCTCAAAGAAACGTTACGTGTGCGTACACTGCTCCAAGCCTTGCGGGACTATGAAGGCACTTACGAGGCATTTGAAGGTACAAAAAAAACCCGGCTAGACAAAAAAAAAATACGTTAAAAAACCACAGACGAACAAACTGATATTTTGAAAGTCTTAGGGTTCATTGGTGACTACGAAATCTTATAAAGCGAGAACAAACTTCTTAGTTAAGTCATGTTCCTTTATTAAGGTGTGCAATAAAATTATTGTTATGTTTGTTTTTGTTAACATTTATTGCCTGAATATTCTACACTTACTTTATGAATTACCACGAGTTAAATCACTTTCTTTTCGGGCACCTTGGGCTCACGACTGCTAGTAGTAATTTAGACAGTTCTGAGAGCGAGAAAGAAAATGTTTCATGCGTTAGGGAAAGTTATCACGATTGTGACTGTCAGACTGTTTTGTGAGTGAAAATTTATGTGTAAAAAAAATAGCACTTTTTATTATTTGATTATGTTTCAGGAGCATGGTATAACATACAGTGTACTGTGCGATCTGTGTGGTAAAACATTATCCAGCTCAGAGCAACTCGCGATCCACAAGAGGCTACACACAGGCGTGAAACCATATTCCTGCAGGTCTGCTCACAATTTAGTGTTGCCATTTTAATCTAATACCTTTAAACGAGCAATTCTTGTTTATTTATTTATTTCTATATATATATTTCAGGGATCTCGAAAACAGCTCTAACGATTTCGATGAAATTTGCTATACGGGGGTTTTGGGGGCGAAAAATCGATCTAGCTAGGTCTTATCTCTGGGAAAACGCGCATTTTCGAATATTTATATATTTTCCGAGCGAAGCTCGGTCACCCAGATATTTACTTTTAATCGTTCATACGTTCATATATAGTGTGGAAAACACCACTTCACTCAGTCAGTAAGAATCAAGAAAATTAAATTATACTTTCTTTTGGGTGCTATTACTAGGGTAAGACAAAGACAGTGTAATTCTCTCTGTTTATGTTTGAAATGTCGTGTTGCGCGCGCTTAAGCGAAACACCCCGCCAATAGGGTCCACACAAAACGAGCTGCCTCGCGAGGAAATTTGCCGCGCGAGGCAGTTCGGTCGGTGGAGACGTGCCCCGCCCGAGGCAATGCGGCCGAGGCACATCTACACAACTGCTTCGCGCAGCAATTTCGTTCCGTGTGGACCAGCCTAATCAATATTCGTACATCATTACCGGCATCAAAATGACCTTAATTGTAAATAACAAAACTGGCCAGCTTCTATTTCTGCTCGCAGCGGATATACCGTAACGTTTTAGAAAGAAAAAGATACCATATTGTCTTATTTTAAGGATTATTTATTACCATATTAAATACCAAGAAAGCTTTTGTCTGGAGATGTCGCATAACTGAAAATATTAGCAGTGTTTTGTATTTTATACCCTTAATTTCAGCATATGCCACAAAGCTTTCGCAAGACGCTCAAATCTAAAACTACACCACATCACGCACAGCGGGGAACGCGCGCACGCTTGTACAGCGTGCGGCAAGCGCTACAGCCAGCGTAGCACGCTGCACAGACACGTGCACAGGTATAGCTGTCTCACTCTAACTGTATAGCTGTCTCTACTGACACTTCACCACATCACGCACAGCAGGGGACGCGCGCACGCGCACCCAACGTAGCACGCTGCACAGACATGCATGTGTCTGTGCCACAGACACATGCATGACATGCATAGGTACTACCTACCTGGTGTATTTAACGCCTAATTTCATAACCCAACCAACTCACAGAACTTTTGTTTTAGAAATCATGGCCATCTGTATAGTGACGCCTTTAAGAAGTTTAAAAGTAAATGGCACTGTACTGTGTATACACACATAAACATTTTCATTGTGGTTTTGTACCTGTAACAGCGGTTAAACGAGCCTATTTTGAGTTTTGAAGATAAAAATATACCTACCTACAGCCACAGAATAAATAATAGTACTAAGTACAGAATACTCACTCTCTTAACAAAACGCGTCTGTTACGATCAGCCACAGACATACAATTCGCGCTCGCGCTTGACAGACAGCTTAAGTGTGCGAAAGGGAAGCCATCGCGTATATGAACATCCCATGAGTGCGAAAAAGTCAGACTACCAATGAGAAAACGTAACCACTTTTGAGTTTGACGACGGCCGCGGACGGCCAAGAGCGTATCACGGTAATTTTCAAATTGAAAAATATACACGGATTAGGACGAAAAGTATTAAATAAAGTAATTCAGTGAAGATGGTGTCTTGTAGTGTGCCGGATTTCAGTGTTACAGTGCCAAATAATCCAAGCAAATACTCATTTCAGAGGATTTATGATATTCCGAGCGAAATTTTCATAACGATATTTTGTCAAATTAACAGCGTAAAAAGTGTAAGAAGCCGGTTTATAAAGTTCATTATAAGTTTTTCTTCCTTCGTGTGCTGTTAGCGCTGTTGGCAGCACCGCCACCTTCGAGCCAACCAATGATGTGTTAGAACGCAGCCCTGCATCTCCAGGATGCCAACATGCACGGCGAGGTCAGCGGCCAACCAGAAAGCGCGATGCTGGCGCCAGAGTTTCGCCTATGCAACGCATCTCCAGGCAGCGCGCCGCAAGCATCACTCTCTTGCATTCTAACCACCGTACCCATCGCGCGTGTCCTAGACTTATAAAGAACCTTATATATTGTACTCATTGAATACCATTAAAAATGGTAATTTAATTTAACATTTGTTTTATTTAAATAGCGCCAAAAGGGCGCAAACATAAATTGGTGACCGTGACAGGACACGCGCGGAATATTTTGAGCCTTTTTACAGTGCCTGAGCAAAGGCCGCCATCTTGGGACGCTGTGGGCCTGGAGCCGGCGTCGACGCAAGCTACCAACCAACAACACCGCGTGCCATCGCCGCCAGCTCAAGATAAACCCGAAGACACAAGAGGGAAGGCAGCGGCGACTGGGTCCGGTTCAAAACTACGAGGAGCGTCGGCGCATAGCAACAAGGCGGCAGCGCGTGGCGGCTGGCGAATCGAGGAAAGTGCCGTGAGGGGTGCCCAACATAACCCGTTTTTTACCTTACCCCTTACCACCTAACCACTTACCTTACCTTTGCCATTCTTACCTTAAATACCTTTTGCCTTAACTTTAAACTTAAAATCCTTTTGGTAATTAAAACTCAACTTAAATTTCTTTGCGTAAATTGTAACGTAAATTCAACATTCCCAATAATAATTTAGTACCTACATTGACTTTGACCTTTACTTAACCTCACTTGACAACTTACTTTAAACTCAAATACCATTGAATTCCCTTACAACCTAACCTTAAAAGAGTGCTTATTGTGTAATTATTGCCTTCATTTGTGTTTTACTTTCAGAATAGTTCTTCAAAGTGTGATAATCGTGTGCGGGCTCGCTTTCTGCCACGTTGGCATATACCTACTGTTAACAGTGTTAAGCATCTGTTAAACTTTATTTCTGCTTAAATGCCTATCGGGGCTTTCTTAATTTCATTTAAACTATAGTGAAGTGCTATTATTCATTCCATTTAAAATTTAAAGACGTACTTTTCTAAAAACCAGTGAAATTGCATGAGCCTTTTTTTATTTCGTGACGAAACCTTTTTAATCACGCATTCACGCTTAATTCATTTGCACTTAAAGGCCCAAACGTGTGTTCTCTTAAAATTTGACTTTCTTAATTGTATTCCGAGTACTTTCGCTGACCTAATCAGATTCTTTTTAACTTCACCGCTGCTTGCATCTTGGTTTGTGTTCGCATATGCACATATTCGTTTGCACAATTTCAGTGGGCAACCTGTCGAAGTGCGTGCCGCGTGCCACGAATACATCGTGCCACGCCCACATCTATCACCACGTGGCAAGTTGTCCAGTGTGAAGCCGCAAGCTGCTGCGACACACCAAGGGCACCTCTGCGTAGCTGTTGAAGTCACTAAGGGGCGTAAGCTGTTTTGCCAATTTTTATTTTCTTACGTGGATAACTTTAAACTTGCATTTAAATTAAAATTTTGTTAGACTTGCTAGCTCAGCTAAAAACATAATTCAACATGACTGAAGCAGCAAAAAGGGAAGCTCTTTTGGCAGAACTACGTGTTAAACGTGGCTCCATAAAGGGTCAGGTTTCTAAATTCCGTGGCTACTTAAAAACAATTACAGATGATGAAGTGCTAACCGGTGTTAAATTCAATGAGCTGACCTTAAGATTAAATAAAGTTATAGAGTTATCCACGCGCCTTGACGAGCTGCAAACTTCGATAGAAGTAGCTAACTCTGACAATCTTGACAGTGAACTTTTAGAACGGGACACTAATGAGACTCATATTAACACTGCTATAGCTACAGCTCAGAGTATACTTGAACGCTCTCAGGCTCAAAAAATGTCACCGGAGACTTCTGTTAAAACCTGTTCTTCAGGAGGCTGTCACTCGGAGCATCTCGGCTTCAAGCTCCCTCAAATTAAAATCTCTAAATTTGACGGATCTTATTATAAATGGATGGAATTCAAAGACCTTTATGAATCTTTAATTCATAATAATGAACACATTAAGCCTATCCATAAGTTTCATTATCTGAGTTCCTATCTTGAGGGAGAGGCTTCGAGAGTCATAGCAAATTTAGAAGTTTCCGCTGCCAACTACACTGAAGCCTGGAAACTTTTATGTGACAGGTTCAGTAACAAAAGGCAACTGATTACTAACCACTTAAATGCTTTATTTAATTTAGAGCCCATACAGCGAGAATCTGATAAATCATTAAGATTTTTAAGCGACCATGTTACTAAAAACCTCCGTGCCCTTAAAACATTGGGGCAACCAACGGAGCACTGGGATACAATGTTAGTACATTTGTTAGCGGCTAAATTGGACACTAATACTAATTCAAAATGGGAAGAGCATAGAAACACTCTTAAGGAGTGGCCCACACTTGAAGATTTTAGGGAATTTTTAAAGAATCGTGCAGATATTTTAGAAAACCTATACCGCTCAAAGCGGGACAAACAAGCTAACCACAAGCCAGAGCCTGTGGCTAATAAAACTTCATTTAAACATGATAAAAACATAAAAACCTTCATGATTTCAGAGAAACAAAGTGACAACAAGGGTCGGCCGTGCGTCGTGTGCCATGGCGATCACAGGGTGTACGACTGCCCAGTCTTTAGAAAAATGTCAGTCGACGAGCGCTGGGCGCGGGCGTCCACCCTGAAGCTGTGCCATGTCTGCCTCCGACCGGACCACGAGACCCGCGCTTGCAAGTTAAACGGCTGTCGCGTATGTAAGAGACGACACAATACATACCTACACACCTCACCAACTAACACTTCTAATAGTGGAGCTAACATGGAACAGACAGTTCAGTCTACCGATAGTGCTAGGGTTAATGTAGGGTAACTAGGGCTGTCATCCGAGCTGTCCGACTGCCGTCGTTGGTGGTCGTGTCCACTGCGCACTTATTTATTTATTCATAACAATAAAATTGTAACGGTGTCAAATCAGTGTCAGCACTTTTCTTATAAACTGTGAATATACGCGGAGTTATACAGACTGTGTAATGGATACAATTTCACAACGTTGCGATGACTGGTAGAGACGCATTTAATAGAAGTTCACGAACTCTGCGAAGCCCTCCTCCAGAAAGAAGACCGGCTATGGAAACTGCCCAAGGAACCCCGGTAGCCGTAGCACCAGCCGAAGGACCCGAAATTGTATCAACTGCCGAAATCCAGAATTGGATATCCGAAATTGAAAGGCGCCTTAATGAAATTTGCACCATTTCAAATGAGGGCAAGTTAAATTCAGACCAAAAAATTAGAATAAACACGCTTAGTAAAAGCGTTTTGGGCGGAATCTCTCAAATGGCTGTTCAGTATCAAGCGGTCAAACAGAATTTCTTACTTTGCCAAGCTCAAGTGAATACCCTGTCCCAGCAAAAAAACATTAGCACCCAACTTCATGAAATCAAGCAGCGCCTGGAAGCTAAAACAACAACCGAAGCAAAACAATCCTTCGCCGATATGGTCAGGACCGGGAAAAGTTCAGCTGTGGTGCCCACCAATACTAGCAGCATCGCTATTTACCCTGCAGATAAAGAAAAATCTAGTGAGGATACCAAACACCTGATCCAAAACTTAATCAAGCCAGAGGCCCTAAAACTTCACGTTCGCGGTATGAGGAAGACAAAGAATGGTGGTATCATAATCAGCACTGATAGAAAGGATGACCTCGAAAAGCTTAAAGCATCTCAGCAGCTTCAGCAATCGGGACTTAAAGTGGAAGACACGACCAAAAGGAGACCGAAGATAATCATACTAGGAGTCCCGACAAATATGACCGAAAAAGAGGTATTCGATTGTATTTTCGAACAAAACTTTGTGGACCTTCAACCGAGTCTCTCCAGGGACATATTTATGAGCTCAGTGAAACTTAGTCATAAATCAGGAAAAAATGACTTATCCACCTGCAACTACATTCTAGAATGCACAGCCGAAATACGACGAATGCTTATACAACAACAACGCGTTTTTATTAATTGGACATCTTGCCCAGTACGAGACTTTACTCTCTTGACCAGGTGTTATTTTTGCCATTTATACGGCCATTCGGCTAAATATTGCAGAGATACAGCACCTACGTGTGGACATTGTGGGTCATCAGGACACAGTATAAAAGAGTGCACAAAACAAGGCGATCCTCCCAAATGCGCTACATGTCAACGCTTTAAGAAGCCGTGCAATCATAAAACCGGAGACGAGCAGTGTCCAGCGATGAAATTTGCGCAAATTAGATATTTAAATTCCATAAACTATGAAGGCGACTAGAGCGCCGCGATTAAACGCCATTTGCTGCACATATCAACAAAGGTAGATAACGCAAACAACGTCTTACTTGATGAGCTACATTGAATTTAAAATTAGGATAGACTTATTTGTACAAATTGAATAGTTATGTCACGACTTAACATTTTTTATAGTAGAACATAGTCACTTAGTTTATTGTTATTATAAATAATATTTTTGTTAACTTAAGCATTTCCCCACTTACTCATTGACCTACAAAATCTGCATACCTAAGATACAAGTAAATGTTTACTTAGTTTAGGTATGTTTATTAAATTATATTTAGCAATTGAAAATAAAATTATAGTTGGTATTTTAGTTCTAACTTTATTAAAGTGTATTAGAAAATAATATGTATGAATGTCCTATTACTTAAGTATATATTGCAAAATTACCAGTGTAAAAATCAAACTAGCATAAGTTTTATTGAATAAATATTATCTTATCTTATCTTATCTTAATGTAGCCTGCGCCTCCACTATGCTAACTTCTGACAGTGCAGAGGTGCATCACACCTTCACTGCTAATACTTTGCTTACCAATAGCGAAGCATTGCTCTCAACTGCTCTAATTGAAATAGTTAACCCTTTCAACAATAAAAAAGAAACTGTGAAGTGTCTGTTGGATAGCTGCTCACAGTCTAATTATCTTACTGAAGCATTAAGACAACGCTTGCAACTTGATCTTCAGCCTCTAACTGCCTCAAATGTTACAGGAATAGGAAATACGCCTCTGACCTATAAGCCTGTACGTTGTGCAGCTCATATTAAATCTAAATTAAGCGATTTCAATGCCAATCTTGACTTTCTAGTTTTAGACCAAATAACTGATCGCTTCCCACTAAAATATGTTGACGTTAGTCAACTTAATTTACCTGCTACTATGCAGCTTGCAGACCCAACTTTTAATGTGCCATCCCAAATTGATATGCTGTTGGAAGTGGAAATGTTTTGGTCAATTGTAACAGGTGCTGCAAAAACAATGCCAACGAGCAAGCGCACCTTCCTAATCCCATCTAAACTTGGGTGGCTAGTAGCTGGCCCGGTAGAGGGAGCCACTACACATGTAAATTCGGTAACCACACGTAGCCATCTTTGCTTAGCTGATCTGTCGGCCCAAATGACAAAGTTTTGGGAGACAGAGGAGCTGCCGTCAGAGGCGGACTCCATCAAAAATGGGAGTGAGTTCGACTCTCACCCCATAGAAAAACACTTTGTTGAAAATACCTATCGCCAATCTGACGGCAGGTTTGTAGTGCGTTTACCTTTAAAAGATACACCAGACTGCCTAGGCAACACATTCAACATAGCTAAAAAGCGCTTATTTAACTTAGAAAAGCGTTTTAGTAAACAGCCTGAGCTTAAATCAATGTATGTTGATTTCATAAATGAATATAGGGATTTAGGGCATCTGTCGGAGTCTAAGCAATGTTATACAGCCAACCACCTCCCTCATCACCCTGTGATGAAGGAGAGTGAATCTACTCGCTTAAGAACTGTGTTCAACGCTAGTTGCCCAACCTCCTCTGGTTATTCTATCAATGATATTCAGTTGGTAGGACCAAATATCCAAAACTCACTGTTTGAAATATTGCTTAGATTCCGTCAGTACAGGTATGTGCTCTCGGGTGACATAGAAAAACAATACAGGCAAATTTTAATGAATGAAATGGACAGAAACCTACAAGTGATTCTATGGCGCGAAGACGAGCACCTACCTATACGCTCTCTCACTTTAAATACAGTAACGTATGGCTTTGCGTCGGCGAGCTGGCTAGCGGCTCGCTGTTTGTGGCAGTTAGGGGCTGAGAGCAAGGATCCTTTGGTTAGGACCATTATACAAAATGATTTTTACTGTGATGACTTATTAACAGGCGCAGACTCTGAATCAGAGCTGCTTCATATACAGGCCGGCGTCTCACAGTCTTTAGCCTCTGGTTGTTTCAATTTGCGTAAATACCGTTCGAATTCAAACGCGTTACTAAAGTCAGATTTCATTAATCAAGATGATCATCTAGCTTTGAGTCAAGCTTGTCAAACACTTGGACTGGGGTGGCAACCCAGCCAAGATATATTAAACTTTTCAATTAAAAATGATCACTCTGATGAAACAATTACAAAACGAACAATTTTGTCTAAAACGTTCCAAGTATTTGATCCCTTAGGTCTTTTAAGCTTGTGCACAGTCAAACCTAAGATATTAATACAAACTTTGTGGAAAGAAGGCAAATCTTGGGACGAGCCAGTTTCGCCTGAAATACAGCGAATCTGGTCGCGATTTATAAAAAAATTGCATCACATTAAAGGACTCAGTATACCTAGATATGTATTGTGCGAGGCGCCCTCCACAATAGAACTACATTGCTTTTCTGACGCTGCAGAGACTGCATATGCAGCCTGCATTTATGTAAAAACTATTTCTGACTCGGGTGAACAACAAGTCCACCTGCTGTGTGCGAAAGACAGAATAGCTCCAATCCGGCGCACAACTATACCACGATTAGAATTAGCTGGGTGCTTGTTAGCAGCACAAACATATGCAGCCGTAGTAGGAGCCTGGAGACGTCCTGTCTCTCGCACAATATTCTGGACTGACTCTAGCTGCTGCCTGGCTTGGCTAAAGACAGACAGATCCAAACTAAAAACTTTTGTAGCAAACAGAGTAGCCGCTATAGCCAGTCTCACTCCCGGAGCCACCTGGAGACATGTACCTACAAAAGAAAATCCAAGTGATCTTGCAACGCGTGGTGTTGATCCACAGCATGTCTCTGGAAACGCTCTGTGGTGGAAGGGCCCCGAGTTTCTATTAAAGCCTGAAAATGAATGGCCAGAGCTAAATTCTGTCGAGCCGGAGGTCTTGCCAGAAATCAAACTAATGTCTATGCTTACAAGCACAGACGATGGACCATCTGTCATTGATTTTAATAGATTTTCTAAATATAAAAGGCTACAACATACTATGGCTTATGTGCGCCGTTTCATAAATAACTGTAAGCCCAGCCTGCCTAAATTAACTGGCTCGCTATCGCCACAAGAGCTTACAGACTCTTTGCATACTTTAGTTAAAATTGCACAACAGCAGTCATTTGCTTCTGAACTTGAAACGATGCGCAAAGGTCATAGGTTGAGTCCTAGATCACACATTATAACTCTGAACCCATTTTTGGACTCACAAGGTCTCTTGAGAGTCGGGGGAAGGCTAGATGCTTCAGATTGTAGTTACGAACAGAAGCATCCCATGTTATTACGTGCTAAACACACACTAACCAAACTCATTTTTACACATGAACACATACGTCTCTTACATGCAGGGCCACAGCTATTGCTATGCTCAGTACGGGACTTGATATGGCCAGTCGGGGGCAGAAACGTCGCAAGGAGCACGGCCCACAATTGTGTCACTTGTAAAAGAATCGCTGGCCAAACTTTAAAAAATATAATGGGCAATTTACCAGCGCAGCGCATAAATGCTGATTTTCCATTCACGTCAACAGCTGTTGACTTTGCAGGTCCTTATTTAATAACAGATCGCCGTGGACGTGGATGTAAAATCACTAAATGTTATCTGTGTCTATTTATATGCTTAAGATATAAATGTGTTCATTTAGAAGCTGTTAGCGACCTGTCTAAAGATGCATTTGTGCTGGCACTCCGCAGATTTATCGCCAGGCGCGGCAGACCTGCGGAGCTGTTTTGTGATAATGGTAGAAACTTTGTAGCTGCAGCCAAAGAGATAAATGATTTTTTTAAGTTATATGAAAACGATATATCTGATTTTGCAGCTGGTCAAGGTATAAAATTTAAATTTGCGCCAGCTTATGCTCCTAACTTTAATGGCTACGCGGAGGCCGGCATTAAAAGCGCCAAATTTCACCTCAAACGAGTTTTGGGCAATACACACCTTACCTTTGAGGAACTTTCGTCTCTTTTTAGCCAAGTGGAGGCAATTTTGAACAGTAGGCCTCTCTGCCCACTCTCCTCCTCCCCTAATGACTTTTACCCCCTTACTCCCGGGCACTTTCTCATTTTTAGGCCGCTCACGTCGCTGCCGGCTCCGCCACTGCAAGACCGGAACCCGAACCGCCTGGACCGCTTCCTGAGGCTAGAACAGCTGCGGCAACACTTCTGGAAACGCTGGTCGACCGAGTTCGTGTCCCTACTGCAACAACGCTACAAGTGGCGCGAGAGGCAACGCGATCTACAGCTCGGAGAGCTCGTACTCATTAAGGAGGAAGGCTTGCCGCCTTTGCTATGGCGCATGGGCAGATTCGTCAAACTATATAACGGAAAGGATGGCGTGCCGCGCGTAGCTGACATCAATACCGCTAGAGGGATAGTCAAGCGAGCACTCAACCGAATATGTCCGTTGCCTGAACAACAGAGAGAGTCCTGAAAGACCCTCGGCTTTCAGCGTCCCGGAGTATGTTAGCGCTGTTGGCAGCACCGCCACCTTCGAGCCAACCAATGATGTGTTAGAACGCAGCCCTGCATCTCCAGGATGCCAACATGCACGGCGAGGTCAGCGGCCAACCAGAAAGCGCGATGCTGGCGCCAGAGTTTCGCCTATGCAACGCATCTCCAGGCAGCGCGCCGCAAGCATCACTCTCTTGCATTCTAACCACCGTACCCATCGCGCGTGTCCTAGACTTATAAAGAACCTTATATATTGTACTCATTGAATACCATTAAAAATGGTAATTTAATTTAACATTTGTTTTATTTAAATAGCGCCAAAAGGGCGCAAACATGTGCTAATATTTTATCATATTAGTCTATAATTTAAAATATTTTGTGTAACAACATAACCTGTTACTTTACGCTAGGGCTTGACAAAATGTTCATATGACAGTATCGATAACTTGTCGGTATATTAACAGCTATGTAATTATTTCTTCACAAGACATCATTAAGATATTAGCTTTTATAACCGATTTCAAATAATAACGATTGTTATACCTTTTTGAAGGTGCTCATGTTTAGCGGTAAATTTAAACTTCACTTTCCAACACAGTAAGAGTTACATTAAGATAAGTCTGCAATGATTTTGATAACACACGCAGTGCAAGTGTTATTTGTACGTCATAATGTCGTAGAATTTTAACGTTTAAAATAACACATTTGAAAAAGTAGTCGATAAAGCAATCAAACATCGACAGATTATTAATATGTTGTAACATGACATCACTATTTTTGATCTCACATAGACAATTTACGCACACACTTGCATTTCATTTTTGGTCGCACTTTTGAAGATTGACAGTTGTTCTAGTCATATTAATTCTATGCGATCAGCACAGATATGGCCGCTAGGTGGCGACAGCGCCACGCGCGGCTTATGACTTTCCCCAAAATTGGGGCCGAACGGATGTACTTTTAGCTACCTGTAGCAAAGCGACGAAATCGCGGAGTGAGACACGCCTGCTACAGCGCCATCTAAGACAAATTGTTGTCGTCAACAATGATATGACTCGCGACGATTATCAGTCTTCTATATATTTACTTGCCTCTGGCTGTATGTAACCTTATTTATCATTTATTATTTAAATTATTTGTTACAGGCACCATTCATCCGAGAAGAAATGCCCAAAGTGTGATGCCACATTCACCACCCACACTGAACTTGAAGCTCATCAGAAAATTTGTTCTTGATGTTTTATACAATGTAGTAATAAATACTTTTTCGTAATTAACTTTTTTATTCCTTTTTTTATTTATTATTTATTTATTGAGAAAAAACAGTTTAGGGTGGCCAGTTACTGGCGAATTACCCTACTATAAATAATACCTACCGTGATACCCCATACACGCCGCATTTACATAGGGTAATTCGCCAGTAACTGGCCACCCTAAAACTAAATATGTATTCTATTCACCTAAAAACAAAATTCATTTTAGTATAAGGTGGCTAGTTATTTAAGGCTGGCCAGTTATTGAAACCTTATACTAAAATGGATTCTGTTCATGGGTAAATAGAATTCATTTTTTAGTTTAGGGTGGGCGTGGGCAGTTATTGGCCGGTGGCCAGTTACTGGCGAATACCCTACTGTGGATATAAATAAGTCAACAAAAAGACTAAAAAGTACCTACCTATGTGCAAACTTATCCGCAAAATGCAATATAACATGAGGTACCTTCGCCATAAGTACGTCGCGTATTTAGCACTGTATTAGTGCCAGATCGTCGTTAGTCGGCAAAGAGAATATAACCCACGTTCTGTGATATAACCAGTGAGTCGTCACATTTGTATTTGCCTCCAATTCAATATTATACCTACTACTTTTTGTTCCAATTCTAAGACTGTTAATTTGTGCTATTCGGCACAAGATGGCGTTATAGTTTACTATGACGTTAAGTTTGAAGAAAAACGCCTTAATGATTTGACATAACATGATTAGTTTCTAATCTGTTGACTTGACCCCACTTGCTTGTCATGTCATACTGTATTTTATTATTTATTAGTATTGTATCGGTGTTTTGGTTGAAAATAGTAAAGGATTAATTACTGCGCAATGTCTTGATTTTAAAGAGTATTGTTCTCTGAATCTTACTGCAATGGAGCAATCTGATATTGGGTTAAATCTGTATTGTTTTGGCTGTTTGTCTTCGAAGGAAGACAAGTCATTTTATTGCTTAGATCTGCAGAATTCAGTTTTGAAAACAGTTATACAGGTATTTCTTTCTTTAATTATCTCCAAATTACCTCGGTCAGTATGCCCGTTGAATTGATTTAAGATGTGTGTCATAAAGAATTCTATTTTAAGGCATCAATGGCCCGTAAACGTAAAAGATTTTAAGATGTATGTTTTGAACGATTTGAACACTTGAAACGCAGAGTCATCCACAAAAGGCACCATTGAGCTCGGAAAACATATTGTTTAATATTGTAATCGGTATAATACCCATAGTACCAACTTTACTTAGTTTGGGGCTAGGTTAATCTGTCTATGAATGGTCTTTATATTATTATATTATATTTACTTAAGTAATTTTATTCCAGGCTGAATGTCTCTTCCTCTGCTACCTCTGCAAGCGGGCTGCTCAAAAAGCAGAGCTGTTTATACAAAATGTCCAAAATAATCATGTTCTGCTTCAAAATATACATAGGGTATGTATATGTATTTAACCATTATTTATAAATCGAATTCCTCGATAAGATCGGACGCTTGCTGCGTTTCCCCGCTGGATTGCCAGACTTAGAATTACAATGATTTATTGTAAACTTGCATATCCCGAATTATGGGTCGTGAATGAATATTGAGTGGGCGCTGAATCTGAGTGTTACCGATAATATTTTATGCCCCTTTTTAAGATGGCCAAGAGTCAGGCCAGGAAAAAGGCAGCTTTTGTTAGGTGGGTCGAGGACCAGTTAACTTTGGGAACCACAGTTATTTAAAAAACAGGTCAAGTGCGAGTCGGACTCGCGTTCCAAGGGTTCCATACATTAACCCATTATAGACTGAGTTTTTTCGAGGTGTCCAATTTTTGTGATTTTTTAATATGTTCTTTATTAGAGCATATGTAACGAAGTTTTAGTAATAAAAACTTTTTGAGACCTTTCGTTTTGAAAAAAAACGCTGGTACCATATGGGACCGCTAGGCACGTACTGAGGTAAAAATTTGGAAATACTATGAAATTAATAAGAGTACAAATATGTTTATATTATTTATTTAATAAATCAGCCTCTTCGGTTGCAACTTAATAACATACAGTACGTATGTTTTACTATAATTATTTAATAAATGATCTTCCGAGACGTTACAAAAAATACTTTCTCTCTCTCTTTAGCCCTTTTCTACCCTTCGGGTGTAGGCCTCCTTCATTCTTCTCCATTCGTCACGGTTCTGTGCAACCTGGAGCCATCTCATCCCCGCAGCCCTTTTGATGTCGTCTTCCCAACGCATATTGGGTCTACTTGGAGGACGTTCTTCTCCCCATGGTCGCCACTCGAGTATTCTTTTACTCCACGAGTCGGTCTTTCGTGCCATATGACCAGCCCATTCCCACTTCAAACTGGCTACGCGTTTTACAACATCCGTGACCTTGCTCTGCTGTCTCAGCCACTCATTCGTTTTACGGTCTCTCAATGTGATCCCCACCAGTTTTCTCTCTAGCGCCCGCTGGACAACGCTTAGTTTACGTAATATGCCTTTGGTGAAAACCCAGGTTACAAAAAATACTTTACATTAAATTGGTAGTTGCATGCAGCACATAATCCTACATCACATTTCGATTTCATCCTTGGCCTCGCCCCCGTCCTCGGCTCCGTCCACGACTATGTGATCTAACTGTACCTCTAGAAACGCTGTTGCTGCGGCCTCTTAGTCCCTTGTCTTCTCCATCTTCTTGTATCTAGATACGGTATTCTTATTGCGGCATGACCGACGCGGTCGTGTGGACTGACGCAATACAACTTCACATGGGGCGTTGAGTTGTCTGCCGCTCAAATTATTTATTAAAGCACCAGCATCTTCTTCGCCTGAATCTTCATCGGAAGCAATGGCGGGATCTGGAGGTTCAATATAAATTATTCAGCCTCAATGTCCTCATTATCCTCTAAAATTGCCAATGCCTCGTGTACACTGCATCTAAAATATGACAAAACTTTATAAAAAACGATAAAATATGATTATTAAATAATACTTCATCTTGATCTTTCGATAAAATGTCAAATCACTATCGTGTATTACTAAAAACAATAAAACTACTTAATATATAAAAAACGAAAGGTTGACGAAAATATCGCACGGGAATCGCCTAGCGATCCCGTACGGTACCAGTAACTTTAACACGCGGTAGTTATAATATTTATACCTACCGGCACTAGTTAAATAAATTAAACTAAAGCAATGTTACTAAATTAAACAACTGTACCGATATTCGGAACCTAAAGTAATATATTGAGAGTGGCAACGCTGTAGTTAGTCGTATTGTCCTTTTCTAGCATATACGTCCATCTCTCTCCCACACCCCCACCACTTCAGGCAGTTGCGTTTGACAATTTTGACAGTTAGAAACAAACGCAAATTACCTCATTGGCTTGCTGTTTTTCCATCTGGAAGGTCGTGAAGCTAAACTGCTGGTGAGTTTTTGAATTTGTACCCCAGTTTAGCTGACTATATTGAAAAACAGTTTCTAACGGCTTTTGCCGTTCGAAATAAATATTTAAATTTAGTTGTCCGTTAAACTATCTAGCAAATAAAAATGATCCGGAATAGTGATGTGCAAGTGTTTTCAAAGGCTGCCTGCGCGCACCGTGGCTATGCCAATGAAAATACTAAAACACATGGTAGAAAACACATCGAGCTGGTAAAGCGTGCACGTGTCACCATTATAATTTAATTTTATTAAGTCTCTTCCGAGTCTTGTTAGTTTAAATCTTTGTGTGTGTATAATAATGGTTGAAATTATATAATACTTAAATGGTGATGTGTGGAGGTATACCCTTTCAAGTGATTTGTGTTTTCGAATACGAATGGATCGGATAGTTAATACGTGTTACGTAGAACCTACGTATTAAGGTAGAAGCTTATAGACGTGTAGGTTTTTTATCTGTCCAAGTATCTATCAGCAATTTATCTTTTTATCCCGTTCCGGGTTAATATAATATTGCAAAATTAATTTTTTGGTAATAAACTTGCTGATAAATAACGTGTACCCGAATAGGAGTCGACGATATTTCCGCTCTAAGGGACACAAGGTAACGAACAAACCTACATCGCAAACATTGCATTTATTTTTGTGGAAAGTGAGTACTTCGGCAGTACATAAACTTAAATCTGACTAGACATAGAGAGAGATTTGCATGGCTCTGCGCAAGAATGACATGCGAATTCGTGAAGTATTTCACTCTGTATCTATCAACTTATATCTCTCCAACTAGATCTTTGATTTATGTAGGTAGGTACCTACTTAAATATATAACTTAGCAGGTACTTACAGCTTTAAAGGTTAAGGAAAAGAACTCTTGCATGTAGGTGCTATATGTGCTTGTGTTATTTTGAATTTGAATAACTTGATTATTAATTCTATACGTAACTACATACAAGAGGGTCAATTCTTAAGCCTACTTACCTACCTACATAAATAGTACACTTAAATTAAACGTTTCAAATAAAATCGGAAGCCTGTGACATGGAAGGGCATTAATGATACGGGAATCTTTAGATTGATTCATTGACGAAGACGCATGGTTTGGTTCATATTGTCAAATTATATTAGTTAACTGTAGAGTTAAAGTTTAGTTTTGGCAAATCTGCACGTCACCGTGAATGACACTTTCTAAAAGTGCCTGTTAAAGCCTCCGTAAAGCCTTTCACCTTGTCGAGCAAGGAACCCGCAACTTAGGGAATATTACCCATAAACTCAGGGTATTTGATTTGAATGATACTTATTCTTAAACTTACGTTTGTTATGGTTCCACCTGCTAAGGTGCGCCTAAGAGAATCTTTTATTCGTTCACAAACTAACGTCAAGTTATTTGTGATGAAACCAATATATTATGTACCTATCTAAATCTGCGCAAGGCTGCCATGTTTACACCTGCGTAAGGTGTGCCAAAAGAATCTTTGATTCGTTCACAAACTAACGTCAAGTTACTTGTGATGAAACCAATATATTATGTACCTATCTAAACCTGCGCAAGGCTGCCATGTTTACACCTGCGTAAGGTGTGCCAAAAGAATCTTTGATTCGTTCACAAACTGACGTCAAGTTATTGATGATGATATTATAACCTATGTAAGCCTGCGCAAGGCACGTCAGACATATTCACAGAAATATAAATGATATGGTCATAACACAGGCGTGCGAGTAGACCACAATCACAAAAATATTACAAAGATTAAGTTGTAAATATCTCTTTTTAGAGAAAGTAAAAATGGTTTAAAATAATGTTTTGGGTAAAAATCAGTCGAAATAGGCAAGGCTTCGTTATTAGAGTTTTCATTTTTGTTTACCAATCTATTTCAAGGGTCCCGAACACCCTATTGGCTAAACCCGAAATTGGGCTAATTAACTGTGGTAAAAGTGAAAACTGCTTTCCATTTACATAACATTTCTAAAATTATAATAGGTAAAATAAAAACCTAAGATTCCAGGCCTATCTCGACTCATTTTTATTTTAAAGATGAAAAAATCTTCGCACCCTAATATAAAATTGTGGTCTGGAGACGCTAAGCCTCATAACTTGGGTGGCATAGATAATACTAAGAGATTTAGTCACCTAATTTCGACTATAAGCCCAGGCAGAATATTGATAATTAGAATAAGGAGTGGTCAATCCTCCAAGGTCCATACAATCTGTGGACTCTAATTAAATCAGGCTCGGTAAGCTCACGACACGACAGAGCTTACGATTCCATTCTGAAATAAGCTATGTCTACAATATATATTACCCATGGTGTGAAACAAACAGCCTGCTCAAGGTGTACAAAGGGTCCGTTTAACGGCCCTATAAACATCTACAAACCTTTGAAGTCTAGGCCTGCTACAATATGACAGACTAGAAATAAATACATATGATCCCAATGTAAGAGCAGCTCACAGTTGCATAAATTATATTTGGCTGGAGAGCACTTGTCTTTCAGTTAACATGTTTACGAGTACCTACCTATGTACACGACATGACCAAGGTTACCTACCTTTTTACATAATTATTATATCCCTGACTGCCATGGTATATTAGGAAAATTATCATGTGCTGGCGGTGCTGCACAAGCATGTTTGAAATAAAATATACAAAACTGGCCTAACGGGCGTTTATGAATTATGTATTTTACACCCTTGTGTCTGTATTGTGACCCTGGAAGTTTTAAACCACCTGTATCGTAAGTGCTCCTATATCCTAGATATGAGCGCCGCGCCGGCGCGCCGCCGCCGCCGACAAAATTTTCGCGCCGCCGCCGCCGACGCTGCGCTATCGGCGTGGCATCGGCGTGACCTTGGTAGTTACTACTACTTTCAGAATCAGATAATATATGTATATTCAATCGAGTTTAGATCTTTAACGGCGCCACTTCCAATAGTTTATAGGCAAATAGGCATTCAAAAGGTATTTTAGGCCCATATAATTCAAAAATATCGAAGGTAAAAGCAAACTTCGGGAAACAAAATTATTTAATATAAATTTTAACATCAATATGCTTTTAATAAACATACTGATTTCCATCCATTATTATTGTGGAACGTTCCACATTACAATTTATAGATTGTATATACACTAGACATGTCAATCACAATGAAAAAATTAACTGTGATCAACTTTGGCTAACGTGAGACTCGAACCTACATCTTTGGATTACCGATCCAATGCATAACCCCAATACCCCGAATTTAACCACTGCAAGCATGGTGAAACATCTTTAAAAGGTATAAAAAGGGGTAAATTTTGAGATATTAAGCGTTTCCACGTCCAAATGTCCGGCCGTTGGCTTCGCACGGAAGGGCGTCGGAATCGGGTATCGTCGGAACTTGGCCACTGTTCAAATTTCAAGCTTTGCTCTCTCGCAGCTCATTCTTTGGCCTTGCATCGCTCGCATGGAATGGAAGTAAGCCGCTATCTGAACTTGCAAGTTTTTGGCCCTGTTTTTGGCCTCGCATAGAAGCGCGCCGCAAACGGCGCTCCAGGCGTTCGGCCGTCAGCCAGGCTCACACTTGGCGTTCGATTCTTAGCTGTATGCTTACCTGCAGCTCATCCTCTGGCCTCGCATTGGGAGGCGTCGAAATCAAGTCTTCGGTGTTACATGGAGTTCGGCCTTGGGCCTCACTTTTTGACATGAATCGGCTTTGTTGGGTCGATATTAGTTAATGACGGAGCTCGATTTTCTTCGGACTGTCGACAAGACGTCTCCCTGATACAGTCAATCCGCAATTTTTAACTTAGCACAAAAGATAAGGGCCTCGCTAAGATCTTCCGGCCAGAGTCTCGCCAAGATTAAGACCGCCTCTGATGCCGCGCGATACCCCTTATCCACAGTTCATTTTATACGAAATACAACTTTTCTCGTACCATTATTCAATAAATTATCCTTGAAAATAAAAAATATATTTATTTTATAACTTTCTTATAGCAAAAACATGTTTTCTCGGTAAAATGTTGGTTTGAATTCTTTTTTCATTAATCGAAGGTGTTTCAAGGCCACGCCGCCGACCAATTTTGACCGGCGCGCCGCCGCCGGTTAAATGCCTATCGGCGCTCATATCTAGCACGGATTAAGTTTATAATAAACTACCCATGCCCTAACCTCAAGGGCAAGTGCTTCTATGCACGGACCAGATACTGTTATCACTTATTTCACTTATCATGACTTGTCATAGTTTGATACTACACGTTTAATAAATTTAAGACCGTGGAATGTACCCACTACAAAAGGTTTTTAAAAATAGTGACTGAATGGTTTGCACGAACGGTTCTAGCACAGTTTCTGGGCGGTCACGTCTAGGGCATGACCCTCTAGTTCTCAATTTATACAAAATTATAGCATTGTGATACTGTTCGCTTTGCACAATAAAATAGGGGAACAGGAGCACGCCTTGCGAAAAGGCGAAGCTATTTTGAAACGCAAACCTTTCAAAAATAGATTGAAATATATAAATAATTATGTTTTTGGTGTGGAACATGTAATTGTACACCCAAACAAATGCAATCATTTATTATATGTTAGCAAAACTCTGCCAAAGTGTTAGTCTGTCTCTACAGTGTAACCTTCTTGCTCGAGACCTGAAAAAATAATCTCATGCAGTCAAGTGTCGGAAAACCAGGTCCACACTCTTAGCACTACCGTGAATATATCTAAGAAGTCTGTATACTGCCTTCCAGGAGGCGGGATGTTAATAGACTAGCCTATATAGTAGGCCAGAGATATAGTATACAAAAGCACACTGGCCCAAATCCAGTAATATTATATGCACTTCAGAATACAAAATAATTGACTATTCTGCGTATATTTGATATCAAAAAGTTACAATTACCTACCCTTAGGTCATAAGGAGGATAAATATACATAAATATCAAATATATTCGACAAAGTGTTGACCCTAGCATTGGATAAAATAGGTTCCTCTTAAACGGCATCTGCGCTGTTGGCTTTGGGCCCACGGGTGCCCGGCAAAAGGTCGGGGACCCCATGGTTCCGCACAGTTATTGCAAATAATGTAAAATCACAAAATAAACACAAATTTTCATTTTGGTTAAAAACACATATGCGATGAGCTAAGGTTTCGAATTAAGTACCTTATTCTTAATCTGGAAAGAGAAGACTGAATATTCAGAATTAAGCTATGTCTATGAATGGTTTACATAAATTAAGCCACTTTAGCGTTCAGAAACAATCAAGTTTATGTCTACTAGTAGGCACCAGATAAGGTAAACTACTCATACTGCATATATAGACAACAATGAGTACAATTAAGGTCACTTGATGATAGCTAAACATGAATATAAGCAGAATGAGCTGCACCTATACAAATATCATTGATAAAGCTCTGTGGCAATTCTACATTTACCATTTGAACGCCAAGAGCACCAAAAAGCGTCGTAACTAGTGCCCACATGAGTATTATGATATGGCTTAAGCTCTCAAAGTAACCTTCACAATTTTAAGTAAGGTTTGTTTAAGTCCATTAGCTCGCGTTCGCGTTAGTAAAGCGTACAAACGATTAAATGCATTTTATAGCTATAACCAAATAAATAGCTCACACTGGCTCACAGTCATTAAAAGAATTCAGTAAAATCATTAAAAGTATTCCCTATGACATTTTATTAAGTACCTACCCAATATTAACTTTGTGGGTAGTGATAGTGATATAACGAATATTTAAAATATTCGTCTACTTAATCCTAAGGGATTCTGGAAATAAGAAAGGTCTTGTCCTTGTTATATCCTGCAACTGCTTACCTTACTAGATAATTATTATCAAATTTGTCAATAATTGGGAGTTATAAATAAAAACTACTCGAGTACTTTATGATTTTTATCTTTTCATATTTTAATTACATCACTCCATATCACAGATGTTGTATGCTCCCTGAAGAGTAGACTGACTTATCTTCTTTTACATAGTCTCACATACATATAATTAAGTACTATAGCACCCTTGTGGTGACTCACTTATTTTCGTTGAAAATTTATAAGTACCTACATTAAATACGTATATAAAATGGAAAGTTAGTATCATAATATAATGGTATATAAAATTGTATGCTTTACTAAATACCTCTCTCCTCACATGTATTAAAATAAAGGGTGTACTACATAATTAATTAATTAATTAAACACTCCTAATAAAATAATATTACATATACATAATATGTAAGTACATGTATAATCACATTGGCTTGGCGTCTTCCCACCACCAGGCGATAACAAACACGTCTCAATATATTACTTTAGGTTCCGAATATCGGTACAGTTGTTTAATGACAGCGTTTTACACAAAAATAAAACGCTAATTAAATAACTTACCATATTCGGAACCTAAAGTTTTAATCCTGCCTGGTGTAAATATGTATAATTTTGAGACAATGAGGTAATTTGCGTTTGTTTCTAACTGTCAAAATTGTCAAACGCAACTGCCTGAAGTGGTGGGGGTGTGGGAGAGAGATGGACGTATATGCTAGAAAAGGACAATACGACTAACTACAGCGTTGCCACTCTCAATATATTACTTTAGGTTCCGAATATGGTAAGTTATTTAATTAGCGTTTTATTTTTGTGTAAAACGCTGTCATTAAACGATTTTGCAATAACATTCGTTATTTATCTGTTAGTAAACCAAATATTGTAACTTACTTGAACGGCGTAAACATTTTTCCGCGAAATTTGCGATGCATCTACTTTGACCTTCAATCACACGCAACTGATGTAAATAAGTACTGTTTTAGGTTAACAATCGGCAGCGTTATGTCTCCTAGATCAACTTTCGCCAACAAGAGCCCGTCTTACGCGTCGCAATTTGGCTAATCACGCGAAAATAAAAGTCGTAAATAAATGGTACCATATGGTACCGCTAGTCTATAATGGGTTAAGTCCAACTCACGCTTGACTGCACATTTCTAATAGGGTTTCCTGTCATCTACAGTTAAAGTTGTGTATTTTTTTCAAAATTTTTGACCTAGTAGTTTTGGAGAAAAAGGGGGGAAATGGTCGGACACACAGACAGATGAGTGATCCTATTCTATCCTCCGTTTTTTCCTTATGAGGTACGGAACCCTAAAAAGCATTCCAAAAAATTCGCAAACATTCGTCAGTGACATAATGCATATGGCAGCTACCATAAATTCTGTAATTTTTTCAAGATGGAAACTTCCACTCTACAATCAGCTCGGACACGAACCCGAGCCCCGCACCAGCTGTCTCCGGTGTCCCTAGATATCATAGAGCTAGGAACCGAATCTACCCAGGAGTTGGACAGGAGGAACCTCGGCTATGACAACCGGCTGAACGTCAAACTAGAGACGAAGGAAGAGAGAGTACCAGAGAATTATCCAGATGATAACAGTAAGTATTCTACACATATTAACCCACATTTATAGACGGGTCTATCGGACATCAGTTAGCCGCGACCAAACGTCGGTAAATAAAGGTAATAAAATAAATTTGGCGGTAGCACAGAATAAATAATAGTACTAGATACAGAAGACTCACTCTCTAATAAAACGCGTCTGTTACGATCAGCACAGATATGGCCGCTAGGTGGCGAGAGCGCCACGCGCGGCTTATGGCTAGCCACCAAAATTGGTGTGGAACAGATGAACTTTTAGCTACCTGTAGCAAAGCGCGGAGTGAGCCACGCCTGGCGGTAGACCCGTCTATAAATGTGAGTTAATATGTATTCAAAACGCGAAAGTTTTAAGTATTCTACAGTTAATTTTAATTTAATACCCTTCTACTATGTAATAAGCTACATTTTTGATGCCTAAATAAATCATTTTTCATTTTCAATTACTAAGGTTTCATGTCATGTCATTTTGAAAAATAAATATATTTGTAAGTAAGCAATATTAAATCTATGACTATGATGCATATTTAAATGCATACTGAAGCTTTAAAATTATTTTCAGACAGCCAAGAGTCATTTGTAAAAGAGGGCTTACCTCTAAAAGTATTATTAAAAGAGAAAGAAACGGCACAAGGGGAGGAAAGCCCCAAAAAGAGTCCCAGGAAGTATAAGAAGAGAAAGAAAAAAAATGATGAAGCTGATGATGGTAAGAACCAGGGATGTTGCGAATATCCGCATCCGCATCCGCGGAACTTCCGCATGATTTTCAACATCCGCA
The DNA here is from genome assembly GCF_948474715.1 of Cydia amplana. Classification (NCBI taxonomy): domain Eukaryota; kingdom Metazoa; phylum Arthropoda; class Insecta; order Lepidoptera; family Tortricidae; genus Cydia; species Cydia amplana. The sequence goes on from NC_086090.1 coordinate 11,172,068, forward strand.
TCCGCATAAAATCGATGCGGATTTAATGCGGATGCGGCTGTGGAACAGGTCGGTACAGGAACGTCTTAGCATCGGCGTAAGTGCTAGACTGCTAGGTAATTTAGTCATTAGCCAAAAAAAACCTATTAGAAATGAGCAGTCAAGCGTGAGTGGGACTTAATGTACGGAACCCTTGGGACGCGAGTCCGACTCGCACTTGGCCGGTTATTTGAAATAAAAATTACTAAAATGTAATATTTGACGTTTTTTATGGTACTATCTTGACATCCGCGGATGTGAGCCTTTAAAAATCCGCATCCGCATCCGCGGATGTCAAAAAATCGGCATCCGCAACATCCCTGGTAAGAGCTACATATTTAGATTGCAAAGTGCTGCTTTTTAGGGTTCCGCAGCCAAATGGCAAAAAACGGAACCCTTATAGATTCGTCATGTCTGTCTGTCTGTCCGTCTGTCTGTCCGTCCGTATGTCACAGCCAATTTTCTCCGAAACTATAAGAACTATACTGTTGAAACTTGGTAAGTAGATGTATTCTGTGAACCGCATTAAGATTTTCACACAAAAATAGAAAAAAAACAATATTTTTTTGGGGTTCCCCATACTTCGAACTGAAACTCAAAAATTTTTTTTTCATCAAACCCATACGTGTGGGGTATCTATGGATAGGTCTTCAAAAATGATATTGAGGTTTCTAATATCATTTTTTTCTAAACTGAATAGTTTGCGCGAGAGACACTTCCAAAGTGGTAAAATGTGTGTCCCCCCCCCCTGTAACTTCTAAAATAAGAGAATGATAAAACTAAAAAAAATATACGATGTACATTACCATGTAAACTTCCACCGAAAATTGGTTTGAACGAGATCTAGTAAGTAGTTTTTTTTAATACGTCATAAATCGCCTAAATACGGAACCCTTCATGGGCGAGTCCGACTCGCACTTGGCCGCTTTTTTTGGAGTGTTTGCTGCAAGCATTGTAAGGCCCAATGTACAGTCGCCATCAAATATCGGAGCGGCTAAGGCGCTCACAAATATCTGAACACGCCTCTATTGTCAGGGCGTTAGAGTGCATGTTCAGATATTGTGAACACTACGGCCGCTCCGATATATCTGATGGCGACTACACTCTGTTTCAATGTAATGAGGACCTTTTATAAACCAAATAAAGTAGCTTCTTATTTTGTTTCATTGTTTACTAAAACGAACGAATATCATCCCAATTCACTATACAACAAGGTACAAATTAAAAATAGATTTTTTTTATGATAAGCCTTAGGAGGTTATGGTGACCTTTAAGGTACCTTAGATGATTCAAAGTATTTTTTATTATATTTCAAACTAGCGATCCGTCCTGGCTTCGCACGGGTTAACAAATTATACATAAACCTTCCTCTTGAATCACTCTATCTATTCAAAAAACCGCATCAAAATCCGTTGCGTAGTTTTAAAGATCTAAGCATACATAGGTACAGACAGCGGGAAGCGACTTTGTTTTATACTATGTAGTGGGGTCAAAAAATAACTATGGATATTCACTTAATTTTCTTCATTTCAGAATTAGCCATAATACCCTTCGAGATAACTCGAGAGCAATGCTTCGAGGAGCGCGCGCGCATGGCGCTCGACCAGCGTTACCTGGCCTCTATGTACAAATGCACCGACTGTGTTAAAGGGTTCAACTATAAAGACAGCTTTGATAAACATATGGAGAAACATAGCGAGGTGAGACGTTTGCTTTATGGAAATACTCTTGAAACCGGTTTAAAAATAACGGTTTTACGAACGAAACCGAAATTAAAATCACCTATATTTATTATAGGTGGTCAAGCAGATCTTGTCAGTAGAAAAAGGCGGCAAATTTGAATAATGTAGGCGCGAAGGGATATCGTCCCATGGAAAATTTGAATTTCGCGCCTTTTTTTACTGACAAGATTTGCTTGACCAGCTATATTTATATTACTTGTATTTGTTTAGTTGTGTAAATGTACCTATTTTGTTTTGTAATTACAACATGATGTTGCACCGCCTACAAGTTATCTGCTTTGCCCAAAGGTTGACTGGTAGAGAATGCCTTGTAGCATTACGTCCGCCTTTTATACGTTTGTATTTTCTTTTGTGCAATAAAGATTTAATAAATAAATAAAAGATTTTGCGGCAAAGTACATATTATGATAACGGTTTGGAAATTTAACCGGTTTCTGAGCCTTGTACAGAATTGACAGAAACCTAATAAAATGAGTGTATTATTTTCAGAGTAATGGTAATTACGAATGCGACGTGTGCAAGCAGAGGATGAGTACAGAAGACAAGCTAGTCGGCCACAAGAAATACCACGAAAAGTATGTTCATTCATTCTAATTCACTTATAAGTTACCTATTGACGTCTTTATTATAAATTTCTATGAAATTATCACGTTTAAATAACACTTGTACAGACTGGGCTGTCAAAATCGCTGCCAACTTAGCTTGGTCTTACTCTAGCATTATTCTGGTTACATTCTAAACACGCTCGTAGTATTTTATGACCTTTCAATCCTCTTCTTCAATTCCCTCAATTATTCTTCAATTAAATTCAATTATTCTTTTTCAATTCTTTCACTTTATAGGTTCGTTAAAAAAAATGTTTTATAAGTTTCAAGAAACTCATTAAAACTTCCAGAAAGTATTATGCTTTTTATGGTTTTTAACTCTTATAATAATAAAGAAAAGTCAAACAAAGGGGCATGCTATGGTTAATAAACAAAAAAGTGTGAAAAAATATTCTCCTAAGCGCCACGCACCATCCCACTAACCCGGGGTTAACGGGTCAAACCTGGAGTTACCATGGTTACCAGTACAATTTGACACTGTGTTAACGGTTTAACCGGTTAACCCCGGGTTAGTGGGATGGTGCAAGTGGCGCTTAATGTCTGCGTAGAGGAAGATGGGGACTACATTTGTATATGTAGAGAAGCGTGCGCCCATTATTCTCTTTAGACTTTTTAGGGTTCCGTAGCCAAATGGCAAAAAATGGAACCCTTATAGATTCGTCATGTCTGTCTGTCTGTCCGTCTGTCTGTCCGTCCGTATGTCACAGCCACTTTTCTCCGAAACTATAAGAACTATACTGTTGAAACTTGGTAAGTAGATGTATTCTGTGAACCGCATTAAGATTCACACAAAAATAGAAAAAAAACAATAAATTTTTGGGGTTCCCCATACTTCGAACTGAAACTCAAAAATTTTTTTTTCATCAAACCCATACGTGTGGGGTATCTATGGATAGGTCTTCAAAAATGATATTGAGGTTTCTATTATCATTTTTTTCTAAACTGAATAGTTTGCGCGAGAGACACTTCCAAAGTGGTAAAATGTGTGTCCTCCCCCCTGTAACTTCTAAAATAAGAGAATGATAAAACTAAAAAAAATATATGATGTACATTACCATGTAAACTTCCACCGAAAATTGGTTTGAACGAGATCTAGCAAGTAGTTTTTTTTTAATACGTCATAAATCGCCTAAATACGGAACCCTTCATGGGCGAGTCCGACTCGCACTTGGCCGCTTTTTAATACTAGAATTCTTGGAGGATATAATCAAACGGAGACGCCATGTCTGTAATTTTCTGTACAAAACAGTCTGCCGATTTTTGCGGGGGAGGGGAACGTCAAATGTATGCGTAACGTAAAAATAGCCATGTCAGATAAACGTCAGTCCATACATTGTGTATGACCGTTGGCCGCCTATTTTCGACAGAGGGGAAAGCCTGTTAATGGCTACTCCGTTTAGTTGTATCCTCCAAGCTAGAATTAATCAATAATTTCTTCTGTAACTGGCGGTACCGGTGCCCCGTGTGTGGTATGACCCGCGCCAGCCGGGTGCTGGTCAAGGACCACTACTCGGCCCTGCACTCCTCGCGTCAGGTCAGACACAACTGCCCGCACTGCGACAAGACGTTCACGTAAGTGTCTATAGACTAACCCTGTATGTTTTTTCCAAAATCTGTAAAAGCCAATCTTCATTAATTTGAAATCGAAGGAAGGTCTTCTAAGACCGTTTTCTCGTAGCAGCACTGGATCTGGTAGCTGCCCTCACTGACCCAAAAAGAAAATCCACCCTGTAGTGTGTCAAAGGACTGTCTCTGTCTCTAGACAGAGAGAATCATACTATCTTTGTCTTACACTAGTACTAGCATCCAAAAGAAAAGGATGAGTATAGTTTTCTTTGTTGAGACTTGAAGTGTCTTGGGTGAGACTTGAACTCACACCACTGGATCGCTAGCCCATTGCTCTGCCATCTGAGCTACCAAGACCTCACCCAAGGACAGCAAATATTTCCACCATAGAGGCCTTTTAGGGAGACACCCTAGCGACATCTACCACTTCTTACCTAAACGCTGCTGTCCTTGTGTTTCGCGTCCCTCGATCAAACTAAGAAATTCTTGACAAGAAACTTAAAGTCCTCCTTAAAGTACGGTAAATCGGCGCTTGCAGTCGTTATTGGAATTGTACCTTTATTTTCCATTTCAGACGTAAGCTAGCATGGCGGAAGCACGTGTCCAGCGTGCACGGTCGCGCGAGGGAGACGTGTCAATATTGTAATAAGACTTACGCCAACAAAGATGTTCTGAAAGCGCATATAAACCTGTGAGTATAAAATGTGGCTTTCCATACAGAAGGGTCCTTAACAATAACTGCAATAAGGGCGTTTTCATCTGAAATTTCAACAGAAATTTTGATAGAGACGTCCTTATTGCACTTGAAGCATAAGGACGATTATCTGATGGAAAGCCACAAGTATCCTTTTTTTGCAAATATACGTTGACTAATAAATTGAGGAAGTCTTTCCGGGCGTAGACAAGAGCTGTATAAAGTTACTGCAAAATATATCGTACATCGCCATCTAGTTCAGCTGTCAAACATTTTGTATTTTTTTACTTTCCATCTTTACAGTATATAACGCTTTGCTATTATTATGTGGGTATAACCTGTTGTAGGGTATACTCATACTCATACTCGTTTATTCATAAAGCCAATTTACATGTCAAATAAAATTAGAATGATACAGCATATACATATTTGACTGTATTTAATAGTAGCAAGACAAGGCATAAAGTGACCCATTTTTACCCGAGGCAAAATAGTAGACGAGGGTAAAAATGGACATTTATTATTTGTTGTACACTCTGCTTTTCACTTCGATTGCGAGGAAAATATACATACAAAAATATCCAATATTTTAGGTTATTTTCCCGTATTTATTCAAGACTAAAGAATTTTTTTCTCAAAAATGGACTGCAAAGTCGACGTTGCCGGTTAAAAAATAGGTCGCGAAGTACGTAGTTTATGGTCAGTCAAAAAATTAAAAAGTTAAAAACATTGCAGTCTCGATTTCGGGACTGCAATGTTGCATACAAATTCCATTATTTAACTAGTTCCAAAATTTTTTAAGAGTTGAAATGGCCATATCAAATGAAGGCATAGGTCCAATTAAACAGCCAAACAGATGATCAGCACTTATTATTATAATGTTGGTACCGTGACTATTTAGGTGTCTCAAATAGGTTGGCGTATTTTCAGCAGAAAAATACACTTCTTTTTTTTTAAAGGCGGCAAAGCAAATATGCAAATATAATGGTTTTACTTTTTTCTGTGATAATTAGACCGTTGCTCCGGTAAATAATTTCTATTTCTTGCACCATTTTTGAGAAAAGCACTATATATGACTCGGCTGGAAGGCTACTTGCTGGCTTCGGATTCAATTAAACGGACTCCAAAGGTCGTCCGTTTAAAACGAATCCTCAGCCAGCAAGTAGCTACTTCCGAGCCTCGACAATAATGTACTATTATTCGGGCCGGTCGGGGGCGCGAGGCACGCCGGGCGGGAGCGCGCCGGCAAGGCTGGCAGTTTGTATGGCAGATTTTGGACTTTACTGCTAGGTCAATAAGGGTCGCAATAGATGATTTTACTTTATGCTCTAGAACAGCGATCGGCAACCTTTTAGCAGCCAAGGGCCACATAGTAGTTAACGAAGTTGACGCGGGCCGCACTCTGTTAATATTTATGACTTTATCAGACATTGTCGTTTGTCAATATTACATACAAACTAGCCAGGGAGGCTCGCGGGCCGCAAATTACAGGTTCACGGGCCGCATGCGGCCCGCGGGCCGCGGGTTGCCGACCGCTGCTCTAGAACATAGCAACTTTATGTCGTCTACGCACGACATAAAGGTGCACTTTTTGAGCATGATGAGAAGTGAAAAATAAATTATTTTACACCATGCATGAAATAAAGCACCAGAATATTAATAGAGAAACGTAGACAGCAGTATTTCTATTTTAAAACCCGTATAAAACTGTAAAAAGAGTGGGTAATTTGATTGTGACGTCACATGCTAGTGTTTCATATAAATTCTATAGTAGCAAAACCCTTTTGACAGTTCGAAAAAAGAAACTGATTTGACTAGTAGTCAAATACCCTATTGTATTAGGTAGGTACAAGTACTTTATTTGCATCACCCTAACCATAGAGAATAGTAGTTTATGCAACAGTGATATAATAAGGGTTCTTAAAATTCAAGGGTCGAAGTTACAAAACGAGACGTAGTCGAGTTTTGTAAAAAAAGACCCGAGAATTTTAAGAACCAATTATGAGCTGTTGCATACATTACTTTTTCTATGACAGCTGCACGCAAAAAAAAAAAAAAAAAAAAAAAAAAAAAAAAAAAAAAAAAAAAAAAGAGTTATTATAAAAAAAAAAGAGTTATTATTGTAAATGAAAACATACCTCTTTCAATCAAGATGATCGGAACTTGTATCTTTAAAAAAAATAAAGCAGTTGTATTATACTCATAAGATGACTGCTAGCAGTCATCTTATGAGCCTATAGACAAAGCATTCAAATGACATTGCTTTAGATATCACTGTCAGTCATTTAATTGACACATTTAAGTGCTGGAGTAGAAAAATATAGTTAGAATAGAGTAGCGGTACTGATAATTCCGCTACTCGATGCTAGATGTCGACTACGAAAATAGTCTTTCTGGTACCAAAACCGATGTATGGTATGGAGTGAGCACTCTATTTTTTTTTCTATGCCCTAACATAACCCATGTTTTTACAGCCGACACCCAATAGAGGGCACCACAGCCCCAATAGTAAAGTCGCACGTGTGCCAAGACTGCGGGAAAGCGTTTAAGAGCCCTTCGTTACTCAAGATACACAGTGTCAAGCATTCGCCCAACAAGGACTACTATTGTGTCGAGTGTGACAAGTAAGTGTTGATTCGAGTACGTTTGCCAAGACTGCGGGAAAGCGTTCAAGAGTCCTTCGTTACTCAAGATACACAGTGTCAAGCATTCGCCCAACAAGGACTACTATTGTGTCGAGTGTGACAAGTAAGTGTTGAGTCAAGTACGTTTGCCAAGACTGCGGGAAAGCGTTTAAGAGCCCTTCGTTACTCAAGATACACAGTGTCAAGCATTCGCCCAACAAGGACTACTATTGTGTCGAGTGTGACAAGTAAGTGTTGAGTCAAGTACGTTTGCCAAGACTGCGGGAAAGCGTTTAAGAGCCCTTCGTTACTCAAGATACACAGTGTCAAGTATTCGCCCAACAAGGACTACTATTGTGTCGAGTGTGACAAGTAAGTGTTGAGTCAATTACGTTTGCCAAGACTGCGGGAAAGCGTTCAAGAGCCCTTCGTTACTCAAGATACACAGTGTCAAGCATTCTCCCAACAAGGACTACTATTGTGTCGAGTGTGACAAGTAAGTGTCGAGTCAAGTACGTTTGCCAAGACTGCGGGAAGGCGTTCAAGAGTCCTTCGTTACTCAAGATACACAGTGTCAAGCATTCGCCCAACAAGGACTACTATTGTGTCGAGTGTGACAAGTAAGTGTTGAGTCAAGTACGTTTGCCAAGACTGCGGGAAAGCGTTCAAGAGCCCTTCGTTACTCAAGATACACAGTGTCAAGCATTCGCCCAACAAGGACTACTATTGTGTCGAGTGTGACAAGTAAGTCTTGAGTCAAGTACGTTTGCCAAGACTGCGGGAAAGCGTTTAAGAGCCCTTCGTTACTCAAGATACACAGTGTCAAGCATTCGCCCAACAAGGACTACTATTGTGTCGAGTGTGACAAGTAAGTGTTGAGTCAAGTACGTTTGCCAAGACTGCGGGAAAGCGTTTAAGAGCCCTTCGTTACTCAAGATACACAGTGTCAAGCATTCGCCCAACAAGGACTACTATTGTGTCGAGTGTGACAAGTAAGTCTTGAGTCAAGTACGTTTGCCAAGACTGCGGGAAAGCGTTTAAGAGCCCTTCGTTACTCAAGATACACAGTGTCAAGCATTCGCCCAACAAGGACTACTATTGTGTCGAGTGTGACAAGTGTTGAGTCAAGTACGTTTGCCAAGACTGCGGGAAAGCGTTCAAGAGCCCTTCGTTACTCAAGATACACAGTGTCAAGTATTCGCCCAACAAGGACTACTATTGTGTCGAGTGTGACAAGTAAGTGTTGAGTCAAGTACGTTTGCCAAGACTGCGGGAAAGCGTTTAAGAGCCCTTCGTTACTCAAGATACACAGTGTCAAGCATTCGCCCAACATTGTGTCGAGTGTGACAAGTGAGTGTCGAGTAACGTAGGTAGTAGGTACATTTGCCCTACGCTATAGCATAGAGAAACTGAAGTACATATGACCTAATTTACTACACAGAGTATGGCTAGTGTTTAAAACTTCATCCTGTATGATAGCGTATGCATATGTGATATTCTGATATTCTGAATATTCTGATATTAAATATTTTTTATGCACCCGAGCACGGTAATCATAATCATAATCATTTATTGTATAATATTAATATTACATGTCAATTATTTACAAAACGTATTGAATAAAATTAATGCGAAGGATATTTTACCAGTGTTATTGTTTTCAGGAGTTTCAAATCGGCGACAATACTGAAACATCACTTGAAGACTGCTTCAGTTCACGTTAACTACGTCGATTTACCGTAAGGACATCATTTTGGAATTGTTGGAAAGTATATACATACATACATGTTTAATAATGTATGTGGGTATGTATATACCTATCTACCTAGCTTTATTTGACGTTCATAAGCGCATTGTAATTATGCCTACTTGAATAAACTATCTTTTATCTTGTCTTATCTTTATATACTTTATCGCAAATATAAATAAAAACACGAGAAACACAGTTACAGAGTGAATTAAATGGGTCAATGAAATATTTCTTGTTGTTATTCTGTCCCATCAGCGAGGAGACAATAGTAGCATAGATTGTTAGAAGAACTGCTGTACCATGTTCTACTAACATGCTCAGTAGATGTCCCATTACGGAAAGGTCTTATAACTACTATAAAATGCAAGTTTGGTTCATTTAAATACGAAAAACCTAGAATTTTAAGAGTGACTCAGGAGACCGTAACCATAGCAACGTGTGTCAAGAAAAAGTTGATTAACCCAAATACAACAAAGGCGAACTTATCCCTGTATGGGATCTCTTCCAGTGTAATCAGATCAGGGCTCGGAAACCGTTTTATCTTTCAAACCGGTTACGTTCATTCACCCGGGCACGAGAAGGATTTCGTTTCCGTTTGCGGTTACCGGTTAAAGAACTGTTCTATTGAGATACTGAATTATGTCAAATTCGTTCGCCTTCCGTTTTTGTGGAACGAAATTAACCGGTTAAATTGAAAATATCGAAGCGAGATAGAATAAGTATTCCTACCTCTTTCACGTATGTCAACGAGTTTAACCGAGTCTCCTAAAGCCAAGGGTAACCGGTTCCTTGCGAACCATAAAATTCCGTTCCCTCATCTTACCGCTTAGGAGAGAGAACGTGTTTTAGTTCGCGTTTCATCAAATAACCGGGTTTTTTAGAACGAAATAATATAACGGTTTTGGAACGATATTAACAGGTTTTTCAATACCGGTTCATTTTCATTTTCATTTATTTAACATTAAAAGTCATGTGCATTACAGAAGATGTTAGTAGAATGTAGTCAGTACATGACACCCGGGTAGGGCGCATAATGTTAGTACTTATGAGGTACCCAATTTCCTACTTATATATATGTATTTTATTCTAGTGAGTATACCAATTATAATGCATGCATATCTAATTTAACTTAACACTTAAAATAATGTTCGAAAAATTAAATTCTGTATTAAATGTCATTTTCGGTTACCAAGGTTATTAATATTATACAAACACATATACAGTGTGGAAAGATAAGTCGGGCCCTGGAGGGAAACTACCTTAAATCCTTAAGCTGGCTCATTTTACTTAAAGGAGACATTCCTTTATTTTTAAAAAGAAACAAAACTGCATTCAAAGATTTTCTAAAACTCGCTTGCCTCGCCCGGGACTCGAACCGACTAAAAATTCCAAAAAATAAAAACTCGCCATTTTATTCTACTAGTCGATACAGTTAATGTTAATGATAACATTTCTCCAAGAAACATTAGGTCTTAAACTCGTCTGTCGTACAAAATATCCATAAAATGTAATATTTAGTACTCAAGATTTTTTTAGACAAGCCAAGTCGAAGAAAAAAAGAAAAATACTTTGAATGCAGTTTTGTTTCTTTTTGAAAATAAAGGAATGTCTCCATTAAGTAAAATGAGCCAGCTTAAGGATTTAAGGTAGTTTATTGTTTATTGTTTATTGTTTATTTATTTATTGACTAACTTACATTTACAGTTAAACCAGACATGTAAGTTATTAAACATAACAAATTATTTAATTACTTAGTAGTAGTTTCCCTCCAGGGCCCGACTTATCTTTCCACACTGTATATCTAGGTTTATTTTTATTTCGTTCCGAGCCCTGAATCAGATAATCGTGTGGCATTACATCTCCGACTGTCAATTCCCAGTTTGTCTTGCGAGCATTGCGGGAAGCGGTTCGCGATTCGACGGGACTTGGTACAACACATCAACAGAGTACATCTCAATATAAAACCATTCCGGTGCGACCGCTGCGAGAAGGTAACTTATTGAAGTGAAAACTTCTTTAGCGGCGCTGTCTTAATCTTTTTTCTTTTTTTCAATGTTTAGATAAATACTTACCTACTTACTTCATATACCTAAGATGGACTAATTACCTACCTAACCCTTATATTATACCTAAGAACTGATGTAAAAAGTAATGAAATAAATGCATTTGTATTTGTATTTATTTTTTTAGCGGCGCTGTGCACTTTTTGAGGTGGGGGAAAAAATGTTAAACTCGCGACAGGTCACGTGACCGTAAGACGGACCTGATCGGAAAACTGTTACAATGTCATTGAGTTTTCACTTCTGCCGGCACTCCCGGAGTGCAACCCGTTGTTTTTTAACAGTGCCAGCGACTCGCTAGGCGAGTTCACTGTTCGTAGGCACTTTTCGCTACATACGGTTTTTCGCGTGTTATCGGCTACGCTCGTAGCGCGTAGCTCGCGCTGGCACTGAATGTGTTAAATACCAAGTCGGTGGCTAACAAGCGTACGGCCCGCCTGATGGTAAGCAGTTGTCGTAGCCTATGGACGCCCGCCACTCCAGAGGTGTTACATGCGCGTTGCCGACTTTTTAAAAACCTGTACACTCGTGTAGACCCTCGGGAAAACCTCGGAAGGAAACTCATTCCACAGCCGAAGCGTCCGCAGGAGGAAATTTTATGAAACCGCACAGTACGCGACTATTAAGGCACTAGGGCGTGAGGAAACTACTACAAAAATAGTGATAAGTAAATAAAATTTTCCATTAGTGTCACTTACGAAAACAATTAATACTTCTTAATATGTGAGGGGAAGATTTTGTCGTTTAAATTTTTTTTTCCATAACCTGTATATGTCTATCATTAGGTATTAATATCTGGGAGACCGAGCTTTGCTCGGAAAACATATAATTATCAAAAATGCGCATTTTCCCAGAGATAAGACCTAGCTAGATAGATTTTTCGCCCCCCCAAAACCCCCATATAGCAAATTTCATCGAAATCGTTAGAGTCGTTTCCGAGATCCCCGAAATATAAATATAAATAAATAAATATACAAGAATTGCTCCTTTAAAGGCATAAGATACGGAGCCACGCCGTTTTATCGACTAAATAGCTAGTTTTTAGTTTTAAGTTTATAAAATACATATGTATGTTAGTCTGTAACGTATTTGTAATATGGGCCTTGTTGCCTGAGTTAAATTTCCAAATAAAAAAATAAAATAAAAATAAGATAAAAATTTGGGAATGTTCCCCTAAACTGACCTCGGTTCCCCTTTATAGAATCCATCCTGTATACATACGTATTTATGTTGTATTGTTTTCTGTAATGAGTTGTGCAATTTGTATTTGTATTGTATTGTATTTTTGTCCAGGCTTACGTGAACGTGTGGTCACTGAACGAGCACCGGCGATTGGTACACGAGGGGTTCAAGCGACCGCTGAAGTACCCTTGTGCCATGTGTGATAAGGTCTTTGACGTGAGTACATACAATATTCAATTATATCAGTTCACTAAGAATTGAAGCTTTTTAGGGTTCCGTACCCAAATGGCAAAAAAGATTCGTCATGTCTGTCTGTCTGTCCGTCCGTATGTCACAGCCACTTTTCTCCGAAACTATAAGAACTATACTGTTGAAACTTGGTAAGTAGATGTATTCTGTGAACCGCATTAAGATTTTCACACAAAAATAGAAAAAAAACGATAAATTTTTGGGGTTCCCCATACTTCGAACTGAAACTCAAAAAATTTTTTTTCATCAAACCCATACGTGTGGGGTATCTATGGATAGGTCTTCAAAAATGATATTGAGGTTCCTAATATCATTTTTTTCTAAACTGAATAGTTTGCGCGAGAGACACTTCCAAAGTGGTAAAATGTGTCCCCCCCCCTCCCTGTAACTTCTAAAATAAGAGAATGATAAAACTAAAAAAAATATATGATGTACATTACCATGTAAACTTCCACCGAAAATTGGTTTGAACGAGATCTAGTAAGTAGTTTTTTTTTAATACGTCATAAATCGCCTAAATACGGAACCCTTCATGGGCGAGTCCGACTCGCACTTGGCCGCTTTTGTTATTTGAGTCGTCGAGCTCCTGACCTGCACGGCGGCTACATATGGTCCTTCGAGCCGGATGGCCGCATTTAAAGTGTCATTCAATAGAACTTGCTATGTAAACAAAAGTTACTAGTAAATTGACATTCAGTGACAATTTTAGTATGGCGGTTTGTTTACATAGTTAGCAAGTTCTATTGAATGACACTTTAGCTACTGCATTAAGAATATAGGTATTGAGATTTTATACAATTATAAAGGGTGCCTTCGCAAAGGTTGCTTCGTCATCTTCCTCGCGTTGTCCCGGCATTTTGCCACGGCTCATGGGAGCCTGGGGTCCGCTTGGTAACTAATCCCAGGAATTGGCGTGGGCACTAGTTTTTACGAAAGCGACTGCTATCTGACCTTCCAACCCAGAGGGTAAACTAGGCCCGTTTTGGGATTAATCCGGTTTCCTCACGATGTTTTCCTTCACCGCAAAGCGACTGTAAATATCAAATGATATTTCGTACATTAGTTCCGAGAAACTCATTGGTACGAGCCGGGGTTTGAACCCGCGACCTCTGGATTGCAAGTCACACGCTCTTACCGCTAGGCCACCAGCGCTACAAACACACAAACACACGATACAACATTCAAACTACTGGGCTATAACCGCGAAAATCGTAGTTCGCAAACTGCGGGCATTTTTCTCTGTCACTCTAATTACGCCTTTATTGGAGTAAAAGAGAGAATACTTTTCATAATTTGAACTGTTAGGCCCACTTGCACCATCCCACTAACCCGGGGTTAAGCGTTTAAACAGCCAACCCGGTGTCAAATTGTACTGGTAACCATGGTAACGCCAGGTTTAACCGGTTAACCCCGGGTTAGTGGAATGGTGTAAGTGGGCCTTAGTGAACATAAATTTGTCCGCAGAGCAACCAGATCCTCAAAGATCATATCCGCACGCACACGGGCGAGCGGCCTTTCCAGTGTAGCCGCTGCCCCGCGCAGTTCCGCCAGGCCAGCACCCTGGGGACCCACGTCAAACTTGTACACTTGAAACTGACTAGAGACGGGAGGCCTAAAGCTTTGGCTAGCAAATATCCGATGGTACAGGATCAGGATGCGTTTAGCCAGCCTAATACAACTGTAGAGTCAGGCCAGTATGCTGGGGACACATCGCAAACTAACTAGAGACGGGAGGCCTAAAGCTTTGGCTAGCAAATATCCGATGGTACAGGATCAGGATGCGTTTAGCCAGCCTAATACAACTGTAGAGTCAGGCCAGTATGCTGGGGACACATCGCAAACTAACTAGAGACGGGAGGCCTAAAGCTTTGGCTAGCAAATATCCGACGGTACAGGATCAGGATGTGTTTAGCCAGCCTAATACAACTGTAGAGTCAGGCCAGTATGCTGAGGACACATCGCAAACTAACTAGAGACGGGAGGCCTAAAGCTTTGGCTAGTAAATATCCGATGGTACAGGATCAGGATGCGTTTAGCCAGCCTAATACAACTGTAGAGTCAGGCAAGTATGCTGGGGACACATCGCAAACTAACTAGAGACGGGAGGCCTAAAGCTTTATAGCAAATATCCGATGGTACAGGATCAGGATGCGTTTAGCCAGCCTAATACAACTGTAGAGTCAGGCCAGTATGCTGGGGACACATCGCAAACTAACTAGAGACGGGAGGCCTAAAGCTTTGGCTAGTAAATATCCGATGGTACAGGATCAGGATGTGTTTAGCCAGCCTAATACAACTGTAGAGTCAGGCCAGTATGCTGGGGACACATCGCAAACTAACTAGAGACGGGAGGCCTAAAGCTTTATAGCAAATATCAGATGGTATAGGATCAGGATGCGTTTAGCCAGCCTAATACAACGGTAGAGTCAGGCCAGTATGCTGGGGACACATCGCAAACTAACTAGAGACGGGAGGCCTAAAGCTTTGGCTAGCAAATATCCGATGGTACAGGATCAGGATGTGTTTAGCCAGCCTAATACAACTGTAGAGTCAGGCCAGTATGCTGGGGACACATCGCAAACTAACTAGAGACGGGAGGCCTAAAGCTTTATAGCAAATATCCGATGGTACAGGATCAGGATGCGTTTAGCCAGCCTAATACAACTGTAGAGTCAGGCCAGTATGCTGGGGACACATCGCAAACTAACTAGAGACGGGAGGCCTAAAGCTTTGGCTAGCAAATATCCGATGGTACAGGATCAGGATGCGTTTAGCCAGCCTAATACAATTGTAAGGTCAGGCAAGTATGCTGGGGACACATCGCAAACTAACTAGAAACGAGAGACTAATGGTTAAAAAAAAATTGACATAAGTATCACAAATTCGTTTAAATACATCTTATAAACTAGATTAAAGAGAGTTGACTATGAAAAATGTTTTAATAATATTTATTTGTTATTTCTTAATAATGGTTAGTGAACTGATTAAAGTAAATTAGATTTGGAACGGGTTGCATCACGTGAACGAACGGGTCAACGTTAACACGTTCACTGCCAGAGCGAGCTACGCGTGTGGCCGATAATGATGTTGTTCCGCTTTGTAGCGAAAAGCGTGTAGGCGATGATGTTGATGTTATTGCTAACGGTTTGTGTAACGGCAGCCCAATTTTGGTCAGTAAAATAAATACATTGAATGTATGATTAGATTAATTAGTAATATTAGTAAATAATATGAAATAAATAAATACAGTTTTAATTTGAAATGTTTTGTTTATTCTTAACGTACAGCTTGGCAAAAGAGTAGAAATTAAAAAGAGCAACACTGTAGTGTCGTCCCGTTTTCTTATATAAATTGGTTTGAAAGGGACGACACTACAGTGTTGCCACTTTTTAATATCTACTCTTTTTTACCAAGCTGTACCACCGTAGTTTTGTCTGGGTACATACTGCTATGAAATTGAATATGCAGTTATATGTATAGCCGGTCAACCAAATAAAAATAAGCGCGAAATTCAAATTTTCTATGGGACGATATACCTTCGCGCCTACATTTTTCAAATTTGCCGCCTTTTTCTACTGTCAAGATCTGGTTGACCAAGTATATATTCCTACTTAGATGTTCTGCAGCCTGCCTGCATCGCATCGCAGACAAATAAATCTCACATTTAAAATGGTTAAGTGGTATCCAGACATGACAATTTTTCGCCAATCTGATGAAATTCTCCGATCGAATCAGCAGGTGCGGACACATAAATGCCAATTTTCATAGTAATTATCTATGGAATGAAAATTTCCAGATCAAATCGACTGATTTGATCAGTCCCGTCTGGATACCACTTTAATGCAAACAAATCGGTGTCCAGTTGTCCACAGATCGATCGTATGCGATTTTTGGATTTTCATACATTGCAACATTATCGACGACGTCTGTAGAGCCCATTTACTTTTTTCTACTGACAAAGGTGAGTGTGCCAGAGTATACGTCAATTGTGATATTGGACACTAGATGGCGTAAAAATAAACAATTTCTTGCTTTGTAAAGTTAAAGCACAAAAACGCCTTAATAAATTTGACAGCTGTCAGCTGTGGTGTGAGAATTATTTTCTAATCTGTGTTCGCTGGCGTTACTTGTCATGACAAATTGACAATAAATAAATATATATTGTCGATGTTTTGGTGATAATAAAGCATTTATTTTTTAGTTTAGTTGTGAAATGTATTTATTTAAATTAACTATTGTTCTCTGAAACTTATTGCAATGGAGCAATCCGACATGGGGTCAGCTCAGTATTGTTTCGGGTGTTTGTGTGCGAAGGATGAGAAGTCAATTTACTGCCTAAATTTACGAAACTCGGTTTTAAAAACATTTATACAGGTATTTTATTATTTTAGTAATTCAACAATTACTACAGACAAGTTATTTCCATTTATAAACATGTTTTATGTAAATGTATGTCATAGAAATGTCCATACTTAATGAAGTTAATGTTTTTATTTGGGATATTTCAGGCTGAATGTCTATTCCTTTGCTACCTCTGCAAGCGGGCCTCACAACAAGCAGAGCTGTTTATACAAAATGTCCAAAGTAACCAGATTCTACTAGAGAATATACACAGTGTATGTATTTTTTATTTATACACTAGCGACCCGCCCCAGCTTCGCACTGGTTAACAAATTATACAAAAAACTTCCTCTTTAATCACTCTATCGATTAAAAAAACCGCATCAAAATCCGTTGCGTAGTTTTAAAGATCTAAGCATACATACAGACAGATAGACAGCGGGAAGCGACTTTATTTTATACTATGTAGTGAAGCCTAGTGTCCCACTGCTGGGCAAAGGCCTCCCTCCTCCCTTACGTATCCCGGGTTGACCCGTCTCCCACCAGTGCCTATCAAAGGTGTCAAGGTATCTCGCTCCTGCCACACACTAGTTAGTCCGTTGACATGTATTTTTTTAATCAAGACGATTCTACACTTTTTTAATAACATTTCAGGTAGAAGATTCAACTATACACTCAGCCCGCACACAATCCCGAGCACCGCACCAACTATCCTCAATGTCTCTAGGCATTATTGAGTTAGGAACGACTGAATCAACGGAAGAGGAGTCCTATTTTGTCTACGACCAGCGGGGGCCTAAAGTCAAGCAGGAGATGAAGAAGGAGGGAGCAGCGTTTGAGGATTACGATGATGTTGATACTGGTTTGTATTATCTATGCAAATATACAATTGCAACATAAAATTAGTTAAATATATTACCTGTGCAAATATACAATGGAATAATAAATTTTGCTCCAACACCTTGCTTGATTCAAATAATAGATAATATGGGGCATTATCTATGAAAAGGGACCTTATTGTCGATGGCGCTTACGCCGCACAGTATCGTTCGTTATTCGCGTATCGTTCGTTATTCGCGTATCGTTCGTTATTCGCGCATCGTTAATAACTTGCAAGTGCACCGCGGACTGAAAAAAATTGGGAACCCCTGATCCACATTGCAAAAATATGAAAGAAGAAGTATACAAAACAAACTGATAAAGATTTAGATACTGGGTATTTTAACACATTCATTGCTACCCAGCCAAACAAGACATCCGCGCCAGGCCACAAAAATTTCGTCGGGAACGAAACTTACTTAGTGAATGATGCCCTTGGGTAGCAATACCTTGTTAAGCCATTAGGTATGTTTTCAGTTTAGACCCACTAACAGCAATGCTCTCCCAAATAGGTGGTGGAAGTTTGTTCCAGCACTATGTAGCAGCATAACGAAAAGAGCCTTGAAATGCAGCGGTTGAATATTGTTTTCAACTTTCAGATTTCCATGAGCCTTTTGTAAAAGAAGAAGACGATTATCCCCTAAAAGAGTTATTGAAGGAAGAGGTAATGATGATGGAAGTGAATCTGAAGAGCCTTAAGAAAAGCCTTAGAAAGGACAAGTATAAGAAAAGAAAAGAGAAAAAGGATATAGAAATTAAAGAAGAAGTTGAAGGTAGGAATTTAGTAAAATGTTAGCTTTTCTATCAAATATAACAGGGCGCCCATAATTTTCGGCCAGTCGATGACCGCGACCCTAAATAAACATTATAAAATTTATAAATAAATAAATAAATAAAATAAAATTCATTTATTGCAAGCTACAAGGCTCATAATTGGTTGTTAACAGTTGTAGGTATAATAAATTATGGACATTGTGTAGGGCTTTTATTATGTATGGTGTAAAAAAAGCACGTGACTTGATCAGACAATAAATAAATAAATAATAAATAAATAAATAAATATTAGAGGACATTTTACACAAATTGACTAAGCCCCACGGTAAGCTCTAGGCTTGTGTTGTGGGTACTCAGCCAACGATATATATAATATACAAATACTTAAATACATAGAAAACAACCATGACTCAGGAACAAATATCTGTGCTCATCGCACAAATAAATGCCCTTACTGGGATTCGAACCCAACAATCGATTCGAACAATCAATGTTATAAATCCATAAATATATAATTTTGTACCTCTTTGACCGAGTAATGTTTTTTTTTATAAATACAGATACAGATCTTTATTGGTAAAATAAGTACATTTTACAAGTCATTCAATTCATATATTTAAAAATATTATCAATAATAATAAATTAATATACCTATAATCTAACAAATCAATAAAATATGAAATTAACTAAAATCCGAATGAAATCACTGTAGTTTACTCGCGGACAATCGATATAGTATGAGTATTTGGCATTTGCGATCTAATCTAAATCCGGCAGCCCTTTGTTCACATTCACACCCTGACTCGAAAATTACGTATAATATTCATTTTAGGGCTCATTTTGACGGTGCGAGTTTCATTACATTGCGTCATTTGCTCGGTCGACTGAATTGATGTAACCTTAATGGTCCGCAATGTAACTAATATCGTATACGAGTTCGCGCGCCGTCTAAATCAGCCTTTAGTGTAAAGTTTTATTTATCTTAATTTTTAACTAGTAGAAACGTATGCGAACGATGCTATTAAGCTTAGAATTGGTGAATTTCCAATATGAGTTGGAACTCCGGTAGCCGTTTAAAAGGAGTAAAGCTCTTAAGGTAGATGTCGCTCGGGTCCCCTTGACCCATATGGTGGAAAGATTTGCTGGCTATGGATGAGGTCTTGGTGGCTCAGATGGCAGGCGCTGGAGTATCGATCCAGAGGCCGAGAGTTCAAGTCTCACCCAAGACAGTATTTTTTCCACTTTTAAATTTATTCTAAGTTTTATTACCAAAACTATTACAGAAATTTCATCCGAGATAGAAATATTGTATATAACTAGAGAGCAATGCTTTGAAGAACGCGAGCGCATGGCGCTCGACCAGCGCTACCTGGCCTCCGCGTACAAGTGCACCGACTGTGTTAAAGGGTTCAGCTATAAGGAGGGTCTTCACAAACATCTACAGAAACATAGCAAGGTGAGTCTGTCCTAAAGTCTTAACCTCCTAAGACCCTGCGTACAATTTTTTGTACATATTCCAAAAAATATTTTGAACTTTCACCGAGTAAGTAAGGGTTCCAAATTTAATATTAAAACAAATGCTTCTGGGTCTCAGGAGGCTATATATGTATTATACTAGGTACTCTTTGGGTGAGTCTTTGTAAAGCAAGAGTTGGAGGTTGTAATAATAACAAATAATTTGATAAAAGTCACTTTTATAGGGTTCCATACTCAAAGGGTAAAAACGGGACCTTATTACTAAGACTTCTCTGTCCGCCTGTCTGTCTGTCACCAGGCTGTATCTCATGAACCGTGATAGCTAGACATAAAAAAAATCACAAATGATGTATTTCTGTTACCGCTATAACAACAAATACTGAAAAGTACAAAACCCTCGGTGGGCGAGTCGAGAATTTATGTGCCTAAATGAGTTTAAAACTCAAATTCAGTCCAAAAATTTTGCAGAACTTCCAAAAACGATAAAAGTAAGGGTACCATTCGATTCCTTACATTTCATCCAAAAAAATATTGTATAGCAACTATATACATAAACGCAATATTTCACCGACAAAAACGCAATTTTCTTGTTTTGTCCATACTACAAGATGGGCTCCCAGAGACCTTGACGTCACGTTCCCTTGCCGTTTTGTATAGGGCGTTTCGCGAGTGAAGTGAGACTGTCGGCCTTTGACTACAATTTCTGACTTTTGTGTTACTTTAATGCAATGGGTCCCATATAGACATTTGATCCTAAAAACAAACCCGATCGATTGATACCATAAATGAAAATTAGTCATGTAGCCTATTGTCAAAATCTTAATTTCAAAATCTTCATGTTATTTGTATTATTTAGAGCAATGGCGATTACGAATGCGACGTGTGCAAGCAGAGAATGAGTACAGAAGAGAAGCTACTGTGTCACAAGAAATACCACGAAAGGTGGGTGAATTTAAATTAATTTGTATAATTTTATAGAAGTTTTGCAGGCTTGTCTTGGTCTTGGCCTCAATAATAAATAATTTCAACGAGTGTTATAGCTAGTTCCACGAGAGTTGAGGTGAATGATTACACACACAGCTACATGAAGTACTGATTGCAAAAAAGTGAATGAATGAAATGAGTGAGTGAATGTGAATAAAAACGCTTAATTATATTTTTAATAGGTATCAAAAACAGTAAAAAATAAAAAACAAATCCTTTTATAAACCATCGTCACTTGGCATAATCTTATCTGATTCGTTAAGATAGATTACACATATCTGACCTTTATTTATTGATATACTTAACCCATTTATTGAAATAAAATCGGTTAAGATATTTTATTTTCTGTTTTGTTTGAAGTCGATGAATTGACAAAATACTTAACAAAACTTAATTGATACTTAACAAAATAGTTTAAATAAACTTTTTGGTCTTTCTTGCAATTCACTGTTGAACTTGCTATCGGTACAAAATTAGAACAGTAATTTCAAATCCTCGCTGTCATTACATGACAGTGTTGTTGTGTGCGTAGCCTCAACTCTCATGGAACTACCTATACGCAATTGGGATTCCCTCCTCCAATTGAGGGGGGATTTCAATCTTCTCGGAGCAGAGGTGTAGGGTTGGAGCCGGTGTAGCTTTATTTGACGTTCATAAGCGCATTGTGCGCATAAGCGGTGGTAGCCGAGTGGATATGACGTCCGACTTTCAATCCGGAGGTCGCGGGTTCAAATCCTGGCTCGTACCAATGAGTTTTTCGGAACTTATGTATGAAATATCATTTGATATTTACCACTAGCTTTTCGGTGAAGGAAAACATCGTGAGGAAACCTGCATACATCTGCGAAGAAATTCAAAAGTGTATGTGAAGTCCCCAATCCGCATTGGGCTAGCGTGGGGACTATAGCCCGAGCCCTCTCGCGCGTGAGAGGAGGCCTGTGCCCAGCAGTGGGACGTATATAGGCTCAAATTATAAGCGCATTGTAATTATGCCTACTTGAATAAACTATCTTTTATTTTATCTTATCTTTCTATTTTCTCATTTATATTTAAAAAAATGTTGCTTGTATGACAGACGGTACCGCTGCCCCGTATGCGGCCTGACTCGTGTTAGCCGACTAACAGTCAGAGACCACTACTCTGCTTTCCACACGTCTAGCCAGATCAGGCATTGTCCGCACTGTAATAAAACCTTCAAGTAAGTATCACGTTTTAGATTACACCCTGTATATAAATTACTCATTATATACAGGGTGTAATCTAAAACGTGATACAAGATAATCAAACCTGAATCTTTTCATGATTTTGAACAACTTTTACTATGGGGTCAATTTTGTAATATAAAAAAAAAATTGAGCTGTTCCATAGAAATGGTCAAGGAGAGGTAGACAAAAATGTGTGGCAAAGATTTTTTTTATTGTTAATTTACAAAGTTGACCCCATAGTAAAAGTTGTTCAAAATCATGAAAAGATTCAGGTTTGATTATCTTGTATCACGTTTTAGATTACACCCACACCGCCCCGGCTTACAAACAAATTATACATAAACCTTCCTCTTGAATCACTCTATCTATTTAAAAAAACCGCATCAAAATCCATTGCGTATTTCTAAGCATTTAGGGGCAGACAGACAGGGGGAAGCGACTTTGTTTTATACTATGTAGTGATTCCAAGAGATAATGTCTGGATGACAGACTTTTGCTGACTTTTAGGGTCCCGTACGTCAAAAGGAAAAAACCGGCCAAGTGCGAGTCGGACTCGCGTTCCAAGGGTTCCGTACATTAAGTCCGACTCACGCTTGACTGTACATTTCTAATAGGTTTCCCTGTCATTTAATGGTAAATAACTAATTTGTTTATTGTTTTTGCAAAATTTTAGACCCAGTAGTTTCGGAGATAAAGGGGGGGGGGGGGGTAATTTTTTGGCTATTTTCTTAAATAACTTCTAATCCATGTATTTAATGTTAACTAAAATTAAAAACTAAGCATAGAAATAAACTATAGGTATAGTTCGTTTTTTTTTAGCATTAGAACTTGAAAGAAGGTCAAGCGATCTTGACATGTCTTTTAATTGAAAAACACTTTTTAAAAATCAATAACTATTACTTATGAAAACAGAAGACTATAAAAGATCGTATTAGATTCATAATTGTTACATATTTACCGTAACTTATTTTTAAAATGTGTTTTTCAATTAAAAGACACATCAAGATTGTTTACCTTATTTCTAATGCTAAAAAAAACGAAGTATAGATAGAAAATTTGCCCCAAATCGCCGTCTATTGGCAGCGTGCCCAGAAGGCTGGCAGCATTGTCACGCTGTATGGCAATACTGATTACAACGCCATCTGTAAAATACTTCGACCGGGCATCCTCATTGTGATAATTAATTTTAAGTAAGTAATTTATGTACTATGTATAACCTGAGATGTATAATCAAATGTATACCATATAAATAAAATGATGACTGGTTAAGCCATATGCGACCCTAATGACTATACTACTGATTTAGAATTTGTTATGTTTACAATTATGTTTTATTTATAATAAGTTAAGTGACATAAATATCACTCCTGAAATGCTGTACCTACTAGTATTAGTTGAACACGTACGTACCTGACCTGTAAAACATTACACTGATTTAAACTTTCACGATTTTTACACATTATTAAATTATACAACACATGGAATCCAGTCATTAGTAAATGTAAGCGTAAACGAATGTCGACAGTCGATAAATCGAATATCGTTAGTGTTGTGTGTCGACAGAGTGACATCCCTAGTGCGCAAAACGTTCAAGTTGATAAACAAGACCAAGTGCGGGTAGTTCGAAAAACTCGCGCAGTTAGACGATGCTGATGTCAACTTAAGCCAGTCTTCTCCGAGACCACGGGGACAACGCCGTCCTCGAAACGTCGGAGGTAAATCTTAAAACTTAGATACGCGATTAAGTCCCGTTGTATAATTTAATAATCTGTAAAACATTGACTTTTATGAATAAATGTCTTGTATCTTGTATCTTGATATAATTTCAGACGGCAGGTGTCGCTGCGGAAACACGTCGCAAACGTGCACGGCGGTGCGCGAGTCACGTGCGCATACTGTGCGAAGAGTTACGCGAGCAGGGACGGACTTAAGGCGCATATGATTGTGTGAGTCCACTCAGTAGCAAAAAACTCCATAAGTAAAGTAAAACAAAGTTAAAAAAGAGTTATGAGCTTATAAAGTTAAGCCCACTTATCCATACTAATCCATACTAATATAATATTACTAGTGGCTCTGTGAGCTGTAGACCTCGCGAGCATAGCTTATTGGGACCGTGCACGATGACAGCGCCACACAGCGGTTTGATCAATCAACAATACTAAAGATTTAAAAAAAAAAACTACGAAGTTTAAGTGAAAAAAAAAATACAAAAAGTTATTTCTTACTGGGGATCGAACCCAGACTTTCTGTGTGCAAACAAAAAAAAGCGATTGTTTACAAAATGCGCCATGATAGTTCTTATCTAAGCTGACGAAATTCGGCTACTCATTCTCGAGTACAAACTAAATATCTAAATACCGCCTAAACCAGCAATACAATTTTTCTGCATTTTTTGCCATTTACTATGTAAATATGTCTCAAAAAGAAAATACTCTTATGATATCGATACGACTATTTGTTTAAGCGCGAGGTATCACAACTCCTCCATTTTTGAAAATTTCCAAAAACGGGATCGACAAAAAAAAAAAAATATTCATAGAATCTGGTCACAAAATTTCACAAGAATCGGTTGAGAATTGTGACCTGTAGAGGAGAACATCCGGACATACAAAAGCAAAATGCCCGAGTCAAAACGTAGACCTTCGCTACGCTTCGGTCAATTAGTCATCATCTTCCTCGCGTTGTCCCGGCATTTTTCCACGGCTCACGGGAGCCTGGGGTCCGCTTGGCAACTAATCCCAAGAATTGGCATAGGCACTAGCTTTTACGAAAGCGACTGCCATCTGACCTTCCAACCCAGAGGGTAAATTAGGCCTTATTGGGATTAGTCCGGTTTCCTCACGATGTTTTCCTTCACCGAAAAGCGACTGATAAATATCAAATGATATTTCGTACATAAGTTCCGAAAAACTCATTGATGGGGCCAGTACAGCGGTGTGACAACGCTACAACGCGATTGGTCGATGAGTTCGCATCACGCGCGCGATTGGTCGCAACTATAGCTGGTCAACCAAATCTTGTCAGTAAAAACGATATCCCTTCGCGCCTACATTTTTCAAATTTGCCGCCTTTTTCTACTGTCAAGATCTGGTTGACCAAGTATAGTTGCGTTATACTGCACTGCTGAACTAGTTTACTTTTTTAAATCTCTTAATGTTGTGTACTTTCCGTGCTTCACTCGGTTATGGCCTCGACGGAAGACCAGCGTTGGCCGATCTAGGCCAACACCATGCTGAGTCGGGACTATTTCGTGGCTAATTTATGTGTTATGTTATGTAATGTTATGTGTATGTTTGTTTATTGTTTCTCTTTTTATCTGTTTTTTGCCACGAATAAACTATTTCTATTTAGTACCATTTCTAGTGCCCGTAAGGCTTGTCCTGAGATATATGCATAGCTGGGTAGAAGTCCGTTAATCGTTAATTAACTAACTTAGGTTTTCGAGTAACGGATTAACTTTAAAAACCTGTAACGGACTTGTTAACTTCCGTTAACCTTCCTTAAGTCCGTTAATCGTTAATACCTAAGTACCTACTCACACCAAGGCCGCGCGCTGCCGCGCCGCGCCGATCACGTTCCGACTAGTTTGCGTTAGGTTTGTATGCAGTGCAACTTTTCATAGCGCGAATCGTCGCGCGCTTGTACTACTGACTAAGAGTCTAATATTGCTTACCCCGTGCGCCGTATTAATTTTGTTATTACGAGAGTATGACAGAGTCGATCGCGGCAACCTTAGCAGTTGCCATATAAGATACACGGGTGCGAGCGAGACAAATATAACAACTTACTTACTATTCGAGATCGAGCGGTCACACGACACGACGACACAACGATGCGATGAGTCGATGACGCAGTGTTTTGTTTTCGCCGGTAGTGAGAAATAATTAGTAGATTAGTCTTTAATAAAAATCCAAATTTATTATTATTTCTACTAGTTTTATTTCCTATTGCGTATATTTACGATTTCGAGTTAACGATTAACTTAACTTCCGTTAAAACTTTTGAAAAGTAACGTTTTAACGTTTAACGAAGTTAACTTTTTATTTAACGGATTAACGTTTAACGAAGTTAACTTTTTATTTAACGGATTAACGGTTAACGAAGTTAACTTTTTGATTAACGGTGCCCAGCTCTGGATATACGTAACACAATCAGCGATTGTCTTCCAGTCGGCATCCAACAGAAGTGTCGGGGGCTGCGGTGACCAAAGCCCACGTCTGCCAGGAGTGCGGGATGGCCTTCAGGGCTCCGTCGCAGCTGAAGATACACAGCGCCAAGCACTCCCGCTCCAGGAATTATTACTGCGTCGAGTGCGACAAGTAAGAATATATAACACAACGATTGTATTCCAGTCGGCATCCAACAGAAGTGTCGGGGGCACAAAACAGATACAGTACAGAAGTCAATCACATGTATGTACTTCACTTTTCATACCTACGCTCGGCGGTCGCTCTAGGGTTGTCAACTATGACTTATGCACAAAAAACTATCGTGGTAGTGGCACTCGTATCTAGTAGTGGCCGGGGCGGGGTGCTCACCTACCTACTTAACTGTTCTGTTTAACGTTAAAACGAACCATCGAAATACAAGCAGATACGTACTTACCTCTCTGAAACCACTGGTAGTTTAAAAAACGACAATTCACCGTTTAATGTTGAATTTAAACAACCGTTCACTGAACAGTTATAATAAAAATTTTTTTTTCTCCATTATTGCACCCAAAAAGTTCACAGACGCGTGTCTCAAGCGGTTGACACTCGCGCTCGCACCGGTCCCAACCGGTCCGAGATATCGTGTCTGTGAGCAGTGTCTATGTGTGCGTTGCTCGAGCGCACTTTGTATGTAGATTGATTTCTGTACTGTATCTGTTTTGTGGTCGGGGGCTGCGGTGACCAAGGCCCACGAGTGCCAGGAGTGCTGGATGTCAAAGTCAAAGTCAAAATATACTTTATTCATGTAGGCCTAGCAAGCACTTATGAATCGTAACATACTTATAAATTATCTTAAGCTAATTATCAGAGCAATTTATTGATGTTATTATTCCATAAGAATATTGGATTATTATACAAATCAAATTAAACACAAATTAAATTAAATTAAGAATTTCACAAAAGGATCGTCAAACATGAAAAAAAAAATTGTATAAAAAATACTAGTCTAGAATGTTTCTAGAATAAAATCTAAATGTCAAATAAATAAATAAAAACACAAAAGAAGTATGTACATCGGAATATCAATTTCCTCATCATTAATCAAATATACCTAAAAAAATAATCATTTCGAATAACTAATCCCACGTTGTTAAATCATTCGATGGCGTTCAGGGCTCAAAATACACAGCGCGAAGCACTCACGCTCCAGGAATTATTACTGCGTCGAGTGTGACAAGTAAGAATAACAATGTTTATTTTAATTTTTAATAATCTTTAATAGAAAAAGAAAACGACTTCTCTAACTACTATCATCAGAACTCAAGCTTGACAAAAATGTGGCTTAAAAACTTAACATGCTTAACAAACATAACGAAGAGGACAAATCGCCAAACGTGAACTATGCGTCGTTGAAGAGTTCCGTTCTGTTCGTCATCAGTAGTTCCACTTCCTCAAATGTCACTATATTGAATGCATATGCTTGAGTTGTTGATAAAAACACAAAAACCACTATATGTATGCCTTTAAGATTTGAGGAGTTCCCTCGATTCCTCATGGATTCCATCATCAGAACTGGGTTAAAAAAAAACGGAACCAATCTGTATGCATATACGTACAAACAAAAAAAGAATTTTCAAAATCGGTACAGTAATGACGGAGATATCGAGTAACAAACATAAAAAAAGAACATTCAACCGAACCGAACCGAAAAAAAAGCAGAAACGTCTGCGAACGATGCTATTAGCTGCTTCGGTAGCCGTTTAAAGAAGTGTAACGCTCTTACGGTAGATGTCGCTAGGGTCCCCTTGATATGGTTGGGAAAATTGCTTGAAACTCACGGCCTCTGCATCGATACTCCAGCGCTCTGCCATCTAAGCCACCAAGACCTCATCCATAGCCAGCAAATCTTTCCACCATATCAAGGGGAAAAATCAAAAAAAAAAATCAATCAATTTATTCTAAGCTTAAGAATAATATTTATTTAAAAGAAAAAACCTTATTAACAACTAGCTTTTCTCCGCGACATCGTCTGCGTGGAATTAAAAACTAATCTAATAGGTAATGTAAGTTAGAAATTAAGTAATTCAAAGAAAGAAAAAAAAAAGAAAGAAAAAGTTTGTGTGTGTGTGTGTGTATGTGTGTGTAAGGCTACAGAGATTGTTAGCATGAAAGTGATTAATGCATCAACAACAACAATATGTTAGGTATTTTACAACTTAGTTTAAGCAATGATGTGTTTTTCAGGAGTTTCAAAACGGCATCAGTACTGAATCATCACTTTAAAACGGCTTCATCTCACGTCAGCTATACTGAATTACCGTAAGTAATAAAAAAAAATACCTGTAATAGTACCTTACGATACAAGTGTGAAAAGTAGGAAATTCGTAGGGATTGGCGATCAATTGAAACACGACCGAAGGGAGTGTTTTAAATCGACACGAGTTGCGGATTATCTTTTCGCACGTGTATTGTACGTTTTACAGTACATATGGGTATAATTTAAATTTTCGACATATGGCACGTATTGTGGTAACTACCGCACTAGGGCGGTAAAGTAGCACCATATGTAGTGTAAAAAAAATCACCGCCGCCTATTTCCTTTTTGACTAATATAGTTAGCAACAGAAGTATTTTTAAGCGAGTGAGGTGTTCAAAACTGTTTGACCACAACTGTATTGTCAATTTGTCAATATAGTAAAAATGTGGATAATTTTGAACACGTCATACTTGTTTTGTTTAGCTAAATCTGTTCAATTTAGGGTAAGTGAACGGTTACCCGGGTTTTTCCGGTTAAACATGGTGTTACCATGGTTACCAGTACAATTTGACACTAGGTTAACGGTTTAACCGCTTAACCCCGGGTTAATGGGATGGTGCAAGTGGGCCTTGGTGTTTAATTCCTTGCATCGCTAGTCTTACAACCACCTTTTTAGTGTTCCGTTCCCAACGGGACCCTATTACTTTAAGACTCCGCGGTCCGTCTGTCTGTATGTCTGTCTGTCACCAGGCTGTATATCATGAACCGTGATACCTAACAGTTCACATTTTTAAAGATGATGTATTTCTGTTGCCGCTATAACAACAAATACTAAAAACAGAATAAAATAAATATTCAAGTAGGGCTCCCATACAACAAACGTGATTTTTTTTTGCGTAATGGTACGGAGCCCTTCGTGCGCGAATCCTACTCGCACTTGGCCGTTCATTTTTCCATTAAATAGTACCAATTTTTTTTTTCATTAAATAGTACCAATAATTATAGCTGGTCAACCAAATCGTGTCAGTAGAAAAAGGCGCGAAATTCAAATTTTCTATGGGACGATATCCCTTCGCGCCTACATTTTTCAAATTTGCCGCCTTTTTCTACTGTCAAGATCTGGTTGACCAAGTATATTTTAATTTGTTTCTCAGTTTTGCCTGTGAGCACTGCGACAAACGATTCCCGATCCGACGCGACCTAGAGCGACACACGAACCGTATACATCTCAACATTAAACCATTCCAGTGCGATCGCTGTGAAAAGGTAACTGGTTGCTATAATACGGTATTTGACTAGTACTAGCACCATAGAGAAAAAAATACATAGAGTGCTCACTCCATACATCAGTTTAGACTATTAATTTCAGTGTCTACATCTAGCATCGAGTAGCGGAACTATCAGTACTGCTACTTGACAATAGATGTAGCACCGACCGGAAAGTCTTATCTCAACAGCATAAGACTTTCCGGTCGGTGGCGACATCTATTGTCAAGTAGCAGTACTGATAGTTCCGCTACTCGATGCTAATAGTCTTTTTGGTACTAAAACTGATGTATGGAGTGAGCACTCTATGTATTTTTTTCTCTATGCTAGCACAGAATAAAGAATAGTACTAGGTACAGAAGGTTCACTCTCCAACTAAACGCGTCTATTACGACAGATACGACCGCTAGGTGGCGCAAGCGCGAGCAGGCGTCCGTTCCGTAGCGGTGCGCGGCAATTAATATGGCTAGACACCAAAATTGGTGTGGGCCGCATGTACTCGTAGGTGTATGTATGTATGTATGTCACTTTATTGCACATAAACAGGTTTACATAAAACGGACAAAAACAAAACAAAAATAAGAATGTTATGTACAAAGGCGAACTTATCCGTAAAAATTGTGAATGGTTTAAAAAGGGGGTTTATGTCAGATTTCCCCAGAGGTGAGGAAAAATTCCTGGGCTTTATTTACTTTTATTATTCCCCTTTTATAACCTATCACGTCTACGACTTAAAATGTCTTATCACTACATAGTATAAAACAAAGTCGCTTCTCACTGACTGTCGCTATGTATGCTTAGATCTTTAAAACTACGCAACAGATTTTAATGCGTTTTAAGGGTTCCGTAGCCAAATGGCAAAAAACGGAACCCTTATAGATTCGTCATGTCTGTCTGTCCGTCCGTATGTCACAGCCACTTTTCTCCGAAACTATAAGGACTATACTGTTGAAACTTGGTAAGTAGATGTATTCTGTGAACCGCATTAAGATTTTCACACAAAAATAGTAAAAAAAAAAACAAAAAATTTTGGGGGTTCCCCATACTTAGAACTGAAACTCAAAAATTTTTTTTTCATCAAACCCATACGTTTGGGGTATCTATGGATAGGTCTTCAAAAATGATATTGGGGTTCCTAATATCATTTTTTTCTAAACTGAATAGTTTGCGCGAGAGACACTTCCAAAGTGGTAAAATGTGTGTCCCCCCCCCCTGTAACTTCTAAAATAAGAGAATGATAAAACTAAAAAAAATATATGACGTACATTACCATGTAAACTTCCACCGAAAATCGGTTTGAACGAGATCTAGTAAGTAGTTTTTTTTTAATACGTCATAAATCGCCTAAATACGGAACCCTTCATGGGCGAGTCCGACTCGCACTTGGCCGCTTTTTTTAAATAGATAGAGTGATTCAAGGGGAAGGTTTATGTATAATTTGTTAACCCGTGCGAAGCCGCGGTCGCTAGTTTTTAATATAACTCATGATGAAACAATAATAATTAGTTATGTTTGTGTTCAGGCGTACGTGAACGCGTGGTCACTGAACGAGCACCGGCGACTGGTGCATGAGGGGTTCAAGCGACCGCTGAAGTATCCCTGTCTCATATGCAACAAGGTTTTCGACGTAAGTACCACTTGGATACATTGTAAAAAAAAAAACCTCACCAACTGGTAAAGGCTGTCTTGATTGTTCAAAAACTGATAGCAAAGTTGCATTTTATTCACGTGTGAGGCAAAGTAGTCTAATGCAAAGGAGTTGTTTTCTTACGTTTGCTGGTAGAATTGACTTTTGAATGATAAATATTTAATAACATTCATTTGGTTTGATTTTGTTTGATATCTTACTGTTAATACTGTCTTTGGGTTTGCATGGTGAAATCTTTTGTTTCACTCAGAGGCAAATTTTGTTTAACCCTCGTGCTTTGAACCCCTCGCAACGCTCAAAATTCCATTTTTCGCAATTATCGAATCTTTCGCTTGCTCGGGTATCAATATTAGCACGAGCGGTTAAACAACAACTTAGCCCCCTAGTAAAAAAAAAATCAAAATATATTTATTTCAGGAAATACTGAAGTATCGATAAAAGCAGTACAGTGATCCCCACTCTAGGCACAGCCTGTATAGTTGAAATCTTAAGTACACAATGGGCCAGATTGGGCCATTCTGGGGGACGCATTTATGAGTTAGAGGGAGCAAGTGATATTGCTAGTTAGTACTAGATGCTTATTAGAAAATAAACCTTCAGCGCAGGATGTAGGTAGGTAACTCAATGTAGTAATGTTTTCAATCTGACTACACAATACAGGCGTAGCCTAGTGTGGCAGTAATAGGTTAAGTAAAACCTGTAAAATTTTTGGCAAATAAAACTATTTTTTTTTATCTCATTCTACCGCATGGCTGCGTCCCTTGGACTGGCCGGCGATGGCCCATTGTGTACTGGGGCCTTTAGAGAAATACCGAATAATGATTTTGCCGCTATAAATATCAAAGCAAAAATGTAATTCATTTTAGGTAAATAAGAAATGTTTACATTTTCCTAACTAAAGTCTCAGTAAGTTAAAAAGGTGTAAGTAAATGACGTGTTTATGTGAATATACTCAGTGCCGGATTAAGATATTTTGGTGCCCTAAGCATTTCTAGTAGAGATGCACCGGATATCCGGTTACTATCCGGTATCCGGCCTATCCGGCCGTTATTTTAGTATCCGGCCGGATACCGGATAGTGACCTACTACCCGGCCGGATACCGGATAGTAAAATTAAACCATTTTGGGGTAAAAAATGGAATCTAAAAAACAGCTGCATAATGCTAACGACACAGTAGATAGAAATGAATAAGTACGTAACCAATGTCACACAATACACTTATTTGTTTACACAAAAATACGCGCGCGCACTTGTAACTATAAACGAACTTACTACGTAATCACATGATAAAACTCGTTACGTTCCTAGAAATGTGTCCGTGCGAACGTTCACTACGAACCGGATATTCGGCCAGTGTCCAGGCCGGTTATCCGGTATCCGGCCAAATAACTATCCGTTGCATCTCTAATTTCTAGACCATGATGCCCCATCTCCCTAGGGTCATCAAGATTACATTGAATTTTCTTGGTAAATTGAGTGACGGTCATTTTCAATCAGTCACATCATTTTATCACGGAAATTGACAGTGCTACAGCAGTAACTTTGCAACAGGAATGCTGCTGTAGTCGCCAGTGTTGGCCGAAAGTTAATGCAAATTGAAAATGCTGGCCATTAACCATTATAAATTGAATCGTAAACTATAATCGTCCGATACGGTTTAAGGTTCAATTTATAATGGTTAATGGCCAACATTTTCAATTCGCATTAACTTTCGGCCAACACTGGCAGTCGCCATCCGAATGTCACCCCCCTCAAAGTTGGCTGCACTACATAGTATAAGGGAGCGTTCAAGTATTACGTAACGAATTTGGGGGGAGGGGAGGGTCTTGTAAAACGTTACGATGCGTTACAGGGGCGGGAGCGGGGGGTTTGAACTACGCGTTACGTAATAAATAAAAACCGGCCAAGTGCGAGTCGGACTCGCGCACGGAGGGTTCCGCACCATCAACAAAAAAAAGAGCAAAACAAGCAAAAAAACGGTCACCCATCCGAGTACTGATCCCGCCCGACGTTGCTTAACTTCGGTCAAAAATCACGTTTGTTGTATGGGAGCCCCACTTAAATCTTTATTTTATTCTGTTTTTAGTATTTGTTGTTATAGCGGCAACAGAAATACATCATCTGTGAAAATTTCAACTGTCTAGCTATCACGGTTCGTGAGATACAGCCTGGTGACCGACGGACGGACGGACGGACGGACGGACGGACGGACAGCGGAGTCTTAGTAATAGGGTCCCGTTTTTACCCTTTGGGTACGGAACCCTAAAAATAAAATAAAAGCATCCAAAAGACATTCAAAGCATGTCTAAGCATACGAGGGGTTAATTATGTGTGTATGTATGTGAGTAAAATAATAAACAAATAACTATTGTCCGCAGCGTAGCCAGATCCTGAAAGCGCACACGCGCACGCACACGGGCGAGCGGCCCTACCACTGCACCCGCTGCCCCGCGCAGTTCGGCCAGCCCAGCATACTCGGCACACACGTCAAACTCGTACACCTGAAACTGACTAGAGACGGCAGACCTAAAGCTTTAGCTACCAAATAACATGACTGGGCACACACGTCAAACTCGTACACCTGAAACTGACTAGAGACGGCAGACCTAAAGCTTTAGCTACCAAATAACATGACTGGGCACACACGTCAAACTCGTACACCTGAAACTGACTAGAGACGGCAGACCTAAAGCTTTAGCTACCAAATAACATGACTGGGCACACACGTCAAACTCGTACACCTGAAACTGACTAGAGACGGCAGACCTAAAGCTTTAGCTACCAAATAACATGACTGGGCACACACGTCAAACTCGTACACTTGAAACTCACGAGAGACGGTAGGCCTAAAGCTTTAGCTACCAAATAACATGACTGGGCACACACGTCAAACTCGTACACTTGAAACTGACTAGAGACGGCAGACCTAAAGCTTTAGCTACCAAATAACATGACTGGGCACACACGTCAAACTCGTACACTTGAAACTGACTAGAGACGGCAGACCTAAAGCTTTAGCTACCAAATAACATGACTGGGCACACACGTCAAACTCGTACACTTGAAACTGACTAGAGACGGCAGACCTAAAGCTTTAGCTACCAAATAACATGACTGGGCACACACGTCAAACTCGTACACCTGAAACTGACTAGAGACGGCAGACCTAAAGCTTTAGCTACCAAATAACTAATGGACATTTTAACTTAGCTGCCGGCATAGACTACCAGCATACTGGGCACACACGTCAAACTCGTACACCTGAAACTGACTAGAGACGGCAGACCTAAAGCTTTAGCTACCAAATAACATGACTGGGCACACACGTCAAACTCGTACACTTGAAACTGACTAGAGACGGCAGACCTAAAGCTTTAGCTACCAAATAACATGACTGGGCACACACGTCAAACTCGTACACTTGAAACTGACTAGAGACGGCAGACCTAGAGCTTTAGCTACCAAATAACATGACTGGGCACACACGTCAAACTCGTACACCTGAAACTGACTAGAGACGGCAGACCTAAAGCTTTAGCTACCAAATAACATGACTGGGCACACACGTCAAACTCGTACACCTGAAACTGACTAGAGACGGCAGACCTAAAGCTTTAGCTACCAAATAACATGACTGGGCACACACGTCAAACTCGTACACTTGAAACTGACTAGAGACGGCAGACCTAAAGCTTTAGCTACCAAATAACATGACTGGGCACACACGTCAAACTCGTACACTTGAAACTCACGAGAGACGGTAGGCCTAAAGCTTTAGCTACCAAATAACATGACTGGGCACACACGTCAAACTCGTACACTTGAAACTGACTAGAGACGGCAGACCTAAAGCTTTAGCTACCAAATAACATGACTGGGCACACACGTCAAACTCGTACACTTGAAACTGACTAGAGACGGCAGACCTAAAGCTTTAGCTACCAAATAACATGACTGGGCACACACGTCAAACTCGTACACTTGAAACTGACTAGAGACGGCAGACCTAAAGCTTTAGCTACCAAATAACATGACTGGGCACACACGTCAAACTCGTACACCTGAAACTGACTAGAGACGGCAGACCTAAAGCTTTAGCTACCAAATAACTAATGGACATTTTAACTTAGCTGCCGGCATAGACTACCAGCATACTGGGCACACACGTCAAACTCGTACACCTGAAACTGACTAGAGACGGCAGACCTAAAGCTTTAGCTACCAAATAACATGACTGGGCACACACGTCAAACTCGTACACTTGAAACTGACTAGAGACGGCAGACCTAAAGCTTTAGCTACCAAATAACATGACTGGGCACACACGTCAAACTCGTACACTTGAAACTGACTAGAGACGGCAGACCTAGAGCTTTAGCTACCAAATAACATGACTGGGCACACACGTCAAACTCGTACACCTGAAACTGACTAGAGACGGCAGACCTAAAGCTTTAGCTACCAAATAACATGACTGGGCACACACGTCAAACTCGTACACCTGAAACTGACTAGAGACGGCAGACCTAAAGCTTTAGCTACCAAATAACATGACTGGGCACACACGTCAAACTCGTACACTTGAAACTGACTAGAGACGGCAGACCTAAAGCTTTAGCTACCAAATAACATGACTGGGCACACACGTCAAACTCGTACACTTGAAACTCACGAGAGACGGTAGGCCTAAAGCTTTAGCTACCAAATAACATGACTGGGCACACACGTCAAACTCGTACACTTGAAACTGACTAGAGACGGCAGACCTAAAGCTTTAGCTACCAAATAACATGACTGGGCACACACGTCAAACTCGTACACTTGAAACTGACTAGAGACGGCAGACCTAAAGCTTTAGCTACCAAATAACATGACTGGGCACACACGTCAAACTCGTACACTTGAAACTGACTAGAGACGGCAGACCTAAAGCTTTAGCTACCAAATAACATGACTGGGCACACACGTCAAACTCGTACACCTGAAACTGACTAGAGACGGCAGACCTAAAGCTTTAGCTACCAAATAACTAATGGACATTTTAACTTAGCTGCCGGCATAGACTACCAGCATACTGGGCACACACGTCAAACTCGTACACCTGAAACTGACTAGAGACGGCAGACCTAAAGCTTTAGCTACCAAATAACATGACTGGGCACACACGTCAAACTCGTACACTTGAAACTGACTAGAGACGGCAGACCTAAAGCTTTAGCTACCAAATAACATGACTGGGCACACACGTCAAACTCGTACACTTGAAACTGACTAGAGACGGCAGACCTAGAGCTTTAGCTACCAAATAACATGACTGGGCACACACGTCAAACTCGTACACCTGAAACTGACTAGAGACGGCAGACCTAAAGCTTTAGCTACCAAATAACTAATGGACATTTTAACTTAGCTGCCGGCATAGACTACCAGCATACTGGGCACACACGTCAAACTCGTACACCTGAAACTGACTAGAGACGGCAGACCTAAAGCTTTAGCTACCAAATAACATGACTGGGCACACACGTCAAACTCGTACACTTGAAACTGACTAGAGACGGCAGACCTAAAGCTTTAGCTACCAAATAACATGACTGGGCACACACGTCAAACTCGTACACTTGAAACTGACTAGAGACGGCAGACCTAAAGCTTTAGCTACCAAATAACATGACTGGGCACACACGTCAAACTCGTACACTTGAAGCTAACTAGAGACGGTAGGCCTAAAGCTTTAGCTACCAAATAAGTAAATAACACAGTAAGTATAGTTTGTAGCTTTCTAGTAGAGCCCGAAGGCTTATCCTATTGTCTATTGTTCAGTAAAACCGCACGTGCTACTTACCTGCAAAAAAGGGTCCTAATTATTCTATTTGGCACCTGAGCGCGGGCTAGTCCAACGCTCAAAAAACCAGTGTAGGTGCGCTCTCCGATAACGCGCCTTTGTTACGCATCTCGATGACACATTTTAGACTGGTTCTGTAGCGTTCGACTCGCCGGCACTCAGTAACCGAAGTACTGACCGCACACATCGTAACAGAATATTTATCCATTAGTTCATTTTGAATCTTATTACAATTTACATAGGAGTTGTAATTCAATTACCTGGGTAAAGTGAACGAGCGATTTTATATGCAGGTGGTTGTGGCACGTGGCACTAGCGGTTTTACTCAACAATAGACAATAGGATAAGCCTTCGGGCTCTACTAGAAAGCTACAAACTATAGTAAAAAAATTACTCCAAAAATAAAACAACGGGTTGCACTCAGGGAGTGCCGGCAGAAGTGAAAACTCAATCACTATTGCAAAATGTCTGCAGCTGCTGTATGTATAATTGAGGTTAACGCAATCTAGCGTTATTTCGTCGCGTTACTTGAAACCCCTAAGCGCATCACTGTTAGTACTCGAGTTATATTAATACCAGTTAGAGCTAAATTCACTAGATGGTATTTAAATCAATAAAGAAAAACTCAATGACATTGAAGTAACAGTTTGTCGACAGGTCCTTGGAGGATATAATCAAACGGAGACGCCATGTCTATAATTTTCTGTACAAAACAGTCTGCCGATTTTTGCGGGGGAGGGGAACGTCAAATGTATGCGTAACGTAAAAATAGCCATGTCAGATAAACGTCAGTCCATACATTGTGTATGACCGTTGGCCGCCTATTTTCGACAGAGGGGAAAGCCTGTTAATGGCTACTCCGTTTAGTTGTATCCTCCAAGATCAGGTCACGTGTCCGTCTTTACGGTCACGGATTACGGAGTTTAAATTTTTTTCCCCATCAAAGAAAATGCACAGCGCCGCTAAAGAAGTTTTCATTTCAAAAATTTCTCAACATTTTCATATTATTGGGCCTTCCTATGTGACAAATGACAATCAAACTCACTATGGTTCGTTTTATTATCATTAAAAAAGGTAAACAATCTTGACATGTCTTTATTGAAAAATGCTTCTTAAAATCAATAACTATTACTTATAAAATATTATAATTACAAAAGATTGTAAATGATCGTATATTTTTCAATAAAGACACTTCAACATCGCGTAGTCTTTTTCTCATGCTAAAAAACGAACTATAATTAGGTACAATTAAAAGTTCTTAGCCACAGAGAACCATATTAGTACCGAGATAAGGGTGATTTTCGTTTAGTTAATTTAGTAAGACGATATATTCGAGAACATATAGTAATCATACATTAAGCTAACTACAGGAGGCCTAAAATAGCAACAAAATTGAGATATATGTATTCCAACCAAAAAAAAAATCCTTCGCATAGCCATAGTGAAAACCTTATCAAAGGAATGATACATATTATATACGCACATAAATATTGCCTAGTCTTGTAACTAAATTACTGAGAAATTGATCTAAAGACAGTGACAAATTGTTTTATTTACAATACAATGATTTAGTTTTATTCTTAATTACGTAATTCTTAAAATGTATTATTTTGTTATTTATTTTCTTTAAACAATTTTACATTGTTTGTATCATACATATAATAGCCGAACTGATTATAATAAGCTAGATTTAGTCCCAAAATGCCATATTGTTAAATAAATACATTCTGATTTAATTGAAAATAATTGTGTTATTATTTAGTAATATATCCCAAAGAGTTATTGACTGTTGTAGAGACGTAAAAGTATGGAAAAAAAACAACGGGTTGCACTCCGGGAGTGCCGGCAGAAGTGAAAACTCAATGACTAGTGCAAAATGCACTATGTATAATTGAGGTTAACGCCATCTAGCGTTAGCGTTAATTACTTGAAACCCCTAAGCACATCACTGTTAGTACTCGAGTTATATTAATATTAGAGCGGAACTCACTAGATGGCATTTAAATCAATGAAGAAAAACTCAATGACGTTTTCACTTCAAAAACCTAACCCTCTCTAATTAATACAGTTAGAAAAATATGGGTAGTCTATATCGAGGGCGAGATACTGTCGCGGCGCACCTGTGCTAAGTCCCCTGGAGATCGCCATCACGAATTTGTCTTAGACATTTTTTATTAATTGTTCAGAACACATACAGTCATACACAAAAATATAAATATAACGTACAAAAATATAGACTATAAGGCCCGAGCTACAATTGTAAGTTTTACTTACGTAAGTAGGGACAAAGCTATTTGTTAGAATGAGAACGATATATTCTCATGTCATTCTGTAGTATAGCTGTGTCCCTACTAATGTAATTGTGACGTCCCACGGGTAAAGGTACCTTATGGCCATTGGCGCTTACGCTATTATTAACGCCGCTCCGCTGCCGCGCGCTATTATTATTGCGGCACTATGCGACGTAAGCGCCAAGTGCCATAAGGTACCTTTTGCCGTGGAACGTCACAATTAAAACTTACAAGTGTAGGTCGGGCCTTATATTACTATCTTATGAGCAGGGACCGGAACCGCTTACCCTGAAGAGGGTTTTACCCCGGGTTAATGATAGAGTGGTTTTTAAAAACCCTATCAATTCGGAAAGCACATCATTGACTTACCCAAACGAAAAAATTACCAAATTGAATACAGTTAACTCGGGTAAGCGCTTACCAAAACCAAAAACCCTTTATTAAAGTTTCCCTATGAAGTGGGTTTCAAATGCGATCAAGCTATTTTAATCTCTGTGACCAAGGCTTTCGGCTGATTATTGCAGCAACATACAAGCGCATGGTTGACAATAGGTACAAGTATGGCGGCACGAGCGAGCCTACACACACAAATAAACAGACTTTATGCATTAGCCGTAGCGCTTACGCCTTTGATCAAGATGCTATTATTGCTTGTCCGTGCGCGAAAATATCGTTGTGATTTGCCGGGCGGCGGCGGCGAACAAGTCCGAGCTTGCTGTTTGTGTTTATAGAATTGTTCGGACGGAGCTCGTAATAGTGCGTTGCGGTCGGTCGGCGGAATTTTAAATTGCAAAATATTGTGAATACTTACTTCACTTGGTGGTTATATATATATATTCTACGTTAGCTTAGAACATTATGCAGCAAAAGATTGCAGTAGGACGGTTAATCAGTTGTTAATTATTAATATTATATTATACAACGCATGAGACTTGTCTTTCACAAGTTTCACAACCTACGAAGTTTCAAGCCCCTAAGGTAGGGTTGCCATACGTCCCGGTTCGCCGGGACATGTCCCGGTTTGAAGCACGGTGTCCCGGCGTCCCGGCCGATAAGGAAATTTTCCCGGTTTAAAAATCATAGTTATTTAGTAGGGGGCTGGACTTGGTAAATAATAATATACCTACATTTCTACGTTTCATATGGCCAAAATTTAAAAAAAATGTTTTTTCTACTCCCGTACTTTTATTTGTCATTTAAAGGGTCGTGCACACACCTTTAAACCCCTCTCTTATAGTTGTCAAGACAAGTCTTTAGTCTATTCCCCAAAAAAGTATTTGTGCATACACGCAGTATCTTTTTGGCACTTTTACGATACTTCGTGTAATCACCACTTAAAAAATATTGTATGGAATACATTGTTGCCAACCTAATTTTAATTGTCATTTCTGACAGATGAGTGAACCATAGACATGTTTTGGTTAAGCATCATCATCATCATCATCAGTTTTCATCTTTATAGGGCTGTATCTCCTAAACCGTGCGTCGTAGCGCAAAAATAATCAAATTTTCGTTCCCCTTTGGAACCGGTAAGTAATATTTAAAAAACACAAAAAACTAAAAAAAAATTAAAAAAAAAGAAAAATGTTTATGGGTTGTATCTCCTAAACCGTGCGTCGTAGCGCAAAAATAATAAAATGTTCATTTCTCTGTAAGAAACCCCTAATTAATATAAAAAAAAAAACAAAAAAGAAATAATAAAAAACAAAAAAAAACTTTATAATGCTGTATCTCCTAAACCGTGCGTCGTAGCGCAAAAATAATCAAATTTTCGTTCCCCTTTGAATCCCGTAAGTAATATTTAAAAAACACGAAAAACAAAAAAAAAATTAAAAAAAGAAAGAAAAATGTTTATGGGTTGTATCTCCTAAACCGTGCGTCGTAGCGCAAAAATATTAAAATGTTCATTCCTCTGTAAGAAGCCCCTAATTAATATAAAAAAAAACACAAAAGAGATATTAAAAAAAAAAACAAAAAAAAACTTTATAATGCTGTATCTCCTAAACCGTGCGTCGTAGCGCAAAAATAATCAAATTTTCGTTCCGCTTTGAAACCTGTAAGTAATATTTAAAAAACACGAAAAACAAAAAAAAAATTTCAACCCCTTTTTCACCACCTCGGGGGATGAATTATCAAAAACTCTGAAATTAGTTTTATTTTGATAAAGTACCTTTTTACGAAATTTCAACTTTGTAGCTTTAAATAAAATTTGAACCCTATAAAATTTTCAACCCCCCTTCGACCCTTTAAGAGACGAATTTTTAAAAACGCTGACATGACTTTTCTCGTATTTTAATGATATGCCATTTTACAAAGATTCAAGTCGCGCACTTAAAAAAATGTCTGACTTCCATACAAATCTTCAACCCCTTTTTCATCACCTTAACTTAAAGGATGAATTTTAGAAAAACGCTGAGATATGTTTTCTTCTTTTTTAATGAAATAACTTTTTACGAAGTTACAAATTCATAGCTTAAAATAAAATTTGAACCCCAAACAAACTTTCAACCCCGGCCTTTTTAACCCTTTGTAACCGACGAAAAAACGGAGGAGGTTCTCAAGTCGACGCGTATTTTTTTTTATGTATGATCACATATTTTTTTTTACAGAGTAGTTCGATTTTGATAATTATTTTTTTATTGGATTTGGTATACCCCGAAGTTGGTCCCATATAAATTTGGAAAAAAAATCCAACCTTAAGGGTAGGAAAATAGGGGATGACTGATTTTTCACTCACCGATTGTAACGTATGACCACGCATAACTTTTTACAGAGTAGTCCGATTTTTTTCATTCACGTGTCGCGCTATTAACAATGCGTTAAAACTAAAAATGGAAAAATAAAAACTTTACAAAAAAAATAAAACCGACTTCAAAAAGGATGAATTAAAATATTATCCTTTTTGAAGTATGTATATGCGTTACCAACTGATATGTTTGAAGTCGGTGCCAAGCCTAGTAGTAACAATACCATACCAGTC
This sequence comes from Cydia amplana, assembly GCF_948474715.1. Classification (NCBI taxonomy): domain Eukaryota; kingdom Metazoa; phylum Arthropoda; class Insecta; order Lepidoptera; family Tortricidae; genus Cydia; species Cydia amplana. The sequence continues at coordinate 11,214,656 of NC_086090.1, forward strand.
AAAAATAATCAGCTTTACGGCTATAAATCCCATTTTTGACTGGTATTGTTACTACTTGGCTTGGCACCGACTTCAAACATATCAGTTGGTAACGCATAGACTTCAAAAAGGATAATATTTTATTTCATCCTTTTTGAAGTCGGTTTTATTTTTTTTGTAAAAAGTTTTTAAAGGATGACTTTTTAAAAACGCTGAAATTGCTTTTCTTGTTATCTAATAATATGCCTTTATACAAAAATGTTTGATATCCATACAAACTTTCAACCCCTTTTTAACCCTTATAAAGGAATAATTTTTTAAAAACGCTGAAATTACTTTTCTTGTACTCTAATAATATGCCTCTGTACAAAGATTCAAGCCCCGCACTCACAAAAATGTTTGATCTTCATACAAACTTTCAACCCCTTTTTCACCACCTTAGGGGATGAATTTTCAAAAACGCTGAAATTCGTTTTTTGCCGATTTGAAATAATACCCTTTTAGGAAGTTTCAAGTTCCTCGCTTAAAATAAAATTTAAACCCCATACAAACTTTCAAAACCTTTTTAACCCTGTTAGGGGATGAATTTTACAAAACGTTGAAATTACTTTTCCTGTCTTCTAATAATATCCCCAATACAAAGGTTCAAGTCCCGCACTCAAACAAATGTTTGATATCCATACAAATTTTCAACCCCTTTCTCACCACCTTAGGGGATGAATTTTCAAAAACGCTGAAACAAGTTTTCTTGTATTTTAATTTAATACCTTTTTGCGAAGTTTCAAGTTCCTAGCTTAAAATAAAATTCGCACCCCAAGACGAATTTTCATCCCCTTTTTAACCCCCTTAGGGGTTGAATTTCCAAAACCGTTGCAATTACTTTTTTTTTGTAATCGGCAATTATGCCTTTCTAAGAAGTTTCAAAGCATTTGTAATGGATTCAAACTTTCAACCCCTTTTTAACCCTGTTAGGGGATGAATTTTACAAAACGCTGAAATTGCTTTTCCTGTCTTTTATTATATCCCCAAATACAAAGATTCAAGTCCCGCGTTCGAAAAAATGTTTGATATCCATACAAACTCTCAACCCCTTTTTCACCACCTTAGGGGATAAATTTTCAAAACCGCTGAAATTAGTTTTCTTGTATTATAATAATATATCTTTTTACGAAGTTTCAAATTCTTAGCTTAAAATAAAACTTGAACCCCATACAAACTTTCCTCCCCTTTTTAACCCCCTTAGGGGTTGAATTTCTCAAAATCGCTTCTTATCTCTTGTACACTTTATAAATGTAATCTGGTGTGTAAATTTCAACTTTCTATCTTTTGTAGTTTCGGCTCTTCGTTGATGAATCAGTCAGTCCGTCCGGACACTTGCATTTATACAGGGTGGATTTTCTTTTTGGGTCAGTGAGGGCAGCTACCAGATCCCGTCCTGCTACGAGAAAACGGTCTAAGAAGACCTTCCCTCGATTTCAAATTAATGAAGATTGGCTTTTACAGATTTTGGAAAAAACATACAGGGTGTGAGAAAAAGATCATTTTTGACAAACTTTTTTTTTGATGCCAATCGATCCCATTCCTATTGAGGATCAAAAGCTTGTATGGAACCTAAAAAAATATCCCTAGTAAATGTATGGAAAAAGTATTTATTAATTTGTGGCTTTTTTAGTACATTACCGTAAGTTGACCCCTAGGAAACGAATGATACTGGATAGGAATGGAATCGATTGGCATACAAAAATAGCATCTGAAAAATAAAAGTTTTCATTTTCATACAAATTGTATGGGAAAAGTTTTCCTCAATTTGTGGCTTTTCTAGCCGGAAATTTTTTTTGGTTCCATACAAGCTTTTGATCCTTAATCTGTCAGCTCCCACGGCTCATATATGAGCCAGAACGCTTATGGTGACGTCATATCGTGGGATTCGACAGGTTAATGGGAATTGGATCGATCCTCTCACCCTGTATGTTTTTTCCAAAACCTGTAAAAGCCAATCTTCATTAATTTGAAATCGAGGGAAGGTCTTCTTAGACCGTTTTCTCGTAGCAGCACGGGATCTGGTAGCTGCCCTCACTGACCCAAAAAGAAAATCCATCCTGTATATTCCATGACGTCGTGTCACCAAACTCAGGACGCGAGTAACACGAGTAATTAGAGAGGACTCCAGAATGTGATGTGACTGCTCCAATTCACTCCACTTGTTTCGCTTTTGCGGCTGCCGCCCCCCCGCCCCCGCCTACCTATCTCTATCTATCCTGTTCTGTTCAATGAGAAAGGTAGAATCGCCGCCTACGTAGAAAAGAGACGGGAAAAGGGTTACCCTATGAAGGGGTAAGCGGTAAATATTATAGGCTTAACTACCTTATCTACACCCTATTTGATTTGGTAACCACATCTAATATGATTAACCATATTCAAAATGGTTTCCATAACGATAGGGTAAGCCAAACGATAGGGTAACCATGACCTCTGGGTAAGCATTTAATAGGGTTACTTTATCGATACGATTAATCTTTAAAAGGGGTTTTCCGGTCCCTGCTTATGAGTGATCTCTCTTCAGGCACTATGTTAGGGTGAAATAAAACAACCAAATATCTATTTATAATCTAATTATTATTTTCAAAAATATAGGAAACGTGAAACAATAATTTAACCGCCTAAACATAAATAAGATAAACATCTTCATCACAAACAGCGACCGGGCCGGGGCCGCGAACGCACTCGTTCACAATCATTTACATTTTCCATCACTATAATTATTTAACGCTGTCTACTGTTCCAGTTGTCCATTTTAAGATGTAGTGCGATTTTAGGTGTGTTCCCATTTGTCCCCACCCTACGCCAGAGATCAACAGGGACAGATGGGAATGATTCACGTTAATGCACCTATTCTGGGGATGAATGGGAATACATCCTATTTTAGGAAGTCATTCAATATAACATTTTTCAATTATACGCTCCAAACTTAGTTCTATTTGATATCGTCTTGGGTCGTCCCATTAGTTTTTCGTCAAGTTCTTAAATTAGTCCTATTCTGCTTTCGTCACGCATTCTACATTGAATGTCACCGACGATTGTGACTAATGTAGAATGGGTGACGAAAGCAGAATAGGACTAATTTAAGAACTTGACGAAAAACTAATGGGACGACCAAAGACGATACCTTCTATTTCTAATCTAAATAAAATATTTCCACCAATCATTTTAGCGACTTTCACACCATAATTTATACTTGTTAAAAACATACATACCTATACTTAACCAACTAAGGAACAAATCAAATTATTAGTAAGTAGTATAGTTTGTAGCTTTCTAATAGACCCCGAAGGCTAATCCTATTGTCTATTGTTAAGAAAAACCGCTCGTGCCACGTGCCACAACCACCTGCATAAAAAATCGGTACTTCGGTTACTGAGTGCCGGCGAGTCGAACGCTACAGAACCAGTCTAAAATGTGTCATCGAGATGCGTAACAAAGGCGCGTTATCGGAGAGCGCACCTACACTGGTTTTTTGAGCGTTGGACTAGCCCGCGCTCAGGTGCCAAATAGAATAATTAGGACCCTTTTTTGCAGGTAAGTAGCACGTGCGGTTTTACTGAACAATAGACAATAGGATTAGCCTTCGGGGTCTATTAGAAAGCTACAAACTATAACACTACTATATATAAATTATAAACTAAAATAGATGTCATACACTAAAGGGTTGTAGTGGTCAGGACGTTAGCCGCGTAAGCTGAAGAGGCGGGTTCGATTCCCGCCTCAGCTACCGGTGGATTTGGTCACTTTTTTTAGTGTATCATATCTATAGCTGGTCAAGCAAATCTAGTCAGTAAAAAAGGCGCGAAATTCAAATTTTCTATGGGACGATATCCCTTCGTGCCTACGTTTTTCAAATTTGCCGCCTTTTTCTACTGACAATATCTGCTTGACCAAGTATATTTCATTTTATAACATAAGATACTTTTTAAAAACGATCTTAAAATGTATCAACTGGAACATCACACATAGAACAATTCTTGCTCTAAAGCTTTGGTTTCCTCCGATAGCGGTGCCGTCATATAGCGGCCGTCTCCATACAAATACTACGACATCCATATTTAGCCGTATTATTTAGTATGGAGACGGCCGCTATATGACGGCACCGCTATCCTAGGAAAACCGATCTTAACTCCTAGCTTGCCATTGGAAACTGAATCTTATTACATTAAACGATTTAAACGTAAAGTACAGTACGGTATTACAGTTAATACTGAATATTAGTAAAAATATTGATGTTTTCGTTAGAGCAAGAAATGTACTAATCATTCTTATATTACTCATGACATAATTAAATATGATTCCTTGCGATTCATGATTTCTTTCATAAGTAACTCACGTAAGATTCATATAACTTAATCTATACAATAAAAATATACAAAATGTACATATCGGCGCATTGGAACTATAAAATATGGGTTTTACACGCTTTTGCTCTATTTGAACCACTTCCCGTATACGGTAAGACGGATCTGACGGAGGCCTAGCCAAAATGACAATTGTTGATAGAAAACGCCAATGGGAACTTAAATAAACTATGGACATAATCACGTGACTTTTTCATACATCCTGAATCCTGATATTTATTTATTTTCGTTTTTGACTGTATTCTTGCAAAAAAATGATTTTATATTGATTTGATATTTGTTTCTTGCGTGTTTTTCGATGTATGATTGTTATCTTGGCTAGGTCCCCTGATAACGCTGTCCAAAAAATACAAGAGGCAAAAAACAGATCCAATCGAGTTTGGGCTCATTAGAAACGTCGCCTTGTGTGGTCAAAAATGCAATTTATGACCACAACTTGTTTGAAGTATACTCTTGATTTTGTCAGAAATCCTGTCCAATAGGGAAAATTACCCAAAACTGCGTAGGGTGCGCCACTAGCACATGTAAACAAATAGCCTTGATGTATCAATTTCATATTTATTCGTAACAAATAATCTATGTAAACTTTTCAAAAACTGTTGGCATAGAATATGATACTCTATGGTGTACGGTTTGTGCTGGTGCTGCCTCTGGCGGCAAAACATTACAGTATTACTCCCCATTTCTATTCATTATTTTTTGTTATTATAAATAGCAGCTGTATGTAGTTAGTCCTATTCGCCAGAGCTTAGAAAAACAGTTTTTGACTCTCTTCATCAGCTCAGTCATCCTAGTGCAAGAGCTACAATTAAATTGGTGACTGAACGTTATGTCTGGCCGGGGGTCAGAAAAGACTGTCGCACTTGGGCGCGAACTTGTATCGCTTGTCAAAAATCAAAAATTTCTAGACACGTTCATGCACCAGTTCACGAATTTAAGACACCTTCAGCCCGGTTTTCGCATGTGCATTTGGATTTAATAGGTCCGATGCCAAGTTCAGACGGATACAGGTACTGTTTTACCGCAGTTGATAGATTTACTCGCTGGCCAGAGGCGGTACCGATAATAGACATCACTGCGGAAAGCGTGGCTAAAGCGTGGCTAAAGCATTTATCACCACATGGATAGCACGATTCGGTTGCCCAGATAGAGTTACTACGGACAGAGGTAAACAGTTCGAATCTCACTTGTTCCGTCAGATTTCGGTATTAACTGGTTTTAATCATTTAAAAACGACTGCATACCATCCAGCGGCGAATGGATTAGTTGAACGTTTCCATCGTCAGCTTAAGGCAGCGATAATGTGTCATGCAAGCGATACTTGGACAGAATCTCTTCCACTTGTACTGCTAGGCATTCGCAGTGCCTGGAGGGATGATTTATCCGCGTCTACCGCTGAACTCGTTTACGGGGAATCGCTTAAACTCCCTGGGGACTTTTTCAACGAGCATTCAGTTGGCGGATTGGCTGACTATACTGATTTCTTAGCAAGGTTACGTTTACATATTAGAAAACTGCAGCCGTCTGCTGTAGCCCGCCATGGTACTGCAAAAGTATTTGTTTTTAAGGATCTGTCTAAAGTTACGCATGTATTTGTGAGGCAAGATCTGGTGCGCAAATCACTAGAGCCTCCTTATGCCGGTCCTTATCTAGTTTTGGAAAGAAACGATAAATATTTTGTTATCGACATTTCAGGAAAGGCTGTTTCTGTTTCAATTGATAGAGTCAAACCCGCGTACATCTTGTCAGATGAACCAGGTAGTTCTGGTGCCTCTCCAGTTCCCGGCGGTAGCACCGGTTGTAGAACAGCACCCGCAATAGTTCCTCCTGCTCCTCCTGCCGCCGAACCTAGGAAGACCCGTTCCGAAGACAGCTCATCAGCAGCAAATACAATTGTATCAGTGTAATCTCGAATCAAAGAGTTACTTCTAACAACTTTTTATTTTATTGTTCCAATACAAAATTATAAATATCTGTCACTCACGTTTAATCATGTCAATTAATAATCAAAATCAATGAAAATAAATACCGCTTGTATGGAATTTCCTTACAAAATGTACCATTTTTCATTGCTTTAGAGTAGTTACTCTTACATTTTTTGTAAATCAATATTTAAATAATTATTTTTTAGTCTTCCTCTCAAGCTAAATTGTGAGCAACACTAACGCCATCTATACAGACATTAATAAACAGCATTATTCAAAATGGCGTAACAAACATAAGTCTTTCACATATATTTTAACTACATATTGACACCTGGGTGCCTAGCCTTGATGCCAATCGTTTGCGAAACGGTAATCTCTCTATCACTCTTCCATATTAGTGCGAGAGAGACATTAGCGTTTAGTTTGCTACGCCCAACGATTGGCAACTTGGCTATGCCCCCTGAATAGAATAGTTTTACCGGTCTAATCAAAGTTTATTTAGTTTTTGGTCACTTTCCGAATGATTCTGATTTTGTACAGTCGCCATCAGATATATCGGAGCGGTCAAGGCGCTCACAAATATCTGAACACGCCTCTATTGTCAAGGCGTTAGAGTGCGTGTTCAGATATTGTGAACACCTTGGCCGCTCCGATATATGTGTGGCCTATTTTATAAAGCTACAAGTTACAATTTACAAGCGGAAGTCTCTTTCTAACCCTATGTGTTAGAACGAGACTTCCGCTTGTAAATTGCAACTTGTAGCTTTATAAAATAGGCCACTGATGGCGACTGTACAAATTTGGTAATAAATAACAGATTTCTATATATTCTATCGGCCCGATTCGAACTGTAAGATACGTCAAATATTACATCTAGATACGATATGCCATCGGGTATGGATTAGATATGTCAGTGTTAAAATTGACGTTCTTGTTTGAAGAAACGTCACTTACCACTGACATATCTAATCCATTTCGTATCTAGATGTAATATTTGACGTATCTTAAAGTTCGAATCGGGCAGTGTGCCAATTTTGTATGGATACTCGTACTGAAGTGTAAAGGGGCCCACAGATTACCAGTCCGCGGGACTATATTAGCCTGTCAGTTGTTCGGAACTGTCAATTTTTTGGTTTAACTGACAGGCATTGCGCGACTGGCGACGGCGGCGGCGGCAACCATAGGTGGGAACGAAAGGTCCGATCGCTGTTGACCTATGGTTGTTGCCGCCGCCGCCGTCGCCAGTCGCGCAATGTCGTGGCCGAGCCGTTAAGAGGCAAGGGGGTGCGGTCGGTTACTATATTTCACTATTCTTTAATAATACTGTATCTTTAACTAACGTATCGGGTAGCGGGTCTTACGCAAGCTTTTACAATTTTAACACATTCACTGCCGAAAACCCGACTATCGGGTATTTTATGATTTCGTTCCCAGGCCGGACGACCCGATAGTCGGGATCGTGGTACTACAGCTTTATATGACGACATTTTTGTGGCCTGGCGCGGATGTCTTGTTTGGCTGGGTGGCAATGAATGTGTTAACACAATTTAGTTTAGCCTATGACATAGAGAAAAAAATACATAGAGTGCTCACTCCATACATCAGTTTTAGTAGCAAAAAGACTATTAGCATCTAGCATCGAGTAGCGGAACTATCAGTACTGCTACTTGACAATAGATGTAGCACCGACCGGAAAGTCTTATGCTGTTGAGATAAGACTTTCCGGTCGGTGCTACATCTATTGTCAAGTAGCAGTACTGATAGTTCCGCTACTCGATGCTAGATGCTAATAGTCTTTTTGGTACTAAAACTGATGTATGGAGTGAGCACTCTATGTATTTTTTTCTCTATGCCTATGATCACTATTGTGTAATAAAAAAAAGCTAATTCAAACTCAAATATACATATGTATACGTAATTTCAGTAATTAATAAATTTAAACACATAGTGGCCACGACAATACAAAATGGTGGACTTAAACTATTAAAAAAATCACAAAACATCTTTAAGATCTAGTACTTAATTAATGTAAAGGACGCTTTACATATAGATTTGAGTACATTCAACCGCCTGTTGCTATCTCTATTGCACGCGTATAATTATATTGCTGTCAAGCTCGCACAGTGACATGGCTGGGCGTTTTTTTTTTTGTTGTCCCCTACACTTTTTTTTCAAATTTGGGATTTTTTTATGTTATTTCTACTCAGAATCACGAGCTCTTTCTATCCTAATAGGAGAAAAAAAGTGTCCTAAGGTTTTTATTTCCATTACGTCACCATTTCTCATAGACTTTGTATGGCGGTCGCGCAATGGAAAGATCGAAAAATGTATGGAAATTTTGGGACACTTTTTTTCTCCTATTAGGATAGAAAGAGCTCGTGATTCTGAGTAGAAATAACAGAAAAAATCCCAAATTTGAAAAAAAAAGTGTAGGGGACAACAAAAAAAAAACGCCCGGTTGTCAATGTCACATGGGCGGGACAGCAATATAGATAGCAATACGCGTGCAATAGAGATAGCAATAGGCAAGTCAGTGTAAGAAAATCTATGTGGAAAGCGTCCTTGTTTTATATGAATATATATTTACTCTTAGTGCAACTTTTAGAAATATTGTGTGAATATTTTTATCTTGTTTAAAATTCTATAATTATTTTCGTAAAATTCTTTCAAATCACACGACGCAGTGAAAAAACAAAATGGAAGCCACATTTTCGCCAAAAAACTTATTTAATTTTAACTTTTAATTGTAATAATTAATAATTTAAGTATAATCATCGAATAAGAGGATAAATCACTGGGTTTTAAATAAATAACTGCGCTTTCATTCATTCCTCTTAGCCTCTAGGAGACCTCTTAAGTCTAGACTATGTACAGTTATACCTATGACTCAGGACAAGGCCCGGGCACAAGGGAAAATGCACCTTACTGCAAGGACTGTAGGTATATTGTCATTGTTTACTGCTATGGTTACTTTAGGCTAAGATATCAAAAGAGTTTAGACATCGTTTAAAGGCAGTATTTGGACATTTTATTTTAATAACACGAGCCAAAGGCATGTCTGTATTTTTTATGATATATGTGGCAAACGAGCAGACTAACCTCCTGATGGTAAGCAATTACCATGGCCCATGGACACCTGCAACACCAACTCGCAAGTGCGTTGCCGCCCTTAAAGATGGGAGTAAGCTCTTTTCCTAGGCCGTATCCGTCCGAAAACAGCGCGGACAGTTCTTCAGAGTCAAATCATGCCTTTATTATGGTTATAATTCATTGGTAAAAGGTTTTCTCTGTCTTACTAAGGCCTAGCCATACAAACGAAACATCCAAAATTTGCCACTGAAATTTGAACCTAAATTGTAGGAAATAGAGTTGATTTTGCGTTGTTTGAAAATTGAACGAAACAAAGCAAAAGCGACTCTGTTCCAATTGAACATGGTTTAAATTACATCGAACTGAATAGGTACTATAGGTAGGACCTTGGGCCTTAGAGGCTATAATAGCGGTTATTATATAAATAAATTATTGAAAATGTCCAAACATTGACTTTAACACATATTTGTGCCATTTTCAACCAAAAGGGTACTTAATGTCGGTTTTCAATACGGCGCTATTTTCATATAGTTTGAATTTGAAATGAACCTTATCGACAGCCGACAATATGGTACCTTTTTGATGAAAACGTCACATTTCGAGCTACAAGAAAGTAACCAACAGAGTAACAAGTTTCGATACTATTTCGATGTTGAAACAGTTTGTAAGTTTATTTTCGGTACACACTTACCCTTCAGTTAAATACATATCAAAATCAGTCAATAATAGTCTGAGCTAACACACAAGTTATTTAAGGCCCTACGTAATGATCTAAATTAGGTATTTTTAGGAATGCAGTTGTGTCTCAACTGTCTCCTTATAAAGTGCGACCACAAAAGTACAAGAGTTCCGTACGTTGAACCTTTTACTACAATTTCATGTCACGCTTAATTTGGTTGTAACATACCAGGGATGTTGCGGATGCCGATTTTTTGACATCCGCGGATGCGGATTTTTAAAGGCTCACATCCGCGGATGCGGATGCGGATTTTTAGAGGCTCACATCCGCGGATGCGGATGTCAAGATAGGTACATAAAAAACGTCAAATATTACATTTTAGTAATTTTTATTTCAAAAAACCGGCCAGGTGCGAGTCGGACTCGCGTTCCAAGGGTTCCGTACATTAGGTCCCACTCACGCTTGACTGCTCATTTCTAATAGGTTTTTTAGGTTAATGACTAAATTACCTAGCAGTTACTACTTACGCCGATGCTAAGACGTTCCTGTACCGACCTGTTCCACATCCGCATAATAAACTCCGCATCGATTTTATGCGGATGCGGATGTTGAAAATAATGCGGAAGTTCCGCGGTTGCGGATGCGGATATTCGCAACATCCCTGTAACATACATATAACTATGCTACCTTAAGAGGCTCCCCCATGTCAATGACCTTCGATCTGAATCCCTTAGTTTTCTAATGTTTTTTGTAGCTTATCAATTATCATATTAACAGAAACGGCTTTAAGCAATATAGTATCACATATTTACTTCAAAGTTCATAGTCTTCGAGATATTTGGCATCAAATTTGAACAATTTTAGGCCAAAAAACTTGTTTTCTGGCCATAACTTTTGTGTTAATTAGTTTAAAATTAAAATCCTCGACACGTTTTTCAAGACGTCAAAGACAAACCCAGATATTTCGTATATCTAAGATCCTTCACAGCAAACTAGATACGAAAAAAGTGTTTTTTTAGATAATGTTTAAAAAAATCATAATAAATAAGCATTAATTTCTTTCAAAATCCGGTCGATAAAAATGGAGATAAAAGATTGAAGAACTGATAGCCGTTTGTCTTATAATTCTGCCTGTTGTGCAAAAAAAGGAGATACGTTACAAAACTTGTCAAAAACCGATGAAAACTCCAGGTAGCCCCTTAAGCTATTCACTCCATTTAAATTTGCTTTTAACTTCCCTTAAGGGTGCTGTCCAATATGTTTGTCCAATCTCATGGCGTCTCACTCTCTCTCAAGCAAAATGTGAGACAAAACACACATTGGACAAAGAAATTGGACAGGTGTAATACCACCCTAAACAACAATGTTACATTGGCGCCCAACATTTGGCAGTTATGACAAAACATAGACTAGGAATCCTCTAGACTGAGTTTAGAGCAATTATTTCATGAAACCGATGCTGCCAAAAATACGGGGGTGCGGGGGACGAGGTGAGCGAATCCCGTGCCGTGATTGGTCCGTTCAAAGACACGGACCAATCACGGCACGGGATTGACTCGAAGATGGAGTAAAACTACCGTATAAAGCTTTGGATTCCTCCGAAAACGGTGCCGTCATATAGCGGCCGCAAAAGACGGCCGTCTTTACGGTGGCGACATGTGGAAAGTACCACGGCGTCATAACACACCGTCATCCACCAAGGTCGAAGCGGCAAATTTGAAAAATGTAGGCGCGATGGGATAACGTCCCATAGAAAATTTGAATTTCGCGCCTTTTCCTACTGACAAGATTTGCTCGATCATCTATAATTTAGTTGGAGGATGAAATATCATCAGAAGAGGAAAATAATCGTAGTACGGAATCATTTATTCAAATCTCGTGTCATTTATTCAAAATGGCGTCACCGTTATCTAATGAAACGTTCACGAAACTATCGACACCGTCATGACGGCCGTCATCTTACGCTACGTTGACAATCAACGTAACGTAACGCCGTCTAGGAAACCGCGCCATCTTGTTTACATAGACAACGTTCTAGTGACGTCAGTCAACGCTATATGGCGGCCGTAATATGACGGCACCGTTTTCGGAGGAATCCAAAGCTTCAGTGGCAGAGGGGGTAGCGTTACTATGCTCAGTCTAGAGGATGTCTTGTCTGTGTAACAAAAGGTCAACGTACTGAATTCTTCACGACCGGTGGCCGTACTTTACATGTACATACCTTTGTACGAAGGGCTTGTAACTCAGCACTTACACTACTAGTCCGGCGCACGATTCACTATCTCCCCTTTAACCTCCTTTTCCTTATGTTTATCTTTCTTCTCATCTCTCCTATGCTCCTTCTCTTTCCTGCGCTCTTTAGACTTGTCCCGACGCTCGGACTTATGATGGCTCGACTTGTGTCGACTTGATGAGGAGTGTCTCCTATGATGGTCGTGTTTGTGTTCTTTATGCTTGTCGTCTTTTCTGTGTTTGTCATCTGACCGCTCTACTTTAGCGGTTCCATCGGTCCGTTCCATTCTGTAAGGTAAAGATAGTTTTTTTTTCAAGTAGGCATATTATGATTCTGATTTCCGAGGGTATCCCAATATGGGGCCGGCAAGAAACTCGGCGAGACACATCTTATAATAGGGGGTGTTACTGCAATGTTCTGCCGCCAGAGTGCAGCACTTAGGGCATGCTCCCGGGAATTCCCGGTTCTCAAATTCCCGGGAATTTTATAGTGTCGAAAGAACCGGTACTGAAGACCCGGTACCGGTACTTCCCGGTTCTCATCAGTATGCGTATTTATTCCCATTTCAATAGTAGTTGTCTTAGTACTTTAGCCCCGGACATTAAATAACATCTTAATAATGGTGCTATGAAACGGGGGACCCAAAAATAACCCGACAAACTAACCTAGTAAAGTGGTAATTTGTAAAAATTCACCAAGTTTTCTATTTCAACTTTGTTTTTATCAGAAACATCGTTCAGTACTCTTATGCCGGTTACATAAAGGACTAATGATATTAGCTATGTATGTTTGTGTCATATGTCCCAATGGAGCCTTAACGCTACTAAAATTTATCTATTATATTCGTATATTCTTCTTCTAGGTTTGGTTTTATATGAAAATATTCCGTTCTCGGGTTGAATTTTTAACTCCTGTATCCCGTCAATCCCGTGCCGTCATAGTGCTGAGTGCATTGACTACGGCAGTGTTGCTCGTACACCTTTAAGCATAGGCGCAGGCAAAGTGTGCCGGTTAATTTTGTAAAATATGTGGGAACGCTAAAAGTGCTTTTTTATATAAAATAAGTCGTTTATTAATAGTTATGAAATTGTTGATATGAAAATAAGTAATTCATAAAGATTGTACGCCAACACAAACAATTTCTTAAAAAGAATCATAAGATGCCTTGAGAACCGGGAAGAACCGGGAATCCCGGTTCCGGCCATGTTCAGAACCAGGAAATAAAATTCTTGGTACCGGGACCGGTACTGCATGCCCTAGCAGCACTAGCGCCTATCGTAAACCATAGAGTAATATACATACTGTGCCTTAACCTGTTTTTTGGTAAGTTTTCACAGACAATAATATATGGCATTGATGCATCAAGGCGGTTTGTTTACAAAGGGCCTACCGGGAAACGCGAAAATCTAAATTTAGTTATCTGCCTCTTATTTCTTCTTCCTCGCGTTATCCTGCCACGGCTCATGGGAGCCTGAGGTCCGCTTGACAACTAATCCCAAGAATTGACGTAGGCTCTAGTTTTTACGAAAGCGACTGCCATCTGACCTTCCAACCCAGAGGGGAAACTAGGCCTTATTGGGATTAGTCCGGTTTCCTCACGATGTTTTCCTTCACCGCAAAGTAACTAGTAAATATCAAATGATATTTCGTACACGGGTTCCGAAAAACTCATTGGTACGAGCCGGGGTTTGAACCCGCGACCTCCGGATTGCAAGTCGCACGCTCTTACCGCTAGGCCACCAGCGCTTCTGTCCGGTCAGCCAAGAGACAATAGTAACAGTTTGTTAGAAGACATTGTACAGCACCTTCTTCTGACACGCTTGGTCGACCTCAATGGAAAGGGTTTATAAGTATCACAAAAAAGCGTGTTTGGTGAATTTAAATGTCTAAAAATCAGGTTTTAAAGAGTGACCCAGGAGAACGTAACCATGGCAACGAGTGACAAGAAAAAGTTAATACACCCATCTGCCTCTTTATCGCTTGAATATGCAAGAGTGATAGAGGTAAACCCTCAGATTGTGATGGATTAGTTAAAAAAACCGGCCAAGTGCGAGTCGGACTCGCGCACGGAGGGTTCCGCACCATCAACAAAAAATAGAGCAAAACAAGCAAAAAAACGGTCACCCATCCAAGTACTGACCCCGCCCGACGTTGCTTAACTTCGGTCAAAATTCACGTTTGTTGTATGGGAGCCCCACATAAATCTTTATTTTATTCTGTTTTTAGTATTTGTTGTTATAGCGACAACAGAAATACATCATCTGTGAAAATTTCAACTGTCTAGCTATCACGGTTCGTGAGATACAGCCTGGTGACAGACGGACGGACGGACGGACAGCGGAGTCTTAGTAATAGGGTCCCGTTTTTACCCTTTGGGTACGGAACCCTAAAAATCAGGTTTTAAAGAGTGACCCAGGGGAACGTAACCATGGCAACGAGTGACAAGAAAAAGTTAATTCACCCATCTGCCTCTTTATCGCTTGAATATGCAAGAGTGCCAAGAGTGATAAAGGTAAACCCTCAGATTGTGATGGATTGTGGTAGGCGCATTAGTTAAAAAAAAAACATAAAAGGGATGATGACACATGTTGAATTTCATAACAAAATCTAGTAAAATAGATAGCAAACGAGCAATTTATCACCATAATGTGGATATTAAAATAAAATATTGAAAAATTACAAAATTACAGGAGGAGTTTCAAAATTTAAGTTTTTTTTAACTTCCAAAAACGATAAAAGTAAGGGTACCATTCGATTCCTTACATTTCATACAAAAAAATATGGTATAGCAACTATATACATAAACGCAATATTTCACCGACAAAAACGCAATTTTCTTGTTTTGTCCATACTACAAGATGGGCGATGACGTCACGGCCTCTGTCCGTTTTGTATAGGGCGTTTCGCGAGTGAAGTGCGACTGTCGGACTTTGACTACAATTTCTGACTTTTGTGTTACTTTAATGCAGTGGGTCCCATATAGACATTTGATCCTAAAAACAAACCCGATCGATTGATACCATAAAAAAAAATAGTCATGTAGCCTATTTACCTGTCTCTCTCCTTCTCTCTAGATTCTTTTTTCTCCTTCTTCTCTTCTGTTTTTTCGGTCTTGGTTTGAGTTTCTGTGCTTTTTCTGTTCTCCGCTATCTTCAAGGCTGGTTGCTCCTGAAACTTGGCGCTGAGCGCTCGCATCTCGATGACGCCCGCTTTGTGCTTGGTTGTTGACGATTGCTTGGGTTCTGAAAGGAAAAATGTAAATTAGCACTACTAATAATAATACTACTAGTAATATTGTATTACTTTTGGCAGGTTTTGGCAGGCGTGGCTCACTCCACGATTTCGTCGCGTCGCAAAACGTACTTACAAGTACATTCGTCCCACACCAATTTTGGTGGCTAGCCATAGGCACAGGGCGGACACGCCATACATCAAAAAAAAACCGGCCAAGTGCGAGTCGGACTCGCGCACGGAGGGTTCCGCACCATCAACAAAAAATAGAGCAAAACAAGCAAAAAAACCGTCACCCATCCAAGTACTGACCCCGCCCGACGTTGCTTAACTTCGGTCAAAAATCACGTTTGTTGTATGGGAGCCCCACTTAAATCTTTATTTTATTCTGTTTTTAGTATTTGTTGTTATAGCGGCAACAGAGATACATCATCTGTGAAAATTTCAACTGTCTAGCTATCACGGTTCGTGAGATACAGCCTGGTGACAGACGGACGGACGGACAGCGGAGTTTTAGTAATAGGGTCCCGTTTTTACCCTTCGGGTACGGAACCCTAAAAAGATAAAACATTAAAGATATTGGATTGAATTAAGCTTAGAATAAATTTAAAAGTGGAAAAATTACTGTCTTGGGTGAGACGGTCCCCTTGACCCATAATATGGTGGAAAGATTTGCTGGCTATGGATGAGGTCTTGGTGGCTCAGATGGCAGAGCGCTGGAGTATCGATCCAGAGGCCGTGAGTTCAAGTCTCACCCAAGACAGTAATTTTTCCACTTTTAAATTTATTCTAAGCTTAATAGCATCGTTCGCAGACGTTTCTGCTTGTTTAAAATTAAAATTTGAATTGAATTGATAAAGGTGTTGTGTTACCAGTCTGTATGGGCGGCGCCTCGGCCGGGGAGGAAGCCTCGGAGGCCGGGTAGTACTGCTTCAGCCGCAGGTGCCACGCTGCAACACACCACATTATTACATTCAAGTTTTTCGAGACTTTTTCGAGATAGAGTCTGTTCGGAAAGTGAAGAGTCGTGAAATGTATCGGGCCCCATCTAGGGAATGCAAATCGGTTATTTTTTGTATGGAAATAACCGCGGTTTCGGTTAATAACCGATTGTTTCCATACAAAAAATAACCGAAAATAACCGATTTGCATTCCCTAGCCCCATCACAGACAAGACATCCTCTAGATTGAGCATAGTAACGCTACCCCCTCTGCCACTTATACGGTAGTTTTACTCCATCTTCGAGTCAATCCCGTGCCGTGATTGGTCCGTGTCTTGGAACGGACCAATCACGGCACGGGATTCGCTCACCTCGTCCCCCCGCACCCCCGTATTTTTGGCAACATCGGTTTAATGAAATAATTGCTCTAAACTCAGTCTAGAGGATTCCTAGTCTATGGGCCCCATACATTCCACGACTCTTCCCTTTCCGCACAGACTCTAAAATACAAATAAATAAATATTTATCATTCAATATCGCCGCTTTAAAGACCATCCTACATGCTAACATGAAAAAATGTGTATCAAATACACAAAGTACCCTAGAGGATAAAATGCACCTTTGCACACTGATTTTAATAGTAGTTTGTGTTACAAGGGATCAAAATGATATATTTCCGTCAAGGACGTACATTGAATCCTGAATGAAGCGATGGATTCTAAAATAGAATCCTGAGCGTAATGAGGGATTCAAGTGTTAACGCCCGAGACGAAATAATTTTGATACCGTCTGACACATACTGCTTTTCACATCAACTATGAGGAAAATAAAAAAATCTTAGTGTTGACACAATCTGATGCTTACACAGATTATTTAAGCGAAAAAAATAAAGTGCAATAAAATTTAAAAATAGTGTGCTTGAACAGAAAAGTGTTACTTTGATCCCTCCTAGCAGGGAGGAAAAGTGCCACTTTGATCCCTCCTAGCAGGGAAGAAAAAGCTCTTTTCCGAATAGGTGGTGTGAAATAGTTATTTTCGATACAAGTGCGAAAAAGAGGAAATTCGAAACGAGTGGCGATAAATTAAAACACGACCGAAGGGAGTGTTTTAAATCGACACGAGTTGCGAATTACTTATTCGCACGTGTATCGAACAACGTTTTACAGTACATATGGCACTTTAAAGTTTCGACATACGCACGAAAAGTGCTATTTTACGCACTAGTGCGGAAAAGTAGCCCCATATGTACTGTAAAGAGTATTTACACTCACCAACAGAGGTTACGGCTGAGACGGTCCGGAACTGATGGATGATGTTACGCGGCAGAAAGTAAATGTCATCGTCACAGAGCGGCAGGCGAGAGTAGCGGACACCCTCTCGCCGTAGTTGGTTCAGCTTCGCTTCCTCTAGCCTGTCAAATAAGATAAGATAAGATAATATTTATTCATTTAAAACTTATCCTAATTTGATTGATACAATGGTAATTATCCAATTTATGCTTAAATACTAGTACATTCATAGATTCAACTTAAAATAAGTAAAGGTCATGTTAAGAACTATAAATACCGGACAAATGTGTATTAACTGTCGCTAATGGAAATTTGATAACAATACCTAAACTAAGTAAACATTTACTTGTGTCTTAGGTATGCACTTTTTGTAGGTCAATGTGTAAGTGGGGAAGTGCTTACCAACAAAAAGATTATTTACATAATAATAACAATAACTAATATACTATGACTATCTTCTACTCTTTAGAACACTAAGTGGTGGCATAGGTACTTAACAATTTTTTTTTGTACAATGTAAAATAAACAATAACCCCCTTAAGACGAAACAGGAGCTGAGATTGAAATATTTTAGGTAAACATACCCGTCTCGCTAATGGAAGCGGCTCCTAAAACTAGTGCGATAAGGACAAGGCGAAAAATCCTGCGTAAAAATCTCAAAAATCGAGGTTTCGTACTCGACTGTTTCCGCCTTCAAAACTTAACCAATCGTAGCCAAATTTGGAAATCTAAATGATTATGAAATTATCTGTGTCGGACCGTTTTGCTTTTTTGGCTAGTTGATATCAGTTTTTAATAACACGCCTCTCATTGCGGCATAGTCAATTAGGCCATTTTGGCCATTTTTGAAAGGCTCTAGCGCCTTAAAAAAAAACAAAAATATCAAAAAAAGCAAAACGGTCCGACACAGATATTGACAATATTAATCTGTGTTGAAAAAATCATTGCTCTAGCTTCAAAACCCACAGAGGAAACAGTCGAGTACGTTTGTATGGAGAAATGACCACTCCTGTTGCCTCTTAATCATAGAACGTAGGATCCTATAGAAGTGGTCTACGCGTGCCTCCGTGAGGGACAAAACATACGCAATGCGACACTATGATTGGTCGAATTTTTTTGTTGCCCACCACAATCCATACTAATTTACGATGAGGAATAAGAAAAATGTGAGACTGTGACAAGGACAAACAATAATAGCGCTTTCGCTGCTACTCCTACTTCTTTCAGTAGGAAAGTTTGATATTTGATTGATGGTTTGATATTTTACATTTAATATTTGCTTCGGGTTTGTGTGGTGAAAAATTTTGTGATTCACTCGGGCTCGGGGGCAAATTTTGTTTATCCCTCGTGCTTTGAAACCCTCGCAACGCTCAAGATTCCATTTTTAGAACCACTCGCTACGCACGTGGTTCAATTTTGGAATCTTTCGCTTGCTCGGGTATCAATATTAGCACGAGCGGTTAAACAACCACTTTGCCCCCGTGTAAAACAAATAACTATTAAATATAATCAAATACCCCAATGTACACACAGCTGCAAACGTGTATAATGGCATGGACTTTTGCAGATGTGTGTGCATTAAAAATACTTGCTCTTAGGGACCAGGTGTTGACCACAATTTGATGAACCACATGTGGGTAGTTCCGCAAAATGGTTACATTCAACAATCCCTATCTATACTCTATACTATAGATACAATAGACGATATGAACCTGGAAAATAAGAACCCCGTCAAGCGGGCATTGCTCCGCGATCCGGGGCTATATATCATCTTTCTGCAATTGGTATAGTTTGTAGCTTTCTAGTAGACCCCGAAGGCTTATCCTATTGTCTATTGTTCAGTAAAACCGCACGTGCTACTTACCTGCAAAAAAGGGTCCTAATTATTCTATTTGGCACCTGAGCGCGGGCTAGTCCAACGCTCAAAAAACCAGTGTAGGTGCGCTCTCCGATAACGCGCCTTTGTTACGCATCTCGATGACACATTTTAGACTGGTTCTGTAGCGTTCGACTCGCCGGCACTCAGTAACCGAAGTACCGATTTTTTATGCAGGTGGTTGTGGCACGTGGCACGAGCGGTTTTTCTTAACAATAGACAATAGGATTAGCCTTCGGGGTCTATTAGAAAGCTACAAACTATACTTCCTCAAGTGGATTGCTCCATAATTTTGAACGTCCTAACATGCTTTTCTGTAAGAACATATAAGTTTATATTGTTATTAAGCCGCGTCTCCATTACGCGCGGCGGCCGCGCGAGCAATGTTCGACCGCGGCAAACCTGTATTTTGGCTCGCGAGCCAAGTTCGGCGCCATCTTGAACTATAGCGCGGCGGCACAGACAATCCAACCTCTAGCTAGACATAGCATAGTCGCGCTACCCCCTCTGCCATACATACGGTAGCGTTACTCCATCTTCGAGTCAATCCCGTGCCGTGATTGGTCCGTGTCTTTGAACGGACCAATCACGGCACGGGATTCGCTCACCTCGTCCCCCCCGCACCCCCGTATTTTTGGCAGCATCGGTTTCATGAAAGAATTGGCCTAAGCTCAGTCTAGAGGTTGGATTGTCAGTGGTACTCGGGAACCATGGACGTACGTCGTCGTGCAGCTGCCGCTTTTATAATTATTTATCATATTATTCACAAGAAACCTAAACGGAAATTTCAATGGTGGATGAAAAAGATGTTTATGAATAGAATACTACATGGTGGTGTGAGACTTATGGAAGACATGAGATATGAAGTTGATGTTACATTACAAAATTTCCCAAGAATGACATCGGAAAATTACGAACTTTTAAAAGCATTAATTCCATGCATCACTTCTTAATCTGTTGCGATAATCACTACATATACTATTCCGTAGAAACTGTTTAGTTCCGTATAATTTAATTATTGTACGACACTTTTCATTATCCTTGTCTGCTGCCGCGCGAGCCAACTGAAATATGTACACATCCGTCCCAACTGCGCGCGAATATTCCTTTGCCGCGCGCAGAAACAGCGACAATGAATGGTTCGTATCGAGCCGCGTTCGAGCGAGCGAATGATCGAGTTGGCTCGCGAGCCAGCTCGGTATCGATTGCGCGCGGCTGCCGCGCGAGCCAAAAAGTTCAAAAGTTCAAAATCTTATTTGCTAAAATGCACGTACATAATGGATGTTACACAGGGTGCAGGTATCAGCGCATTTAGCCCGAAGGCATGCAAAGCCAATAATTATATTAAGTATAAGACATATTTACATAATCATATTTACACAATCATATTTACAAGACATATTTACAGTTATATAAAAATTACTTAAAATTGAAATTAAAATTAATACATGTCAAACTAAAACTAAAACAAAAATATGGCTATGTCTATGATCATGCATGGTTGAGTTATTTGTGGTCAATTTAAAAACTAGCAAGTATAACGTTAACGGAATATCAATTGTTAAGAAATAATTTATTTAAAGAGGAATGAAATTGTTAACAATAAATAAAAATAAAATAAAATGTCAAAAATAAATGTTGAATGTGTCAAATATTTTTCCTTTTTTTATACAGTCATTGCTTAATACCTATTAAAGAATTCAGTCATTGAGTGTTCGATATTCGATAGCTTGCCGCGCAATATGGAGACGGGGCTTTAGATAGTACAGTACTCACCACGTGACGCACTGCGAGATAGTACAGTACTCACCACGTGACGCACTGCGAGATAGTACAGTACTCACCACGTGACGCACTGCGAGATAGTACAGTACTCACCACGTGACGCACTGCGAGATAGTACAGTACTCACCACGTGACGCACTGCGAGATAGTACAGTACTCACCACGTGACGCACTGCGAGATAGGCGGCTCGTACAGGTCCAGTTGGAGCAGTTGCACGAGCTTGTTGAAGTCGGCCGCGTGAAAGGCGACCACGTCTTTTGTGATGCGGCCGCGGCCCGCGTCCCCCCCGCAGCTGATGGCTTTCAACACCCCTGTCAAATAAACACGTAAAATTATCATTTTGGATTTAAAATGAAGTTAGGTTTGGAAGCAATCTATGCATCTATACATCTTAGAAGTAGTAGTAGTCAGGGATCGGAACCGGTTTTTTGCAAAAACTTAGAAATAACCATATTTTTCGAATTATTTTATACTCGAAATGTAGGACTCAGTTGTGTTTTTAGGTTCCGACTTCGTATTATTCGATTGCCCAATTAGAAATGAAGTAATTAGCAAAGAACGAAAAAATACCGTTTCCGTTCCCATACAAAAAATACCGGTATCCGATCCCTGGTAGTAGTAGTAATCACTTTATTGTACACAACACAGGTTTACATAATGTTTACAGAAATAAAGGTACAAAGGCGAACTTATCCCTGTAAGGGATCTCTTCCAGCTAACCTTCGAGTAGATGAGGGGAGAATTCAAATTAGATAGACAAACTTACGGAATGTACAGTAACACTTTAAAAGTAAACTAACCTAAATGTCCAAAAGTAAATAAAATACATAAATATTATTATAAAATAAAATAAGCAATTAATTAATTTAGCAATAAGTATGTCAATAGATATGCCGAAAATGGAATTTGCTATTAACCCCTCGTATGGTTTAGACACGGATCCGTGCGTGCCGTGCGTGGGAATTTAAATCTATTGTTGTAAATGTCATGGTCACTTTTTTCAATTATCAAATCTGACAGGCCGCATACGACGGGTTAAAGTTGTCACTGCTGAACGGATGGAAAATAATCATTGCAATGAAAAATACATCTTTTAATTCTTCATTATTGTGAAATTTGAAACCCAAGGAGCCATGAAATACATCAAGGTGTTAGGTGTTAAGATGACACGCATAAACAAAGCTTACAAAGCTATGCTATTTAAACCGTCGAGCCAAGAGGTATGTAGGGAACAATATCCTGGTCACGGCACCAAATTGTAACATGTTCTTTGTATAAATAATTAGGAAAAACAAATTAGATGGTTTTAAATAAGAAAACTCGAAAACCAACTTCTCGTTTGTATTATTATTCAGCGATATAAAATCCAAATTCGTTATAACCTATTAAAGATTTTCGGTGAAGAACTGCGAATTAATTAATTATTGCTCAACCACGCTAAAGGCAACGCGTTCGCATCTTTATTTATTTTATTTATATTCGCATAAAAAAAGATTCGCATCCACCTGTAGGTTCAACGGTGCGTCAAGCGTCCAAGGGATTTGAAAAGCGTGCACTGAGGCCGCTCGCAGAAGTTTGGTCCGAGACGCACGCCCCGCAAGAAAATCCACTTAAGTTTGCTACCACTTAACTACTCGAGGGCCACGTAGCACACTCGCGTGCACGCTTGGTGGCCTTGGTGCTGAGGCGTTAGGAATCATACGCATTTGCGGTTGCAAACATGGCGGCGTCCGTAAAGTTGCCGTCATTAGAACTTGCGAACTATGTAAACAAACAATGTAACTTTGTTTTGTGACTGTTTCTCCTTGAATTTTCACACTATCCCATCAAACACAATTCAAACTATACACATATACACTATTGAAACGGTCCGTTACGTAAAATACATAAATATATAACTGTATCTTGGATATTTAATTAAAAGTTTAAAATGGTTTCATAAGTTAGGTTATTAGGACCTGATGGAATGACGTTTTTGTTTCTTTTAAATTCTACAATTGTCTATGATGGATAGTATTGTGACTAAAGTTTGTTATATAAACCCGTTACGGCCGTTACACACTACTCAACTCACGCTCTGTACCTACCGCCGCGGTTGTAAAATACATCAATACATCATTCTTAAGTACCAATTTGTCTTCTGATCGTGATTAAACAAATTAAAAATAAGTAACTACTTGTTTTTTAATTTTGGTATTTTATTACTCGATATGGTTTGACATTAGTAAAGTAGTAAGTAAGAGTCTTGCCCATCACTAGCAAATTCATAATTCAGAGACAATTTCAATATGGCGGTTTGTTTACATAGTTCGCAAGTTCTAATGACGGCGAGTTTAACCCTTAAATGCATAGTGATGCATTTATACACACAACATAAACATCAAATGTTATGCATTATTAAACAAATTTTATTTGTTCTTGTATATTATTTCAATAGTAAAACTAATAAATTTTCCGAATTATTACAAAAATTTACGCAGTATTTTAATTTATAAAAGTTACATTTGTTTATAGACGAAATGTCGGAAAACTTGGAAAAACCTGGAAGTTGATGATTTTTAGTATGTGATTTTGGGCAGATTTTTCGGGGTTTGTAATTATTTTATATTTACAAATTTTATCATAGGAACATCACAAATAGTGTACCTTTCTGTTGGCAGTTAAGATTTTTCCTATACCCCTTACCAATAGCTATATATTTCCAAAAATATGATTTAGACTATGCAACTTTTAACACTGATTTCCCAGTGAAAATCGATGATATAATTTTTTTTACTATTTTTCCTAGAAACGGCAAACAATTATGTGATATATATATTAATTTCGGGCAAAACGAAAAAATCATGTATTTAAGGGTTAAGAGCCCTAAGGTATAACAATAGGTACTGTACTGACCGACGGCGGCGGTGGTGATGCGGTCGAGGCCGTGGCCCACGTGGTCGGCGTGCGCGCGCGTGCGGTCCTCGAACAGGAACTCGCGCGCCTCGCTGTAGCGCGGCAGGTACTGTATAACAATAGGCACTGAACTGACCGACGGCGGCGGTGGTGATGCGGTCGAGGCCGTGGCCCACGTGGTCGGCGTGCGCGCGCGTGCGGTCCTCGAACAGGAACTCGCGCGCCTCGCTGTAGCGCGGCAGGTACTGTATAACAATAGGCACTGAACTGACCGACGGCGGCGGTGGTGATGCGGTCGAGGCCGTGGCCCACGTGGTCGGCGTGCGCGCGCGTGCGGTCCTCGAACAGGAACTCGCGCGCCTCGCTGTAGCGCGGCAGGTACTGTATAACAATAGGCACTGAACTGACCGACGGCGGCGGTGGTGATGCGGTCGAGGCCGTGGCCCACGTGGTCGGCGTGCGCGCGCGTGCGGTCCTCGAACAGGAACTCGCGCGCCTCGCTGTAGCGCGGCAGGTACTGTATAACAATAGGCACTGAACTGACCGACGGCGGCGGTGGTGATGCGGTCGAGGCCGTGGCCCACGTGGTCGGCGTGCGCGCGCGTGCGGTCCTCGAACAGGAACTCGCGCGCCTCGCTGTAGCGCGGCAGGTACTGTATAACAATAGGCACTGAACTGACCGACGGCGGCGGTGGTGATGCGGTCGAGGCCGTGGCCCACGTGGTCGGCGTGCGCGCGCGTGCGGTCCTCGAACAGGAACTCGCGCGCCTCGCTGTAGCGCGGCAGGTACTGTATAACAATAGGCACTGAACTGACCGACGGCGGCGGTGGTGATGCGGTCGAGGCCGTGGCCCACGTGGTCGGCGTGCGCGCGCGTGCGGTCCTCGAACAGGAACTCGCGCGCCTCGCTGTAGCGCGGCAGGTACTGTATAACAATAGGCACTGAACTGACCGACGGCGGCGGTGGTGATGCGGTCGAGGCCGTGGCCCACGTGGTCGGCGTGCGCGCGCGTGCGGTCCTCGAACAGGAACTCGCGCGCCTCGCTGTAGCGCGGCAGGTACTGTATAACAATAGGCACTGAACTGACCGACGGCGGCGGTGGTGATGCGGTCGAGGCCGTGGCCCACGTGGTCGGCGTGCGCGCGCGTGCGGTCCTCGAACAGGAACTCGCGCGCCTCGCTGTAGCGCGGCAGGTACTGTATAACAATAGGCACTGAACTGACCGACGGCGGCGGTGGTGATGCGGTCGAGGCCGTGGCCCACGTGGTCGGCGTGCGCGCGCGTGCGGTCCTCGAACAGGAACTCGCGCGCCTCGCTGTAGCGCGGCAGGTACTGTATAACAATAGGCACTGAACTGACCGACGGCGGCGGTGGTGATGCGGTCGAGGCCGTGGCCCACGTGGTCGGCGTGCGCGCGCGTGCGGTCCTCGAACAGGAACTCGCGCGCCTCGCTGTAGCGCGGCAGGTACTGTATAACAATAGGCACTGAACTGACCGACGGCGGCGGTGGTGATGCGGTCGAGGCCGTGGCCCACGTGGTCGGCGTGCGCGCGCGTGCGGTCCTCGAACAGGAACTCGCGCGCCTCGCTGTAGCGCGGCAGGTACTGTATAACAATAGGCACTGAACTGACCGACGGCGGCGGTGGTGATGCGGTCGAGGCCGTGGCCCACGTGGTCGGCGTGCGCGCGCGTGCGGTCCTCGAACAGGAACTCGCGCGCCTCGCTGTAGCGCGGCAGGTACTGTATAACAATAGGCACTGAACTGACCGACGGCGGCGGTGGTGATGCGGTCGAGGCCGTGGCCCACGTGGTCGGCGTGCGCGCGCGTGCGGTCCTCGAACAGGAACTCGCGCGCCTCGCTGTAGCGCGGCAGGTACTGTATAACAATAGGCACTGAACTGACCGACGGCGGCGGTGGTGATGCGGTCGAGGCCGTGGCCCACGTGGTCGGCGTGCGCGCGCGTGCGGTCCTCGAACAGGAACTCGCGCGCCTCGCTGTAGCGCGGCAGGTACTGTATAACAATAGGCACTGAACTGACCGACGGCGGCGGTGGTGATGCGGTCGAGGCCGTGGCCCACGTGGTCGGCGTGCGCGCGCGTGCGGTCCTCGAACAGGAACTCGCGCGCCTCGCTGTAGCGCGGCAGGTACTGTATAACAATAGGCACTGAACTGACCGACGGCGGCGGTGGTGATGCGGTCGAGGCCGTGGCCCACGTGGTCGGCGTGCGCGCGCGTGCGGTCCTCGAACAGGAACTCGCGCGCCTCGCTGTAGCGCGGCAGGTACTGTATAACAATAGGCACTGAACTGACCGACGGCGGCGGTGGTGATGCGGTCGAGGCCGTGGCCCACGTGGTCGGCGTGCGCGCGCGTGCGGTCCTCGAACAGGAACTCGCGCGCCTCGCTGTAGCGCGGCAGGTACTGCAGGTTGCGCAGCTCGTTGATGCCCGCCCTACTTGCACAATAGTACATTATTGTCACAGTACACTAAGAACAGTAGTGAATCTAAGGCCGCTCGGCAAGTTATTTACCTACTCTTGCGTTGGCGCTTAGGGTTGTCACTTTTATTTTTAGTTAAATATTATTTGCGTATTATGAATAGCACTAGGTTTCTATTTATATAATATAATGAAATGTTTTCTCAATTCATAAATCAGGTATAAATTAAGGCCG
Organism: Cydia amplana; assembly: GCF_948474715.1. Classification (NCBI taxonomy): domain Eukaryota; kingdom Metazoa; phylum Arthropoda; class Insecta; order Lepidoptera; family Tortricidae; genus Cydia; species Cydia amplana. Next base: position 11,241,659 of record NC_086090.1, read on the forward strand.
GTAAAAGCAGGCAAATGCAGTCGCGGTACGGCCCACACTGCCGCCACCGTATTCCCCCGTATATTATGCGAATGTGTGCGTGGCAGCGCGTGCGTACACGGCGCCCGGCGCGCACGCACACATTCAAGCCGGCAGCAGCACATTTCTATGAAGATTCACTACTGTTCTTGTACTGTGTTATTGTCGAGGTTCGGAAGTAGCTACTTGCTGGCTAAGAATTCGTTTTAAACTGACCACCTTGGGAGTCCGTTTAATTGAATCCGAAGCCAGCAAGTAACCTTCCAGCCGAGTCATATATAGGGCTTTTCTCAAAAATGGTGCAAGAAATAAAAATATTTTACAAAAGCAACGTTCTAATTATCACAGAATAAAGTAAAACCATTGAAAATATTTGCTTTGCCGCCTTTAAAAAAAAAAAAGAAGTGTATTTTTCTGCTGAAAATACGCCAACCTATTTGAGACACCTAAATAGTCGCGGTACCAACATTATAATAATAAGTGCTGATCATCTGTTTGGCTGTTTACCTAATGGGCCTATGCCTGCAAAGTTTTAAAAAGTTTGGAACTCGTTAAATAATGGAATTTGTATGCAACATTGCAGTCCCGAAATCGAGACTGCAATGTTTTTAACTTTTTAATTTTTTGAATGACCATAAACTACGCACTTCGGGACCTATTTTTTAACCGGCAACGTCGACTTTGCCGTCCATTTTTGAGAAAAGTTATTTACATCTCGTGCGCTTTTGAGTCCCTTACTACGCTCAAGATTCTAAATTATAGTAGTATAGAATCATGAGCGTAGTAAGGGACTCAAAATAAGCACTCGAAGAAATATCAAACTTTGATCTCTTGTTGTACAAATAACTATTTTTAAACACTTTACAGAGCGGGACAGGAATATAATTGTGCGCGTGCGATAGAGATAGGAAATGGAATCGAAATCGAAATACTTCGTGCATAACGTCCTTTCGTCGAGCCGATTGTTGGAAAAACAAGCAAAAATCGTCTAAAATAGATGACGTAATTTATGAACAGTCCCTAATAAAGTTTACGAATGTTAACGTTAAGAGCCAACAGGAGCTGAGATTCAAATATTTTAGGTAAATATACCCGTCTCGCTAACGGAAGCAGCTCCTAAAACTACTGCGATAAGGACAAGGCGAAAAATCCTGCGTAAAAATCTCAAATATCGAGGTTTCGTACTCGACTGTTTCCTCCTCCAAAACTTAACCAATCGTAACCAAATTTGGAAATCTAAATGATTATGAAATTATCTGTGTCGGACCGTTTTGATTTTTTGGCTAATTAATATCAGTTTTGAATACCACGCCTCTCATTGCGGCATAGTCAATTAGGCCATTTTGGCCATTTTTGAAGGGCTCTAGCGCCTTAAAAAACAAAAATATCAAAAAAAACAAAACGGTCCGACACAGATATTGACAATATTAATCTGTGTTAAAAAAAACATTGCTCTAGCTTCAAAACCACGGAGGAAACAGTCGAGTACGTTTGTATGGAGAAATGACCACTCCTGTTGGCTCTTAACAGTGTGGGCGATGGGACCAAAGTAATCATAAACTGTAGTTACCGTCGTTTCTTGATAGGGCTCTTGCCGAGCTCGGCCGTGGGCACGAGTTGCTCGCCGGGCCGGATCCACAGTATGGGGCCGTCGTTAGATTCCTGGGGCTCCATTTCTATTGCAGACATCGGACCCCACGGCATTGTCTAAACAAAACGATTATTTCAAATATCAAATATGAAGTACCTAGGGTGTATAATTATTATGGCGATAGGACACTTAAGAAACGGTTACCCTATTTACTGAATACTTTGCCCGCAGACATAGTAAAAGAACCCAAAAAAAGTTGATTAAAAAAGAGTCTTAAAATGTATCTCTTGAATACACTATAGGGGAATGTGTTGCCCTGTGTTGATTCATGACATTACCTAGTATTATAACTCCCAATGTAAGCCTATTACTTATAACATAAATTTATTTAAGTATAGAATAATGCGACTCCACAGTCAAACAAATGTAGTTTTGTGGAGCTTTGTCCTTAACAAAAAAGTTGTAACTTTTGTGTAATAAATAACTAAAATAAAAAATAAATAAATAAATAACAGTGATCGGGGATTTCTATGCCACTTGGGGTGAATGACCTCAATCATTATGCTAGTATGGATATGCCGCGGGATTCCGGGATTCGTGTGCGATATAGGAGAGTGTTTTGGCATGTTACTGTTAATCAATTAATTATGCATTGCATATATTATTAATATTAATAATTGAAAATTTGATTACAGATCAATTGAATATATCAATAAAACCACTAAGCTCGCATTACCTTATCAGTTTTGCATTGCCTTTCAACGACCGAGTCGAGACCCATGTTTTTTTACAGTCCTTTATTTTATAAACGAATTACCAACACCGAAATAGCGTTTACTTTTCGAACAGTTTTGTTCCTATCGCGGGCCAAGTGGCGTATCCATATTACCATTTCGACTTGATATCCCGCGGTGTGGCATAGAAATCCCCGATCACTGAATATCAAATATCAACATTTATTTAGCAAATAGAGCAAAAAAAACACATCAATAATTACATACAGCAAAAAAAAACACATCAATAATTATAAAATACAACTAAGCCGTAAATATCCTTGGAGGATATAATCAAACGGAGACGCCATGTCTGTAATTTTCTGTACAAAACAGTCTGCCGATTTTTGCGGGGGAGGGGAACGTCAAATGTATGCGTAACGTAAAAATAGCCATGTCAGATAAACGTCAGTCCATACATTGTGTATGACCGTTGGCCGCCTATTTTCGACAGAGGGGAAAGCCTGTTAATGGCTACTCCGTTTAGTTGTATCCTCCAAGTAAATATCAAATCAAACTAACATAGAGATGTATAAAGCCTCTAAATGTCGAATTACAAAAAACGCAATAACAATAGTATTGAAAAAAAAAACACAAAGATACAAAAACTGTAATCTAAAATTATTTAGAGATGTATTCATTACTACTTCGTCTGCGTGGAGTTAGTAATTTGGGTAGCTTATTTTTAACCAATCTGCTTTTTAAAGATTCCCCATACAAACTTCCACCCCGCTTTTCACCCCCTTAAGGGAGATTTTTGGGATAAAAACTACCCTATGTCCTTCCCCGGGACTCAAACTATCTCCATACCAAATTTCAACTAAATCGGTTCAGCGGTTATTGATTGCCCATACAAATTTCCACCCCCCTTTTCACCTCCTTAAGGGGGGAGTTCTGAGATAAAAAGTATCCTATGTCCTTCCCCGGGACTCAAACTATTTTCATACCAAATTTCAACTAAATTGGTTCAGCGGTTTAAGCGTGAAGAGGTAACAGACAGACAGACACACTTTCGCATTTAGGCATTTATAATATTAGTATGGATGTCAAATCTTACTAAAACATTTTCATGTAATTAGATAATTACTATTAACAAACACAACAACAGACAAATGCAATTTTGCAAAACTAAAAAAGGTTACGACATCGGGCCCCACGGCATTGTCTGAACAAAACGATTATTTCATTATGTCAAAACTTACTAAAACATTTTCATGTAATGGGAAGTATATTAACAAACAAAAACCTTACAAGACAAATGCAATTTTGCAAAACTTGAAAAAATATTTACATTCATCACATTGTAATACTCCAATTTATAAGTCCACATTGTGATTAAACGACCATTTTAAGGCCTTGCTTGCCATAAGCTGGCTAGACTATCTCAAATTCTAAGAAATGAGTGTTAAAACTAGGGAAGAAGCGCTGGTGGCCTAGCGGTAAGAGCGTGCGACTTGCAATCCGGAGGTCGCGGGTTCAAACCCCGGCTCGTACCAATGAGTTTTTCGGAACTTATGTACAAAATATAATTTGATATTTAGCAGTCGCTTTTCGGTGAAGGAAAACATCGTGGGAAAATCGGACTAATCCCAACAAGGCCTAGTTTACCCTCTGGGTTGGAAGGTCGCTTTCGTAAAAACTAGTGCCTACGCCAATTCCTGGGATTAATTGCCAAGCGGACCCCAGGCTCCCATGAGCCGTGGCCAAAATGCCGGAACAACGCGAAGAAGAGTGTTAAAACTAGGGTACAAAGCAAATCGTCCAAGGGGCCTAGTCTTTCAAAGATAGCATACACCAGAGAATTCGGGGAGGGTTTCACCGGGGCCGGGTGGTCTAGTGGTCAGGACGTTAGTCGCGTAAGCTGAAGACGCCAGTTCGATTCCGGGCTCGGGCACCGGTGCACTTGGTCACTTTATCTTTGAGTTTTGTACAATGTATGTTTCATTCAATTATTTAATGATCCTGGTCACGGCACCAAAATGTAACGCACCAATTTGTCTTGTTCCATGCACTGACTTAATATAAAAGAAATAGACACACAAAGCAGAACAAAAACGTCAAGAAATGTGGATCCCAATGACGTTTCGCACCATTTGCATTGATGATAAAAACGCTTACGTAAATTTTGAGTCAAGATAAATGTTTCGCACAGAAAAGAGCTTAATGTCGTAAGCATTAAGTGTCAAATTTGCAAACATAAGTACCAACACTGTTAAAAAATTTAGTCCGATGGCACTAAACGTAACGTATTTACGTCAAACAACGTCAAACGAGAATAATGAACGAATGGAGTCACTTTGGTACACTTTAATATGTATTACTGTACAGGAAAACCAATTGAAGTAATAAATAAATTCAAACAAATTAAATTTTTAATTCGTAAGTATACGTCTTTAAATACTAATTTCCTTGAAATAAATTCTACTTATTAAATAACTGTGTATTTAAGATCTACATTTACTCATAGCACGGGTGCACGGGGACATTTAGATACTGATTGGATTTTTTTTTATGAAGTCTACCTATACTTTATAAAAAAATCCGGTGGTTGTCACTGTGTTCCAACAGGTTTAGCATTTACAGTTAGTCGATATAAGCCCTTATTGGTAGTGTATATGTCGGAAACAGGGAAATGGGCCGAACACACAAGTGCCGTTTTGCCTTGTTTAAAACTGCATCACCCCTATCTCTTGCTATAATTAAATAGCAGTCCACTTTGCACGTCGCATAGGTTTTCTTGGAAATCTTGAATTTAAACATAATATTATTTCTTATGAATTCCATATAAAAATATAAAAAAAATTTACCTCACATCGACTCATTAGATTTTTGTTCCTTGACATCCCTTCTTTGGTACTAACAAATTAATTTATTCAAAACCATAAAATTACCACCAGATTACATAAATTATGTAATGCTATCCAAAGAACTAACCGAAAGAAATACATTCCATCCTTTTTCCTTGTTTTATCATTGTTATTTTTACATATTTTAACGGCACATTTCGTAATTGTTGACAACTTCACATTTGAGCGTTTCAAACAAGACTAAACGAAAAAGTAATGCATGATCTGTTTTGACATCACTTTTGTGGGGCCATTTTTGGCGGCTGATTGGGTATCCAGTTCTTTATACTATATCAATGGTTCCATGTCTTTTAATATAAAGGTAACGAAAATAATTTAGTTTGCATAGAGGCTAACACATAAATGATCACCACATCAGAAGTATATGGAGCAGTCATGCTGCCGCAAATCTCTAGGTATACTTTGTCAAAGGACTGTCTTATTTCAAACAGAGAGAATCGTTCTATCCTTATCTTACACTAAGAAAAGGATGAGTATAGTTTTCCTGGTTCTTCCTGACTGACCATTGGTTCGAGACATGACATTAGGAGTATATCCTCTTGCCGCCCATACGTCAAACCTTGCCAAGCAAAATGAAACTTTATTTTGTCAACACAAAGTTCAAATTAGAATGGAACAGGAGATCTTTTTATAGGTCTCTGGGCGGTTAGAGGTTAAAACTTACCAGATGAAGAAAAGGGTTGGCGGCCAGCATTCGCAACATGTCCGGAAAGTATCCGCCCACTTCTTCATGCACCGTGCCAACCAGTGAGATCTGGTGCAGCGGGCCGCAGCGAAACGTACCCGCCAAGTACGATTGTTGCACCTGACATACAAAATACGGGTTAATGGAAAATTAAATTGCAAAGCTATAGTTCTAATAACAAAATTTCCGTGAGACACGGACATATTAAATACATTACAAACGGGTCATCACGTATTCGGGTCTGTCACCGACGGAAGCTCCTGGCCCCTATTTCACCACGGTGACAGGTGCGACAATTGTCGACGTCACTGTTACTGACGTCACAGGCCTCCATGGGCTTCGGTAGCCGCTTACCATCGGACGGGCGGTGTGCTTGTTTGCCACCAACATATTAATAAAAAAAAAACTCCATTATATCGCCAATAAATAAGTACATATTGTGCGAAGCTAATGACAATTGTCACAAGAAGCACGACAATTGTCACGAAATTCCGACACAGAACTCATTACCTATCAAGAATTACCGAAAGTTCTATTAAATCGTGTGACAATTGTCATCATCAACATAAACTTCGAAAGAGAAATACCTGTTTTTGCCGATATAATAAAGTTTTTTTTAATAATACAATGACGGTGGCAAACAGGAATACGGCCCGCCCGATGGTAAGCAATAACCGTAGCCCATGGATGCCTGTGACGTCAGCAACAGTGACATTTGTCGAATTGTCGCACCTGTCGCCGTGGTGAAATAGGGGCCTGATACGGAGTGAAACATGTCGAGCGTTTTCGACTTAAAATAAGTGACGCGTTTTTAATATATTTAATAGTTCGCCCACAAATCAGAACTATTTAGCATAGACGTAATTTATGAACTCGTTCAGTCTAATTAGTATTTACTGTGATGAAACTAACTATATATTAAGCAATTACATAACATGTTTTGTAAGGTAATTTGAAGTATTTAGCTATTAAGGTTAACTTGCCATACCCTATTCAGGGTCCATGCTGTTCAATTTTATTTAAATACCATCTGTACATACCATGGAATGCAATAGGCTACATGACTAATTTTTTTTTATGGTATCAATCGATCGGGTTTGTTTTTAGGATCAAATGTCTATATGGGACCCACTGCATTAAAGTAACACAAAAGTCAGAAATTGTAGTCAAAGTCCGACAGTCGCACTTCACTCGCGAAACGCCCTATACAAAACGGACAGAGGCCGTGACGTCATCGCCCACGTTGTAGTATGGACAAAACAAGGAAATTGCGTTTTTGTCGGTGAAATATTGCGTTTATCTATATAGTTGCTATACAATATTTTTTTGGATGAAATGTAAGGAATCGGATGGTACCCTTACTTTTATCGTTTTTGGAAGTTAAAAAAAACTTAAATTTCGAAACTTTCAGGTCCTGTAATTTTGTAATTTTTCAATATTTTATTTTAATATCCACATTATTGTGATAAATTGCTCGTTTGCTATCTATTTTACTAGTTTTTGTTATAAAATTCTACATGTGTCATCATCCCTATTGAAGTAGGTAATATGAAAACCCGGGGTGAAAAGGTATATCCATACTAAGCTTACGCACCGAAGTCCCGTGAAATGGCACTACCAATTCCGATCACTGGTCATCATCCCTATTAAATGAAATGAAATTAAATGTCTCACCTGTTGGTAATACCGGCTGATGGTGGTGGTCTCTATGTCGGAGGCTCTGGCTAGGACGCCAGCCTTGACGGTGAGGTTGGGATGTGTGTCGGCCAAGTACCGCAGCAGGCACGGAAAGGCGCCGGCCGCGCCCCGCACCACGCCGCACACGTGGTGCGCCCAGCCTTCGCTGTCCTCAGAAAATACTAGCTGTGGGACAAATCATAAATAATAATAAATAATAAATATTATAGGACATTTTTACACAAATTGACTAAGCCCCACAGTAAGCTCAAGAAGGCTTGTGTTGTGGGTACTCAGACAACGATAGATATAATATACAAATACTTAAAGAAAACAACCATGACTCAGGAACAAATATCTGTGCTCATCACACAAATAAATGCCCTTACTGGGATTAGAACCCAAGACCGCGGCTTCACAGGCAGGGTCACTACCCACTAGGCCAGACCGGTCGTCAAATCATACAACAGTTTTTAGGGTTCCGTACCCAAAGGGTAAAAACGGGACCCTATTACTAAGACTCCGCTGTCCGTCCGTCCGTCCGTCCGTCTGTCACCAGGCTGTATCTCACGAACCGTGATAGCTAGACAGTTGAAATTTTCACAGATGACGTATTTCTGTTGCCGCTATAACAACAAATACTAAAAACAGAATAAAATAAAGATTTAAGTGGGGCTCCCATACAACAAACGTGATTTTTGACCGAAGTTAAGCAACGTCGGGCGGGGTCAGTACTTGGATGGGTGACCGTTTTTTTGCTTGTTTTGCTCTATTTTTTGTTGATGGTGCGGAACCCTCCGTGCGCGAGTCCGACTCGCACTTGGCCGGTTTTTGAAATATTTACAGTCTTGACCAAAATTTTCTAGACGTATATAATCCTAATAAAACTATATCCCATTGTACATTTTAGTACTCAATAATGTGTATTTAAAAGTTACAAAATTTTAAAATACATGGAAATAAGTGTGTCTGACACATGATGTGTCTACACCAGGGATGTTGCGAATATCCGCATCCGCAACCGCGGAACTTCCGCATTATTTTCAACATCCGCATAAAATCAATGCGGAGTTTAGTGCGGATGTGAAACAGATCGGTACAGGAACGTCTTAGCATCGGCGTAAGTGCTAGACTGCTAGGTAATTTAGTCATTAGCCAAAGAAACCTATTAGAAATGAACAGTCAAGCGTGAGTGGGACTTAATGTATGGAAACCTTGGAACCCGGGTCCGACACGCACTTGACCGGTTTTTTTAAATACTAAAATGTTATATTTGACGTTTTTTGTGTACCTATCTTGACATCCGCATCCGCGGATGAGCCTTTAAAAATCCGCATCCGCGTCCGCGGATGTCAAAAAATCGGCATCCGCAACATCCCTGGTCTACACACTAGACTAGGACCACAAGATTTTGACCACAAAATAGTTTGATTTACTTCTTTCATTCAAAATAGGACATATAATCACATTGGCATTTGATAAGTGGCACCCTTAGAACTTTTAAATCCGATGATAATTAATTAATTATCCCTACATGATTCTTTTCAGGCAACATTAAGAAAGCGTTTCAATAGATTTCCCCTTATTTATGGGTGGATCAACTTTTTCTTGTTGTTATTCTGTCCGGTCAGCCAAGAGACAATAGTAGCTTAATTTGTTAGAAGACATTGTACACCACCTTCTTCTGACACGCTTGGTAGATGAACCTCAATGGAAAGGGTTTATAAGTAGCACAAAAAAGCGTGTTTGGTGAGTTGAAATGCCTAAAAATCAGGTTTTTAAGAGTGACCCAGGAGAACGTAACCATGGCAACAAGTGACAAGAAAAAGTTGATTCACCCTTATACATGAGTAACATACCTTAAGGAATTCTTTGGCGAGCGACTCCTGCTGACTTGCAGACAACATGTCCACGTCCCTCTGGTGTAAATAGACAACACTAGCGCCGCCGTTTGGATGTGTGTCTACCCGCATTAGTCTGAAAACAAACATTTTTATTATTAGAATTCGTGCGCTATCTTTGTTCACTTGTTTGTACCCTCCTTTGTTTAAAACCTTTTGATTGCATCTTACGGTTCACTGTTGCCATTCAAGAACCTTTCGGCCCGGGCACGCATCAGTTCTACCACGTCTACTGCTAAGGATTTAATACAATTTACCTAAGACCAGTTGCACCAACCACGGTTAACAGACTGATCAACGTCACGCAGCAGAGATCAATGAAACCTTCCATACAATAAATATATCTACAGTCAATAATGGCCCACAGAATACAAATTATACATATTAAATGAACACAATTAACATAAGATTAAAATTAGGTTAGATGCTTTAATGGTGATGGTTTGGTGTAATGGAAGTCTTCCCCGTGGCCCTAATCAGTGTGATGACTCCTTTACACTATCGGCGATTATAGCCATACTCGAGAGTCCCCGCCAGTCATCGTCTATTAACAGTCCGCCGGACGATATCGGCCTGTCCGTTGTTCGGAACTGTCAACTTTTTGTTCTAACTGACAGGCCGATATTGTCCGGCGGACTGTAACCAGTGGGCCCCTTTATGGGCTGATTTGCCTGCGACCCGTGAGTTGTCAGTTTCTGGGCACACATCAAAGGGAATCACCGGGTGTTTTCTACTACAGGCGTAGGGCATGCAGTACCGGTCCCGGTACCAAGAATTTCATTTCCCGGTTCTGGGCATGGCCGGAACCGGGATTCCCGGTTCTTCCCAGTTCTCAAGGCATCAGAAATCAGAAATTTTTTTTTTTTAGTATCTTTTGATTACTTTTAAGAAATTATTTGTAGTGTTAGCGTACAATCTTTATGAATATTGTACGACTTATTTTCCTATAACTAATTGCATAAGAATTAATAAATGACTTATTTTATTATAAACAAACACTTAATTGGCGTTCCAACCTATTTTACGAAATTAACCGGCACATTTTGCCTCCGCCTGGGCCGAGCCACACGGCCGTAGCGTAGGTAGTCGATGCACTCAGCACTATGACGGCACCGCCTGCCTGCACGAATGTCTACTTTACTAGTTTAGTTTGTCGGGTTATTTGGGTCCCCCGTTTCATAGCACCATTATTAAATGTTATATAATGTCTCGAGCTAAAGTACTAAAACATTACTACTATTGAAATGGGAATAAATAGTCATATGATGAGAACCGGGAAGTACCGGTACCGGGTCTTCAGTACCGGTTCTTTTGACACTATAAAATTCCCGGGAATATGAGAACCGGGAATTCCCGGGAGCATGCCCTATACAGGCGATAGCGTGGATGCTTGCACGATGATATATTAATTTATTTATTTTATTGATAAAAATGTTTACATGGCTTTGAACCAATGCGTCACGAAACTTATACTAACAATGACTATACTTATAACAACAACAATAATAGCATAATGGCAATAACCCAGCTTCATTGTTCACCCAAACTTCAATCCGTAGACCAGTATACTGTTCACTTTTTCTACAATAGTCCCAATGCCTGCTGAGACCGGTTCATGGGTGTCTATTGTTGCACCTGTGAACGGGTCCCAGCAGGCGTTCTAGATGACATTAAAGCTCTCCAAAGGGCCTCTACGTGTTGGATCTATATCCCCACGCAAGCCTATCAAAAGACTGGGATTTATAGGCCCGTGAAACCCAAAATGGAGTTACAAATAATAGCATAATAGCATGATCTCGCCGATCATGGGCAGGACATATCGCACGGTATAAAGACGATAGATGTACAATATTGGCAACGAAACGGAGAGGCCCATTGGCAGGCGTGTCTCACTCCGCGATTTCGTCGCTTTGCTACAGGTAGCTAAAAGGACATCCGTTCGGCCCCAATTTTGGGGAAAGCCATAAGCCGCGCGTGACGCTGTCGCCACCTAGCGGCCATATCTGTGCTGATCGTAACAGACGCGTTTTGTTAGAGAGTGAGTCTTCTGTACTTAGTACTATTATTTATTCTGTGCCATTGGCAAATAAAGATGATATAAAAGAAACTGCCGGGAAAGACAAAAATGGAGAGAGTTGGAGGAGGCCTACACTCGAAGAGGAGTCCAAATTAAATAAATAAATAGTAAATAAGTGCATACATAAACTTAACACTAACTACTAGCTATAAGAAACTTACTAACCAATACGCAGAAACTTCTAATGTAAAAATGGGAAATTTGGAAATAAAGGCTTTTTTTATTTTTTAGGGTTCCGTACCCAAAGGGTAAAAACGGGACCCTATTACTAAGACTCCGCTGTCCGTCCGTCCGTCTGTCACCAGGCTGTATCTCACGAACCGTGATAGCTAGACAGTTGAAATTTTCACAGATGATGTATTTCTGTTGCCGCTATAACAACAAATACTAAAAACAGAATAAAATAAAGATTTAAGTGGGGCTCCCATACAACAAACGTGATTTTTGACCGAAGTTAAGCAACGTCGGGCGGGGTCAGTACTTGGATGGGTGACCGTTTTTTTTTGCTTGTTTTGCTCTATTTTTTGTTGATGGCGCGGAACCCTCCGTGCGCGAGTCCGACTCGCACTTGGCCGGTTTTTTTTTTTTTATGATCTCGCCGATAGTGTGGATTTAGATTGACCCACCTGTGGTACTTGAGTCCCTTGAGCGTGGGATTCTCGTCCCTGGGGTCGGCGAGGGCGGCGGGCGGCGCGGGGCGGCGGCACTGCACGCCGATGGACGCGCGCTTGATGCGCGCGCGCCGCCGGCAGTGGTGGCACGACGAGTGGCGGGACGAGTGGGATGATCTAGGAGCGGGATTTTGAAAAATAATCGTTTTTTGTGGAGACTGGTCTATTTAAGCTAACACGAGTTATTATATTTAGTAACTTTATTTTTGAGTATAATTACATGGACACACCTCATTCGGTTCTCGTATGCTATTTTATTTTTACTATCATTTTCTTTAATTTAATGAATGTTTTAATTAGGTATACAGGATTTTGACTCTTGGAGACCCTATACATCTCTAAGGATAATTTGATTAACTACTATATATTGTAATCTTTTAGTTATGATGACACTTAGAGACATTTACATCTCTAAATAATTTTAGATTATAGTTTTTGTATCTTTGTGTTTTTTTTTTCAATACTATTGTTATTGCGTTTTTTGTAATTCGACATTTAGAGGCTTTATACATCTCTATGTTAGTTTGATTTGATATTTACGGCTTAGTTGTATTTTATAATTATTGATGTGTTTTTTTTTTGCTGTATGTAAATTCCATATTGACGTGTAAAAGTGCCCTTGTGGCCTATTTGCTGAATAAATGTTGATATTTGATTTGATCACAAAAATTGCATGCATTGCATAAGCATTTATCGCTGATTGTGATTGTACAGGCAACTCATACGACATACGCATACTCGATGAGTATTAATTGCCTGTTGTTCTTTCAACAGGCAACTAATACTCATCGAGACAATTCTAAGAAACCCAAACACAATTAGTTTGCGTTGTATCATTAGAGTTCCTATGGCCACCGACTGTGTCCATCGTCAATCTGATCAGCTTGATGGTACCATAATATTGCATTGCCACCCAACAAACATGTGTATGCAAATTTCAGCATGTGTATGCTATCAGAATCCAGAAAGTGGGTCAAGTTTAACTTGCAAAATTTGATTGCAAACCGACACATGCCGACACGTAGACAACAGACAGAACAGTTGAAACTTAATTAAAGTTGTGGAAAGCATCAATTAAGAAGCATTTTAAATAAAAAACAAATCTAAATTGAATAAATTTACGGTTTAGACTCGCTTGTTTTCATGTTACACTCGCGCGACATGTTAAAACAAGTGAGTCTAAACCGTAAAATTATTCAATATTAGTATGTCTCACAACAGTTTAAATTCAAATCTAAATTCTACAACTCACCTCTCCCTCTCCCTTTCCTTATCTCTCTCCTTCTCCTTTTCCACTTTAACCCTATCCTCCACTTTGACCCTATCCTCCACTTTCACTTTAACATCCACTTTGTCACCAACACTTCTCCCGCTCGTCACAAATATCTGCGGCGCAGGTCCACCCTCCTGTTTCACTTTAAACGGTAACTCCAAATTCCCATAACATGGTAAATCTCTTCTCGGAGTCGGTTGGAAGCGAATAGCTTTCATAGTCAAGCTGTAATGCGCTGGTCTTCTAACAGTGTTTTCAAGTAAGACATTCTGTTGGGTCACTCTTGGGTATTTGTATTTGAACATGGATTGGTGGAAATGCGCGTTGATTATTCTTAGCTGTCTCGAGACTGAGCCGAAGACTCTTCTAGTGACTTCATCGTTTGGGAAGGACTTATTCAGCTGCGTCTGCCTCCAAGAGGAGTTCAAGCCGAAGTCTTGAAGGGCGGAGAGACTGAAGCTATCATTGAAGAGTAGGGGGTTGTGGACAGGCGGGGTTTTCTGTAGGACGTGGAGAGTCAGGATGGCCGCGTCGCCGTAGCCTCCGGAGTCAAAGACTGGCCAGATCTTGGTGAGCTTGGCGGGCTTGACGCTATCGCCAAAGAGGCAGAGCTCGTTTGAGTCTGCGCTGCGCTTACGCTTTTTGCCTGAAAAAGAAAACATTTTTTTATTGCAATAAACAGGGGTCGGACAAAAAGTGCGGATGACGTCAAACCACTTATAGGATGATTTCAAATAGTATTTTTGATTTTCATAAACAATTATCACTTATCATTTATCAACCTCTTTATTAAACGATATCGCCACTTGAAATGAGTAAATACGTATTGACTTCGTTATTGTTTAGCTATTGTATCTTCACGATTATATTTAGCTAAAATTTATATTTACTAATGTATAAGAAAACGCTCTAAAATGTCATCTTTACTCGAATATTGTGGCAAGTTTCGTGAAATTTATTTTATTCACTACATCACCCTACCACCTGTATCATTAATTCCATGGATTTATTTACGATTATTTTGTTACTTCATTAATACTACTTTGCTACTACATGTCACACGGAAGTTTAAATACAAACTCAAACATCATCCTGTGTGCAAGATTACGTCATTTTTACGTCATCCGCACTTTTTGTCCGACCCCTGGCAATAAACATGATGGTAGAAGGAACAGCAGCTTATGGATGTTTGCCACTCTCGTGGTGTGCTATTGCCCGTTTTTGCCCTTTAAAATTATAAGTCTTCACTGTGTTGACACAAAAAAGTTAGTTCAAACCTTTGCTCTCAATAAGTAAAGATTCTGACTAGGGAAAAAATACAAAGGTTACATCCAATATTTTGAATGTTATCGAAAGGCTTATAAGATGAAAAAAAAGACAGGACCCTAATATTCAAAACAGTGTTTTTGGAAACCTCTATGAACATTATTCACATACAGAATAACTGAAAATGTGACACCTTTTAGCTGTAAACAACAACACAATTATTATTTGAAGAATGGGTAATGCGTAACTTCATATGTTTAGAAAGAAAGGATATCAATTTTTTTTTAGACTTGAACATGTCTATAAAAGTTTCGGTTTCGGAATTAATCTGGTTTCAGTCAGACACTATTATTATTATTAGCTGTCAACACAGTATATTTTCCTAATCCCAGACTTACACTAGCAAAGTACTATGACCTACTGGTAAACAGAGAGGGGTGAAAGATTTATGTTACACATAAAAGCGACTGCCAAGTAGTCAGATCAACTGAATCAAAACAACTCTATTAACGAAATAATCCATTCAAATATCAACTTTGCTGTTGAAGCCAAAAGATAAATTTGTAATACGCATCAGGGATGTTGCGGACGCCGATTTTTTGACATCCGCGGACGCGGATGCGGATGCGGATGTCAAGATAGGTACATAAAAAACGTCAAATATTACATTTTAGTAATTTTTATTTCAAAAAACCGGCCAGGTGCGAGTCGGACTCGCGTTCCAAGGGTTCCGTACATTAAGTCCCACTCACGCTTGACTGCTAATTTCTAATAGGTTTTTTTGGCTAATGACTAAATTACCTAGCAGTCTAGCACTTCGCCGATGCTAAGACGTTCCTGTACCGACCTGTTCCACATCCGCATCCGCATTAAATCCGCATCGATTTTATGCGGATGCGGATGCAGATGCGGATGTTGAAAATAATGCGGAAGTTCCGCGGTTGCGGATGCGGATATTCGCAACATCTCTGCCAGGGATGTTGCGAATATCCGCATCCGCAACCGCGGAACTTCCGCATTATTTTCAACATCCGCATCCGCATAAAATCGATGCGGATGCGGATGTGGAACAGTTCGGTACAGGAACGTCTTAGCATCGGCGTAAGTGCTAGACTGCTAGGTAATTTAGTCATTAGCCAAAAAACCTATTAGAAATTAGCAGTCAAGCGTGAGTGGGACTTAATGTACGGAACCCTTGGAACGCGAGTCCGACTCGCACTTGGCCGGTTTTTTTTAATAAAAATTACTAAAATGTAATATTTGACGTTTTTTATGTACCTATCTTGACATCCACATCCGCATCCGCATCCGCGGATGTGAGCCTTTAAAAATCCGCATCCGCATCTGCATCCGCATCCGCGGATGTCAAAAAATTGGCATCCGCAACATCCCTGATATGAACAATGAAACATGGATAATTTGTTCAAGTCATATATAAATACCCATCAAGTTATCTACATCTACATATATTAGATGCTATAGTAGACTTGGGGTATTCCCCACATATCAGTAAAGCTAAGTAATAAAAAAAATTAATACCTACAAAGGATTTTCCAATATCCTTTTCCTCAATGAATGTTAATTCTACCTAATGCCTGCAATATCTTAGGTACAGTCAGCAGCAGAAGTTGCTAAGCGGGCGAGGTGTTCAAAATGATATTAAATAAAATAAATAAAAATAAAAAAGCCTTTATTTCCAAATTTCCCATTTTTACAATGGAAGTTTCTGCGTATTGGTTAGTAAGTTTCTTATAGCTAGTAGTTAGTGTTAAGTTTATGTATGTATTTACTATTTATTTATTTAAATTGGACCCCTCTATGGGTGTGTAGGCCTCCTCCAACTCTCTCAATTTTTGCCTGTCTTCCGCTTCGTTTAGCCAGTCTTTCCCTGTAGCCATCATATCATCCAGCCATCGTTTATATGGCTTTCCCACTTTCCCCAATAGGGCCTCTCGAAATGATATTGACGTGACTTTATTGTTAAAAGAATAAGAGCGTGTCAAGGTAATTTTGAACACTTCGCCCGCTTAGCAACTTCTGCTGCTGACTGTATCATACATCATACACAACCAAATATCTGACATAAAGGGTCGTTTAAGGGTCGGCATCGAGCATGTGACACCCCTGGAGTAACAAGTGTTCACAGGCAATGGTAACCTGTGGCCATGGTAAAATTAAAATGTGCTATTAAATATAAATTTGTAATTATAATGAGCATGCTAATATCGTCAGATGACAAGCGAAAGTCACTAATTACTATAAAATATTTAAACCAAAATCAACTTTCTTTTCGTACTAATATGGTTCACTATGGCTATGAACTTATGGACGTACTTAGTGACTTCTGCTTGTCACCTGACGATAAATTTATTCCTTAACTCCTTTTAATTCATTTCTTATTGTAATTGTGCATGTTAATGATAGAATGTAGATATTGACTAGAGATGCCCAATAGTGGTTTTGGCCGAATACCGAATATTCGGCCCCTCTCTCGGCCGAATACCGAATATTCGGCATGACTAGCGAACATTTGGAGGCACAATTATTATGAAAACTAATCGCCAACAAAGCTCAACGTTAGATGACGTTAGCTAAGATATATTTTTGTTGAACAGAATTATAGAGTCAAGCAAATCAGACTCGTGATAAAAATAAAATGTTTTTTAACCAACAAATGCTCAAAAAATGGTCTTCGTATTTAACAACTTTCCAAGAACACATTCAAAATATACCTACATAGACTACATAGTTTTTGGTTATTTTTATTGTGCAATTTTTCATTTTAAGTAGGTGCTACAGATATTCGGTAATCGGCCGAACAGTAGGCAACATTCGGCCGAATACCGAATAGTTGCCGAATATTCGTGGCATCTCTAATATTGACGATTCAAAAGGGATCCAACAGATCCTACTTGAATAAATTTATTTTTATCTTATCTTTATCTTTATTTATGTTCAGGAGATCCATCCAACAGGAAAACTTGCAATAAGACATCAGAATTTACATAGAAAGTCTAGAGTAGCTAATTCAGGGCTCAAACTTGTTTGTTCCGCATAGCAAAATTTCCAGTCTCCATGTTTTGTCCATTTTTTATTTGAATAAATGAGTTAAGGGAGTAGATAGTTACTCTCTTAAAGGAACTCACAGGTAGTTAAAAACAGTATTTAGTTTCATTTTAGTAAATCATAAAACATTATACCTACTTAATTTTATTTTTATCCTCTCATTTTAAGTTTAAATTATTGCAAGGGCTCGGGTTCTAAAGCCCCGTCTCCATATCGCGCGGCAAACCATCGAACACTGGCTCCGCGCGGCAGCCGCGCGCAATGGATACTGCCGCGCAAGCCCCGCGATGCGCCCGGTATCCATTGCGCGCGGCTGCCGCGCGAGCTAATGTTCGATGGTTTGCCGCGCGATATGAAGACGGGGCTTAATGTTTAGTTAGGCAAAGAATATTTAAAGTAAAAATTGCACCAAATAAATTACAGATTTTTTTGTGTAGTCAAAGACACAAAGACCATCAAATTTATATGGGTAGCTTTCATTTTATGATGGAATCCATAAAATTGAATACAGTTATGTCTAGATTTGCTAGCACACCATCCTACAAATACATAAATGAAGACCTTAACTTGTTAAACTGGAATTACATACTCCATTTCATTTTTAGTTAACTAGAGAAGACAAAGATAAGTCTGCAACGATTTTGATAGCACACGGTGCAAGTGTTACTTTAAACGTAAAACTTATATGAAATGATGACATATAAATAACACTTGCACTGCGTGTTCTATCAAAATTGTTGCAAACTTCTCTTGGTCTAACTCTATCCATGTGAATTGCGGGTGAAAGCAAATACAAAAGCAAATGATTTTCTTAGAAAATTAAAATATCAAGAACTAGCGACCCGCCCCGGCTTCGCACGGGTTAACAAATTATACATAAACCTTCCTCTTGAATCACTCTATATATATATAAAAACCGCATCAAAATCCGTTGCATAGTTTTAAAGATCTAAGCATAAATAGGGACAGACAGACAGACTTTGTTTTATACTATGTAGTGATAAACCAAACCCAGATGTATTGTACATTCATAATGCAGTTTGAAGGACATTAAATATGCTATTCAATGCACTATATAACGTCATCGTAAATTAAAAGTCTGCGTAGAGTAGAAAGTCTTAGCAAGGTCAGTGAATTGATGCAATACTCAGAATACCATTGCAAGCACTCCATTAACCAGCTTGTAAACATCGAAAAACCTCCAAATATATGATAAATAAACAAAAAATACTTAAATACTATGAAATGTTTATAAACAGTAATGACCTCTATACATGATGTAACTTAGTATATTCATAGGTTACCAAATTTCCCACCAAAATTACTAACAAAAACATACATTCATATCCAAGTAAACACGTTAGGAAACATTTTATAGTAGATTAAGAGTGCTATTGGCAAGTGTATAGCGTTAGATTACCTTTAGGTTCCGATGTACAGCCCTGTCTCGAAGTGGTTGACATAGTTGGATCATATCCCAGTTTCGAAAGTTTTCGATAGTCGTGCGTCACCCGACGACGTTTAGTAGCTTCGCCGGCGTCTGCATCGCTATTCCCACTGAAGTAATCGTCAGTATAATCGCAATTTTCACCGACTTTTACATGGGAACCCAGCGGGCCACTGGACGCCATTGTTTAGAAGCCAACGCTGGTATCAACAAAACATACGCTGGTTTTGTCACTTAAATAACCACGCCACTAACAAATGACACACTGGCAACGTGAATATAGTTTACAATTTCACAAAACGGCGAGAAACACATTGATTCGGGATAAAAAACAACTTGCGACGCCATTTACTGCTAAATCACATTTTTTTTTGTGGAGTTTTTCAATACGTACAAAATGTCGTATGCCGATTAAGGCACTGACACTGTTTCATACAGCCAAACAGACGTTATTTTTACTACGTATTTTTATATGTTTTTTTATTAATATGCAAAATTCGATTTCTCATAAATATATTTTTTCTATTTTTAAAATAATAAAATTCCGTTTTTATTTATAAAAAAAAAGGTGTACATTTCAGCGCCCTCTGTGATGCGGCAGTAGAAACTTAGGCGAGTAAAAGGGCATTTATAAAATGTGTAAGATCCTACCCTACCCAACTTGATGGTTCAGTAATGTAAGCACAGATGGAGTTGTGAAGCAAAATACTTATTTTTGTTTTTACAAATAAGTATTTACTTTAAACAAGGTCAAGGCTTGTATCGTAAGCTGACTAGTACTTTATTTCAACAAATAATTAAGTATACCATTTTATATCGTTTGCACTTCTCATGTTAATTTAAACATGAAATAAACGGTCACAAACAACAAACTTTAAAAGTACCTAAGTCAATAATTAACCAGCGCCCTCTGGCACCAACTTAAAATCATAACTCCTCTAGAAAGATCATCGCTAATCGCTAAGGTAAGTTTGTTTGTATGTATTTAGACCTACTTACCTACTTCTTCAAATTCGTTAAGAGGAACCGTTTAACTTCCCTATTATACCTAATGAGATGATGATGATGATGATCTTCTCTGACCATAATCCTTATAGAGTTGTGCTGGGTATCAGAGGGCCTACCGGGAAGAACTTCGCAAATTGCGGGCATCTTTCTCTTTTACTCTAATTAAAGGTTTAATTAGAGTGACAGAGAAGGATGTCCTTGCGAATTTCGATGTTCGCGGTGAACCCTGTACCATCGTCGACACGGGCAACAGCGGTAACTATTAAGCATTCTAATCCTTATTGCAAATACTTAAGGTCCACTAACTGTCAATTTTGCAAGTACGTGCGTAGAATACAAGTCCGAATTGTACCCGGTATGCTAAACACTGGATTTATGAATCAACGATTACATAATGGCGGATGGGTGTAGTGTAGTCACACAGCCATGGAGACGAATTAATTAATTTGCAAATCTTTCAAAACGAAGCCATGTGAGTTCGTAAGGTCTATAGCTACAGTAGAACCTACACATAGAGCCACTAATAGTTTCCTAATACATGGTAAATAACTTAAAATTTCGCAATTTTTAGAACTTTTTCTAGTAGGTACCTAAAGTAGGTACTTACTGAGTTCTTGGCTGGGCCTTATAAGGTGTAGACCTAGTTCCTACCTAAAAGTATGCAACAAAACAATATTTTTTGAATATTGAACCATATTTCAGACTTCAGAGTATTGACCAGTGTGACGACTGGTCTGGCCTAGTGACCCTGCCCGCGGTCCTGGGTTCGAATCCCGGTAAGGGCATTTATTTCTGTGCAGCACAGCACATTTATCAGCACAGATATTTCTTCCTAAGTCTTGGGTGTTTTCTATGTACCTATTTATGTATTTGTATATTATATATATCGTACTGTGAGACTTAATCAATCTGTGTAAGAATGTCCTAATAATATATATTTATTTATATTTTATTTATTGATAGCATCACAATTTAGTATGCAGTGGATGGAGGACTAGCTAAATTTATTTACATGTACCTATACCTACATACACATTAGTATGTCTAATGAACACAACTATAGATAAAGTATACGTGTGAATATGTACATAATGATGTGTTATTTAAATAACTTATTTATCAACATGCCACATTCGTGTGTACTGCATTTTTATTTGGACATTTTAGCACGTTTATGTGTTTGCGGATCGCCATTTTGTATTTATTTTAAGCGAGATGGGTTTTTACTTATTTATTTAAATGTTTCAGGCATCGGCTTTTAAATTATCATTGCTAATTTACCTAGGGATGACTAGAAATACTTATGAAGCCAAAAGCAAATAGGTTACACTTGGCGAGTTATTAAATCCACAGATTTAGATTTTAGAATGACGATTGTTAAAAATAATAATTATTGAAGTGTGCAAAAGGGAAGCCATCAAGCCATCTAGTAGGATTTACATTTAGACACTTGACACACAGAACAAAAGGTAGACTACAAATGAAAATAATCCTCAAGAACCCCTCACGTAATTAATGGACTCTCCCTAAGAAATAAAGTTTTACAACTATACCTAAGTACCTATCTATAGACTTTGACCAATTTTGACTAAAACTAACAATTAAACTTCGTAAACGGGAGATTTTTTAAATGTTTAAAAGTACGAAGTACTTAGGTATATACATATAATTATACACCTACATATTTGGGGCATTATCTATGAAAAGGGACCTTATTGTCGATGGCGCTTACGCCGCACAGCGTCGCCCGGCATTGTATTCATATCGGAGCATCCTTAATAATGGCGTAACTGCCATCGACAATAAGGTCCCTTTTCATAGATAACGTCACATTTAAATAAATTATGTTTTTGTTCAAAAATATATAACACCGTCTTCTAACCTAACATATCAGTATTATCAGTTGCTAGCGCATACAGAAATTAAGAAAATATTTTACTAAGTATATCCGTTTTGAAGTCGGGTTTTCATTTTAAGTTTTTATGTAAGTAAGTTTGTCAATTAAATAATAAGTATAATAACTGATAATAACATGTTATAAAGAATACGAAAATTTTACCTAGCCAATGACCGCAATAATAGTAGTTTATGCAACAGTGATATAATAAGGGTTCTTAAAATTCAAGGGTCGAAGTTACAAAACGAGACGTAGTCGAGTTTTGTAAAAAAAGACCCGAGAATTTTAAGAACCAATTATGAGCTGTTGCATACATTACTTTTTCTATGACAGCTGCAGCAAAAAAAAAAAAAAAAAGAGTTATTATAAAAAAAAAAGAGTTATTATTAAAAAAAAAAAAGAGTTATTATTAAAAAAAAAGAGTTATTATTAAAAAAAAAGAGTTATTATTTAAAAAAAAAGAGTTATTATTTTAAAAAAATTGAGTTATTATTTAAAAAAAAAGAGTTATTATTGTAAATGAAAACATACCTCTTTCAATCAAGATGATCGGAACTTGTATCTTTAAAAAAAATAAAGCAGTTGTATTATACTCATAAGATGACTGCTAGCAGTCATCTTATGAGCCTATAGACAAAGCATTCAAATGACATTGCTTTAGATATCACTGTCAGTCATTTAATTGACACATTTAAGTGCTGGAGTAGAAAAAATACTTAATACTTGACTTTCTAGTCTATAATTGAAGGGATGTTTAAAAAAACAACATAACTGACTACACTGGTTGACACCTGAAACTATTAACAATGTTCTTAAAAAAGTGTCAACCGCTCTAAGCAGTTATGTTGTTTTTGTAAACATCCCTTCAATTGTACTCAGTGCTATATTTGTCTACCGTTCTTCATCAACTCTACCTACTCAAAGATTAAGTAACTGGAAGAAATCCCTTAAAGGGATAAGTTTGCCTTTTTACTGCCTATCCTGTGCCATAAATTTGTGTTTTGTGTTTTGTACAATAAAGAGTTTATACATACATAGGTAAGTACATACATATTAACATGGCGCATGATCATAATCATATAGGTATTATATTCCTGTTCAGTACGGTTACCATCAGTTTTTCACTGACATAAACGCCGTCGAGAACGTAATTTACTTTCTATACATCTCGCTCGCACTCGCATATTCGTGCAAACGGGATGTATAGAAAGTAAATTACGTTCTCGACGGCGTTTATGTCAGTGACAAACTGATGGTAACCGTACAGGCTTTTAATTACTCTCGAAATCTAGAATCACGTACGTGACATTTCCTTATTTTTATTAGAATTATAAATTAGGACAAACTAACAAAATTATACTAAAATAAGGACTAATTCAACTGTTTATTTGCTAAATATGTACACAACAAATTAATTATATTTATCTTAAGGTAAATTTTAGCACTAATTGTAAATTATAATTTTATAATGATGGCCAAAGGTTTTCGTAATATTATTTAACTATGTAATACTTTGCGTATATCCAAAATAATGAATAATCATTTCAAAAATTAATTTAAACCAATTATTTTTATATTCTCGTAAATATTATATAACAAGATCATCACATCATAAGGTAGATTATTGATAGACGTGAATAAAATCTATTTAATTGACCGAAGCGTTAGCGAAGGATTTCGTTTTACTCGGGCAAACTGTTCTCCTCTACAATTCTCAATCTAATTCTAATGAAATTTTGTAGTTATAGTTGGTCAAACCAATTTGTCAGTAAATAATTTGGAGTACCAAATGCTGTGGTAATGAATCAACGAATTAAGTAGGTATACATATTTAATTTCTTAAGCTTATCGCGAGGTCTACGGCTCACAGAGCCACTAGTTTAATTGGCAAACAAAAATTTATTAAACCGTTGCCTCCAGGCGAGATACGCTAGGACTAATATTAAATCGAAATAATATTGAATTGTTGCGCCTATTTCTACTTACTAATTTGCTAGTCAATTTTTTTCTAAAAGGCAAAACATAGTGATACCAAATTTATAATTTTTTACACAACTGTAATAATTTTACCTATGTTTTACAAATAAACACTTTGACTATTGACTATTGGTAAGTTAGGAATAGGTAATTATTAGTTGACTAGCACTCTTCAACAGCTTTACACGCATAACAGCCGTAACGTAAAGTAACAACAATTGGAAAGCTCATTCAATTGTTAACCGTATTCTCGCTCAATAAAGTCCAAATTCAAACTGATTCTCTGATGGCTGTTACGGCTGCTGTGCTTAGCAGGGCAAATCAGTAAGTAAGCTAATAATATGATTATATTGATTATATATCCTAGATACTAAAATGAGAGTTCGATTGACCAATTTACTACTAACTCAATTATTATCCTGCTATTTTAAATATTTAATTATTTACTTTTTTTTCTGTTTGTATTGTATCCTATTTTTTATGTGCCATAGAAAAGTGTCTTATCTTTGAACTTGGCTGGACACGCTACCGCGTGTCTAGATTTACCTACGTATAGTATGTTGCCACGCCGTTGTAGGGTCCATGCTGTACACAATTAAATTTAAGATCTGTAATACCATGGATTGCGAGATTGCGACGAATAAATGATTATTATTATGATTCGTATCAATTTTGTACTAAAATGACATAATCGGTTGGATAAATTAGGGCTATTTAACTGCCATTTTAGTATGAGGGATATTTAAAAACAAAACAAGTTTTTAACCCTTTAAACGCTACTCTTATCGAGCGCGGCGCTTCATCGTGAACTTTGTCGGAATGCACGAAGGTTGATATTGAGATGTAGCCGCGCGCGTCAGTTGATGTCTTTGGCGGTAATAGGGTTAATAGTGCCTTTCTCTGTAGGTTGGGATCTGTATTTATAGAACAGTTCGATTAGTCATATCAGTACTCAACTCAATCATATTCCTTGAGCACTAATTCTGTACTAAAATGAAAAATCACATCAGTACCCATCTGGGATGAAAACACAAGGGTATGATATTGGCTTTCTTTCTCTATCTGTGTCTAGACTGTATAGAGACTCATTCGTTCATTTACTTATTATATGGGTCCCATTAAATTTAAATAGCGGCAACAACTAATAAAACAATGAACCCGATGTACAATAAATTAGCGAATGATTTAAATTAAAACATTAGTTGATTATATTGAATTTATTCAAACAGCAACCTTGGCAAATGGTAAACTTGCAAAACACAGTGAGATGTTTACCAGATTTATTATTTTTATTAATATACTAGTGTAATACCCGCGACTTCGGTTTTTATGTCGCTCGGCGCTCGACCTGCCTTAACATAGGTATTCATACTTAATTATAAGTAATTGCGAAAATCTCTGCCAGTCTTTAACATGTACATACTTAGGTAACGTTTTTATAAATATTTTTTTACCGAATTCAATGTAGTTGAATACACCAAGCTTCAAGGATAGATATAGTTTTCATTTTTGGAAATTCACCCCTTGAACGAGGGTGGCGAAATGACAAAGCGCAGAGTGGAACCGTGGGCATTAGTATTATACGTAGAGTTTATCGATAGTATAATATTGATTCTTTATGTTAAGTGGAGGCTTATTCAGATATACATTTTCATATTTATGATACTAGTCAATTTTATTATATTCTCAGCGTGTATCTCCCAAACTGGGCTTTATTACAGGAGTAATGATTGAAATTAATTTGTTACAAAATTATATTTGAGAATGAAGTATTTGGAGGCATTTCTGAACTTAACTTAGGTTTGAAAAATTACAAAACAGCATTTTTACACAAAATCTATGCTCCGGTAGAGTTCCGATAATCTAAAATTAAGTACTTATAGTATTTAGTTAGACAAAGAGTTAAGGTTTTGATTTATAGCCAGAGGGGCTACCGCGAAAACCGAAATTCGCAAATTGCGGGGATCTTTCTCTTTTACTCTAATGAAGGTGTAATTAGTGTGAAAGAGAAAAGTCCCCGTATTTTGCGAACTTCTATTTTCGCGGTTATAGCCCAGATCAATCAGCTACTGAACGAATTTCGATGTTCCTTTATGCTTTGATCATTGTTGAAGTAACAAAGACGGACAAACGCAGACAGCCCAATTTTATTAACATATCCGCGAACGCTAATTAATTCGCATAGACAATGCCAACCTCTAAATAAAAATACATCGCAAATCTATGGCCGGCCGCGCCGCTTCGTTCCACATTCGAAATAATAATTGTATTAAGGAAACATGAGCGCGGCGCATGTGTTTGTTTGTTTGTTTACGCGCCGGTGACGTCATATGTTTATTCTCGCGGGGAGACGCGGGTGCGGTGTGCTGGGGCAATTGATTTTTTGATAAGTAGATAATAATGTATATGTCACCGTAAAATTGTAAACACTCGTCATATTATAATCTCGCTAGTTACATTATAAACTGACGGTAGGGAGATTATTATCTAACCTAACCTAACCTACGTTAGATTATAAACTAACGGGTTCACAATCTTACGGTGTCATATATACAGAAATGGATAATGGATATGAAAGTAGTAAGAATATATATGTATTAATTTAATGTTTGTTGGAATTATTACAACTATCCTGTGACTTCACGTTCTTGGCAGTTTACAGTACGGTGGATGGTGCTCTTCGAATAAGTGGTAAACAGTTATAGGTCAGGGTCGGCAACTCGCTTGTGACACCTTTGGAGCCTAAAAGCTAGGGTATCTACCCTGGCTTACCTTGGTTGGGTACCTACCATCACGCATGATATTTTATAATTTGAGCATACATTTTGTTCTGAAGTGGTAGAATAAACAGCCACGCTATTTTTCTCCTTTTTCAACCCTGTTTATTACTACTTTCTAGTATTATATTACAAACCTATAGTAAATAATGTCCTATTGAAATAAAGTCGCAAAATAGCTAAGCCCATTTCTCGACATCAACTTCTAAAAGAGTGTTCGCACAAGAGTTACTGCTACTCGTCTGAGCACTAGTGCGAAAAGATGTTGACATGTCATTTGCAAGTTTTTCATAGTGGCAACTACATGGGTGTCAAACCTGCCGCGGTGCCCCTTGTTTACACACTCACACACGCGCACCGCCGCACACACCGCCGCTCCCGTCGAGCCGCTTATTTAGGTATATTGTTGTTTATTTTATTCGGCGCTATGCTCCGACATGCTACGAGCCTTTCGACTCAGTTTTAACGCGCACGTTTTATGAAACGACAACTATGCGTCGATGTGCGCTCGCCACGAATAATTATTAATATCGGCACGACTGAAATAACGACGCGGTAAACAAATTCGCGATTTTTATTGGTTAACACTTTGTTGAATAGAACGTGAGGTTTTATTTATGTTTTTTTTATAACCTATTCGCATTGTCGCTGGCCGGTGCCGGTTGTCTCCGCGAATTTTAATAGCCGCTAATCATAGTTTATTTTTGCGCGCAACGTGTGTTTAATAAATGTGCTCGGACTATTTTTTGGACGTTTTTCGGTTTGTTGCAATACGGAAGTGATTATAAAAATTATAAATTAGTTGTCATAAATTCGCGAAACAAAAAAGTCATTTTTATGAGAACCGGTTCTATTTTGGAACAATAGCTCGAGCGGCGCGAGTTTTCAAACTTTTATATTTCGAATGTCAGTTTTGGCGGGAAGGCAAGTAGGTTGTACAGAAAGTTTGGAAAAGTGTTGAGCACACATCGGATGCTCGCTAGTGTTTTTTCAACGCGTTTTCGAGGCTAAGCGCTAGTTGTTTGAACAAGTGTGTTTTCTAATGGATTTATTTTGAGGTGAGTTTAAACTTGTGTTGGTGTTTGTATTGTTTGTTCTCCGTGTTTTGTGTGAGTGCTCAGTGCCGGTGGCGGGAAACCGAATACCTGGCCGGTTTAGTGTGCGTGTTGTACAAACAACATTTTTGTGTGCGTGTGCGACTTATTGTCACTTTGTTTAAGAGGGGAGGCGAGGGAGTTACTTGTCATGTATTTAGGCGAAGACAAAAGTTTGATGAGTTGACTTTTTAATTTGAATATGGGCTGTCAAATCAAAGGTTTTCGGCGCGGAGGCTCCGTTTGTTTGCCCACGCGCGATAGCCATTATCTATAATTATTGATTTTTGTCATCAGGTCATCACATCACGCCACTGCCAAATTTGCTATGCAAAGTAAATACCTATTGACTGGCAAGTTTTTTTTATTTAAATGCGAATTATTGAATTCTTAAAACAATTTATTAAAAATAATTTAGAGGCCATATCGGTATATAACTTGTTTACTTACCTAAATTAATAAATATTAGTGAACATCTTACACAGATCAACCTAGCCCCAAACTAAGCAATGCTAGGCGACGATATAGGTACATACTTATATAGATAAATTTATACTTACATAGAAAACACCCTGTGTTCATCACACAAATAAATGCCCTTACCGGGATTCTAACCCAGGACCATCGACTTCACAGGCAGGGTTACTATACCCACTAGGCCAAACCGGTCGTCAAGTCTAATTATTTAATTTTATATGATGGTCAATCATCGTACCCACTGGAGGCCTCTGTCACTATCATTCGTATAATTATGATTTCTATATCAGTTTATAGTTAATAACTTACTTAAAATTTAATATGATTAAACAAATAGTAAAACCATGTAGATAAGAACAATTTCTAACTGTACCTTTCGCTGTTTCCTTACTGACAACAGTCACAAAATATAAACCTACTTAACATTTGTAAAGTAGAAACTTTTAGTTTTTTATTACCTATTTAATTTCTTTTCCTTTTTCCTTTTTTGCGCCGTTGGTACAGTACGGATGTCTACCGTCTCCAATTCTCCCTCAATTGCTCAAAGGTTAACTGGAAGAGATCCCTTAAAGGGGTAAGTTCGCCTTTGTACTAATGACGAATGTTATTTTTTCTGTTTTGTTCTGATTTTTGTTCAATAAAGTGTTTTACTACTACTACATTTGCTTGAAAACGGTACAAATTACGATGATATTTAAAAAACTCACATGTCGTCCGTTATTACCGCTAAATAAACAGCGGCAATCATACAATAATTCTTCCGGGTATTAAAAAGTGTGGTACTTATACTTGTCTTTATTTACTTAAACAGATATGACATATACGAGCATGTAACGTAAATCACTACATAGTATAAAACAAAGTCACTTCCCGCTGTCTGTCTGTCTGTCTGTATGCTTAGATCTTTAAAACTACGCAACGGTTTTTCATGCGGTTTTTTTTAATAGATAGAGTGGTTCAAGAGGAAGATTTATGTATAATTTGTTAACAGGTGCGAAGCCGGGGCGGGTCGCTCGCTAGTAAATTATAAATTTAAGTGATATCTTGTTTGACACAGTAAACAATAAACAAATTCTTGTTCTTATTCTTGAAATTCATCAAAAAATTACAACACTACACCGCTAACTGTTACTAATAAAAATAAGTTGCATTCTGTATTTAGTTTTCCAATAACTTATGTTTCTTTATCTTAATATTTGTTGAGATTTATAATTTACATGTCCATGCCGAATTAAACTAAACTTTCATATTCATTCTTATTTAATAGGTAGATATAGAAATCGTGAAAGTTTAATTTAGTGTTTTATAATAAAAACTTCATTTAGATTGCGACATGTGCTTTTTTCCGTATCACTATCAGGATTGAAAGGGAGAACAATAGGTAAGCAAAGGACAAATCAACAGTCTAGTGTTTGTTTTGTAAACTGGCTAGTTTTTTTCTACTTTTGTGAGAACTGTAGACTGTAGGGTCTGTAGGCATATCACGAGATAGTCTACCCGTCTTTATCTAATTAATACAATTAGTTAATAATGTCATGTATTAATATGCCTACCTAGATACCGATACCTATGTACTAAAATTATCGTATTAGGTATAACGTACTTGACTTACCCATTAACATAGGCTAAAAACGGGTATATGTTTTTTCGCATAATTTAATTGGCCTAAAGAAATGTTAACCTGTTTTTTTTTTGTAGGTACATATTCTTTTTAATTAGGAATTAAATTGTTTTTTTTTATTGAATTAATTAGAACAGAAGGTATCGTAAGTAAGATTTGTGTTCTAACTAGGTATGTAAAAAATACATAGTACTATTCTGTAATACAATTCGTAGTAATTTATCATATATGTATGTATGTCACTTTATTGCACATAAACAGGTTTACATAAAACGGATAAAAACAAAACAAAAATAAGAATGTTATGTACAAAGGCGAACTTATCCCTAAAAGGGATCTCTTCCAGCTAACCTTTGAGATATATGATCATATATGATAAATTACTACGTTCACATGAGGAAAAAACAATCTTTGGATTTTTTATGTGCATCAAAATTTGCTAACCACTAAATAAGGATAAGATTAATTAAGTAGCTTTGCATTTATAAAAAATAAACTATTTTTGTTATATTTAATTCGCATAATCTGTTAAACCTACGGGTTAAGTATCATTTAACTAGTCACAAAAAAAACGCTACCGCTATTTAGGAGGAAATCCGCATCTAAAACTTATTTTAACAAGCTAATTAACATTATCAAAATAAAATTGTAGTCTAGCAACAAGTGTTTGTTACAAAAATAAAAAAATAAATATGACAAAATAAGTAGTTAGGTATTACTTGCGTGCGTCCATTGAAGCATGTCATAAGGAGATTTGAAAAAACTTTTAAAATAGTTATTTGTACAACAAGAGATCAAAGTTTGATATTTCTTCGAGTGCTTATTTTGAGTCCCGTGCAAGCGAAAGATTCTATACTAGATTCACGAGCGTAGCGAGTAAATCTAATTTAAAATCTTGAGCGTAGTAAGGGACTCAAAAGCGCACGAGATGTAAATAACTTTGATCTCGTGTAGTTCACAAAACTTTTCACCTCAGCAGTGAGAACATATTAGAGAACCCGAAAAATGTATTCCTTCTTCATCACTTACCTCTATTAACTCATGTTTTCTTAAGATATACCAACAATTAAGTTTTCACCTCAGCAGATCGAACAAGGGTACTTTGCTACTTAAAACCAGTGAGCAAAATCGCATTTTGCTCACTGAGTGAGCAAAATCGCATTTTGCTCATTTTGTCTCAGTGAGAAAAATGCGATTTTGCTTACTGTTTTTAAGTATCAAAGTACCCTTGTTCGAGCTGCTGAGGTGAAAATACATATTTTGTCGTTTTAAAAGAACTTCACCGCTGATAAAATAAATTGCAGGAAAATTTAGGGCTCTTATTGGCCCCTTCATTTGCAGAAATGACAATACAACACATCGAAAATTAAACTGCACTTTATATTTCTGGGTTTATAAATGACAAAGGTGATTGTCTAATAACAATAATATTAGTTATTACTAAATCAAGTACCTATCCAATATGTTGAATCCTACTTTCGAAGTATAAAAAAAACAGGTCAGTGTAAACTAACCTCAATTATTATTATTAAAATTATTCTTATGACCAGTGTAGGTACTGGGTGTTGTGCATCCTGGATATGACCGACCGACCGACCGACGAAAGACCGACCTGTCAAAAAGGGACCCGTCTGAAAATCAGCGCTGGGTATATATCTATAGGTACATATATATAGCAAAAAGCTAAGATTGGTACCCATTGCCTGTACCACAAAATTATTGTGCATGTTTTGTATAATGTCTTTGTGAAATGAAGTGTATACTATATTGTTTTTCTCTCGTGTATTTTTTTTGGAACTTGTGGCAATAAACCATGTTTTTTTGACGGCGTTTTTTGTAGTAGGTAATTGTCGAATATAAACAACTATGTTTTAGGCAATCAAAATAATATCCACCTACTCATTTCTGTTAATAACAACTAATCTAATCGTTTTGATTAGGTAATAATATTTAAAATGTGAAATCAAGTAAACAAGTCTATGCAGCTGAATACGCTGCTAATAAAGTTAGGTATTCATTTCCAATTATCTATTATATCTTTTACATAATTAAGATAAGCATCTAATAATATTTTCACCTACAGTTTTACATAAAGAGTACAAATATGACCCTCGACGAGACTGGGAAAGGCAAATAAAGGGGATGGAGTTACAAAAACAAAGGTATCAGGACCCCAATGTTGAGCTTTTTTCTTATACCACTTAACTAGGAGCTTTGAATATGGACTGGAATTTAAGCTCTTATCTGTAAAACAGTAAAGAAAAGAAATATCATATATTTTCACGATTTATCAGTCAAATTATAGGGTATAAATTTACAGGTTTTCAAATGTTTTTATATAGCTGTAAAAATGGTCTTAAAAATTCTTGGAAAAGAGAAAATGACATACCTATTCTTAGTGACATAATAATTACTATATATAGCTGGTCAAGCAGATCTTGTCAGTAGATAAAGGCGGTAAATTTGAAAAATGTAGGCGGGAAGGGTTATCGTCCCATAGAAAATTTGAATTTCGCGCCTTTTTTTACTGACAAGATTAGCTTGACCAGCTATATGTATAATGGTTAATAAGTATAAAAAGTAATATTAATTAGTACATTTAGTACTATACATAAATATTGAGTTCTTGATCAAGAATGAACAGACATATCAGTTATTCATAAACCTGTACCTACTTATAATCCATTTGTAGTATTTTTTTCAATGATAAATAAGCAATTAGATGAAAGTAATTATTGATACTAAGAAGTTTTCTCAGTTTCGCAATGATGCACTTAATGTTTATACAAACGTGATTGTTAAATTATAAAAACTTTTCCTCGAAAATACTTAACACATACATATAATATTTTCTACATTTAAACTTTTAAATGTAGAAAATATGTCTGCTTCTGATTCGTTTTTTTAAATTATTTACTGCATTTTTTTTGATCTTGTATTATAAAATTAGTTAATATTAACGGGCTTATCTGAAATTTGACTACCTAACATCTTAAATATATTATAAGTATTTTTTTACCTTGTTCTCTATTTCAGTTTACATACAATCTTACTCTATGAACTACATACCTACTTGGGCATAGTACCTGCATAATTAATATAATCAGAAAAATCTACAAATAAAACGAAATGTAAAATTGAAAACAAGGTACCTACCTAAACATAGAAGTAAAAAGAAATTACCTATAAAACCCCAATGATAAAAATAATACCCCAGTAGGGCTTCCAAATACCGGACTTCTCACAATACCGGTATTAATACCGAAACTATCTTCATCAATACCGGGATCCCGGGATCCCGGTATTGGATATGAATCGCTTAAAAATATATAGTTTTATTAAAAAGGGGAATTAGAAAGGCTCACTGGAATACCAGATATGTCCTAAAAGCTATTACAACAATAAACAATCAATGCCGCCATCTGCAATAATTTTATTTCGCACTCCAGGTTGGCAATAATTTTATCCAATTTGTTGACTTCACCTCACCAGTCACATTTGTAGTCCAACTTAACCAACCAGACAACATTTTTTCAAATTTCCGTCAAAATTGGTTTGCCATTATTACAGTTATCCTTGCTCTTTCGTTTTATTTTTTTGATAAAATTATAAGAACTAATTATGTTAATGTTAATGTCACTATTATCATATTCATCACTCACATAACTTCAGGATTCATCCACCACCAACCACCAAATATTTATCTGACGCATAGGCAACGATCTTGTTTCAATAATAAAATGAGGGTTAGAAACCAGTTAGAGTTAGACCAAGTAAAGTCTGCAACGATTTTGATAGCAAACGCAGTACGCAGTGCAAGTGTTATTGTACGTCATAATTTCATAGAATTTTGACCTTTAAAATAACACTTGCACTGCGCGTGCTATAAAAATCGTTGCAGACTTTTCTTGGTCTAACTCTAGATGCGTCTGACGTTTAGTAAGCTTTTTGAATTTTTTGATACAGCTGAATATATTGGATTTAAAGGGTTTATACTGCGCATTTCCCTCATTTTTAAAATACCGGGATCCCGGTATTGCCTTTAAAAATACCGGTATTGAAAAATGCGTCTAAAAAGACGGGATCCCGGGATCCCGGTATTAGAAGCCCTATACCCCAGTGACACATTATCAGAATCAATTACAAATTGTTACATATTAACACCTTAGAAAATGATAAAGGAAAATTGTATAATGTTTCCATTCCAAGTCATAAACAATATTTTATTAGCGTGTGTTACTTAAATTTTATGTTAAACGTTATGGTTTGCTAGTTCAGTTATACGTTATACTTAACTTCTATTCGTGTTATTAAAAACGAGGTATCTGACAAAAATGGATAGGTAATTTTCTGCCACACGGAAATTAGTTAAACTAGTTATAGACGTTATAGTTAATATTAACGATAATCTCGTGTGTGGGTACAGTCGTCATCAGATATTCTGAGCGGCCGAGGTGCTCAAAAATATCTGAACACGCACTCTAACTCTAACGCCTTGATAGTAGAAGTTCAGATATTTGTGAGCACCTTGGCTGTTTCGATATATATGATGGCGACTGTACTGTCACGGACTAATTTAACCTACCTAAAAAAAAATTTAATCGTTAGTATCGTTACGTTATCAGTTAAGTATGTTAAGTAACGTAGTTATATTTACTATGTACATACAATATTGAAAGTATTTGATTGTTTTTTACTCATGAATATTTGAATCCTTAGAAAGGAAAAAAAGTTTTAACTGTGTAAAACGCGAAATGTATGACCTCATTAAAACGGTGTCGTTAAACAAAGGTGTGATTTAAACTCGACACTCTCGACAGTCGTGGAACAGGCGGAAACAAACACAATTGTGTCTGTCTGTTACCTCTTCACCCTTAAACCACAGAACCGATTTAATTTGGTACTAATAATTCAATGGACAACAAAGACTAATAAAATAAAAATCTAATTTATTTATGTGGAGTCTGTGCGGAAAGAGAAGAGTCGTAGAATGTATTGGATCCCAAACATTTCACGACTCTCCTCTTTCCACACAGACTCTAGATCAGGGGTCTCTAAACTTTTTTACCTGAGGGCCATATCTGGTGTATCTGGTTGCTGCTGTTAGGGCATCCTGGAGGGCAACATCTGGAGCCTGTGGCTCCCGCGGGCCGGATTGGAACGCTTCGCGGGCCGGGGTTTGGAGAGCCCTGCCCTAGATAGTTTGAGTTGAGAAGGAAAGCCTTAGGATAGTTTTTATGTCAGAAACCATCCTTTAATATGTGAAAATAGGAGTGGAAGTTTATATGGGGAATTTATAACCGCTGAACTGATTAGGTAAAATTTAGTATGGAGATGGAGATAGTTTGAGACCCGAGGAAGGACATAGGATAGTTTATATCAATAATTATATTCATTATCATTATTCCACGCAGACGCAAGCCGAAGCAAGTATTTAATAATTTGGTGCCACAATTATGTACAATAATGTATATGTATATGTAAGTAAACAACGCCATAAACTGCGTGGACCAAGAACGAGTGCTATTTAAACATACTTTTTAGGCAACTTAGCAACAAACAATACTATATCAACTATGTTTTTTTTTCCACGTATGTGTGGCTATGTTTATGTTTGCGTCAGTGTGTGCGTGTAGGCGTGACGGCGATAGCGTTATCGGTTCGAGCCTTGCAAAAATACACAACAAACATGCACAGTATATGTTGAAATTGTACATAATACTACAGGTGTGGTTTTAAAATAAGGCATTGTTTCTCGATAGTGATTCAATATCCGGTTCGCTTAACTAATCTGTGTTTAAATGAAATACGATTCCTCAGCTTTGTGTCGCGTTCCAGTTCTGGGTACCTAAAAATTATAAATTCTTATTTATAATGTAGTAGCTTTAATATAATAAACTAAGAGCCGCAACACTTCGATATTTCTCTTAGATTCCCACCATTCAGACTGAGCCTATTATGGGGATCATTGTACCTACTGCTTCTCTTGGAATGCTAATTTCTTGAAATAAATACATTTTACTATTTTTTTAAGTCTCGATATTATGTTTTCTTTTGTGGACAACTTTAAATCTACTACATATAGGTATTTCATGAACAACTAAAAGGAAAACAAAAACAGATCACCATTATTTTTGATAAACTACGATAACTAGCATACGCGTCTATTCTTTGTTTTTGGTAAAATAATTTACCTATCATCCGCATATTGTGTCTTAAGATAATAGCTGTAGTATTGTGACGTAAACACAACCAGCAAATACTGCAAATAACATTATGTGACTTGAGTGATTTTCTCGCCTTCTCTTTAAAACTAACAGGTTGTCTTATTTTGCAATGAACACTTGGATAATCAGTTTCAGTGCTATACCTACCATATGAGCTACCAAGTACCAAGACCGTACCCAATACAGCGAATATTTCCACCACATATGTGCCCTAGGGAGGCTCTAGTGACATCACTTACACTTCTTAAATGACTACGGTATCTAGAGAGAGAGAGAGAGAGAGAAAGAGAAATAAATTTTATGTAACACCAAATACATACATTAAAGGTCAATCAGTAAGCAATTACCTAATTAAGTTAACATTGACATAATTGATACAGCGTGGTGCTAAATTTATTTACATTGTATTTACTACTAACGACCCTCCCCGGCTTCGCACGGATTAACAAATTATACATAAACCTTCATCTTGAATCACTCTATCTATTTAAAAAACCGCATCAAAATCCGTTGCGTAGTTTTAAAGATCGAAGCAATAGGGTCAGACAGACAGCGGGAAGCGACTTTGTTTTATACGAGTACTATGTAGTGATTTACATACTGAAGCATCTGAAAACCTGGCTATTACTCTTGAGCGCGAAATTGCCCCTTCCTAGTGATAAAACAAAACAACCTAAATAACGCTGCGGCCTCGAAATCTAAATAGCAGCTATCAGCTATGCTTCCGACCTCCTTTAGCTTCCTAACATTCGGCAGCACGCGTATCTGATTGCCTAAATACAACTAAATTTATAAATATACGATACAAAAGAAAAAATAAAAGACCGATTCAGATTTAAGAACATTGTTACGGTTTTGACCGGGTTTTGATGCGCATTGAAATACGTCTTGGTGATTGATGTGCATCTAATGCACGAATTTAATAAAAACACGAATAAATTGATTGATTGATTCACTTTTTTCTTAAGTACGCAACAATCAGCGTGAGGGTTCTTAAAGTCGTGTCAAAATAAGATCCAAACCGTAACAATTCGTTAAATCTGAATTGGGCTCAAAATCTAGTTCGGTAAAGTCATGTTAAGTTAAATGTAATTGCGTAAACTTAATTTAGTGAAGTTATTTATTAAAACTATCACGCAGGTAATTACAAGTAGGTCGTAATTGGACCTAAAGAGGGAGAGGGGAATCGAAATTTCGTTATTTGCCTCTTTATCACTCTTGCATATTCCAGCGATAGTGAGGTTGACATTTCGATTTTCGCGGTAGACCCCAGTCATCTGCAAAAATATTTGACCCCCAGCATAGAAAATTTTGACTGCACGAGATCTAATCTAGGGTATAGTTTTCATTCGTATATAATCAAATTCGGGATTCCTAAAACACTTAGAATTCTTCGCAGTTTGCCTTCAAAGAAAAATAATTATAAAAGAACTTTAAACAGAAACAAAAACCGATCTTTTGTCTCAAAGTATTGTAATACCGGCCTAAACTTAAGTGGTAGCAAATTAAATAGTTAGGTATATTAATTTAAATTTAAAAGTTTAATTAGGCATTTTTTTAAATAATTATTACAACTAATTTAATTATTATCTATTTACTTATAATTATTATGATAAACTATTATCGATACTATAACATAAACAATATGAAAACTCTCTTAAAATACGGAACAAGGACACGTGAAATATTAACACAATTGCGTAAGTAACGGGATCAATACGTATGAATAACGAAACTTCATAAATTAGGTCAAACAATTATGCGAATAAAAAGTCAGATACCCACTTATAGTTTAATGAATACACAATAATACTAGGCACAATTTTCTCTTAGATTTTACATCTCTTAATATCAGTAGGGGGCTATTCATAAATTACGTCATTTCAAATTCCCCCCCCCTCTGGACATCGGATGATGGCAGCATGACGTAGGAGGAAACGGGGTCATTCGAAGCATGATTTTTGGATGATTTTAGGTCGTTTATCGTCGTATTTATCGTCAAAAATAGATGACGTAATTTATGGACAGCCCCTAGGTACATAATACCTAACTCTTTTGTTTCAGTCGAATAAAAATATGTCGTTCCGTATAAAAAGGGATATTTTGGTAGTCTAAGAAAATTTTATAAATCTGAGTGGGGCATATCGTATATAGGTAATGTATTAGTAGTCTGTATTTAAATTATTATTTTATACCTCCTCATATCTTAACATAATTTTCGCGTACCCATATCTAACTTTAATTTTAAGTTGAAATATGCACCTTATATACATCACCTAAGAGTTCAAATCATAAAAACAGATTTCCATCCCGAATTTTTCTCAGCTTATCGCAATAAACTCACAGCGCATCCTTGAAATTGAAACTTTATTTGTATCGCAGTAAGGTCGACATTTCTAAAGCAAAGCAACTCGTGTTACGACTTTGCGAGAGTAACTATTTTGTTATTATTGTTATTAAGTTGTTTTACTATATTTAGCGAGTTTTATCTGTGCTGACGTGTGTCAACATTGATTTTTTATTGAACATTCAATTTCGCTGACGTACGTCGCTATCTCACATAACGCATGTAATAATGGGGTAGGTAGGTACCCACAATCCCACAGTCGCCATCTCATATATCGGAGCGGCCAAGGTGCTCACAAATATCTGAACACGCCTCTATTGTCAAGGAGCTATAGTGTGTGTTCGGATATTTTTGAACAGCTTGGCCGTTCCGATTTCTCTGATAGCGACTGCACTAAAATGAAAATTCGATTGGGCATATTTTATACTCTGTTATTCAATTATCTTAGTCAACTGTACAGTGGTGTTGTTACTACCGTAAAATGTGCCTTCTTAGCCATTTCTTAGCTCTAAAATTAGCTTCAAAATTTAATTAAAATTTCAAAATATATAATGTTCTGGTAGCTATAGATGGTCAAGCAGATCTTGTCAGTAGAAAAAGGCGGCGAAATTGAAAAATGTAGGCGCGAAGGGCTATCATCCCATAGAAAATTTGAATTTCGCGCCTTTTTCTACTGACAAGATTTGCTTGACCATCTATATTAATGTAAACATGTTTATTTAAAACCAAGCTCAAGACATTTTTGCTAAGAAAGTGTTTGTGGAAGAATTTTGTCAGCCTACTTATTAAATTGACATTCAATATATACACTCTAATTAGAATTATTCATATGACAATATAGATGATATTATAATAGGGATGTTTCCTGTACCTACTTAAAATAAATTATTTCAAACCGTGCACCAAATAAAGCACCAGATAATTATTAGAAAAACATAGACAGTAGCTATTTTTAAACACAATTTGTATTTAATAAATCGGATTGAAATATAAAAAGCAGGTGAGTTTACCGTGACGTCACTACATTCGTTTTCATATAAATTCCATATTGTTTTGACAGTTCTAAAAAAGAAGCTGATTTGACTAGTAGGAATGTAAGTAGCCTATTCCGTAGTTGACATATTTTTAGTTTTTTTTTAAATAAGTTAAGACTAAATTAGTCAATTTTTATTTTTTTGGTTGTAGTTAGGCAAATTAATGTGTATTGCTTGTATGTTATTGTGTATATTCTTTTGTGTTAGCCAATTTGTATGTATAATTTCCAATGCGATGTAAATATTTTATATTGCTTGTGAATAAATAATATGAAATGAAATGAAATTAGAATTAAGTAGATTGAAATATAAGCCCATTTAAAGTAGGTAGAGACTGTCACTCAAATGAGGTTTTGATATCATTTTTTTAGGGTTCCGTACACAAAGGGTAAAATCGTGAACCGTGATAGCTAGACAGTTGAAATTTTCACAGATGATGTATTCCTGTTGCCGCTATAAAAACAAATACTAAAAAGTACGAAACCCTCTGTGGGCGCGGTTTTTATACAACTAACACTGATTTAAACTTTCACGATTTTTACACATTATTAAGTTGTACAACTATATATATTATTGTATTGTGGTCTTCTCCGAGAACACGGGGACAACGCCGTCCTCGAAACGTCGGAGGTAAATCTTAAAACTTAGATACGCGATTAAGGCTCCGTTAACGATTTTAGAGCCAAAATGTAAAATTGATAGATTTAGTCGTTGAAATTGTACTCCTTTTGTTACGTAGTATCTAAATAACAAGTATTGGTTTCTATTAACACGTCTTCTCATCTTGCCTTTTAATAATAAGGTCCCGAGCGTGCGTCACGACATATATGACGAGAAAGGGCAGTTTTTAAAAATTTCACCAAAAAATTATAGTTATAAATTATAATAAATGATATACAAGAACACTTTCAGGAAATGTTGCAGATTAATTAAGTATCAAAATTACGTTGAAATTAAGTCGATTTTCACGAAAAATGTTCACTTGTTTTGAAGTAATTTCTGGTGAAAATTGATTTCGTCTAACTTTCATTTACTCTTGTTCAATATCATATAACAAAAATGTAGTCTATGTAAGTTGGAGTACAGGATATGTGTAATACAAAATTACCATTTTTAGCAGTCCAAACTTTACGAAATTTACAAATAAGATCGACTAAATCAGTGCTTTACGCGCGTTTACCTAAACGTCCATGAGAAAAAAAATCATTACTAATTTAGTGAGTCAGTTTTCAAAAAAATTATCTGTACAAATGCAAGATAAGAAAACGTGCTAATAGATACCAGTACTTGTTATTTCTATTACGTAACAAAAGGTGCACAATTTCGTCGACTAAATCTATCAATTTTACATTTTTGCAACTAAAATCGATACCGGCCTCTTAAGTCCCGTTGTACAACTGTTGGAGCAAAGTTACCTACCCAGTGTGGAGCAAAGAATGCACATTTTACGGTATACGATATTAATTAATAATTATCTATGCATGTAAACTAGGTAGAGTTTGCGCATACTTGTAGGTAGGTACCTACTCATAGCGGTGTAAAACAGTTTTATCTAATAAAAGCAACATAAATTAAGCCATTTTCGCACGACGTTGTTTGTCGGTGTTGTTGCAATCCGCAAACAAATGTGCGCTAGTGATGTGACACGGGCTGTCGACAGAGATTTTATACATTAGAAATTATTAATATTTGGGAGACCGAGCTTTGCTCGGAAAACATATAAAAACTCAAAAAGGCGCGTTTTCCCACAGATAAAACCTAGCTAGATCGATTTTTCACCCCCGAAAACCCCCATATAGCAAATTTAATCGAAATCGTTAGAGCCGTTCCCGAGATCCCCGAAATATATATATGTACCTACATATAAATATATAAATAAATATACAAGAATTCCTCGTTTAAAGGTATTAAAGGTATTAGATAGATAGATTGTCACGATATTGCGTTACGTTACGTTACGGGATTAGGTACGATATAGCGAGAGAGATGGTGCTGCCATCTATACAACTCAACATCATCTTCCCCGCGTTGTTCCGGCATTTTGACACGGCTCATGGGAGCCTGGGGTCGGCTTGGAAACTAATCCCAGGAATTGGCGTTTTTACGAAAGCGACTGCCATCTGACCTTTCAACCCAGAGGGTAAACTAGGCCTTGTTGGGATTAGTCCGGTTTCCTCACGACAACAGTCTGTCCATCAACAGCCATCTAATCTATACCATATAATATACTACTTATACTAGAACTACATCGCGCATATCGGTGCAAAGAGGGAATTAAGTACTTGCTACGAACTACGGCGTAGCGCTACGTGATAAGCAAAGCAATAAAACATAAGATATGCATACATAACAACTTTTACTATGGGACCAACGCAAAATCACAAAAAATAGCTCTCCGCTGTACTAGGGAACACCGACATTAGATGGGTTAATCAACTTTTTCTTGTCAGACGTTGCTATCGGTACCTGAGTATCCTGAGCCACTCTTAAAATTCTAGGTTTTTCGTATTTAAATGAACCAAACTTGCATTTTATGGTAGTTATAAGACCTTTCCATAATGGGACATCTACGGAACTGAGCATGTTAGTAGAACATGGTACAGCAGTTCTTCTAACAATCTATGCTACTATTTTCTCCTCGCTGATGGGACAGAATAACAATAAAAAAATAGTTGATAGACCCAGATAGGTTCTTAATCCAAAAGGAAACAATCGATTTCGAGGTTGATCCCATCAACAATCTTGTTATTTTTTTATCGACACTGTAGTTCCTCGTGTTCCATCCCTACGGTTAAGAAACGCGAGCATTTTCCCATCACCATTGTTCCGCTCCGCAACAAACAACCTTACATAACCCATTCTCATGTATTACATTACATTACTTGTTTTAGCACATTTTATTAACATCTGTATGTGCAAATTGTATTCTTATAATTTTTTAAATTATTAATAATACTCTGGCAAGCTAACTTAAGAAATTCATCGCGTAAATCAATGGTTTTTAGGGTTCCGTACCCAAGGGGTAAAAACTAGATCCTATTACTAAGACTCCACTGTGCGTCCGTCCGTCTGTCTGTCACCAGGCTGTAACTCGTGACCCGTGATAGACAGTTGACATTTTCACAGATGATGTATTTCTGTTGCCGCTATAACAACAAATACGAATAAAACCTCATACAACAAACGTGATTTTTTTGCGTAATGGTACGGAACCCTTCGTGCGTAAGTCCGACTCGCACTTAACCGTTTTTTTTTTAATTTTTAACTTAATAGTTGTGCGATGATCTGTCCGAGCATTTGCGTCAGAGTTTTACAAACAAGAGCCCGTACCATGAGTCACTGACAGTGTCAAAACTGCATGACATTCACGCTATCGAGAACGTAATTTACTTTCTATATGCGAGTACGAGCGAGATGTACAGAAAGTAAATTACGTTCTCGACGGCGTTTATGTCAGTGCCAAACTGATGGTAGCCGTACAGGTGAAAATTATCATTTTTGTATACAAATATATTGTTTTTGATAATTTTGATATGAAGATAGCGTTATCTTACCCGGTTACATCAATCGATATAACCAAATTTCGGTACAAGATTATAGAGGATCCGTTTAAGATAAGCATAGACAAACGGACAGTATATACCTAGCTAAGCGGGTGAGGTGGTCAAAATGATCTCCCTTCACAACTAGTAGCTCTCCTAAAAGTCTATTTTTTATTCGGTAGACTAAAATGACATTTCATAGTATGAGATGACACATGATGTTCATACTATGATATGTCATTTCAGTCTACCGAATAAAAAAATAGACTTTAGAGGGCTATAACCGCGAAAATCGAATTTCTCACTCTAATTACGCCTTCATTGGAGTAAAAGAGAAAGATCCCCGCAATTTACGAATTTCGGTTTTCGCGGTAGCCCCTCAGACCTCGCGATAAGCTTAAGAATCTAGGCGGAAATCCGGCCCTGAGGTATATCTGTTATAGTGTTCAGGATGGCTCAGATCAGATCATATGGGACAACATGCCCGTTTAGCAATTAAGCACCGTTAAACTGTAGGTACTTACGCGTAAAGTAGGTACTTACCGTAAAATGTGCCTACTTTGCTCCAGAATTCGTTTTCTTTCTCATACGTCTACTAAAAAACTTTTGGAGCAAGATTACCCAGAGTTCTGCTGTTGACTGTACATTATAGTGCCTAATGCCTATGTAAGATACCTACTTAATCTTTAATATAATTTATAATTAAATAATTATTATACGATGGCTGAAACGTTCGACAAACCAGACACCACAAAACGTAAGGCGTCATCGGCGTCATCTATTACAGATTAGGTACAGCTGTCGAAACTACGATATTAATGATATTATGGTGCCGACTGTACGCTTGTTTGCCACCAGCGGTTAATGAAAAAAGCTTTGTCTCATCCGTTATCCAATAACTCCATTTTCAGCGACCGAAAGACAGAAAACAGAATTTATTACCGACTTGGGCGCGCAAACAACAACATTTTTGTATACCGTTCACATACAGCTGTGAAAACACGCACACACACAAAACAACCAGGAAACGTCTAGCGAAAAGCAAACAAGGGTCTTTTGTGTTGTGTAA
The DNA here is from genome assembly GCF_948474715.1 of Cydia amplana. Taxonomy (NCBI): domain Eukaryota; kingdom Metazoa; phylum Arthropoda; class Insecta; order Lepidoptera; family Tortricidae; genus Cydia; species Cydia amplana. The sequence continues at coordinate 11,286,041 of NC_086090.1, forward strand.
ACAAAATGGCGGCACATTCTTAACACTTGACAAGCACCGGCGAATTGACTTTCCAAAAATATCAATTATAATCTGACCCTTATGTCGGTAACAACTTTGTGTAATCATAGAGCGCTCTTACACTAGTTTTTCCATAGCCTTGGACTAACTAGCTTGGTAGGCGTTTGAGGTGACATCATGTATGCAATGCAACAGGCGTGACGCGACGAAAAAATGGTACAGGTTAAGTTCGCTAGAAGGCACCAATAAACTAAGTTGTCTGTTGGTATGAGGCCTGTGGTTATAGTTTGGAAATTAAGTCATAGATGGCGCGCGATTCAACTCTTAATAATTAGAGGATTTTAATGTACAGTCAGCAGCAGAAGTTGCTAAGCGGGCGAGGTGTTCAAAATCACCTTGACGCGCTCTTATTCTCTTAACAATAAAGTCGCGTCAAGATAATTTTGAAAACCTCGCCCGCTTAGCAACTATTGCTGCTGTACCAAAATTTTAATGATATGATACTTATGATACCATGCTTTTCTTTGCGGCCTAATCAATTAGGCCGTTTTGAGATGTTTAAAGTGTTCTAGCGCTTAATAAAACAAATATATCAAAACAGTCTGACACAGATATTAATAATATTAAGAGCCCGTTAACGATTTTAGAGCCAAAATGTAAAATTGATAGATTTAGTCGTTGAAATTGTACACCTTTTGTTACGTAATATCTAAATAATAAGTATTGGTTTCTATTAGCACGTCTTTTCATCTTGCCTTTTAATAATGAGGCAAAATATGACGAGAAGGGGCAGTGTGCATTGGGGTAAATCCGAAGACGGGGTAATTTAGAAAATGGCAAATATATACTAAACTAGAATAGCTTTCTACTGTGTAGCAACAGTACGCAAGATGCCATGTAAGCGTTGCAGTGGCATAAGTGTTGCTAAAGTATGAAGTGTTTCTAGTTTAGTAGATATTTGCTGTTTTCAAAATTACCCCGTCTTCGGATTTACCCCAATGCACCCTAGTGTTAAATTATACAAAATGATGTATAAGAACAGTTTCAGGAAATGTTGTAGATTGTTTAAGTATCCAAATTACGTTGAAATTAAGTCGATTTTTATGAAAAATTGTCACTTGTTTTGAAGTAATTTCTGGTGAAAATTGAATTCGTCTAACTTTCATTTACTCTTGTTCAATATCATATAACAAAGATGTAGTCTATTAAAGGTGGAGTACAGGATATGTGTAATACAAAGTAGATATTTGCTGTTTTCAAAATTACCCCGTCTTCGGATTTACCCGAATGCACCCTAGTGTTAAATTATACAAAATGATGTATAAGAACAGTTTCAGGAAATGTTATAGATTGTTTAAGTATCCAAATTACGTTGAAATTAAGTCGATTTTCACGAAAAATTGTCACTTGTTTTGAAGTAATATCTGGTGAAAATTGATTTCGTCTAACTTTCATTTACTCTTGTTCAATATCATATAACAAAAATGTAGTCTATTAAAGGTGGAGTACAGGATATGTCTAATACAAAATTACCATTTTTAGCAGTCCAAACTTTACGAAATTTACAAATAAGATCGACAAATTCAGTGCTTTTCGCGCGTTTACCTAAACGTCCATCAGAAAAAAAAAACATTACTAATTTAGTGAGTCTGTTTTCAAAAAAGATATCTGTAAAAGTGCAAGATAAGAAGACGTGCTAATAGATAAGATACCAGTACTTGTTATTTGTATTATGTAACAAAAGGTGTACAATTTCATCAACATTTTTGCGACTAAAATCGATGCCGGCCTCTTAATCCGTATTAAAAAAAAAATCATTAGTTTAAGTTTAAGGTCAAAAACCACGGAGGAAACGGTCGAGTACGTTTGTACGGAGAAATGACCACTGATCTTACCTCTAATGTTTAACCTCATTGGTAATAATAAATATCGTTGCAATGAATGAACCCAACTGAATCACATCAGCGAGTTGATAAGCGAAAGAAAGATGTTTATGTGATGAAGTGTAAATAAAGAACAACCGAGATAAGGATTTGTGTTGCGATAAACTTATACTTACCTGTGATTCATCATCATCATACCAACCGAACTACGTTGTATAGAATTAGATATGTACAGTCAAGTGTGAAAATATGGGTGAGAACTGGCGTAGGCACTAGTTTTTACGAAAGCGACTACCATCTGACCTTCCATCCCAGAAACTAGGGTTAGCAGGGGAAGCTAGGCCTTGTTGGGATTAGTCCGGTTTCCTCACGATGTTTTCTTTCACCGAAAAGCAACTAGTAAATATCACACTGATTTAAACTTTCACGATTTTTACACATTATTAAATTGTACAACGGGACTTAATCGCGTATCTAAGTTTTAAGATTTACCTCCGACGTTTCGAGGACGGCGTTGTCCCCGTGGTTTCGGAGAAGACTGAAAACTTAAAACTTAAGATACGCGATTAAGTCCCGTTGTACAATTTAATAATGTAGTAAATATCAAATGGTATATTATGTACGTCTTTAACTTTTCTTTTATTGTCCACAGAGGTGACCTTTTTCTAAAATGTGTGTTGACCCTACTCTCCCTCATTAAAAACTTTGATTAAAATTAAACGTCGGAATGCAGTTGAACGCCATCTAGCGGCAAATCCAGGAACTTTTCAAACGGCCATTTGACAGTTTATTTCGGTAGCTAGTTAGGACTAGCACAATAATGTTATGACTGCTTGTTTATCGAAACCCGAGGCTCGGGCCGGGCGGGTCGTGGCCCAAACAAGGATTGTTATAACACGCCGAATCAACAGCGTTTTATTGTTGCCAACACGGTCGTAAACACATGTTGTGTCGCGAACGACGATGAGGTGATTAATACAACTTATTATATACATATAAAGTGTCATTCAATAGAACTTGCTAACTATGTAAACAAACCGCCATACTAAAATTGACACTGAATGTCAATTTACTAGTAACTTTTGTTTACATAGTTAGCAAGTTCTATTGAATGACACTTTATCAATTTTGTGTCTGTAGAAAAAGGCAAATATGAAAAATGCCGATCTCCCATACAACTTTCAAATTTCGCGTCATTCTATTCTCCATCCCATAGAGGCATAGATTTTCCATGCATCGACGTTGCCCACGAAATTTCATAAAAAAGCTACATTTATATGGTTGGATATTTTATTTACTTTTGCCCAAAATAACCTTGTTACTCGTATTACTTCGTCCCAAAACTCCCAAATTACTCCGAAATGGGAGATCACTTTTTTTACGAAAAATCCTATCCTTACTTGAGAGTCTTGAAACTCTTGAAAGGGACGGTTTCGGCTTAAGAGAAGCCTGTACAGTCGCCATCAGATATACCTATAAGAGCAGCCAAGGTGCTCACAAATATCTGAACACGCCTCTATTGTCAAGGCTTTAGAGTGCGTGTTCAGATATTTGAACGCCTCGGCCGCTCCGATGGCGACTGAGCGCCTACCGCGAACCACGTTCGACGTTTTGCCTCCCTGTCACACTTACGTACGAATTTAAAAGTGCGACAGAGAGGCAACACGTCGAACGTGGTTCGCGGTAGGCCCACACCGGAGTGGGGTTTAGTGGGTATTCTCTTTCCCTCCTTCTCGCTAGGAGAGGGAGTCGAAAGAGGGAGTCCCACATACCCTCCCCCATTATGGCCTTGCCCCACGGCCGGGGAGGGATGCGTAAACGCATTCCCCACTCCGTCAACAAAAAAAAAAAAAAAAGGCCCTCTGTACCTACATACAGCAACACTCTTAACTGTCCATCGGCGGACCTTATTACTAAAAGCATAAGGTCCACCGATAGACAGTTAAGAGTGTGGGCGACGGTATTAATACGGTTTCCGTCACAGACTTACGCCATGCCACAGAATAAATAATAGTACTAAGTAGAGTCTGTGCGGAAAGAGAAGAGTCGTGGGATTTGAGGGCGCGCCAGTGCTATTTTATGGTTTTTGCTATGCTGACAACACTGGTCACGTGATTATAGTACGACAGTAAAGGTCATGATACTTGAATCCCTTTGTTCCGGTTTTTTGTCACGGCTTACTAAACGGAGCCTGGTGGTGGTGTCGGCTCGTCAACTCAATCCTCTGATTTAGCGCAGGCACTAGTTTTCTTCTACTCTCTTCTTAATTTGTTTAAAACAAACTCTTGTTTTTATATCTCAGATACTAAAGTGACAGTGCGATTGAAAAAACTACTAATACTAGTTTTAGAATCTGCCCAATACAACTGTCATTTTAGTACCAAACAAGATAGAATCTCATTTATGTACTGCCTAATCTGTGCAGGCCAACAGTTATTTTAATACAAAACCGGGTAGATCGGGTAGAAATTGCGGAATAGAACTGTAAATTTACTATCTGGGATATAAAAATAGTGCATAAGTAGGCCTTATTGGGATATGTCCGGTTCTCTCATCTCACGATATTTTACTTCGCCGAAAAGTCAGTGCTAAATATGAAATATAATTTCGTAACTTACAGAACCTAGTAAACGAACTTACAAATAAAGAGATATCTGTTTATTCTTTGTAATCGAAGTCTGAATTAAAATATTCAACGTCACTTATGTTTGAGCTAGCTTCAGAAGAACCAGGGAGACTCATAGAACTATCTTCATCTGAATTGGATGTGCTTGAATCTAGCACGTAGATTACAAACAAATTCATGCATATCACCTACATAGCGGTATTTTATTCGAGATACCTACCGTAGGTACTTTTACTCAATCCTGAAAAAAAATTACATATAAATATGCATAAAATGGCAAGTATCAACACTATTCGTCAGTTATTTTAAAGATCATGAATGACCGACCTGCATATTTATGAAAATGAATATAATTTGAACGAATATACTTACCGATTATGTACCGGAGACAAGTTACTTAGGGGGCTTATTAAATAGGTAATTATTTAATATTGAACAGAACATCAATACCCGTCAATAGTGGAACCACGTTCCGCGACTTTTTGTAAGTCGATATAGTCTACTTTTAGCCGTTTTCTTCCCGCTGACAAAACTGAACAATGTTAAATATAATTTTCCTTGTGGTTTTAAGTATGTACGGTTTTATCGTGTTTTGATAATATTTTATACATAAAACTTGCGGTTTTTGTTAATAAAAGTATACAATGACAGAAGTTTGTTTACTTTTTACAAGACAGGTGCCAAAGGTTTTGAAAATTTTATAAAATTGAAAATGTTAGTTCCCGTTTCTGCCACGACTCTTCTCTTTCCGCACAGACTCTACAGAAGACTCACTCTCTAACAAAACGCGTCTGTTACGGCACAGTTATCAGCACAGATATGGCCGCTAGGTGGTGACAGCGCCACGCGCGGCATATGGCTTTCCCCAAAATTGGGGCCGAACGGATATACTTTTAGCTACCTGTAGCAAAGCGATGAAATCGCGGAGTGAGACACGCCTGGCCGTGCTTAAGTCCGTGCTTAAGGCCTAGGCGGAAGTTCGGCCCAGAGGGCCTACCGCGAACCACGTTCGACATGTTGCCTCTCTGTCGCACTTTTAAACTTGTTCATAAGTGTGACAGGGAGACAACACGTCGAACGTGGTTCGCGGTAGGCCCTCAGAGGGGCTACCGCGAAAACAGAAATTCGCAAATTGCGGAGATGTTTCTCTTTTACTCCAAAGAAGGCGTAATTAGAGAGACAGAGACATCGATTTTCGCGATTATAGCCCTGTTTAGAAGGTTCAGGAACTTGCATGCAATATTCAGTACATTACTAACCTACAAAGTACAACGAATTCAGTCGAATACCAAATACCGCAATGTAACGAAAATCGCCTTGTCTAATGTAAGTTACATAGGCAAAGGGTTGGATAATACATATAGGTACCTATTTCAATTTAATTGCTCCAGTAGTTTCGGAGGAAATAGGCTGTGACCGCCGGACAGACAGACGTACACGCAGGAGTGATCCAATGAGGGTCCTGTTTTATCCTTTTGAGGTAGGTATGGAACCTTAAAAATAGTTTTTCCTAGGTCTAATAAATATTAAGGGTCACACGTAGGTAGGTAATGTTTAATGTTCGACCGGATGATGAAGAGTGCAGCCTTTGTGTTGGTCAGGTGTTGCTTTTGCAATTAGTCATAGATAAGATTGCAAGCATGACAATATTTAAAAATAATAGTAATTGTTTACGTAACGCTGATCGTAGGTAAAAGTCAATTTAGACGGCTTAGAAGTGTTGAGGTTCTGTAGTTCGAGTTAAGAGTTTTTTGGTGAATTAATTGCTTATTCTGCTATTTGTACCTACTATACAGGATGGACTAGCATACAACATAATACTTTACTCTGTAAATGTGTCTCTCGTGTTTTTATTTCTATGTACAATTAAAGTATATACATACATACATACAAAATCTTCTATCACCTCTATACGGATCAATTTAACCATTTTTAGTGCTTCGTACAAAACTTTGATCACGAAGCATTTATGGGATCACTTTGGTTTTGGAAATTGGTTAATTATAATTATACGTTTTTGTATGTAGGTCAAATCTACTTATGTAAGGATTTCCGAATATACACCAAAGCTTTAATAAGTAAATCGAAGTATTTAACTCTTGGGAAAACGAAGAATAATTTTAGTTCCCGTTCCTACTTCAAGAATGTTTGTACAAATAACTTGGGTATTTCAAATAATTACTCATTTCTTTGCCAGCCCGGTATGCAAGTTTCTGTGTTTTAGGGCAAACTATCGTAAGTATCTTACTTTGTTGCTCGCAGGAAAATTGCAATGTGCAAATACTATTACTTAAGTACAAATAATGACAAAAGTTGAAGGAAAGGCAATTTGGACTGTGGAAGGGCCGAGTGTTAAGTAGTTTTGGTGCATTTTTCGGACCAGCATATTTTCTTGAACCTGTGAAAAGCCTTTGACTCCACAACCCACTAAGGAACCCTCCTAACCCGCAATCAAACACGCGCACAGGACTATAAAGTTTATTATTGTTATTTCTTTCTGTTACAGATTGTATTCAAAACATTCGCCGGGCTCCGGCGCTGGCGCATTCGGAGCACGAGTGCAGCCCGGTGTGCCACAAGGCGGTGTGCTGGGGCCGGTATTATATGTGAAGTGCTGGACTGATTGTGCTGGATGTGTCTCCAGAAGGATGACAGTGGTGACATAGATGCCGATGTGACGGTGAGTGTTAAAGACTTGCCCCCTTTAGAAAAAAGTACAAATGATTATACGAGTATGACATTTTAAAAGTAAATAATTCAAATTCTGGTTACGATCATTGCCAGTTCAAGATTTTGTGAGGCAAGTAAAAAGGGCGATATCTAGGTAACCTTTCCAAATGTAATGTAAGCATAATGTAAGTAATGTAAACTAGTGAAGTGTAAGTAGTATACGTGTATCTTTTTTACAGTATATATTAGGATGTTTAATTTTTAATCTTTTTGGGGTTGCTTAAATAATGTAAGTTTTCGGTTACCAATATACAATAACAATATAGAAACATGAGATATTACAGAAAACAATGTTGTTTCCATACTTTGGCCTGGGGTCATGGGGTAACCGGTCGTGCGCTGCCCTTACTCAAAGGTTCCTGGCGGCCTAGCCAAGGTGACAATCGCTATCGCTTCGCCATCGAATCGCTTTGTGTCTATGTATCACTCTTCCATATTAGTGTGACAGTGAAAGTTGCGTTTCGTTCGCTACGAAGCGTTAGCGATTGGCAGGTTGTCTACGGAGCCTGACCTGCTACCGTTAGCCTGTTAACGTTATAAAATTATTATTGTACAAAAATATATGTTCAAAATAACATACAATTATGCAGTAAGAAGTACAAAGGCGAACTTATTCCTTTGAGGGATCTTCCAGTTAACCCTTGAGTAGATGAGAGGCTAGGATAACATAGCATTAGATGCCGTATATACATATGTGTATAATAATATGTACTTAAGTGCATATATGTATGTACTCGTACTTATGTACATATACACAAATACATTATTTCTTTACAGTCCGCTAAGCCAACCGTCTAGCTACTTCACAAATCAATTATTCCTCCATTTTCCTTTTCACTGAAAAACGTTTTTATCTAATATAATAGGGTATTGAATAGGATTCAATTCGAGCCGTGACTTGGCTAAATAGCCCGTGACTTGGCACAAATTTGGATCAAAACATATTTTGATCAGCTCTCCCTTCGATTTTGAAAATCTTAGTGAAAGACTTTTCAGAGCTATTTTTTAGGAGTCGAGACGGGTGCGTTGCCGAAATTGGTAAATTATAATAAAGGCCAATGTGGAAAAAGATAGTCTAAGATAAGGGAAGTCTGTACAAGCTCTTTCTTCGCTCTTAACTCTTACGTTTGTAGGTACAGTCACTTGCAAAAATATCTGACACGATCATATTTGGAGAGCCATAAGAGCGTGTCACATATTTTTGCGGCCTTCGAAGAGTAACATGTTAATTGCAGGGACTGTACAGAAATTACATACTCCACTATTTCTACAAACAGAAGAGGAGAAGAACTGAAGCTCTTCCTTGCGACGTAAATTACTTTGTCACTTAGATTAAAATATCTGGGAGACCAAGCTTTGCTCGGAAAACATAAAAATACTCAAAAATGTGCGTTTTCCCAGAGATAAGACCTAGCTAGATCGACTTTTCGCCCCTGAAAACCCCCATATAGCAAATTTCATCGAAATCGTTAGAGCCGTTTCCGAGATCCTCAAAATATATATATGTATAAATAAATAAATAACTAAATAAATATACCAGAATTGCTCGTTTAAAGGTATTTAGATATAAATAAATAATTATACAAAAAATGCTCGTTTAAAGGTACTTATAGGTAAGATAAACGTCACTGAAATCACAAAATCACAGTTTGTACATAATACCAACCCAATAATCAAACAACCAAAATCCAACGGCCGCACCAAAACGTGCCCGAATATTTATAAAATAAACGACTGTTGTCCAAGCAATCGATTGATGTTTTCAATCGATTTTCTTGTTTATAATATCGGTGGACGATCGATACACCGCTTAGTTTATCTTCTCGCTTATTCCGAGTTTACGTTCGGTTTTTGTTTTTTAAAACAGAGAATTGTTTTTGAATTTCGAATTTCATCTGAGATCGGGATAACGGTTCGGTTGAGGTTTTGTTATTGTTATTATAGCTTCTGACCGGTTATGGTGCAGTGAGTTCAAGTCGAGGTTCAAGTCCTTCTCAAAACGCAGCTTGCTGAAGTTGCTGAGCACTGAGCGGACGGCCGTGCGTGCCCGGTACCGTGGATACCTAAGTTATTGAATTGTTATTTTTAACAAAAAAGTAATCGATGAGTTCGATCATAAATACACACACAATACAATACATATACAATACATATTACACATTTATAGTAGCAATTTTCATGTTAATAGTTTAGTTACAAATTTTTAACGGTGCGTCTATAGACCTATGTTCCTGATTTTTTTCTATCGAGCGAAAATTGTTTAATAAGGTTTCGAATGATCAAAATTGCTATTCATAGTTTCTTCTCTCTTTCCATCCTGCGACCCCCTGCTGGAGTGTAGGGCTCAAATCTTTTTCTTCCACTTACTCCGATCCTGGGCAGCTTGGGTAGCCTCCTCCCATCCCATCCCCAATACACCCAGCTCTTGCTCCACAGAACGGCGCCAAGTAGATTTAGTAAAATATATTTTATTTATTGCGAGCCTATTGTGTCCCACTGCTGGGCAAAGGCCTCCCCCCTCTTCTTCCACTCCTCCCGATTTTGAGCTACATCTGGCCAGTCGCTCAAAAAGGAGTCGAAGTTATCCCGCCATCGCCGATGAGGTCTGCCGGACCCCCGGTTCGACTCACGGGGCACCTACTCTGTGGTTAAATATAGTATAAGTTTAAAAAAATAAAAAAATAATTAATCTGAAATATTATAGCTATTTTGTATCAAAACGAATCTTTGTTTACGAGATAGTTGTGTTATCATTGTTTACGCAGAGACCTATCTCCGCCGATAACAAGCGCAAACATAAACAAGTGTATATTATGTATTTATCGTGCTTTATCTATTCAATAACATGGCCACAGAATAAATAATAGTACTAAGTACAGAAGACTCACTCTCTAACAAAACGCGTCTGTTACGATCACCACAGATATAGCCGCTAGGTGGCGACAGCGCCACACGCGGCTTATGGCTTTCCCCAAAATTGTGGCCGAACGGATATACTTTTAGCTACCTGTAGCAAAGCGACGAAATAGCGGAGTGAGACACGCCTGACATGGCTTAGGGCTGTCATACGATGCTGTTTGAGGCCGGCCTTACACGGTCAGTTTTAAATTATATTTTTAGGGTTCCGTACCCAAGGGTAAAAACGGTACCCCATTACTGATTCTCCAATGTCCTTAATATGTCTGTCTGTCACCAGGCTGTGTCTCATGGACCGTGATAGCTAGACAGTTCAAATTTTTAGTTTAGGTTAAGATTTTTGTGATTTTTGTAAGTATAGGTTCTAAGATTTTCTTTATGGAATTAATTTTATACAATTGTCAACTGTGGATTAAATATCTATTAGTCGAATAAACCTTATATTATAATTATTATACTGTTCATAATATTAGGGTATTTTAGGGTAGGGGATTTTACGTGTATGTCTAAGTAAATATTGCATTGTTTCAGAGACCAATGGTGCAGCTACCTCTACTGGTGGTAAGTACCCTTCTTTTGTTACACAGTCGGATGTGCTACGCCGTAGCATCTAAGTAGGAATCCATAAGTCCGATTTATCACATGACAATTTAGATTGGGCCCGATTCCGATTTTGAACTAGATATCTATTAGACATCACCAAGATATGTCAGTGTCAAACAAGTGTCAAAAGTGACGTGTTTGTTTGAAGTAACGTCACTATTGACACTTGTTTGACACTGACATATCCAATCCATATCGTTTCAATATCTAGTATTTGACGTAGGTATCTTAAAGTTCAAATATGGCTGTTAGTCTTTAAAATTATAATCTGCGTTTTAGCGATTTAAGAATAGAGCCCCTATTTAAAGAAGAATTTCAAAGGCCCATATTGCCATATTAAGCAATAAGCATACTGACTACCAAATAATGAGTGATATCAAATATTGACAATAAGTATCGAACCTGCGACCTCACCGCTAAACAATAGCTTCAAGCTATAATACGAGGGTCGGCAACTGTTGACTGAAGGGCTTTGAGGCCAATTTAAACTTACATTGTGTCATCAAAATGATATCTTTTTTTTTTTTTTGTGAAATCTGTTTATTTCAAATAATAATAGAATTACAATTTCTAAAACCTAGTTACAATCTTTAATATTTAAGATTTTATTAACTAGGTAGAGCGGGGACTTATTCCCTAGTCTTAATTTATTATAATTATCTATTTATATATGTTTATATGTATTATATCTATGTGCTTACTTATTTATTAATTATTCTTGTACTATGGAATTCAGTTCTTTTTTTATTATATATTTAATCTTATTAGGTTTAAATCTAAATGCCAGTTGCGCGTACGTTTCGCTCGCGCCATGATGCATGTATGGAAAAGTGCTAGCGAAACAGCCATATTCGAGCTTTAAGATATGTACGTCAAAAAAAAGATATTAAAAACGATATGGATCGGATATGTCAGTGTCAAACAAGTGTCAAAAGTGACGTTTCTTCAAACACAAAACCATCCATATCGTTTCTATATCTTTTATTTGACGTATTTTAAAGTTCGAATATGGCTGAAATGCACGCGCGATTGGTATCAGTTAGATATCATTTTGATGTCGTAATGTAAGTTTGAATTGGCCTCTTTGTAATCTTATAATTTTGTAGTACCCGTAAGGCTCGTCTTTACGAAGTAATAAACAAGTCAGGGTCCCACCCAACTTAAAAAAAAATACCATTGACACCCCATTCTTCAAAATTGGCTCAGTAGTTTTGATGCTATGGTAGAAACCTACCTTTTTATTTTGCCACAGTCATATAAAAAGACAATAAGCAATAATCCACCAGTAAGTAAAATAGCTTATTCGAACCATTGAAAGTTATTTTAAATAATGCATATGTAAGTTAAAAACAACCCTAAAATAAATTATGGTCAGAAATAAAATTAACGTCACCGCAGCGATAAAACTGTTTTCAGCCATTTAAGGGGACAGTCGTAAAAAAGCCCGCGCTCGGACATTTTGAGAAATAACTACTTTATTGGCAGGTTATAAAAGAAGTTTGCATTTTATTGGTCCGGTGAAAGGTTTTATTTGAATTGGTTATTTTTAGTAAAAATAATAGAGTGTATAGAGAGTAATGTCATAGTAAATTATGTTACGCCTTCTACATTCTACCCGACTGTAGGCCAAAGGTTATGACGCCATCGCTCGAAAAGATTGCACCATACCTTTGGCCTACTGTCGGGTAGATGGCGTTAATTTCAATATTTAACAAATTAACACATATCAACAAACTAGTTGCCTGTTGATCGAAAAGTACAGTCAGCGATAAACGCTTTTATCAATAAATCCCAATAATATCAATTTTAGACATAATAAAAATAATTAAAAAACCCCTGCGCATTAAGCCAAATAAATCCATTTTATACAAAAAATACCTTACATCATTTTGGAAAATATCTGATACTCTTCAAACGGCTAAATCGATTTCTATCAAACATGTTGAGAACCACCGCAAAGAAACTCGCTTTCACCTAAGAAAAACCGGCCAAGTGCGAGTCGGACTCGCGTTCCAAGGGTTCCGTACATTAAGTCCGATTCATCCTTGACTGCACATTTCTAATAGGTTTTCCTGTCATCTATAGGTAAAGAACTATTTTGTGTATTTTTTTCAAAATTTATGCCCAGTAGTTTCGGAGATAAGGGGGGAATGGTCATTTTTGCCTATTTTCTTGACTATGAATCCTAAAATTATAAAAAAAAAATATTTGTGATTCTTACATTGAGCTCTTTCATTTGATAAATATAACACGATATAGTTTGAAAAACATTATTTTTTAATTTTCTCATTTACCCCCGACAAATGGCCTCCATATTTAAAATTCATTTATTTTCGTTACACGTCCGTCTTTGGGTCACAAACTTACATATGTGTGCCAAATTTCAACTTAATTGGTCCAGTAGTTTCGGAGAAAATAAGCTGTGACTGACGGACGGACAGACAGACACACGAGTGATCCTATTAGGGTTCCGTTTTTTCCTTTTGAGGTACGGAACCCTAAAAATCGCATCGAAATTGGTCCATCCGTTGGATAGCTACGATGCCACAGATAGATAGACATACATTGGCGTCAAACATATTATAACACCCCTCTTTTTGCGTTGGGGGTGAAAAAAAAAAATTGGACGCAAACTATTTGAATCTATATTTGGATAGAATCTATAAAGAAAATAGCTATGTAGTGTGAAGTAATTTCAAGTCGACTTGAAAGCCATTCGCACTTCGAAGTGTATTACTAGTCTAGAAACTAGGCGGACCTAGGGCATTGTTCAGACTACTACTTACTTGGCAGCCATTAACGGGCATAGGCTAAGAGCTAGCTGTCTTTATTTTAAATATTTTATATTTATTTATTTTGATATTTACACAGCTGTAAATATACATTTTACAAAGGTATTTTTACATATTAGGCCTTCAGCTTACCCATTAAGGCCATTACGACTTAATACTATGATTACCATATGTTGCATTTATATGGAGCATTTATTATTTCAAGTCTATTCTATACACGACCCGCATAAACTCTATCAAATAATTACTACATAGTATAAAACAAAGTCGCTTCCCGCTGTCTGTCTGTATGTGTGGTTAGATCTTTTAAACTACGCAAGGGATTTTAATGCGGTTTTTTTTAATAGATAGAGTGATTCAAGAGGAAGGTTTATGTATAATTTGTTAAGCCGGGGCGGGTCGCTAGTACAATATAAAGTACAAAAATTGTATACCTAACGATTTAAGTTTTATAGACTATACAATTTTTGTATTTTATAAATTATAGTACAAGAGCTGCACAAAAATACTGCAATAAAAATTAAAAATATAAAAAATACAATAATTGCAGCAAAATCCGCCCGCCTAACTCTCGCGAGTAGGCGTCTCTTATGAGCGGGCTGGGCGGCGCTGTACAGGGCAGGCCCCGCCCTCTCATCAGCGGGAGACTTATTTTTACATTTTTATTATATTTTTACTGCCCTATTTAGTCTTTTAACACCGTTAGGTAAAGCTAAAGTATTATTTGAAACCTTTATTCCATTAGGAATTTTTAGGGTTTAAAAGTGGCTTAGTAATTTTATATAATACGTCATTGGAGAGAAAAAACTTATCTTAGTACAATACTCATAGAATTAAATTTTTATATAGGTACAAAATACTGATAAATATCTTTATTTTTATTTAGTTTTTATATTTCTTACTAATTAAAATTAGTGTATTTGCCAAATATATTTTTAAACAAATATTTTCTATTTTGTGTGAGGTATATTTTGAAAGTCAGTTTGGATAATCATTAATCTTTGTAAGCATGATTTATAAACAAATAAATAATCTCTTATTTTTCCTGTATCAGCGAAATCAAAGTAGAGTAGATTACTGTAACAAAATTATTTTTTGTCTATATTTTTTTCTTGTAGCTATTATTATTATTTTTATTTATAAAATGGTGTTTCTACAATTCAAATAGCCTACATATTTTTACCAAAATAATTTGATTACACCAAAATTTATGGCTTATCTCAATTGAGACAGACCCCAGAACAATATTCTACAACAATATTTTTCCTCGCAATCAAATTGTCGGCGACAACGGCCTGGTATAAAGGATGTTCCTGGCCGCTCCTAAATTCTAATCCTGGATGACTGGTGGCCAATCGATGGCGTTAAATCATAGACCGATAAAAATGTCAATGTCCTAGCGGCGCGGAGGCGCGCGCTCACACCGAAGTTTGTTGGCGTACATTTAATGGGGTTGGCCGGTCGAAGTATTTAGCAGATGGCGCCATCATAGCTTACCCTGTCAATCCCTAGAATTGTGTCAATTTTTTGTTTTTTTAATGCCCTGGATTCCAGCCCTTTAAGCCAAATCTCATAAAAAAGGGGGATGCTATGATGGCGCCATCTATGCAAACCTTTGACAGTTGCCAGCTCCATTCCTAGAGTCTGTGCGGAAAGAGAAGAGTCGTGGAATGTATTGGGCCCCATACATTCCACGACTCTTCTCTATCCGCACAGACTCTAGGGGAAAAGTAACGGGGATGGAAATAATTTTGAAAGCAATAAAGGAGACTTTAAAACTGACGGAATTTCTTTATCTGCCTCTCTCGCGCATGCAAGAGTGATAGAGAGGCAGATAAAGGAATTTTGATCTTTGAACGCCGCGTTAGGCTCTTGGAGCTGATTTAGGAACTTGAGGGTTACGTTTCAGTGAACATCGAAACTAGATAATTGTATTTCTGAAACGAAGATATTCTTCAAATTCGACTTTCGCAATTTCTAATAATTTTTCGATTATTGGAATTTTATGTTGGCGGTATTTCTATGTGTGATAAGGTTTCCAACCTTTCTCTCATGTTTAACCACTGTAGAGTAATTTCATAATTATTGTAAACAAATAAAATATGTATTTTGTTCTTTTATGGAAGTTCTGTAACACCTTTTCATTTATGTTTTGTTTCAAAAATGTTACATATATGAAATAAAATTAAGCACTATTTATTAATATAAAAATAAATGTACCTACTCTAAAACGCAATTTCAATAATCCAAAAATTTCTAAAATAAAAAAAAATACAAAAAAGGTTAGCTCAAAAGCATAGAGAAATATAAGTAAAGAAAGAGTGGTAACTCCATACATCAGTTTTATTACAAAAACGCGAGTTATTTCGTAGTATGGGCTGATGGTTGGAGTTACCACTTGGTTACCACTCTTGCTTTAAGTACTTATATTTGTCTATGCTCAAAAGTCAGAGAATGACACTTTGACAGTTGAAGCACCACCCCAGCATCCGTTCCTGTGTAAATCATGCCTCACGCATGCGCAGCACCTTATATTAGATTATAATTGAAATAAATCCAGCCTTAAGCCCCCAAGGACTTGGAGAAAGGCGATTACCTTTATCTTATTTGTGCCAACGCACCAAACTTATGTCCTAACATCATTTTTATTTCCTCAAAGGTCCGCCATCTTTTTCGTCACCAACAATTAATGGCGCGAATTTTAAAAAAGAAATAAAATTTGTTGGAGTAATAAAACTGTTGTTGGCTGTTGTTAAATTAAATTACACATAAAATGTTGTAAATGTTTGTTTTTGGTACGTGAGTAAATGTAAAGTATTGTATTTAGCGCCAAAATAAACATTTTGCATCGTCAATAACATTTCCGCAGCGGCGCATGCGTGAACGCTCGGAACGCGATGCGGTTCCTGTCAAAAATATGCAAATGAATCCATAAAAACACCATTCCACAAACTAATATACTATCTTCACTACTTCATACATCTTAGAAAGACGTATTTTTAGTAATGGATCACTGTTTAAGTTGAGTTTTAAGCGTTTTTTTGAGTAGAGAGGTAGTATTTGCGTCCCTGTCGGGCGCATTTGCGCATGCTCAGTTGTAATGTTTATATTATTAGTATTTGAGCTGTGTATCACGTAAACTATAACTACCACAGGCGTAGCGCCAATACTGAGGGCCAGTGCCCGCCCCACCCCGCCTGGGGTAGTTAAATATTTCTTGCTTATTTCGCCCAAGCATTGTTGTTGCCGCCGCGGCGCTGGCTGTTGTGTATTGTTTAGAGGCGCGTTTTCAAGCAAATATATTAACATTATACCAACACAGCTTTGTAACAACTTTATTTAACGTTTAATATATATTTAACGGTTATAAAGGATATTTAGAGCAGGATGCACCGCGATGCACAAGTGTAAATAATTTGCATCGAGACTGCAGTTTGGTGGAACTTATCAGTGGTAGATTTTGTCGCTGTACAGTGTTGTTCTTTTGTTTTGTTGTTAATATAAATTTGTTGTTGTTGTTTTATTGTTTATTTCAATAAACAAGTAAGGCTGTGAGTGTAATTTTTGGATTTTATGACGCGTTTTCGACTGACGAACGCAACGGACTGTGATCGTGCGAATTTTGTGAGAAAAGGGAATTTTTCGTCGTTTATTGAGTTTTTCGTTGGATTAATTTCGCGTAAATGCAGTGTTTAATTTATCCGAGTGCATTTAAGATGCGAGACCAGTTTTTCGTAAGTAGAATTTACACTTTTATGATTATATTTCGATGTATTTTACGTGTTTTCATACCTAAACTATCATAAAACATAAATAATAATCATGAAAAAAAAATTAAAATTATATTTTAAAATTTATCCACTCTCCTGTATTCAATAGGTACTTTTTAACTGCTTGTATTTTCAATATTCTACACAACAAATTCTTATATAAAATTTTCTTATAATTAGTTATAATATTTCCGAAAAACGAAACACCAAAAAAACATTTCTCGAACGCTGCGTAAAAAGTTTGAATTCCGAACTTCAGAACTTATGAGCACGTGATCTGTCGCTCATGACAGGTCGACCAATCAGGGCGACGCTCATGAGCGGCTGGCCAATGGCGGCGCGCCGCTTTACAGCGCCGTGCTCAACAGCTGATAAGGGATGGAAAAAGGAATGCGTATTCTTGAATCGTATTTTTAGAGGAAAATACTGGGTTTTTTTAGTTGCTGGCTCTTTGTTTTTTTGAAGGGTTAGTTATGTGTTTTTTTTATGTATAGAGTTATTATTGTGTTTAGACAATATTACTGTTATTGATACTACGTACAGACAAAAATATGATTGAAAATTAATACACTAAAGAAAAACTGATTTCTAGGTCAGTTTGTATGGAAATTCCCCGTAAAAAATTACCTATTTTCAATGCTCTAGTGTCTATTTGTAATTTTGGCAGTAAATAATTAAATTTATCGTCTATATCTCGGAATAGATTATTGTTGCTTGAAACGTCCCAAGTTTTTATGTTTTATAAATATGTATGAAGCTTAAATTTTGAACATACATTCCCCACTAGAAGTATTAGAGCACGAGCGTCGAAAACGGAAGTCTGAAAAAAAAATCGAGGCTCCTACGGGGGTGAAATTGGGGATGAAAGTTTGTATGAAAGAGAAACAACGAAATTCCACTAGAAACGTGCAAAGGAAAAATCACTGACGATCTGATCTAGACTAGTTATTAGGAAACTGCTAAAGACCACGATGATGTGGAGATCCGTTGAGCACTACATTTAGGGTTGCCAGATGGTCGGGATTCGGCGGGATTCTCCCGATTTTTAGCATGTGTTCCCGATTCCCGACAAAGTGAAAATTGTCCCGAAAAACAGCTTCACGTTATAAAACAATAATTTCATGTTCCGGACTGTCGTGGAGCGAGCCAGCGACCCGCGTCGAGCCCGTCAGCGCTCGATCGGGGCGCGCGTGCTGAGATTGGGCAGAGCAGCTGACATAGTGCCAATAATGTAAAATATCGTTGTTTTTAATACAATTACTTTAATTTGAATGGTTTTTTTTCCCGACTTAAGTCCCAAAATCCCGAAAATATTATATTTTTTCCCGATAATAGCGCCATTCGATCTGGCAACCCTCTACAACCTACATACAGAATCAGGCAGAAGTTTTATTTATTCCCTTCTTTTCCTCACAAGTGTGATGAAAATCATTGTGTGTGCCAACTGCCACGGGTGGTACAAGAATTATGAACTCGTGTTAATTAAGCCCTCGCTCTCCGCTTCGGGCTTCAATTCACAGTCGTTCGTAGATTATTGTTTACCACCCCACAATTTACTATAATTAAATATGGTTTTTAGACCCACGCGGATGTGCACGCTTTTCATAAGATTTGAGCTAGAAATTCCATACAAAATGATCCGTTTCCAGTGGCCTCGATTGAAGAAGCTGAGGGCTCATGTATCGTTCATATAGGTACTACCTTCAGCCCTAAACTTCATCGGCGTGCTACTTATTTATACCTTTATAAAAAAAAATTAGCCCCCGACGCAAAAAGACGGGAGCTACGCTGCCACAGACAGCCAGACATTATCGTGAAACATACAGTCAGCAGCAGAATTAAGTTGCTAAGCGGGCCAGGTGTTCAAAATGATCTTAACGCGACTTTATTGTTAAGAGAATAGGAGCGTTTAGCAACTTCTGCTGCTGACTGTATGTTTGACGATAATGTCTGGCTGTCTGTGGCATCAAACTCTCCAACGGTTGGACCGATTTCGATGCAGGTTTTTTACGTGAAAGCAAGTTTCCTTGCGGTGGTTCTTAGCTATGTTTAACAATAGAAGTACATAGTTTGAAAAGTATCAGCTATTTTCCAAAAGAATGTAAAGCAGCACCTACGTAATACGAAAGGGCTACGCTGGGACGGTAGGACAGTGCAAAATTATGTACCTACTTTTGATGTACATACATACTTATAAAAAGAGCGAGTTCATCGCCAACAAACTGCCCCGCAGTTTGGCGAATCTTTGTATTGTGGTACACATATTTTATATTTCCATGTTATTTTCAATAAAATATAAAATTGGCATAAAATATTTTTACAGTAGGTACATATGGGGCTACTTTTTCGCACTAGTGCGTAAAATAGCACTTTTCGTGCGTTTTCGAAACTTTAAAGTGCCATATGTACTGTAAAACGTTGTTCGATACACGTGCGATAAGGTAATTCGCAACTCGTGTCGATTTAAAACACTCCCTTCGGTCGTGTTTTAATTTATCGCCACTCGTTTCGAATTTCCTCTTTTTTGCACTTGTATCGAAAATAACTATTTTTGGCATATAAAGGTTTAAAAAAAAAATTTAAGTAACAGTTATTTTTTATAGTTAAACTCAGTAATTACTGTTGCTGTCTGTGACAGCGCTCGGGTCAACGCCTCAGCAGTAACTAGGGTTGCCAGATCGAAAGGCGCTATTATCGGGAAAAAATATAAATTTTTCGGGATTTTGGGCCTTAAGTCGGGAAAAAAAACTATTCAAATTAAATTAATTGTATTAAAAACAACGATATTTTACATTATTGGCACTACGTCAGCTGCTCTGGCCAATCTCGCCACGCGCGCCCCGCGCGCGCGCTGACGGGCTCGACGCGGGTCGCTGGCTCGCTCGACGGCAGTTCGGAACGTGAAATTATTGTTTTATAACGTGAAGCTGTTTTTCGGGACAATTTTCACTTTGTCGGGAATCGGGAACACATGCTAAAAATCGGGAAAATCCCGCCGAATCCCGACCATCTGGCAACCCTAGCAGTAACGTTGCAACATGAATGCTACGGCGCTGCAGTCCTCATCCGAATGCTACATTAACACATTCACCGTGCTCCGAGCGTAGCCAATGACAAGGTATTCCCATTATTGGCGAAGCCTACGAATAGAGAAACGTTCTCAAAATTTCTGGTTATTTTCATGAGAAAATTTTCATGCTAGTTTCCACTTAGAAAGGTCCCGTGCAAATTAGGAATGATTACTCAATGTTCTTAACTGTGGCACAGAATAAATAATATTACAAAGTACAGAAGACTCGCTCTCTAACAAAACGCGTCTGTTACGATCAGCACAGATATGGCCGCTAGGTGGCGACAGCGCCTATTATGGCTTTCCCCAAAATTGGGGCCGAACGGATGTACTTTTAGCTACCTGTAGCAAAGCGACGAAATCGCGGAGTGAGACAACGCCTGACTGTGGACGACTCCCGCGGTATTCGGAAAACAAAATCCGTTCTAGAGAAGAGAACGATACGATATGTACTCGATACAAACTAGGTTAGATTTCAACTAGATATCTTTTGCAGCTCAATTCGGGCAACCAATGTGACTTTTACGTTAAATTATCGTTTTGAGATCTAAAAATACATAACGACGTTTTAGTCATTGTGAAAATCGTTGAAGAGTATCTCCAGAATCGCGGAAATGTCAGATTTGACAGGCTAGATCTTAAAAACATCGTTGTCGTGTCTTGGTGATGTCTAATAGATATCTAGTTCTAAATCCGAATCGGGCCCTCAATCATTTGCTGTTGTTTCATTTAGCACTTACATTACCATTTACGACCCTGAATGATGACTCACGTTAGACCGGGCCGTGTCCGGGCCGGAGCTTGCGGACCTTCGTTTTCTATGGAAAGCATCACGTGATCACCTCTGTCATCTGCCATAGAAAAGTCAGCGCCGGAAACTCCGGCCCGGACACGGCCCGGTATAACCTGAGTCATCCTTTATTGGCATGTATTTCACGTCTCATAGAAATCGAAACTAACTGTAGAAACTACAGTAACTGTGTTTGTGTGTGTGTGTGTGTGTGTGTGTGTGTGTGTGTGTGTGTGTGTGTGCTGTAGTAACTGTGTCATTTTGCCGGGACATCAAAGGGGCTACCGCGAAAACCGTTTTTCGCAAACTGCGGGGATCTTCTCTTTTACTCCAATGAAGACGTAATTAGAGTAACAAAGAAAAATGCTCGCAATTTGCGAACTTAGATTTTCGCGGTTATAGTCCTGTTAGCCGCGACCACGACCAGTGAAACCTGTGTCGAAACGTCGGTAAATCTGTAATTGAATAAGTTTCGCGTAAAGGGGCCCACTGATTAACAGTCCGCCGCTAGGTATCGGCCTGTCAGTTAGAACAAAAATTTGACAGTTCCGAACAACTGACAGGCCGATACCGTCCGGCGGACTGTTAATCAGTGGGCCCCTTTAGACCCGTCTATAAATGTGAGTTAACTGTAGAAAGCTTTGGCAATAAACGTGCAGAAATAAAATACAGAGACAATTTCATGGGAACTTTGCAATTTTTGAAAATTGTTAAGTCGATTCAATTCATCCCTGCATCCACTTTACCGACGCCATGCCTTCCTCGCCCAAGTGCTACGTGTGCTACGCCGCTCGTAGCAGCGTTTTCCTCGTAGTAGCGAAAACTCTATGGGCCCGATTCTGATTTTGCAATAGACATCTACTAGATATCTTTTAGACATCACCAAAATACGATAACGATATTTTTAGGATATAACCGTTCAAATTTGATATTTCCACGATTCTGGAGATACTCTTGAACGATTTTCACAATGTCTAAATCTAAAACGTCTCATGTATTTTTAGATCTCAAAACGATTTTGAAACGATCTTAAAACGATAATTTAACGTAAAAGTGACATTGGTTGCCCGAATTGAGCTGCAAAAGATATCTAGTTGAAATCTAAACTAGTTGGTATCATAGTACATATCGTATCGTTCTCTTCTCTAGATCGGATCTTGTTTTCCGAATACCGCGGTATGTACCTAGACCTACCTAGCGGGGCGTCGATGGAACTGAATACTTGCCCATAGTTGGTCAAGCAGATCCCGTCAGTAGAAAAAGGCGGCAAATTTGAAAAAAGTAGGCTCGAAGGGATATCGTCCCATAGAAAATTTGAATTTCGCGCCTTTTTCTACTGACAAGATTTGCTTGACCAACTATACTTTTCAGACAGTTGAATCATTAAGACGAAAGTGGATGACTACCCCGAACCGCTTTTTCACACAAACGTAGTCCTCTTTTCCTCTCTGGATGTTAAACTTATTTAAAATATTTTGATGCAGTTTGATGTGTATTATTATGAATCACGGCTATGTGCCCTTTCTTTTCCTCAAAAGGAATAAAAACGGAACCCTTATAGGGTCACTCGTGCGTCTGTCTGCCTGTCTGCCCCCCCCCCCCCCCTTTATCTCCGAAACTACTAGGTCAAAAATTTGGAAAAAAATATACAAAATAGTTTTTTACCTAATATAGACAGAAAAACCTATTAGAAAAGTGCAGTTAAGCGTGAATCGGACTTAATTTACGGAACCCTTGGAACGCGAGTCCAACTCGCACTGGGCCGGTTTTTAATTATTATATGAGTTAAGGAGCTTATTAAAAAAATTGTAAGTATGTAGGGTTAGTTGTTGATCAATGAAACACTAAAAGTTTAAGCCTTCCTATCTCTGGTGTTTTTAAAGTTATGAGTGTGATATTTCGTATGAAGATAAACAATTTATTTGGCTATCATATGGCGTTCTTGGTTTCTACTTATTTTTAACAGTTTCTGTATTATAAAGCTTTTTTTGAAAAATGAGTTTTGTTTCATTGTGTACTTGTGCATGTTTTCAATGAAACACTCTAATTTTTACAGTGAAACAGATGTAATATATATAGTCTACCATGAAACATCCTTAATAAACATTGAAACGTTGTAATAAATAAGTTACATTAATACATACATCCTTTCAATCAATTAATGAGAAAGGAAAGGAGAAAATAGTGGTAGGCTGAAATTTGTTATTTAAAAGGTTTCCAAAATATGGAATCATTATAAGATTGCTGAAATATCTAAAAGCGAAAGACTTGTTTCATTGTACGCACACCTAAGTTTCATTGTGAATCGAAAATCTGGTCGGCACTTACGGCATGCTGCGAGAAAGGCGCCTTTTATGTCCACGGAGCATGATTGCCAACTAGGTGGACGCGGGAGGGTTTTAAGCATCTCCATGCTTGATATCATACACTTTCTTGCAACATAGTGATTATAAACGACTGTTTCAATGTTAGACATGTGACCTTAACCTTGCCATCAATAAAACATTCAACATATAAACTATCCTATCTCAGCCATTTCTAAAGTTAAGTATCTTATATTATGTCATATGATAGACAAATTATTATCAATTTTCATGGTATTTTAGTTTCACAAAATTCCCACATAGTCTTTAATTAATTAAAAAAATAATGAGTTTGTTTCATTGTGTACTAATACTGGTGTTCAGTGAACATCATGTTTCATTGTTTACTACATAAATATGTTTCATTGTGAGACTAGGGGGTGTTTTTTTAAGAAATTTAAAAATATTTAGCTCCAAAGTAACTTTAATACACATAGAACACAACAAAAAATGAAATAACGCCAAACTAGACTCTATATCTTGGTAAAAAATTGCGAAACATAAATGAAAAATATTACTTTTGTCACACGAATTCACAATAACGCTCGTAGCAACGTGCTCCTTCTCCGAGGCGCGCTCGCGTATTGGGGAGGTGCTGGGGGTCCTTGAGCCTGCCCTTGCTTGATAGACGGCACTAGCTGATAAAACCTAGTTTCCGAGATATCGCAAAGTTTCACTGTGTACGATTGTTTCAATGTTCGACAACTGACCCTACCTATGAAATTTGTTTGATTCCGCTCCTATGTATGGCAATAGTCACGTGACTTTTCGTACCATCTGTCATTCAGCTATATCTTTTCTTTTCGTTTGACATGTGTCAATATACAATTGTCGTCTTAGTCTCGCAGTTTGAAGACTCGAACTTTAGGCGTCTCACTTCGTTCTAGCGCCAAAATATCTCGTCAGAAATGATTGCCTTTCCTTTCATTCCTTGGTTAACAATCTACTATTCTTAGTAATGCCGGTAGGAATCGAATTGACTGAAGCCGCTAATGTGATTTATTTTTTATATAATTCTTTATGTTTAATTCCTTATAAAATTCTCCATCAGTGACTTTTTGAACGAACTAAAATTTATGAAACAGCGAATTAGTATCGCAATACAGCGAGGAAACGCGGCCAGCCTTCAGTGGGCACGGGCCCTGCCCGTTGACGGCGATTTAGGGCAATTTTTTTACCTGTAGCATAGTGTAGTAGGTTTAGTAAGTGTTATTATGTTGTGTTTTTTTTTTAGTTCTATGTGTTAATAAACGAATTCCCACTAAAATTACCTCCATCAAAATTAGCTTTACGTGAACCCCTTTCCGTTTACGTACGTACAGTCACCTGCAATAATATTATAAGATGTAGTGATCTAAGATAACTTTGCACCGACTTGAACTAAACAAAGTGAGGGAGTGTCATTATAAACGTCATATTTCATAGAAATATGACATTAATGATGATATGCCATATTTTGTCATTACAAATTAATGCTTTGCAGAGTTAGCCTAGTCCGATCTTTAGCATATATGAGACCTCTTTTTATATCTGGAGTTTTTGTTAGGTAATTTTAAAATAATTTTAAGCGCAAATTCATGTGTTATCATGTTTTTTCAGCGTATTTATGTTCGATTAAACTCTTATCGCATAAAGGAGTACGACCATTCAAAAGCATTACGTGCCCCACATGCGGTAGGTACCCGTACCACGACTTTGACACTGACATATTCGCTAGGGCAGTGGTTCCTAACCTTTTCAGTCCGGTCACCCCTATGACTAACTAGGGAACCTGATTTTACCCGTCCTCCCAATGGTAATAAAAAATAAAACGTGTACGTTTGTTGTATTATTATAATAGGTTAGCTTATTACCCCCGTAAAATACCAGTTTTACCCCCACGGGGGTAATTACCCCCAGGTTAGGAACCACTGCGCTAGAGACTACGTACGACTGTACGTCCTACAATAACATGTTACCTACTCTTCGGAGGCCGCAAAAATATGTGACACACTCATATGACTCTACAATGATTTGTAGATCTTATGATCGTGTTCAGATACTTTTGCGGCCTTCGTTGTGTAACATATTATTGCAGGTGACTGTATGCACAGTGGTGTAATTTTCTTGCAGACAAATTTATGAACAAACTCTCATATAGAATATAACATGTCTCCTTAACTTTACACTAATAAAATAGCACGCACAGTGGTCCACCTAATTTCATGCAGACAAAATGAACAGGCTAGTAATATATAATATAATGTCCCCTACACTAATAATATATAGGTAGGTACGTATAACTAGGCGTCTCTCTAAAGCGGCTGGGCGTGGCGCTTTTCAGCGGCGCGCTGTGATTGGTCGACTCCGTCGCTGTTCAGGGGGCGAGACCGCCACTTAAAAGGGGCTGAAATACTGAAATGTACTGGTGTAAAGTGGATTATGAATTTATGTTCCTTTATGTTATGTATTATATATGTTTTACATTATGTTGCTCTTTATTGTGCTTGGTTTGATATTTTTTTGGTTTATCTTTATTACTAAAAACAAAGATTTAAATTAACTGTTTTATTTTTTAATTCTGCAAAGTAGTTTGAAAAGAAAATGATTTATTTATTAGTATCAATATTCCATTGGTAACATAATTATTTAAAAATAAGAACGATTAACCAATTTAAATGAATTAACGTTGTTTTTCAAACCTCCTGTAACAAATACGTTACTCATCTTATTATATTTTTGTCACTAGGTACATATTTTATTTACACGCACGTAGTAGTTTAAAAATATTAGTAAACACAAATGATTATTAGGTCACCAAAACGTATACATATATACAAATATAATACAGGAATACGCATTTAGAATAAAATTAATGCAAATGAAAGTAACACGTAAATTCATAACATTTAGCAGAGATTCAAATTTGTCCCCTAGGAATTCAAAGGTTTCCACTCGCAGCTTTTTGTTTAAGTATTTTCTTATGGTAATGATTTTCATGTATTTTTTTTAAATAAAACGTAACCGGATACAGTAATCATTTGTTAACAATATATGTACATATATTATTATTTAATTTAATGGGACTTAATAGCATATACCTATATCTACTTTCTCGCGTAGTCTTTCTCCGAGACGGGGACAATGCCGTCCTCGAAACGTCCGAGGTAATTTAAAAACTTAAGTATACGCGATTAATTCCCGAGTAAATAATACTGTACAGCGACAAAATCTAAGAAAATAAAAATATTTTAGATCACAATGACACGCATTAACTTATAACAAAGAAAAATCAATACTTTAAGTTAAATAGTAATTAAAATGTAACGACTGATAGTTAATTAGAAAACGTCGATAAAAAGCAATTGGTGTGAGTGAGCGGGACGGAGGATAATTTATTGATTTGCGCGGGAACGAGACGGAAGATACTGAGATGCTGTATGCAGTGAGACAGGTGAGTTTTAATTAAAAATGGAACATTTCAGCAAAAAGTGAAGTAGAAGGAAGAAAGTTACAAGTCCGTGTCGCAATTTTAGGATTCCGTGCCTGATGGTTATGTGAACATACACTACGAGTTACGTAATAGCTATGCTATATGTTTATCCATCTGTTTGTTTTTTATACTAAACTGCTATTATCATACTTTCTTATTGAATACAGAAACACTCATTTTTTTCACTCTCTACGATTGTAAGTTTAGTTATTTACAAAAAATCATATGAACATTATTAACGTACAATTTTCTAAACAACCGATTAAATGTGAGTCCGAGTTTCGTGTATCACACATTTTTTGACGAAATTTTTATTATATTTTTGTAAGATCGATCACGTTTGACCTGTAACTAAAAAAAAACCCTTGATCTATAGGTAACGAACTATTTTCAGCATGTTTTCTTTTTAAAATGCAGGCCCAATATTTAGTGGAGATAGGTAGTTAGAAAAAATCTTAAAAAGTGAAGGTCAATATTTTTTTTTATGATATAGGAGGCAAACGAGCAGACGGAGCACCTGATGGTAAGCGATTACCGCCGCCCATGGACACCCACAACACCAGAAGGGTTGCAAGCGCGTTGCCGGCCTTTAAGATGAGAGTACGCTCAATATTTTTTCGGCAATATTAGTCAATCATACAAAAAGAAACAAATAAGTATACTTCTTATTATTATCTGTTTGTAATAAAAATCTTTTATCAGAAATAAATTCATTCATAATTAATAGACCAAGGTATTTTATTTGTAAATTCAAAACAACTAAGCTCAATTACGAACAAATCTGGATATTGACTAATTTCATGAAACATAATATTAAAATAAGTTAACGTCTTTACTTAAAACTGAGAACGTATCAGGACTTTGAACTTAAAACATAAATAAAAGATAATTCGACAAAACACCACATTGAATCCTTTCTTCAAAATGTTTGCTTATTCGCCCACTGTTTTATTTTTCCCGCCCAAACAAACATAACATAACAGACGTAAACGATTGAATTTAAATGATTTTTATTTATACAGAAACAACAATGGCGGTTTACTTGGGAAAAACAATAATATTGGATATTTTGTCTCGGTTTGTTTAGAAGGCACCACTGTGCGGCGAAATTTGTTTTGATAATAATGGGGTTATAATTTTGTTTCGTTTTTTTTTTCAATGTAATAGCAATATTATGTGTAAATATGACAATAACATAAGAACAGAACAGAACATCTAATATTGAGCATAGTTTAGCAATAGCTTAGCATAGTACCTAGAAGTCCGTCTAAGCTAACTGTGCAGTGTGCACGGACTTGGACAGAACAAAGTGAGGAATTGTCATAATAAACTTATTTTTTATAGAAGTCTGATATTAATGCTGACATGGCCACGCTTGGTTATAATAAAAGCCGTGCAGAACTGCACACTTAGCATGTTCAGACTCTACTTAACATAAATATTTATATTTAAAGTTGAATTTTTTAAATTCGCGATGTTTATTTGTCTCTTAGTTAATTTCGGTCACATCTTTCAAGTATGAAGTTGCAAGGTTTAATATAAATATCAGTATTTCCGAAAGAAAAGTACAGTCGGCGAAAATATTAATACTTATTTATTTCTCATTATGATTCCCAATTCATTTAGAAAAAATATCGCCTAGGGGAAGAATATACACGAAAAGATATTTAAACTAAAGTTTTTAAACAGGTTTATATAATTTTTCAGCCTTCATATAATTTATGACTATGACCTAAAAACGCCAATTCGCGTACCCATCGAGCTTGAAAAATACTAGTATATATAGATACTTCTGGATGAGATTAGTTCAGGACCGGGACAAGTGGCATACTAGAAGGGACGCCTATGCTCAGCAGTGGGCGATAATGGGCTAATATGATGATGATGATGAGTAGGTACCTACATGTTTTGTGAACATGCCATATTATGTTTTATAATAATATCGCAATTACATCACCCGAACGCTTTATTTACTTAAGCCACGTACATACAAACTATCCACATACAAACGTGTCACAAATCGTATTTGGTGTAAGTACCTATGTAAACACTTAGTAAGCAACAATTTGTTTGTATTTAAAAAAGTCACGTGTCAATGACATATGATTTAACATGGATTTTTTCACGACTTATTTGTTTAAATAAAAATGTGTATTAAAAAAACATCAATGACTTCTTTTATGTGTTTGTTGCGTCTCGGAATCTTAGGCGATTTTGTAATTTTATTCTACAATAGGTTCCTACATATTTTCTTTAAAAACTTTACGTGTAGTTACTTACCATAAAAAAATATTTTTCTAGTTTTTATTTTACCACTTTGTCGGAAGCTTTCTAGCACTAACGATCACGGAGCAAAGCCTTGGACGGACAGACAGACAGACGGACATAGATACACTATAAGGGTTCTTAGTTGACTACGGAACCCTAGAATGTAGAATAGCTGAGCCCCACGGACGTAGCAGCAGAGGGATACTTTAGGCTCTTAAATAAAAACCGTCACGGCGGTATTTTCAAATTACAGTTTGTCAAAGGCCTGTCTCATTTCAAACATAGACAGAGAGAATCATACTATCTTTGTCTTACACTAGTACTAGCACCTAAAAGATGAGTATAGTTTTATTTGTTCTTATTTAATGACAAATTGGGACTGATTAACTTTATTTCATCGCAAGCTTATCTCGGCATTTTCCCTATAAAATTTTATTCTGTCGCTTCAGTTTTAATTTTCCCCCATAGTTTGTTCCAATCATAATTCGTTCTGGCTCGGCGGGAAAGTTTGCCGTCGATAAAATGAGAATTGTTCACTCTAATTAAATGGGATGGATCGTGGATTCAATCAGCTCCTTATATTATAATTATCAAGTTCATTCACTGAGGATTTTTTTTAAATTAAAATCTGCAGTTGCACCTTAATGATCGACATTTTTTGTCACAGAACATTATTAAAGAGGTTAGAACGGCTATCGCGCGCAGTTAGTATCGGAACCGGTGTCGCCGCTCGTTCCTCTCCAGATTTCCACATTTCTCGCGCAACGGTAGTAAAAACTTGTGTGTCTGGTGAATGGATACGCCTCCTTTAGACAGATTTGATGTCTGGCTTCTTAATCTGAACGTTATTGTGGCGCAAAAGGCATGTTTACGTTTTTCGGTCAGCGCGGGCGAGTACTAGCATGCGAGCGTCTGCTCATAACCGGCGGCGACACGTACCCTGCTCGCATCGCCATTCTACTTGTTCTGTGTTTTTTGTAATCCAGGAACTTAATAGAAAAGCTAAATGACTCACGCTAGAACGTTCCGGGTCCGGGACGAGGCATCCGATACCTACCTCATTTTCGGTGATTACGTGTTGATATACTTATCACTACATATTATAAAACCTAGTCCCCCGCCGCGTCCGTCTGTTTGTGTGTATGTATGTTCGCGATAAACTCTAAAACTACTGAACAAATTATGCGGTTTTTAATCACATATCAATAGAGTGATTCTTGAGGAAGGTTTAGGTGTATAATTTCTTATGGTTTTGTGTAAACCGTGGGAAGCCATTAAAGCTCTCCAAAGGGCCTCTACGTGTTGGATCTATATCCCCACGCAAGCCTATCAAAAGATTGGGATTTATAGGCCCCTGAATTCCAAAAAAAAAGTAGATACTTATAGATCTCTAACTTTTTATTCTCCAACAAGTGTTCCTCTTATCCAGGTTTAATTATACCCCACATAACTATATGTATAAATCAATACATATCGCATTAAGTTTATGAGCCCGCCCTGTTGTCGACATTTGCAACATCGCGGTGAGCTCACGTGTTGATACAGCAAGTGCCGTAACAATAACATGTGCTAGTTTTTTACCTCCACCTCTAGCTACAGGATGCTCCAATAAAACTTTATCATAGTTTTGCATTAGCTTAGGTTGGTAGCTTAGAAATCACACACTTACGATTATCAAACCGAGCCGGGTTCGAACTTCGAGTTTTTACAACCTTTTATTTAGTTTCCCCTGAACGTTTGTCTGCCTGTAATCAAATCTTGCAAGTTAAATTTGATCCACTGCCCGGTTTCCCATGAAGCTGAAAATTTGCATACATATGAGTCGGGTGACAATGCAATATTATATTATGGTAACATCGAGCTCATCTAATGACGGAGACAGGAGGTGGCCATGGGAATAGGTATTTATGTAAGTCCAGATAGCGAAAAACATCCTTATCGCGATCTATTCTACTTGAACAAACGTACACAAGTTTTTTAGCAAAGCAAACACGACCAACTTTAGTTTTGAGTTACAAGCTGTATAAGCTAATACAAATATATTATAGTTACTAATGTTTATAATACTGCTACATGACGTATTGTGTAAATTAAATAATGTAAACAAAAGCATGACATCATGGTTCGCATAGCAGAGTTCAGAAGTCAGTCCAACGGTGTTTAGAATAGAGGCCTATGTTATTAATTCTTAATAAGCAAGTTGGTTAGGCTGCGTCTTCTATATTGACTTCATAGGTCAGTGGTTCCTAACCTTTTCAGTCCGGTTCTATGACTAACTAGGGAACCTGATTTTACCCCTCCTCCCAATGTGGTAATAAAATAAAAAATAAAACGTGTACTTTGTTGTATTGTTAAATTAGGTTAGCTTATTACCCCCGTAAAATACTAGTTTTACCCCCACGGGGGTAATTACCCCCAGGTTAGGAACCACTGTCATAGGTACTTATACTACTTATAGTTCGCTTAGCTATATGAACCTAAGTACTTACTTACTCGTACAGTTTACAATCGCTACATAGTATAAAACAAAGTCGCTTCCCGCTGTCTCTCTGTCCCTATGTATGCTTAGATCTTTAAAACTACGCAACGGATTTTGATGCGGTTTTTTGTATATATTACCCCATGGATTTATGTATGTCACCGTAAAATTGTAAACACTCGTCAGATTATAATCTCGCTAGTTAAATTATAAACTGACGGTAGGGAGATTATAAACTAACCTAACCTAACCTACGTTAGATTATAAACTAACGGGTTCACAATCTTACGGTGTCATGTATATTACCATCGAGACCCATCCATATTCCATATTTGGAGTATTTTGACTATATTGGAGTATTGTGTGACAATCTAAAGCCCTTGCTACACGGTCGTCTACAAGCCCCTCAGACCGCGTGGCCTTGGTCTGGACGGACCGTGTAGACAGTTGTTTCCAACAAAATTTGACCAAAACTGACCAAGGTCAGACCAAGGTCAGACGGTTAGAAGGCTTGTCGGCGACCGTGTAGCAAGGGCTATATTCATTGTCAGCGACCCGGTAGGCAGGTTCTATGTTAAGGATGACTCACGCTAGACCGGGCCGACCCAGGGCCGAGGCGTCTAACATGTCATTTTCTATGACGGCTGATCGGTGATCACGTGGTGCTTTCCATAGGAAATGAAGCGTGAGTCATCCTTTAGTTAGGGCTTTTAGCGCGTGGCTCGCGCTGGCAAGTGGACTTATTTTCTAGATGCAGTGTTGATGTATGTTTGTTTGTTTGTCCGCAGGGTCCCGAGCCGGCACTGAACTCGACCCCGGGCGCCGCGAAGCCGCCGCTACTAAACGCTTTCGAGCTGGACCGCTGTTTGGACAGGTTTGTACATAAACTGAGGGGCATTTTTCTCTGCCACTCTAATTACGCCTTCATTGGAGTGAAAGAGAAAGATCCCCGCAATTGAAGAAATTCGTTTTTCGCGGTATCCCCTCTGAAATAGATGTCAAAGAAAAACACGCACATACTGCTCGCTGTTACGGCCTGGCCACGACATGGCGCGACTGGCTTCGGCTAAGGCGACAACCATAGGTTGGAGCGAGGCACAGTGACCGTACCTTTCGTTCCCATCTATGGGTTTCGCGTTAGTAGAAGCCAGTCGCGCAATGTCGTGGCCATCAGGCCATTAGAGTTGGTCAAAGACGCCTAAACGCCTAGTCTTTCTAAAATGGCATATAGTCTACAAATTCGTTCACACACTCGTTCTCCGCCTGTCTCCGGGTCTCTCGACAAGTGTGTATAGACGGCATAAAATGGGGCTTTACTGCTATAACGCTCCTTGTTAGTGATAAGGCTGTAGAACCAAGTTTGACACATGTTGATGTTTTCAGAGAGGAGTCTGGCAGGTGGGGCGGCGAAGCGGCGCGGCGGCGTCGGCGCAGCTCGCCCCCGCGCCGCGCCTCGCCCCCCAGAGACCATGAGCCTCTCGCTCTTGCACGGGTGAGTACTAAAGTCCTCTCGCTCTACATCAGGCCGGCA
The DNA here is from genome assembly GCF_948474715.1 of Cydia amplana. NCBI lineage: Eukaryota > Metazoa > Arthropoda > Insecta > Lepidoptera > Tortricidae > Cydia > Cydia amplana. The sequence goes on from NC_086090.1 coordinate 11,319,334, forward strand.
GGTGGGGCGGCGAAGCGGCGTAGGGAAGCTCGCCTCACGGCCGCGCCACGCTCCACCGTAAAAAAAATTGTCAACTTATTTTTGGGTCCCCCAAAAAAAGCCTGGCCCATGATAACCGCCTGTGGCCAGCGACAGAAACAAGAGAAATGATATCCTTTCTTGCACAGGTGTTTGAATGAAATCACTTTTTAACGATAAGACCACCTCTTGTTTAAGTCAAATATTATTTTACTACAACAAGAGGTGGTATTAATATTATAAGATACATAATTTTACACCTTCTTTTTGTATTTACAAGAGCAGTTTTTGCTTTACAAGGCGCAAGCGAGTCTTGAACTCACGATTTTTTTTTCTTTGGCAAGATAAAAGCTTGTAAAAATGGACGGTTCCACAGTTCCAGCACTCATAAAATAACCAATCCGCAGGCATCAGCCCCAGCCTCCCCAACAGCTGGTTCAGCACACTCTTCACCAGCACCTGTATCTCCAGCCGGCAGTACTGCTGGTGCCCGCTCTCCACTCCCGCTGGTCGCACCAGACCTGCTGGCCATGCAATTGCTCGACCAGCACTCGCAGCTACAGGCGCTGATGAAGCAGCGGCTGTTCCATCAGCATCATATGCAGAAACAGGTTAAAATCCTTCTTCATCTTAGGAGTCCCTGGACCTGGGACCCTGTTGCATCATCCTTAAGGAACCCGGAGTTCGGGTTATGCATCCTAATCTCAAGAATTGGAGCAAGCCAGTGGTTAAATACGCATATATTTCTATAGCTTAATCCCAATCATTTTGGTGTTTTGCATCCTGTATTTTCTTAACAGCACTTTCTGTTTTCTTAACAGCACTTATCCTCAGAGGCTGCTAAGCGTCAGCTGGAACAGTCTCGGCTGCAGGACCAGATCAACCTGAACCTGCTGTCGCAGTCGCATCTGCCGCCTCCTGACGCTTCCCCGGGTAAGTACAATACGGGAAACTGACTCTTGGTTAACCCGAAGAAGGTTAACAACTAGTAGGTTAAAGTTTTGGTACAATGTTGTATGTTCAATATACATATAATATAGAAACTCTACCTCGTGCATTAGAACCGTAACATAATAGATCAACTGATTTTGCGGTTCAAAATACGATTGCTTGAAATTAGTGAGGATGATTATAACTATTATCTTGCAGATTTCAGGTTGTACAGTCGCCATGCAGATACATCGGAGCGCCCGAGGCGCTCAAAATATCTGATGGCGTCTCTACCTATTGCAGCATTAAATTAGGATCACTATGGTCACTAAGTCAAAGAAAATACTCGCAAAATACTTTTACAAAATTACCTTCGCTTTAATCGCTCAAGAAAATAAAAGTATCGATACAGGAAAAAGTTGGTGCTAGAAACATAATAATATCTTCTCAATAATTGAATCTGTCAAAAATTCTGAAAGAAAATCCGTATCCCAAGGTGTTATTTCATCTCTTGAACGATCAGGACATTAGAAGATGGTCACAATACTCTTGCATCCCCAGGTTCCCTTCAGCAGCAGCTCGGCGCGCAGCAGCAACAGCTGGTGCAGCAGTTGCAGGCCGTGCAGCGCCAGTACCTCATGCACGGGCCTCTGTCTGTGCCGCCGAATGCTCCGCCAGGTTTGAACTAGTTTTTTGTTGATTTTATTTTACCCCAGGCGTAAAGAGGGCTTTCATGAACTAAAGCCATGGACTAATTTAGATTAGTTCATCCTCAAGCAGAGTCTCCTTAGCAGCTCTGCAACGTCACTCCAGCTTACCTGAATGGCAGTAATGTGCGGCCATTCATTAATGCATTCATTAAACCATAAAATATTTTTTTTTTGTCACTTTATGCAGATGTACATATCTATTTACAACAGATCATGTTTTCTCAGTTCAAGTTCTTTCTGAATCTTGTGAATATATTAAATCTGATCATATATTGCAGGTCTCATGCTGTGGGGGAGCGAGATGGAAGAGCACCCGCTGTTCGGGCGCGGAGTGTGCAAGTGGCCCGGCTGTGACGCGCTCGCTGATGATTACCAGGCGTTCCTCAAGTATGTATTCTCGTTGATACTCTAACCAAGCATTTCTAGACCATGGTGCCTCCTTCTCTTTCTTATACATCTGATTTGATTGATTCCTGAGATTTCGTGTCCCTCTCTAGATGTGATGCCTTAAAAAAACTGCTTAATTCCTAGCGCATAATCCCTACTTAAATCTGCTCTTGCTTCGCTAGATATATAAACCCTTTATTGTACATAAGACAGGTTAAGATAGAATTAAAAAGAAAGTATACAATGTACAAAGGCGAACTTATCCCTAGAGGTGTGCCTTCCAGTCAACCTTTGAGCAATTGAGAGTAAACAAATAAAAATGACAGACAAACGAACACTATGTACAGAAAAGTAAATTATGGTTCAATTATTCACAAGTAAATAATAGATAGAAGATATATGAGTGCATTGATCATAGGTCATAGGCCCGTAAGAACCCAAAATTTTTCATCTATGCCCCTCATAATCCAGACACCTGGAAGCAGCCCACACCCTCGACGACAGATCAGCTGCGCAGGCGCGCGTGCAGATGCAGGTGGTCGCGCAGCTGGAGCTGCAACTGCGTCGCGAACGGGACCGCCTGGCGGCCATGATGCGGCACCTGCATGCCGCTAGGGACTCGAGCCATCACCAGCCGAAACACCCACATGGTTAGTTTACATACCAAACTTCCTTCTTCATTATAATGTAGGCACCTGGAAGCCCACACCCTCGACGACAGATGATGCAGGTGGTCGCCTAGCTGGAACTGCAACTGTCTGCCATGATGCCACCTGCATGCTGCTAGGGACTCGAGTCATCACCAGCCGAAACACCCACATGGTTAGTTTACATACCAAACTTCCTTCTTCATTATAATGTAGGCACCTGGAAGCCCACACCCTCGACGACAGATGATGCAGGTGGTCGCCTAGCTGGAACTGCAACTGTCTGCCATGATGCCACCTGCATGCTGCTAGGGACTCGAGCCATCACCAGCCGAAACACCCACATGGTTAGTTTACATACCAAACTTCCTCCTTCATTATAATGTAGGCACCTGGAAGCCCACACCCTCGACGACAGATGATGCAGGTGGTCGCCCAGCTGGAGCTGCAACTGTCTGACCGCCTGGCGGCCATGATGCCACCTGCATGCTGCTAGGGACTCGAGCCATCACCAGCCGAAACATCCACATGGTTAGTTTACATACCAAACTTCCTCCTTCATTATAATGTAGGCACCTGGAAGCCCACACCCTCGACGACAGATGATGCAGGTGGTCGCCCAGCTGGAGCTGCAACTGTCTGACCGCCTGGCGGCCATGATGCCACCTGCATGCTGCTAGGGACTCGAGCCGTCACCAGTCGAACATCCACATGGTTACGCTGCGCCTTACGTAAGCGAACAACTCGCGAACGCGAAGCGGCGCGGTGCGGCGCGGCGCGGCGGGCCCACGGCTTTCGCGTACGCAACGAGATCGCCCACGTAGGACACTTCTATAGGCTGCAAAGGATTGATTCGCTTCGCGTTCGCGTGTTCGCCTACGTAAAACGCTGCGTTAGTCTAGCTTAGTAATAAGTAATAGAAAACGAACGGACATCCGATAGAACCGATCATGGACGTAACCTACTGCAGTTACATGCTTTTGGTAGCTTTAAGTTTCTAACCGTTGACGCAAGCAATTGACGAGCTAGATAAGTTCCAAGAAACTCCAACACAGGACCCCCAGTTTGAATGTTTCCTTTCCTTACCGCTAGTCCAACAGAGCTCATCTAAAACTTCAATATTTATTCATTCACCAATTCACTGATGTAGATTTGATTTTTAGTTAAGTCTTCTTTAATTTCAGGAGCGCCCAATGAAGGCACATCACCCGGACCGGTCCGTCGCCGAGTCTCCGATAAATCTGGTGTGGCTATTGCTGGTGGTAAGTTTTCAATGAGTTATTTTTCGTTTAAGGTTTGCGTATCTGAGCGTTTCTTTTATTTTTTGCCTTTTTTATATATTGTGACCTTTTTTGCCACTTTTGTGTTATTTCTAGTCAGGATCGCGAGCCATTTTCATCCTTATAAGAGAAAAAAAGTGTCCTAAAATTTCCATACATTTTTCAAACTTTCCTCTTTGTTACCGCCATACAAAGTATATGGGGAAATGGTAACACAATAGGAAAAAAACTCTGGGACATTTTTATCCCATTAGGATCGAAAGAGCTCGTGATTCTGAGTAGAAATAACACAAAAGTGGCATAAAAGGTCACAATATATAAAAAAGGCAAAAAATAAAAGAAACACTCATCTATTGTAAGAGTACTTGCAGTGAGTGTGGTGACTGTGGTCGCACATTCGCTGCGAAAATTGACTATATATGTTAGTCACCTGAGAGTGCACCAGCGATGCTCTCAGCGGTAGAATTCAGACGCTGTGGCCGAAATCGGCTATGAGGAGACGATGATGATTGTACGAGTAAGGAGATTGTAGGTTTTGAATAAACCATAAACCAACAAACGTTGGCTTACTCGAGTTGATTTCGATCATAAAGTTCAAATCTCGGGATCATAAAAGGGACATCTCCTTTTGAAATCCTCCTCCTCCTAAATGTTTTAATACTTACTATTACTAATATCCACGATTCATAAAAATCATAATAATTGTAACACCGATTTTGAATCACAACATAGTAAACTCTTGTAATTTTCTTGTATGTATTTTCCATTTGCGTTGATTGAAACCCGTGTTTTTCTGTAAGGTCTTCCGTATATGCTCGAAAGAGCGGGATTAGATGTGCAACAAGGTAAAACAGTATTACAATTTCAGTCTTTAGGTAATCATTGTTTATTTAGTTTTATGTTTTAAAAACAGCTGTGATGCTTCAAAAGCATGTTTTGCAAACTCAAACTTGGGTTTATCTAGTACCTTAAATAGCAAGATATAAAATACAGTATAGTTCATTTTGGAGAACAGCCTAATTTCGTTTAATAATAAAAGCAGATTAGACTTATAATTAATTTAATAGATTCATGCGGCTTTTTCGTTTTGAGTTTGTTTCTTAATTTGAATATAATAATAAAATTATCACTATACGCACTGTTCCATAACATGTTTAATATAATCATTGTCTTTCTATGTCATTATTTTAAACATGCATTGTTATTTTTCAGAAATTCAGCGCAACCGCGAATTTTATAAAAGTGCAGACGTTCGACCTCCGTTCACATATGCTTCGCTCATCCGACAGGTTAGTCTTTACAATAAGCGTTTGACTTAATAAACTTAACGGATGTACCAACTTCAAGATTTAAATACCCTGGAAACCTTTATTATTCTAGTAATTATTCTTAAACGACGATATCTATGAAATCAAATTATGTATGCCAGATCAAGGATTAACTTTTCTTTGTAATTTTCATAGGTGTACCACAAGGCCGTTATCTAGTGCCTTAAGGGTTGCATTTATTTTACTATTAGTTGATGTAATTATTAATTATTCCAGGCCATCATAGAGTCTCCAGATAAGCAGCTGACCCTCAATGAGATCTACAATTGGTTCCAGTCAACATTCTGCTACTTCCGACGCAATGCTGCCACGTGGAAGGTACGTTGTAGAATCCTGTTTATTTGCTTTTCTAAAAAAAAACAATAATATAATAATAGTAAACAGAAAAGATTTAGTAAAAAAAATTACAAGGAAAATTGTTAAAGTAAATTGTATTATTGAGTAATGAATTATTTAATTTTATTATAATATTGTAATTAAAAGAACTAATATTATTAATAATTCCTGACGATTAGGGACAACAGGTATTTGTAGTATTTTTACGTAAGTATTATGTGTATTTATTTATTTTCACCAAAATTTCAGGTTAATAAACTTGTAAACAGACATTAAAAAAAATTAAATCAGAAATTATGGTGAACATGAATATTATATTTTAATACTATGTTGTGTATTCTCTTATATGACTATAATAATCGTGTTAACTATAAAATTTAAACGGTGCTTTAATGATTTCGACAATAATGTAATGACTTGTAAATAACAGAAAAAAGACGTCATTCGAAAAAGAACTAAAGTGACTCAACAAATCTTCTTCGTTTGCAACATTATGTCATTTAAAATTACAATAGACTTGTTTCATTAGCTACATTGAATTGCATTAGTCTGCCAGACATCAAATCACTAAAGCCCGTCCTTTAGCCTTATCCTCGACCAAATAAAGACTAGTATAGTACAACAGAACGCCGTGCGTCACAACCTGTCGCTGCACAAGTGCTTCATGCGCGTCGAGAACGTGAAGGGCGCGGTGTGGACGGTGGACGAGGTGGAGTTCTACAAGCGCCGGCCGCAGCGCGCTGCGCACGCGCCGCCGCCCATCCACCAGGGGTACGGACCCCGCCGCGATGACCGATTCTTTATACTAGTACACTGCTACAGGATACACATACATTACAAATGTTACACATTACAAATACTATTAGATGGTTACATGACTTTGATTATTACACAATTACATATTCCGCCCATGCATCAGGGGTACGGGACCCCGCCGCGATGACCGATTCTTTATACTAGTACACTGCTACAGGATACACATACATTACAAATATTACACATTAGAAATGATACTATTAGATAGTTACGTGACTTTGATTATTACACAATTACATATTCCGCCCATGCATCAGGGGTACGGACCTCGCCGCGATGACCGATTCTTTATACTCTTACACTGCTACAGGATACACATACATTACAAATGTTACACATTACAAATACTATTAGATGGTTACATGACTTTGATTATTACACAATTACATATTCCGCCCATGCATCAGGGGTATGGACCTCGCCGCGATGACCGATTCTTTATACTCTTACACTGCTACAGGATACACATACTTTACAAATATTACACATCACAAATGATACTATTAGATCGTTACATGACTTTGATTATTACACAATTACATATTCCGCCCATGCATCAGGGGTACGGACCTCGCCGCGATGACCGATTCTTTATACTCTTACACTGCTACAGGATACACATACTTTACACATATTACACATCACAAATGATACTATTAGATCGTTACATGACTTTGATTATTACACAATTACATATTCCGCCCATGCATCAGGGGTACGGACCCCGCCGCGATGACCGATTCTTAATACTCGTACACTGCTACAGGATACACATACATTACAAATATTACACATTACAATGATACTGATGGATAGTTACATAACTTGGACCATTAGGTACACATTATTTAATAAATTTTGACACTGATACTGGATATACACAGACATTACAAGAAACATTACAAATGATACTATTAGATAGATAGATAGTTACATAACTTTGATAATTACAAAATTACATATGCCGCCCATGCATCAGGGATACAGACCCCGCTGTGATGACAAATTCTTTACACTGCTACAAGATACACATACATTACAAGAAATGTTACAGAAACACAATACAAATGAATCAAATGATACTGATGGAAAGTTACCTACACGACTTGGACCATTACACATGTCTTTAATACACTTTTACACTTCTACTGGATTATACTATTGGGTTACATAACTTACACTGTTAGGTAGGTACACTAGGTACACATTTACATTTACATATTTATTTACTAAACTGCCACTGGATATACGCAAAATACAATTATTATACATTACAAAATATACTATTGGGTACATGACTTTGACAGTTACATAATTACATAATTCCCTGATAAACTGCTACAGGAGGATACACAAATTACATGGATACTTATTCACAATACATACTAATTTTTACACATTACAGAAGTCACTACACTTTGCCTATTACACAAGATACCAAAAGACAAAGTTACCTACATGGGCTACATGGCATATACAATTATAAATTACAATGAAGGTTAAGAATTGTCAGATACCTACCTATTTTGTAAGACTGACCATTACATATTATATTCAGACTATTTTTTTATTTTATTTAGAAAACCAAACAGTCATATAAACATATCAAAAATACGATACAAAAGATGTACTGCAACAAAAGGTACAATAAAAAAGACCTGGAGCCACTAATAAACCAATCGTTACAAAACAATACTAATACATACAAATTATATGAACTGTAGGCTATTTCTCCTATTTTTGACCATCACACATTCCTCTAATACACAACACCTTAATTAATAAATTACCTACACTGTTACAAGACTTACAAGATACACAATACAAAGTGACGCAGCATTACAAATCACTTATAATTGTTGGATATGAATATGATTTTGAATATTACACATAACTCATAAACTTTTTAACGCATTCCTATAAAATACACAAATACAAGCTAACTATACAAATAAAATATTAAACTCCCTACTGAAGTTAATAAAATGCGTTTATACGACGAATTATTGAATAGTTATATTACGTTGTCTATTACACATTTCAATGTGTAATAGACAACGTAATAGAACTATTATCCGTAATAGTGAACTATTACATTATCACTAGATACAATAACTTATACATACAGTTATACTGCAACATAAAATACTATACTGACTTTCACTTACACAAGATACACAGACTTACATAGCTAACATTATTTCATGATTTCACTCGCAAATTGATTACGTATAAATTCAATAAATAATTATTGATACAATGCTACATAAATACATTAACTAAATCTTACTCCACTAACAGATATTCCATCAATACGGTTAACCACTAACATCATTTGACACAAAATTAATTACCCTTTACACTAATTCACGATAAAAATTTACATTACATCATGCAACTACATGATCAACATTTTACATAAAATAACTTTTTATTTAGTTCTTCAGACTCAAGAACTACACTTTATTATTTTTTACACTTATACACACATATTTACTAAATACAAATAATTGTACAGTGCAAACTTATACACTTGACACCATCTTACATTTTACACTTACACAGACACAATAAATAGCAGCATTGCACTGTTACCCTAATATATACTTGAACACACCAGTATACAATGTCTGCTGCTCTAAACACAATAAAAAACATACTGCGCAGACCATAGATTGACATTACAATTTTCTACCAGCTAATAACAAGAGATTCAAAAGATACATTACAGAAGTACCTAATCAAGTTATAAAAATACCAAGAAACTAAGGTACTTGTATTGTAAAAAAATTGCAAATGTTAAAAATATACCTCTACACATTATGAGAATAAATTTTCAATAAGAATGATCCAGTATAAACTGAAATAGAAAATCCTGGGGAGGGGGGAACACTTTATCACACACCTCATACATCTGACATCAAACACAATTAACCACATTGGGAACACTCCACAATTTTTGGAATCTAACATTTTAATCTTCTAAATATTTTCTATCTAACCTAGAGATACTTAACTCTTGTTGTGTAAATAAACGTTTGGTCTCGTTTCAGATTTGGATTTGTAATTTTTGTGTAGTTAATTTTGAATCATGATTGTAAGTAGACTTATAACCGATGGATAAAATATTACTACTAGAATCATTAACATCACTTTGTAAGTTTCTAAACGGTTCGCTACGGAACAAATATACTTTTTCATTTTCATGTTTGTGTTCTTTACGTATTTCCAAATTATTAGTTTCATCATCGGTTGTATTGCTACGAAGTGTGAGGTCTTGTACATTTTCTGTATTTAGGATTTGTTATTTGTGCGTGTTCGTGGGTTTCAGCGCAACGGTGGTAACATTTCTCGCTTGCCTATTAACCTCACTCCCGTCATTCCCTCCGGGACCTCCGGGCCATCCTGCATGACAATCGTTTCTCCACGACGATCTGACGCGTTTCCATCGTCAATTCTTTTAACGATGGAAGCGTTACACTCTTAAGTTGTTTTTTTGGTGTCAGCTACTAATCGGGTTGACTTGTAGAACGCGATCCGGACGAACCTCTCGTTGCACAAATGTTTCGTGCGGTACGAGGACGACTTCGGGTCCTTCTGGATGGTGGACGACGCGGAGTTCGTGAAGCGCCGGCACCTGAGCCGCGGGCGCCCGCGCAAGTACGAGCCGGCGCCCGGACCCAACGCCGCGCCCGCACAGTAAGGACGCCCCCGCATCGAGCTGCGACCGTCCAACGAACGGGATAGGGAATAGCTTTTTTCTCTATCGAATGCGGCAATGCTCGCTCAAATTATTTAAATATCAAGTCAGAATTTGAGACGATAATGATGATAATATTCCCGGCCAATAGTTTTGATATTGCTGAATCACGACGATTTGCGTATTGGAGAAAAAAGCTAAAACTCGAAAACATTATTGATTTGAATGTAAATTTAAACATTTTGAGATGTTGTTAAAATACAAATACAAACTTGTAAATCTTTTAAAATTTTGTAAAAATGTGGATATGTGAGAATCGTTGGGCGATCGCGTCCAAAAAAGTATACGTGTGATTACAAACAATCAGAAATTATCAATGTAAAACAGTAGCTGTGATAATTTTTGATCTTAAACTAGTTCGATGTTTCTGACAATTTTGTAAAGTGTTTCACTGTACCTAAAGCTTTAGATTAATCAATATGTCATGTTAGAATATGTAACTAGAGACACGTGATTGTTCCAAATTATTATAGTTAAAAATAATATCATTATGTGCTCACACTTCTAAGTGTTACCACACATTTGAAATTTTTGCATTTTTAGTTAATCGTGGATTAATTATGAATGAAAATATCCTCAAATTCAAAACAAAACTAAATACCACATTTATAGTTCTAGATAGAAACGACGAAATGTAAGCACATAACAAAATTATAGACTTCTAGAGTACCAAGCTATAACCAATTGTTTTGCTATAGATTTTAACATCACGGTATTATGTGACTTGTCTAATATTAGCTTTAATCCATATGTTGCTATTGTAATTTCTGATTTAATTTTATCGACTACCATTACCAAATTAAGTATGATAACGATGTTTGTCTCGATGATATGCATGTTGTAAGATGAATTGTAAGAAGGATCGTCGTTGGATACCCAAGTAAGATTGTAGAGATCTTTATCTTCTCTTGAATCCATTTTGTCATCAGCATGTATATCCCGATTTTGTAGTTGCTTGTCTGTCTTGGCTTCTTACGCTTCGTGCATTTTTGTCGCATGTTATTTAACATTTTTACTCTTTTCTCATAAGCTTGCCTTTTTAACTTTTCTTATCTTTCCATTTTATTCTATTTATCTTTCTCTCACACACACACATCAACACAGATCACTGTTACAGACGAATTGGACTTTGAAATTCAAAATTTGACACTTCACATTGTACACATGTACACCATACACTCGTGTAAATTGTAGTAGCGTGATGATTATATCATCATTTATAAGAGAAGAGGTCTGAAGTGGCCGGGGGTAATGTTTTATTTACATTTTTATTTCTAAGTTGGTCAAATCATTACGAATATTTAAAGTTTTTAAATTGATCATTAGTAAAAAAAAATATTTTTTATTTTTTTGAAGTGTAAAGGTCCAGAACTTCATTTGTAATTAATTTGACAGGTTCATGGGTGCACAGAGTCCTCCGATGATGACCAGCCCTCATGGCTACAGTGAAGCTCTCAAAAGGAACCTTCAGGTATGTTCTTTATGCGTATTCTCTAAACAAAAAGGAAAATACCGGAACCTTACAATAATAACATTTGCAAGATACACTGCAATGCAAGACCAATGTCCTCCATAATAGGCCAACAGCCCCTTTTTATAACTATACTCAAAATTTTATTTAAATTCTCTGCGAATCAGTAAAGCTGCGTGTAAAACCTAAGGAACCTAAGGTTTATATAACCTAAGGAAAGTAGCTAATCAGGCTACTGTGCTTACAGCGTATCACGCATATGTAACGTCCACTTTACGGTATGGAGTTATATTCTGGGGAAACTCCACAGATAGGGAAAGAGCGTTCAGAGCACAAAAGAAATGTCTTAGATCAGCATGTAATGAAAAATTTTTAGAGTCATGTAAACCCCTGTACATAAAACATCAAATATTAACTTTACCTTGCCTTTTCATCTATGAAGTAGCTATACACGTAAAACTTAACATCGGTCAATATACAAAACTTAATAGCATTAGACATCAAGGAGAAATATACGCAAAACCATTCAAAACGGCCTTACTTTCTAAAAGTGTTTTTGGAATTGCACCGAAATTGTACAATAAACTCCCAAAATCCATCTTATCAGACTGTAATAATTTACAACGTTTTAAGAACATTTTGCATGACTTTTTATCAAAAAAAGCCTATTACTCCATTCAAGAGTACCTCTGTGATACATTTTAACATATGAGACCGCTTTTGTTAACTAATAATGTACTTAAAAATATTGTATTCTGCATGACTTATGTATTAAGTAGTAATAAGTAGTTATAGTTATAAGTTTGACTGTTTGTACGCCTAATGGCAAGACCATGGTGATTCTATATTTTAATGTTCCATCATTGTATATACCCATGTTCTACAGACAATAAACGAATTATGAATTATGAATTATTATGAATTATGAAAACAACCACCTATTTTTTGTTTTATATGAAAATAATTTTACTGGGTCATTATCTGAGAATATGTCTGCGGTTGCGTGTAATTGTTTTTCATACATTTTGTATTGGTCGTGGCAATTAGACAGTAGACATATTTTTTTGAGAACCCTACTAACGTTTTTCATTATAAATTGTGTGAACTTAGTGACGTCCTTCACATAGAAGTTGATTAAAATTATATTTTTGTTGTAGGGTATGATGGAAGAATGCAACCTGTCATACATGTCGAGCGAGGATCACATGATGCAAGGGGCTGAAGAATATCCCTCCTCCCATGATGAGTACAGGTATGTTCTTTGCTTGAAGTAGTGCATTTACAAAGGCAACACTCAAGTTTCTTAGAAAGTCACCTAGAAATCAAAAATAGAGGCAACCTATATTTTCTGGGGTAGTCATTCAATTGTCTCTTGTATTTCAGGTTTACTGGCATTTTGAAAATTGTATGAACCGTAACAATATTTTAAGATCCAATCTCTTACCTACCCCTTATTCATAAAACTTTTTACGAGCCTGAATTAGTAAAATTATGTTTTATCACTTTCTTACAAATACATAAGTCAAAAATTATAGATAAAGACAAACGATTCATAGCGTATTCCGGCTTTTAACGCGTTAGTGAATAACGCCATAATTCTTTATCCTGCCCACTGTTATAGTGGTCCTTCGAGCCGGATATCAACCAGCAACCTAAAGGCTCTGATGTTGATATTTGCAGCCGGCCGTCCATGCTGAACGGCTACGGAAGCAGCAGTTCGCACGATGTGAAGGCCGAAGACCTGAGCGGGACCGACCAGGACATCAAACCCAACATATACGCGCTCAAGAATGAGCTGCAGGCTTCCGACTATTCTAACAAAGGTAACACTAGACTATAAAGTATGACTCACGCTACAAACGGTCCGGTCGGTCAACGGTCATCAGATAACAAAATACAAAAATAATACCAGTTCTACTTATACAAGTTAGATATGAGCGCCGCGCCGGCGCGCCGCCGCCGCCGACAAAATTTTCGCGCCGCCGCCGCCGACGCTGCGCTATCGGCGTGGCATCGGCGTGACCTTGGTAGTTACTACTACTTTCGGAATTAGTTAATATATTTTTAATCGAGTTTAGATCATTAACGGCGCCACTTCAAACAGTTTATAGGCATTCACAAGGTATTTTAGGCCCATATAATTCAAAAATATCGAAGGCAATTGCAAACTTATCTGTCTAGTAACCGCGCTACTAGTCTTGGGGAAACGAAATGATTTAATATCAATTTTAACATCAATATGCTTGTAATAAACATACTGATTTCCTTCCATTTTATTGTGGAACGTTCCACATTACAATTTATAGATTGTATATAATATACACTACACATATGTCAATCACAATTAAAAAATTAACTGTGATCAACTCTGGCTAACGTGAGACTCGAACCCACATCTTTGGATTACCGATTAACCGATCCAATGCTTAACTAATTTTGCCAGCTAACCATCCGTCATTTACCGCGAATTTAACCATTACAAGCATGGTTAAAAGTCTTTAAAAGGCATAAAAGGGGGTTAATTTTGAGATATTAAGCGTTTCCACGTCCAAATGTCCGGCCGTTGGCTTCGCACGGAAGGGCGTCGGAATCCGGTCTCAATTAAACTTGGCCACTGTTTAAATTTCAAGCTTTGCTCTCTCGCAGCTCAATCTTTGGCCTTGCATCGCTCGCATGGAATTAAGCCGCTATCTGAACCTGCAAATTTTTGGCCCTGTTTGGAGCTCAACTTTCGGCCTGTTTTAAAACGCTTGAGCATTGGTCCTTATCCGATCTTAGCTCCATTGCAGCTCGGCCTTTGGCGTCGCACGAATGCGCCCGCAGGAAAGCTCCAGATCTTTAACACTATGGCTTCAGTCTTTATCGGCCTGCGCCCTCGCTCTGCTCTCTTGCAGCTCGGCCTTGCACAGAAGCGCGCCGCAATCGGCGCTCCAGGCGTTCGGCCGTCAGCCAAGCTTACACTTGGCGTTCGATTCTTAGCTGTACCTGCAGCTCATCCTCTGGCCTCGCATTGGGAGGCGTCGAAATCAAGTCTTCGGTGTTACATGGAGCTCGGCGTTGGGCCTCACTTTTTGACATAAATCGGTTTTGTTGAATCGATATTGGTTAATGACGGAGCTCGATTTTCTTTGGACTGTCGACAAGACGTTTCCCTGATACAGTCATTTCGCAATTTTTAACTTAGCTCAAAAGATAAGGGCCTCGCTAAGATCTTACGGCCAGAGCCTCACCAAGATTAAGACCGCCTCTGATGCCGCGCGATACCGCCTATCCACAGTTTATACGATATCATTTTTTTTTCGTACCATTATTCAATAAATTATCATTGAAAATAAAAAATGCATTTATTTCATAACTTTCCTACAGCAAAAACATGTTTTTTCGGTAAAATTTTGGTTTGAATTCTTTTTTCATTCATCGAAGGTGTTTCAAGGCCACGCCGCCGATTCGCCGCCGCCGCCGACCAATTTTGACCGGCGCGCCGCCGCCGGCTAACTGCCTATCGGCGCTCATATCTAATACAAGTACGCGTACTTACGAGGATAGACATTCCTTATTTACCATTTTAACACCATTATAAACAAATTGAATTTTATTTGCAGACTACACAAACTCCACAAAGGAATCCTCAAGCAACCGCTCCGGCGAGACCAGCCCCTACGACGACTACCCGCGCCCCGAGGACCGGTACCGGCCCTCGGCCTCCCACATAAAGGACGAGGCCGAAAATCTCTCACTTAACGAACAGAGATCTGACAAGTAAAAGAAAAGGTTGACAAGTAGTAGTGACTGGACAATTTTGGTATCGGCTTTCGGCCTTACACGCAAAAGGTCGAGGCCTAAAACCTCAGAGAAATAAAAGTGAAGGTTGACAAGAACTAGTGATGGACAATTCTGGTTGCCGGCTGTTCTTGAAGCAATAATTAGGATGCCGGCTAGTGTTTAGAATTATTATCACAGTATGTAATACTTTATACTTACGGGTGTAGTTCTATTTCAAGTTAATAGCGGTCGAGTGTATGTGTTCATTGTTGGATTTTTATATTTAAAGATCTCGGGAGGTTTTATAAGTTAGAAAGTAACCAAATATTTTTTTGTTTTATTTTTAAACCGACCCGGTTTTAACGGGCTTTGAAGTATTATAGTTTATATTTTTTTCACCACTATGTTTTTACGTTTTTTAAGTTTCTAGGTAAGTTAATTGAGAAATTTGGTCCTCTATTTATAGGATAAGTGTTAGGAAATTTTAGACGAAACGAATTGCGCTAAATAATCAAAAAGTCAACGATAAAATAACCTTAAAAGGTCCATATCAATATTTAAAAATATTTAATCATTATTTGTAATATACAAATAATACGAACAATAAGTAGGTGTATTGGACTGTTTAGGAAAACGTAATGGTACATAAAGTTTTAATATTAACGCTTAGCGTTTTGGTTCATTATAAAAGCTTCTTTGCAATTTCCTTTTTTTTATTCATACGTCACCCTGTGTTTTACGACTTTACACAGGCCAACTATGAGAAACTAGTAAAACCTCCCCAACTATAGTCCAATACTGCAACTATGGGCTATGGGTGGCCGAATGGCTCAGGCACCTGCCGCGATAGCAGAGGACGCTGGTTCGATTCTAGCCTGGGGCACTGGAGGCCTTGGTCACTTTTTCTTAGTATATGACATTAAAGTTTATGGGCTACATGTTCAAAAGGAAATTAAGTATCAATACCAATGTTCCTTTTGGTTTATTCCGAGTTTTTCCTTCCATTTATAAACATACCTTGCCTTAGTGTAAGGCCTGAGTGGACGCTCGGAGCGGAGCGTTCGGCGGGGCGTGCAGCGTGGCGTCGGGCTCACAAGTAATTTGACCAGCGTGCACTAAGACCGCTCCTATACGCTTGCATTTGTTTAACATGCATGCCGCACGCCCGCCCCGCTGCACGCCCAACTCGAGCGTCCACTCAGGCCTTTTAGAACTACAAAAAATACAGTAAAATACACACCTAAACGAAAAAATTACAGTTCATTTTGACTATAGTTGGGAGGTTTTACGGCGAAAAAAGACGAATAATTTTTTTGGCGCTTGACGTCTGTATTTTACCGCCGATTTTCAGTAGTTAAATAGTTTTATTTCCTTATGCTTTTGCTCATCACTTTACGAAATATTGTTGTACCTAACGGAATTGATTTATAAAACGTTAATTTAAGGAAATGATCTGAAGTTTTATTTTTGTACCACGCGGTACATTTGTGCTTGCTTTATTCCAAGGAATTGTTTATTAGTTCATAGACTAAGAGCTAGGTTGTAAATATTTATCATGATTGTCATGAGTTGTAAATTGTTAAAAATGGTAATTCTAGACGAGTGTACACGTTTACTTATTAAATATATCTTAATATTGGATATTAAATCGTTCATGTTGTAGAAAATTTAGAAAAACCTTAGTAGTAAAAAAACAGTGTAATTCGACATTAATATTAGAATTTTGTTTCCGCTGTTGTGTTCTTGCATTTTATCTCTGATTTATTAAAAAAAATACTATTTATAAGAGTACTGAATTACTTATTTCTTCGTGTCTCTAAGGCTGCATTTATGCACACGCGGGGCGTTGAGCATAAAATTCGGTAATATGGGGTTGTATAGGAGCTTATGGACGCGATGCGTGAGCAATTTTTTTTAAACTTTCCGTGCCGCTTCTCGTGTATATAAATAAGGCCTAATGAGCGTTTGCATTTGAGATAATAACTTAAGTATGTATACTATAATTCAGTTCGAGCAATAACGCAAACTTTCAGTGAAAAATCATACTAAAGATACCTTCTCTAGTTATTTATAAATTCAAGAAGGGTTAAATCATATCACGGTTAAGTATGTATACCTACTTATAATAACTAGAGCTCTAATTCGATGTGTATGTAAAATGTATATTCCATTTTGCAATAACTTGAATAAGTAGTAAAAAAAGCAGGCACATTTAGAAACACATTTTGTTTGTATATTTTTATTCATTTTTTTGAGCAGTGAAGTACAAAAATACACTTTTTTATTTATGTTAAAAAGGGGGTATAGCACGGCTGTTTGACTTTAAGACACATACGTTAGTCGCTTTAGCAGTTGTGCTATGTATTTTTGACGCCAATACTCTATCTATTTATTGATATCATTGGAAATTATGAAAACAAAACTTATTGTTACAATATTTTTCAGCAATTCTGATTCTGTGGACATTTTTTATTTGTACAATTGTTCAGTACAAAAAATTACTAATTAAAATACTAAGTACTTAAATATCCAATATTTTTATTATAACAATTTTTAAGTATGCTCCACACCGGACTGATATAACGATGGCATAAAATGAGACAAAGGAAAAATAATTCTGACAAATTGTACATAAAATGTCCATGACTTAAGTACTGGCGTCAAAATGACACCCCCATTTTCTCGCAGGGATCGATATTTGTTGTTATTTATTAGACACAACATATGTGTCGTATCCAAGCAAATGGTCCCACTTTTTCGCTTGCCATAAGACACACGCGCAGACAGGCAGGAACAGACAGGCTATTAGTTTAAAGATATAAGCAAATCTCGTTCTTTTGATAAGTGACAAAGTGGGGCCTTTGACTAGACTTTGACACATATAATAAATTGAGAATAAACACATCGCTGATTTAAAAAAAATGTAAATTAAAATATTTTTATTTTTTTTTATGAATGTTTATTTGTGTCAAACAAGCGTATATATAGGTGTTACATTTTTGTGTTTGTACGATACTTGTTTTGCCATGACTGGCGTACAAATATTGTTTTTATACTAACTAAATTGACTATGTACAAGAATAAACCGAAACTTATAGACTACGATTCTAATTTTAATTTTATGCAATTATATACAATAATGATTATCCAATTCGATTTTATAAAATTAATGAATAAACTATAGTACAATTGACAAAAATCTAACATTACAATTTACATTTGTTTATAAATTCATCGACAGAATAATAACAATGTTCAATTAAATAATTAAATAATTTCTTCTTAAAAATATTAAAAGACATTTCTTTAAATGTGTCTGAGAGAATATTGAATATCTTAATAGCCATACCGTATGAATTTTGTCGTGATAACGCTAGATTAGTTTTCGGTAAGTTTAACTTAATCCTATGTGTCCCTCTTTTAGAGTTAGTGACTCTTACATCAAACAGTTCCATATTTTTCTTTACAAAGATACACATTTCAAACACATATAAACATGGAAAAACCCGTTTCATAATTTTCTCGGTTGTGATCCGTGTATACAAATAATTACCTTTTTTACATTATTTTTATATTCGTATTACATTTATCTAATTATTGACAGCAGGGTATTTTTTTATTACACTCTCTCCCTATTTTTGAGTTTTGTATGTGTGATTCTCAATTTATCCCAAGTACCTAAACACCGGCCGTGCAGGCCTAGCATACATTAAATTTATTGATCATTGTAAATTATACTTAATTAGTGTTGTATTAAACGAAATCATTACAATTATTTCATTTGTTTTATTTAAGTGTAAAAAACACAAAATAATCCTAAAACAAAATTTTGCTAGTGCTAAAATAGCCAAGTAATTAAAAAAGTCCTAGTTCCAGTTTGAGCCTACTTCGCGCTTTACAAATCAAAAAAACATGAACATAAAATATAATATTATGGCATAATTTCAGACATGGAACTTCAGGCAAAAACGAGTGATTGACAAAACAAAATATCGACATGTTTGTTATCGATTATTTATTTATTATCGATGACATTACGAAATACAGGGCATGTCGTATCTTCTTTGTTATTAGAAGTATTTTTTAAAGATTTTAGCACACTACAGCTTTCGTTTTACATTTACGTACTTAACGTAATATAATAAGGACAATATGTATCGACTTGGAACTGATTTGCATTCTTGAGACATCTAGGAACTTGAAAGTTAGCGCATTATGTGTTAGCGCCACAGACAAGACATCCTCTAGACTGAGCATAGTAACGCTACCCCCTCTGCCACTTATACGGTAGTTTTACTCCATCTTCGAGTCAATCCCGTGCCGTGATTGGTCCGTGTCTTTGAACGGACCAATCACAGCACGGGATTCGCTCACCTCGTCCCCCCGCACCCCCGTATTTTTGGCAGCATCGGTTTCATGAAATAATTGCTCTAAACTCAGTCTAGAGGATTCCTAGTCTATGGTTAGCGCTCTTCTGTTTATTAATCTACTTATTAGACTAAACGATGTTTCGTTTTTTAAAGAACCCGTTTATGCCATAAAAAGTTTTCTGTCTGGATATTGAAGAAAAATTCGCAAAATTATGAAAACAACATACATATTGATGTACATACCAAATAGCAAGTTAAACAAAAAATTGCATGAAATATATATCCTGAAAGCATGAGCGGATATGACGGATGTCGTCTTATGATAAAACGGTTGCAAAGCGCATGCGCAACAAATGTCGCACTGACTCATTTGATTGGCTATAATGCCAAAATAAGAAAGAATGACAACTAACTGACTTAGGGCCACTTGCACCATCCTACTAACCTGGGGTTAAGCGGTTAAACCGTTAACCCAGTGTTAAATTGTACTGGTAACCATGGTAACTCCAGGTTTAACCGGTTAACCCCGGGTTAATGGAATGGTACAAGTGACCCTTACATGGTCAAGATGGGTATTTAAAGTTATACTCTAATATAATGACAGGTTTTAATAATTTGGATGTTTTTATGTTATTAAAAATTCAGAATAGGCTACATGACTAATTTTTTTTTATGGTATCAATCGATCGGGTTTGTTTTTAGGATCAAATGTCTATATGGGACCCATTGCATTAAAGTAACACAAAAGTCAGAAATTGTAGTCAAAGTCCGACAGTCGCACTTCACTCGCGAAACGCCCTATACAAAACGGCCAGAGGCCGTGACGTCATCGCCCACGTTGTAGTATGGACAAAACAAGAAAATTGCGTTTTTGTCGGTGAAATATTGCGTTTATGTATATAGTTGCTATACAATATTTTTTTTTGGTGAAATGTAAGGAATCGAATGGTATCCTTACTTTTATCGTTTTTGGAAGTTAAAAAAAACTTAAATTTTGAAACTTTCAGGTCCTGTATTTTTGTAATTTTTCAATATTCTATTTTAATATCCATTTTATTGTGATAAATTGCTCGTTTGTTATCTATTTTACTAGATTTTGTTATAAAATTCAACATGTGTCAACATCCCTATTATGAGCTCTTTCGATCCTATTAGGAGAAAAAAATCTCCCAAAATGCCCATACATTTTTCGTCCTTTCTATTCCGTTACCGCCATACAAAGTCTATGAAAAACGGTAACAGAATAGAAATAAAAATATACGGACGCTTTTCTCTCATATTAGGATCGAAAGAGCTCTCGTGATTGAAGTCCAAAATATGTTTACCCTTATGTATTCGGTGTATCGTTTAGTATATACGGATTAAACGAAGGCTAAAGCTAGAGAACCATAAAAGCTACTGATTTGACCCCCATGTATTTATAAAAAATATAAAAATAAAAATAAAATAAAATAAAATGCATTTATTTCAGACTTATTAAACTAGTGTCCATAGTTCGTAACTCCCCTTAACATATCAATTCAGTAAATCAGTAGACCATATAAAAGGGATATTTTATATTATCATTTTTTAGGGTTCCGTATCCAAAGGGTAAAAACGGGACCCTATTATTAAGATTCCGCTGTCCGTCCGTCCGTCCGTCTGTCACCAGGCTGTATCTCACGAACCGTGATAGCTACACAGTTGAAATTTTCACAGATGATGTATTTCTGTTGCCGCTATAACAACAAATACTAAAAACAGAATAAAATAAAGATTTAAGTGGGGCTCCCATACAACAAACGTGATTTTTGACCGAAGTTAAGCAACGTCGGGCGGGGTCAGTACTTGGATGGGTGACCGTTTTTTGCTTGTTTATTTTTGCTTGTTTTGCTCTATTTTTTGTTGATGGTGCGGAACCCTCCGTGCGCGAGTGGTTTTTGTTTTTTGTTAACAAAGTTTTTTTGTTAGGTACTTCGGCCTCCTTTAGAAAGTGACTTGAAAAGGGATAGCTGTAAATTGCAATAAGGCATATGCGTAAAAGGAAGATTTCGCTAAACATAAAAAAATGACTTATTTAGCGAACTCAAAACGATTCCGGCCGACTGACACAGACACTGTCACATTTATTTCGAGACGAGCAATACGCTCCAAAAATGCACGTTCTAGGATGTCTAAATCTAAACCAAAAAAACAATTCTCACGTGGTTCATATGGCAACAATCACGATCATTGCCATGTGTTGCCATTACTCATCTCTCAATACAAAAAATCATAAAAACAACTCGAAAAAAACAACATAAAAACGCATTTGAAAATACTAAATTAAACCCCTAACTTACCATTTCGAATCGAACGACACTTTCGGGTAAAAAAAGGAATTTAACCCATTCCTAGACATGTGTTGGTTTTTTGTACGAGTTCAGTAACCAGATCTGGATTAAAAATACGGTTATTTTAGGTTTTTTGTCGGTTCAGCGGTTTTAGTTGAGGGCGAGAAGAGTTATAATTAAGAGCCACATGTCAGTGCGTTCGTAGGGATGGGAAAACGCAATAGCAGGTGTTATTTTTATATGATTTGAAGTTTTGCAGCAATTTAGCAATAAAAAAAAATACAATCAATTCAATTTTAGGTTTTAATTTATACCAATTCAATCAATTCAATTATAGATTTTAATTCAATAGACGACACTGTTATGATTGCGTTGAGTTTGGTAGGCCTATAATCAAAGTAATTAAAAGGTGATAAATAATTTATACCTATATATTAAGATCTGAAACTTAAGTCACTAAAAAAACTGACCAAGCTCTCAAGTGATTCATGAAGAAAATGATTAGGTTATGGCTAGATTATAATGTTTCAATTTAAGTTATGATTTCACAATATAGGTACTAAAACAGTGTCTAAAATTCCTAAACACACATTAAAATCTATCTTTTTCATCGTTGTGTTATCTGTATCAGTGTACAATTGCTAAAATAAGTAGCCTACTTTATAGGCAGAGTCCGAGAGTGGTGAAATGTATGGGGTCCAATACATTCTGCGACTCTTCTCTTTCCGCACTGACTCCAAGACCTACGGTCCTCCATATAAACGAGCGACAATATTCTCGGGATGGGTGTAATCGACATTATTATATTACCATTAAATATTTTATCGATATCGATGCTCGTAGGTACGTTTTGGGCACATCACTATTGCACTTGCTGCCATCATAAATCAAGCTAGCGGTGTCACGTCGATGATATTACCAGAATGCCACGTTATCTGCCTTCACTACTTATGCACTGCTATATTTTTAATTATGAATTAATTCATTAGCTTTTTTAAATCTTTAATTTATTTTAGCCATTTTTATTGACGATAATAGCTCTATTAGACTTCAATGCTTTAATCTAAAACAATTTTTTGAAAGCAGGTAGAACGCCTACCTGTGATCAATTGTACTTAAAATATTTATAGGTTTTAAAAAATAAGTTTTTTTCCAAAAATTTATTTTTTGTTGCAAGCTGACTCTACTTTAGTAAATTCCTTTCAATAGGCAACTAATACTCGTTGAGACTATTCCAACAAACCCAAACAAAGGCTATGATGTTTTATCACAAAGCTAAAGCTCCCATGCCAACCTCCTGTCTCCATCATCAGATAAGCGTTTTTTTGACTGATGTCAACGTAACGCCTAATTTACGGAGGAAAATGGGAAATTCTTGCTACAGCGTTGCAGCATCTACTCGACGCCCGAATTAAGGGTCACCGTAACATATATGGACGCCTGCAACTTCAAGGCAGTACTTCAACTGAAATACTTTTTTGACGAACGCCAAATTAACCTACAGTAGCCCCTCAACTTGGTGAAATGTTACCGCTCAAAATGTAGAAAAGTACTTTTCCTACACATGTTAGTCAAAGAAAGCGTTCAATAATTTGTATACAAAACAAACTTCAATATCTTCATATCGACTTATTATACTTAATTTATACCTATATATTAAGATCTGAAACTTAAGTCACTAAAAAAACTGACCAAGCTCTCAAGTGATTCATGAAGAAAATGATTAGGTTATGGCTAGATTATAATGTTTCAATTTAAGTTATGATTTCACAA
Organism: Cydia amplana; assembly: GCF_948474715.1. Lineage (NCBI taxonomy): Eukaryota > Metazoa > Arthropoda > Insecta > Lepidoptera > Tortricidae > Cydia > Cydia amplana. The sequence continues at coordinate 11,343,234 of NC_086090.1, forward strand.
TATAGGTACTAAAACAGTGTCTAAAATTCCTAAACACACATTAAAATCTATCTTTTTCATCGTTGTGTTATCTGTATCAGTGTACAATTGCTAAAATAAGTAGCCTACTTTATAGGCAGAGTCCGAGAAGAGTGGTGAAATGTATGGGGTCCAATACATTCTGCGACTCTTCTTATTGAAAAAGGCCAGGGTGGACCGACACAGCTTCCGCGTGAGAGTCGATGTGCTGCACTTTTAGGCTGGACTGGAGGAATCTTCAAAATAAACTGCACTTTAGTTTCCACAAATAAGGAGCTTTTATTACAATAATAAACGCACCTTTCGCAGGTCAAGATGGCCTTAATTATAATTAATATAAAAATTGTATCGCGCACAACAGTATTCGGGATGGCGGACATTGGAGAAGAGAGAGATAGCAATCGAAAGAAGGTTACGGATATAGTATCAAGTGACGTTAGCTGTCACTGTCATGCGTTTTGTTACATGCTTAGATTATATATTCAATACTTCCCCTTAAGCATATAACAACAAAATTATCCCTTAAGTATAGATATGTTAGGTACATAAAGACACTTAAAACTATACCTTATGGATACTTATTTCTGACGTGGAGTTCATGCATAAATTCGACATGCTTACATTTACTCAGTGGCTTGGTAAGGACATCTGCAAACATTTTTTCAGTATTTAAATATTTTATAACAATAAAATTTGTCTCTACCAGGTCTTTAATGAAATGATACCTAATATCTATGTGTTTGGTGCGCTTGTGACAATATTCTTTGCTTGCTAACAATTTATGCGCACTTTGGTTGTCATTATACACCAAAATAGAATGTAACTTTAACTCTGTAAAAATTTCAGACAGAAAGTTTCTTACAAAACATAGATCCTTCGTTACATCACATAGAGCTAGGTACTCACTTTCACAGCTCGATAGAGCAATACATTTCTGTTTTCTGGCCTCCCAGTGAACAATGTTTCCGCCAAGTTTGATAGCAAAACCTGTATATGACCTGCGGTCATTATGATCATTGGCAAAATCTGCATCGGCATATGCACTTAAATTCAATTGGCTACTTTTTACAAACAGTAAACTATAATCAATTGTACCTGCTAAATACCTTAAAATTCTTTTGGCAGCTAACCAATGAGTTAAGCCAAAACAGTTATTATATTGGCTCAACTGACTACACGCATAGGCTATGTCAGGTCTTGTGCAGACAGAAAGATACATTAAACATCCTAACAATTGTCTGTAATTGTAAGTTTCATCATTCAATGGTTTATCAGAATTACACAACTTTAAACCTGTCTGCATGGGAGTTGAAACGGGTTTGCATTCTGACATACCAAACCTTTGAAGTACCTTTTTAATATAAACAGACTGATCCAACTTAAGGATGCCTTTCTGTCTGTCTCGAGTTACTCTTATACCTAGATAATTCTGTATAGGACCTAAGTTTTTAATACTGAACTCACTTTCTAACAACTTTAATAAACTTTTAATTTGTGAGCTGTCTTTTCTATACAGAATATAAAAGTCATCTACATACAACGCAATGACTATGAACTCCTTGTCAGACTTAAAATAATAAACACATGGCTCGCATTTACTTTGCTTAAAATTGTTTTTAGTTAATAAATCGTGAACTTTACAATACCACATTCTACTGGCTTGTTTAAGGCCGTAGATGCTCCTTTGTAACAGGCACACTTTGTCTTTATTTGTATCATCATGGAAACCCTCTGGTTGTTCCATGTATATGGTTTCGTTAAGTTCACCATTTAAGAAAGCCGTGTTTACATCTATATGATCTATATTGAGATCATACTCGTTAGCTAGAGAAAACAAAAGACGCATTGTAGAGTGACGTACAACTGGGGAGAAAGTATCAGTGTAGTCGATACCATACTTCTGTGTAAACCCCCTCGCGACTAAACGAGCTTTATATTTTTGAAAATTGCCTGAAGAGTCACATTTGACTCGGTAAACCCACTTACATTTAATTACATTTCTATTCTTGGGCCTATCCACAAGCTTCCAGACATTATTATTTATTAAAGAGTCGTACTCACTTTTCATTGAGTTTAACCACTCGTCGTGATGACGGCTGGCCATTGCCTCATCATAAGACTGTGGTTCGTCTTCAAGTACAGTTTGAGCGAGCATAGATAAATCATAATCCTCATACCGTTTAGGAGGAACTGCCCTAGTACTACGTACGGGCCTGGACTCCGCAGCTAACCCTTCGCCTCTAGATGAAGCCGCGCGAGGTGACGTTACAGGCTCTTCACCCGCTGCACCCGCCGAGCAGTCATCGGAGGACTCCTGGTCGCTGCCGGTTCTCCATTCATCTGTAAAATCAGACCGATTACCCTCATCACTCAAAAACTGACTATTATTATTTTCGCTAACATTTTCATTACTTTTATTTAATTCATTATTTTCCATGACCTCATTTGAAATGTCATCATTAAAATTTGAATTATTTAATTCATTATTCTGTAATCCATGAATAAAATTATCATTATCAACATTCAAATTATTATTGGAATGTATATTCAATTCATTATTATGTAAATTAATCATACCATTAATATCATAGCTATTACTATCAGGTACATTGTTTGAATGTTGTGGAGTAAAAAACTTATCCTCCAAAAATTTCACATCACGAGATAAAATGACTTTCCTAGGATCTGAGGGATCTGCCAGCCTATAACCCTTTGTGGTCTCAGAATAACCCACAAAAATGTATTCTTTACTCCTAGCATCTAGCTTCTTGCGCTTGACACTTGGAATCAGAGCATAAGCCTTGCAACCAAAAACCCTGAGGTGACTAAGGTCCACCTTGGACCCGGTCCACACTTCCTCAGGTATACGGCCATTCAATGCAACAGTGGGAGATCTGTTTTTCACATAAGTCGCTACCATTAGCGCTTCTCCCCAAAAACATTGACCTAGGCCTGCCTCTTGCAACATACACCTTACTTTATTGAACAAAGTTAAATTTAATCTCTCCGCCACGGAGTTCTGTTCGGGGCAGTAAGGAACAGTTAGCTGGTGAGCAATCCCTTCTTTCTTTAAATAACTAGAAAGTCTACTATTTACATACTCCTTCCCATTGTCCGAACGTAAACAAAGAATAGATAAACCTGTCTGCTTTTCTACAAAATTTTTAAAGTGAATAAAATGGTCACATACCTCTGATTTATGTTTCATTAAATAACAGTAGGATTTCCTCGAGTAGTCATCTGTGAAGGTGACAGCAAAGTTGGCACCACCCAAGCTGCTCACTGGCATAGGACCAACCACATCGGAGTGTACTAGCTCCAAGGGTCTAGATGCACGCGTTCCACCACCTTTGGGAAATGGAGTCTTGACCATCTTCCCCTTAAGGCATGGTACACACTGTTCAAGTGTTTCGCCATCCTGAAACATAACACTGCATGCAAGTCTATCCCTAAGGGCGTACATACCTCCAGAGCTGATATGACAAAGCCTAGAGTGCCATCGAGACATATCAGACCGCTGAGCAACAACTGTGGCACTCGGTGATTCCTGCCTATCCTGCAGGAACAAAGAGTGCTCCTGTTTGTGCATTTCTTTGCTAGACTCATTTAATTTATAGATACCATTTACCTCACTTGCAGAGCAAACTAAATTATCATTCTTGTCATATGCAAAACATCCTCCCGAGTTAAACATCACCCTATCACATCCCGATTTTAAGAGTTTACTGACTGATATTAAATTACATGACAGTTGGGGCACATATAAAGTATTATTTAAAGTAAGTACCTTATCGAATGTCCTTAGTTTTACATCGCCGGTGCCTTCACACAGCACTTTGCTATTATTAGCCACAGCCACTGAAGATTGTCCTTTCTTTATAGAATTAAAACAGTTTTTATCATTAAATAAATGGCAGCTCGATCCGGAATCTATGTAAACGTCTTGCTGGGAAACCAGGAACGCGGCTGGCATGGGATCCTCCTTCTGCTTCTTATCTCTTCTCAGTTTGAAGCACTTGGATTTGACGTGGCCCTCCTTATGACAGTAAGCACACGTAAACTTCTTCTTTGCTTTGAACTGTACTTTGGAAACAAAAGCAGTCTCAGATGAACATGTCGCTAGCTTCCTGGACTCTTCCTGCATCAGCCTGGCTCGTACAAACTCACTAGATATAGTCGACGTTAGGCAGGCTGTAGACATATTTGATACAAGGGAATCAAACTCTTGAGGTAACCCGCTTAAAAGCAGTTCTGCCACTTCACTATCTTCTATAGTTTTGCCGATATCAGCAAGTTGCTGTACTAATTTCATAGTATGGTCGATATACGCGTTCATACCGGCGTGATCGGCGTAGCTGGCCTTGTGTACTTCACGTAGCAAAACAATTCGACGATAAAGCCCTCTGTCTTCGAATATATTTCTAAGATTTTCCCAAGCTTGCTTGGCACTGGTGCAACTGGTAATATACTGATATAGCGATGGGTGCAGACTAAGTGCAATGCGCGCCAGCGCACGTTGATCGCGCGCAGCGTCCGTCACGACTACACTGGTCACACAGTCCCATAAACCTTCCAAAATCAATGCCATTTTAATGGCGAACTTCCAAGAGCAGAAATTAACTTGGCCTTGTAGTTTTTCCATGTTTTGGTGCACAAAAGTTGCCGAACTTGTTGTGGAAACAGCCGAAGCAGCGGGCGGCGGCGCCATATTGGCCGCGCCGGGTCCGTTTTCTGCTGGCACATCATTGTCGCCTTCAGCCATTCTTTAAGGTAGATAGAGTAGTGGGCGCGATATTCTAGTCCTCCAATCGCCACCGGTTCTAATCTGGGCGCAGAACCTATTGAAAAAGGCCAGGGTGGACCGACACAGCTTCCGCGTGAGAGTCGATGTGCTGCACTTTTAGGCTGGACTGGAGGAATCTTCAAAATAAACTGCACTTTAGTTTCCACAAATAAGGAGCTTTTATTACAATAATAAACGCACCTTTCGCAGGTCAAGATGGCCTTAATTATAATTAATATAAAAATTGTATCGCGCACAACAGTATTCGGGATGGCGGACATTGGAGAAGAGAGAGATAGCAATCGAAAGAAGGTTACGGATATAGTATCAAGTGACGTTAGCTGTCACTGTCATGCGTTTTGTTACATGCTTAGATTATATATTCAATACTTCTCTTTCCGCACTGACTCCAAGACCTACGGTCCTCCATATAAACGAGCGACAATATTCTCGGGATGGGTGTAATCGACATTATTATATTACCATTAAATATTTTATCGATATCGATGCTCGTAGGTACGTTTTGGGCACATCACTATTGCACTTGCTGCCATCATAAATCAAGCTAGCGGTGTCACGTCGATGATATTACCAGAATGCCACGTTATCTGCCTTCACTACTTATGCACTGCTATATTTTTAATTATGAATTAATTCATTAGCTTTTTTAAATCTTTAATTTATTTTAGCCATTTTTATTGACGATAATAGCTCTATTAGACTTCAATGCTTTAATCTAAAACAATTTTTTGAAAGCAGGTAGAACGCCTACCTGTGATCAATTGTACTTAAAATATTTATAGGTTTTAAAAAATAAGTTTTTTTCCAAAAATTTATTTTTTGTTGCAAGCTGACTCTACTTTAGTAAATTCCTTTCAATAGGCAACTAATACTCGTTGAGACTATTCCAACAAACCCAAACAAAGGCTATGATGTTTTATCACAAAGCTAAAGCTCCCATGCCAACCTCCTGTCTCCATCATCAGATAAGCGTTTTTTTGACTGATGTCAACGTAACGCCTAATTTACGGAGGAAAATGGGAAATTCTTGCTACAGCGTTGCAGCATCTACTCGACGCCCGAATTAAGGGTCACCGTAACATATATGGACGCCTGCAACTTCAAGGCAGTACTTCAACTGAAATACTTTTTTGACGAACGCCAAATTAACCTACAGTAGCCCCTCAACTTGGTGAAATGTTACCGCTCAAAATGTAGAAAAGTACTTTTCCTACACATGTTAGTCAAAGAAAGCGTTCAATAATTTGTATACAAAACAAACTTCAATATCTTCATATCGACTTTATCTAAACAAACCATCTTTAAAGCGCATTCGTAAACAATTAAAAAAGATGTAGTGCTCAAAGGGGTTTATTTTTAAATATTTTTTCTGCCACGAGTTGGGCGTGCGCACAATTACTTGTATTTATTTCTGTAGGGACATGTGCTGTATTGCCTATGAGGCATCAACTGCGGGCCGCTATAAGACAATTACTGGAAATTTAGTATATCGACGTTAAAAAATAATCAAGGAAAAATATCACACACAGATAGAGTTACTTCCGCATTTATCTTTAACTTTTAAACAAGCAATTCTTGTATATTTCTATATATGTATATTTCGGGGATCTCGGAAACGGCTGTAACGATTTCGATGAAATTTGCTATACGGGAGTTTTCGGGGGCGAAAAATCGATCTAGCTAGGTCTTATCTCTGGGAAAACGAGCATTTTCGAGTTTTTATATGTTTTCCGAGCGAAGCTCGGTCACCCAGATATTATATAATAAATATACAATACCTATCATATTTCGGAAATAATATCCCATATTTTGGCAGAGTGCCCTAGATATGACTACGAGCGCCTGGAGTGCGAACACGGTATGGGTAGAAAAATTACTGGAGGTAACCTATGGGAATTGATCGAGAGCGATGACACCCGACACACATTTATGAGGTACGCTAGGAGGATCATGATAAGAGTCGCAAAAGCAAACGGCTCTAAAGCAAAATAGGAATCTTTTAATAAGGTTAAATAACACAAGGGTCAATTAACAAGAGATCGATAAAACAAAACGTAGTAAAATCAATATACCTGTAGAGAAATGTTTAATGGTGGAGTGGTTTTCGACGCCTTAAGGCGTAAAAATATTGTATAGTGGCCAGCATAGTGGTATTTTATGCTTACGGTAATTAATGCATTGTACTAATTGTAGTTTCTAAACAAAATAAATAGTAAATTCAGGTTGGCCAATTAAAGTAATTCTTACTTACCTAGTGGTAGTGTTATTATAGACCATCTGTAAATATTGGGAAGGCGACCGAAGTCGATTAAAAACCTAACACACTAATAAATACAGTAGTACTCAAAGAGATATTAAAGAGTTAACAAAAGATTGTAAAATTGGCTTATTTCAGAACGATGGTGTGCGAGGCATGCAAGGGGGAGTTCGAGGAGCTGAGGAGGCTCGCGGCGGTTGTTATGGAAGACCAACAAGCCGAGATTGACTCTCTGCAGCGATTAAATATATCGCAGCGAGAGTTAATCCGAAATCTGCTTGGGGCGGGAGGTCAGAGGAGCAGCCCACCCCCAATACTCCCCCAACTGATGCCCCCCCCCCCCCCGGCAGAGGAACAGGAGGAACAAGATAGAGATCCCGAGCTGGAGCGAAGAGCACCGAATGGGGTGGAGCGTGCCACGCCGGCTCCGGGATCGAGCGACGGGGAACAACTGCAGGAACAAGAAACCGAATCGGAGGAGGAGGACGAGGCACACCAGGGGGAAAACAACCGAGAAGGAATGCGAGTAGCTATACCGCTGGAACTGATCGGACGCGCAGGGGAACCGCTCGCGGAGCTGGAGTCGGACGACTCCACCTCGTCCTCCTCGTCGTCCTCTTCCTCCTCCTCCTCCTCTGCGTCTTCTGCGCCTCCGCCGCCGCCCTCTGGAGGCGCAGGCGTGGCCGCATCCGGCCAAAGCGTGGCTGGCTCCCCTTCCACCAGAGAAGGAGAGACTCAGCCAGCACCGGAGCTCACGGATGAGCTTTCCGAGAGGAAACGGATCTAAAGATTTCGATGAGATTTGCTATATGGGGGTTTTCGGGGGCGTAAAATCGATCTAGCTAGGTCTTACCTCTGGGAAACGCGCATTTTTGAGTTTTTATATGTTCTACTAGATATTAATATTAGTAGGGATAGGGTATAGGGCATTATAGGTTAGTTATACATACAATTAAAATTTAAAGTACCAATAGTTCAAAAATCGCTCCAGTTTCTAAAACACAGCGGGCCGCAGTTGGTGTCATGCGGTGCGCACGAGTGTTAATTCGGTGTACCACCGCGATGATCACTGGTTCTCAAACTTTAACTTTCTCTGCATAGTTCTATGTAGTTGTATTGAGTAAGGTCATCAGAACTCCAGAGGATGATAATTAGGATAATCTATGCTTTTTATAAATACGAAACTTTAAATTGTGACATGTACGCTTCAGTCGTGAACTATTTTTCTGAAAGCTAGTTGGAACTCATTTTAACTGAAGAAATTTGTACAATAGGGATGTTGACAATTTTTTGGAACTGGTTTCATTTTGTAGATAGACACGTAATTATTACGGAAAAAAATATAAAAAAAAAATTCATTAATTTTGAATAAAAAAACATGTATAATAAGTTTCGTGTTTAAATTTCGCGCCTAAACGCTCCAAACTGTCACGTGACCTTGATGACGTAACGGCGTTTTAAACAAACTGCTGTCAGTCATTTTTTTAAATTCTTTATATGGCAACTGTCAATTTTTTTTTTAAGCCTTAACACACTACCACATCGGACAGCGACCTTCTTTCTCGCTCTAACTTATAGCTGCGTCCTTAACGCACCACCTTACAGACTATCGATTCGTGCGCCGCACCGCACCAAGATCGCGTTTCGCGTACGATAATCTCTAGACACAGGTTTTATAACTTGTCTTTGGTGATTCCACTGTGATTACGTCACGCGCTCCGATTGGCGTTTGCAGTCACGTGATACTGGGCATTATTTTAAATACTTTTGATTATTTTTAATTAATTTATTACGCATATTTACACTTGCAAAATATGATTTTCCGCGTTCTAATATTCCCTGCTATGGTAAAAACATAACATGTTATATATTCGCGATTCATGTCAACATCCCTATTATATTGTTTACTGTGATAGTAACTCATATGTGTCTGATACGATATAAGTTTGTCCCACTAAACTAACAGTAAGGTATTTTGTACATAAATATGGTGTTGTATAAATTAATAGGTACCTCGTGCTGATGCAAAAATATTCTTCAGGATATATGAAAATGTGGATCATGTCTCGAATATCAAATTATTTCACGGTCCTTACACTATCTTACACTATTAATTGTCAATACCTGTCCCACGATAATTACAACTTAAAAAGAATGAGTAAAATGTATACATTACTCGAATCAATAATTATTAGGTATACATACTTTTTTATAAACAGAAGAACATTACAATGTAAACACAATTACACAACTATTTCAAAAACTATAAAATAAATTAAAGAATGTTTGTTAAATTAAATCTTGAAGTTTGAGCACCATTGCGGATAGGACAAGTGTAAGCATTTCATGCTCATCTTGTGGCCTAGATAAACTATTCTGTTAATAAATCATTAGCCATCATCGGTAGGTATACTAGCAACATGTTAGTTTTCGAAGAATACTACTTACTATATAGAGAGATAGATAGATAGATAATAGTTTATTCATCACACATAATGTAGGTACACAATATCTATACTACTAACAAATGCGACTAGTCAAAAATTAATTAATTAATTATGTATTATGTATTATTTATTATTTATTATGTATTAAACTAAGGTGCATTCATGACATTTACAGTTCATTAAATTCTTTTATGCTATACAAAGTCTTTGTTAATAATAGGTCTTTCACTTGAGCACGAAACACTGTCAATCTTGATTCCTTTTTGAGATGTTCAGGTAATTTATTATATAGTTTCCGACCAATAACTCCGGGCATTTTTTTTTTGACATCGCTATATATTGGAGTTTTATTTTAAATAATACTACATTGTAGTAAAATATAGTAAGTTTTTAAAGAGTTAGGATTGGATATGATCAACTAAAGAATGAATGAATCAATATTTTAATAAAATTACAAGGAACAAACTAAATTTTAACTTTTTTATTTAGGAAAAATTGAAAACAATAGAGAAAATAAAAACCGTTTTTCGCGCTCCACGAAGGCCAGAAAAGTATTTTTAGAAACATCTTTTTATTTCTATAAAATTTGTTGATTGGTAATCATGAAGTAAGTAAGGACAAATCAGAAAGTTCCTAGACCTAGGAAGTAGATATGAAAGTGACTTACATTTTTTTATTTTAATTTAAAGTAGACATTAGAACGTGGCTTACGGAGATTTGCGATGGCTAAAACCCGTTTGCATTTCTTCCGTTTTTAGTTCAGTTTTGTTTTTTATTTATTCACTGTGACAAGGAACGAAATGAGGAAAAATTAAATTCCTTGACCTATACAGGTTGTACAGTCAATAAAACATTGACATACGGGGCTGGACCTTTATAACCAAATGGAGACGCCTTGCCTGTAATTTTCTGTACAAAACAGTCTGCCGATTTTTGCGGGGGAGTGGCACGTCAAATGTATACGTAACGTAAAAATAGCCATGTCAGATAAACGTCAGTCCATACATTGTGTATGACATGGCTACTTCGTTTGGTTAATACTCTAAGGGCTAGACCCACGACCCCCTGAAACATGAAACACTCTGCTACCGCAGTAAGGTGATCATCGGTTAAAACACAAATAAATTAACCGCTTCTAAGTAATGTGTGTTATTGTAATAATGCATCAAACAAACACAACATTTCAAACAATAAAGAGCTTTACTTATGAGGAAAAACGAGTCGCTTAAGTCTTTTTGCCATGAAGAACTTCTGGAAAGTTTAAACCGTAAAAGCAAAATTACCCATAACATTATAGACCGTAATGCTATTATAATACGGATGTTTAACTATTATAATACGGGCGTTTAAATTTATACGTTTTTCAACTTTATCTTAATGATATAGAGTGTAAAATAGTACAACCATGAAAATAAAATGCTGCCAATATGATCGCGCGCATTACGAGTTACGATTACTTTAAAGTTCAAAATAAAAAGGACGTAAATGTGGTAACTTTCTTATATAAACTCGTCCTTTTGATCGAGATAAATAGTTATTTCATTTTGTAAGCATTTATATTTGTCTTAGTTTAATCCTTGCGGCACACATTGTTCAAGGATGAAATGAAAGCTATTTTTGCGATGTAAGATGGCTTTTTAAAAATAGTTTCTTCTTATAAAATATGAGTAAATTTTGCACGAACAATCTTGAATTTTGTGTCACACTTGTGAATGTTATTACATTTTATCCGACTACCGAGGCTGGTGAGATGTGTTAGGTATGTCATTTTTTAAGCAGGCAGGCTGACAGGCGACATTACAGAGACAAAGATATAATTTAAAAGCCTAGTTATACGTGATTAGCCCTTTGAACGCTTTACGTGAAAAACAAAAACGTCACTCACACGCCAAGGTTACGGGCGCAAGTGAGTTAATGCTGACTTGAAAGTGTAAAAAGGTTACTTTGGCAGCTTACGCCATAACACTTAAGCAGGAGTTTTTGCCATTCAAAAGGTAAAGGGAGCTTAAGTAATAAATAATGTGTAAATAGTTATTTACGATACAAGTGCGGAAAAGAGGAAATTCGAAACGAGTGGCGATAAATTAAAACACGACCGAAGGGAGTGTTTAAAATCGACACGCGTTGCGAATTACCTATTCGCACGTGTGTCGTACAACGTTTTACAGTACCTACAATATTTGACATAGCAACGAAAAGTGATTATTTACGCACTAGTGCAGGAAAGTAGTGTCATATGTACTGTAAAATTCATTTAAATTAATATTTATTATATCTTGCACTGGTGCGTGGCTCGCTGCATCTCGTCACACGTGTCATCCATAAGTGCATCGGCTGCGCGTGCACTTTCTTCTTATTTCAAACTTTTACTTTTTATCACTCCCGCTATCATACCAGCCATGTATAATATTCATTTTTATTTGTTTTAAAACATTTTGTTTGCCAATCATGCAATATTTAATTTATACTCAAACACACCCAACGTGTCAGTATAGAAAAAGGCACAGATTAAATTCTACTACCTAATTTTATAAAAAAAGTGTCTTTGAATTTTCCGGCAAATATTCCTCCTAAGACCCATGTATTAATTGTCTTTAAGCAATTAAAACATATCGTCGGCAACTTTATTTCAGTAATAAATATAATGCGTAACTGAAGATAATCTATGACGTACGTGCATCGACAAATAGATACAATGTCGCTATCTTTGGGTGAACGACTGATGCATGGACTTAGATTTCCACGTTTTGCTTCCGTTCATAAGAGAAAGTCACCTTGTTAATAGGTACATATGTAATCCTATGTACATGTTTGAAGGACTTAGTTAAGGCAAGGGTATCTAGAGTTAGACATACATCCCTATTCTTTATTCAAACAAACAAGTATTAGTTTACAGCAACCTAAGCTAAGACACTTATACTGTAAGTACATACCTAGTCAGTATCATAAACATATGTATTTTTTTTTCGAACTAGGTACCTCTAGAATCTTAAATTAAACTATCTCTAGGATCTTAAATTAAACATACATAATATTACTTTACATAGGTAGAGATAAAAGAATCCTGATACTAAGTTACATAGGTAGAGTTTTAAAAAAACGATTTCAATTTCAATTAAGCTACAGTCCGTAGGTACTTGACGTAGCACTTAACCTGAATACTTAGTATGGTCCAACTCTATGGTAAGAAAGAATTACCTAGACTCAACGGAACGGCCATGTTCCTGTAATAGCGCCAACACACTTCACCATATTTCGCTGAAGAAAAATAATAGAGAAACTTTTCAATATAAGACGTCCATTCATTTTAAGTACCTGTTAAAATTTTACGCTTCTGTTCACGAAAAAACTGACAAATGAATCAATAAAATCTTCAAATGGATTGTGTATGGCGCCAATAGGGTGTAAAGAACTGAAACCAAATTACCGCTATAGAAATTAATCTCAAGCTAAAATGACTCTTATTTCTATTTAATTAATGGGTTCATCTTAAAAATACAGCTGTAAAGTTAAGACTGCCGCGTGAAAAGCACATGTGTGTAGTTTCAATAGTTTTTTCGCTATCCCAAGTGCTCCTGTTATTCCTGAAAGAGTCACGGGAGAGTGTGGACGTCGGTCGGCCATTTTGTTTGCGCGGCAAAAGTTAGGTTATGTGTCACGTTGACAGTTCCCGCCGTTTTAGTGACGTGCTACAGTGATTGATTAGTTAAGTATCGGTAAGTTTTTTTCGTTTTATGCGTTTGTTTTTAGGAATGACAACATTTCTGCTGAAAGGCGATTATTTATCTGTATTTTTGTTGTTATTTCTAATATAAATTAAGATATTTTTATTTTAGTTATTTATAAAATTATACTAGCACAAAAAATTTGGTACTTATCAGAAAAAAAAAATATTGCTTGTACCTACGTGTAATAAAATTATACACTGCGTAATAGTGTAGGTACCTTACAGTTAGTAACTATTTAATACAGTACTTATCAATGCATACCTCACAAAGTTTAAATACAGTTACTTACACAAATATACTTTGAACAACAACAAATTAAGTAAGGATAATTTAAAGAATAAAAAACATTTTTGAGCAGTTATTGTTGATTTGAAACTAAAAATGGTACCTAGTATTTATATTTATTATTTTTATTGATAATGTAGGTAATTTAATACTAACTTTTGTTTGTTTTCATAATTATTTTTTTATAAAGATACAATAATTAAATTAATAAATATTATAGAACAATTTTACATAAATCGATCTGGTCCAACAGTTAACTTAATAAGGCTTATGTTGTGGGTATTAGGGGACGGTATATATAATATACCTACACATACACTTACATATTAAATACACATATATAAAACACCTATACTTAACTTAGAAAAGTGAGGAACAAATATTTGTGATAAACACAAAAATAAATGCCATTACCATGATTCGAACCCGGTACATCCTTGGTTCTAATTTTCCAGGTTACAACATTTTTTTGTTCGCTCTAATATTATATGCCTAACTAAGAAAATGCTAAGTAATCATCTGTATAAAAAAAAATACTTTTCATGTCTTAATTTAAATTTTTAACAAGCAGAAACGTCTGCGAACGATGCTATTAATATTTTTTCCACTTTAAATTTAAATTTTGATGTCTTGTTCTCAATGGACTGAAACAGCGAGCTCGTCATGTATGGAAATATATTTTTCTAACATATATCTGCCTAAAAGTTGTATTTCATTAGTTTTCTTCCAGCAATTATGACCACATCCCGGTTCAAGTTTTCCACACCTGAACTCACAAAATATTAAAAAAAGTTTTCTAATAGGTACCTACTTACATAACGCAAGCGCAAGCGATATACCTTTAATTAATCGGTACTACGAGTAGGTTGAATTTCTCTACACATTTCTGGTAGGTAGCTTCCGTAAAGATAAATAACCATTTACAATAGCCTAATGATATCCAAAAATACTGTTGACCTAACTTTAGGCATCATTAGCTAACGGTAACTTCCTCTCCATCAAAATAGGTTGCACCACTTAACACGTGTTGCCAGCCTGTAATACAACGCAAAAAAAAAACGATTAAATTTATAATTCGCAGATGGCCGCGAGCGGAGAAAGTTTATTTTTATAATAATAGCAAAGCCACATGCGCAAACGCAAACACCACATGTCAATGGTCTTAAGATTACTGAACTTTTATAGGTAAATGAACCCGATATGGCTGAATTCATCACACCTTACGAAGACGATGGCCTGTTTCAAGAGGCAGATGGCGTTACAGACCTACACGCTTATTACATGTCGCAATTCAATTTAGAAATAGAAAACAATAAGAGAAAGAGCGATAACTTCAAATATGGAAATGAAGAGAGCTTCGATTTTGAAGTCCTCGATTGGAATAATGGAACCACTCCCAACACTGACTTTGAAATAATAGACGAAGTAATTGATAAGAATATCAAAGAACACAATATAAAAGAGGTGCTCTTAGATCTAGATAGCATCGAGTTTGATGACAATAGTTTTAAAAGCGAATCTTATAGCGAAACAAGAACTGAAAATAACTTTTATGAAGGAAATAATGACTACATAGATGACGAATCGTTAATTGATGAGCTTTGTCGTGAAGATGGTGAAAATTCGAACTCCGGTTTCAAAGAAGAATATCTTGCTACTCCAACAGAACCTAACCAATTACCATCTATAGAAACTGCTTTTGCAAAGCGTTATTGCAATTATAACGTAGAAGAAGTACCACAAAAACAGTATTATAGTCAAACAAATGAAACTATTGTAAATAGTAATAATAATACAAATGTGGTTAACAGTTTAGAACAATACAGTTATCCAAACAACATTTTGTATAATTTAGATAGCGATAAAACCTATATTTTACCAGATACACCGACAAGTTGTACAGAATTTAATTTCGAAAGACATGGAAGAAAAGTTTCAGTGTCAGACTCGATCGAAAGCGACGTGCAGAGCTCAACTTACTACGATGAAAACTCTGAATTGTTAGACGAAGATGAACTTTTTGTTAACTTGGATGAGTTTGGTTTGAATTTTGAGAGGGAAAATGATGAAGTTAATGTTGAAAATAAGTACAACTACTCGACTGAAAGAAGAACAGCCAAGGACAAATCACAAGGTAACTGTTTTTTTTTTAATAAACAAATAATAGAGTGCTGAAGACCTACCCCTTACCTTAATAATAAAAACTATGTATAACATCGTAAAACATAGTGGATCTAAGCGTCCTAGGGTTTGACATCCCGTTTGTCACCAATATTGCTTGGAGTTTGGAGTTAAAACTGATGGTAGCGACTATTGGGACTATGTCTAGATTGTCCAGATTGTCCAGTACTGTGACATTTACATTACTTAGCCAGCCAGACTCCAGTTGTGTGAGATGTGGAGTATGTGTTGAACATGCCATAACCTGTTATATTTTACTTTCAGGAGAACGAGTGTGCTTATGGGAGCATTGTTACGAGAGGTATCCGAATCAGAATACTTTGGTGGAACACATTGAAAGAGCGCATGTCAATACATACAAAGGTAAATAAATAATCTCGTTAAATTATTTGTACAGTCCCCTGCAATAATAATATGTTACTCTTCGAAGGCAGCAAAATATGTGACACACTCTTATGGCTCTATAAGTATAAATAATTATTCTATTATTATTCTATTCTATTATAAATTAATATTAATCTAATTATTACAATTTAGCGGGTGAATAATGTACATAGCTGTAAAGATAAAATTTAGATTAAGTATTATTTAAGTAAAATGTTGCTATGCCCTAACGGGTGCATGTTGTAACCTAAGATATATAATATAAGACCTACTGTAAACACATGTATGCAATAAATGATATGAATATGAATATGAATATGAATAAGTTGCAGATATTTTGTTGTGTAACATATTATTGCAGGTGACTGTAGAGTCCAATTTTCAAATGTTACACCTAATCCATTTTTACCGACTATGATAATGGAAAATTTTAGCAGTCTACGTAGGGTGGGTGATACAGTCTACATTCTAGCTAACTCTGAAAGAAGAGGAAGTATTTTTTTACGAAACTCGTGTTAAAGTTTTCTAAACATTTTCTTGTTACGAACAATATTTACATCGCATACCTTAGGCATTAGTTAGATGGTAACAAAAAAATAACAGAATCTTTTTTTACACACTTTGATGGAAGTGTGATTCAACAGCATAACTTTTAAATAATCAGTCATACTTAAACATCTTTCTCAGAATGTCCATATTTGCAGGTGACGAATTCAGCTGCCTGTGGCGCGAGTGCGCGCGCGCTCGGCGCCCGTTCAACGCGCGCTACAAGCTGCTCATACACATGCGGGTTCATTCCGGACATAAGCCTAATCGCTGTCATGTAAGTTCATCATCTTCTTTCGCCGATGAGGTTGAGGACCGCTTTCGATGAGGTTATTTTTACGTGAAATCGAGTTTCCTTGCGGTGGTTCTTTGCTAAGTGTGTCTGATATAAATCGATCGAGCACCTCTTTTCCAAAATGATGTAATAAAATGGATTTTGTTGGCATATAGTTAGCGTAGGTTTTTTTTATATTTAATAGCTATTATACAAGCCTTTATTTAACTTCAAATCTTATAAGCTGAATTCGGCCCACTCTTGATCTAATCGATTACCGTAGGCTCAAAGGGCGTAAGGGACAAAATGGCGAAAATGAATTATGAACGCAGTTACACTTTGTAGTTATGAACGCAGTTACAAAGTGTAACTGCGTTCATAATTCATTTTCGCCATTTTGTCCCTTACGCCCTTTGAGCCTAGGTAGTCGTAATCTATATCTGTACACCCCAGCACCCAGGTTGCGGCAAAGCGTTCTCCCGGCTGGAGAACCTGAAGATCCACGTGAGGTCGCACACGGGGGAGCGCCCGTACGCCTGCCCCGCGCCGCACTGTCGCAAGGCGTTCTCCAACTCCTCGGATCGGGCTAAGCATCAGAGGACGCATTTTAATGCTGTAAGTACATCGGTGTAAGGTAGACGCCCGTCCCAGTGCTTATCATCTTTAAACTTAGAGTCTGTGCGGAAAGAGAAGTCATAGAATATAGTTCCCTTATGCACGATTCTTCTTTTTCCGCTCAGACCTAAGTCATTGTCAATGGATATGACAGCAGAGGGTCACGTACTGGGAATTAGCATATTGACTATATCGAGCCTAGAGAGGGGACTTTTACCTTAAATACAATACAAATACTCTTTATTGTACACCTCAAATCCTCAGTACAGAAAATAATACAATGAATACAACAACTCAAGAAGAGGTAAACAACAGACGGGCTTATCGCTGAAATGCGATCTCTTCCAGACAAGTCAGATAGCGTTTAGGTAGGAGAAATTAATAAATGTAATGTCATGTTAGCAGGTGTTCCAGAAACCTACCTACCTACTTTAAGTACAGTCGCCATCATATATATTGGAGCGGCCCAGGCGCTCACAAATATCTGAATTCGCCTCTATTGTCAAGGCGTTAGAGTTGTGTTCAGATATTTTTCAGCGCCTCGGCCGCTCGGATATATCTGATGGCGACTGTACCTCCTATGCTCCTATGATGAAATAAAATACTCGTATGCAGTAGCCCTTCGGAGCTATATACATACCTACAACCAAGGCCCCTTAAAAGAAATATATTGTTAAGTAGGTACTGTTAGCCAAATGAGCTTCTCCCGCCAATGTCGTATGATTTTCCCGTCCCCATCCGTCACCACTCCGTCGCCATCTTTTTCAACAACATGCGTTTTCTATCGTCCGTTTTCCACAGTTTGTTTCTAATCATGTTGTCTATCTTCCAGAGGCCGTACGCCTGCGGAGCAGCCGGCTGCGGCAAGCGTTACACGGACCCCTCCTCCCTCCGGAAACACGTCAAGTCCCACCCCCACATCACCAGCGTGCCTAGGACCTGTCTACCACCACGACCTCGCCGGATAGAGCAAGAGCAGATGGTGCCGAGCTCGCCAGCCAAGCTCGCGACGCTTCGGTGCATCAGGGATAAGTTGACTGTCCCAAGGCTACAGAGACTATAGATTCAAGGCTGTAGCTTTGGCTGAACATTTTCCAAGGCTATGCCAGCCCCTCTTCCCTTCGCAAACACGTCAAGTCCCACCCCCACATCACCAGCGTGCCTAGGACCTGTCTACCACCACGACCTCGCCGAATAGAGCAGGAGCAGATGGTGCCGAGCTCGCCGGCCAAGCTCGCGACGCTTAGGTGCATCAGGGATAAGCTGACTGTCCCAAGGTTACAGAGACTATAGATTCAAGGCTGTAGCTTTGGCTGAACATTTTCCAACACTATGCCAGCGCCTCTTACCTTTAGTAATACTTCAAATCCCACCCTCACGTCACCAACGTGCCAAAAAATTTAATCCTGCTGTAGCAAGACATTGCCTTACTTCTCTTTACCTAATTAAGTTACCAATTAGAAAAAGAGAAGTACCTACAGGAAAATACCTTGGGTATTAAGCTAAAGAGAAAGTCTATGAAATGTCGTATGAAGACTAGTATTTTGTAAAGAATGAAAATGATGAGAAGATGAAAATGTTTATAACAAGCTGAGGTCGACTTGAAAGAACTTATTTTCTTTTTTACAATTAATAAAATTTATTTTGTTAAAGTACAAAAATTCGATTAGTTAGATATTTTGTGCAAAATAGCTCAAAGTTTTACCTACAATAATGAAAATGCTCATTTGAAAGACTATAGTTGTAAGTGTACCTACCTACTTAATAATTATTCCAGTATATTAGTAATAAAAACTATTCCTTTGTTTTAGAAACAAATGATCTCTAAGAAGCATTTTTAAGACAACATGGATGTAATTTAGTGTTAAACTAATAGACCAATATATATTTTAGGGACCAACTTGGTCCAGTAAATGTACGAGTAAGTAGTTGTCTTCCTAAAAAGTACTTTAAAAATCAATTCGTGTTTCGTACTTTAAATTTTTATAATTATATATTTTTATATGATGGTACAATTACTTAGAAAAATATTTGTGAAGATTATCTTTATGTTATTTTGTACATATTTCATACGATGTTTTCTAATATTGATATTGTTTATCTAAAGTTTAGAATAATGTCTTCCTAAAACACCTATCATTGCTCAATTTTTATACACATAATAACTGCCCAGTTACTAGGTAATTTAGTAAGTACTAGATTTTACTAACTACTAAATGATAATGGCAGATAGAGCGCATTCATAGTGTGACATAGAATTTTAAAATCTAGAAACCTAGTTTCATATTGCTGACGTGTTAAAAAGTGAAGCCAAAATACGAGTTGTTATTTTCACTTCCTTCGCTATTCAAAAAATCTAGTGAAAGGGCAGTAGGTACCTACCTAGTAGGACAACCAAAAAATTTCGCCTCAGTCGTTAGGACTTAGGACATGCCTTCTAAGGTTTTATTATTCTCAGGTTTGCGATGGCTCTGTTTGTTAAATAATTATACATTTTCATGTAAATGCTATTTCGAAATTATTATACTTATTGCATTATATAAGCTTACTGTACAAATATAGAAATTTAGAATGCTTTCCAAAGAATCTCGCGAGTATATAATTTTTAAGTATTTTTCCATTGTAAGATCTCCAAGTATTTGTTATTTTTAAGTAATTTTAAATGATGAAATACTTTAGCGGCAGCTGCTGCCACGCTCAGTAGAGATACTTAATAATTGTTTAAAATAAATATTAAAGTTTAATTCGCATTTTTTTTTCAACCTATTATTATAACCTACTAGCTTTCTACTGTACTATACATTAGAAATAAATAAATAATAACAAATAATAAATAAATATTATGGGACAATCTTACACAAATCGACCTAGTCCCACGGTAAGCTCATAAGGCTTGTGTTGTGGGTACTAGACGACGACATATATAATATATAGATACATATAAGTACTTAAATACATAGAAAACATCCATAACTAAGGAACAAATATTTGTGATGAACACACAAATAAATGCCCTTACCGGGATTCGAACCCGGGACCTCCAGCTTCGTAGGCATGGTCACTACCGACTAGGCTACGGAGGCCGATGAAATGTATATAAATTAAAACTTTTTGGGAAACTATAGAGACCCATTTTACGTACCTAATACTCCTAATAGTCTATAGGAGATACGAGATGGCTTTCCCAAAATCGACATTCTGCTTCGGTTTTCTTATTTTCTAAAATTAGGTAGGTTACTTACTTTTGTTACGCGTGGCGCAAAAGATGCAACATAAATAAATGACGAATCCATTACGCATGAGCCACTTCAGTGAAGTTGAGGGTCGAACGAAGACCCTGAAGGAACGATAGCTGAAGCATGCCGACCTTTGGCAGCACTAGAATGTTGCTATCTATTGCGTCTTAGTTGCTAGGTTTTGTAGTGGGGTGTAAGTAAATATGTTTGTTTATAGGTAAATAAATAATATAAATAAATAATAAATAAATATTGGAGGACACCTTACACAGATCAGCCTAGCCCCAAACTAAGCAAAGCTTGTACTATGGGTACTATCGATATACATACTAATATAGATTAGACGGAATTTAAAGTACATTGAAAATATTATTTAGTTTGTTTGAAAAAGGGACAATCTTAAGACTACATAATTTCAAAAAGTTGTTGAACAAAAGTTTTATTGTTTGAGGAGTAGAATCTACGTTTTAATTATTCGCCCGTGTTACAAGCCACACACTGTATACATACATAGAAGACACCCATGACTCCGAAAAAAATATTAGTGTTCATCGCACAAATAAATGCCCTTACCGGGATTCGAACCCAGGACCATCGGCTTCGCAGGCAGGGTCACTAGGTACCCACTAGGCCAGACCGGTCGTCAGATAATATAATTATAACAACAATAAATAATAAGTAGGCCAAACCTTGGCGTATTGTTGACAATTTACCTTTAGACCCACTTAAAATGTTTACTCGTATATTATTGTTTTGCAAACCTTGGCTTATCGGTGATACTGTGTTATTATTTGCTAATCTGTCACGAAAACTATAGCATGGACGGCACACGAACGTCTTCAGCAGCGGAGTTGAAACAGTCGCCGTGGTCGAAATCGGCCGGGAGAGAGTATTATATTTGCTAATCTGTCAAGTGGACGAAAACTAGAGCATGGACGGAAACTAGCGTAATGACCCTAACACCCCTCTTTTTGCGTCGGGGGTTAAAAATTCGATCCAAATATTCCAAATAGGCATGCATGCGGTAAACCGATGCACTAGGCAAATCAATAGTATTAACAATGTATGTCCGATATCTTAGACATCTGCAACTGAACTTATCTGCGACCTATCCGCAATAATCAGGTCAGTAATCCTGGACTGGCACACGTGTAGGTCCGTATATAAGCCAGGGTGTGTGTCAGGGAGACCAGAAGTCATCTTCTCGACGGCGTTGGCACATCTAAGGATATATCCGAAGTGGTTCCATCATGAAACTTTTGGTTTTGGCGGCCCTAGTCGGTAAGTGACAATCCGAATATTGTATTTTTTGTATTATCTTGATTAACTAGACTTGATATCGCGGTAGATCCGTTTGTGTAATTAAATATCTGCACAAAACGCGAGAGTTTAAAGTGTTGATTAACTAGAACTGTGCCTTTTTAGGATTGCGTAGTTCAAGCAAATACATAGTGCAATTGCCTTTTATCTGAAACCGTCACTAATTTACTTGTTCGTTTTTACTTACTTCTATTGTATCTACAATCTTTAGAATTAGAACTTAAATCCGGTTGGCTAGAAATCTGGGTTTTGTAAGTTTAATTCTTGATATTATGAGAAGTATTTTAAGTATAAAATTTGAGAAAATTGCGAAAGCTGTGTGCGAAAGTTATTGTCAAATGAAGATTATATTTCTGGGATAATTTCTGGGAAAAAGGTAATAAAAATGTATGTACTTTATGTACTTACCATTTCGTCATTTTGTTTGTCTAGCAAGATTAATTATGTAGTAGGTAATAAACTAGGTAAGTACTTAAATTTTATCTCTTCACTAGTGCTTCACTAAGAAGGTTTATAAGTTTTATACATTTTATTATATTTCTCTTATTTCACTATACATTTATTCATATACCTGCATAGATTGTGCCGATTTCGCTTTGCGATTTTTTTGCGTGTAGGTATAGATTATTACTATTTTGTATCTAATTTTACTCATGTCATGCAGCCGTTGCGAAAACTGTTAAAAATGCATATGCGAATTAAGTAATACCATTTTAATTAATCAAACATAGATCCAGTATTCGTGTTCGCAGGTTCAAAACCGAGAATGGTGGTGAAAACTACTAATGAAATACATAGGTACATATTTACAGCATATTTACCTATTCGATTTTAGTTATGTATTTGTTTAACAAGGGGGCAAAGTTGTTATATAAATCAACTTGTTAATATTAATATCCAAGACAGCGCATGATTTCGTAATTAAACCCCGAGCGTAGCGAGTGGCTCAAAAAGTGAAATCATGAGGTAAATTAACAAAGTTTTTGTATCCAACGCAAGGAGAATACTAATAAATACCTAGCTTCCCAATTCAAAAGCATCAAATTACTTTGCCTTTTAGATTTAAAGTCCGCCATTTTCACTTTTATATTAGGTAACAGTTTTGAATGATTCACGGTTAGTTTCACTAGACTTATATCGACCGGGATATGAACCGCGTGATTACCTTTTGTACTCGAAAACAATACAAAAGGTAATCACGGTTCATATCCCGGTCGATATAAGTTTATATTAGGTATAGCTATACCCACTTATGAAATAAAGTTTAAATAAATGCTTGAACATACTTTCACTACTTAATAAACAATTACGAGTATTTCAAATCGAACAATTGCATTACAATCAAAGGTACGACAAAATTATTCAAAATTTTAGTCCGAAAATAAAAGGTCAACAACTAAAGGCACTTGCACAATAATTTTATAAAGTTTTGGCAGCAGAGTTTACATTTTTATTTTTCCATTTCCAGCGGTCGTCGCGTCAGGTCGAGATGGCTTAGCCAATCATAACAACGAAGGCCCCTGGCAGACCGGGAAGCTGTACAGCTACGAGGTCCTCTCCAGCACCCTCGCGCGGCTCGAGGAGGGCGCCAGCACCGGCGGCGCCTTCCGCGCCCGCTTCACCGTCCGCGCGCGCGGCCCCGGCCGCCTGCAGGCACGGCTCGACCAGCCCCAGCACGCCCAGATCCACCAGGACCTGCCCAACACCTGGGCTCTCCCTGCCGACCTCAAATATCAGGACGTTGACAACCTTAACCAAATCTTCGAGATCTATCTCGACGGTGGCCGTGTCAAGTCACTTAAACTCCCAACCTCTGTCTCCCTTCAAAATGAGAATCTGCTCAAAGGTCTCATCAGCGCCCTCCAACTAGACTTGTCTGCTCATAGGAACCGGCATTCCGCGCATGATCATCTTGACCAACAAACTCAGCAGGGTCTGTACAGGAAGATGGAGACGGACGTCACCGGTGACTGCGAAACATTGTACGCCATCCTGCCAGTCGCTGCCGAATGGCGCCGAGAGCTCCCCAACTTTTCCGATCTCAAAGAAGAGCCTTTCGAAGTCACCAAGAGCAGGGACTACAGACGCTGTCACCACAGAGTCGCGTACCACTTTGGAGTACCCCATGAACTCCAGTGGACCGGTACCCCGGAAAACCCTCAAGACGAGCAGTTCATGAAGCAGAAAATGTACTCTCGCATCCTCGTCGGCAACCAGGGTCCTATTTACAAGTCTGAGACCACCAGCACAGTTCACGTTAACCCCCATCTTTACGGTAAACAGAAGGCTGAGGTACGCAGCACTGTGGTGCTGACTTTAGTCAAGTACGACCAGGACAATGAAGCCGAATGGCAGGTACCTGAAGGGCGGGTCATCAAGAACCTTCTGTACGCAATGAACTCCAAGCCAGTCACTATCCAGGACTCATCGTCTTCCGAATCGTCATCGGAATCTCACGAGCACCAGCACCATCACCTCCACAATCATGAAAGCCAACAGAATGAGGATAACGAGGGCGAAGACAACCTGAATAGAGTACGCCGTTCCTTGAGGCTCAAGAAATACGTGACCGTCAACAAGGTGCTCATCAAGCGCAGCGATGAAGACAAGTCCTGGGACTCTGACTCGACGTCAGCGTACGTCAACGATGACTTGCCTAACATCAACGAGCCCGCCTACGCTGCCCTATACATGAGCCCCCAGCCCCGCGTGGACAAGAAGCAGAACCCGATGAACGCCCAGAAGCTCATCCAAGAAATCGCGCAGCTACTTCAGAACCCTAACAACATGCCCAAGAACGACTTCCTCTCCAAATTCAACATCTTGGTGCGCGTCATTGCCGCCATGAGTTCTGAACAACTCAGCCAGACCAGTCGCAGCATTGAAGTTGCCAAGTCTTCCAACAACATCCTGAAGTCTGACATGTGGATGATCTACCGCGATGCTGTGACCCAAGCGGGCACCTTACCGGCTTTCCAGCAGATCAAATCCTGGATCATGAATAAGAAGATCCAAGGAGAGGAGGCTGCTCAGGTCATCGCTTCCCTTCCCGCTACTCTGCGTTACCCAACTAAGGACGTCATGATTCAGTTCTTCAAGCTCGCCATGAGTGATGAGGTTAAGGAGCAGAAGTACTTGAACACCACCGCTCTGATCGCCGCCACCAGACTTATCAACCACGCCCAAGTAAACAACGAGACCGCTCACAAATACTATCCCACTCACATGTACGGTCGTCTCGCCAACAAGTACGACAACTTCGTTCTCGAGGAGATCCTGCCGCGTCTGAGCCAAGAGCTGCAGCAAGCGATCACAAACAACGATAACCACAAAGCTCAGGTCTTCATCAAGGCTATCGGTACTCTAGGGCACCGTAGCATCTTGGATATCTTTGCTCCGTACTTGGAAGGCAAGGTCCCAGTGTCCAACTACCTCCGCGCCCAGATGGTGTTGAACCTGGACGTGCTAGCTCACGAGAGGGATCATTTCGTGCGTGCTGCTCTGTACAGTATCCTGAAAAACACGGCCGAGCCGTACGAGGTGCGAGTGTCAGCGATCCACAACATCTTCATGACTCGCCCGACGGTTGCGATGATGCAGGCGATGGCGGAGATGACCCAGAAGGACCCGAGCATATTCGTCCGCGCTGCGCTTAAGGAAAGCATCCAGTCTGTTGCTGGACTTAAGGACCCGCGTTATCAGACCCTGTAAGTAACGTTTTTGTAGTTAAATTAAATCTTTTCCTGCTCATATTGAAAAAATCTTACTTAAATCAATCTAGTCCCACAGTAAGATTAGTAAAGCTGTTGTGTGTGGATACTAGACGCCGATATACATATAATATTTGCAACACAAATAAATGCCCTTACCAGGACTCGAACCCTGGACCTACTCCTTCTTGGGTAGGGTCACTAGTGTCACTACCGACTACCCTACCTAATCAACCAGAAGATCCATAAAAAAAATGTTGTTTCAGCGCCAGAACCGCCAAAGCCGCCCTACCTTCTCTCACCAAGGACGACTTCGGCAGCCTTAACCTGGCCAAGAAGTTCCGCGAGTATTTCGGCAGGGACGAGTTTGGCATGATGACCGTCATGTCGTACGTCAGCAGCGAGGAGTCACTGTTCCCCAAGACCTTGAAGTACTCGTGGAAGAGCTGGTCCTATGGATACCCTAGGATGAACACGGTGAGATTCGATTATGGACCTTATTATGTTTTCTGGAGGTTTCTATCGACGAGGCATTTGCTGCAAACTTTTCTTTTCAAATATATAGACGACTACTTAGGTATATTCTTCGCAAATAACAACCCAGTTGTAGTAGTAGGTAGGTATATTAAGGATCCTTCCTCGTTTTGGTCATACATAAAGCGACAGCGTAAATGTAACCAGCCAGCAACATTCAGCAACATGTCAGCACAAGAGGTCGCGGACTCCTTTGCCGACTTCTTTAAAAGCGTATTCTTGCAGAATGTCCCCAAACTCGATGCGTTTGCGGCTTCAGAGGCTGCCACAGCCGAATCACAAATGTCCAGCACCCGACACGTCACGATAGATGTTATTAGTGAAGTGGATATCCGAACGGCCATAAACCGCTTGCGACCCAAGCATACTCAAGGTCCAGATGAAATACCACAATTCATTATTAAGGACTGTCGTGAAGCATTTATACAACCACTGAAATATATATTTAACCTAGCATTGAAAAATAGAACATACCCTACGGTTTGGAAAACAACTAAAGTTCTCCCAATACATAAATCAGGATCCAAATCCGACGTCCGCAACTATAGGCCGATTGCCGTGCTATCGGTCTTCGGGAAAGTATTCGAAGCCATAATTTACGCCAAAGTGTTTAAGCAGCTGAATGGCTGGTTCTGTGACGAGCAGCATGGATTTCTACCGAGGCGCTCAACCACATCAAATCTTCTTAATATCGTTTCCATCATATCGAATAACCTTGACCAACGCAGGCAAGTAGACATTGCTTACTTCGACTTCCAGAAAGCTTTTGATAAAGTTGATAACGATGTGTTGCTCAAGAAGCTATCTGCTGCAGGTTTTGGTACCTATCTACTTGAGTTCGTAGCTAGTTACCTCTCGGAACGACAACAATATGTTCAATATGAAGGCGCGCGATCTACTCCGTTTTTGGTAACATCGGGAATCGGGCAGGGAAGTAGTCTCGGGCCCCTTCTGTTTTTAATTCTCCTGAACGACCTACCGGCAGCATTAAATCATTCATCGTGCCTCTTATTCGCGGATGACCTAAAATTGGCTATGCCAATTAACAGCAAACAAGACTTTTACTTACTGCAACTTGACATAGACAGAGTTTGCGCCTGGGCGCGCGACAATGGCTTATTCCTTAACAATGACAAATGCTCGGTTATCACATATACGCGAGCTCGACTCCCTATAACCCATCCTTACGTCATAGAGGGCAAGCCTTTGAAACGCGTCAAAGAAATTAAAGATTTAGGAACGTGGTTTGATTCTCAGCTCACATTTAATAAGCACATTACAATAACCTGTAACGAAGCCCGTAGATGCCTTGGATTCGTCATGCGTCAAGCGAAGCTATTTAACAATAAGCATGCTATGACAGTACTCTATAACGCATTCGTTCGAAGTAAACTCGAAACAAACGCAGTTATTTGGAGTCCCCATGAAAAACACTACACGGTTCTAATAGAGAAAGTCCAAAAATCATTCATAAGGTTCCTCTATAAGAAGTTATATGGCTTTTATCCCCTTCTTTATCCCACCCTATTCGTTTTAGGCATGGTAGATTATACATCCTTAGAGTCACGTAGAAATATGTACTCAATAAAATATTTTTTTCAATTAATTCGGGGACAAGTAACAAACCCACCGTTATTACTACAAATAAGCCTGCGGGTCCCCCGTCTCACCGCGAAACAGCTACGGCCCCGTAGCCGTGGCCTCTTTGCAGTACCTCCAGGCCGGACGCGCCTGCTTGCTACGTCCCCTCTCCACCAGGCTTTAACGTTGCTTAACAACATCTTGGACAGCGACAATGAACTAGATATTTTTTTCACGACGGAGTCTAAATTCCTAGCTGCATCAAATCGCTACATTGAATCAATCGTTACCACTAGCTCCATTGCCTAATATAACTTACGTACTACATTAATTATTCGCTTGAAATATTTGACATTGCTTATGTACGACTGACTTAATTTTAATAAATTGCCTATATTGTACCTACTCTTATCTGCTTGACTTCATCCGAAATTGTATTTTATGACCTTTTTTTATGACTTTATATAATTATTTTAATTCCTCGATTTATTTATATTCATGACATTTAATTAATTATTGCAATCCCACGATTTAATTATCCTTTAGCGACATTGAATCAATTACATGTGTTATAGATTGAAATCGAATATACTAATAATAATCATTTCACTTTATTTATTCGAAAACTGCATGTTGTTAGCTATTAAGAAATGTAATTCCAATTAGCACGTAAGGTTAAACTGTAAGTGTTAATTGTATGCAACAAATAAATAATAATAATAATAATATTTCGATACAAGTGCGAAAAAAAAATTAAAACACGAGTTGCAAATTGGGTACCTACCGTACATCGCCCTTTAAATTTTTGACATAGTTAAGCAATATGCTATTTATCGCACTAGTGCGGTAAAGTCATACGTACTCTAAAATACATATAATCTCATATAGCTGGTCAATCAAATCTTGTCAGTAAAAAAAAACGCGAAATTCAAATTTTCTATGGGACGACATCCCTTCGCGCCTACATTTTACAAATTTGCCGCCTTTTTCTACTACTTTTCTTTTTACTGTCAAGATCTGGTTGACCAAGTATAGCTCCGACTTAGATTTTTGATTTGACTGCGTATTTTGATTTTGACAATACAAGTTGTGTTGCCAGTTGCGGACTGAGTGTCACAAATCCCTCGAAAGTAGAGGGATTTAATTAAATCATTAACCACATTTTTCAAACGTTTTCTTCTTCTACTATTTTATTAACTGCCGTTGAATACTACGTAAAAATTGACGTTACACACTAAAATTCTACATTATTTTTAATTTCAGATTGCCGCATCGTTCTCAAACTACCGTCAATTCATCGATCTGCTTATGCAAAAGATGACCACAGAGCGACAGACCGCTCCCCAATCCGCCGACCACAAATACTCCGCTGAAAAGATCGCTGAAATGCTGAACATCAAGCACGACTCCCAGAAACCCCTCCTGGCGTCGTTCTTCATCGACTTCATGAACCAGCAGAGATATTTCAGCCTGACTCAGGAAGATATGAACCGCATTCCAGCCCTCTTCGGAGAGTACTTGTCTAATCTCAACAAGGGTTACGACATCCACTACACCAAGGTCTTCAACCAGGCTCAGATCTCCATCATGTTCCCTCTCGCCTCTGGCATGCCTTTCATCTACAAATACAAAGAGCCTACCGTTGTCCACATCCAGGCTAAATCTAAGGGTCAAATCAACATTCCGTCTATCCGGAACCGTGAATATTCCATGAAGCAAGATAATGAGATACAGTTCACATACGCCAGAAACATTGAGGGTAGCGTTGGTTTCTTGAATACCCTGGACAGCCAGTTCGTCAGCGCTGGCATTGTGACCAAACACCAGGTTAACGTTGCCACAAAGGTCCAAATCCAAGCTAAAGCTGGGGAGGTCAAAATCCGTCTTGAACCCCTCCGCCCTGAGCAGGAGACAACGATGGCTTACTTCAGCGTGTGGCCTTACACGGCCAATCAGAAGAAGGACTCTCTGACTCCAGTATCTCTCGACCCGACCACAAAAGTAATCACGCGTAGAAACAAAGTGGTGTCTGTTGACTACAAGTTCGGACAGGGCACTGGCACCCAGTTCCAGCTGCAAGGATACTCGTATTCTAACGACTACAGGAACTACGGAACCACGATGCAGGGTCAGGATCTGCTGTCGAATATCATCTTCGCTCTGAACCAGAGAGATGTTGCCATGACGCACTTAAACTTCAGATATCTTGGAAAGCAGTCCCAAAACAAAGCTATTGCTATCACCGTTGCTTACGGTAAGGTTTGATTTCTTTATTAGAAGAGATAATTCACTAAAATTGGGTTAACTGTGTTATTATGATTGTGCCAGTATTATTTTCTTATAATTAATAATTGTATTTTTCATCCACAGACACTCTCTACAATCAGCAAGAGCCCGAAGCTCCTGTAGTAGCGTCCGAAATCCAAGACGTTACCCCTATCAGCGCGACCCGCCGTCAAGAGATCGTGAAGCGTGCTGTAGCTGGCATCAAGGACGCCAGAGCTCATATCATCGACCTCAGCGCCACCTTCGAGGGACCCCAGAAAGCTGAATACATGCTCACCGCCGCCGTCGGCGACAGCAAAGTTGATCCCAAGATCAGATACGCTTTCTTCGCAGCCAGAAACTCAGCTAAATACGGAACTAACCAGGTCAACTCTGTCGGCAAACTGAACAAGCCTGCCGCGTCCACTCTGAACTTTGTTGAAGCCCTGCAGAAGGAACTGAAGGCCAGCTTTGAAGCGGACTTGAACCTCGGCCAGAAGAACGGAAATATCCAGATCAAGGGATCAGCTGAGCGCACCAAGAAAGCCACTGAGGAAATCCAACAGAGCCCCTGGGCCAAGCAGAGCGTCCAAGAAATCTCCCGCAACAACCATTACCAGGAGGCCAGCAGAATGATGATCGAAATGGCGTACGCTCCTACTTACGTTCAGGCTTCGGTGTCCTACAAAGATTTAAGCCCTTCTTTCATTAACATGACCTACCACGCTTACAAGGCATTGACCACCTACGGTTACTGGTATTCTGATATCAACATAATGAAGAAATCAGCGGAGGGTAAACTCGATTTCGATGCGGAGGCGTCCTACATTGATAACTACCTGAACTTGAACATGATCTCACGATACGGCCATCTTAAGATGAACAACTTACCAATCCCCAAGACCAGCGCTGCTGCTTTGTCGTTCTACGCGCCGGTGAATGTTTACGAGCGCGTCCTTAATCGCTTCACCAGGCAACAATACCTGCGTAAGTACCAAAAAAAGCAAACAACAATTGCTACAACATACAACGTCAACAGTTAAGCAACGTCCTTTTCATTAAACATATTATTAACTTAGTACTTACTTATGTCAATTATACTTACAGCCTACTGCAGCGTTGACGGCTCAAAGATCAGGACGTTCAGCAACCGCAGCTTCGACTACACCTTGACCAGTTCCTGGCACGTGGTGGTGCAGGACAACGCCAAGTACGCTGGACAGCAAGGAGTGAGCAACGAGCAGCTCGTCATCCTGGCCAGGAGGCCTGAGGAGAAGAAGCAGGAGATCTATGTCTCGTTCAAGTAAGTTGGAATTAACATACTCGTCTATATATATATTAGTTATCTTCTCGAGTACACCATAGATATACATGCTCAGCAGTGGGTAATAAAAGGCTGATATGATGATGATGATATGTCCATAAGTAGAATTTGGGGCTTAGAATTATGGATGCTTACAATGCCAGCCGTATGTAATTTAAAATTGCTGCTCTTAATGATAATGATAATGGTGTTGATGTGCACTCAATCAACTCAATGACTCAATTGGTTTGAAAGCAAATGGTTGTTTTACTTAGAACTCCTAGAAGATGGCTATTTAAGAGCCATCAGTAAAGCCATCTACGATAGATAGAATATGTTTATCGTTTCATGGTTTCAAGGTCTTATTATGTGGTTAAATTTAAACGAAACACCAACATTGAATGTATTTTTACTTCCACAGATCAGACACCGGCAATCACTTGGAAATGGAAGTCCAGCCTGCAGCTAGTCTCAACTTGAAGGAAGGATTGAAAGTCACCACCAATGGCAAGAAAGTCTCCGAAGGTGACTTCACCATGTACTGGGACGAAGCCAAAGACGCCCCTCTTCTGTATTACTACAATACCGACGGTGCGTGGATGTTCGTGATTGGAAATGACCGTCTCCGCGGCATCTACGACGGCCAACGACTAGTGATCTGGGCGAGCAACAATCGTAACAACATCAGGGGAGTGTGCGGATACATGAGCGGCGAGCCCCGCGACGATTACCTTACCCAGTACGGTATCGTCGACAAACCTGAGCTCTACGCTGCTGCCTACGCACTGAACACTGAGAACGCTGATTCTCACACCCAGCAACTGTCAAAACAAGTTCGCGAACAGGCCTACAAGCCCCACTATCACTACACATCTATTCTCCGGTCAGACGACCAATGGAGACAAGAAATGGAGTCCTCAGATGAGGATCGTAGCAACATCGTGTACAGAACTCGCAGCTTCCAAAAGCAACAAGGTCCTTGCCACATGGAAAAGCAAGTGCAGTACTATCAGACCGACAAGGAAATTTGCATTTCAACAGTCCAAGTGCCCGCCTGTGAGAAGCATTGCAGAGGTCTGAACTACCAGGTCCGACCGGTTCAGGTCGTCTGCCGGCCAGCAGTCGACTCGCAGTTCCAGAACTACAGAAACCAGATCCAGAGAGGAGAAAACCCTCAAGTCAGCGGCCAGGAACAAGCTGCCCAGTACAGGGTTCCCAGTTCTTGCCAGGCTTAAAAATAATGGTGTAGAGACTTTTAGAATAGGCGTGAAAACGGACTATGATTGATTATTTATCTTAGTTATCTTTATTTATTTTATCTTGTACATTTTTTGCGGCAACATATTTATGTTTATGTATTTCGAAATGTATTGTAATTATGTATGTAGTTATGTATCGTTTATGTATTTAAAGTGATTTTAGTATTATTATTTATAAATATGTATAAATAATAGATATAATATATATTGTTAGATAGTGAAGCAAATAAAAAATGACAAAAAAATGTGTTGTTTTTATTATTACTTAAGCTTTTATTTAGTTCTATGATCGAACATGCAAGAAAAAATAGTCTACTTAATTCGTACTTTACATAAACATTGTAAGTTGGTATATCATAGTGCGAGTTCGTTTAACTTGCCCACCGAGGGTTCCGTACAAACTTTCAATTTTCTCATGTGAATAGAATCACCATCACGAAAGACTTAACCAGACGTATACTAATCGTAATTATGTACAGCGCCATCTATTGGCTAACTAATTTGCGAGACCTGTATGTATGTTGGTTTTCAGGGATAATTCTTAATCACTTCTTAATCATGTGAACCAATTTCAACCATTTTTGTTTTTTTTTATTTAGTAGTAGATCATTTTTTATATTATACTAACATTAGCCTTAAGATAGATACTGTCACTAACACATTGAATTGATCCAAGTTGGTCGCAAATAAATGAAATTAATTAATTTATTTATTTGAAAGAAAGTTTTTAGTGCAATCTCATAGTATTTTTTTTTTTAACTTTAAGGTCTTGTATTTTTTTATTAAGTATTTGCAAACATAAACATATGTATAAAAACAGAAATAATACTTACAAAATTAAAATTAACTAAAACTATCGACTTACCTATTATTTTTTTTTATATTCCCATATATTTTTTAAGTTTTCAATGATTTGTGATAAATTGCTCATTTTCTATCCATAACTAGATTTATACTTGATCAACCAGATCTTGACAGTAGAAAAAGGCGGCAAATTTGAAAAATGTAGGCGCGAAGGGATATCGTCCTATAGAAAATTTGAATTTCGCGCCTTTTTTACTGACAAGATTTGGTTGACCAGCTATAGTTATAAAATTCAATAAGTGACAACAACCCTATTGTTTTGTTTATCGGGATTTAAATTCTTAACCTGGCAACCCAAAGACTGTCAAATTAAATGCGGCAATAAAATGACCACTAAATAAGCCGCATAGCAACGCAACAGCAGTCGTCAGCTGTTCGACAGATTGAGCTTGTGAAGGAACGCATTCGGAATCTAAATAATTTTGCTGAAAGAAAATCATTACAGTTTTACTGAAACGTTCTGTGTTGAAACGTGACTATACAGTGTATCGAAAAAAAAACATTTCTGTCGTCCATTGGATCAGTGAATCAGTGCTGTGAAAACAAAAACGCACGAGATCAATTTTGAATTTAGAATTCGAGATTTTGACCATGTAAGTAAATTATGCCATATATTTTTTAGTTCAAATGCGTTATTTTGTGGTTCAAAAACCTCGTTGATGTTTGTACGGCAGATATTATAAAGTGATTATTGTGAGATTTTAATCCCCTTTTGTTCTTTTGTTTCAATTAAAATGTCAGCGCACTGAAGTTTATAATATTATTATTATAATGATTGCTGTACATTTTTTATCTAACACAGCTCCTGTTTTACAATATTTGATGTAAACTGTTATACTTAATATTAATTAACTGAGTGTTTTTAACTAATGTCTCACCAGCTACAGTTCCGTAAAGTATGATAAGTAGGTGAGTAACTTATAGTGAATAACATGTTTTGCTATACCCTTCCAGGGTCCATTATGTCTCTATCTGTAGATTTAGTTTCGATACTTTATACCAGCACCATTTTGATTGAGAATGGATAAACTGTTTTCATCAATTAATTTAGTTTAGTATTTGTACAGTTACTGTAATACCTCTGTATATATCTATTATTTAAATAAATGATTTAATATTTGAGTTAGCTCAAAACCCTGTCATGACTCCAGTCAGAGTTACATATATTCATTGAACTCAATGTACAACTTATAGGAGTCAAACCAAGCTAATTCTGCATGGCATTCGCAATGACAAAGTATGGCGCAGTCATCATTAATGTCAAATTGCTATCAAAATATGACATTCATAAAGTTACACTTGTAATTTAACTGATAAATTGTTCGAAATGAGCCCCCTCGTTCCGGCTACACAAAATTAGTTGCCGTTGAAATTAATTTCTTGTAGAAGTTAGCTTAGCGCCACTTGCACCATCCCACTAACCCGGGGTTAACCGGTTAGACAGTGACCCAGTATAACAAAATTGTACTGGTAACCATGGTAACTTCAGGTTTAACCGGTTAACCCCGGGTTTGTGGGATGGTGCAAGTGGGTGTTAGACGGAGTGAACTGTAGAGATACAGTACCGGCCAATAATATATCACCTCCATGTTTTAACGGTAGAACTTTTTAAAAATAATTGTTGGTGTATTCCACCTGACTACTTTAGGTAGTCTAATAGTAGTAATAGTAGTCCTTTGTGCGACTGATGAAAAAAATTGGTCTCATGTAATGGTTTTTCATAGAGGTTTTTTTTTTAATATAATATAGCTGACTTAATTTTATTGTTACAGCTTTTTTAGTCATATGCTGGGTCTCCTCAGTATTTCATTGCTGTATTCATCAAATATTTGTATAAAATGATTAGTAAAATATGCAATCTACAAATTAACCTATATTGTTTACTGTATAGATGTTCATACAAAATAATACAAACGTGATAATATTATTGGCCGATACTGTATATCTCTATTTGGGAAACTATTTTAGGGTGGCAGATTTTTATGGTGTGGTGCGGTGTTTCATCTCTTACTATTGTTGCTGACTGTACTTACTACCTACTCGGTTTCTTCCACTCTATAACCCCCTACGACCCAGTCATACAAATGCAAAACCCAAAATTTTCGCCTGAAATTTGAACCTATAGTGCAGGGAATAGAGTTGATTTATATTTGTTGGAAAATTAAACAAAACAAAAGAATATGGTTTAAAGTTCATCAAACTGAAGAAGTACTATAGGTAGGACCTTGGGCCTTGGATAAAAAAGGCTCCACCTTTATATACTCATGGACAAATTTAGAGGAAGCACCTAAACTAAAGTAATTTCAAAAGTACCTAGTAATTAATTGGGTTATTTCCCAGATGATACCATCAAGTTGTTACCTGCTGGTAACAAGTGGGATTTTTATTCTCATCTGTTACCACTGTCAAGACAGAAAAATATCCCAGGATTGAATAGGCCATCACTGAATATCACACGATATGGTTTTGGTAATATTTAAATGGGGCTCCAATACAACAAACATGATTTTTTTAGCATTTTTTGCGTCATGGTACGGAACCCTTCGTGCGCGAGTCCGTCTCGCACTTGGCCGGTTTTTTTATTTTACCTTACACATCCCTCTTTAGGTCACTGACTAAATTTCAAGTCAATCGGTCTAGTTTCAGAGCCATTTGGCTGTGACTTGTGATAGAGGCAGACACTATAGTTCGTTTTTTTTTTTGCATTAGAAAGAACTTGAAAGAAGGTAAGCGATCTTGACATGTCTTTTAATTGAAAAACGCTTTTTAAAAATCAGTATCTATTACTTATGAAAGCAGAAGAATATAAATGATCGTATTAGATTCATAATTGTTACATATTTGCCGTAACTTATTTTTAAAATGTGTTTTTCAATTAAAAGACACATCAAGATTGTTTACCTTATTTCTTATGCTAAAAAAAAAACGAACTATAGTGAATAGTGATCCTCCTCATCATGTTAAAAAAGACCCTTATCAAGATAAGAGCCATTTTTTGTTTGAGACACGGAACCCTAATAGAAAAATACATTTGCGGAAAAAATAAAATAACATGAATAAAAAACAAATTGCGCAAGCCGTGCGTCAGCGCCGCGCCTCCGCGCGTCGCGCTCCCATTGGCGGATGCGGGCGCCGTCACGTTTACCTGCGTATGCGCTTATGCAAACATAGAGTTGGACTTTGAACCTGTTGTCATATTTTATTTTCCACCATACCAGGTTGGAAAGGCTCTCTTTGCACTTCAAAAACGATGAAAGTTGCATTTTATCCGCATGTGAGTCAAAAAGAAATCTGCTGTAAATTTTGAGTTGTTTGCTCATGTGGGCTGAAATACTTAATTGACTTTTAAGCTGGCCATACACACTAGGGTACGCCTGCGCAGTTTTACCTGTACAGTTCAACTGCACAGGTAAAAAGGAGCGTGTGTGGCATTCGACTGTGCAGTTTTCTACGACTGCACAGTTGACCTGCGCGAATATGAAAATAGATATTTTTTACCTGTGTGCTCTTGAACTGTACAGTTAAAACTGAGCGTGTGTGGCGTTCGCCTGCGCAGGCCTCAGTTCATCGCAGTCTCGTAAGCGGAATGAAACGCTAGTTGAGTTAAATTAACTTTATAAATCAGAGCCCTGCCTAATTCCCCTGATGATAAAACATGTTTTTAGGGTTCCGTAGCCAAATGGCAAAAAACGGAACCCTTATAGATTCGTCATGTCTGTCTGTCTGTCCGTCTGTCTGTCCGTCCGTATGTCACAGCCACTTTTCTCCGAAACTATAAGAACTATACTGTTGAAACTTGGTAAGTAGGTAGGTTGGAAACTTGGTATTCTGTGAACCGCATTAAGATTTTCACACAAAAATAGAAAAAAAACAATAAATTTTTGGGGTTCCCCATACTTCGAACTGAACCTCAAAAATTTTTTTTTCATCAAACCCATACGTGTGGGGTATCTATGGATAGGTCTTCAAAAATGATATTGAGGTTTCTAATATCATTTTTTTCTAAACTGAATAGTTTGCGCGAAAGACACTTCCAAAGTGGTAAAATGTGTGTCCCCCCCCTGTAACTTCTAAAATAAGAGAATGATAAAACTAAAAAAAATATATGATGTACATTACCATGTAAACTTCCACCGAAAATTGGTTTGAACGAGATCTAGTAAGTAGTTTTTTTTAATACGTCATAAATCGCCTAAATACGGAACCCTTCATGGGCGAGTCCGACTCGCACTTGGCCGCTTTTTATTCTTGTATTATTTTTTTAGACTTGAAGTATAATACATACATGGTGATTTGGTACGGTACCATATGTCTGACCATACTCTGAGGTGTGGATAATGTAGGTCATACTCATATTGAACAACTTTTATTGTGGGACCAACCCCGAAGTCGTTATTTTTTTCTTTCTTGCGCTTTATAATTAAAAACAATAACGTTAATATAGTGCTGCGTCAACATCAAGCACAGCTGACGACGGTGCCATGGCCAAGGCTCGGAACCGGTTTTTTCTTCATACAAAAAATACCGGTATTATTTCGTTCTTTTTCGTTCTTTGGTTTATTATTTCATTTTTAATGGGACAATCTAATAATACGAAGGTGTTACCTAAATACATGATTCAGTCCTACGTAAAGAGCATAAAATAATAATAAATAATGGGCTATTTTGGATTTTACAAAAAAACCGGTTCCGAGCCCTGGCCATGGCTACACAACTGAGAGTTTGTGCAGGTTTACCGCTGCCGTGTGTGTGCTCCACCCAGCTAGGGTTTACCTGTGCAGTTTAACTGTACAGGTTAAACTGTGCAGGCATACCCTAGTGTGTATGGCCAGCTTTAAGTGATGATTTTGTACGATACATTATTTAATAACGTTCATTCGAGTTTCACTTTTAATGTTTTATAGGTAGTTAATTTTCCTCGCGTTGGTGTGGTGAAAAATGTTGTTTCTCTCGGGCGGGAGCAAAGTTTGTTTAACCCTCGTGCCTTGAAACCCTCGCAACGCTCAAGATTTCTCGTTACGCTCGTGGTTCATTTTTAAAATCTTTCGCGTGCTCGGGTATCCATTTTAGCACGAGGGGCTATCATTGGTCAATTGACGCATGCGTTCGAAAAATCGCATAAGATAAAATTTATTAAACTGAAAAAAATATTAAAATAGGGCAATAGGGTGATAGGGGGTTGAGGGGGTAAAATGGTAGTCCATTTTTAGGAATGACACGGAGTGATAATCATGTTACGTCACCGCCGCGCCTTTGAGCGGCGCACTGCCATTGGCCGACGAGGGCTGCGTCACGTAGTACCTGCGCAGGGGCAAACATGGATTGCTTTGTTGGATGGTGCAATAGCAGTCATAGCAGAGTATACGAACGGTTCTAGAGTTAGACCAAGCTAAATTGGCAGCGATTTGGATAGCCCAGACTGTGCGTGTTAAGACGTTTTTCTATCATATTATGACGTTTAAATAAGTTTGGGCTGGGCTATCAAAATTGCTGCTAACTTAGCTGAATTTTACTCTATACTACATATAGCTGGACACAGTTGTCTGAACATTCGGGGTTGAAAATGTTGTAATTTCAAATATGTCCCTTGTGTCCCCGTCCCCGCCACCCGTTATTTTCAACCCAGGAATGAACTGTCGCCTGCGGTATTTCCGGACCGTTACGACCTTCAAGAAAAGAGCGTACGAGTAGGTACTTTTACATAGAAAACTCCTACATGCTCTACGTATTTTCTCTGTTCCCAATTTTTGATACAGAAAATTGTAGATATGAATATACAGTTACGTACATGTTCAAGCTAAGTTTCATGTAATTTGAACTTGTCGTTTTACAATGGGGCATTATCTATGAAAAGGGACCTTATTGTCGATGGCGCTTACGCCGCTCAACGTTGCGCGGCATTGTATTTATATCGGAGCATCGTTAACAAAGGCCGCCGTCGACCAGTGTTAGCTAGTAACCTTAACCCTAAGCAACCAAAGATCAGGCTGCATTTGAAAAACGAATAAAGATAAAGTTAAGCTGATAATTTTCCCGCCCTCTCCATGACTGTTTTAGTTGGGTATTGACTGGTCAGCTGCCTGTTAGCTTTAGTTTTCGCAAAAATCGCCAGGACAGAGGTGAATTTTTCGTATGAAAACTTGCAACTTTAAATGCATTTTTTAGCGAAACCACTGCACTCTAAAATGAAGTCAAAATCAGTCCATCGGCTCAATTTTTTTGCAAGCTTTCCAATGGTACCCGACACGACTCTTACAAATAAAAAATAATTTCAGCTGACCCCTTTCAACCCCCAAATTTTCCCCTAAAATGATAAGTAAGCGGTTTTGACTTATTAATAATGTTAGTGCTGGTTATTGCTATAACTGTTCCAAATTTTAGCTATCTACGTCAAACGGTTTCTGAGAAAAACACATTTAACTGATTTGCAAGACCGATGTGATCCCATAAGTGTACCGCGAACAAAGTTTGTGCGGTACACTAAAAATATTGGTCATCGATATTGAACTTTCGTGAGACATATTTTAAACTGTTTAGACGACAACGATTTCACTCACTTGGGTTTTTAGTCGCTATTGGCGACATGTTTCGGGCCCTTCGGGGGTCCTTCCTCAGGCTCGAGTGCTCGCGCGGCGACTGCTAAAAATTCTAGTGAGTGAAACCGTTGTCGTCTAAACAGTTTAATATTGGGCATGATTGAAAATAGACTACCTATCCTATTGGGAGTATCAAAAACAAACAAAAAGTCAATTAATTGTGTCAATAGAGAGTTCTACTTGTTTAGATTAATTTCGCCACTCAAGCCATATTGCGTCGATGATGGTACTTGCTTTACGAATTTGAGCTTTATTACAAGGCAATACGAGTAAGAATGAAATAGCCTGAACACTCTGAATTTCGATTAGGTGTGACAAAATTGCGGCCAAAGTATAAAGTTATTTTGACAGATTGGTGTTTGATAGAACTGTTTATTTTGCTTATCATAATTGAGATTCGTTTTTAGTTGGAAGTTGGAAGGGGTAGACCTCGGCGGACTTTCTCTGATCAGATCGGGGAAATCCTGAAGAAAGGCCAGGTCAAGAGCACCCTAAACCGGCGAGCGTTGTATGAGGAATGTTATGAAAGTGAAGGAAGCGAAAGAGGTATGTCAGGATCGTAGCAAGTGGAAATCCGTGGTCTCTGCCTACCCCTCCGGGACATAGGCGTGATTAGATGTATGTAGGTATGTATTATTATATCTATCTCGTTGCTTGACTGATGAGTGATGATACTGATGATGCTATTATTAGTGCAAGGGTTCTAATCATAATTATTAGGTAATTTGTACGATGTGGGTGTGTACCTTCAAATAGCTTATTAGTATAATTGGTGTTACGCAGCAACGTAAATAGATCGTGGCATGCATTGTTAGGTCACGGTGAAACATCATTTCTAAAGGTAGTTAATATGTGACGTTATCTATGAAAAGCGACCTTATTGTCGATGGCGCTTACGCCATAATTAACGATGCTCCGATATAAATACGAGGCCACGAGACGCTGTGCGGCGTAAGCGCCATCGACAATAAGGTCCCTTTTCATAGATAATGCCCCATATATGTGATCGCTAGGGCATATTCTAGACTTCTAGAGTTACGGACTATATCACATTTCCATCAGGATAGGGTCATAGTCAAATATTTTATTGCGTTTCATGTGTACATTTGATGCTTATATCTAATGTTCGTTCGCTCACCACAAAATGATTCCAATTCACACTGTGTCGGGATTTCAACTTCACGACCCTCAGGACGAATATTTGGCTTAAAACACAGTCAAAAGTACCTATCACACACTTTGTTTACACTTCTAGATTTTTTCTAAAAATCTTGCCTTGAATGTTTCCGTGTTATCTGGTTTCGTAACAATTGTTTCAGAAAACCTTGTCTTAGAGCAAGGATAAAGATAACCAGTAGACAAATCGTGAAGAACTTTCAAGGGTATTCTATCATACAGTCAACAGCAGCAGAAGTTGCTAAGCGGGCGAGATGTTCAAAATTACCTTGACGCGTTCTTATTCTCTTAACAATAAAGGTCGCGTCAAGATCATTTTGAACAGCTCGCCCGCTTAGCAACTATTGCTGGCTGTACCTGTTTGTTTATCCGTAAATGTTTGCTGATGTATCGCTTATCCATCTTAGCATCTGCTTCGTAAGCAATGGCAGTTTCCACACGTACACGCTTTGATTGATCGTTGTCATCTATAGTTTGTCAAAGGAATGTCTTATTTCAAACATAGACAAAGAGATCATACTATCTTTGTTTTACACTTGTACTAGCACCCACAAGATAGAGGTGAGTATAAGTTTTCCTGGTTCTTACTACTTACTGACAAATTGGTTTGACCAACTATATATTTGTTCTATAGCTATAGCAGTATCAGATTTGTAAATCTTTTGCAAACTACAACCAATTAAGCCTAATCTACACGAGGACCACACGAGGAAACAAATAAAAAACAAGTTATACACTTAAACCACCAGTCTTTGTCTTTGTCTAGGTACCTAATGTTTTATCCCTGTTAAAATATGCGGTAAATTATTCATAAAGGTGTGATTACATTGTATCACAGTTTATAGGTTATCTCATATATAGTCTGGTCGGAAAGAGAAGAGTCGTGGAATGTATGGGGCCCAATACATTCCAAGACTGTTCTATTTCCGAACAGACTCTATCAGACAATAGTTGTTAAAAGGTTAATAAACGTACCCATACCTATTAAATTCTCATAAGAAACTTGTTGGGCAATGCATTGCGAAAACCCTAGTATCCATTGCATCAGCAACTTGCTAACATTTAGTTTTTATTCAGCAGACATAGCTGTGGTACTTCCTGGCGCATTGTTTTTTTACAAAAAAAAGTATACTTCGTAATTCGCCACATTCCTATCTATATTATAATTACTTAATATACATATCCTCAAAATCTGAATTATATATTATTATAAGGATTATTCCATTCTTGTGTTTGTATTATACCAAATTATACTCGTGTCAAACTTTTTAATTTAGTCCGATAAAATCTACACTTATATCGCCATTTCTTACACTTCGTTTACTTTATCTTATATGGAGGGGAAGTACCCAGGGCATCCTTAATTGTTATCAGATAATCTTAAAATCGACATTGCCATTGGCGGGTAAATGCCTCTATCTTATCAAATGATTCGAGTAGTTTTACGTATATGTTTTAGTTAGAGTTAGATATTGCAATCCGAATTATCCGGTGTTCATGAAATCGGATTTTTAATCTGTTTTAAAATCGTGATTTTTAATTTAATGAAACCTATACACTATTAAAATTAAAATGTTTAGTCTAGTAAGTTATGCAATACCTACCAACACTGTTAAAAGCGCCTATATCCTATAATCAAAGTATGTGTTTTTATGTATAATACAATTTACTCTTTCTTGACACTCGAATTGTTTCCAAAATATGCATTAGTAATATAAATAATTGCCTACTTCAATGAGAAAAAACCTAAATCAGCCATGATAAATCGATGCTTGAGTAGAGTTCCGAGAAATAAATTATATAAAACACAGTCTAAATTGAGAGCTTCCTTCACTTCCTTGTTTATACCTGTTATAAATAAATCAAACTACGCATTTGCGACACGCCACTCATCGTTACAGTGGTTGTTTATCGCAATTGCACATGGCGTATCAGTAATCTACACTTCGATCAGGCCAAGGCCTTTGATAAGGTATCCGCGACACACCCACAAGGAAATTGGCGTTCATTAGTATAAATTATGCGACGTTATAAAAATTACAAGCTTCTTATTGAGGGTATTTGTGCTAATCGCTCGATTTGTGGCATGTCGTCTCGTTAAATTGTATATAAGTAATAAGAAAAATAATGGTCCAAAGATGGTGCCTTAAGTAACTCCCACTTTTTCATGTTCTGTGACTGATCATTGATCAAGATGTGTTCGCCGAAAATCTTGTACCACAGGTTTAGACAGCAGTTATATGTATCTAGTAATAACATTATGTGTATCCGATATTTACATAGACTTATCCGCAATGCGCAACTATGTTAGCAAACTCGTATTAAGTATTTATTTTCCTCATAATATATAACGCAATAGTCTAGTAAATAATAAGTTTTCTATATGTTGGCGTAGGTAGTCTTTATTCTTCTAAAAACTTGTCTAGATGAACTTTAAGCGTAGACAAAAGATCAAGGCCGAAAACAGTCCAGGTTTTTTAATGTTAGGTATTTTATTGCAGTTACGTCATCCTACGACAGTTTTATTTTAATATTTTTACATAAGAAATTGTTGTCTGAGTTGTAGCTGACTTAACCAAAACCAAACACTACCAAATAGAGGAAATAATTCGTGTATAAGCTAATTTTGGCATAGTTTTAGGGAATGCCGTTTTAAACAATATCCTAAAGGTACTG
The DNA here is from genome assembly GCF_948474715.1 of Cydia amplana. Taxonomy (NCBI): domain Eukaryota; kingdom Metazoa; phylum Arthropoda; class Insecta; order Lepidoptera; family Tortricidae; genus Cydia; species Cydia amplana. The sequence continues at coordinate 11,387,293 of NC_086090.1, forward strand.
ATGCGATGCGGAAAACACTAGTGCGTACGCCAATCTAGGGGTTAGTTGCCAAGCAGACCCCAGGCTCCCATGAGCCGTGGCAAAATGCCGGGACAACGCGAGGAAGATCATATTATACGTGTCAGAACTACTGTACTAGAAAGTTTTTTATTATCCATCTTCTTATATCTTCACATCTCATTAAAATATTGATCCTAGCGAAAAAGTATACATAATCTTTTTTTATAAAAAAATATATATAAGAACAATTTTTGCTATGGTCACATTTTACGAGTTATATTATACTAGCGACCCGCCCCGGCTTCGCACGGGTTAACAAATTATACATAAACCTTCCTCTTGAATCACTCTATCTATTTAAAAAATCGCATCAAAATCCGTTGCGTAGTTTTAAAGATCTAAGCATACATAGGGACAGACAGACAGCGGGAAGCGACTTTGTGTTATTTTATAATATGTAGTGATTGTAATATTTGTAATGTAACGCGCTCGCTTTCCTCACAAATCAGTCCTCCAGTAGATTTACGAGTATATTCGCACTAGCGTCCTCCCTTAGGGCTCATTTAGACGGTGCGAGAACTCGCATGCGATTTTTATTACAATGCGTTATTTGATCGGTCGGCTGAATTGGTGTCACCTCAATGGTCCGCAATATAACTAAAATAGTATATGAGTTCGCGCGCCGTCTAAATGAGCATGTTCGTGAAGTTGACCGCCCCACATCGAGCGCCCGCAAATGGCATATCTATATCGTTAGTTCATCGTTAGTTCACGTTAGTTCAGTATATTAAATCGTTAGGATCCGACTACAACATCGATTTTTTTTAAAAACAAAAGTGGGGAGGTCAACTTCACGCAACCGCCCCAAAATCGATTTTATGGTTTTTATCAATTAGAATCGATAGATAATCGTTAGTTCACGTTAGTTCAGTATATTAAATCGTTAGGATCCGATTCTAAGTATTTTTTTTTTTCAATTTTGTGGGGCGGTCAGCTTCACGTGAAGTTGACCGCCCCATATCGAGCGCCCGCAAATGGCATATCAATATCGTTAGTTCATCGTTAGTTCACGTTAGTTCAGTATATCAAATCGTTAGGATCCGACGCATAACTTGTGTGCGAATTTTTTAAAGTAGGGGATAGCGCCAGCACCGTCTTCCACTCTAAAACCGTATTTATGGTTCCTATCAATTGGAATCGATATGTAGTCGTTAGTTCATCGTTAGATTACGTTAGTTCAGTATATTAAATCGTTAGGATCCGACTACAACATCGATTTTTTTTTTAAACAAAAGTGGGGAGATCAACTTCACGCTACCGCCCCAAAATCGATTTTATGGTTTTTATCAATTAGAATCGATAGATAATCGTTAGTTCACGTTAGTTCAGTATATTAAATCGTTAGGATCCGATTCTAAGTTTTTTTTTTTTCAATTTTGTGGGGCGGTCAGCTTCACGTGAAGTTGACCGCCCCATATCGAGCGCCCGCAAATGGCATATCAATATCGTTAGTTCATCGTTAGTTCACGTTAGTTCAGTATATCAAATCGTTAGGATCCGACGCATAACTTGTGTGCGAATTTTTTAAAGTAGGGGATAGCGCCAGCACAGTCTTCCACTCTAAAACCGTATTTATGGTTCCTATCAATTGGAATCGATATGTAGTCGTTAGTTCATCGTTAGTTCACGTTAGTTCAGTATATTAAATCGTTAGGATCCGACTACAACATCGATTTTTTTTTTAAACAAAAGTGGGGAGGTCAACTTCACGCTACCGCCCCAAAATCGATTTTATGGTTTTTATCAATTAGAATCGATAGATAATCGTTAGTTCACGTTAGTTCAGTATATTAAATCGTTAGGATCCGATTCTAAGTATTTTTTTTTTTCAATTTTGTGGGGCGGTCAGCTTCACGTGAAGTTGACCGCCCCATATCGAGCGCCCGCAAATGGCATATCAATATCGTTAGTTCATCGTTAGTTCACGTTAGTTCAGTATATCAAATCGTTAGGATCCGACGCATAACTTGTGTGCGAATTTTTTAAAGTAGGGGATAGCGCCAGCACAGTCTTCCACTCTAAAACCGTATTTATGGTTCCTATCAATTGGAATCGATATGTAGTCGTTAGTTCATCGTTAGTTCACGTTAGTTCAGTATATTAAGTCGTTAGGATCCGACTACAACATCGATTTTTTTTTTTAAACAAAAGTGGGGAGGTCAACTTCACGCTACCGCCCCAAAATCGATTTTATGGTTTTTATCAATTAGAATCGATAGATAATCGTTAGTTCACGTTAGTTCAGTATATTAAATCGTTAGGATCCGATTCTAAGTATTTTTTTTTTCAATTTTGTGGGGCGGTCAGCTTCACGTGAAGTTGACCGCCCCATATCGAGCGCCCGCAAATGGCATATCAATATCGTTAGTTCATCGTTAGTTCACGTTAGTTCAGTATATCAAATCGTTAGGATCCGACGCATAACTTGTGTGCGAATTTTTTAAAGTAGGGGATAGCGCCAGCACAGTCTTCCACTCTAAAACCGTATTTATGGTTCCTATCAATTGGAATCGATATGTAGTCGTTAGTTCATCGTTAGTTCACGTTAGTTCAGTATATTAAATCGTTAGGATCCGACTACAACATCGATTTTTTTTTTAAACAAAAGTGGGGAGGTCAACTTCACGCTACCGCCCCAAAATCGATTTTATGGTTTTTATCAATTAGAATCGATAGATAATCGTTAGTTCACGTTAGTTCAGTATATTAAATCGTTAGGATCCGATTCTAAGTATTTTTTTTTTTCAATTTTGTGGGGCGGTCAGCTTCACGTGAAGTTGACCGCCCCATATCGAGCGCCCGCAAATGGCATATCAATATCGTTAGTTCATCGTTAGTTCACGTTAGTTCAGTATATCAAATCGTTAGGATCCGACGCATAACTTGTGTGCGAATTTTTTAAAGTAGGGGATAGCGCCAACACCGTCTTCCACTCTAAAACCGTATTTATGGTTCCTATCAATTGGAATCGATATGTAGTCGTTAGTTTATCGTTAGTTCAGTATATTAAATCGTTAGGATCCGACTACAACATCGATTTTTTTTTTAAACATAAGTGGGGAGGTCAACTTCACGCTACCGCCCCAAAATCGATTTTATGGTTTTTATCAATTAGAATCGATAGATAATCGTTAGTTCACGTTAGTTCAGTATATTAAATCGTTAGGATCCGATTCTAAGTATTTTTTTTTTTCAATTTTGTGGGGCGGTCAGCTTCACGTGAAGTTGACCGCCCCATATCGAGCGCCCGCAAATGGCATATCAATATCGTTAGTTCATCGTTAGTTCACGTTAGTTCAGTATATCAAATCGTTAGGATCCGACGCATAACTTGTGTGCGAATTTTTTAAAGTAGGGGATAGCGCCAACACCGTCTTCCACTCTAAAACCGTATTTATGGTTCCTATCAATTGGAATCGATATGTAGTCGTTAGTTCATCGTTAGTTCACGTTAGTTCAGTATATTCAATCGTTAGGATCCGACTACATTACGTATTTAAAAAAAAATAACATAAGTGGGGCGGTCAACTTCACGCTACCGCCCCAAAACCGATTTTATGGTTTTCATCAATTAAAATCGACAGATAATCATTAGTTCACGTTAGTTCAGTATATTAAATCGTTAGGATCCGATTCTAAGTATTTTTTTTTTTCAATTTTGTGGGGCGGTCAGCTTCACGTGAAGTTGACCGCCCCATATCGAGCGCCCGCAAATGGCATATCAATATCGTTAGTTCATCGTTAGTTCACGTTAGTTCAGTATATCAAATCGTTAGGATCCGACGCATAACTTGTGTGCGATTTTTTTAAAGTAGGGGATAGCGCCAACACCGTCTTCCACTCTAAAACCGTATTTATGGTTCCTATCAATTGGAATCGATATGTAGTCGTTAGTTCATCGTTAGTTCACGTTAGTTCAGTATATTAAATCGTTAGGATCCGACTACAACATCGATTTTTTTTTTTAAACAAAAGTGGGGAGGTCAACTTCACGCTACCGCCCCAAAATCGATTTTATGGTTTTTATCAATTAGAATCGATAGATAATCGTTAGTTCACGTTAGTTCAGTATATTAAATCGTTAGGATCCGATTCTAAGTATTTTTTTTTTTTTCAATTTTGTGGGGCTGTCAGCTTCACGTGAAGTTGACCGCCCCATATCGAGCGCCCGCAAATGGCATATCAATATCGTTAGTTCATCGTTAGTTCACGTTAGTTCAGTATATCAAATCGTTAGGATCCGACGCATAACTTGTGTGCGAATTTTTTAAAGTAGGGGATAGCGCCAGCACAGTCTTCCACTCTAAAACCGTATTTATGGTTCCTATCAATTGGAATCGACATGTAGTCGTTAGTTCATCGTTAGTTCACGTTAGTTCAGTATATTAAATCGTTAGGATCCGACTACAACATCGATTTTTTTTTTAAACAAAAGTGGGGAGGTCAACTTCACGCTACCGCCCCAAAATCGATTTTATGGTTTTTATCAATTAGAATCGATAGATAATCGTTAGTTCACGTTAGTTCAGTATATTAAATCGTTAGGATCCGATTCTAAGTATTTTTTTTTTTTCAATTTTGTGGGGCGGTCAGCTTCACGTGAAGTTGACCGCCCCATATCGAGCGCCCGCAAATGGCATATCAATATCGTTAGTTCATCGTTAGTTCACGTTAGTTCAGTATATCAAATCGTTAGGATCCGACGCATAACTTGTGTGCGAATTTTTTAAAGTAGGGGATAGCGCCAACACCGTCTTCCACTCTAAAACCGTATTTATGGTTCCTATCAATTGGAATCGATATGTAGTCGTTAGTTTATCGTTAGTTCACGTTAGTTCAGTATATTAAATCGTTAGGATCCGACTACAACATCGATTTTTTTTTTTAAACATAAGTGGGGCGGTCAACTTCACGCTACCGCCCCAAAACCGATTTTATGGTTTTCATCAATTAAAATCGACAGATAATCATTAGTTCACGTTAGTTCAGTATATTAAATCGTTAGGATCCGATTCTAAGTATTTTTTTTTTTCAATTTTGTGGGGCGGTCAGCTTCACGTGAAGTTGACCGCCCCATATCGAGCGCCCGCAAATGGCATATCAATATCGTTAGTTCATCGTTAGTTCACGTTAGTTCAGTATATCAAATCGTTAGGATCCGACGCATAACTTGTGTGCGATTTTTTTAAAGTAGGGGATAGCGCCAACACCGTCTTCCACTCTAAAACCGTATTTATGGTTCCTATCAATTGGAATCGATATGTAGTCGTTAGTTCATCGTTAGTTCACGTTAGTTCAGTATATTAAATCGTTAGGATCCGACTACAACATCGATTTTTTTTTTAAACAAAAGTGGGGAGGTCAACTTCACGCTACCGCCCCAAAATCGATTTTATGGTTTTTATCAATTAGAATCGATAGATAATCGTTAGTTCACGTTAGTTCAGTATATTAAATCGTTAGGATCCGATTCTAAGTATTTTTTTTTTTTTCAATTTTGTGGGGCTGTCAGCTTCACGTGAAGTTGACCGCCCCATATCGAGCGCCCGCAAATGGCATATCAATATCGTTAGTTCATCGTTAGTTCACGTTAGTTCAGTATATCAAATCGTTAGGATCCGACGCATAACTTGTGTGCGAATTTTTTAAAGTAGGGGATAGCGCCAGCACAGTCTTCCACTCTAAAACCGTATTTATGGTTCCTATCAATTGGAATCGATATGTAGTCGTTAGTTCATCGTTAGTTCACGTTAGTTCAGTATATTAAATCGTTAGGATCCGACTACAACATCGATTTTTTTTTTTAAAACAAAAGTGGGGAGGTCAACTTCACGCTACCGCCCCAAAATCGATTTTATGGTTTTTATCAATTAGAATCGATAGATAATCGTTAGTTCACGTTAGTTCAGTATATTAAATCGTTAGGATCCGATTCTAAGTATTTTTTTTTTTTCAATTTTGTGGGGCGGTCAGCTTCACGTGAAGTTGACCGCCCCATATCGAGCGCCCGCAAATGGCATATCAATATCGTTAGTTCATCGTTAGTTCACGTTAGTTCAGTATATCAAATCGTTAGGATCCGACGCATAACTTGTGTGCGAATTTTTTAAAGTAGGGGATAGCGCCAACACCGTCTTCCACTCTAAAACCGTATTTATGGTTCCTATCAATTGGAATCGATATGTAGTCGTTAGTTCATCGTTAGTTCACGTTAGTTCAGTATATTAAATCGTTAGGATCCGACTACAACATCGATTTTTTTTTTTAAACATAAGTGGGGAGGTCAACTTCACGCTACCGCCCCAAAATCGATTTTATGGTTTTTATCAATTAGAATCGATAGATAATCGTTAGTTCACGTTAGTTCAGTGTATTAAATCGTTAGGATCCGATTCTAAGTATTATTTTTTTTCAATTTTGTGGGGCGGTCAGCTTCACGTGAAGTTGACCGCCCCATATCGAGCGCCCGCAAATGGCATATCAATATCGTTAGTTCATCGTTAGTTCACGTTAGTTCAGTATATCAAATCGTTAGGATCCGACGCATAACTTGTGTGCGAATTTTTTAAAGTAGGGGATAGCGCCAGCACCGTCTTCCACTCTAAAACCGTATTTATGGTTCCTATCAATTGGAATCGATATGTAGTCGTTAGTTCATCGTTAGTTCACGTTAGTTCAGTATATTAAATCGTTAGGATCCGACTACATCATCGATTTTTTTTTTAAACAAAAGTGGGGAGGTCAACTTCACGCTACCGCCCCAAAATCGATTTTATGGTTTTTATCAATTAGAATCGATAGATAATCGTTAGTTCACGTTAGTTCAGTATATTAAATCGTTAGGATCCGATTCTAAGTATTTTTTTTTTTTTTCAATTTTGTGGGGCGGTCAGCTTCACGTGAAGTTGACCGCCCCATATCGAGCGCCCGCAAATGGCATATCAATATCGTTAGTTCATCGTTAGTTCACGTTAGTTCAGTATATCAAATCGTTAGGATCCGACGCATAACTTGTGTGCGAATTTTTTAAAGTAGGGGATAGCGCCAACACCGTCTTCCACTCTAAAACCGTATTTATGGTTCCTATCAATTGGAATCGATATGTAGTCGTTAGTTCATCGTTAGTTCACGTTAATTCAGTATATTAAATCGTTAGGATCCGACTACAACATCGATTTTTTTTTTTAAACATAAGTGGGGAGGTCAACTTCACGCTACCGCCCCAAAATCGATTTTATGGTTTTTATCAATTAGAATCGATAGATAATCGTTAGTTCACGTTAGTTCAGTATATTAAATCGTTAGGATCCGATTCTAAGTATTTTTTTTTTTTTTCAATTTTGTGGGGCGGTCAGCTTCACGTGAAGTTGACCGCCCCATATCGAGCGCCCGCAAATGGCATATCAATATCGTTAGTTCATCGTTAGTTCACGTTAGTTCAGTATATCAAATCGTTAGGATCCGACGCATAACTTGTGTGCGAATTTTTTAAAGTAGGGGATAGCGCCAACACCGTCTTCCACTCTAAAACCGTATTTATGGTTCCTATCAATTGGAATCGATATGTAGTCGTTAGTTTATCGTTAGTTCACGTTAGCTCAGTATATTAAATCGTTAGGATCCGACTACAACATCGATTTTTTTTTAAACATAAGTGGGGAGGTCAACTTCACGCTACCGCCCCAAAATCGATTTTATGGTTTTTATCAATTAGAATCGATAGATAATCGTTAGTTCACGTTAGTTCAGTATATTAAATCGTTAGGATCCGATTCTAAGTATTTTTTTTTTCAATTTTGTGGGGCGGTCAGCTTCACGTGAAGTTGACCGCCCCATATCGAGCGCCCGCAAATGGCATATCAATATCGTTAGTTCATCGTTAGTTCACGTTAGTTCAGTATATCAAATCGTTAGGATCCGACGCATAACTTGTGTGCGAATTTTTTAAAGTAGGGGATAGCGCCAGCACAGTCTTCCACTCTAAAACCGTATTTATGGTTCCTATCAATTGGAATCGATATGTAGTCGTTAGTTCATCGTTAGTTCACGTTAGTTCAGTATATTAAATCGTTAGGATCCGACTACATCATCGATTTTTTTTTTAAACAAAAGTGGGGAGGTCAACTTCACGCTACCGCCCCAAAATCGATTTTATGGTTTTTATCAATTAGAATCGATAGATAATCGTTAGTTCACGTTAGTTCAGTATATTAAATCGTTAGGATCCGATTCTAAGTATTTTTTTTTTTTTCAATTTTGTGGGGCGGTCAGCTTCACGTGAAGTTGACCGCCCCATATCGAGCGCCCGCAAATGGCATATCAATATCGTTAGTTCATCGTTAGTTCACGTTAGTTCAGTATATCAAATCGTTAGGATCCGACGCATAACTTGTGTGCGAATTTTTTAAAGTAGGGGATAGCGCCAACACCGTCTTCCACTCTAAAACCGTATTTATGGTTCCTATCAATTGGAATCGATATGTAGTCGTTAGTTCATCGTTAGTTCACGTTAATTCAGTATATTAAATCGTTAGGATCCGACTACAACATCGATTTTTTTTTTAAACATAAGTGGGGAGGTCAACTTCACGCTACCGCCCCAAAATCGATTTTATGGTTTTTATCAATTAGAATCGATAGATAATCGTTAGTTCACGTTAGTTCAGTATATTAAATCGTTAGGATCCGATTCTAAGTATTTTTTTTTTTTCAATTTTGTGGGGCGGTCAGCTTCACGTGAAGTTGACCGCCCCATATCGAGCGCCCGCAAATGGCATATCAATATCGTTAGTTCATCGTTAATTCACGTTAGTTCAGTATATCAAATCGTTAGGATCCGACGCATAACTTGTGTGCGAATTTTTTAAAGTAGGGGATAGCGCCAACACCGTCTTCCACTCTAAAACCGTATTTATGGTTCCTATCAATTGGAATCGATATGTAGTCGTTAGTTTATCGTTAGTTCACGTTAGCTCAGTATATTAAATCGTTAGGATCCGACTACAACATCGATTTTTTTTTAAACATAAGTGGGGAGGTCAACTTCACGCTACCGCCCCAAAATCGATTTTATGGTTTTTATCAATTAGAATCGATAGATAATCGTTAGTTCACGTTAGTTCAGTATATTAAATCGTTAGGATCCGATTCTAAGTATTTTTTTTTTCAATTTTGTGGGGCGGTCAGCTTCACGTGAAGTTGACCGCCCCATATCGAGCGCCCGCAAATGGCATATCAATATCGTTAGTTCATCGTTAGTTCACGTTAGTTCAGTATATCAAATCGTTAGGATCCGACGCATAACTTGTGTGCGAATTTTTTAAAGTAGGGGATAGCGCCAACACCGTCTTCCACTCTAAAACCGTATTTATGGTTCCTATCAATTGGAATCGATATGTAGTCGTTAGTTTATCGTTAGTTCACGTTAGTTCAGTATATTAAATCGTTAGGATCCGACTACAACATCGATTTTTTTTTTTAAACATAAGTGGGGAGGTCAACTTCACGCTACCGCCCCAAAATCGATTTTATGGTTTTTATCAATTAGAATCGATAGATAATCGTTAGTTCACGTTAGTTCAGTATATTAAATCGTTAGGATCCGATTGTAAGTATTTTTTTTTTTCAATTTTGTGGGGCGGTCAGCTTCACGTGAAGTTGACCGCCCCATATCGAGCGCCCGCAAATGGCATATCAATATCGTTAGTTCATCGTTAGTTCACGTTAGTTCAGTATATCAAATCGTTAGGATCCGACGCATAACTTGTGTGCGAATTTTTTAAAGTAGGGGATAGCGCCAACACCGTCTTCCACTCTAAAACCGTATTTATGGTTCCTATCAATTGGAATCGATATGTAGTCGTTAGTTTATCGTTAGTTCACGTTAGTTCAGTATATTAAATCGTTAGGATCCGACTAAAACATCGATTTTTTTTTTAAACATAAGTGGGGAAGTCAACTTCACGCTACCGCCCCAAAATCGATTTTATGGTTTTTATCAATTAGAATCGATAGATAATCGTTAGTTCACGTTAGTTCAGTATATTAAATCGTTAGGATCCGATTCTAAGTATTTTTTTTTTTTAATTTTGTGGGGCGGTCAGCTTCACGTGAAGTTGACCGCCCCATATCGAGCGCCCGCAAATGGCATATCAATATCGTTAGTTCATCGTTAGTTCACGTTAGTTCAGTATATCAAATCGTTAGGATCCGACGCATAACTTGTGTGCGAATTTTTTAAAGTAGGGGATAGCGCCAGCACCGTCTTCCACTCTAAAACCGTATTTATGGTTCCTATCAATTGGAATCGATATGTAGTCGTTAGTTCACGTTAGTTCAGTATATTAAATCGTTAGGATCCGACTACAACATCGATTTTTTTTTAAACAAAAGAGGGGAGGTCAACTTCACGCTACCGCCCCAAAATCGATTTTATGGTTTTTATCAATTAGAATCGATAGATAATCGTTAGTTCACGTTAGTTCAGTATATTAAATCGTTAGGATCCGATTCTAAGTATTTTTTTTTTTTCAATTTTGTGGGGCGGTCAGCTTCACGTGAAGTTGACCGCCCCACATCGAGCGCCCGCAAATGGCATATCTATATCGTTAGTTCATCGTTAGTTCACGTTAGTTCAGTATATTAAATCGTTAGGATCCGACACATAACTTGTGTGCGAATTTTTTAAAGTAGGGGATAGCGCCAACACCGTCTTCCGCTCCAAAACTTTATTTATGGTTCCTATCAATTGTAATCGATATGTAGTCGTTAGTTCAGTATGTGAAATCGTTAGGATCCGACTACATTACGTATTAAAAAAAAATAACATAAGTGGGGCGGTCAACTTCACGCTACCGCCCCATAATCGATTTTATGGTTTCTTTCAATTAGAATCGATAGATATTCGTTAGTTCACGTTAGTTCAGTATATCAAATCGTTAGGATCCGACGCGTAACTTGTTTGCGAATTTTTTAAAAAGTGTGTACCAAAAACGGTCACCCATCCAAGTACTGACCCCGCCCGACGTTGCTTAACTTCGGTCAAGAATCACGTTTGTTTTGTTGTATTGGAGCCCCACTTAAATCTTTATTTTATTCTGTTTTTAGTATATATCTTGTTATAGCGGCAACAGAAATACATCATCTGTGAAAATTTCAGCTGTCTAGCTATCACAGATCACGAGATACAGCCTGGTGACAGACGGACGGACAGCGGAGTCTTAGTAATAGTTGGTATTAGGGTCCCGTTTTACCCTTTGGGTACGGAACCAATACCAATATGATCGGATCAAGTGATACCAATATGTACAATGACAGCATTATTCTAGACACCTATGATTACGACTTTCCACTGCCGTGTTGCTTTGGGCTTTGTACTAACAAATTTTGACTAAAGCTTAAAACTACTGGGTCTATACAAAATAGTTCGTTACCTATAGATGGCAAGAAAACCTATTAGAAATGTGCAGTCAAGCGTGAGTCGGACTAATTACGTACATTTTGAATCCTTACGGGGTTTTAAACGGCAATTCTCTCGCGTTTCATAAAAAGAATACATTGTTAAAAATTGGGTAATGTACGGAACCCTTGGAACGCGAGTCCGACTCGCACTTGGCCGGTTTTTTTCAACACAGTTTAATATTGTCAATATCTGTGTCCGATTGTTTTCCTTTTTAGAGCATAGAGGGCTATTGCCATAGTAAATTTTGTAGTCACGGTACATTTACTGCCATCTATCGACACACGATTAAAACTTAAAATAAAATTGAAAATGTATAAATTAATCAAAATATGTGTACGGATAAATGATTTTTAATTTTTATTGTTCCATACTGACCCATGTTCTTTCCCTGATATGTGTTCAAATTTTTAAATATCAAACGGTGTCGTCAACGCCTTCTAGCCGAGAATAGGCCAAAGGTATGGCGCCATCTATTCGAGAATGACTTTTCTTGATTTCCGAGGCACGTTTTTTTCTTAGACTTTATTTATTCTTATACGGAGTTACATATATCTTTGCTAGAGCCGAAGGGCTGTTTAAAACGATAAGCTTATGCGATTTATGCATACAATTCCGATCGAACACAGCACAGCGCCATCTGTTGTATACTGCTTTAACTACGTGGCCGGCCACGTAGTTAAAGCTGAAGTATACAACAGATGGCGCTGTGCTGGGGGCCGATTTTTGAATTTCGATCATTCGATTTTGGCACTCGAAAATCGGTGGAAAACGGCGAAACTCTAATTTTTGAAAATCGAGTGATAGAAATTTGGAATCGAGTGGTACTGACCACTCGTTTTCAATTCTATTAGTAGAATTTATATGCCTAGTAGTGGAACGAAATACACGAAATCGAGCGGTCGAAATTCAAAAATCGGCCCCCAGTGTGAACGGGACGTCGCTATACACATAACTATACATGTCTCGTTTGCACCTGTCATTCCGTACGAAAAATTCCGTGCGTCTGTGGCCAGCCTTATTACTGACCAAGTGAGCTCAAAATGCGAGCAAAGCTTATCCGTTTAAGCGGCGTATAACCGCGAACATCGAAAATTTCCAGCAACTATCTCTGTCAATCTAATTACGCCTTAGGTAATTGGAGTAAAAGAGGTAGTTGCTCGAAATTTTCGTTATCGACGTTCGTGGTAGGCCCTCTGCTAGGACTAAAATGCCGACTGTTGTCCCATCCCAGCAAAATAGCAAAACAGACATTTGGCTAAATTTATGTAAGGCCTTACAAGATCAGTGAAGGCCAGTCCAGATGGGTCAATTTTCGCCAAATCTGCAAAACGGAACTGAAATATGTCAATTCAACGAAAAAATAAAAAAAAATTATACATACATATATCTGTCGACGTCCATCTGCCCACGAAAGTCAAAATTCATATGAAAATATGAACCACATAGGGCGATGGCGCATATTGTTGCTGCCAAGTTGGTGCAAACTTGGCTTAGACTAAATTATGCTAAAAAATATGGCAGATGCTAAATGTAAAATTTAGGTGCCAAAGCGAGTGAAAATATGCCAGATCAGGCATCATTTATGCCAAGTTGGCAACACTGAACAAGTGGCACTCGAAGGGCCCGGCCACATGTGCGCGTTGCGGCGCCGCCGCCGCCGCGCGGCGCGGCACCGCAGAAATCTGCGGCGCCGCAAACCGCTCTGCGGCGACGCCCGCCGCAACGCAAAATTTTGCGGTGCCGCGCCGCGGCGCCGCAAAGCGGTGCGCGTCGCCGCGCGCGGTGCCGCGCGCGGTGCCGCAGAGCGGTGCGCGGCGCCGCGCGCGGTGCCGCAAAGCGGTGCGCGTCGCCGCGCGCGGTGCCGCCGAGCGGCGTGCGATGCCGCACTGCATAGTAAAGAATAAAATTCGACTACCAGTGTTTGATCAGACATGGATCCCTTCACACATGTTCTGCTCTTGCTGTTGTTAAGAAGGCGCAGAAATAGAAAACAATCGAAAAGAAAATTTTGGGTGAACCCATATCTTCGTATAATGAATGAAGATGGAAATCATTTCAAAAGAAAATACGAGGCGTTGAAGATGACTGAAAATAAATTTATTAACTATTTTCGAATGTCTGTGCCGTGTGTTGAAGAACTTTTATGCAAAATATCACCTCGAATAAAGAAGAAACACATATTTAGAAGACCCGTTGGGCCTCTGGAGATGTTGGGATTAACAATAAGGTAAGAAATGATAACTATTTTTGTATATAAATTATTTTAATTCTTTAGACCATAATTATTAGGAAATTTTCAATAGGTAAATAAAAAAAAACATGTAGGTATATAACTATATAAGTCTTTTACAAAATCAACATTATATATACTACTACTATGGTTAACATTGATGTTAATAACTTATATTATACCTTATTATAAGATTGCCGTTATTAGGAGGTACCTATATAAAATATGTTTATAATTGTAGCTAACTAAATCAAAAATCAACAACTTTTATTTTTAAATCGTCATTTTTTATATACTAACATGACTATAATTTCTTATTCAAAATACTATTTTTTACATAAATGTTTTATGAAAATCAAAAACTTCCATGAAAATACAGTGGAACCTCGATAAGGCGAATTCCTCGTTAACGCGAAATAAAATGCCATTCCCTTCCCTTCATAGTCCTAAAACTCCATAACTCGAAATATTTAACCTCACCAGACGAAGTAAAACGGCGAACGACGATTCCCTTCACGACTATAACTCGAAAAAGATAATAAAACTGTACTTTCTCAGTTTCTACAATTACCTCTCTCTAACACTAATATTTCGTGCGTGTTTTATTACCTCTGTAACTCGAAACCTCTTTAAGACGAATAAAACCCCACAAGAACTTTCCTAAGTCGGTGCCCTCTATAAGACAAATCCTCCTCGTTAACACGAATTTTTTGGCATTTCCCATGAGATTCGTGCTCTGGAGGTTCCACTACATACATAACTGTAATCGTTACTGAAAATCACCACTTATAATTCTAAAATTAATGCCACCACCATTTTACAAAATGATAAAGTTTTCTTAGCGCGTAAGTAGCGCTATATTTTAATAATTATACAAATGTGTAATCACAATTTCAACAATCGCTTATATAAATATAGCTATACTGATTTCTTGCTAATTCACCAACTTTCATATATGCTTAATAGGTATATAATCTCAGAAAAAAACAAGTTTTCATATCGGTACAGTCGAGTTCACAAACATCTTTACAAGTCAACATTCCAAAAATAATAATATATATAGGGATATATCTACAAAAATCAACGATCGCTTATATAAATATGGCTATAATGATTAGGTACTTGCTAAATCACCGACTTTCATACAGGCTTAATATATCTTAGAAAAATCAACAGTTTCCATATAGTTACAGTCGAGCTCAAAAACATATTTACAAATCAACATTCCATAAATAATTTACACACCTCTAATGGCTCTAATACAATGACAATCAGGTCACGTTGATTTGTAAAGCTGTTTGTGAACGCAACTGTACATACGAGTACATATAAATAAAAGTCTCAATAAAAATAATATACCTAATCTATGTATTATACTACAGAAAATTACCTTTTTTGTATAAACAACAAAGTCTTAATAAAATCAAATTTTAGTAAAAGTACGTACTTACTCTAATTTACCTATATGTGCTTCCTATTTTTTTTTTAAGAAAAATCAAATTCATATTCATTGTTTGATTGACTGTCGCTTTCGTTGGAGACTGGTTCTACAGGTGTTTGTAAATAATTAGCACCTGATGAAGGGACTGTTGGTGGATGATTATTAAATGTTTGTTGGGGTCTTTGGTAACCGGATTCGTATGCTGACGAGTTGGGTCTTGGGTTACCATCTTGGTAAGATGAGCGGACTTGGTAAGACATTTGGTAACTATTTTGAAATGAGCTATGGTAACTATTTGGTGACGGTTGGTGGAGATCAGTGAGTACTTGTAAGACGCGACTTTGAAATATTAAAGTTTGATGATCGTCTAATTTGTTTAGCGACGGTAAAATAGCTTTGAAAAACGACAGATGTCTATTTTCTGCCTCTTTTAAGGCCTGAAGTATGTCTGACTCAAATTGGTCGGTTGCTTTTCTTTTCCGAGAACAAGGCTGGTACCGAGATCTTGCAGTTTCATCTTTCTGGCCATCTTCGTCACTTTCTTGGTCCTCAACTATGCTCGAGTCCGTTACGTTTGCAGCATTTTTTTTTAAAACATGAGTTTCTTGTAGAAATGGTACTCTTTGACTTTTGTTGCACCAGCGCCCGATTTATTTAAACTTTCAAGCCTTTTTGCGTATTTTGTGAAATTGTCTTTCATATTCTTCCATTTTTTTAACACCTCGTTTCCTGAAAAATAAAAACCATTTTCAAACATTTTAAATTGTCAATAAACAAAACATCTCTAATTCAGATTATTAGTGACTGTTTGCAAATTTTCGACCTTTGCATTAAATTACACATGTACTATAATAATAGGAAACTTTATTAGTAAATATCACAGTCTAACTGGAAAATTGTTGCATACGATATTCATTATCTTAGTTTCTTTTTACATATTTATTTATTTATTTGTTTCCTAGTTATGACATTTAAACTTTTTTTACACATTAGGTATCTAATAAAACATAATCAATAACAAATTTACAACAAAATGTATATAATTTGTACTGGACGGTTGTTGTCACTTTGTATGGCTGCGTAACTATATTGGGTCAACCAAATCTTGTCAGTAGAAAAAGGCGAAAATGTAGGTGCGAAGGGATATCGTCCCATAGAAATTTTTAATTTCGCGCCTTTTTTTACTGACAAGATTTGGTTGACCATCTATATTAACTTGCATATACGAGCCCCGGTGCATATGTTTTCGTCTAGTCAGACCATTTTTTGAGGTTCTCGCGTTTGTACAAAAATAATGTTTTAGTTTCAAAATCACTAATATTTAATTATTATACTAATATAGTTTAATTTTATATGGTAATATTCTACAATAACTAAATCCAAATACAAGAAATACCGTTTCTACTCTAATGAAAAAAATAACGAATTTTATTTATTTGACGGGTACCTAGTAATATAACAGATGTGATAAGGGCTATTACTAGGGAAAGCAACACGGCTCTGCCAATGTACTGACAATTTTGTTTCGAGCCCATGCATGCAGCAGTGCTGTAGGAGAGGACAATATGATTTGGACAACGTTTTTGAAAATTAAATTTTTTCAGCAATAAAAGTCTCCTGCAATTTTATTATACGATCAAAATAAACTAGATTAAACATTACTATAATGGTTCCCATTGCTGGGTCATTTTATTTTCATGTGTAAAATGTATTAGAATAAACCAAATTGTTGTGTGGAACTAGACGAACTAATTTGCATCGGGGGTCGTATAACTACATAATACAATATATAACTAATACAACACATAAGCGCTGGTGGCCTAGCGGTAAGAGCGTGCGACTTGCAATCCGGAGGTCGCGGGTTCGAACCCCGGCTCGTACCAATGAGTTTTTCGGAACTTATGTACGAAATATCATTTGATATTTACCAGTCGCTTTTCGGTGAAGGAAAACATCGTGAGGAAACCGGACTAATCCCAATACGGGCCTAGTTTATCCTCTGGGTTGGAAGGTCAGATGGCAGTAGCTTTCGTAAAAACTAGTGCCCACGTCAATTACTGGAATTAGTTGCAAAGCGGACCCCAGGCTCCCATGAGCCGTGGCAAAATGCCGGGACAACGCGAGGAAGATGATGACAACATATAACTAATACATGCATATATGTAACCTATGAAACATTTATTTTCAGGTTTTTGGCGACTGGGAGCACATTCAGAGATATGGAATTTACAGATTATCGTGGAAGAAGTACAATCGGAAAAATAGTTAGAGAAGTCTGTCAAGCTATATGGGAAACCCTTCTAGGTGAAAGTATACCTAGAATAACAAAGAATCTACTAGAACAAATCGCGGATGAGTTTTTTAAAAAATACTAACTTCCCCAATTGCATTGGGGCCCTGGATGGTAAACACATTCGAATTTGTAGTCCCGATCACAGTGGCTCTCTTTTTTTCAACTATAAAGGTTACAACTCTATAGTGTTGCTGGCACTTGTTGATTCCAATTATAGATTTGTATATGTGGACATAGGAGCTTACGGCAAGGAATGTGATTCCACAGTTTTTCACAATACGAAACTGAATGAATTATTACAACAAGGCCAGCTTCCCGTACCAGCAGCAAAGCCGTTACCCGGTTCTCAGACGTCAATTCCCCATGTATTTGTAGCAGACGAAGGCTTACCTTTAACGAATAACATAATGCGTCCATATCCAGGAAAACACTTGACTATACAACAAAGAGTTTTTAATTATCGCTTGAGTCGCGCAAGAAGATACGTTGAATGTACTTTCGGTATTCTAGCAAATAAGTGGCGCATTTTTCATCGACCACTGAATGTCCAATATAACTTTGCAACAGATATTATAAAGGCATGTTGTGTTATTCACAATTTTGTTATTAGTAGAGATGGAATTAAACAACCTGAAGAACTACTGATTGACGACGGTTTTTCAGATTTACATCATTCAACAAATTATATGTCCTCGACAAACCCAGTTAACATAAGAAATGAATTCTGTAAATACTTTTCTAGTGATGTGGGAGCCCTTAGTTGGCAATTAAGTAAAATATAATTTAATATTAGTATATTTAGGTTTTATTTCCATTCGCCTGTACAAAACTATGTATTAGCTTAGTATACTTGTATTGTATTATCCACTTAACACTTAAACATATTTGGAAGATGAGTTTCCATGCTACATATATGACTAATATGACAACAACTATATAAGAAACAGGTAGTAATAATGTTTTAAATAGTTTATTAATATTTCTTATCCATATGCCTATAAATAAATGAGATGAAAAGATTCAGGCAAAAAATGCCACGTTGTACCACTGTCAGTTTTCAAAGACTATTTCACATTACATCTTGATGGCAGGGCTATAACCGCGAACATTGAAGTTCGTAAATTTCAAATACCTATCTCATCTCTGTCACTCTAATAACGCCTCAATTGGCGTAAAAAATAAAGATTCCCTAAATTAGCGAACTTCGGTGTTTGCGGTAGGCCCTCTGTAGTATTAACAACCGGCAATAAGTTATTTTTTGCTTGAAAACGGGACATTGGTAAATTAATTAGGTAAGTAGGTATAATATTAATCAGTAACAAACTTCTCACATTTTACTAATTTTATGTATCTATAGGTAAAAACAAGACAATCGATGTAGGTAATCTATGTAGTTAGTTGGCTAACTCTGGAACGCGCAAGTGGCCCTTAACGAAATGAATAAATAGTATGCGAAATAAATAAACATCCTTACCGATTTTTGTTTTTTCTTTATTAGTTTGCTCGTCAAACGTCGGAAAAATGCTTCGGCAGACCTCCTTCCATGCACTATTTTTCTTATCTTTGTCTTTATACTCTTCTATGGTTTTATCCCAGAGAACTGGACGTTCCTCTACGAGAGATATCAACAAATCATTATCAATATTATCAGCCATCTTCCCCAAAAGCAGCGTAGGCACTGACAAAAAAACATCGCATTGGCAACCGGTGTTAGCAAAAGTTTGCGCGACGTTGCCTGCCAGTGCATTCACGGGACGCGGCACCGTACCGTGCGTCGGCCGCCCGGCACAACGCCGTGTTCCTGCACGACGTGGCAACCAGCATCTCCACGGCGCACATGGGACATAACATAAGATCTAAAGGGCGTAGGTATATTATATTTGCTGTATTTATTTACGCCTTATAGGTAGGTACTATTTTTAGAGTTTCGTAGCCATAGTGGCAAACACGACACCCTTTTAGTTTCGTTAGGTACCTACGTCCGTCCGTCTGTCCTTATGTCACATCCATTTTACTCGGAAATAATAAGATATATTTTAACAAAATGTGTGCCATGTTATGGTGACCGATGAATTAACAAGCAAATCAAACACTGTACTTAAATTAGAACTGAACGTACATACTTAGTTAAAACGCATAGTTTTTGTCAATATTTACTTAATCTTACTACTACTACACTTAAAACCGAACTTCACGGTTCACGGATATTGCTTGGTTTTTCTAAAATTAGTGGTCAGGGCTGCAGAGAGAGGAACCGGCGGCCTATTCGCGCCGTGTCCAAGATCACCGCCTTCTGCATTTGACCCTTGATCCAACCACCTAGCGAGAGTATCTTAAGATGTTGGTCGAGACTCTTCGCTATTAGACCGTTCACTGAAACGACTATCGGGACAATGATCGTCGAATCAACATCCCACATGGCGGTTATCTCGTGAGCCAAGTCTAGGTACTTACTGCACTTGTAATTCTCGGCCTTCACGAGATTCTCATCATGGGGGATGGTGATGTCAACGAGCACGGCCCGACGTTGCGATCGATCTATTATCACAATCAGGCTTATTGGCTACAATATATTGATAATAGGGATGATGACACATGTTGAATTTTATAACAAAATCTAGTAAAATATATAGCAAACAAGCAATTTATCACAATAATGTGGATATTGAAATAAAATATTGAAAAATTACAAAAATACAGGACCTGAAAGTTTCAAAATTTAAGTTTTTTTTTAGTTCCAAAAACGATAAAAGTAAGGGTACCACTCGATTCCTTACATTTCATCCAAAAAAATATTGTATAGCAACTACATATATACATAAACGCAATATTTCACCGACAAAAACGAAATTTTCTTGTTTTGTCCATACTACAAGATGGGCGATGACGTCACGGCCCTTGGCCGTTTTGTATAGGGCGTTACGCGAGTGAAATGCGACTGTCGGCCTTTGACTATAATTTCTGACTTTTGTGTTACTTTAATGCAATGGGTCCCATATAGACATTTGATCCTAAAAACAAACCCGATCGATTGATACCATAAAAAATTTAGTCATCTAGCCTATTATTAGATTAATTAAGACTTATAGACCAAAAACCTAACCCACTTCTAGATCACTTAGAAACTTGATATTTGGCATCAAGGTAGACTATTAGGTGTATATAAAGATTATGATTGAAAAATATCAAGAGAGAAGGAGAGCTCTATATGTCGCATACATAGACTATAAAAAAGCCTTCGATTCCGTATCACATGCAAGTATCTGGACTACGCTAAAAGAACAGGGAGTGGAAGATGGGTATATGTATGTTCAAAAAAAAAATCTGGAAACTGAAACTTTTGGTAATTGACCGCGCATTAGCCGGGGTCTCCTTTTCAGCTTAGGCAAACTGGTTTCATGATGAATATTATAGTAATTTCTGAACAAGAAGTAATGATATCCCAACAATAACATAAAAATGAAATAACAGCCAAGTTCAATATTAAAAATAAATGTGTCGTTGTTGACTCGCCGACAAAAGAATTGAGATCTAGATAGGTGCCAAGTTCTGTGCTGTGTAGAATATCCTGAAATTATAAAGGATTTGTCTTGGCTAGATTTTACGTATAGGCTATTATATTTATCTATGTTACTTTTCTAAAATTTGGTTTGTTGGTAAAAACTAGCCAAGTCAAATCCGTTATAATTTCAGGATTTTCTACACAGCACAGATCTTGGCATTCTATCTAGATCAATAACAACGACACATATTCTTAATATTGAACTTGGCTCTCATTTCACATTTATGTTTTTGTTGGGATATGGACCTACAGTAGTAATCAAATGGTTAATAGTCACTTATTAACTTACTTGATCAACGCTACTACAGCACTACTACAGCGCTTTTCTAAGATCTCTTTCTAAGGTCACCAGACTGTGGAGGCCAATGTGTGAGCGGCACGACCTCCCACATTTTTGGCAGAGAAAGCTCATACACCTGAGGTTCCAGTCCCCGTTTGCTTTCTGCTTTCTTTTCTTACTCTTTTATATATAGCTATCTCTTTCTAGGCCAGGCTAGAATGTAGTAACGTTCTAGCTAACTTCGTTCCTCCTAACGGTGTGCGTAAGTAATTCGTTGTTCCCGCTAATTTTGTTTATTATAATACCTGCTTATCCTTTAACTCTTAACAATATTTAACGTGTTAGAAAAAATACACAGTAAATACAAGTCATATTAAACATAAACATTAGTTTTGTTATTAGCATAGAATAAGCCAAACAACTTAAATGTATTTCGTTGATTTATTCAAATGAAATAACGAATAAATCATTAATAATTTGAGAAGCGCTCTAATGATTTATACGCGGATAAATTATTCGCGAATAAATCGTGAATTATTATTTATTTGAATAATGCTCATCTGTGATTTGAGAAAATGGTTCTTATTCTTCACAAAAGAAGAACGGCGGTCCTTACTATGGATTCCGAGTTGTGGTAAGCACATGTCTCTGATAAAGTCAATATAGGTTTATGGCACATTCTTCTCCTTCAAAGCTCACCAGATTACCTGGCGCGGTACGCAGTCGAAAGCCTTCTGCAGATCCAGAAAAGCCATATGCAAGGTCTTTTTCTTTTCTCTGTAGGCCTCGACTAGCATTCTTAGGGCAAAGATTAGATCCCATATCTATATAGTGCCACATCCAGGACGAAACCCTTACTGACATTCCGAGACCGTGCACTCTTGCCGGAGCCTTGAGTCGAACACGTGCTCGAAGAGTTTCATGGTGTGGCACAGGTATAAAATTAAATATCGGGTTCAAATAAATCTTGGATTTATTTAATTTAATCTTAAAATAATATTTTATTAATTGCATAGTTTGATCATATAAAAACATCAGATTAGGCAAAACTGCAAAACACATTTGTAAATTTAGGTTCGTATGAAGTTTTCAAAATTTCAAGGCCGTTGAGCAAGCTAAAAGTGGCATATAAAGTATATACTTAATCTAAAAATAGTACCTACCTATAAGGCGTAAATAAATACAGCAAATATAATATACCTACTCCCTTTAGATCTTATGTTATGTCCCATGTGCGCCGTGGAGATGCTGGTTGCCACGTCGTGCAGGAACACGGCGTTGTGCCGGGCGGCCGACGCACGGTACGGTGCCGCGTCCCGTGAATGCACTGGCAGGCAACGTCGCGCAAACTTTTGCTAACATCGGTTGCCAATGCGATGTTTTTTTGTCAGTGCCTACGCTGCTTTTGGGGAAGATGGCTGATAATATTGATAATGATTTGTTGATATCTCTCGTAGAGGAACGTCCAGTTCTCTGGGATAAAACCATAGAAGAGTATAAAGACAAAGATAAGAAAAATAGTGCATGGAAGGAGGTCTGCCGAAGCATTTTTCCGACGTTTGACGAGCAAACTAATAAAGAAAAAACAAAAATCGGTAAGGATGTTTATTTATTTCGCATACTATTTATTCATTTCGTTAAGGGCCACTTGCGCGTTCCAGAGTTAGCCAACTAACTACATAGATTACCTACATCGATTGTCTTGTTTTTACCTATAGATACATAAAATTAGTAAAATGTGAGAAGTTTGTTACTGATTAATATTATACCTACTTACCTAATTAATTTACCAATGTCCCGTTTTCAAGCAAAAAATAACTTATTGCCGGTTGTTAATACTACAGAGGGCCTACCGCAAACACCGAAGTTCGCTAATTTAGGGAATCTTTATTTTTTACGCCAATTGAGGCGTTATTAGAGTGACAGAGATGAGATAGGTATTTGAAATTTACGAACTTCAATGTTCGCGGTTATAGCCCTGCCATCAAGATGTAATGTGAAATAGTCTTTGAAAACTGACAGTGGTACAACGTGGCATTTTTTGCCTGAATCTTTTCATCTCATTTATTTATAGGCATATGGATAAGAAATATTAATAAACTATTTAAAACATTATTACTACCTGTTTCTTATATAGTTGTTGTCATATTAGTCATATATGTAGCATGGAAACTCATCTTCCAAATATGTTTAAGTGTTAAGTGGATAATACAATACAAGTATACTAAGCTAATACATAGTTTTGTACAGGCGAATGGAAATAAAACCTAAATATACTAATATTAAATTATATTTTACTTAATTGCCAACTAAGGGCTCCCACATCACTAGAAAAGTATTTACAGAATTCATTTCTTATGTTAACTGGGTTTGTCGAGGACATATAATTTGTTGAATGATGTAAATCTGAAAAACCGTCGTCAATCAGTAGTTCTTCAGGTTGTTTAATTCCATCTCTACTAATAACAAATTTGTGAATAACACAACATGCCTTTATAATATCTGTTGCAAAGTTATATTGGACATTCAGTGGTCGATGAAAAATGCGCCACTTATTTGCTAGAATACCGAAAGTACATTCAACGTATCTTCTTGCGCGACTCAAGCGATAATTAAAAACTCTTTGTTGTATAGTCAAGTGTTTTCCTGGATATGGACGCATTATGTTATTCGTTAAAGGTAAGCCTTCGTCTGCTACAAATACATGGGGAATTGACGTCTGAGAACCGGGTAACGGCTTTGCTGCTGGTACGGGAAGCTGGCCTTGTTGTAATAATTCATTCAGTTTCGTATTGTGAAAAACTGTGGAATCACATTCCTTGCCGTAAGCTCCTATGTCCACATATACAAATCTATAATTGGAATCAACAAGTGCCAGCAACACTATAGAGTTGTAACCTTTATAGTTGAAAAAAAGAGAGCCACTGTGATCGGGACTACAAATTCGAATGTGTTTACCATCCAGGGCCCCAATGCAATTGGGGAAGTTAGTATTTTTAAAAAACTCATCCGCGATTTGTTCTAGTAGATTCTTTGTTATTCTAGGTATACTTTCACCTAGAAGGGTTTCCCATATAGCTTGACAGACTTCTCTAACTATTTTTCCGATTGTACTTCTTCCACGATAATCTGTAAATTCCATATCTCTGAATGTGCTCCCAGTCGCCAAAAACCTGAAAATAAATGTTTCATAGGTTACATATATGCATGTATTAGTTATATGTTGTCATCATCTTCCTCGCGTTGTCCCGGCATTTTGCCACGGCTCATGGGAGCCTGGGGTCCGCTTTGCAACTAATTCCAGTAATTGACGTGGGCACTAGTTTTTACGAAAGCTACTGCCATCTGACCTTCCAACCCAGAGGATAAACTAGGCCCGTATTGGGATTAGTCCGGTTTCCTCACGATGTTTTCCTTCACCGAAAAGCGACTGGTAAATATCAAATGATATTTCGTACATAAGTTCCGAAAAACTCATTGGTACGAGCCGGGGTTCGAACCCGCGACCTCCGGATTGCAAGTCGCACGCTCTTACCGCTAGGCCACCAGCGCTTATGTGTTGTATTAGTTATATATTGTATTATGTAGTTATACGACCCCCGATGCAAATTAGTTCGTCTAGTTCCACACAACAATTTGGTTTATTCTAATACATTTTACACATGAAAATAAAATGACCCAGCAATGGGAACCATAATAGTAATGTTTAATCTAGTTTATTTTGATCGTATAATAAAATTGCAGGAGACTTTTATTGCTGAAAAAATTTAATTTTCAAAAACGTTGTCCAAATCATATTGTCCTCTCCTACAGCACTGCTGCATGCATGGGCTCGAAACAAAATTGTCAGTACATTGGCAGAGCCGTGTTGCTTTCCCTAGTAATAGCCCTTATCACATCTGTTATATTACTAGGTACCCGTCAAATAAATAAAATTCGTTATTTTTTTCATTAGAGTAGAAACGGTATTTCTTGTATTTGGATTTAGTTATTGTAGAATATTACCATATAAAATTAAACTACATTAGTATAATAATTAAATATTAGTGATTTTGAAACTAAAACATTATTTTTGTACAAACGCGAGAACCTCAAAAAATGGTCTGACTAGACGAAAACATATGCACCGGGGCTCGTATATGCAAGTTAATATAGATGGTCAACCAAATCTTGTCAGTAAAAAAAGGCGCGAAATTAAAAATTTCTATGGGACGATATCCCTTCGCACCTACATTTTCGCCTTTTTCTACTGACAAGATTTGGTTGACCCAATATAGTTACGCAGCCATACAAAGTGACAACAACCGTCCAGTACAAATTATATACATTTTGTTGTAAATTTGTTATTGATTATGTTTTATTAGATACCTAATGTGTAAAAAAAGTTTAAATGTCATAACTAGGAAACAAATAAATAAATAAATATGTAAAAAGAAACTAAGATAATGAATATCGTATGCAACAATTTCCAGTTAGACTGTGATATTTACTAATAAAGTTTCCTATTATTATAGTACATGTGTAATTTAATGCAAAGGTCGAAAATTTGCAAACAGTCACTAATAATCTGAATTAGAGATGTTTTGTTTATTGACAATTTAAAATGTTTTAAATGGTTTTTATTTTTCAGGAAAAGAGGTGTTAAAAAAATGGAAGAATATGAAAGACAATTTCACAAAATACGCAAAAAGGCTTGAAAGTTTAAATAAATCGGGCGCTGGTGCAACAAAAGTCAAAGAGTACCATTTCTACAAGAAACTCATGTTTTTAAAAAAAAATGCTGCAAACGTAACGGACTCGAGCATAGTTGAGGACCAAGAAAGTGACGAAGATGGCCAGAAAGATGAAACTGCAAGATCTCGGTACCAGCCTTGTTCTCGGAAAAGAAAAGCAACCGACCAATTTGAGTCAGACATACTTCAGGCCTTAAAAGAGGCAGAAAATAGACATCTGTCGTTTTTCAAAGCTATTTTACCGTCGCTAAACAAATTAGACGATCATCAAACTTTAATATTTCAAAGTCGCGTCTTACAAGTACTCACTGATCTCCACCAACCGTCACCAAATAGTTACCATAGCTCATTTCAAAATAGTTACCAAAGGTCTTACCAAGTCCGCTCATCTTACCAAGATGGTAACCCAAGACCCAACTCGTCAGCATACGAATCCGGTTACCAAAGACCCCAACAAACATTTAATAATCATCCACCAACAGTCCCTTCATCAGGTGCTAATTATTTACAAACACCTGTAGAACCAGTCTCCAACGAAAGCGACAGTCAATCAAACAATGAATATGAATTTGATTTTTCTTAAAAAAAAAATAGGAAGCACATATAGGTAAATTAGAGTAAGTACGTACTTTTACTAAAATTTGATTTTATTAAGACTTTGTTGTTTATACAAAAAAGGTAATTTTCTGTAGTATAATACATAGATTAGGTATATTATTTTTATTGAGACTTTTATTTATATGTACTCGTATGTACAGTTGCGTTCACAAACAGCTTTACAAATCAACGTGACCTGATTGTCATTGTATTAGAGCCATTAGAGGTGTGTAAATTATTTATGGAATGTTGATTTGTAAATATGTTTTTGAGCTCGACTGTAACTATATGGAAACTGTTGATTTTTCTAAGATATATTAAGCCTGTATGAAAGTCGGTGATTTAGCAAGTACCTAATCATTATAGCCATATTTATATAAGCGATCGTTGATTTTTGTAGATATATCCCTATATATATTATTATTTTTGGAATGTTGACTTGTAAAGATGTTTGTGAACTCGACTGTACCGATATGAAAACTTGTTTTTTTCTGAGATTATATACCTATTAAGCATATATGAAAGTTGGTGAATTAGCATGAAATCAGTATAGCTATATTTATATAAGCGATTGTTGAAATTATGATTACACATTTGTAAAATTATTAAAATATAGCGCTACTTACGCGCTAAGAAAACTTTATCATTTTGTAAAATGGTGGTGGCATTAATTTTAGAATTATAAGTGGTGATTTTCAGTAACGATTACAGTTATGTATGTAGTGGAACCTCCAGAGCACGAATCTCATGGGAAATGCCAAAAAATTCGTGTTAACGAGGAGGATTTGTCTTATAGAGGGCACCGACTTAGGAAAGTTCTTGTGGGGTTTTATTCGTCTTAAAGAGGTTTCGAGTTACAGAGGTAATAAAACACGCACGAAATATTAGTGTTAGAGAGAGGTAATTGTAGAAACTGAGAAAGTACAGTTTTATTATCTTTTTCGAGTTATAGTCGTGAAGGGAATCGTCGTTCGCCGTTTTACTTCGTCTGGTGAGGTTAAATATTTCGAGTTATGGAGTTTTAGGACTATGAAGGGAAGGGAATGGCATTTTATTTCGCGTTTTTCCATCTTCATTCATTATACGAAGATATGGGTTCACCCAAAATTTTCTTTTCGATTGTTTTCTATTTCTGCGCCTTCTTAACAACAGCAAGAGCAGAACATGTGTGAAGGGATCCATGTCTGATCAAACACTGGTAGTCGAATTTTATTCTTTACTATGCAGTGCGGCATCGCACGCCGCTCGGCGGCACCGCGCGCGGCGACGCGCACCGCTTTGCGGCACCGCGCGCGGCGCCGCGCACCGCTCTGCGGCACCGCGCGCGGCACCGCGCGCGGCGACGCGCACCGCTTTGCGGCGCCGCGGCGCGGCACCGCAAAATTTTGCGTTGCGGCGGGCGTCGCCGCAGAGCGGTTTGCGGCGCCGCGCGGCGGCGGCGGCGCCGCAACGCGCACATGTGGCCGGGCCCGAACGCGGCTTCTTTTCAAAATGCCGTTAATTTTAACTTTAGTCTACTATAATACAGTCGAGTTTGCAACGTTAGTCGGCATGCTTTAAACGGATCGGCTTGCTCGCTATAGGCCAGCGGTACAACACAAACGATGCCTAGGCGCCGCCTCCTTTGATGGTTCCTCTACACGTTGGCCCAATCTAGTGGTCCAATATGATGGGCCAACGTGTAGAGAGCAGATACATATACTAATCGTTAAATAAATGAATATTAGATATAGTTTGTAGCTTTCTAGTAGACCCCGAAGGCTTATCCTATTGTCTATTGTTCAGTAAAACCGCACGTGCTACTTACCTGCAAAAAAGGGTCCTAAGTATTCTATTTGGCTCCTGAGCGCGGGCTAGTCCAACGCTCAAAAAACCAGTGTAGGTGCGCTCTCCGATAACGCGCCTTTGTTACGCATCTCGATGACACATTTTAGACTGGTTCTGTAGCGTTCGACTCGCCGGCACTCAGTAACCGAAGTACCGATTTTTTATGCAGGTGGTTGTGGCACGTGGCACGAGCGGTTTTTCTTAACAATAGACAATAGAATTAGCCTTCGGGGTCTATTAGAAAGCTACAAACTATACATATCTAACTATACATATTAAGTACCTACACTGCACAATTTGCACAGCTATGTTGGTAAGCTATTAACAAAATTATAATATGATCTAAAATAATCGAAGCAAATTGTATGGTAACATGAAATTAAAAAAGATATTTAATTAATTTAATTCTTTAAAAAAATCTAACATTCATTTTTTTCGGGAAGTATGTATTCATCAAAAAACTCCTGCAGCTTCTACGCCATTTTTTTTTTAATTACTTGAAGAAAATATTGGTACGTGGCGTAAAGATAAATTGCTGCAACGACTAATGCTTCCACGTCCATCTTGGAAACCGGATAGATCACAACTGAATGTCGCCATCGTGTAGTTGCGTTCTGGCTCCTCTACACGATGGGCCAGCGCCGGCCACTTCAACGCAGCCATGCGGTAGAATGAGATAGCAATATCACTTGCTCCCTCTAACGCATAAATGCGTCCCTTGGAGTGGCTGGCGCTGGCCCATCGTGTAGAAGAGCCATTCCAACCATCGTATGGCGGTATGGCCAACTCATTGGCCCAGCGCTGGCCCATCGTGTAGAGGAGCCATGAAAACTACACGGGCGGCAGCTTTAAAATAGCGATGCGACATTATGACAATGTAATCTGCAATTCTCTGTTTAATTAAATGCCGTAACGTAACACTATCGCACCACACCGCGATATGCCTGATCTTACGATCAGCCGCCGACATGTATATTATCTCAACACATACACTCTATTGACTACTGCCATGCTTATAAAATAAAATAAGTTTTTGGCAAAAATTTCATTTTTGGTACAAGCTTTTATCGCTGACTGTACTTTTCTTACGACAAACAACTCATCGAGACAATTCTACAAACCCCTAACACAATTAGGTTGCGTTGTTTCATCACTGAGTTCCTATGGCCACTTCCATCGTCAGATCAGCTCGATGGTACCATAATATTGCATTGGCATCCGATTTATACATGCATGCAAAATTTCAGCTCAATCGGAAACCGGGAAGTGGTGATCCACTTTGAAATTTAACTTGCAAGATTTGATTACAGACAACGGGACAGGTGAAACTAAATAAAAGCTTGTAATAATAAAGAGTGCCAATATAACGTTAAAATGAATTTACTTGCAATTAAGTTGAAAAGTATCAAAATTATACTTGTCTGCGTTGAAACGCGCTTAGCGTTGCCGGCGCTCGCGTACCGAGCGCTAACGACATCTATCGAGAGTGTTATTTCGCACAATCGGTGAACGCTCGCTCTAAAGAATAAGGGCTCATAACATAAAACAAGGGCTTGCAAGGGCTGCTTGACAAGCTAGAGCGCTTGCAAAATGTCTGCATTAGATATATATTCAGGTTACGTAAGTACGATCGCGTGTCTGCCTTCCGCTCGCAGCTTGGCTGGCTTCCGATACGTCGTCGTAGGGATGTGCATGTTCTGTCATTACTCTTTAACGTGTTATTTAATCCCGCATCCCCTACGTATCTATCAGAGAGATTTAGTTTTCTGGTTACTGTTAGCGGTCACCGTCTGCGATCTAGTGAAAATCTGACTTTAGCCATTCCGCCGAAAAAGTCGCGTGCGTACTGTAAGTCTTTCACGGCCTACTGAGAGGCCGTAGTCGATTTGAAAACGCGCGAAGATACGACATTTACACAGTAACCGAACGCCGGCCCCTGCTTGAAACAACGCGACCGTCTTAAACAGTATTGATACTTTCGCAACAAAATATGCGTAACTTTAGAACTTTAGTTGGGTTAAAATAAAACTTTCGGTAAATTTGATATATTCGTTTATTATACTTACCAACCATGTATTCATATAATAGTTATTTGTACAACAAGAGATCAAAGTTTGATATTTCTTCGAGTGCTTATTTTGAGTCCCGTGCAAGCGAAAGATTCTATAATAGATTCACGAGCGTAGCGAATTTAGAATCTTGAGCGTAGTAAGGGACTCAAAAGCGCACGAGATGTAAATAACTTTGATCTCGTGTAGTTCACAAAACTTTTCACCTCAGCAGTGAGAACATATTAGAGAACCCGAAAAATGTATTCCTTCTTCATCACTTACCTATTCACTCATGTTTTCTTAAGAAATACCAACAATTAAGTTTTCACCTCAGCAGCTCGAACAAGGGTACTTTGCTACTTAAAAACAGTGAGCAAAATCGCATTTTGCTCATTTTGTCTCACTCAGTGAGCAAAATGCGATATTGCTCACTGTTTTTAAGTAGCAAAGTACCCTTGTTCGAGCTGCTGAGGTGAAAATTATATTGCATGGTGATGATGATTGCATAAGGTTATATTATATATATGTCGGCGAAGGATGGTCCCGATGGCGGTGGGCGCGTGGGGGTAGTACCTAGATGTTTTACTTCACAGCCAAAATAATAGGTATGCTACTAACGCATGAAATAAACATTCGGACTTGTTAACCATACTAGTGCCTACCATATTTTAGGACTAAGCGATAAAAATAACTAATTGCTATTTAGTTTTAAAAGGATTTATTTGTAAATAAAAAGATCGCATAAATCCGTTCAAATCTTTATTCAAGTCAAACTACACCGGCTCCAACCCTACACCGCTGACCCGAGAAGATTTAACACGGCAACAAACTCGGCGGGACATATCTTTTCAAAACAACACATAGTTTCTTTATTTTACAAAAGTAAGCTTCTAAAGGCACATAAGAAATCAAAATAACACTTGGAATAAAACACTTAGCTAAACGGTTAAACAACGTGAGAATCTATAAGCTTTCAGAATAATCCTTCAGGTGTAAGCCTTCAGGAACGTAGCGAATTAGGCACGAGCTTGGCTAACGTCCGATCTCTAGCGCGGTCCGATCAAGAAGCAGGAAGCCAGTTCCAGCGGCGGAGCCAACCGCTCCCGCCTCCAATTCAAGTTGGTAAACCTGCCTGACCAGTCTACCAACATAACGACAAAAATGCCTGCCCGTGCCTACGTTCACTCAAGATAGGTACACATCTTGACGTTCCAAAGCCTTCTACCTGTCATTTTAGTTCAACAATACGCCAAACATTGCTAATCGATTTTATACAGGCGTCTAACTATGAACTGTAATGCTGCAATACGTCTTTCTGGTGTCTCGCTCCGACATATATATATAACCTTAGTGCAATTTTACGGTAACATATATTATATGTTACCCTTTTAGTAAATGAAAATTTTAGGTGACAATGCAATATTATGATGATATGGAGCTAATCTGATGATGAAGTTGGAAGGTAGCCATAGGAACTCTGGAATGAAACGTCGCAACCCTATCGAGTTTGGGCTCGTTTGATTCGTCTTGACGAGTACTTTGTCTTTAGATGGTATCCGGGGTCTGATGATGGCACTGAACAGTTGCCATAGGAACTCCGTAATAAAACGCTATAACCCCATCGAGTTTGGGCTAGTACGATTCGTCTTGACGAGTACTTGGTCTCTCGATAGTTTCCAGGGTTTGATAATGGAGCTGAGAGGTGGCCATAGGAACTCCGTAATAAAACAACTCAATCCCGTCGAGTTTCGGCTCGTTTGATTTGTCTTGGCGAGTACTTTGGTCCTAAAGAGTTTGATGATGATTTGATGAAGCTAAAAAGTTCAAAAAAATATATATGAATATAAGATTTTTTATTTGTTAATACCTAACAAAAACTAAAAAGCTTAAAATAATGCTAAAATAATTAAATTTTGATAAAAAATATACCTACCATTTTATTATAGTATTTTATGCAACCGTTGTTTAAGAGGGGTCAAAAAAGGCGAGTGGCGTGAGTAACAATTTGAGGCGAAGCCGAAAATTGTTAATAAAGACGCCACGAGTATTTTTTGACTCAGTTAAACAACGTTGCATACAATACTTTTTCTACGACCAAGCACTTACTTTGAAAAAAATTTGTAAATTTAACAAATATTTTTCATTCAACAAAAATAATACTTTAAACAAGGGGAATCATATAGGACATATACGTAGGTAAACAAACCAAAAGTATACAGCTAAGATACGCGACCCGGCCACCGCGCCCCGCGCCCCCCGGCCGGTTGGTCAGCGACACCTTCTTGTAACTCATGAGGCCCTGGTACTTGCTCTTAGTTAAATTACAATTTTGGACAGTTTTTTTCTCGATTTTGACCACAGTAGCCTATGGAGACTAACAAGCAACGCTAAGCGGTGTTCGTAGTCTATGGATCTTGCTATATTACGGGTGTCACATGCGCGTTTCTGACTTCTGAAGCAATTTTATTGTTTCTACTAGTTAGTACTCATCTGTCAGAGATGAGATGACAATTAAAATTAGGTTGGCAACAATGTATTTCGTACAATATTTTTTAAGTGGTGATTACTCGAAGTATCGTAAAAGTACCAAAAAGATACTGCGTGTATGCACAAATACTTTTTTGGGGAATAGACTAAAGACTTGTCTTGACAACTATAACATAGGGGTTTAAAGGTGTGTGTACGACCTTTTAAATGACAAATAAAAGTACGGGAGTAGAAAAATACATTTTACAATACAGATGGTGCTACTTTACGGCACTAGTGCGATAATTAGCACATTACGTAACTATGTCGAATATTAAAATGGCCATATGTACCTACTGTAAAACGTTGTATGATACATAATTTTGTAACATCTGTAAACTGACATTCACAATCTGACAATAAATGATTACTTATGGAGAAAGTTTTTTAGTACATTACCGTAAGTTGACCCCTAGGAAACTATTGATACTGGATAGGAATGGGATCGATTGGCATACAAAAATATCATGTGAAAAATAAAAGTTTTCATTTTCATACAAATTGTATGGGAAAAGTTTTCCTCGATTTGTGGCTTTTCTAGCCGGAAATTTTTTTTTGCTTCCATACAAGGTTTTGATCCTCAATAGAAATGGGATCGATTGGCATCAAATAAAAAGTTTGTCAAAAATTACCTTTTTCTCGCACCCTGTATGTTTTTTCCAAAATCTGTAAAAGCCAATCTTCATTGATTTCAAATCGAGGGAAGGTCTTCTAAGACCATTTTCTCGTAGCAGCACGGGATCTGGTAGCTGCCCTCACTGACCCAAAAAGAAAATCCACCCTGTATATATATATATATATATATACAGGGGTCGGACAAAAAGTGCGGATGACGTCAAACCACTTATAGGATGATTTCAAATAGTATTTTTGATTTTCATGAACAATTATCACTTATCATTTATCAACCTCTTTATTAAACGATATCGCCACTTGAAATGAGTAAGTACGTTTTTGACAATGTGTCAGACATTGTCAATCAGATGAACAATAAATTGACTTCGTTATTGTTTAGCTTTTGTATCTTCACGATTATATTTAGCTAAAATTTAGCTATAAAAGTATAATAACATCAAATTATCTTTTTTTATTTTTACTAATCTTACCTACTGTTCTCACTTTTGACTATTAAACCTATTTATCTGAGGATCCCACAGACTTGTTCTAAGTGTTCTAACTAATTTTAAATAATTATACCTTATGGTAACAAGTTTCGTTAAATTTATTTTATTCACTACATCACCCTACCACCTGTATTATTAATTCCATGGATTTATTTACGATTATTTTGTTACTTCATTAATACTACTTTGTTACTACATGTCACACGGAAGTTTAAATACAAACTCAAACATCATCCTGTGTGCAAGATTACGTCATTTTTACGTCATCCGCACTTTTTGTCCGACCCCTGTATATATATATATATATAAAGCTACTACTAACCGTTTTTAAAAAATATGTGTTACATTTTGGCAGCAAGAGGAATAAAAAAGGTGTAACACGCTTTTATTTAAAAAAAAAACAACGGGTTGCACTCAGGGAGTGCCGGCAGAAGTGAAAACTCAAAGACTAGTGCAAAATGCACTATGTATAATTGAGGTTAACGCCATCTAGCGTTATTTCGTCGCATTACTTGAAACCCCTAAGCACATCACTGTTAGTACTCGAGTTATATTAATACCTACCAGTTAGAGCGAAACTCACTAGATGGCATTCAGATCTTGTTGAGACGAATCAAACGAGCCCAAACACGACGTGGTTTCACGACCTGGTTGATGAGTACTCTTGAGCCCCTGTCGGCTTCATCGTCAGACTCTGAGTACCATCTCTTGTCAAAGATCTTGTTGAGGCGAATTAAACGAGCCCAAACGCGAAGTGGTTTCACGTCCTGGTTGATGAGGACTCTTGAGCACCTGTCGGCTTCATCACCAGACCCTGAATACCATCTCGTGTCAAAGATCTTGTTGAGAAGAATTAAACAAGCCCAAACACGACGTGGTTTCACGACCTGCTTGATGAGTACGCTTGAGTACCTGTCGGCTTCATCATCAGACCCTGAATACCACATTGTGTCGAATATCTTTTTGAGACGAATCAATCAAGCCTAAACACGATCTAACCAATAATAGACTAGTAGTTCGCCCCGAACTGAGAACTCGCGGTTCGTCAAAAAGATCAATTGAAAGCAGTGCTACTTAGTCCAAGATGGGCATTTCGTAATTGAATCCTGATTCCACGATTACTTGAAATTACTTTTTAATCTGATTACCGATTCCCAGATTAGGTACTTTGTAATGTAACAATACCGAATTACTAAGTACAATTCCATTTGAGGAATCAGGAATCAATTTCTCGAATATTACAATTACTAGTAATTGGAATCAATGTCGATTCCTCATTACAGGAATGCATTACTTGATTCCTTTCAGATTACATTTCGTACTACTACTATCAAAAGTACATTTCGATAGTTGACTTACTAGGATGCATCTATATCTTATTTCAAACAGGTGCGCAGATTTCGAATATGATGACCATGACCTATAAAACGACATCCATGACGACTTTTATGACATAGTGCATGGCCGCCATCTTGGATTTCAAAATAGTCATCATTTTCGAAATTTGCGCCGGGCCTAAACCTATAAAACGACATCCATGACGACTTTTATGACATAGTGCATGGCCGCCATCTTGGATTCCAAAATAGTCATCATTTTCGAAAACTGCGCCCCCTAAAACCTATAAAACGACATCCATCACGACTTTTATGACATAGTGCATGGCCGCCATCTTGGATTCCAAAATAGTCATCATTTTCGAAATCTGAGCCCCCTATAACATATAAAACGACATCCATGACGACTGTTATGACATACTGCATGGCAGCCATCTTGGAATTCAAAATGGTCATCATTTTCGAAATCTGCGCCCCCTAAAACCTATAAAACGACATCTATGACGACTTTTATGACATAGTGCATGGCCGTCATTTTGGATTCCAAAATGGTCATCATTTTCGAAATCGGGGCCCCCTAAAACCTATACACGACATCCATGACGACTTTTATGTCATAGTGCAAGTCCGCCATTTTGGAATCCAAAATGGTCATCATTTTCGAAATCTGCGCCCCCTATAATCTATAAAACGACATCCATGACGACTTTTATGAAATACTGCATGGTCGCCATCTTGGAATCCAAAATGGTCATGATTTTCGAAACCTGCGCCCCCTTAAACCTATAAAACGACATCCATGACGACTTTTATGACATACTGCATGGCCGCCATTTTGGATTTCAAAATGGTCATCTTTTTCGAAATCTGCGCCCCCTAAAACCTATAAAACGACATCCATGACGACTTTTATGACATAGTGCATGGCCACCATCTTGGATTCCAAAATAGTCATCATTTTCGAAATCTGAGCCCCCTATAACCTATAAAACGACATCCATGACGACTTTTATGACATACTGCATGGCCGCCATCTTGGAATCTAAAATGGTCATCATTTCAGGGACCGGAACCGCTTACCCTGAAGAGGGTTTTACCCCGGGTTAATGATAGAGTGGTTTTTAAAAACCCTATCAATTCGGAAAGCACATCATTGACTTACCCAAACGAAAAAATTACCAAATTGAATACAGTTAACTCGGATAAGCGCTTACCAAAACCAAAAACCCTTTATTAAAGTTTCCCTATGAAGTGGGTTTCAAATGCGATCAAGCTATTTTAATCTCTGTGACCAAGGCTTTCGGCTGATTATTGCAGCAACATCCAAGCGCATGGTTGACAATAGGTACAAGTATAGCCCTTGCTACACGGTCGCCGACAAGCCTTCTAACCGTCTGTCCTTGGTCTGACCTTGGTCAGTTTTGGTCAAATTTTGTTGGAAACAACTGTCTACACGGTCCGTCCAGACCAAGGCCACGCGGTCTGAGGGGCTTGTCGGCGACCGTGTAGCAAGGGCTTATGGCGGCACGAGCGAGCCTACACGCACAAATTAACAGACTTTATGCATTAGCCGTAGCGCTTACGCCTTTGATCAAGATGCTATTATTGCTTGTCCGTGCGCGAAAATATCGTTGTGATTTGCCGGGCGGCGGCGGCGAACAAGTCCGAGCTTGCTGTTTGTGTTTATAGAATTGTTCGGACGGAGCTCGTAATAGTGCGTTGCGGTCGGCGGAATTTTAAATTGCAAAATATTGTGAATACAGTAGAGTCCGGTTATAACGACGCCCAAGGGACCGCTGATATTACGTCGTACTAACCGGACGTCGCACTAAACGAACTGCCAATTTTAATATATTTTTTTAATCAGAATAATGACGTCATTTTGTATTTATTAATACTTATGCGAGAATCAACGAAAAAAGAAACATTTTATTAAAATATTCATTTACGTTAGTATTACAACACTTTGTCTTAAATGCAGAGACTTGTGTGTTTAGAAGAAGCCACTTTTGTAGGCTCGCGTACTCACTCATCATCCGCAAATTACTGAAATTACTCGAATCCCGTAAAATAAAAAGTCGTAACTTTTAGGGATCTAATCAAGGTGACAATCGTACATCAACAATAAAAAAATAAATAAGTTTTTTTGTCAAACATTTCAATTTTGACTCAAGCTTTTATCGCGGACTGTTTCAACAAGCAACCTATACTCAATCGAGACAATTCCCACAAACCCAAACTCAATTAGGATGAGTTGTTCCATCAAACAGTCCCCATGGCCACCTCTAGCTCGAAGGTACCAAAATATTGCATTGTCACCCAACTTACATAATTATGTATGTGAAGTTTAAGCTCAATTGAATAATGCGAATTGGGTTTTATTTAGTTTGCAAGATTACGAAAAGTCACAATTTTTTCATCTTGCTGCGTATAGGCAAAGGCCGAGGGGAGTTGGGTGCGCGGGACGGAGTAAGCTTCTTACCAACAATTTATTTGTAAAAATTACGTCGCTCGTCGTTGTAACCGGACTTGACGGACGAATTTTGTGTCAATTTCCGTCGTTAAAAGCGGTCGGTCGTTATAAGCGGAGTCGTAATAAACGGTTGTACTTTCATAGTAGCTCATACTAAAACCAAACAAGTGCTTATACTTACGTCGCTATAAGCGGTTGGTTGTTATATGCGAAGTCGTACTAATCGGACTCTACTGTACTTACTTCACTTGGTGGTATAAATATATATTCTACGTTAGCTTAGAACATTATGCAGCAAAAGATTGCAGTAGGACGATTAATCAGTTGTTAATTATTAATATTATACGACCGGTCTGGCCTAGTGGGTAGTGACCCTGCCTGTGAAGCCGCGGTCCTGGGTTCGAATCCCAGTAAGGGCATTTATTTGTGTGATGAGCACAGATATTTGTTCCTGAGTCATGGTTGTTTTCTATGTATTTAAGTATTTGTATATTATATCTATCGTTGTCTGAGTACCCACAACACAAGCCTTCTTGAGCTTACTGTGGGGCTTAGTCAATTTGTGTAAAAATGTCCTATAATATTTATTATTTATTATTATTCTCTTTATTTATTTTTGGTCTTAAGTTAGGTTATTTTATAATATGGATATAAAAATAAAATACAAAAACACTTACAAAAACAATACAAAATACTTATAAACATATTATAAAAAACCTAACCTAGGGTGCCGCCAGCAGCGGGGCAAGGCCCAAGCTGCCGGTGGTCAGGGCTGCAGAGAGAGGAACCGGCGGACTATCCGCGCCGTGTCCAAGATCACCGCCTTCTGCATCTGACCCTTGATCCAACCACCTAGCGAGAGTCTCTCAAGATGTTGGTCGAGACTCTTCGCTATTAGACCGTTCACTGAAACGACTATCGGGACAATGATCGTCGAATCAACATCCCACATGGCGGTTATCTCGTGAGCCAAGTCTAGGTACTTGCTGGACTTGTCCTTCTCGGCTCTCACGAGATTCTCATCATGGGGGATGGTGATGTCAACGAGCACGGCCCGGCGTTGCGATCGATCTATTATCACAATGTCAGGCTTATTGGCTACAATAGTCCTGTCAGTGATGACAGATCGATCCCAATAGAGCGTGGCACGACCATTCTCGAGAACTGGCGCAGGTGAATACTTGTAGTACGGTACTTCGCGGTTCACAAGGCCGTATAGAAGAGCAAGCTGCTGGTGTATAATCCTGGCTACGAGATTATGTCTGTGCAAGTACTCGCCGTTCGCAAGATGAGAACAACCGGAAATGATATGCCTGAGTGACTCTCCGGGACGACGGCATGCCCGACAAATGTCGACCGTACCGTCCTTCAGGATATATTTCCGATAGTTGTTCGTCATCATTACTTCGTCCGCAATTGCACAGGCAAAACCCTCGGTTTCTCCGAAGAGGTCCCCGAATCGTAACCAGTTCACCGACGCGAGCAGGTCCACATCGGGTCCCGTGAGGGCCTTGTAGAACCGCCCGTGTAGCACCTTACTCTCCCATGCCGCCTTGCGATCCGCAGTACTTAGTACCACAGGTTTGCGCCAGTTCTCGTTTGCCAAGGAGAGCGGCGTGAGGTTCCTGTCTACTGCCACCACATCACGATGCATCCCACAGTCGTTGTTAAGGAAATAATTCCTGAGATTGTACACCTCGCGGTTGTGGAGATCCTTGGCGTTTAGGAAGCCTCGGCCTCCACATTTCCGTGGGATGTACAATCTCATAACTGACGAGCGTGGGTGTAGCATGCGATGCGCGGTGAGCAGTGATCGGACCCTCCGATCCAGGGCATCCAGCTCGGTCTGAGTCCACCTTAGTATGCCAAAGGAGTATATGAGCAGGGGCATTACCCAGGCGTTGAAGGCGCGCACTTTGTTGCCTCCTGACAAAAGACTGTTAAGGACTTTTGTGAGCCGACTGAAAAAGCGCTCCTTCACCGACCGTCTAATACCCTCGTCCTCAATACCCAACGACTGTGACATACCAAGGTATTTATAGGTTTCTGACTCAGAGATAGATCTGAAAGACATTGTCTCAGAAGGTTGTAAATTTGTTGAATTTACAACCCTGCCCCGCTGTACATGCATAACCGCACATTTATCGACACCAAACTCCATGTTGATGGCACTACTGAAGACGTCGGTGGTTTTCAGTAGCTCCAACAAGTCTCGGCTATTTGGTGCAAATAATTTGAGGTCATCCATGTACAGAAGGTGAGAAATGACTTCACCCCCACTCCGGAGCCGGCAACCTAGTCCCAAATCCTTCAGCAGGGTGCTGAGGGGATTCAAAGCTAGGCAGAACCACAGGGGACTCAGACTGTCGCCCTGAAAGATTCCTCGCTCAATCCTTATAAAATCCTGCGGGCCAGGGCGGTCATCTCCGCCTCCTGGTTGACGAAGGACTGTGGTCCACTGCCTCATACACGCGCTTAGGAAGGCTCTCAAAGCTGCATCAACTTTATAAAGCTCTAAGACCCTCCCCAGCCATGAATGAGGCACCGAATCATAGGCCTTCTTATAGTCAATCCAAGCGACTGAGAGGGCACCCCTGTTCCGCCGGACTTGTTGGCAGATGGTCATGTCTATGAGGAGGAGCTCTTTAGTACCACGGGACCCAACCCTACATCCATTTTGAGCGGAAGCCAGAATATTGTTTGCGACAATGTGCGCGTTGATTTTTGCTCTCAAAATGGATGTAAGGAGCTTGTATAGTGTAGGTAAGCATGTGATGGGTCTGTAGTTCTTCGCTTCCGTGGTACTACCGGACTTATAGAGCAGGAAGGTGACACCAGTTGTTAAGGAAGGTGGGAGAGAACCAAGCTCGAGGGCTTGTTGAAATTGTGCTGCCAAGCGCGAGTGCGAGCATCGGAACCACTTTAGCCAGAAGTTGTGCAATCCATCCGGCCCAGGACTTTTCCAGTTCTGGGCCGTGCGGAATGCGGATGGCACAACTCACGTCATCGGGGCTGATGGTGACTGCCCCCATGGATTCGATGGACTCGCACTCACGCTCGACAACACTCATCCAACCCCCCTCGGTGTGTTATTTATTATTATTATTATACAACGCATGAGACTTGTCTTTCACAACTAGGGTTGGCAACCGTACTATATTATATAGTATTGTACTATATTTTGGCTCTCTGTACTATACTTTTGGAAAAATATATAGTACGCTATAATACTATATTTCTGATTAAACGTATGTTACACTTATGTTTAGTATTTTATCTAAAAGTACCATATTTTTTTGAAATGTACTATATTTTTGATGCCCTATTCTGGAAAATACTATATTCTACCAAAAAATAGTTGGCAACCCTATTCACAACCTACGAAGTTTCAAGCCCCTAAGGTAGGGTTGCCATACGTCCCGGTTCGCCGGGACATGTCCCGGTTTGAAGCACGGTGTCCCGGCGTCCCGGCCGATAAGGAAATTGTCCCGGCTTAAAAATCATAGTTATTTAGTAGGGGGCTGGACTTGGTAAATAATAATATACCTACATTTCTACGTTTCATATGGCCAAAATAAAAAAAATGTTTTTTCTACTCCCGTACTTTTATTTGTCATTTAAAGGGTCGTACACACACCTTTAAACCCCTCTCTTATAGTTGTCAAGACAAGTCTTTAGTCTATTCCCCAAAAAAGTATTTGTGCATACACGCAGTATCTTTTTGGCACGTTTACGATACTTCGTGTAATCACCACTTAAAAAATATTGTATGGAATAAATTGTTGGCAACCTAATTTTAATTGTCATTTCTGACAGATGAGTGAACCATAGACATGTTTTGGTTAATCATCATCATCATCATCAGTTTTCATCTTTATAGGGCTGTATCTCCTAAACCGTGCGTCGTAGCGCAAAAATAATCAAATTTTCGTTCCCCTTTGAAACCCGTCAGTAACATTTAGAAAACACAAAAAACTAAAAAAAAATAAAAAAAATAAAGAAAAATGTTTATGGGTTGTATCTCCTAAACCGTGCGTCGTAGCGCAAAAATAATAAAATGTTCATTCCTGTGTAAGAAACCCCTAATTAATATATAAAAAAAAAACAAAAAAGAAATAATAAAAAACAAAAAAAAAACTTTATAATGCTGTATCTCCTAAACCGTGCGTCGTAGCGCAAAAATAATCAAAT
This sequence comes from Cydia amplana, assembly GCF_948474715.1. Taxonomy (NCBI): domain Eukaryota; kingdom Metazoa; phylum Arthropoda; class Insecta; order Lepidoptera; family Tortricidae; genus Cydia; species Cydia amplana. The sequence goes on from NC_086090.1 coordinate 11,429,479, forward strand.
TTTCGTTCCCCTTTGAATCCCGTAAGTAATATTAAAAAACACGAAAAACAAAAAAAGAAATTAAAAAAAGAAAGAAAAATGTTTATGGGTTGTATCTCCTAAACCGTGCGTCGTAGCGCAAAAATATTAAAATGTTCATTCCTCTGTAAGAAGCCCCTAATTAATATTAAAAAAAAAACACAAAAGAGAAATAAAAAAAAACAAAAAAAAACTTTATAATGCTGTATCTCCTAAACCGTGCGTCGTAGCGCAAAAATAATCAAATTTTCGTTCCCCTTTGAAACCCGTAAGTAATATTTAAAAAACACGAAAAACAAAAAAAAATTCAACCCCTTTTTCACCACCTCGGGGGATGAATTATCAAAAACTCTGAAATTAGTTTTATTTTGATAAAATACCTTTTTATGAAATTTCAACTTTGTAGCTTTAAATAAAATTTGAACCCTATAAAATTTTCAACCCCCCTTCGACCCTTTAAGAGACGAATTTTTAAAAACGCTGACATGACTTTTCTCGTATTTTAATAATATGCCATTTTACAAAGATTCAAGTCGCGCACTTAAAAAAATGTCTGACTTCCATACAAATCTTCAACCCCTTTTTCATCACCTTAACTTAAAGGATGAATTTTAGAAAAATGCTGAGATAGGTTTTCTTCTTTTTTAATGAAATAACTTTTTACGAAGTTACAAATTCATAGCTTAAAATAAAATTTGAACCCCAAACAAACTTTCAACCCCCGCCTTTTTAACCCTTTTTAACTGACGAAAAAACGGAGGAGGTTCTCAAGTCGACGCGTATTTTTTTTTATGTATGATCACATATTTTTTTTGACAGAGTAGTTCGATTTTGATAATTATTTTTTTATTGGATTTGGTATACCCCGAAGTTGGTCCCATATAAATTTGGAAAAAAAAATCCAACCTTAAGGGTAGGAAAATAGGGGATGATTGATATTTACGCATAACTTTTTACAGAGTAGTCCGATTTTTTTCATTCATGTGTCGCGCTATTAACAATGCGTTAAAACTAAAAATGGAAAAATAAAAACTTTTTACAAAAAAAATAAAACCGACTTCAAAAAGGATGAAATAAAAAGTTTTTAAAGGATGAATTTTTAAAAACGCTGAAATTGCTTTTCTTGTTATCTAATAATATGCCTTTATACAAGGATTCAAGCCCCGCAGTCACAAAAATGTTTGATCTCCATACAAACTTTCAACCCCTTTTTAACCCTTATAAAGGAAGAATTTTTTAGAAACGCTGAAATTACTTTTCTTGTACTCTAATAATATGCCTCTGTACAAAGATTCAAGCCCCGCACTCACAAAAATGTTTGATCTTCATACAAACTTTCAACCCCTTTTTCACCACCTTAGGGGATGAATTTTCAAAAACGCTGAAATTCGTTTTTTGCCGTTTTGAAATAATACCCTTTTAGGAAGTTTCAAGTTCCTCGCTTAAAATAAAATTTAAACCACATACAAACTTTCAAAACCTTTTTAACCCTGTTAGGGGATGAATTTTACAAAACGTTGAAATTACTTTTCCTGTCTTCTAATAATATCCCCAATACAAAGGTTCAAGTCCCGCACTCAAACAAATGTTTGATATCCATACAAATTTTCAACCCCTTTCTCACCACCTTAGGGGATGAATTTTCAAAAAAGCTGAAACAAGTTTTCTTGTATTTTAATTTAATACCTTTTTGCGAAGTTTCAAGTTCGTAGCTTAAAATAAAATTCGCACCCCAAGACGAATTTTCATCCCCTTTTTAACCCCCTTAGGGGTTGAATTTCCAAAACCGTTGCAATTACTTTTTTTTGTAATCGGCAATTATGCCTTTCTAAGAAGTTTCAAAGCATTTGTAATGGATTCAAACTTTCAACCCCTTTTTAACCCTGTTAGGGGATGAATTTTACAAAACGCTGAAATTGCTTTTCCTGTCTTTTAATAATATCCCCAAATACAAAGATTCAAGTCCCGCGTTCGAAAAAATGTTTGATATCCATACAAACTCTCAACCCCTTTTTCACCACCTTAGGGGATAAATTTTCAAAACCGCTGAAATTAGTTTTCTTGTATTATAATAATATATCTTTTTACGAAGTTTCAAATTCTTAGCTTAAAATAAAACTTGAACCCCATACAAACTTTCCTCCCCTTTTTAACCCCCTTAGGGGTTGAATTTCTCAAAATCGCTTCTTATCTCTTGTACACTTTATAAATGTAATCTGGTGTGTAAATTTCAACTTTCTATCTTTTGTAGTTTCGGCTCTGCGTTGATGAATCAGTCAGTCCGTCCGGACACTTGCATTTATACAGGATGGATTTTCTTTTTGGGTCAGTGAGGGCAGCTACCAGATCCCGTCCTGCTACGAGAAAACGGTCTAAGAAGACCTTCCCTCGATTTCAAATTAATGAAGATTGGCTTTTACAGATTTTGGAAAAAACATACAGGGTGCGAGAAAAAGATCATTTTTGACAAACTTTTTTTTTTATGCCAATCGATCCCATTCCTATTGAGGATCAAAAGCTTGTATGGAACCAAAAAAATATCCATAGTAAATGTATGGAAAAAGTATTTATTAATTTGTGGCTTTTTAGTACATTACCGTAAGTTGACCCCTAGGAAACGAATGATACTGGATAGGAATGGAATCGATTGGCATACAAAAATAGCATCTGATAAATAAAAGTTATCATTTTCATACAAATTGTATGGGAAAAGTTTTCCTCAATTTGTGGCTTTTCTAGCCGGAAATTTTTTTTTTGGTTCCATACAAGCTTTTGATCCTTAATGGAAATTGGATCGATTGGCATCAAAAAAAAAGTTTGTCAAAAATGACCTTTTCCTCTCACCCTGTATGTTTTTTCCAAAACCTGTAAAAGCCAATCTTCATTAATTTGAAATCGAGGGAAGGTCTTCTTAGACCGTTTTCTCGTAGCAGCACGGGATCTGGTAGCTGCCCTCACTGACCCAAAAAGAAAATCCATCCTGTATATTCCATGACGTCGTGTCACCAAAATCAGGACGCGAGTAACACGAGTAATTAGAGAGGATTCCAGAATGTGATGTGACTGCTCCAATTCACTCCATTTGTTTCGCTTTTGCGGCTGCCGCCCCCCCGCCCCCCGCCTACCTATCTATCTATCTATATATCTATCGCCTATCTATCTGTGACGATCTTAACATAATGTGTATGGTGGCGGGTAGAATACCTTTTTTATAATAAATCAGTCGGTTGCTAGCCCACGCCTTTCATTGACGTCTCACTGGCGCTGAGGACGGGATTACAGTTTATTTTTCTATATTCGCGTGTGTTACCTATAGTGCTAAAATGCCTATCGGCAAGATTGAACCTTTTAATTTAGCATCGAAGCAGTGGCCCGCGTATATACGTCGCGTAAATCAGTATATTTTGTTAAATGAAATTTCCGACGAACTTAAAGTGCCGATGTTAATAACGGTGGTCGGAGAAGCGACTTATTCGCTCATGTGTGATCTGTGCTCGCCCAATTTCCCGGAGGATAAAACGTACGATCAACTAGTGAAACTGTTAACGGATCATCTGGAGCCGCAAAGGTCGGAGATCGCCGAGCGGCACATATTTCGGCAACGAAGGCAGCGCGCGGGCGAGTCGCTCACGGACTACCTACAGGATCTAAAGCATCTGGCGTCGACGTGCAATTTCGGAAGTACAACCCTCGAAGACAATCTCCGCGATCAGTTCGTTTCCGGTCTAGCCAGCGATGTGATGCGATCGAGAATCTTCGCGGAGAAAGATATCAAGTACAAAGAGGCGGTGGAACTGGCGTTGGCTCTGGAGGCCGCTGAAAAACATGCAGAAGTAAGCGGCACTACGAGAGCGGGGCTAACGGCGACAGGCAACGAGGCGGGCGAGGGCCTGCATTTCACGCGGGGCGCCGCACGGGCGCCGCGGGCGGGGCGCGGAGCCGGCGCGGGCGGCGCGCGCGGGCCGGGCGCAGGCGGCGCGCCGGCAGCCGCGGCCGCAGGCGAGCCCAGGACGAGGGTTTGCTGGCGCTGCGGCAGGGCGCACACCGCGGACAGGTGCCGTTTCAGAAACTATAATTGTGACGAGTGCGGCCAGCGGGGCCACCTCAAAGGTATGTGTAAACAAGTGCGCGGAGGTGGCGGTCGGCACCATTTCGTCGGTGATGATTCGGACGACGACGGTATATTTAATATTGATGTGGCAGTTGAAGGCAGTAAACCGTATTTTGTTACGTTGACGGTTGATCGGCATAAGATTGTTTACGAGATAGACACCGGTAGTCGGATCTCGGCAATAAATGAAATCACGTACCGGCAGTTGTTTAGCGATAAAAAAATAATTACTGATAATGCAATGTTTCACGGTTATTCGGGTTCACCTTTGGACTCACTTGGTTACATTGAGGTGGATGTAAAGTTAAATGATGTTCAACTGAAAGCATTACATTTGTATGTGATTAAGCGAGGCGCGCGGCCTCTGTTAGGCTGCAATCACAGATGACCAATTCGTGATTCAACTTTGTAACGAATATCCCGAGGTATTTAGTGATAAGCTAGGTACTTGTAAGCAATCTATTCAACTACAGCTGACGGATAAGGAACCGGTTTATGTGCGAGCTCGGCCAGTCCCACTGGCACTGCGCGCTCGCGTGGAGCAGGAGTTAATGCGGCTTGAAGCCGATGGGTCTATTTACCGCGTGGACCACTCGGACTATGGCATCCCCATAGTCCCAGTGGTCAAGGCTAATGGAGAAATACGTATATGCGGCGATTATAAGATTACGATAAATCCTAAATTAAAACGCAATTACTATCCTTTGCCGCGCATAGACGAATTATTTGCCAACCTTAGCGGAGGTGAGAGATTTACAAAAATAGACCTTCGGCACGCGTACGAGCAGTGCTTAGTGGCGGAAGACTCGCAACCTTACACGGCTATAACTACGCACATGGGTACTTATGTTTATCGGCGTACGCCTTATGGTTTGTCTTGCGTACCCGAAAAGTTTCAAAAACTTATGGAAGAAATATTACGCGGGGTGCCCGGGTGCGTGGTGTTTTTGGATGACATTTGTGTCACGGGTTCAAATAATGTTGAACATATTAAAAATTTAAAAACAGTACTCGAGAGGCTACGAGATATGGGCTTGACAGTTAAATTAAGTAAATGTAGTTTTCTACAAGACAGTGTGAAATACCTGGGATTTATTATTAATAAAGAGGGGTTGCGACCGGACCCAAGTAAACTGGAGGCCATTTCCAGTGCGCCACGACCGGAAAACGTGTCACAATTAAAAAGTTTTTTTGGGTTTATTAAACTATTATGGACGCTTTATTCCAAATCTTAGCAGCTTGTTAGCTAACAAGCTGCTAAGATTTGGAGTAAAGCGTCCATAATAGTTTAATAAACCCAAAAAACTTTTATTATGCAAGGGAGCTCCCTTGCATAATCTTTTAAAAAAAGAAAGCGACTGGAAATGGGACCCGGAGTGTGAGCGTGTGTTCACTGAAGCGAAGAGAGCTCTCCTGAGCGAGCGGGTGCTGGCGCATTATGAGGAGGGGCGCGATCTGGTGCTATCGGTAGACAGCAGCGCGTACGGTCTTGGCGCAATTTTGGCGCATCGGTACGCGGGCGGCGCGGAGCGTCCCGTCAGCTGTGTGTCGCGCACACTCAGCGCGGCCGAACGAAACTACAGTCAGCTCGACAAAGAAGCCCTCGCTATTTTATTCGGTGTTACCAAGCACCATCAATATCTGTTTGGTCGACGGTTCACGCTGCGCACCGATCATCAGCCACTAACGCATATTTTTGGCGAAAAGGGGGGCATTCCACAGACTGCGGCGAGCCGTCTACAGCGGTGGGCGGCACGCCTGGCGGCTTACGATTTCACGATCGAGTTCGTACGCTCGGCCGACAACGGACCGGCCGACGCGCTTTCCCGGCTTCCCCTACCTCAGGAGGGTTCCCATTCGGACGCATTAGATTACCTAAATTTAGTGGAAGACTGCTTGCCTATTTCATTTAAAGAGGTAGCAATGGAGACTGAGAGGGACGCGATATTATGTAAAATTAAAGGTTATGTACTTTTTGGATGGCCGCTTTCGGGAGCGAGTTGCGATGAGATGAAAGCCTATTTTGCTAGGAAAAGTGAGTTAATGACAGACCGCGGTTGTTTAATTTACAAGTATAGAATAGTAATCCCGGCAACTTTAAGAAAGCGTATTTTAGAAGAGATTCATGAAGGCCATTTGGGGATGAATAAGATGAAAAATTTGTCGCGAAACTATGTTTATTGGCCAAGTTTAGATCGCGATATCGAAGAGGTCTGTCGCGCATGCTCGGCGTGCTGCGCGGTGCGCGACGCGCCCCCGCGTGCACCCCTCCACCCGTGGGAGTTCACGCTAGAGCCGTGGGGGCGCGTGCACGTGGACTTTGCCGATTGCGCAGGAGTACGTTATCTAGTGTTGGTGGACGCGCATTCCAAATGGATCGAGGTAGTTTCAATGCGCGGTACCGACGCGACCGCGACGATAAGGGTGTTAAGCACTATTTTTTCGCAATTCGGCCTACCATCGCAACTTGTGACAGATAACGGACCTCCTTTTTCATCGCAGCAGTTTAAGTTGTATTGTAAAAACAATTTCATTAGGCATGTAACTTCGGCTCCTTACAGGCCCCAAGGAAACGGTTTAGCTGAGAACGCTGTAAAAACAATAAAAAAATGTATTAAACGAGCGTTACATGAGAGCGAGGACGTGAATACTGCTTTGAATAAATTTCTTCTTCAGTATCGCAATTGCGATCACGCGACTACTGGGGTGTCACCGGCAGTGGCGTTACAGAGGCGCCGCCTACGCACCCGGCTCGACGCGCTACGGCCCGACACCGCGGCCGTCGTGCGCGACGCACAAGAACGTAAAGCAGCGTATTCTCCGGGTACCTATCGCCGGTTCCAAATAGGGGACGTAGTACTAGCTCGCGACTATACCGCAAAGGGGGATAAGTGGACAGAAGGAAAAGTAGTGAAGGAAACGGGACCGGTTTCATATAGAGTAGACATAGGGAACGGAGTAGAATGGCGCAGGCACGCCGACCAGTTGCTACCGGCGAACGGCGTTAACAAAGGTCGGTATTCACTATCTCGCACGAGTATGAGTACTTTGCCTGAGGAACCAGAGGGGCCCAGTAGGGACGCCGAGGGGGACATGTTCGAGGACGCGTCCGATGGCGCGGAGGAGGCGCACGGGTCGGCGGAGACCTCCCCGGCAACGACCACCCCGACCTCGCCAGTCTCACCAACCTCGCCGACCGCGCCATCGAATGCGTCCGCTCGGGCACTGCGTGCGTATAACCGAGCCAAGCGTACTTTGGTACATTTCCTAGAATAAGAATACCTACTTATATATAACATTGTGGTTTCTAGACTTAGAGGGGAGAAAGTGTGACGATCTTAACATAATGTGTATGGTGGCGGGTAGAATACCTTTTTTATAATAAATCAGTCGGTTGCTAGCCCACGCCTTTCATTGACGTCTCATATCTATCCTGTTCTGTTCAATGAGAAAGGTAGAATCGCCGCCTACGTAGAAAAGAGACGGAAAAAGGGTTACCCTATGATGGGGTAAGCGGTAAATATTATAGGCTTAACTACCTTATCTACACCCTATTTGATTTGGTAACCACATCTAATATGATTAATCATATTCAAAATGGTTTCCATAACGATAGGGTAAGCCAAACGATAGGGTAACCATGACCTCTGGGTAAGCATTTAATAGGGTTACTTTATCGATACGATTAATCTTTAAAAGGGGTTTTCCGGTCCCTGCATCATTTTCGAAATCTGCGCCCCCTAAAACCTATAAAACGACATCCATGACGACTTTTATGACATAGTGCATGGCCGCCATCTTGGAATCTAAAATGGTCATCATTTTCGAAATCTGTGCCCCCTAAAACATATAAAACGACATCCATGACGACTTTTATGACATAGTGCATGGCCGCCATTTTGGAATCCAAAATGGTCATCATTTTCGAAATCTGCGCCCCTCAAAACCTATAAAACGACATCCATGACGACTTTAATGACATACTGCATGGTCGCCATTTTGGAATCCAAAATGGTCATCATTTTCGGAATCTGCGCCCCCTAATACCTATAAAACGACATCCATGACGACTTTTATGACATACTGGATGGCCGCCATCTTGGAATCCAAAATGGTCATCATTTTCGAAATCTGCGCCTCCTAAAACCTATAAAACGATATCCATGACGACTTTTATGACATACTGCATGGAGTGCATGGCCGCCATTTTGGAATCCAAAATAATCATCATTTTCGAAATCTGCGCCCCCTAAAACCTATAAAATGATATCCATTACGATTTAATGACTAGTGTTGAGTCGCTCACTCGTGAGGCACCTCATTTGTACCACTCATTTTGTTAATTTGCCGCAGTACTTCGTACCGCAAAAAGTCTTACTTCACTCCTCTATTCATTTTACTTGATTCTAAAATTATCTTTCTCCTAAAAGTTCTATTCTTAACCTCCAGAATTGCACTCCAATTAAATGTTACTATTTATTTATTTATAAAGGAAGTGATGAATATATAAATATGTATATACTTACATTAAATATTTTTGTCGCCGTTGGAATTAATGGAATAGTCGACGCTGAAAATATGCTAGTACCTCACCTCATTTGAAGTAAGACATTGTAACACCTCATTTTAGAAAATGAGGTACTCATACAAACTCATTTTAAATTGATGTCCTACCCATCACTATTAATGACAGTGCATGGCCGCCATCTTGGATTCCAAAATTGTTCATTTGATACCAAACTCGACCATACTTTCTTGCAATTAACATGACCAGAATAGCAAGACCCCTCACAAAAGGCTTTTTAGCATTTTAAGCTCTTCTAGCTCAATAACCTCTTGTTCAAGCCAGCTCAAAATTTAATTACTAAAATATAATGCCCTCGACTATACGTTCACCCAATTTCATTTAAATTAGAATAAATTTACTTAAGTTATTGAGTATCAAACTATCCTCTGAAAGTTCAGCTTAAAAACATTGAAATGCCGGGACGTGCCCCTAGCCAGCCGTGTGTTCAAAGTCGAATGTAAGAACTTCGCTTCGCTTCGCTCGCTCGTTCGATGATAATACTATAAACTATACAAGAAAATAAAGAAGTACTTACAACCAAGGATTAAAGTTCCTGGTCGTAGTATACACGCATACCATAACAGCCAAAGACGCAAACAGATATAATATTTTTCTCAAAAATGAACGGCAAAGTCGACGTTGCCGGTTAAAAAATAGGTCGCGAAGTGCGTAGTTTATGGTCATTCAAAAAATTAAAAAGTTAAAAACATTGCAGTCTCGATTTCGGGACTGCAATGTCGCATACAAATTCCATTATTTAACGAGTTCCAAACTTTTTAAAACTTTAAATGGCCATATCAAATGAAGGCATAGGTCCCTTAAACAGCCAAACAGATGATCAGCACTTATTATAAAGCCTATAACAGACTATCGCACCGCACCGCGACCTTGGAGCGTCGCACCCATAAGTGAGAGCGAGAAAGAGATATCTGTTTCACCCATAAGTGAGAGGGAGAAAGATATCTGTTTCTCGCTCTCACTTATGGGTGCGACGCTCCAAGGTCGCGGTGCGGTGCGATCGTCTGTTACAGGCTAAATGTTGGTACCGCGACTATTTAGGTGTCTCAAATAGGTTGGCGTATTTTCAGCAGAAAAATACACTTCTTTTTTTTTTTTAAAGGCGGCAAGCAAATTTTTTTAATGGTTGTATTTTTCTGTGAAAATTAGAACGTTGCTTCTGTAAGTTCTGTAAAATATTTCTATTTCTTGCACCATTTTTGAGAAAAGCACTATATATGACTCGGCTGGAAGGCTACTTGCTGGCTTCGGATTCAATTAAACGGACTCCCAAGGTCGTCCGTTTAAAACGAATCCTCAGCCAGCAAGTAGCTACTTCCGAACCTCGACAATAATGTACTATTTCACGGCGCGCACGCACACAACGATAAATAACTTCGCGATCGTCGATGCAACGTGCGGAGCCGATCAGCACACGTCCTGCCTCTATAAGCTCTGGCGAGCGAATGAGTCCGCGAGCGCGCGTCACTGCTTATACGAATAAAGAGAGCAGTTTTTAAAAATTCGTCAAAAAATAAAAGTTGCAATTTATATAAAATTATGTATCACAACAGTTTAAGTAAACGTTGCAGATTATTTGAGTATGAAAACTACGTCGAAAATAAGTAGATTTTCGGAGAAATTGCCACTTGTTTTGAGGTAATTTCTGGAGAAAATTGATTTCGTCTAACCTTCATTTACACTATTTCAAAGTCATAAAAACAAAAATGTAGTCTACGACAGTTGAAGTACAGGATATGTGTAATACAAAATTACCATTTTTAGCAGTCCAAACTTTACGAAATTCACAAATAAGATCGACTAAATCAGTGCTTAACGCGCGTTTACCTAAACGTCCATCAGAAAAACAATCATTACTAACTTAGTGAGTCTGTTTTCAAAAAATTGATCTGTAGAAGTGGAAGATAAGAAGACGTGCTAATAGATACGAGTACTTGTTATTTCTATTACGTAACAAAAGGTGTACAACTTCATTGCCTAAATCTATCAATTTTACATTTTTGCGGCTAAAATCAATACCGGCCTCTTAAGCTGTGGAACGATCTACCAGTGGACGTAAGGAAATCGCAATCTGTTGCCTCACTCAAGGAGAAGTTGAAAAAGTTGTGGTTATTAGACTCCTGATGTAGTTAGAACTGAATACTTTGTATATATATATATATATATATATATATTATTTATATATAGATTATGTGTTTATGTAGTTAGTAAACAGCGGTATGTTTATGTATACGTATATGTATGTGTATATAGGTTTATATATGTATAAGTGTGTTTATAGTTTATGCGTATTTATGAGTAGGTAGTACTGGTTTTCTCTTTATTTATTGCTCTCGTCTTCCTTTATGTGTATCCAAAATTCTTATATTGCTATTTGTCCATATTAAATTGTCTTTCACCTGTTAGTGTTTGATCCTTTCGCATTTTCTCAAAGGTTAGCTGGAAGAGATCCCTTTTAGGGATAAGTTCGCCTTTGTACATAACATTCTTATTTTTGTTTTGTTTTTGTCCGTTTTATGTAAACCTGTTTATGTGCAATAAAGTGACATACATACATACATACAAGGGCAGTAACCGCGCGAAAATTTGAAGTCCCCCGGGTTAGTAACTATTATGGTGACAGAACTATTAGCAAAAGAATTTCGTATTACCTGAATAGTCTAACCGAGAACATTCGGCATGAGCCAAATAAGAATAAGTTTAAAAGCGACTTAAAACTGTACCTACTGCAAACACTTAAGTGACGATTGCACATCTTGTACTCCTTGATTTTAGGTAACTGAAGTCAATCAATCAATATCCTTATTCCTTCTTCTTATCATATTAAAATGTTTAGAGTAATATGCGTGCTGTGTTCGCCTGTAATTGGTGGGGCAATCACAATTGAATAGTACGCAAGTGTCTTAGTGCATAAGTTGTTGTTGTCACTGTTGGTGAACCTTAATAATAAAATAAAAATAAAATCTGCAATCCAATTAATATTTACAGGAGGGCATAGGCGTTGGTAGTGACATCTTTAGTGGAGAAGTGGCCGGCCACGTAGTTAAAGCAGTATACAACAGATGGCGCTGTGCTGTGTTCGATCGGAATTGTATGCATAAATCGCATAAGCTTATCGTTTTAAACAGCCCTTCGGCTCTAGCAAAGATATATGTAACTCCGTATAAGAATAAATAAAGTCTAAGAAAAAAACGTGCCTCGGAAATCAAGAAAAGTCATTCTCGAATAGATGGCGCCATACCTTTGGCCTATTCTCGGCTAGAAGGCGTTGACGACACCGTTTGATATTTAAAAATTTGAACACATATCAGGGAAAGAACATGGGTCAGTATGGAACAATAAAAATTAAAAATCATTTATCCGTACACATATTTTGATTAATTTATACATTTTCAATTTTATTTTAAGTTTTAATCGTGTGTCGATAGATGGCAGTAAATGTACCGTGACTACAAAATTTACTATGGCAATAGCCCTCTATGCTCTAAAAAGGAAAACAATCGGACACAGATATTGACAATATTAAACTGTGTTGAAAAAAACCGGCCAAGTGCGAGTCGGACTCGCGTTCCAAGGGTTCCGTACATTACCCAATTTTTAACAATGTATTCTTTTTATGAAACGCGAGAGAATTGCCGTTTAAAACCCCGTAGGGATTCAAAATGTACGTAATTAGTCCGACTCACGCTTGACTGCACATTTCTATTAGGTTTTCTTGCCATCTATAGGTAACGAACTATTTTGTATAGACCCAGTAGTTTTAAGCTTTAGTCAAAATTTGTTAGTACAAAGCCCAAAGCAACACGGCAGTGGAAAGTCGTAATCATAGGTGTCTAGAATAATGCTGTCATTGTACATATTGGTATTGGTTCCGTACCCAAAGGGTAAAACGGGACCCTAATACCAACTATTACTAAGACTCCGCTGTCCGTCCGTCTGTCACCAGGCTGTATCTCGTGATCTGTGATAGCTAGACAGCTGAAATTTTCACAGATGATGTATTTCTGTTGCCGCTATAACAACAAATACTAAAAACAGAATAAAATAAAGATTTAAGTGGGGCTCCAATACAACAAAACAAACGTGATTTTTGACCGAAGTTAAGCAACGTCGGGCGGGGTCAGTACTTGGATGGGTGACCGTTTTTGGTAGACACTTTTTAAAAAATTCGCAAACAAGTTACGCGTCGGATCCTAACGATTTGATATACTGAACTAACGTGAACTAACGAATATCTATCGATTCTAATTGAAAGAAACCATAAAATCGATTTTGGGGCGGTAGCGTGAAGTTGACCGCCCCACTTATGTTATTTTTTTTTAATACGTAATGTAGTCGGATCCTAACGATTTCACATACTGAACTAACATGAACTAACGACTACATATCGATTCCAATTGATAGGAACCATAAATACGGTTTTAGAGTGGAAGACGGTGTTGGCGCTATCCCCTACTTTAAAAAAATTCGCACACAAGTTATGCGTCGGATCCTAACGATTTGATATACTGAACTAACGTGAACTAACGATTATCTATCGATTCTAATCGATAAAAACCATAAAATCGGTTTTGGGGCGGTAGCGTGAAGTTGACCGCCCCACTTATGTTATTTTTTTTTAATACGTAATGTAGTCGGATCCTAACGATTTCACATGCTGAACTAACGTGAACTAACGATGAACTAACGACTACATATCGATTCCAATTGATAGGAACCATAAATAAAGTTTTGGAGCGGAAGACGGTGTTGGCGCTATCCCCTACTTTAAAAAATTCGCACACAAGTTATGCGTCGGATCCTAACGATTTAATATACTGAACAAACGTGAACTAACGATGAACTAACGATATTGATATGCCATTTGCGGGCGCTCGATATGGGGCGGTCAACTTCACGTGAAGCTGACAGCCCCACAAAATTGAAAAAAAAAAATACTTAGAATCGGATCCTAACGATTTAATATACTGAACTAACGTGAACTAACGATTATCTATCGATTCTAATTGATAAAAACCATAAAATCGATTTTGGGGCGGTAGCGTGAAGTTGACCTCCCCACTTTTGTTTAAAAAAAAAAATCGATGTTGTAGTCGGATCCTAACGATTTAATATACTGAACTAACGTGAACTAACGATGAACTAACGACTACATATCGATTCCAATTGATATGAACCATAAATACGGTTTTAGAGTGGAAGACGGTGTTGGCGCTATCCCCTACTTTAAAAAAATCGCACACAAGTTATGCGTCGGATCCTAACGATTTGATATACTGAACTAACGTGAACTAACGATGAACTAACGATATTGATATGCCATTTGCGGGCGCTCGATATGGGGCGGTCAACTTCACGTGAAGCTGACCGCCCCACAAAATTGAAAAAAAAAAAATACTTAGAATCGGATCCTAACGATTTAATATACTGAACTAACGTGAACTAACGATTATCTATCGATTCTAATTGATAAAAACCATAAAATCGATTTTGGGGCGGTAGCGTGAAGTTGACCTCCCCACTTTTGTTTAAAAAAAAATCGATGATGTAGTCGGATCCTAACGATTTAATATACTGAACTAACGTGAACTAACGATGAACTAACGACTACATATCGATTCCAATTGATAGGAACCATAAATACGGTTTTAGAGTGGAAGACGGTGCTGGCGCTATCCCCTACTTTAAAAAATTCGCACACAAGTTATGCGTCGGATCCTAACGATTTGATATACTGAACTAACGTGAACTAACGATGAACTAACGATATTGATATGCCATTTGCGGGCGCTCGATATGGGGCGGTCAACTTCACGTGAAGCTGACCGCCCCACAAAATTGAAAAAAAAATAATACTTAGAATCGGATCCTAACGATTTAATACACTGAACTAACGTGAACTAACGATTATCTATCGATTCTAATTGATAAAAACCATAAAATCGATTTTGGGGCGGTAGCGTGAAGTTGACCTCCCCACTTATGTTTAAAAAAAAAAATCGATGTTGTAGTCGGATCCTAACGATTTAATATACTGAACTAACGTGAACTAACGATGAACTAACGACTACATATCGATTCCAATTGATAGGAACCATAAATACGGTTTTAGAGTGGAAGACGGTGTTGGCGCTATCCCCTACTTTAAAAAATTCGCACACAAGTTATGCGTCGGATCCTAACGATTTGATATACTGAACTAACGTGAACTAACGATGAACTAACGATATTGATATGCCATTTGCGGGCGCTCGATATGGGGCGGTCAACTTCACGTGAAGCTGACCGCCCCACAAAATTGAAAAAAAAAAAATACTTAGAATCGGATCCTAACGATTTAATATACTGAACTAACGTGAACTAACGATTATCTATCGATTCTAATTGATAAAAACCATAAAATCGATTTTGGGGCGGTAGCGTGAAGTTGACCTCCCCACTTTTGTTTAAAAAAAAAAATCGATGTTGTAGTCGGATCCTAACGATTTAATATACTGAACTAACGTGAACTAACGATGAACTAACGACTACATATCGATTCCAATTGATAGGAACCATAAATACGGTTTTAGAGTGGAAGACTGTGCTGGCGCTATCCCCTACTTTAAAAAATTCGCACACAAGTTATGCGTCGGATCCTAACGATTTGATATACTGAACTAACGTGAACTAACGATGAACTAACGATATTGATATGCCATTTGCGGGCGCTCGATATGGGGCGGTCAACTTCACGTGAAGCTGACAGCCCCACAAAATTGAAAAAAAAAAATACTTAGAATCGGATCCTAACGATTTAATATACTGAACTAACGTGAACTAACGATTATCTATCGATTCTAATTGATAAAAACCATAAAATCGATTTTGGGGCGGTAGCGTGAAGTTGACCTCCCCACTTATGTTTAAAAAAAAATCGATGTTGTAGTCGGATCCTAACGATTTAATATACTGAACTAACGTGAACTAACGATAAACTAACGACTACATATCGATTCCAATTGATAGGAACCATAAATACGGTTTTAGAGTGGAAGACGGTGTTGGCGCTATCCCCTACTTTAAAAAATTCGCACACAAGTTATGCGTCGGATCCTAACGATTTGATATACTGAACTAACGTGAACTAACGATGAACTAACGATATTGATATGCCATTTGCGGGCGCTCGATATGGGGCGGTCAACTTCACGTGAAGCTGACCGCCCCACAAAATTGAAAAAAAAAATAATACTTAGAATCGGATCCTAACGATTTAATATACTGAACTAACGTGAACTAACGATTATCTATCGATTCTAATTGATAAAAACCATAAAATCGATTTTGGGGCGGTAGCGTGAAGTTGACCTCCCCACTTATGTTTAAAAAAAAAAATCGATGTTGTAGTCGGATCCTAACGATTTAATATACTGAACTAACGTGAACTAACGATGAACTAACGACTACATATCGATTCCAATTGATAGCAACCATAAATACGGTTTTAGAGTGGAAGACGGTGTTGGCGCTATCCCCTACTTTAAAAAAATCGCACACAAGTTATGCGTCGGATCCTAACGATTTGATATACTGAACTAACGTGAACTAACGATGAACTAACGATATTGATATGCCATTTGCGGGCGCTCGATATGGGGCGGTCAACTTCACGTGAAGCTGACCGCCCCACAAAATTGAAAAAAAAAAATACTTAGAATCGGATCCTAACGATTTAATATACTGAACTAACGTGAACTAATGATTATCTGTCGATTTTAATTGATGAAAACCATAAAATCGGTTTTGGGGCGGTAGCGTGAAGTTGACCGCCCCACTTATGTTATTTTTTTTTAAATACGTAATGTAGTCGGATCCTAACGATTGAATATACTGAACTAACGTGAACTAACGATGAACTAACGACTACATATCGATTCCAATTGATAGGAACCATAAATACGGTTTTAGAGTGGAAGACGGTGTTGGCGCTATCCCCTACTTTAAAAAATTCGCACACAAGTTATGCGTCGGATCCTAACGATTTGATATACTGAACTAACGTGAACTAACGATGAACTAACGATATTGATATGCCATTTGCGGGCGCTCGATATGGGGCGGTCAACTTCACGTGAAGCTGACCGCCCCACAAAATTGAAAAAAAAAAAATACTTAGAATCGGATCCTAACGATTTAATATACTGAACTAACGTGAACTAACGATTATCTATCGATTCTAATTGATAAAAACCATAAAATCGATTTTGGGGCGGTAGCGTGAAGTTGACCTCCCCACTTATGTTTAAAAAAAAAATCGATGTTGTAGTCGGATCCTAACGATTTAATATACTGAACTAACGATAAACTAACGACTACATATCGATTCCAATTGATAGGAACCATAAATACGGTTTTAGAGTGGAAGACGGTGTTGGCGCTATCCCCTACTTTAAAAAATTCGCACACAAGTTATGCGTCGGATCCTAACGATTTGATATACTGAACTAACGTGAACTAACGATGAACTAACGATATTGATATGCCATTTGCGGGCGCTCGATATGGGGCGGTCAACTTCACGTGAAGCTGACCGCCCCACAAAATTGAAAAAAAAAAAATACTTAGAATCGGATCCTAACGATTTAATATACTGAACTAACGTGAACTAACGATTATCTATCGATTCTAATTGATAAAAACCATAAAATCGATTTTGGGGCGGTAGCGTGAAGTTGACCTCCCCACTTTTGTTTAAAAAAAAAATCGATGTTGTAGTCGGATCCTAACGATTTAATATACTGAACTAACGTGAACTAACGATGAACTAACGACTACATATCGATTCCAATTGATAGGAACCATAAATACGGTTTTAGAGTGGAAGACTGTGCTGGCGCTATCCCCTACTTTAAAAAATTCGCACACAAGTTATGCGTCGGATCCTAACGATTTGATATACTGAACTAACGTGAACTAACGATGAACTAACGATATTGATATGCCATTTGCGGGCGCTCGATATGGGGCGGTCAACTTCACGTGAAGCTGACCGCCCCACAAAATTGAAAAAAAAAATACTTAGAATCGGATCCTAACGATTTAATATACTGAACTAACGTGAACTAACGATTATCTATCGATTCTAATTGATAAAAACCATAAAATCGATTTTGGGGCGGTAGCGTGAAGTTGACCTCCCCACTTTTGTTTAAAAAAAAAATCGATGTTGTAGTCGGATCCTAACGATTTAATATACTGAACTAACGTGAACTAACGATGAACTAACGACTACATATCGATTCCAATTGATAGGAACCATAAATACGGTTTTAGAGTGGAAGACTGTGCTGGCGCTATCCCCTACTTTAAAAAATTCGCACACAAGTTATGCGTCGGATCCTAACGATTTGATATACTGAACTAACGTGAACTAACGATGAACTAACGATATTGATATGCCATTTGCGGGCGCTCGATATGGGGCGGTCAACTTCACGTGAAGCTGACCGCCCCACAAAATTGAAAAAAAAAAATACTTAGAATCGGATCCTAACGATTTAATATACTGAACTAACGTGAACTAACGATTATCTATCGATTCTAATTGATAAAAACCATAAAATCGATTTTGGGGCGGTAGCGTGAAGTTGACCTCCCCACTTATGTTTAAAAAAAAAATCGATGTTGTAGTCGGATCCTAACGATTTAATATACTGAACTAACGATAAACTAACGACTACATATCGATTCTAATTGATAGGAACCATAAATACGGTTTTAGAGTGGAAGACGGTGTTGGCGCTATCCCCTACTTTAAAAAATTCGCACACAAGTTATGCGTCGGATCCTAACGATTTGATATACTGAACTAACGTGAACTAACGATGAACTAACGATATTGATATGCCATTTGCGGGCGCTCGATATGGGGCGGTCAACTTCACGTGAAGCTGACCGCCCCACAAAATTGAAAAAAAAAATACTTAGAATCGGATCCTAACGATTTAATATACTGAACTAACGTGAACTAACGATTATCTATCGATTCTAATTGATAAAAACCATAAAATCGATTTTGGGGCGGTAGCGTGAAGTTGACCTCCCCACTTTTGTTTAAAAAAAAAATCGATGTTGTAGTCGGATCCTAACGATTTAATATACTGAACTAACGTGAACTAACGATGAACTAACGACTACATATCGATTCCAATTGATAGGAACCATAAATACGGTTTTAGAGTGGAAGACTGTGCTGGCGCTATCCCCTACTTTAAAAAATTCGCACACAAGTTATGCGTCGGATCCTAACGATTTGATATACTGAACTAACGTGAACTAACGATGAACTAACGATATTGATATGCCATTTGCGGGCGCTCAATATGGGGCGGTCAACTTCACGTGAAGCTGACCGCCCCACAAAATTGAAAAAAAAAAATACTTAGAATCGGATCCTAACGATTTAATATACTGAACTAACGTGAACTAACGATTATCTATCGATTCTAATTGATAAAAACCATAAAATCGATTTTGGGGCGGTAGCGTGAAGTTGATCTCCCCACTTTTGTTTAAAAAAAAAATCGATGTTGTAGTCGGATCCTAACGATTTAATATACTGAACTAACGTAATCTAACGATGAACTAACGACTACATATCGATTCCAATTGATAGGAACCATAAATACGGTTTTAGAGTGGAAGACGGTGCTGGCGCTATCCCCTACTTTAAAAAATTCGCACACAAGTTATGCGTCGGATCCTAACGATTTGATATACTGAACTAACGTGAACTAACGATGAACTAACGATATTGATATGCCATTTGCGGGCGCTCGATATGGGGCGGTCAACTTCACGTGAAGCTGACCGCCCCACAAAATTGAAAAAAAAAAATACTTAGAATCGGATCCTAACGATTTAATATACTGAACTAACGTGAACTAACGATTATCTATCGATTCTAATTGATAAAAACCATAAAATCGATTTTGGGGCGGTTGCGTGAAGTTGACCTCCCCACTTTTGTTTTTAAAAAAAATCGATGTTGTAGTCGGATCCTAACGATTTAATATACTGAACTAACGTGAACTAACGATGAACTAACGATATAGATATGCCATTTGCGGGCGCTCGATGTGGGGCGGTCAACTTCACGAACATTAAATGAGCCCTTATTATGACGGTGTAAGTGCACCCTTTCTAACCAGTTGGTGGCAGGCTTGCGTGAGCCGACAGTTAGCGAGGCCGGCCACTTTCTAAACGGACCGTCCATGATACAGGTTGAAGCGATATATATGGAGCATGCATAAACTCAAAACTGTAGGACCAGCTCTTTTGCTCAGCGGATCTGGATTGCTAACTAGAGGGGCAATCCGGCCAGTCTTCTGTCTCAACCAAGCGATCACGACTAAGGGCAATTTTTCGATTTATACGTTTCTAATTTAGGTGTTTAATTTATGCTTTTACCCACTTGTGTTTAATAAATTGCTTTGAAACTGCGAACGATAGGTAGAGTTGGATCTAACTCTACTTACACAAACTTTGCAGTTGCTTTATTTGGGGAAACCTGTAGGTTATATACTGAAATAGATATCATACACAGAAAATGTGACCAAGCCCACCGGTGGCGGAGGCGAGAATCGAACCCGCATCTTCAGCTTACGCGGATAACGTCCTGACTCCTAACCACAAGACCACCCAGCCACGGCGGTACCCGCCCCGAATTCCCTGGTGTATGCTATCTTTGAAAGGCTGGACACCTTCGACCAACTCTAAGGGCGAGCAGTGTGTGCTTGCACCTCCTATACGAATCCTAGTTTTACCTGTAGGTTTAGTTCAATTTATTACACACGGTTTATCTTTTCCTTACATTGTAAGTAACATTCATGATAAGCATCGCAGAGTGTCAACTGCAGTCCTAGTGTGCAGCGCAGAATCAATTGCAAAATTAATGTCTGCCTGTCAATTACGCGTGGGAGTGAAACACGAGGGGCCGGCTGGATGCAACTGGATCTAGATTTCTAGGCTCATCTAGATTTATCACCGCAGTGCGCACTTTATGACGGCTTATTCGATGACAGTGTAAAAACATCCGTAATAATGTCTGTAAGGAGTTTTCATAAATGGAAACGGATAGAGCGAAATGGAGAAGAAAATATGGGGAAATGGCGTAAGGTGAAAAAATTATTCACTATTCATTACTTTTGTGTTTTACAATTGCTCTTGTAGTTACCAAACGGCCAAGCCACATATTTATGACTAAGGTGTAGAGTTTGTGAAGTTAGGGCGTGTAGAGTTAGAAGCTTGGCTCTACAAGAGATCTGATAATTTTTTGATAGTGCGAGCCTTATGGTTTCGTCTTGGCAAAACTACAGGTTCCGTCACACAGGCGTGTTTTCCGGGCGAGCGTGAGCGGGGCGCACCGCTTTTACATATAAAACGCTCACGCCCCGCCCGGAAAACGCGCCTGTGGTTGACTTTGGTGGTGGTTGGTGGGAAATGGTTTTGGTGGGATATATCTTGAGTTGCCCAATGAACCATAGGGGAATCAAACAAGGACTACATCAGTTACATATAGGGTTGACAATTCTGGAAGGTCTATTTTTTTTTTAATTTACCGGTGGGCCATTTTTTTAAATTACCTTAACTCGCCCCCATATGCTGTAGCTACAGCGCTTAAAAGTACCTAATATATTTTAAGATGAGATACTTATAACAACAACATCAAATTACAAGAAATTTAAAAATTATACCTCATCAATATTATTTATGTCATAGTCATAGTCATAGTCATAGTTTATTCATAAACAATTTTCATTGTGTTTGAAATTAATTTACATATACATTTTCTTATCTACATACACAAATAAATCTTATAATGTCACGAACAATAAATATTGAAATGAAATTTTATTAAAGGAAAATTAAAATATAAAACACAATTAGAATAATATAATAAATTAATAATATTTCATTTGTAAAATCAAAATTAATATTTATTATTCGTGTCAAAAATATGAATTAGAAATCTTAAAATATTTACAGGCATAATATTTGCATTAACCTAAATTTTTACTAAGATATTCCTCCACAGAGTAGTAACATTTTTCCAACAAGAAAGCATTTAACTTCTTTTTAAACAGAAAACTATTATAGATTGCCTTCATGCCAATGGGTAGCTGATTGAACAGTCTTATCGCTTGCTGATTTACAGATTGTTTAACCACTGTTAGCTTGCTCATAATAGGTTGTGGCAAATCTTTCCTCCTAGATGCAAGACGTCTCTCCTTCTGTTCTTGTGTTTCAATATCCTTGATATTTTTAACCAAATCTGTCAGAACTACTAATATATACAAACAGGGAATGGTTAGAATTTTGAATTGAATAAAGTATGGTTTACATGATGTTGGTTGTGGAATTCGTGCAATAATGCGAATTGCTCTTTTTTGTGCAACAAATGCAGCCTGGATATTATACTTATAAGTGTTGCCCCAAAATTTAATACTGTAACGATACTTGGATTCAACCAGTGCATAGTATACCATTTTCAATTCGGCTAAGCGCAGTTCATCCCGAAGACTTCTGAGAGCATAGCACGATGAATTTATTGAATTAACAATCGCCGAAACCTCAGGTTTCCAGTTAAGCAGACAATCAACATTAACGCCCAGAAACCTTCCCGTTTCGACTTGTTTAACCGGTTCACCTTCAAGATTTAGCTGCAGAGAATCACGAACTCTTGTTGTCGATTTAAAGAGAAGTGCATTGGTTTTTTTGCAGTTCAATTTGAGGTTATTTATCTTTAACCAGAACTGGAAAGTTTCAAGAGCATAATTTACCTTAGTATTCAGCTCTGAAATGTTATCTGCTGATATGACAGCGTTAGTGTCATCAGCAAAAACTACTAATTTGCTATCGGGTACATTGTTGCGCAAGAATGGAATCATGTCATTAATAAACAGGATGAAGAAAATTGGACCCAGTATTGAACCCTGTGGGACTCCTTTATGTATGCTGGCTACACTCGATCTGTACGTTTTTTCCTTATTATCTTGTGTCCAGCTTATCTCTACAAATTGTTTCCTGTTCATTAAGTATGATTGAAAAAGAGCTAATGTTTTTCCTCTGACTCCGTAATGTTCTAACTTACCTAATAGTGTGGCGTGATTTACACTGTCGAAAGCTGAGCTCAAATCTAGTAGAACCCCTGCTACTTTTTTCTTGGCACTCATTTGATCAAGTACATCTTTGATGAATGTACCAATTGCATCGCTAGTGCCTTTACTTTTTTGATATCCGTATTGCCTTTCACAGACTATCTTATTCTGGTAAAGATGCTTTACAAGTCTGTCCTTCATCAACCGCTCGAGCAGCTTAGAAAGAGTGGGCAATAGCGAGATAGGTCTGTAGTTTTCGGAATCAAACTTAGAGCCCTTTTTATGTAAAGGCAAAAGCTTCGCCACCTTAAGTTGATCCGGAAAGACGCTGTCCTCAAAGCACTGGTTAAAAAAGCTGACTAGCGGATCCGCAAGTACATCGATGTTATCCTTTATAACAGTGATCGGAATGCCATCATATCCACACGATCTTTTTGGTTTGAGCTTTTTAACTAGAGAAATCACTTCTAGATGAGTTATCGGTTCCAATGACATATTTTTATATTCTTTAACTCTTTCTACATGCGCTCTCAGGATAGCGAGAGATTGATGAGAAAAATTGCTAACGTCCTTTTTGTGGGTAAATTGTTCTAACAGAGCTGCACAAACGTCAGTAGGATCGTTAAGCACTTTTAAGTCGCCATCCTCAGTCTCGGTCTTTAATATCAAATTTTCTTGTGCTCTAGTTGTCATCTTATTTTGATGCTTGTGGACAACCTTCCAAATCTCTTTCGAGGAGTCCCTGGCTTTTGAAATTTGTGCTCGAACTGCTAATCTTTTGGCGTCCTTGATGACTCGCCTAAAAATACTTGCATATTTTTTACCATAGTTTAGTATTGATTCATGGATACAATTCTTGTTTGTCATTAAAATACGTTTCATACTGCTTGACACCTTGATGCCTTTCGTAATCCATTTAATATTAGTGAGTGTTTTATTGCTTATTCTTTTTTTGTGCTTCTTAAAACATTCTTCAAAAACATGATTGAACTTCTTAATGAAAGTGTTGACCCCTATGTTAGACCAATCACCTGTAATTAATTTATTTCTAAACATTACTTGTTCACTTTCACTAAATTTTTTGATTTCTTTCCATATATATTCGTCGTCGTGTTTGTCCGTCCGTCCATGGTCAATAGAAATGGCACTAATTAAGGCTGCATGCCCATCGGCCAGACCATTGTGATCCACCAGGCGTGTTTTATGTGACAAACATAAAACACGCCTATACCAGGAAATCTCATCAGACATGTTAAATTATCAATGCAAATGAAATGTTAACCAAGAAAAACAGTACACGGGAAAACCTAACCGAAGAAAATATTTCATAAGCGGAACAATTACAATAAATGTAAGTGAAATCTTCTTTCTTATAACTTTATATCACGTAGAGGCGTATTTTAAAGATATGGGCCATCTAGATTTGCTGCCCCATTAAGTGATGATAATGTATCTCATATAAGGAAAAAAAAAACAACGGGAGTGCCGACAGAAGTGAAAACTCAATGACTAGTCCAAAATGTCTGCAGCACTAAAGTCCGTCAACCAAATCTTGTCAGTAGTAAAAGGCGGCAAATTTGAAAAATCGCGGGTTAGCAACACTGTGTTCAAATAATTCCAAAACGCGTGTCATCTGTGTTTTATCTGTGGAATATGGATCGTGAATGACAGCCGTCACCTTATTTGTTTTCATTTGGTTTTCATTCTGAATCGTTTCTGTTTCAAGAGATATTTCTGCTGTCACCATTAAATACCAATACATTAAATAAGAATAAGCAAAGCTAAGGGGCCTACAATGTACAATCATGCTCGTTGATGGTAAACATTACTAAAAATTGAGGTTATGACAAGTACTGGAAGAACTCTTTCGAACTTTTAAGATTATGTTCAGTTTTTTTGTTTTAGGGTTAAAAGGCATAAATAAAATTAAAACGTATGCCTAAATCTATCCAGCAAGACCATAAATCGTGTCCTGGAAACCGTCCATAGGCCCACATGTCTAATATTTTCAGCAATCAGTTGTGACTATTTACAAAGGTAAACCTTTTAAACAGTATTAAGAGCCTTGATTATATCGCCGTTCTTTCGGAATATCTACCTAATCCATACATGTTTGTTGCAGGATTAAATCTTGCCCAATATAAGGCGTTCGTAGTAGGTAGTATCTCTTCAGACAATACTTACCTATGGCGGTTTATGTACGTGTACAACGCAACCAAGTCGAAAAATAAACTTATTATTTAAAAATGTAACAAAAATATTGAGAGCAATGGAACAGATTATTCTTGTAAAAGTTGTAATTAATCATTATGTTAATCATCAAGAAAATTTATGTAAATAGGCTGATTTGATTCATGCACTCAGTTACTGCACATATGTACCTATGGGAAATCCTAGTTTATACTTGCTAAAGTAGGGATGTATCTATTTAAAAGAAGTTTTAAGTCACTGTACATACCTGTTTGTTAAATAAAAGAAAATAATTTATAAAAGCGTGCATATGAAGCACTAGTAGTAGTAACTTAAATTACACATTTTGAAACAAATCTGTTTTATGCTTAAGATGCAATAGATTACTACAGAGTATTATGCTTGGTTGAAGTGACCCGGTAACATTGGTAACTTCATTATATTTTTTCAATTAATGACCTGAATTATAGTGTAAGCTAAAGTGACCCTTATCTTATTTACCTTTATGTAAATAAACACCCAAATATCAGTTGTTTTATTTTTAATATGTATATTGTACAATATATACCAATCAAAAAAATTACACAGGTATGTCATATTCATCCAGAAGAGTACACTAATTTACATTAACAAGTGGCATATTAAATTGTAAATAACAAATATATGCACTATCTATAATATGATTTTATTAAACTTAGAAGACATAGATGGGGAACAAAGAGAATATAAGCACTACAATAGGGAGTTGTTTTTGATATCTTCAAATTTGTTCATCATTCTGATTAACATTGTTTTAACATCGCTTTTAAATTGTCCGTCCATGTTTCAAATTTTTTCAATAAACCGCGAGTGACAATTTGAATTGAAGTACGCAGCAAAGAGAATATAATCACTACGTGTACGCAGGGCGCGCTCAGCGGAAAAAAAAAATTTGGTTCGATGTACATTGCTGCTTTTCTTAGCGCAATACTGCTCTTTGAGTGTTGCCCTACTTTAGTTTGCTTTACATTGCTACTGACAAGATTTGGTTGACGGACTATATGTATAATTGACCCATCCTCCTTTCTATTGAAAAACTTTAGTTCCGAAATTGCTGGCCAGTGAGCTTAAATTTGTAGCGTTCATTGTTTAAAATTCGAATAGAAATTGTAAAGTTACCTTGCAGACCTCGCATCTAAATATATTTGGCCATGATATTTTGAGTTTTATTTACCAGTAGGTACTAGAGTTCACTTTTATTAGCGATTTCATCAAGATGTAGCTTTATTGAATTATATTTGAGTGATATAAAGTTAGAATGTAACTGAGATCCTCGTATTTCAGCCCGTACAAGATTAGAATATTGAGCTTTATTGCTTAATATAAAAGTCCAGTTTTAAATAATTGACCTGATTATGATAATACGTTATGAATAAAGTTCTTTGGTGAATAAAAACGAAACAGCAGGCTCAGGCATACATTGCCGTGCGGTAGAAAGAGAGGGTTACGCCTTACGCTGTCTCGAGTTTAACATTTTTTCCCCACCTCAAGCCGGCTTCCCACGGCCCGTTTTTTCACAGATCTGACCGCGCCTCTACAGGCCGAAGATCGTGGGAACGGTCGCATCCGACGAGGCCCGTCGTCACCCGTCCGATCCGACGGGAGTCGGTAACTTCAAAGGCGCGTCGCGGCGCGGCGCGACGGTGCCTGTAGGGGCGCGTCTGCGTCGGTTCATTTCACCTGGGACAGCGCACAGGCCTCGTGGGATGCGACCGTTCCCACGATCTGTCGGCCTGTAGAGGCGCGGTCAGATCTGTGAAAAAACGGGCCGTGGGAAGCCGGCGTAATCAACCGCACAGGCATCCACAGGCGTGGCGCGATCCGGCCTGGCCTGTAATAAACACGGGCCGTGGGAAGCCGGCTTCAAAAAGTGCACAGCGCCGCTAAAGAAGTTTTCACTTCAAAAACCTGTTTTGCCGCCCCTTGCAGCCTGCCGCCCCGGGCCATGGCCCCCTTGGCCCTAGGGTAAATACGCCCCTCGATACCTACATATATTAGTGTAGCGGTGTTGGCCGAGTGGATCTAACGCCCGACTTTCAATCCGGATGTGGCGGGTTCAAATCCTCGTATAACCCATTCGTACATGTACCTACAGTCACGTTTAGGGTTCTATAGCTAAATTGAACATTCGATAGCGTAAATATGGAACACCCAATTTAGCTAGGACCCTAAATGGCGTAAGAATCCCGTGTTGTCCCGTCTTTTTTGCGGCGTCGTGTTTTACATGTAACTTTCCAGTTTTGAAATTGACTCCGTTCTCAGAGCCTACACCTTAAGCTTAAGGCCAGTAAGGCTATACCAGGCGGCCGCCTGGTATAGCTAGCTAGGCCTAGCCAAGGTGACAATCGCTTGCGCTTCGCCATCGAATCGCTTTGTGTCTCTCTATCACTCTTCCATATTAGTGTGACAGTGACACGATAGGCAAGTAGTCTACGGGGCCTGGCGCGCTTATTCCGCTTTTCCGCTTAACGCTGCCTCTTGTAACTCACGCCGCCCGCTTGCCGCCGTCAGTTGCGCCGGCGCGCGTGACGTCACGGAGGCGCGGTGCTCTCGACCAATCAGCGGCCCGGATTCCAGAGGCTCGGCAACCTGTCATGGCCGCCGTTCATGTGTGAGTTGGATTTGCGGTTACGAACATTCCATGGCCTTTAATGGGTTTTGAAATACTGACTGATACTGGTTTTCTGATTGCCTGTGCAATAAACTTACTTTATCATTATGCATTTGCTATTTCAATACGTTTTCTTGAATGCCTATGCCTAGCCAGGATGCCAATCCTTTACGCTTCGTAGCGAACGAAACGCTCATGTCTCTGTCGCACTAATATTGAAGATTATCGTATCGTTCGTTCGCTACTGCCAAGACAAATGCAATTTTGATTTTTCAAAATAGAGATTCACAATTGAATGGAATGGGAGACTGGAGGAAACTGAAATAAAAAGTGAGAGTAAGCACTATTTTAATAAAATAATTTGATTTATTACTTAGTTACCTAATACTGGTTTTATCTTACCTTTGTTTTACATTGTATAAAAAATACTTAGTGTCAATCATAGATTAATGTATGGGATTTTTTATAAAGTGAATGAGACAGGAAAATGCACTATTCATATGTTAATACAATTCCTACGGTAATTAGAATTGAATGAATAGTCATTGTGTAATCACTATGAAAACTATAAATAACATGTAGGGTCCACAAAGCGTCAGGAAAACCATACAATTTAGTAAATTAAATGTACCTACTTTACATGGAATTGTTTAACACTTAATGTCAGTGTCAAGTGACATTGGACTTTTGTATTAGGTATAAGTACAGCCCGATAACCATGTTTTGGCACTTTTTGCGGTTTTTGCGGTCCTAAAGAAGTCCAAAAGTGGTTACGTTTTCGGTAATAACTCGAAAACCGTGCAACGTTTACTGAGGTCATGTTAGGCTGGTTAGTTTCCTCTTGTGTTGACCTACCTCCGGTGTCACTGTGACGTGGTAGTTCTGGGACACCCTGTAGACGTATACACATAATGTTAATGTTATGTATTTTTCTTCAATAAAGCCATACGATGATTCTCTTTTGATCGCTTCTATCTTTTATAAGCGGTAAAGTTACGAGAAAAACAGTGGAAAAAGATTTTTATCAGCAAGTTTAATGAAAGAAGGACGAGTGTTTTTTACCTCGGTTGTCTTAGTAATATCGCTGCAATTATAATCCTAACACCTCACGCCGCCGGAGAGTAATACCTAGGTATTATTACTCTCTTACCTAGGCACATGACACGGTCCCGTGCCCCGAACACGTGCTACAGTTACGTATTAGGTATATCAGTTGTACGACTACGAGTAGGTAAGTAAGTATTTATTCTAAGCACACACCTAGATCTAAGCACGGCTGCTACTATACAAGATGAAATTTTAATCACCTGTCATACTCTGCGTAGTGACTTTATAGGTCATTCAATTTAATTCAATTTATTTATTTAATAAAGATAACAGTGATCTTATTTTTGTTAGTTCCTACATTCTTAAAAATAATGTTAGTCAATGTTAGTAGGTACTTAAAAGCTAAATTTGATTTTACATCTAATATTATTTCATTAATTACAGGACAACACACATCAGCAATCATCTTTAGGATGCTGTTTGGGGTGTCCCTAGTTCTGCTCAACGGAGACGCTGCTTTTTTGCGCAAAATTGCTGCAAATCCATCTGTGCGTGATTCCGCGAACACGGTGGAATTGGTGGTTGCGCTGCAGAATTTGGGCAGGCCAATCAGCATCCTAAAGGCATTGTTGTACTACAGCTACACCCTAATACAGTGGTTCCTAACCTTTTTAGCCCGGTCACCCCTATGACTAACTAGGGAACCTTATTTTACCCCTCATCCCAATGGTAATAAAAAATAAAACGTGGACGTTTGTTGTATAATTGTTATATTAGGTTAGCTTATTACCCCCGTAAAATACCAGTTTTACCCCCATAAGGGTAATTACCCCCAGGTTAGGAACCACTGCCCTAATAGCATTGGATGACGTCTAGGTAGATTTGTGTAAGATTGTCCTTATTATATTTATTTATTATTTGTTTATTCGGTCCCTTTAATCTTTGGGTGATGTTCTAACACGACTCATGCATAATTTATAAGATTTAATAATAACATTCAATATTCATAAAAATCCACATTATTATTTGGATAGGTAGGTATATCAAATGATATGTTCTACCTCATGCATCATTTATAAGATATACTACTAGACCTTGCGAGCATCTTAAAACTGAATATATGTATGACTCCGCCATTTTGAAAAATGTCCTAAAACTGAATTGACAAAAAAAAACTATATTATCATCGAACTGCTCACTAAATTTCACGAGAATCGGTTGAGAATTGCGATCTGAGGGGCTACCGCGAAAACCGAAATTCGCAAATTGCGGGGATCTTTCTCTTTTACTCCAATGAAGGCGTAATTAGAGTGACAGAGAAAAGTGCCCGCAATTTTCGAACTTCGATTTTCGAGCCTATAGAGAACATCCGGACATACGAAACCATTTTTACCCCCAATCTGAAACGGAGACCTTCGCTAACGGTCGGTCAATAACATTCAGAAATATTCACAACACAAGTATTTGGATAATTATACAAATAATGATTTTTTTTTTCATTCTAGTGCCGTCGTCTCGCCCAAAACGGGTGTTATCTCTATGTTGCCTTTCGCTATCTGATATGATATGTGACGTTATCTATGAAAAGGGACCTTATTGTCGATGGCGCTTACGCCATTATTAACGGTGCTCCGATATAAATACAATGCTGCGCGACGCTGTGCGGCGTAAGCGCCATCAACAATAAGGTCCCTTTTCATAGATAATGCCCCATATGAGTGATTTGTTTAGATTGGCTGTCTCAAAAAAACTGATTTCAGCTTTCCGGAGTCTACAACAACAAATCTATTTTAAATAGATTTACAATAACGCATTCAGGGCGGTGTTGGGGCTGCCCCGCTACTGTAGCGCTTCGGCACAGTACACTAAGAACAGTAGTGAATCTAAGGCCGCTCGGCAAGTTATTTACCTACTCATGCATTGGCGCTTAGGGTTGTCACTTTTATTTTTAGTTAAATATTATTTGCGTATTATGAGTAGCACTGGGTTTCTATTTATATAATATAATGAAATGTTCTATCAATTCATAAATGTGGTATAAATTTAGGCCGGTAAGAGCAGGCAAATGCGAGCGTACTCGAATGCGCGCGATCACAGTCGCGGTACGGCCCACACTGCCGCCACCGTATTCCCCCGTATATTATTGCGAATGTGTGCGTGGCAGCGCGTGCGTACACGGCGCCCGACGCGCACGCACACATTCAAGCCGGCAGCGGCACATTTCTATGCAGATTCACTACTGTTCTTGTACTGTGGCTTCGGGCATGTTCGCGGGGGCCCACACGGCCTGTTTCCACGCCACGCCACCATGCGCGTGCGCGCCGCTGCGCTGGTGCGGCGCGTGCGGGCCAGCGCCAACACTGTCCTGGCGATGATCGCAGATCGTCTTGACCAGTGGTGGGCAAACTTTCTTCATAGGGGGCCAGAAAGTTTAGGAAAAAGTGGAGGGCCAGAATTGTAGCCAAAATTTATTTTTGAATCGTGGGACAATACCATATATTAATTATTTCATAGGACCGGCGGCGGGCCGGATAAAATCCATTCGCGGGCCGGAGCTGGCCCGCGGGCCGTACTTTGCCCACCACTGGTCTTGACTGTCCTTACATCACGCACTGTTGCAACAGGCATTTAAGGACAGGTGTAGGCTAGTTTTGTGTGTATTGTTTGTGTTGTGTGTGTTATTATTAATATTATTATATATTCTTTAATATTATTTGTAAATTTTAAATTGTAATGTTAATTTTATTAGAATATATTTAAATGTCATTTTTAGGGTTCCGTAGCCAAATGGCAAAAAACGGAACCCTTATAGATTCGTCATGTCTGTCTGTCTGTCCGTCTGTCTGTCCGTCCGTATGTCACAGCCACTTTTCTCCGAAACTATAAGAACTATACTGTTGAAACTTGGTAAGTAGATGTATTCTGTGAACCGCATTAAGATTTTCACACAAAAATAGAAAAAAAACAATACATTTTTGGGGTTCCCCATACTTCGAACTGAAACTCAAAATTTTTTTTTTCATCAAACCCATACGTGTAGGGTATCTATGGATAGGTCTTCAAAAATGATATTGAGGTTTCTAATATCATTTTTTTCTAAACTGAATAGTTTGCGCGAGAGACACTTCCAAAGTGGTAAAATGTGTGTCCCCCCCCCCTGTAACTTCTAAAATAAGAGAATGATAAAACTAAAAAAAATATATGATGTACATTACCATGTAAACTTCCACCGAAAATTGGTTTGAACGAGATCTAGTAAGTAGTTTTTTTTTAATACGTCATAAATCGCCCAAATACGGAACCCTTCATGGGCGAGTCCGACTCGCACTTGGCCGCTTTTTTAATTTTCAAAATGTAAATAATGTAAAAATATGAGCCAAATAGCTTGAAATAAATGAATTTTATTTATTTTTTTAATTATAAACTCCTAAAAACCTATCTTGATGCAATTTTGTAAACTTTAATTTATACCTATTTTATAATAATTCTGAATGGGATATGAATATGACCCAGACAAATTTAAGGGTCGTAAGTCTTTCGGAGTTTGGCACTGAGTACACTAACATAATTATTCTGTAGCGGCAGCGTAGGTAAACTCACTCACAATGCATGTCCCTCGTACTGATATTGGTATAAGCGAGATGCACCGCGTTTGATTTGACGCATCACTTAGCGTAAGGTCGCGTAAAACTCATGGTAAGGGTACAAACGACCTTGTATATTGGTGCGTCGCCCCTCGGCGTCTCTATTTTAAAATTAATCAACAAAAAAATTAAACCGACTTCAAAAAGGATGAAATAAAATATTATCCTTTTTGAAGTCTATGCGTTACCAACTGATATGTTTGAAGTCGGTGCCAAGGCATGTAGTAAATACCAGTCAAAAATGGGATTTATAGCCATATGGCTGATTATTTTTGACTGGTATTGTTACTACTTGGCTTGGCACCGACTTCAAACATATCAGTTGGTAACGCATAGACTTCAAAAAGGATAATATTTTATTTCATACTTTTTGAAGCCGGTTTTTTTTTTTTTGTAAAAAGTTTTTATTTTTCCATTTTTAGTTTTAACGCATTGTTAAGAGCGCGACACATGAATGAAAAAAATCGGACTACTCTGTAAAAAGTTATGCGTGGTCATACGTTACAATCGGTGAGTGAAAAATCAATCATCCCCTATTTTCCTAAGGTTGGATTTTTGTTTCCAAATTTATATGGGACCAACTTCGGGGTATACCCTTTCCAATAAAAAAAGAATTATCAAAATCGAACTACTCTGTAAAAAGTTATGCGTGGTCATACATAAAAAAATATATATATACGCGTCGACTTGAGAACCTCCTCCGTTTTTTTCGTCGGTTAAAAATAACAACTAACAACTCCTTTTTGTACTTTTACTATAAACGAAATGACTTTGCTCATTCTAAATTCTTTGTTCATATTCCAATTTTTTTTTCAATCTTTTTCCAGGCATAGTATGATCGCCGACATACGTGTTTGTAGAATCAACCTTACTACCTTCATTTAAGGTTCAAATTAGATTGTACATACTTTCGGGGAATGTGACCTTCAAATGAATCACCAAAATATTTGGAATATATTTGGACTTTTTTAGACAACCTTCAAGATTTGGTACAACCTTGAAAGGGGTAACGAACTTGGCTCTCCTGTACGTAAGGGTGGATTCGGATGGTAACTGCAGCTGCATTACTGTTGCGACATTACTGCGTCGGCGTTGATATTGCCGTTGTGTCTGTGTGTGTTGTTGTGTGTGTCGTTGTGTGTGTTGTATTTTCCTTGATAAAATAAGTGACGGGTTGAACGTAATCGCGACCGTTTGCGTGGTGCGAACGAAATAGTAATAGGGAATATTACGCGAAACTCTGCGTAGGGGGCGCCACTACCACAATTACTCACAATCTGAGGGTCTACCGCAAACGAGAGAGTCGAAATTTTGTTATCTAACTAACCTCTCTATCACTCTTGCATATTCGAGCGATAAAGAGGCGGATAGCTGAGTTTCGATTTTCGCGTTTCCCGGTAGGCCCTTTGTAAACAAATCGCCTTGATATATCAATGTCATATTTTATTGTCTGTGAAACCTTGACAAAAACAGTTTAAGGCACAGTATGTATAAGTTACTCTACGGTTTACGATGGGTGCTAGTGCTGCACTCTGGCGGCAGAACATTGCAGTAATACCCCCTATTGGAATTGCAACTAAAATGTCTTCACAGCCATCTGAACTAATTGCAGTACATTTTTTACATTACAGTCTAAACCGGCTAAACAGACATACAGAGACCCTTACACATGCTTTCTTCTTATAATTACTCTTTCAAAAGTTAAAACATCTCATTGTACTCAAAATCAGCACATGTCACAAACTAGGTCGATACTTTCAAAATTCTAATTACTCTCATTCAGAAAGCAATTCTAACATAACCTAATTGCACCATAGATTACGTAATAAAAATGGCGTTTGGTTTTCGCGAACGCGCCATTCATCTGTGTACGTCGTTGGTAATTCATAAAAACTCGTCAGTAAGATTAAATCTAGTATAACTAGAGCTTTAGTTTCGTTGCGAACTTCAACAGCGCAAATACAGCTTATAATGGTTTAATTTTCGCATTGCGGTTGTTTGGCTTCATATTTTTCGCCGCTACATGTGTGTGGTCGTGGACTTGGTGTTTCAGTTGTTACCTGGCCGTGATACGGGGCGGACGTGTGCGCCGTTTCTGTGTATGTGAAGTGAGTGATTACCTGAGTTACTTGGTAAGTTCGCGCTCTTGACAATTCAGAAATAAACTCCTGGCATCGGCTCAGCTTTTCATCCTTGGCGTACTAAAATGAACTCAACACAATGTTTATTGTACATAATTGTTTCAAGTCGGTTTTCTGCGAATGTGTAGCTCGATTTTTTTCTGTATTGTATACAGTTAATTAGTAACTCTTGCGTCAACGCGTCAGCATTGTTCTTTTATTTTATTTGAATTACGTTAATTGGTTACGTTAAATTATGGATCTGTAACCATTGTAACGAATTCAAAGTGAACTAAATTTTCGGGCAATGAATGCAACTGTCAAATGAAATTCAGTACTGTTGTAATATTTTAATTGATTTTCATACATATCTTTCCACGTTGCCTTATCTACACCGGAAGCAGAGTATATCGCTACACTTTACGTTGCTACAAACATATGACACAAGAATGTTGCTAAAATTCTTTTACATTATTAGTATCGTTGTTTATGTCTTGGATCATGTCCAACTACAACATATAATATTATCACAGATATATTTTATGATAATTCAAACCAAGGAAGACTACTGTAATACTATTCTAAACACTATTGTGGCTGCACACATGACTCTACATAGACTGTGACTCTACTATTGTAGTTTGATTGAAAGAAAATTGGTTCTTGACCTGATACTGTGAAGGACTTTGGTTCAGATTCGTGTTTGAATTATAGAAAACTAGCGACCCGCCCCGGCTTCGGACGGGTTAACAAATTATACAACCTTCCTCTTGAATCACTCTATTAAAATAAATAAATAAATAAATAAATAAATATTACAGGACATTATTACACAAATTGACTAAGCCCCACGGTAAGCTCAAGAAGGCTTGTGTTGTGGGTACTCAGACGACGATATATATAATATACAAATACTTAAATACATAGAAAACAACCATGACTCAGGAATAAATATCTGTGCTCATCGCACAAATAAATGCCCTTACTGGGATTCGAACCCAGGACCGCGGCTTCACAGGCAGGGTCACTACCCACTAGGCCAGACCGGTCGTCAAAATCCGTTGCCTAGTTTTAAAGATCTAAGCATACATAGGGACACACAGACAGCGGGAAGCGACTGTTTTATACTACGTATGTAGTGATGAACATTTTGATGGCAATAGAAATAGGTGATTTACTATACTGTACTTGAATTTTTACGTCCGAATAATAAACACTAATCTTCAGATAAAGTATATTTCCGTTTGGAGGTTTCCATCCGAAGTATTGAAAATTCCATATAAAAAGACTGGTTTTCATTGTTCTTGAGTGTATCTTAGCAGTGGGGTGGTGGGTGGTGGTCAGTTGAGAGGGATACATTTTGTTTCGCTCTACCTCTGATGTATTCCATTTTAGTGTTTTAAACTTCTATTTATCCTTAACGACCTCATTTTCAGTTGAAAGTATCGTTATCATTTCTAATATTAAGGAGCAATGATCTTATAGGTATAGTGAAATCACCTATTTGTTCAAGCGATATCTTTGTTTTCCATTCAGACATTTGAGGTTTATCAAATCTTGTTTAAATATTATCATATACAGCTTTAATTATTTGTGAAGAAATGTTACATTTACATATTATAAAATATTATAATTACATATAAATATTGCATTGCCACCCAACTCACATACCTATGTATGCTTCATCGGAAACCGGGAAGTGGGTCAAATTTAACTTGCAAGATTGATTAAAGACAGACAGACAGACAACGGGACAGGTGAAACTAAATAAAAACCTGTAAAAAAAAAAGAATTATAAATGTATTACTATTAGTTATAATATTTCAGAGTAGTGATGGGTAGGACATCAATTTAAAATGAGTTTGTATGAGTACCTCATTTTCTAAAATGAGGTGTTACAATGTCTTACTTCAAATGAGGTGAGGTACTAGCATATTTTCAGCGTCGACTATTCCATTAATTCCAACGGCGACAAAAATATTTAATGTATATACATATTTATGTATTCATCACTTCCTTTATAAATAAATAAATAGTAACATATAA
This sequence comes from Cydia amplana, assembly GCF_948474715.1. Classification (NCBI taxonomy): domain Eukaryota; kingdom Metazoa; phylum Arthropoda; class Insecta; order Lepidoptera; family Tortricidae; genus Cydia; species Cydia amplana. The sequence goes on from NC_086090.1 coordinate 11,466,031, forward strand.
TTGGAGTGCAATTCTGGAGGTTAAGAATAGAACTTTTAGGAGAAAGATAATTTTAGAATCAAGTAAAATGAATAGAGGAGTGAAGTAAGACATTTTTGCGGTACGAAGTACTGCGACAAATTAACAAAATGAGTGGTACAAATGAGGTGCCTCACGAGTGAGCGACTCAACACTATTTCAGAGCTCCTATAAAACTGGAATTGACCGATTGAAATCTGTTGACACTGAACACGTAATAAATGCAGTGGCGATAAATGATATGTAACAATGTCATTGATGATACGTCTTGTTACATATTGCTATTATCATATCGGTCTGATATGATAATAAGGTGATCAATTGATCAATTATGATTATAACGATTTGATACTTACATTAGAGTCTTTGCGGAAAGAGAATAGTCATAGAATGTATTGGTTCCCTTATATTCGACGACTCTTCTCTTTCCGCACAGACTACCTACGAAATTTAAACCTACTGAGTCCCAAAGGCCGTTATAGAGGCTTTATTCCACAATTTAATTTAATTATTATTGTGAGCCCTCTTCTTCCATTCGACCCAGTTTTGGGCTACATCTGGCCAGTCTCTTAAAAAGGAGTCCAAGTTATCCCGCCATCGCTGATGAAGTCTTCCGCATCCCCGGTTTGACTCGTGGAGCACCCACTCCGTGGTTATCTTGGCCCAAATATCTTTCGGCATGCGGCAGACACGACCAGCCCAGTCCCACTTGGCAGCTTTTCGAGCTACATCTTCTATTTGAGTTTTGAGCGCAGAAAGTGAATCCTACATAACAATGTACCAAAGAGAATTTTCAAAAATTTCAAAGCTCCCATGAAATTGTTCTCGGTATTTTTTCTGTACGTTTATTGCCAAACCATCTTACAGATAGTTTCGATTTCTATGACACTTGAAATAGACGCCAATGAGTGTCGTAAATGTTAATTGAGTAATAATCCCTAATCTGAACGGGGACATTCTAAGTGGAATGTCAGAATTTACTCATGAAAATTTCCAGAAATTTTGAGAATGTTCTGCATAATGCACATTGCTATTCTTATAGCTATGTTGTAACAAGCTCTACTTTATAGCCGTTTGGTCTAGATCATTATTATCTTTATATCTTCTGCATAATTATTTCCTGTGTTGTGATCGGATTGTCGGCGCCATTGACTCTAAGGTCACGTTCGATCCCTTCACTGTTAAAGATGCTCCTAAAGTGCATAAAGGTGACATTCAGTCTACTACAGCTGCATTACGGTACAGAATAAACATAGACCATGAATCCTCTAGACGGAGTTTAGAGCAATTATTTCATGAAACCGATGCTACCAAAAATACTGGGGTGCGGGGGACGAGGTGAGCGAGTCCCGTGCCGTGATTGGTCCGTTCAAAGACACGGACGTCACACAAAGACACTTTGACTCGAAAATGGAGTAAAACTACTGTATATTTATGGCTTGTGGCAGAGGGGGTAGCGCTACTATACTCAATCTGGAGGATGTCTTGTCTGTGAGAATAAATAATAGCGACCTGTCATGGCGACAGCGGCAACCATAGGTTGGAGAGCGAGACACAGCGATCGGACCTTTTGTTCCCACCGCACTTGGTGGCAACAACGACGCTGCTACAGCACAGCTGCATTTGTCATCTGAACGTCACCTTAAGCTAGCTTAACCTAACCTGTCAAGTCGTAAATTGAGATGGCATACACTGTCTCTACTCATCAGTGCCTGGTCTTGGCGGTAAGGCATTGGTACGTTTTGCCATGTTTTCCAACCGAAGGCGGCGGGTTTGAACCCCGGCTCGCACCAAGCAGTTTTACGGAACTTGTGTGTACGTTACGGGATTTCATTTTGAGTAGCATTTCGTACCTTGTCACAGGGTCCTAGGCATGTCCTAGGTCACTAGCAACTTTCATATTGATTGTCACTTTGATAAGGTACGAAATGGTACGGAAATTAAATTATTTGACTTACGAAATATTAATTAGATGTCCAGCTTTTCAGTGATGACGATGTTTTTTTTTTGTTGTTATTTAATTACGTGGCTCTTGTCATTATATTGAGGTCCTTGTGTGTATTATAAGTTTGATTTCAAAAATATACGGTAATGGAATAATACTCGTAACTTCAAAGTGATTCTTCTTGTTTATAAAATACTTCCAGGCAGGCCATATTAGATTCGATCTATTATGATGTCGGTATCTTCGTCTAATTTATTTTATACTCGTCTCCTGACGTTTTATGATCGTTTGGCTGTTGTCGGGCTAGAAGTGCTAGAACCGATGACGTAGATACGTTTTAGGTACAATTTTTTACGCGGTTATCAAACTCATGCCGTTTCCTCATACCATCGTATTTTTTTTTTATGTTTGTATAAAAGGGGTCCATTAATTGCATCACACAAAATGTCGATTTATTAAGCGTATGCGTCATTGTACATCTATGGCAGGCGTGGCTCACTCCGCGATTTCGTCTTGCGCTACAAGTACTTACAAGTACATGCGGCCCACACCAATTTTGGTGTCTAGCCGCATTTTTCGCAGTTGTCAAAGCTCTCATTTTTCCTATACCGTGCCTTGTCGTCGCTTGTATTATCTTCACCACTCTGCACGTACTCAATAAGTACATAGGAACATTAACCTGTAAGTGAAAATGTAAATAACATGATATGGCCGACTTCGTGTCGTTACGGAAAGATATCATTAGCACCACTTATTATGCTCATCACCTTGATCTTCAAAAGGTACGGTTTCATCCGGATATATTTAGAATCGTGACCGACACTCGGTAAGGTGATACAGTGGAGTGGTTGCTTTGAAAAACTCGTAGCGCTTTCCTGTACAAAAAACCTGTTGTTAACCCTTTGACTGCCAAAGATATCAACTGACGCTCGCGGCTACAGCCCATCAAAATCAACCTTCGTGCATTCCGACAAGGTTCACGATGACGCGCCGCACATTATGTGACGTCTTATTTATGGAGAAGGTATAATTTTCAGTGATTTGTGTCAAGTGCTGGATAAGTGGCAGTAATATTATGGGCATTTCCTGCATATTGCTGCAGTATGAAATCGCAACTAGAATCTTAAGGTGACAGCTGTAGTTTGACAATTTCGACATCCGAATGTCACCTTTACCTTTTTGAATCCCAAAAATGCTAATTTAATCTGACATCTTCGACAACCGTGCCCGCAATCGATCTTATCAGACTCTATGAATAGCCCGTGTTCTATACATAGTACACATTTCGGACAATCAGACGGACGGTCGTGGGTGGCAGTAACAAGGAAATTAGACCAATTTCGCCTGCGCCTGCGTCGGCTAATTTAATTCTGGATTTCAGGCGTTTGTCATTTGTTGTTTGCGAATACTCGATTAGGATATGTTATTCATACATTATGTTCTTTGCGAATAAGTACTCGATTAGGATATGTTATAAGAACGTAGGTCTTCAACAAAGTGGACCAATCACAGTTCTGGTCAAAGACGCAGAGGAGCTTTTTATGAGGAAATATGTTGAGGCGTTGCTAGACATCAGCAATGTTCAAAAGACCTTTGGAAATACAGGAAAGAAAAGATCGCGTCCTGGGTCATGTTAACTTTGTAATCGCTGCCTGTGTCCTTTTCACTAATAACAGGGAGGTAAACAGTGATTAAACGCTACATGCCTTTATCAAATGTGAACCTAGACTTTGGTAGCCTAGATAGTAGTATTCGCAGTCACTCCACTGTATCACCTATATACAGTGGAGTGGTTGCTATGGAAAACTCGTAGTGCTTTTCTGTACAAATAAGTTCTGTTGTGAAATGAAATGAAACCCTTTGACTACCAAAGATATGAACTGACACGCGTGTCTACAGCCCAATATCAACCTTCGTGCATTCCGACAAGGTTCACAATGACGCGTCGCACATTATGTGACGCCGTAATAATTTCACTAAGAACAGTGAGGTAAACAGTGATTAAACGCTACATGCCTTTATCAAATGTGACCCTAGACTTTGGTAGCATATGGTGAAGTGATTTTGTAGATATTATACCATATTCGCAGAACATATGGTACGGAGATCGAAGGTGGCCATAAAAACTAGTGAAAAAAACAATGCAACCTCATTGAGATTAGGATTGTTTCGTAGAATCCTCTCGATGAGCTTTTAATTAAAAGAAAAATTATGATAAAAGTACCTAGGTAACAAAAATTGAGTTTACCAGAATGAACCATATTTGCTTACCTGCTAAATCTTTCTTTATAGCGCTATGAATCTCCTCTCATCACTTCGCTGTGTTAATAGCCACACAATGCATCTTGTAGTGTCACAGCGGCGAATTGATAGTCAGGAAAGTCATAAATCTTGATGATCTATCTCAATTGAATAAGGTCCACAATTGTGTACATGTTTATGGCTGTGCCGCATTGTGTGCAGGATATCAAAGCGGTTAGAACTGACTAGCGGTCGTGCTGGGGATGTTTATCTTCCTAATCTAGTCGCGGAAAATTTTACGGTTCTTCTCGATTTTGAACCATGGAAGCTTCGGAAAACATGACTGGACTGACTCGACGTTTTTGTAACAACTACTCTTTTAGATTAAATGCTTTGTTCCCTTACCCAATGGTGGTTTGGAAGAGATCGCTCTTTAGTGACAAGACCGCCTGTTGTCTGCTTAACTGAGGTGTTCCAATAAAGAGTATACTATTTATCTAGCTAACTCCACTGATTTCTTCATCGTTCCCTCATGAATGATTATCGTGATCAATCCGGATGTTCCAGTAGTTTACATATGTCAGAACGGCTTCCGTACTGTTTTGTAATTTCAGGTCTTACACAGCATTGGCAATATTGACGTTCAAGGTCTCTATTCTATGTTGTCAAAAAGTCACTTATTCGAATGCACTACTCGGGACAGTTACTATTTTTTGTACATTATATTAAACACACAAGGTTTCTGTTGTGTTTAAATATCACTATTTTATTACACACTTCCCGAGAATTCCCAAAAATTAATTCCCGGGTGAGAACGGAAAAAATCCGACAGTTACAAAACCTAAAATTTAGTTTTTTATCATTGGGTAGATGTCTTGGCTGATGATGATGGATCTTCAACACGATATGATAGAAAGGGAGTCAATGTCTCAAATGTTTACCTTGTCAAGTGTATTTATTACTTCGTTTGATATATTAGTTAAAACACTCAAAGTGATAACCTTAAGTGCTTTGACTCGAGTTGTTTGCTTGGCTTACTCCTGTAAGGACAAATATATTAACTAAAAAGAAAGTGAATAATTTACGGAAAAGTAAAACAGTATATTTTTTATACCACATTACCAAACAACCATACAGTCCGCCTGTTGGTAGGCGGAAATCTTAGCCTATGGATATTATTTACAGGTTGTTCATTATGCACATTGCCAACCTTTTAGAACTTTTACATGAGCATTCCACGAAATTAAATAAAAATAATGATTCATAATGTTGACATGTCAATTGGTTTTATGAATAAAAATGATTATGATTAGTTGTCTACCGTTGTCACGCAGAAACACTGTGTTTCTTTCTGTCACACATGATAGAATTCTCAGTAAAATAATCATCCACTTAAAACATTGAAAATGTACCTGCGTTTGTACGGTACTCACTGCTCATGGAAAGCTCCTACACTCCTTCCTAAGAACATTTAGGGAACTTCGGTAGAGAGTTGATTCCACAGTCGGAGCATTTGCGGAAAGAAATTCCCCTGTAACCGCCCAATACGTGCCCATTTTATATACGTATTTTTTCAAAACTATTTCTAAGGTTTCTTCCAGGCTAATTAAATAATACTCGAGCTAAAAACCCGGACTGTTCGCAACTAAATCAAAAAGTTGACTATAATTACCTTCAGCTTGTCAAATCGGTACGCGAATGTGCTGACCCTGCTCGGCGAAAGCATCAAGGCTCTAACGCGACCTTGCTCCAAACCGCATTGATTGGCGAGATGAATACAGTCAAAGAATTTAATTTCCATACCATTTCGTACCTTGTCACAGTGACAATCAATATGAAAGTCGCTAGCGTTATTTGTCACTGTGACAAGGTACGAAATGGTATGGAAATTAAATTCCTTGACCGTACATTTGTGCAGCACTAGGTACATAGAGTTGTCCCTTTGTTTCACATAAAGTTTTAAGTCATAATGTATTGTTTGTCATATTATCATTAGTCCTAAAACTGAAACCGTTAACTTTTCAGGATTTCCGTAAGGTTAACCTATAGATAGGTTAAGTTAGGTTAGATTTGTTTTATGGCAATCCTAATAAGTTACGCGTTTCTAAACCAAACAAATTATGACTAACGTAAATGCGGACAAACAATACATCATGACTTGGGAAACAATAGAGACCCGTCCCTCTAACTAACTCTAAGCTGATTTGGCGCCGACTTGAACACTGCTGACTTTTTCATGATGTGGTCAACCGAGCATTTCATGAAATGATCAATCTGGCCACTACGTAATAAGTCTTTGTGCTTACTCTTTAATTGTTTTCGATTGTGCCAATCACGCTCTCTCTCTAAAACAGTTCTAAAAATATACAAATTAAGTGGGTGTGTCTTCGCCAGTTACGTAAGACGGACGAGTTCGTTTGGCAAGTCTCCTAACTTGTGATCTTCCGTGACGGTCGTTTGTCTTCGCTAAATTTGTAACAATCGATGTGACGATGGAAAACACCACAAAACACCTTCGCTGTTCACGTTTACAGTTTAGACCTGGATTAAAAAAGGATATTGTTGCGTAAATGTACTGGAATAATTATGTTCCGGTTCCTTAAGAATATGTTGTGACCGGCTATAACTGCGAAAATCGAAGTTCTCAAATTGCGGGCATCTTTCTCTGTCGCTCTAATTACGCCTTCATTGGAGTAAAAGAGGAAGATCCCCGCAATTTGCGAATTTCGGGTTTCGCTGTAAGCCCCGGTAAAATTTCGTTGGGTGCCTCTTTATAGCTTGAATATGTAAGAGTATTTTCTTTCTTTCAATAATTATTAAACTGTTGAAAGAGACTATTACTCGTATGTCGGAGTCCTTATGGACATACGTGTTTTAGGCGCAGATGCCATAGGGCAAAAGGTTGCGGTAACCCCATAGTCAAAACCAAATGTAGTTATAGATAACGTTCTAACTTATTCAACAATGCTATAAAACAAAATAGTTGCATTCATCAAAAACTTAATTTGTTTCGTATTAAATTTAGCGGTTAAATAAACGTGTAACATAAGTAAACACGCTGCGGTTTACTACAGTATCGTTTAGTATCATCCTGAAATGAAAACTCGCTTTACGTGCGCAAACGCACGAACACCATACATATACCACCATACCATTCCCTCAAGCCAGGCAAGACTAAACCTTCTATCAATGACGCTAATGCTTTCACCAGTGTAATGCTTACTTTGCCTTTCACCATTTCACAGTGGAAAAGAACAGTCAAAATTAGACCTTTTATCAATGCCATAAGAGCTTCATGTGAATTTCTTTGGCCATTTCTCCGTGGGCGTGGCGCGCGTGACCTTGTGCGTCACGGACACGCGCTTGTGACGTCAGAGCTTTTAAACACGCTACGATATGAGGTGATGGGCGGTGAGATTCCAATATGTTTTAAAAGTGGACGGGCCTTAAAAGGGCAATCTTGGCAGTGATTTTCTTTGTGGTAACCTATAGTACTTTCGCCTTTTAGGGCCGGTCACGCATCATCTGTCATCTTGGTTCATTAAAATTTGCTTTTATGGAACGCTTGATAGTTATCTATGGGATGAGGGGTTGACAGATGGCACCGGCATCGAAAATCAAACACTCCAATATCTTATATTTTGCTATTTCATTGTTTGCGTTGATCTTACTTGTTCGAAACAGGTTAAAAACAGTACAGTAGGCGATTCTCGTACAATTTTCCAGCCGCTGAAAGTCATTCTTTATTTTTTTCTTTTGGAAGAGTTTGCCTATAATAGATGTTTCCGCTCCATTTTACAAAAAAAAATTACAACTACAAGTCAAACATTTTTAAGCATATTTAAGAATATTCTGTACCCAAAATCCCTTCTATAGTTGGAATCCGTCTATGTTCTAACACTTGGCAGTGAATTCTTCCCTGTCAGGCAATTCAGAAGGGCCACGATTATACAATTGTAGACATTGTAGTGCTATTTTAAGCATCAATCTCGGTTTGAATTGCGCGTGACACGGACAGTTCGTGAAATTGAAATTTATGGACCATTCATGTGCTGGGATGTCCGCGTTGTAAGCAAAGGTCGAAAACATTTGCAAGCGGATAGAGAAGGAATCCATAGTCTAAGATTAGGTAGAAAATGAGGGAGAGTCAGGGGAGGCCTTTGCCCAGCAGTGGAACACCAAAGTAGGCAAATAAAAAAAATGTACCCTTAAGTCAGGGAGTAAATGCAAATGTGATCAGTTACATAAATATTCTGGGACACCGGACATTCTTACATTAATCAAGCTAGTCCCACAGTAAGCTGAAGAATTCGGTGAAGGCCCGCCAACTAGGCAATTAGGTTCAGATTTCGCTTTCCCGCTATTTTACTTTCGTCTATATATCCTTGTGCATCTCCTGCAGCTTTAACTTCCTTTAGTAATGCTAAATTTGACTTCTTAGACCCTTGTCAAAAAGTCCTTTAAATGTTACATTTGGCACCCAAGGTTCAATCCAGTTACCAAGGTTAGTAATTTTCCAATTGATAAAGCTATAAATGGCAATTGCGTGCCGTCGACGGATATTCGCACTTAGTTCCGCGTGTTTTAGCTAAAATCCTTTCATGGTCCCTTTCCGTTTAGGTTTTCTTCTGAAAATCATCAGATATGTTGATCGTGTTTGTCTACGTGACAGTGTGATAAAGACAGACAAAATACTTATTTTTTCAGGTGGAAAAAGCCGTCCGTAATTCGCCTGCTGCTGAATTTAAATTGACGTCAATAAAGAAGAGGTTCTCAAAGCAATTTGCTCTTGGAAAGTCCCATTTAGTGAAGTGGAACTGCTAACAAAGTCATGATGTTGATGCTTGATGCTGTTATATTAGTATTGCTCTTTATTCTCTGTTAAAATTCTCTCTGTCATTTGGAGAAGTCTGATTTTTGCACTTCATTTTCTTCTGAAATGTTAGGAGATTTTTACTTTCTAAATTCATTTTAATGTTTCTCTTTTAACAATTCTATGGGTCAGTCACATGTATTTTCTTTGTTTACTCAAGGCAAGAGTTAAATCATTTAAGTGTAAGATAAGACAAAAAAATCTTCATCATTAAATTACTAAAAGCATATGATGCAATTTGTGAGAGCATTATTGGTTCAGTCTTTACCACAGAGGTAAAAGACCTTACTTTTGTTTGTGCATTGCATGTGAGTGATCTATTTATAGAAGCTTAAACCTATCATAAATCATTATTTTTAGATGTACCTACTGTACGATAAAAGATTCATAAAAATAAATCACGGCCCGCAAGGTGTTTAACCCCTGAATTTAGAGGACGTACAGGTCAAACACATTTTATAGAATCCTGGTAAGGTCATTTATTTAGAGGTCCATCACACATATATTACCCAAAATTATAAATGTTTTCTATGTATTTAAGTATTTATATATACTATATATGTATATATATTTATGTAGATCGCCGTCTGGTATATTATACCTACAACATAATATACAAGCCTTATTGAGCTCACTGGGGGACTTTGTCGATTTGTGTAAAAAAAATCCTATTAGCTCCGTGCATGACTGGCGCCGCCCTAGTGGGTGAGCAACATATTGCTTGACAGTTAGCAGCTGCCAAATAGCTTTGCAAATAGTATGAAGATGCGTCCCACGTAAGTTCATATTTCCTCCACATCGTACGTTGGTGTCACTTGTCCCCCGCCACCAACTTCGCACATAGCCAATATTGCCTGAAATTGGCATAACCAAATAAAATTGGCGATCAAAACAAGCGGCTACTTGACAAACCCCACGTCCTGATGCGTCATTGTGCCAATTGGCCGTTGGTTAAATTGCAATTGAGGCGCTGCCTGGGGTGACGCCTACGGCTCTGATTATCTAATGAGAGCTATGTTCCCGTCTTTAGCGAAATGGGATCCGGATCTTTCGATGGACAGTGACTAGATTTTATCATTGCGGCTGTAGGTACACACTCGTCGAGAGTCTCGGCCTTCGGCATAAGACCGACCGCAATCGAGAAAGGGTGAGACGAGACGAGTAGGAACAAGACAAGAAGAGACCAGGATGTACAGTTAGCTACTGATACAGTTAATGTATATGCAGGGGGAAGGGGTCAGTTATCTCTGCAGCTGTACACACACGCTCTCGGCCTGTCTCAGGGTATGTCGACAAGTGTGTACAGCCATCATGTTTAGCATGTGTATGATGAATTGATGATGGCTGGACTATAGTTGGATGGTTTGATGGTACGGGAGTTCATGCGAAGAATGAATAAAATTTATTTAGGTATTTTAAGGTTCCGTCACACAGGCGGGTTTTCCGGCCGGGGCGTGAGCGTTTTATATGTAAAAGCGGCGCGCCCCGCTCACGCCCCGCCCGGAAAACGCGAATGTGTGACGGAACCTTTAGGCAGGCGGCGGGATGACTTGTACGCATTTTATCCGAATTGGGGGGAAAGTACAAGCGACAGGGTTGAGTGCAGGAAAGGAGGGGAGGCCTTTGCTCAGCAAGGGCACACTAAACTAAGCTAACAAAAAAACCCGGCCAAGTGCGAGTCGAACTCGCGCACGGAGGGTTCCGCACCATCAACAAAAAAATAGAGCAAAATATCGTGTTTGTTGTATGGGAGCCCCCCTTAAATATTTATTTTATTTTTAGTAGTGTCCGACCGAAGGTTCGGTTTCGGTTTCGGTTTCGGCCAGTTTCGGCCAAAAAATCATGTTTCGGCTGTAGTTTCGGTTTCGGCCAAAAAACGGCCGAACCTTTCGGCCGGGCCGAAACTTACGAAATGGTACTTCGGACAAAGACCAAAAGTTGGGGACTAAGTAGGACAACAATATTAATACCTACATATACTGATTCATGTATATTAGGTACAGACATTAATTGGTTTATTATAAAACGAAACTTACGAAATGGTACTTCGGACAAAGACCAAAAGTTGGGGAATAAGTAGGACAACAATATTAATACCTACATATACTGATTCATGTATATTAGGTACAGACATTAATTGGTTTATTATAAAACACAATTCCACTAATGAGGGCGCCACTGGACGGTTGACGCAGTCTTAAGAGGCTGTCAATACCTATAAGTGAATGAGATAGCACTGTCGCATGTTACTGGGCCCTGGGCAAGATAATAATAAGAAAACTAGCCTCACTTTTTACCTCAATTTACCATTGGTTTGTGTTCCACATGTCCTCTACTTCAGCTTAGCCTTTGGCCTCGCTGCGCCATGCTCGGCCTGCGGTCTCGCTTTTGAATACAATGGACATTGGTTGGAGTCTGTGCTCAACTACTTATCCTGAAGCCTTAAGCACGGCTTTGACTTCGCATGAAAGTTCGCCTCAATGGGGCACTTCGGACTTTTTGGCCCAGGTGAAGATCGGTACCCGGCCCAGGTGAAGATCGGTACCCGGCCTTGCGATATTGTTAATAAAAAATTTCACGCTCGCTGCGCTCGCGTTTTTGGTTGACCCTGTGTCTACATGTTAGCTTGACTGGTGAATGAATAGAGTTAGACCAAGAAAATTCTGCAATGATTTTGATAGCATACGCAGTGCAACTAGTGCAAATGTTATTTATACGTCATAATTTCATAGAAGTTTTGACGTTTAAAATAACACTTGCACTGCGTGTGTTATCAACTTATCAAAATCGTTGCACAATTATCTTGGTCTAACTCTAGTAATTTTCATAAAAAACTGCTTAAGTAACATCAATTTCAAGGACATTGGGTGTTGACAGCCCCATAATATGTGTGTAAAAGCGGTTTTATGACATTTTTTCAACGATTTTAACAAGTCTACAAAAGTTTCGGTTTCGGTTTCGGTTTCGGCCGAAACTAGAGCCAAAGCCGAACATTCGGTTTCGGTTTCGGTTTGGGCAAAAAAACATGTTTCGGTCGGACACTAATTTTTAGTATGTACGTATTTGTTGTTATAGCGGCAATAGAGATACATCATTTGTGAAAATTTCAACTGTCTAGCTATCGCGGTTCATGAGATACAGCCTGGTGACAGACGGACGGACGGACGGACAGCGAAGTCTTAGTAATAGGGTCCCGTTTTTTACCCTTTGGGTACGGAACCCTAAAAAAGGTATTTTAGGTATTCTTCATTAACCTGTTGTCAACATGTTTGTCAATCATACTCGTTCTTTATAATTGCACGTATTGAAATTTGATATGCACTTGTTGCATATTTACAGAATGACATCAATCTTTAGAAAAACACCTACATTTATTTATAGAACAGTATTACAGTACGGCAGGCCGAATATGACACATGCACGCTGTGTAATTTTTTTGTTTACTGTGATATTGCTGAGCAGGTTTGTCTGTTACTAGCTGCGATTAGGGTTGCCATATGAAGATTTTTCATACTCATCCTGACAAACGTCCGGACACCTTCTAAAAAGTCCAGACATTTGATGGATGGTAATTTATCCAAGTTAGCCCCTTAACCTCTCCTTTCCTCTGCCTAACTCCACACTAGTGGTTACTAGTTAAGGTTTCTAAATAACCCTGACACTCGCCAAATCCCGCTATCCTGAGAAAAGAACCAAAAATTCTGACATATCAGGGGAAATTATGACAACCCTACAACCCTAGGTTTAATTAGTCTCGTTCATGTTTAAATGGAGAGACGTCTCGTTTTATAATTGACAAAATTACGTGTAGAGTCAGACCGAGAAAAGTCTGCAGCGATTTTGATAGCCCACGCAGTGCAAGTGTCATTTTAAACGTCAAACTTCTATGAATTTATGACGTGTAAATAACACTTGCACTGCGTGGGCTATCAAAATCGCTGCAGACTTTTCTTGGTCTAACTCTAGTAATTACGTTGTGTTGTTGCGAGGAATTGTTTGGATTTACCCCTGCCGCATCCTTCCGCCATCGCCCTTCGCGACAAGATTTCCATCTTCACCACTTAGATGGTTGGCATTCCTCAACTATGAACCAGATACTTTCTGCTTCGAACAGCTAATAGGAATGAACTGTCACTGTCGCCCGTAGTATTTCCGGACTTAAGACCTTCAAGAAAAAAGTGGCCTTCATCTGACGATTATAGAACACAATAGTTATTTGAATTAGAAATAGAAAAACATTTATTGCAAAAAGCATCTACATACAGCACTACATAAATAATAAAAAGAAAATCTTATTCACTAAACACTTAAAACTATGTACCTATTAGCATCAATATTTTAATCAATATTTGGTGTAGTAGCATCAATATTTTTATTGATACTTTTATTAGTAAAAGTATCAATAAAAATATTGATGCTACTATAGAGGCTACAAAAGAACACCACTCAGCATATGCTCTAGCAGATATATGCTACAGCGCTGATCTTCCGTGGAGCCCGGAGCCAGAAGATAGCTCAGAATAGCAAAGGCAGTGACAATGTGTCAGTTAACAACTAATAATAGTACTTAATGGAAAAAGTGGATGTGGAAGTCAGTGAGTTGGCAATATCTGTAATTAAATGTTAATGTATTTGACAGTTTTATGTAAAATATCAGCCAACAGAGTTTATATTTTTGCCACAGTCGCCATGCAGTAACCAACAGTAACACAACACTGTCACCGGGCGTGATGCCACGTTATGAAGCAGATAGGCACGAGTGTCCGACGTTGCCGCTCTTACACCATTGTTAGATACCACGTGTATTAAAACAGGTTGCAAAACTTAAGAGGCAGCGATTTTTATTGTCATCGAATTCATTCGAGACTGGTGACAATAGTTATTTGTACAACAAGAGATCAAAGTTTGATATTTCTTCGAGTGCTTATTTTGAGTCCCGCGGAAGCGAAAGATTCTATACTAGATTCACGAGCGTAGCGAGTGAATCTAATTTAGAATCTTGAGCGTAGTAAGGGACTGAAAAGCGCACGAGATGTAAATAACTTTGATCTCGTGTAGTTCACAAAACTTTTCACCTCAGCAGTGAGAACATATTAGAGAACCCGAAAAATGTATTCCTTCTTCATCACTTACCTATTCACTCATGTTTTCTTAAGATATACCAACGATTAAGTTTTCACCTCAGCAGCTCGAACAAGGGTACTTTGCTACTTAAAAACAGTGAGCAAAATCGGCATTTGCTCACTGAGTGAGCAAAATTGCATTTTGCTCATTTTGTCTCACTCAGTGAGCAAAATGCGATTTTGCTCACTGTTTTTAAGTAGCAAAGTACCCTTGTTCGAGCTGCTGAGGTGAAAAAACATTTCTCCCCCTTCAAACTATTTGGTGGTTAAAAACCTAAGAGTTTTTGTTAGTAAAGCTTTCCGCGTCCCACTTACCTTACGAGTAATGCTCCTTTAGAAATACTGGAAAAACTTCCTTTCCTGGTCTGGACGACATGTGTTTTCGTTAAATTAATTCTCATTCTAATGCGAAAAAGTTTCAAATAAGAGAAATGTTTATGAAGTGTCAATTACATAACCCAAAACAGCTTCAAAATCAGCTTTATTTTTGTTGTATACATAAGTACTTATCCCGAAACTTTAGTAGGTACCTGACAAACCTGCCAGTGCATGATACGAAATTACAAACTATACAACTCATGAACTCAGTTTGACCCAAATACGCAAATTGGCAAAGGCACCAACTCGCACAACTCTTTGTGCTAAAAACGCATATATTATATATTCATTTCAAGTACAAATTAATTCATACATATTAATAATGATGTCATCTCCATATTCGGAAGAACTATTGAAAATGATAGTATTTAAGATGAATATGTTACCAGCCAAACCCGTTTTTTTTGCCAAATCTGTTTGACCTAGGTAGAACTAGTTCTGGCCGGTGCCTAACATTATGTATAAAAAAACCGGCCAAGTGCGAGTCGGACTCGCGTTCCAAGGGTTCCGTACTCCGACTCACGCTTGACTGCACATTTCTAGGAGGTTTTCCTGTCATCTATAGGTAAAGAATAAAGAATAAACAACTATTTCGCATATTTTTTTCAAAATTTTAGACCCAGGTAGTTTCGGAGATAAAGGAAAGGGGGGGGGGGGGAATGGTCGGACAGACAGACAGACGCACTAGTGATCCTATAAGGGTTCCGTTTTTTTCCTTTATCCATCCAATAAAATCCATCTAGCTAGGTTTTATCTCTGGGAAAACGCGCATTTTTGAGTTTTTTATGATTTCCGAGCAAAGCTCGGTCTCCCAGATATTATTAATATAAACGAGTTATTTGCAAGTGTTCTGTCAATGACAAGTTGACAACCGCTAATTCAACCGTAGCGAATACTGCCAGCCTATTATGGATAATAAGCTTATCCATCTTTATCCACGTGATAAAATAACTGTCACTGTTTAACACCGTGGGAAAGAAAGTGATGGACACCGTTTTATCACGCTGTCACGTAGACAAGAACGACCATCATATCCGTACTGAACTGCTTTTGTTTTAATCTGTTCTATTTGCGGCTGTCCTCTGGCAATCCTTGAGTATTTCTGAAGCTCGGTCAATGACCATGAATTTCTCTTAAATACATACACAAGAATAAAAAGAAAAAGCCGTTGAATTGCCAGTTAAGTACGTTGCTGTTACTTATTACACGTCTTCTGTGACTTGTACCATATGTTTAACAATGTGTCCGTTGAGTCTCGCTGACAATTCGCCATTCTGAGCATTAGACATGGCTTTACAAGTTTACACTGTCCACACTGTTCTATTTGTAAACCTTTTTGATATAACATAAGGTCCATCGATGGGAAGTTGAGAGCAGAGCTAACAAAAATCAGTTTGAAACTTATCAGTTAGAAACAAAACTATGGAAACGTATTATATCGCGTATAACGAAATTTTAAATACATCCCGACGTCTCGAACCCTTTACAGTGTTCCTGGGCAACGGGCGACTGAGGAAAAATATATTTACTGTTGTCTTAATTACAATGTGCAAACTACCCGCACACAAAAATAATGAAACAAACATTATACATTTAAAGGCTGGTTAAAACACAGACCCTATTACAATTATGCAAAACTACCCGACTCAAAAATAATGAAACAAACAGTATACATTTAATGGCTGGTTAAAACACATGACCCTATTTTGCATGCATAGCAAAGCAATTTTGACTTATAATATTTTGTTACTGTCATGCAAACATTTCTTTCAATGTGTTAAAGTTCAATCCCGAATACACCTCCTTGCGGTACTCCCCCAATATTGTGCTAACCGATATTTTTTTCTTTTACAGACCCCCCAGACATGCACGCCTAGACCACCAACCAAAAATGACCAGCCCATTCCGAAGGAAATACACAACCAACATATTCCTAAACACATAAACACTAGACTTTGCCAAAAACTCCAGTGAGATAGTGTAATAGTTCCTTTTAAGTGATATTAGTGATAGTGAAGTGCCATTAGTGAATAATTAATAAAGTAAATATGAATTTGTGGTGGTTGGTGGTCGTGCTGGCCGCGGCGAGCGCGGATCGGAGTACTCTACCCCCGACTTGTGATAGGTGAGTTGTCTTCTCCTTTCTTTGATATTTATGACTTAAAATTCTCTTATATTTACGGCCTGGCCACGGCAATGCGCGATTGGCTTCGGTTAAGGCGAAAACCATAGGTGGGAACGAAAGATCCGATCGCTGTGTCTCGCTCCAACTTATGGTTGTCGCCTTAGCCGAAGCCAGTCGCGCAATGTCAAGGCGAGGCCGTTCGGCTCTTGAAACATTGGTCCTATGGTTAAACGACTACGTGTATGCAGACTATTCGGTGTGTTTAAGCTACTCAGTAGATTTGTATTAATGAGATACCAATTGCTTCATCTATACAGACCGTGTACTCGTAACATACGTCACATTTTGAACAGGGGCCTTACCATGATGTCCTTATTGCGATTCTGTTTAGGACCTAAACTGAATTGCTGAGGGACGGAGTTATGCGACTTGTATAGCGCCGTCCTTTAGCGATTCAGTTTAGGTACTAAACAGAATCGCAATAAGGCCATCATAGCTTACCATGATGGCCATGGGGCCTTAGCCCCAGATTTGAAAAAGAGAGGTTTTATGTGAAAAAATCTATTTAAAGTAGTTGGGTTATATGTATATAAATACTTAAACAGTTTGCAAGAGTGTTTTGGCCTATCTCACCTACCATTCATGCCCCTGCTGAATCAGATCTATTTATACCGAACCACGTGA
This sequence comes from Cydia amplana, assembly GCF_948474715.1. Lineage (NCBI taxonomy): Eukaryota > Metazoa > Arthropoda > Insecta > Lepidoptera > Tortricidae > Cydia > Cydia amplana. The sequence goes on from NC_086090.1 coordinate 11,483,418, forward strand.
GTCCGGGCGAGGCAATCTGGCACCCATTGACCACTTGCAGCCATTTCTGAGAATCAATCAATTAATTAAGCGCATTACGATCGCTGTGAATCGATTATGTATTGATTTTTAATACCACCTAGGGTTGCTATATGGTAAAATTATATCCTGACAAAAGTCCGGACATCACCCTAAATTCCTGATATTTGCTGGATGTTTACTTCTTTAAAAAATCGCCAAATCCCTTAGGTACTCTATAACCTTTCGTGGGCCACTAGCATAACCTTCCCTTTCCCAACTCCACTTTTAGCTAGCTTCTGGTACTCGAGATTTCTAAAAACCCTGACACCCAAGTCCCCCGCAATCCTGACAAGGGACCAACAACCCTGACATGTCAGAGGAAACCCTGTTCCCAGTTCCGACCCGAGATTTTTCTGTGTAGATTGTGTCAGTCCCAAACTGTCAATTCAAAATTACCTTAACCCAACCTAAATATAAAGATAATAAGAGCGTGTGCGGATATTTGAGACACCTTACCTATACCATATAATAATTATACAGAACGGACACGCACCGCCCCGCCCCGACTCGGATTACCTCGCCCCGCGACGGCCGCGACATGAATGTGTGCGTAATCGCTCTACTGAGAGCATGTCAGGATTCTGTCAGATACTCAATGACGCGTGTACAGACGTGCCGCGCACACATATAAACGCAAATCATTTTTGATGTATGGCGTGTCCGCCCTGTGCCTATACACCAGTTATGCTTCTATTGCTGACTGTACTTGTTAGAAAGAAACCGGAAACATCCCGACCTTGTCGACTCATGCGCAGATTGCAGTGAATGACTTTTCAGCGGCGATTTAATACAATGAGTACAGGTTCCATTGAAAACTAGTTCCATTTATAGTAATTGTATTAGTGAGTGACTAGCTAACTACTAACCAACAGACTAATTAGAATGAGAAAGTTTTTATTGTCCACCGTGTTGGTATTTGGTATAGGTACATAAGTAGATGATCTGTACAAAAATTAGTCTGAACAGTTGCCCTTTGTGAACATACAATAATATATAATTCATCATCATCTTCCTCCCGTTGTCTCATAAAACTATTTTAATATGTAATACATAGTTATGTACGTTAGTATCGACGATTGAACACTTTGTTATGTTTTGTTGTTGTTTTGGGAGTTTAAATATGGAAAGATAAATTCAAAAAAAGGAAAAGATCGAAAAAAGCGGGCAATGTTGTAGTGTTTTATGGTAATTCATTTTTGTACAAATACCTACAAGCTTTTGAACAAAAACCAGCCATAATTAGTATAGTAACTATATATGCATCGAGTGCTATCATCATATCAGATCAGATTCAAGTGTATATCAAATGCGATTCACGTGTGATTCACGTGCCGTGCGCGTGCTTCGGTCACTGACTTGCACAAAAACCAGCGCCAAAAAACGGTGCCGTCACTCGTCGGTCAAAAGACAGGCCTGTCTGTACGTAAACCTTGGACGGGCCTGGCGAAAATAAATCGTATGCCAATGTCACTTAGTAAATTCATAGCTGTTGTTATATGTTTTTGGAAGGAAGTTTTCGCCCTGAACGCATTTCTCAATGGAATTGTTACATTACAAAAAACAAATTCTTCAAAATTTTACTAAATAAGAAACGAACATCAGAATCGCGGATATGGACCGAAATAGAAAGCATTGACTTACCTATATCATGCGATGAACCGTCTGCTTTCGGGATTGGTCCGATAGTGCAAGTTCATTATAATGACATTAATGACTTTCACATTCACCTATTCGATTATGACAAATATGTATAGTTGGTCAAAGCAATTTGTCTGTAAATAGGAACAAAAAAAAAATTATAAGTACTCATCCTTTTCTTTTGGGTGCTAGTACTAGTGTAAGACAAATATAGTATGATTCTCTCTGTCTATGTTTAAAATGAGACAGTCCCTTGGCACACTATAATTATTAATAAACCATGTACCGTTCACCTATTTTCAAAGTTTATAAATCTCTATCAGTACCACGCAAACGTGACACGGATTCACTACTCAGATGGCAGTCCTCAACTGTGCGTTTCTCCAGAAACTTCCTGCCTCCTGCCTGCGATAGTTCATTTCGCAGTTAAACTGTGAAATGAACTATCGCTTGTATTTCCAGACGGATTTGACCTTCAAACCTTCAATAAAAGAGCGTACTGTAACAATAACAACCACGTAACAACTCTTGTTTTTATTTTTACCATGGTGCAATAAACGATTGATTGATTGATTGTACTTCAATCTTAAAGGCAGGCAACCCCTCTAGTGTTGCATGGAGATGGTAATCGCTTACCATCAGGCGATCTGTCTGCTCGTTTGCCTCCTATATCATTAAAAAAACAAAAGAGTCTTGAAGGAACTGTCATAGGGACCACCATTCGACGCGAGAGGTATAGTAGGGTAATTTTATTTAAAGTTGTCCCCTACACTTTTTTTTTCAAAATTGAGATATTTTATGTTATTTCTACTCAGAATCATGAGATATTTTGATCCTAATAGGAGAAAAAAGGTGTCCCTAGATTTCCATAAACTTTTCGATCTTTCCATTCCGAAACCGCCATACAAAGTCTATGAAAAATGGTAACGGAATGGGAAAAAAACCTTGAGACACTTTTTTTCACCTATTAGGATAGAAAGAGCTCGTGATTCTGAGTAGAATTAACATAGAAAAACACAAATTAAAAAAAGTGTAGGGGACAACTTTAAATAAAATGGCCCAGTAACGCGACACGGTAACCGACTCGAAGACATTTTCCTTTATGACAACGAGCCGGCCAGTTCAAACCGGTGCACGTGTTTAATAGTTGACCGTCACCTGCACGCTAATCTATGCCCTAACTACCAGCTAATAAGAGCTTATACTGTGTGCAGCGTGTAGTCGATAATGTTTATACGGACAATTTCAAGAGCGCAGAATTATGAGTAATATGACAATTCGCACAGCGTTGAAGCTTGAAGCTGACGTTTTGTAAACCTTATTTGCGGCTACATAAGGTGCACCAAAAGTCAGTTAAGGGTGTTGCTACCTAGTACGGAGTTTGAAACAAAAGAATGCTTTTTAGTAGAAATAACGTGTGAGATACGACGTTTTGCGTCTGGGTAGAATGAATGTGTAGGAACTGTAGGAAGTTTCCTGTTCAATAAAGTAGAGTAGCTGATTGTCAATCGATATTCACACCTGGCAAAACCTTTAATAGCCTGTTTCCAAATTGGGACAGTTCAAATTCGACATTTTACGATAAAAGGAGTATGTACCTATACCTAAGTACATAAGTACCTAAAGTAAAACAAAATAGTTTCGTCCTGGTCCTTCGAAACAGATATTTCTTGGTTTGATTAGAATTATAAAATAAATGTACGAATATACGATTCGTGAATAGTGAAAGTGAATGATTACGATTTATTTCACGATACAAATTCCTAATTTTTATACCTCTTAGGTATTTATAAATAAAACTAAACTAAGTAATCATTTTGGTTTAATCAGTTGTAATAATCTATGGTTTAATCGTCGTTTTACGCATTGATTGGTTAAAATAATGTTATGCCTTACGTACACCGTATTTGACAACACAGCTGTTTAAATTACGTAAACACACAAAATACTTTGACTGGCTAATTCCATTCACGTTGGATAAATAATAGGTAAAATGGAAAAACTAATCGGACAAGTGCGAGTCGTCCACCGAGGGTTCCATACAAATTAAACTTATTTTTTATTTAATCATTACAATTTTTTTCCCTGTACTTGTAGTGTAAGACGATATTGCTTGCCAATTTTCATAGTTCTAGGTCAACGTAAAATACTTTACACACGGCCGTATCTTTTTTTACGTCAACTTAAATAGAAGTTTTTTTTTCAGCTACAAGGTTCCGTTTTTTCCTTTTGAATTACGGAAACTGTAGTAAACGTAAGCACTTTAGATATAACGCGCGGCTGCGTCAATAAATAGCTGTCACACTGTCCATACGAGTGTTTGACTGAGTCCTCTCGATTTACCGTTATAACAGAAACATCGGCCAATGAAATGTTTAGAGGTTGTGATAAGTTACGCTCCGCCTTGTAGTTAAAATTATCTGTGAGTTCAACAACGCATATTTCGTTTCCAGTGTAATATACTGCCATGGCCCGCTGCTGGACACGGTGCAGATGGCCGGCCTGTACAACGACTCCAAGACCTTCGTGGATATGAAGATCAAGGTCTCGGCCAACATCACCATGGAACACTTCCAGGAGATGATGAACAAGTAAGAGTTTATATGCATAATATTCTTAGGCGCACTTGCACCATGTCACTAACCCGGGGTTAACCGGTTAAACCTGGAGTTACCATGGTTACCAGTACAATTTGACACTAGGTTAACGGTTTGATCGCTTAACCCCGGGTTAGTGGAATGGTGCAAGTGGGCCTTACTTAAATTACTGTGCGGAAAAAGAAGAGTTGTGGAGTGTATGGGGTCCAATACATTCCACGAGTCTTCTCTTTACGAACAGACTCTAACCTCTTCTCCACGTCTACGCACACGTATCCGGCGTTGTATAGGATTTTTGAGTTTCCAAAACGTCCCGCTTGGCGCGCTGTTCATAGTCCTATACAAAAATAGACAATGCAAACGCGAATGCACGTCACGCTATCGAATGAAATTTACACCAGGGGTTATGAACTTCGGTTAACCCTAGTTGCAGTGTACCCTTTATGTTTAGTACCGACGCAATGAAATTCTAACTAGCGGTCGTCTTCTTCCAGGACAGGCTCGCGGCCGACCAAAGCGGACATCATGGAGTTCGTCATCCAGAACTTCGATCCTGAGGGCTCGGAGTTCGAGAAGTGGATCCCGCCGGACTGGCATGATGACCCTGGTAAGGATAATAATTGTACTTTAGTAAATGTGAGGCGAATTTGATCGGACCTTATTTATTATTTTATTTTCTTCTTTCCTTTTTTGCGCCGTTGGTACAGTACGGATGTCTACCGTCTCCAATTCTCCCTCAATTGCTCAAAGGTTAACTGGAAGAGATCCCTTAAAGTTCACCTTTGTACTAATGACGAATGTTATTCTTCCTGTTCTGTTCTGATTTGTATGTGTGTTCTAAGTGTTTTACTACTATGACTACTATTTATTTTCTCTTTACTTGCCTATTTACTGTTTTCTTTTATTAGCCTCTTATCATCTTCAAGTGCAATTTCCTGAACCAAACATGATCAAAGAATATCAGTTTTATATTTACATCACACGATAATTATAAAATCACATCAAAACTGTTTGTACTTTACAACTCATGATGGCAGGCATGGCTTTGCAATAAGTTTGCACTATATTATTAACTAACGTTTCATGTTCAAGTTGTTGTTGAAATAAAAATGAGGAAACTACGTGTGCTATAAAATTACCAACTTGGCACTTATTGACAGCGAGTAGCTATGAACTGGTATATTTTACTTGTTTTCTCTTAATAGAAAAATTCTAGCAGTAACATTAATTATTAGCGATCAACGATAAATAATATATTACATGAATATTTAGAGAAATGCTGAAAAGAAATACATCTATTATATTAATCTCTCTTAAATTACCTACTCACACGGCATTCGCGTGAACAGTTTACACAAATGCGTTTCTGGCTCGAAAAAATACTCGATCACTCTCTCGACGATGTTCGTAAGAGTGACGTCATACTGATGCGTTGCGTTGCGTTTGTGTCGCTTCGCCGCAATACTTGCAACGCATTAATGTGGCATGTCATAAAAAATATATGTAAAACGACGCAGAGGTTGACGCTGCGACGAAACAACGTGACGCAACGCAACGCACCAGTGCGGTGCCTTTGCAAGTAAATGTTCAGTTGCAAATGTCTACTAAGGCGGGAAGAATTCTAAAATAATTACTGTCTAACCGATGTTTCGGTTTCAGCAGTCTTCGGCATAAAAGTCATCTGTCGAAGGTTCGGTTTCGGCCAAAAAATTGCTGAATCTTTCGACCATGCCGGGAAAATATATTTTTGGTATTGTTACTAGTGTTCTACTGAAGTTTCGGCTGTTTCGGCATAAAGACCGAAGGTTCGGTTTCGGCCGCAAATAGAGCAAAACCGAATTTTCGGTTTCAATTTCGGAAAAAAATCTTACACGGACTTACATAACCTTAAAAAGTGAATTTGTAAATAATTCTGTACAACAGACAAATTCATTTATGAAATAAAACTATTAAGGCTTGGCCAGACACAGAGCGCGACGCAGCGCCGCGTCCGCGCCGCGCGACCGCGGCACATGCTAACAGGTTACCGACGTCAAACTTCTGTCGCGCCCCGCGCCGCGCGGCCCCTTGCGTCCGCGCAGCGCTGTGCCGCGCGGACGCGGCGGGCCGCCGCGTCGCGCTGGGTCACATCAGTCGGATCAGACGTTAGGCAGCGAGCGGTGGCGCGCGGCCGCGCGCGCGATGAGGGCGTGTTGAGAGCGCGGTCCGCGCGCGCCCTGTTTGAACAGTCATCGCGTCGGCATCACGCGGCGCGGACGCGACGCTGCGTCGCGCTCTGTGTCTGGCCAAGCCTTTAAAACGGATTAGATACATCGCGTATATTGAATTTATACCTAATAAAATATTATTTCCTTTACAACTCTTTTATTTATATCTAAGCCAAATTAGCCCCGGCTTGCCTATGGATATATTTGACGCGCCGCCACTGCTACCTACATACCCTTTACAGCGTTCGTGGTCAACGTGTGACCCGCAATATAATCCGTTTTAATAGTTTTATTTCATGAGTAACTATCGCGGTGACCGAAGACTATCAAATTCATGTATCTTAATTCCTTCCAGCCTTTCTGAGGCTGATCAAAGACCCTCAGCTCATGGAGTGGGGGCGGGAGCTCCATCAGCTCTGGCTGCAGCTGGGCCGGAAGATGAAGCAGGACGTCAAGGAGAACCAGGACCTTTACTCGATCATCTACGTGGACCACCCTGTGATAGTCCCTGGTAAGGCAATCTGAACCAGGACCTGTACTCCATCATCTACGTGGACCACCCTGTGATAGTCCATGGTAAGTCAATCTGAACCAGGACCTGACTCCATCATCTACGTGGACCACCCTGTGATAGTTCCCGGTAAGTCAATCTGAACCAAGACCTGACTCCATCATCTACGTGGACCACCCTGTGATAGTCCCTGGTAAGTCAATCTGAACCAGGACCTGACTCCATCATCTACGTGGACCACCCTGTGATAGTCCCTGGTAAGTCAATCTGAACCAGGACCTGACTCCATCATCTACGTGGACCATCCTGTGATAGTTCCCGGTAAGTCAATCTGAACCAGGACCTGACTCCATCATCTACGTGGACCACCCTGTGATAGTCCCTGGTAAGTCAATCTGAACCAGGACCTGACTCCATCATCTACGTGGACCACCCTGTGATAGTTCCCGGTAAGTCAATCTGAACCAGGACCTGACTCCATCATCTACGTGGACCACCCTGTGATAGTTCCCGGTAAGTCAATCTGAACCAGGACCTGACTCCATCATCTACGTGGACCACCCTGTGATAGTCCCTGGTAAGGCAATCTGAACCAGGACCTGACTCCATCATCTACGTGGACCACCCTGTGATAGTTCCCGGTAAGTCAATCTGAACCACGACCTGTACTCCATCATCTACGCGGACCATTCTGTGATAGTTCCTGGTAAGTCAATCTGAACCAGGACCTGTACTCCATCATCTACGTGGACCACCCTGTGATAGTTTCTGGTAAGGCAATCTGAACCAGGACCTGACTCCATCATCTACGTGGACCACCCTGTGATAGTTCCCGGTAACTCAATCTGAACCAGGACCTGTACTCCAACATCTACGTGGACCACCCTGTGATAGTGCCCGGTAAGTCAATCTGAACCAGGACCTGACTCCATCATCTATGTGGACCACCCTGAGATAGTTCCCGGTAAGTCAATCTGAACCAGGACCTGTACTCCAACATCTACGTGGACCACCCTGTGATAGTGTCCTGGTAAGTCAATCTGAACCAGGACCTGACTCCATCATCTACGTGGACCACCCTGTGATAGTCCCTGGTAAGTCAATCTGAACCAGGACCTGACTCCATCATCTACGTGGACCACCCTGTGATAGTCCCTGGTAAGTCAATCTGAACCAGGACCTGACTCCATCATCTACGTGGACCACCCTGTGTTAGTTCCCGGTAAGTCAATCTGAACCAGGACCTGACTCCATCATCTACGTGGACCACCCTGTGATAGTCCCTGGTAAGTCAATCTGAACCAGGACCTGACTCCATCATCTACGTGGACCACCCTGTGTTAGTTCCCGGTAAGTCAATCTGAACCAGGACCTGACTCCATCATCTACGTGGACCACCCTGTGATAGTCCCTGGTAAGTCAATCTGAACCAGGACCTGACTCCATCATCTACGTGGACCACCCTGTGATAGTCCCTGGTAAGTCAATCTGAACCAGGACCTGACTCCATCATCTATGTGGACCACCCTGTGATAGTTCCTGGTAAGTCAATCTGAACCAGGACCTGACTCCATCATCTACGTGGACCACCCTGTGATAGTCCCTGGTAAGTCAATCTGAACCAGGACCTGACTCCATCATCTACGTGGACCACTCTGTGATAGTCCCTGGTAAGTCAATCTGAACCAGGACCTGACTCCATCATCTACGTGGACCACCCTGTGATAGTGCCTGGTAAGTCAATCTGAACCAGGACCTGACTCCATCATCTACGTGGACCACCCTGTGATAGTCCCTGGTAAGTCAATCTGAACCAGGACCTGTACTCCATCATCTACGTGGACCACCCTGTGATAGTCCCTGGTAAGTCAATCTGAACCAGGACCTGACTCCATCATCTACGTGGATCACCCTGTGATAGTGTCCTGGTAAGTCAATCTGAACCAGGACCTGACTCCATCATCTACGTGGGCCACCCTGTGATAGTTCCCGGTAAATCAATCTGAACCAGGACCTGACTCCATCATCTACGTGGACCACCCTGTGATAGTCCCTGGTAAGGCAATCTGAACCAGGACCTGACTCCATCATCTACGTGGACCACCCTGTGATAGTTCCCGGTAAGTCAATCTGAACCAGGACCTGACTCCATCATCTACGTGGACCACCCTGTGATAGTCCCTGGTAAGGCAATCTGAACCAGGACCTGACTCCATCATCTACGTGGACCACCCTGTGATAGTCCCTGGTAAGGCAATCTGAACCAGGACCTGACTCCATCATCTACGTGGACCACCCTGTGATAGTTCCCGGTAAGTCAATCTGAACCAGGACCTGACTCCATCATCTACGTGGACCACCCTGTGATAGTTCCCGGTAAGTCAATCTGAACCAGGACCTGACTCCATCATCTACGTGGACCACCCTGTGATAGTTCCCGGTAAGTCAATCTGAACCAGGACCTGACTCCATCATCTACGTGGACCACCCTGTGATAGTCCCTGGTAAGGCAATCTGAACCAGGACCTGACTCCATCATCTACGTGGACCACCCTGTGATAGGTCCCGGTAAGTCAATCTGAACCAGGACCTGACTCCATCATCTACGTGGACCACCCTGTGATAGTCCCTGGTAAGGCAATCTGAACCAGGACCTGACTCCATCATCTACGTGGACCACCCTGTGATAGTCCCTGGTAAGGCAATCTGAACCAGGACCTGACTCCATCATCTACGTGGACCACCCTGTGATAGTTCCCGGTAAGTCAATCTGAACCAGGACCTGACTCCATCATCTACGTGGACCACCCTGTGATAGTTCCCGGTAAGTCAATCTGAACCAGGACCTGACTCCATCATCTATGTGGACCACCCTGTGATAGTTCCCGGTAAGTCAATCTGAACCAGGACCTGACTCCATCATCTACGTGGACCACCCTGTGATAGTCCCTGGTAAGTCAATCTGAACCAGGACCTGACTCCATCATCTACGTGGACCACCCTATGATAGTTCCTGGTAAGTCAATCTGAACCAGGACCTGACTCCATCATCTACGTGGGCCACCCTGTGTTAGTTCCCGGTAAGTCAATCTGAACCAGGACCTGACTCCATCATCTACGTGGACCACCCTGTGATAGTCCCTGGTAAGTCAATCTGAACCAGGACCTGACTCCATCATCTACGTGGACCACCCTGTGATAGTCCCTGGTAAGTCAATCTGAACCAGGACCTGACTCCATCATCTATGTGGACCACCCTGTGATAGTTCCTGGTAAGTCAATCTGAACCAGGACCTGACTCCATCATCTACGTGGACCACCCTGTGATAGTCCCTGGTAAGTCAATCTGAACCAGGACCTGACTCCATCATCTACGTGGACCACTCTGTGATAGTCCCTGGTAAGTCAATCTGAACCAGGACCTGACTCCATCATCTACGTGGACCACCCTGTGATAGTGCCTGGTAAGTCAATCTGAACCAGGACCTGACTCCATCATCTACGTGGACCACCCTGTGATAGTCCCTGGTAAGTCAATCTGAACCAGGACCTGTACTCCATCATCTACGTGGACCACCCTGTGATAGTCCCTGGTAAGTCAATCTGAACCAGGACCTGACTCCATCATCTACGTGGATCACCCTGTGATAGTGTCCTGGTAAGTCAATCTGAACCAGGACCTGACTCCATCATCTACGTGGGCCACCCTGTGATAGTTCCCGGTAAATCAATCTGAACCAGGACCTGACTCCATCATCTACGTGGACCACCCTGTGATAGTCCCTGGTAAGGCAATCTGAACCAGGACCTGACTCCATCATCTACGTGGACCACCCTGTGATAGTTCCCGGTAAGTCAATCTGAACCAGGACCTGACTCCATCATCTACGTGGACCACCCTGTGATAGTCCCTGGTAAGGCAATCTGAACCAGGACCTGACTCCATCATCTACGTGGACCACCCTGTGATAGTCCCTGGTAAGGCAATCTGAACTAGGACCTGACTCCATCATCTACGTGGACCACCCTGTGATAGTTCCCGGTAAGTCAATCTGAACCAGGACCTGACTCCATCATCTACGTGGACCACCCTGTGATAGTTCCCGGTAAGTCAATCTGAACCAGGACCTGACTCCATCATCTACGTGGACCACCCTGTGATAGTTCCCGGTAAGTCAATCTGAACCAGGACCTGACTCCATCATCTACGTGGACCACCCTGTGATAGTCCCTGGTAAGGCAATCTGAACCAGGACCTGACTCCATCATCTACGTGGACCACCCTGTGATAGTTCCCGGTAAGTCAATCTGAACCAGGACCTGACTCCATCATCTACGTGGACCACCCTGTGATAGTCCCTGGTAAGGCAATCTGAACCAGGACCTGACTCCATCATCTACGTGGACCACCCTGTGATAGTCCCTGGTAAGGCAATCTGAACCAGGACCTGACTCCATCATCTACGTGGACCACCCTGTGATAGTTCCCGGTAAGTCAATCTGAACCAGGACCTGACTCCATCATCTACGTGGACCACCCTGTGATAGTTCCCGGTAAGTCAATCTGAACCAGGACCTGACTCCATCATCTATGTGGACCACCCTGTGATAGTTCCCGGTAAGTCAATCTGAACCAGGACCTGACTCCATCATCTACGTGGACCACCCTGTGATAGTCCCTGGTAAGTCAATCTGAACCAGGACCTGACTCCATCATCTACGTGGACCACCCTATGATAGTTCCTGGTAAGTCAATCTGAACCAGGACCTGACTCCATCATCTACGTGGGCCACCCTGTGATAGTCCCTGGTAAGTCAATCTGAACCAGGACCTGACTCCATCATCTACGTGGACCACCCTGTGATAGTCCCTGGTAAGTCAATCTGAACCAGGACCTGACTCCATCATCTACGTGGACCACCCTGATATAGTCCCTGGTAAGTCAATCTGAACCAGGACCTGACTCCATCATCTACGTGGACCACCCTGTGATAGTCCCTGGTAAGTCAATCTGAACCAGGACCTGACTCCATCATCTACGTGGACCACCCTGTGATCCTGGTAAGTCAATCTGAACCAGGACCTGTACTCCATCATCTACGTGGACCACCCTGTGATAGTCCCTGGTAAGTCAATCTGAACCAGGACCTGACTCCATCATCTACGTGGACCACCCTGTGATCCTGGTAAGTCAATCTGAACCAGGACCTGACTCCATCATCTACGTGGACCACCCTATGATAGTTCCTGGTAAGTCAATCTGAACCAGGACCTGACTCCATCATCTACGTGGGCCACCCTGTGATAGTCCCTGGTAAGTCAATCTGAACCAGGACCTGACTCCATCATCTACGTGGACCACCCTGATATAGTCCCTGGTAAGTCAATCTGAACCAGGACCTGACTCCATCATCTACGTGGACCACCCTGTGATCCTGGTAAGTCAATCTGAACCAGGACCTGTACTCCATCATCTACGTGGACCACCCTGTGATAGTTCCTGGTAAGTCAATCTGAATGAACGCTGGAACGGTGCAGGTCCGGGCCGACGCGTCTGAGACTTTAGTTTTCTATAAAAAGCATCATCGATCACCTCATAGAAAACGAAGTGTCGAAAGCCTCGGCCTGGACCCAGACCGTTCTAGCATGAGTCGTTAATTAACTCTTTATAAAATCAGATTGTCCTCTAAGAACCACTTGGACCATCGCACTAACCCGAGGTTAAGCGGTTAAAGTGACAAATCGCTTCCCGCTGTCTGTCCATATGTATGCTTAGATCTTTAAAACTACGCAACGGATTTTGATGCGATTTTTTTAATAGATAGAGTGATTCAAGAGGAAGGTTTATGTATAATTTGTTACCCGTGCGAAGCCGGGGCGGGTCGCTAGTTCATTTATAAACATGTTTCCAGGCGGCAGGTTCCGCGAGTTCTACTACTGGGATTCCTACTGGATAATCAAGGGTCTGTTGCTGTCAGAAATGAGGTCCACGGCCAGAGGAATGATATCCAACTTTCTGGACATCGTGGATAGAATAGGGTTCATACCTAATGGCGGCAGAATATATTATGTTATGAGGTAAGTCCTACTATCCTACTAGATAATCAAGGTTCAAGTTTATGTATGATAAGAATCCTGTCCAAATTATTAGTCCACGTTTTGCCTATTTCTCGAGAACGATTTTTTTTCTATACGATATGATCGAAAGAACCCACGATTCTGACCATCACACACATGCGCGAAAGTTTAATTATATAGGTAGATTTCCGCAGAGTATCGCATGATTGTAATAAATTATTTTGAAATACAGTCAAAGAATTTAATTTCCGTACCATTTCGTGCCTTGGCACAGTGACCATCAAAATAAAAGTCGCCCTCATACTATTGTCACTGTGACAAGGTATGAACAGTGTTGCCAACTTGGCATAATGGATACCAGATCTGGCACATTTTCACACTATTTGGCATCCAAATTATCCATTTAGCAACTGGCATAATTTTTTGCATAATTAGTGAATCGTGTCCCTAAGCTAAGTTTGAAACATACTTGGCAGTGTAATTCATGACCAAAGAATATAATACTCTGCACTCTAAAAAAAATTTGGTTGGCCCTATCAATATCTTGATAGTCGTAATCAAGCATCTTGATTCCATACGAGCCTAACAAGAACTTAGACACATCAAATAAGGTAATTCTGATTGCTATTATTATATCTATGTAACTGAACCAATTAAGATCTTGTTCAATATTTACACGAAAAATAATTATGCTAACTAATTGATCCTAGCAAGATCAACTAAGGGCTTGATAATTATTATCATGATAAGTTACTGTACCAACTAATACAAACAAGTCAGTTTAACTAAGATGTAGGTCAATATTAACATGAAGAATTACTGTATTAACTATTTGACCCAAATAAGTTCAACTAAGAACATGATTACATCGACTAATGCACCTTATTAGCCTGAACTAAGATATTGTTAAATTTGAATCTCAATTGTTTAATCATTTCAACTAAGATGTAAATCAATGTTAACATGAAGAATTACTGTATCAACTATTTGACCCTAATAAGTTCAACTAAGAACATGATTGCATCGACTTATGCATCTTATTAGCCAGAACTAAGAAATTGTTAAATTTGAATCTCAATTGTTTAATCAGTTCAACTATGAAGCTTGTCTAGTACAATATACCATACTTCATCAATTGTACTAGTACAATAAAACACAACAACAAACAACAAGCTTCATAGTTGAACTGATTAAACAATTGAGATTCAAATTTAACAAAGTAAAGTTTTATGAAAAGGGGGTAAATGAATAAAACAAAAAATATATATAATAAGATGTTATTTATTCATCTAAACATTTAGAAAACTAAACGTTTTACATTTAAAAATCGAACTTGTACATACCTTACATATATATTATAATTAACATTTAAAACGGGCTACAAATATAATGACCGTTTGGCGTACAACCGTCGATTTCCCCCTTATGGGTACCCGTTGGCGGCAGGCTCGGGGACGTCTGTCGCCTACACGAGGGTCCCTGGGATGGCCAATGCGCAAAAAATGGCGCACTCTTAGAGAAGTAAAGGGAAACAGTTCCTCCGAAGTCAAGTCCGCAGTTCGGACAGCCGCTGGCGGGGTTTCGGAAGCATGGTCCCGATCGTTTCCCGTGCCTCGCCTTAAATCCTTGAGGCGGCCAACAGGGGTTTTACTGGGTAGACCTGGGGTCTCATTAGTCCACAACAGGGATTCCCACATAACCATCCCGGCCCGTCCTCGCGCCTTTTATTCCCGTCGCCGCGATTATCACTGGCTCCATGTTGCACATACACTATTATACATTAGGTACACAAAGCAAAGGTAACACGTTCACTGTTCCAGGCTTGCCGTGAAATAAAGGCACAAGTAAAGTTTATTTCGTTGACGCGTACTTGAATGACTAAGTAGTTGAATGTTGAACGTCGAGGCTGAGACTGACTCCCCACTCGCACGGTCACAGGCGCCGCAGGGGCGCGGGCGGGGAGGACCGCGGGTGCACCGGCGCCCCCCTACTTATCTCTTGATTGAACGGATTAACTGATTATTTAATTTAATTATGAAGAAAATCGATTTAACAAATAATTCTTAATAGAATGGAATATTAGTTTCGTAATTAATACAATAACTTGATCATAATGGGATTGAATGTTTTATCTTCGTTGTTCTAAATATTATATGTTTAGTTGATTAAAATACCAAGTCTTATGTAAATCAACAAAGAGAAAATAATCACATAAACTATTAAAATGTTCATAACTATTAACATATTTATCTGTTTTAATTAATTTGTTAAGGATTGAATCAACCTACGTTACATAATTATGCCAACAAGTTAATAATAAATGCAAAGTATACAATTGTTAGGATTAATAACATACCTACTTTATTAGTTCAATCACAGATACACTTATTGTTTTAAGTAATCAGGTTTCTTTGATTTATATAAGATCGTTATTGTTATAATTAACTTAACGTCAACTAAGAGAAAACTGCTCTTAGTTGGTCTTCATTTTTTAGAGTGTGTGGAGAGCCTCTATAAACGTCACGTTTCAAAGAAATTTGGCATTATAGCTGGTTAAGTAAATTTTGTCAGTAAAAGAAGGCGCGAAATTCAATTTTTTTATGGGAAGATATCCCTTCACGCCTACATTTTTCAAACTTGCCGCCTTTTTCTACAAGATCTGCTTGACCAAGTATAGCTAACCAAGTCAGTGCAAAGTTAGCTTGGTCTGACTCTATAAAAATTTCAGAAAGAGCATTGTTTGATTTATGTGGAAGACACTCATTTTTAGTTACCTATATATTGTTTAGCATTTTTTTTAGTACTTTTCCAAATTATGTAGCATAATTCTGGCATAATCTAGACATAAGTCTGGCACTTTTTCAAATTCCGAGTTGGCAACACTGGGTATGAATGGAACTAAAATTAAATTCCTTGACCCTACAGCACAGCTAAGTGAGTGTCCTTACTCCAAGCTAACGGATTTATATTCCTAGATCTCAGCCCCCGCTCCTGATCCCGATGGTCCAGCTGGTGATGCAGGAGTCGTTCGACGAGGAGTTCCTCCGCCAGCACATCCACACCCTGGACAAGGAGTTTGACTTCTGGATGACCAACCACACTGTCGAGGTCGAGCATAAGAACCACAAGTGAGTGACCCTAATATACATCTCTAAGGATAATTTGATAAACTATGTTATCTTATAGTTCTGACACTTAAATTAAATTAAATTAAATTTATTTAAGACCAACAAAGGATCAATTTCGTTAGTGACACATTTAATCTTACAACTGATGTTAGTAGGTACACACACACAAACTTATTAACTAACTACATTAATCATTATATTTACATATTTATTTATTTACTTAGAGACATTTACACCTCTAAATAAGTTTAGATTTTTTTCCATGTAGGTATCTATTTTTTTTAAATATTATTATTATAGTTTTTTTATGTAATTCGACATTAAGAGACCTTATACATCTCTAAGTAATTGTAATACGTTAGTTGGATTTGGTATGTTACAGTTAGATGTATTTGTATTATTATTTTGCTTGTATTTAAATTCAATGTTGACGTGTAAAAGTACCCTTGTGGCCTATTTGCTGAATAAATGTTTAAGTTGAAGTTGTCCCGGCATTTTGCCAAGGCTCATGGGAGCCTGGGGTCCGCTTGGCAACTCATCCCAAGAATTGGCGTAGGCACTAGTTTTTACGAATGAGACTGCCATCTGACCTTCCAACCCAGAGGGTAAACTAGGCCTTATTGCGATTAGTCCGGTTTCCTCACGATGTTTTCCTTGTAAATATCAAATGGCAATTCGTAGAAAAACTCATTGATAGAGCCGGGGTTTGAACCCGCGACCTCCGGATTAAAAGTAGCCCTCAGGGTCGAAGTTCTGGATGACGAACTCCATGATGTCCGCTTTGGTCGGCCGGGAACCTGTCCTGCAAGAAGACGACCGTTAGTTAGAATTTCATTGCGTCGGTACTAAACATAAAGGGTTTTGTAAAATGGGGTGAGTAGGTGCAAAACTGACATTCAAACCTCGAAAACATTTTATTTTTACATATGCTAACTGAATGGTGTACCTATATAATAAGTGTTCCGGGCGTTTGTATTTTAGTTTTTATTTTATTTTGGGTAGTTACATTTCATAACTTTGACGATAAACAGGAAATCCCACCTCACTCCGTAGTCCCTCGTATTTGAGGTGAGTTGGGATTTCATACAAAGGTGATTTTGGAAGATTGTTGGATCGATTTTTTTTTATTATGAGTATTACTATAGTTTCATTTTAAATTGGAATACATTATTTTTGTAGCAGTAGCCTTAAAATCCCATCTCACCCCCCTTTCATGCCTTCTCTCCCCATTCATAACCCAACTCTCCCCGCAAACTCTACTCACCCCATTTTACGGTAATCAATAATATTGTTGACCATTTTATTATTTGTTTATTTCAGATATAAGTTGTTACGGTATAATGATATGTCGCAAGGACCAAGGCCGGAAAGTTACAAAGAAGACATCGATGTCGCCAGGTGATTCTTTACTCATTTTTACAATTTTTGACATTTGCAAAATATTCTTACTTAAATTTATCAAATTTTAACCTCTTGACTGAGTAAAATAAGGTTCCTGCACCCCACAGACAAGACATCCTCTAGACTGAGTATAGTAACGCTACCCCCTCTGCCACTTACACGGTAGTTTTACTCCATCTTCGAGTCAATCCCGTGCCGTGATTGGTCCGTGTCTTTGAACGGACCAATCACGGCACGGGATTCGCTCACCTCGTCCCCCCGCACCCCCGTATTTTTGGCAGCATCGGTTTTATGAAATAATTGCTCTAAACTCCGTCTAGAGGATTCCTAGTCTATGCTGCACCCCTAGCACATATTGGCGCGACAGTATCTCGCCTTTTTCTAACTATGTTAATAAAAGAGGGGCGGGTAGCATATCTCGCCGCGAGATACTGTCGCGGCTGGGCAATTATTTTGTCATACCTATAGCATTTTTTTCTGCTCTATAGTCTATACCAGCGGTCGGCAACCTTTAAGCAGCCAAGGGCCACATAGTAGTTAACGAAGTTGACGCGGGCCGCACTTTGTGACTTTATCAGGCATTGTCGTTTGTCAATATGACGACTGGTCTGGCCTAGTCGGTAGTGACCCTGCCTGTTAAGCCGCGGTCCTGGGTTCGAATCCTAGTAAGGGCATTTATTTGTGTGATTAAGACAGATATTTGTTCCTGAGTCTTGGGTGTTTTCTATGTATTTATGTATTTGTATATTATATATATCGTTGTCTGAGTACCCACAACACAAGCCTTCTTGAGCTTACTGTGGGACTTAGTCAATTTGTGTAAGAATGTCCTATAATATTTATTTATTATTTTTATTATTTATTATTTAATATTAGATACAAAATAGCCAGGGAGGCTCGCCGGGCCGCATGCGGCCCGGGGGCCGCTTGTTGCCGACCGCTGGTCTATACCCACAACACAACCGAGGTTTGAACCCGAGTATTTGACCATATAAAGGGTTAAGGAAACAGCTTTAAAATAAATCTTTCCTTAATGAGTTAGAGCCTTTAGACATTAAGTTCGTCATTTGTACATTACAGTTCACTGCAATGTGCCTCTGTTAAACTTTTATTGTTAAATAAAGATATTGTTGTGTCATGTCGCCAATAGCGACTAAAAATTCGAGTGAGTGAAACCGTTGTCGTATAAACAGTTTAAAATATGTCTCACGAAAGTTTAATATCAAAGATATTGTTATTGTTTCCTCTGTTTGTGCAATAAAGTTTAAATAATAGTATTTTATGCAACCGTTGTTTAAGAGAGGTCAAAAAAGGCGAGTGGCGTGAGTAACAATTTGAGGCGAAGCCGAAAATTGTTAATAAAGACGCCACGAGTATTTTTTGACTCAGTTAAACAACGTTGCATACAATACTTTTTCTACGACCAAGCACTTACTTTTGAAATAAAATTGTAAATTTAACAAATATTTTTAATTCAAGAAGTAGCAAAAATGGAGGGTACGGGCGGGAAAAGAGTGAATGAATGAATTAAATTTAAAAAAAAACATGTCTATGGTTCACTTATTTGTCAGAGATGACATTTAAAATAAGATTGGCAACACTGTTAAGAACTGCGTCAACTTCGTTAACTACTATGTGGCCCTTGGCTGCTTAAAGGTTATAACTGAATTTCATTCAATATTTTTTAAGTGGTCATTACACGAAGTATCGTAAAATCGCCAAAAAGATACTGCGTGTATGCACAAATTCTTTTTTGGGGAATAGACTAAAGATTTGTCTTGACAACTATAAGGTAGGGTTTTAAAGGTGTATGCACGACCCTTTAAATGACAAATAAAAGTACGGGAGTAGAAAAATAAATAAATGAGTTAGTAAAAAGAGCACTTAAGGGGCCCACTGATTAAAGGCTTTGTCACACAGGCGCGTTTTCCGGGCGGGGCGTGAGCGGGGCGCGCCGCTTTTACATATAAAACGCTCACGCCCCGTTCACGCGCCGCCCGCAAAACGCGCCTGTGTGACGGAGCCTTAACAGTCCGCCGGACGATAACGGCCTGTCAGTTAGAACAAAATGTTGACAGCTCCGAACAACTGACAGGCCGATATCGTCCGGCGGACTGGTAATCAGTGGGCCCCTTTAGGAATCGCTCGCTATACTAATTGTACAAGTGGATAAAACCTAATTGTAAATATTCTAGAAACTTGGATACCCTGGACAAGAAGGAAGAGTTGTACGCGGAGCTAAAAGCGGCCGCTGAATCTGGCTGGGACTTCTCATCGCGTTGGTTCATCCTCAACGGAACCAATAAAGGTAGATTTCACCTTTTTAACCCCGACCATAGAGAAAAAAATACATAGAGTGCTCACTCCATACCAGGGATCGGAACCGGTTTCTTGCAAAAACTTAGAAATAACCATATTTTTCGAATTATTTTATACTCGAAATGTAGGACTCAGTTGTGTTTTTAGGTTACGACTTCGTATTATTAGATTGCCCAATTAGAAATGAAGTAATTAGCAAAGAACGAAAAAATACCGTTTCCGTTCCCATACAAAAAATACCGGTATCCGATCCCTGCTCCATACATCAGTTTTAGTACCAAAAAGACTATTAGCATCTAGCATCGAGTAGCGGAACTATCAGTACTGCTACTTGACAATAGATGTAGCCACCGACCGGAAAGTCTTATGCTGTTGAGATAAGACTTTCCGGTCGGTGCTACATCTATTGTCAAGTAGCAGTACTGATAGTTCCGCTACTCGATGCTAGATGTAGACACTGAAATTAATAGTCTGAACTGATGTATGGAGTGAGCACTCTATGTATTTTTTTCTCTATGCCCCGACGCAAAAAGACTGGTGTTATATGTTTGACTCCAAATGTGTATGTTTGTGGCATCGTAGCTCTCCAACGGATGGGCCGATTTCGATGCGGTTTTGTTTACGTGAAAGCGAGTTTTCTTGCGGTGGTTCTTGGCTGTGTTTCATAGAAATCGATTCAGCAGTTTGAAGAGTATCAGCTCTTTTCCAAAATGATATTTTAAGGCTTTTTTGACATAATTTGGATTTTTTGGCATATAGCGTAGGGGGTAGGGGGTTATAGGTGTACATTTTTAATTTATTATACATTTTGTTCTGACTAAAGCGGGAGGAAGTTAGGTTAGACTTTCTTGAGTTAACACTATTCATTAATTATAAATTACTAGCGACCCGCCCTGGCTTCGCACGGGTTATCAAATTATACATAAACCTTCCTCTTAAATCACTCTATCTATTAAAAAAAACCGCAACAAAATCCGTTGCGTAGTTTTAAAGATCTAAGCATACAGACAGACAGACAGGGAAGCGACTTTGTTTTATACTATGTAGTGATGAGTAGTACACAATGAAAGTCTTATCACTTAAAAAAACCGGCCAAGTGCGAGTTGGACTCGCGCACCGAGGGTTCCGCACCATCAACAAAAAATAGAGCAAAACAAGCAAAAAAACGGTCACCCATCCAAGTACTGACCCCGCCCGACGTTGCTTAACTTCGGTCAAGCACAAAAAATCACGTTTGTTGTATGGGAGCCCCACTTAAATCTTTATTTTATTCTGTTTTTAGTATTTGTACTTATCTGTGAAAATTTCAACTGTCTAGCTATCACGGTTCGTGAGATACAGCCTGGTGACAGACGGACGGACGGACGGACGGACGGACGGACGGACGGACGGACAGCGTAGTCTTAGTAATAGGGTCCCGTTTTTACCCTTTGGGTACGGAACCCTAAAAAGTATGTTCTTAAGTATTTTATATCAAAGTACAGTAAATGGCTTAATTTAGACCCAGCGTATCTCGCCCGTTGCGATCCGAGCGTCGACCTCGGACCCGACAGGTTGCCGTGCTGTGTGCCGGACTCATTACTGGCGTCGGATCCGTATCCGGCCATACGGACGGGACCGTGTCTCGGTTTCGGTACGCGCATGCGGAGTGAATCGATTGCTATTACTATACCATTTTAACATCGAATTGGTTATTTATCCTGTCATGTTAATATACAATATCCGTCATCCAGAAATATCAAAACATATTAACCTTTTAACGGCCATAGAATACGTCATCGAGCGTGCTCGTGTCGCCGGGGGTACGAAGTTCCACGAAGTTTTGTCTTATTTATCAGACAGCGGCGAAATGAGCCCGATTTTGTATATTTCATATATCAGTCTACGGCGGTTAAAAGGTTAAAACATACACGGATGAGACCGTGCTTTGGTTTCGGTACGCGAAAATGCACGTGCCCTTATAGCTGATCCTTAGCCTCAGACCATTAGGTTACCTAAATATAGGTACCATAGAATATGATTTGTTACCATTACAGAAATTTGTTGACGTGTAAAAGTGCCCTTGTGGCCTATTTGCTTAATAAATGTTGATGTTTGATGTTTGAAACTTTATTTGATTTTGCATGGGCATCATTGTTTATTATCCCCTGATTAACATTAATATTTTTTCAATTTAAAAAATAAAGGCGTGTTACAATATTTAGACTTTACTTTTCACAGACTAATTAATTTACTTCTCTTGTTACCAGGCAATCTGACGAATCTCAAAACGCGCTCCATCATCCCCGTGGACCTGAACGCGATCATGTGCTGGAACGCCGAGATCATGCACGACTTCTACGCGAAACTCGGCAACGTTGACAAGGCCGAGTATTACAAGAATGTGCATGCGAGACTCATGGAAGCCATTGATAAGGTAAGAATAGTACTTAGTAGCAATTGTAGGCCCGGAACGTCAATACGGATCCGAGAGTTTGCCGTGTAGCGATCCGTATCGGCCGATACGGATCGGACCGTGCCTTGCTTTCGGTACGTTGCTCCTAGTAGAATGTGCTGGAACGCCGAGATCATACATGACTTCTACGCAAAACTTGGCAACGTTGACAAGGCGGAGTATTACAAGAATGTGCATGCACGGCTCATGGAAGCCATTGATAAGGTAAGAATAGTACTTAATAGCAATTCGTCAAGACGGATCCGAGAATTTGCCGTGTAGCGATCCGTATCGGGGCCGATACGGATCGGACCGTGCCTTGGTTTCGGTATGTGGTTCCTAGTAGAATGTGCTGGAACGCCGAGATAATGTATAACATCTACGCAAAACTCGGGAATTTTGACAAGAATGTGCATGCGAGGCTCATGGAAGCCATTGATAAGGTAAGAATAGTACTTAGTAGCAATTGTAGGCCCGGAACGTCAATACGGATCCGAGAGTTTGCCGTGTAGCGATCCGTATCGGCTGATACGGATCGGACCGTGCCTTGGTTTTGGTATGTAGTTCCTAGTAGAATGTGCTGGAACGCCGAGATAATGCATAACTTCTACGCAAAACTCGGGAATTTTGACAAGAATGTGCATGCGAGGCTCATGGAAGCCTAAGGTAAAATTGTACTTAGGAGCAATTCTAGGCCCGGAACGTCAATACGGATCCGAGAGGTTGCCGTGTAGCGATCCGTATCGGCCTTGCTTTCGGTACGTTGCTCCTAGTAGAATGTGCTGGAACGCCGAGATCATACATGACTTCTACGCGAAACTCGGCAACGTTGACAAGGCGGAGTATTACAAGAATGTGCATGCACGGCTCATGGAAGCCATTGATAAGGTGAGAATAGTACTTAATAGCAATTCGTCAAGACGGATCCGAGAGTTTGCCGTGTAGCGATCCGTATCGGCCGTTACGGATCGGACCGTACCTTGCTTTCGGTACGTTGCTCCTAGTAGAATGTGCTGGAACGCCGAGATCATACATGACTTCTACGCGAAACTCGGCAACGTTGACAAGGCGGAGTATTACAAGAATGTGCATGCACGACTTATGGAAGCCATTGATAAGAAAATATAAGGCAGGGATTGAGGTATCGACTTGAAATTGAAACCATTTACTCCCTTAAAGCTGTAAAAAATACTTCAAAATTATCGCAAAAAAACGTATGCCGGTTATGCCACAAAAAACGTATATTTCGACACTCTCAAAGAAATCAACATTTATATGGTATTTTCTGTTAACCTAGAATCTCCTAGAAACACTCCTAGAAATATATTTTTCCTAGTCCTAGAAATTTGACAAGTACTATCTTTATATTATTATAGATCCTTTGGCATGAAGACGTCGGCGTGTGGTTAGACTTCAACCTGGAGTCCGGGCGGCGAAGAGACTACTTCTACCCGTCCAATGTCGCCCCGCTCTGGACCGGCAGTTACGACCGAGCGAGGAGTGAATACTACGTTAATAGAGTCATCAATTATCTAGATATTAGCAAGGTTAGTAAATATAATTGATGTTTAAAGTAGCCCCGATAAATGTTCAATGTCGCCCCGCTTTGGCTCGGCAGCTATGACCGAGCGAGAACTCGAGAAGTGAATACTACGTTAATAAAATCATCAATTATCTAGATATTAGCAAAGTTATTATTTATTTATTGAAAAGTTCAACAGCGTTTACAGTAAATAATACAAAAAACATGAGAACTTATTAGCATAGCCAATAAAAGGTATTGAAAGTAGCCTCGCTTCAATGTCAATGTCACCCTAGTTCAATGTCACCCCGCTCTGGACCGTCAGCTATGACTATGCGTACTATGACCGAGCGAGAAGTGAATACTTACTACGTTAATAGTCATCAGTTATCTAGATGGATCATGGAACGCTCATTTTGAAATTAGAACACTATGGTCTGTCAGAAAATGCCCTAAACTTTATGTCTTCTTACCTTAGCAATAGAACACAAACAGTTGTTGTAAACAAAACCCAGTCTAGCGGAGCTGTAGTCCAATTAGGAGTGCCGCAAGGTTCTATTTTGGGTCCATTCCTGTTTTTGGTTTATATAAATGATTTGCCATGTGTAGTAGAAAATCTTTGTGAAATAGTTCTTTTTGCTGATGACACATCATTACTTTTTAAGGTTGATCGGAAATCTACCGATTATAGTGTAATTAACAGCACACTCGTTAATGTACTTAACTGGTTTACTATGAACAATTTGCTTCTTAATGCTAAGAAAACCAAATGTATTAGATTTTCTTTGCCGAATGTTAAACCAGTCGATACTAAAATACTTTTGAATAATGAATGCTTAGAGATGGTAGATAAAGCTCTGTTTCTTGGTTTAACATTGGACAAAAATCTACAATGGAATCCTCATATCGGAACACTAGCTAACAAATTAAGTTCGGCCGCTTACGCCGTGAGGAGAATTAGACAACTGACTAATGTTGAAACAGCTCGCCTTGTTTATTATAGTTATTTTCATAGTGTAATGTCATATGGTATTCTGGTTTGGGGCAAAGCAGCTGACATACAGACTATATTTGTCTTACAAAAGAGAGCCATTCGTTCTATATATAACTTAAGAGCGCGTGAATCATTAAGAGAACTTTTCAAAGAAATTAATATTTTAACTGTAGCTTCCCAATACATATATGATAGTATTATTTATGTTATTAAGAATCTAGACTCCTTCACTAAGAATTCTGATGTCCATAACTTTAACACTAGAAATAGAAATAAGCTTGCTATCAGAAAGTTTCGTGTCCGTAAAGTACAAAAGTCATTCGTTGGGCAATGCATTCATTTTTATAACAAGTTACCTGAGAATGCTTTAAGATTACCCTTTCCAGCTCTTAAGAATTACTTAAAAAAGTCATTGATGTTAAAAGCTTATTACAGAGTCGAGGACTACTTGACAGACAAACATGCATGGTCCAAACCAGAAACTAACTAATAAAAAGTAGTAGCAATTAAAAACATTGTATTATGTATAGAGTTATAGGTGACACAGCTCAGGTAAGCAGGAAAGCACATCAAATATTATATGTTGGTAATTAATAATAATCAATCAGATTTATATAATATGTTTTCCCATTTCTTTTAATAACTTTATTTTCTTTTCCTTTTGTAAGAATTTGATATGTTTTCTGAAAGACCTACGATTTTGTATGATTCCATGTACATATGTATATTTTCTAAATCAAATTTCTATTACACCTTATGTGTATAATTGCATGAATTCTATAGTAATTTAAATTGTATTTTTTCCCTTATTTTCTCGTAATGCATGTTAATTATAAGATGTAATTATTTTTGAAAAGATGTGTCCCGCCGAGTTTGTTGCCGGTCCCATATTGGGATACCCTCCTCCAATTGAGGGGGGATTTAAATCTTCTCGGGGCAGAGGTGTAGGGTTGGAGCCGGTCTACCTAGCTTTATTTGACGTTCATAAGCGCATTGTAATTATGCCTACTTGAATAAACTATCTTTTATCTTTTTTATCTTATCTTATCTTTAGATATAACACTATACAGTGTGGAAAGATAAGTCGGGCCCTGGAGGAAAACTACCTTAAATCCTTAAGCTGGCTCATTTTACTTAATGGAGACATTCCTTTATTTTTAAAACGAAACAAAACTACATTCAAAGTATTTTTCTTTTATTCATCAATTTGGCTTGTCTAAAAAAATCTTGAGTACGAAATATTACATTTTATGGATATTTTGTACGACAGACGAGTTTAAGACCTAATGTTTCTTGGAGAAATGTTATCATTAACAATAACTGTATCGACTAGTAGAATAAAATTGCGAGTTTTTATTTTTTGGAACTTTTAGTCGGTTCGAGTCCCGGGCGAGGCAAGCGAGTTTTAGAAAATCTTTGAATGCAGTTTTGTTTCTTTTTAAAAATAAAGGAATGTCTCCTTTAAGTAAAATGAGCTAGCTTAAGGATTTAAGGTAGTTTCCCTCCAGGGCCCGACTTATCTTTCCACACTGTATATAACAAGCTTTGCTTAGTTTGGGGTTGGGGCTAGTTCGATCTGTAAGATTGTCCCCAAATATTTATCTATTCAATATTCCCCAGGTGGATATCTACGAAGGCGGTATACCCACAACATTCGAGCACTCTGGCGAGCAGTGGGACTACCCCAACGCATGGCCGCCGCTCCAGTACATCATGGTGGAGGGTCTGGCCAGCACGGGCCAGTCGGCCGCCGTGAGGCTGGCCAACGAGATGGCCACCAAGTGGGTCCGGTCCAACTTCGCCGTTTGGAAGCAAAAGACGGCCATGTTGGAAAAGGTATGCTGACGTAAAATGTTCCTTTTTAGGGTTCCGTAGCCAAATAGCAAAAAACAGAACCCTTATAGATTCGTCATGTCTGTCTGTCTGTCCGTCCGTCTGTCTGTCCGTCCGTATGTCACAGCCACTTTTTTCCGAAACTATAAAAACTATACTGTTGAAACTTGGTAAGTAGATGTATTCTGTGAACCGCATTAAGATTTTCACACAAAAATAGAAAAAAAAACAATAAATTTTGGGGGTTCCCCATACTGTGAACTGAAACTCAAATTTTATTTTTTTCATCAAAACCATACGTGTGGGGTATCTATAGATAGGTCTTCAAAAATGATATTGAGGTTTCTAATATAATTTTTTTCTAAACTGAATAGTTTGCGCGAGAGACACTTCCAAATTGGTAATATGTGTCCCCCCCCCCCCCTGTAACTTCTAAAATAAGAGAATGATAAAACTAAAAAAATATATGATGTACATTACCATGCAAATTTCCACCGAATTTTTTTTTAATACGTCAAAATCCCCTAAATACGGAACCCTTCATGGGCGAGTCCGACTCGCACTTGGCCGCTTTTTTAAGAGAGAAGTATAACTACTGACAAAAGGTACTTTTTCCATACAATTTCCATTTCGGGAGAAAACGGTTTCCACTAACTAAATCTTAACATATCACTCTGATTTTGATGTCGATCGCTTCGGCATAATATATTCTAGGTTTATAGGTTTCGCTTTAAATTATATTTTTTTTGTAAATATTGCAAATATTGCAAACCTCTAGGGTCACTAACGACTAGTCTAGGAGAGTATTTGTGTCAATTTACTATAGTAGGCGAATCTTATTTTGTTATAACTTAATACCAACCTAAACAATACCATAGAGAAATAAGTAAACTATAGTTGGTCAAACCAATTTGTCAGTAAATAAGAACAAAAAAACTATGCTCAACCTTTTCTTTTGGGTACGATTCTCTCTGTCTACGTTTGAAATGAGACAGTCCTAAAGGACAACAACTAAAGAGTTTGTTTGTTAAAACAAACTTTAATTTAATTATCTACGACAGTTCTAAAACGAGTTTGTATTTTCAGTACGACGCGACAGTTTTCGGAGGCTACGGCGGCGGCGGCGAGTACGAACTTCAGACCGGATTCGGTTGGACGAACGGAGTCATCATGTCGCTGCTCACTAAATATGGAGGTGGGTCTTATTGCCTTTAGCATAAATGTCAAATTTGCATACACAATACGTTTATTAAAAAAAAATGTGGTCCCCTGAAAGGCCTGAAATAGGTAGATCTGACTAAGGTTCATATTTCTCATGTCAAATGATCACGATTTCATACTTACCAAAGGCAGTTTCGCAGTTATACGCGTAGTACATTGTTTATTAGATTATCCAATTCATCAGTAGATGGTACTATAATCATAACTCACATGTGTCCCTAAAATTTGTGACTGCAATATACAGAATTATTTTTGTTAGACCAAATATTGTATACAAGAATTTAGGTAGGTATATCAAATTTAAAAATTAAAGTAGTTCCCATTGTCAGGGTAATAATATACCTCTCGCGTCAAATGATGGTCCCATATGCCAGTTCATTAGAATCTATTTTGGTGAAGATTAATTTAAAAAAATAAATAAGGAATATATTTTTACCGTTTTTTGTATTGGGGTCTAAATCATTTCAGCTTCAAGTACCAAGCGACAACGTGCCAGAATAATATCCCACCACCAGTATGAAAAATAAAATCAAATCTAAATTGGAATGACTAGGAATCTAAATCAAGTCAATGAGCAGCATCTCTAAGAGTCAGTGCTCCTCAGGTACTGGCAGAATACCAGCGCTGCGGGCCTCCGCAGCTTAATGCTGAGCCAGCTATTCTTCGCACCATCATGGCTCGACCCATTTTCATACTTTTTATTTAGGAAATTAGATAATGCATGTTTGTTTAAATTATTTTTGCATATTTTCTATTTAAATTTTGTTATAATTTAAACTAAAATGTCGGCCATTAGAGCAATGTAAAAGTGAGGAGAAAAAAGTTTCTTAACAAGTTTTTTTTTAATATCTGGGGGCACGGCAGTACCCCCGCCGAGTCGAGCAAAACAAAGAGGCACGGCCGTACCATCCTTTTCTCGAAGCGATTCAGGCCATTTTCGACGTCCTGTAATTTTGTGCTGGCTGAAGCTAGAACCCTGAATTTTCAGTGACATATAGGGCTTAACATGCTTTAGATAACATGCTTCTCAAAAACATTAAATCTGAACTTGTAGTTTAAGAATTATTGTACGTCAAAGTTCCTTAGTTTCGACACTGACACACTCACTCACTTTCTCACTCACCGATCATCACAATTCTAAGGTACTTCTAGCATACCCACAAGCTTCAAATTTTAAACATAAGTAGTTTTCAGCTTATCAAGCCATAGAAAACCTAAAAATATTGCAGTATCAGTCTTTTTGATGGGGTATATAGTTACTCCATGTAAAAGTGAACTGTCACAGGGAACATCTTTCGACGCGAGAGGTTTAACGTAGTCTACTTTTAGTTCCTGCATTTTCAATTCTTTCATGACATCAAAAATAGCACCTACAGGTATTTTTTCAATTCAGTTTTTGCACGTTTATCCCCAGCCCCCTACTAAACGAAAAAAAATAGCCCAATGAAACCCTAAAAATTAGCAATTTGGTTATTAATTCGTTTATTTTTTCATTCGTCCCTTCATCGTTCGTCGAAGCAGCTGGTGATTTAGGTATGTTTGTAGTTTGTTCGATGTCGTCTTGTAGATTGGCTATTAAGTATATTACTATTTATGTACCGTAGAATGGGGTTACTCTGATTCGCGGGGTAACATTGATCATCAATTTTTGAGGAATAGGTAGTGGATTATTGAACGCGAACTAAACATTTTATGATGTGGTTGGCATGCTTTACAAAAATAAATGTTGAAAGCGTTCAGAAACGTATTCCTTATAGTTTAAAAATCGTTGATTAATATTACCCCATGAATCAAAGTCAAAGGTTTACGATATTTAAGTATATCAAAATTATATTTTACTTACAGGATTATAGGTGTTTGTATCTTGCTATGCTTAATACTAAGATTTATCATAATTATTCTGTTATTACTTGTTTATAATACTTTTTGGAGAATTTTATGCATGCGGTGGGCGACTTCTTCTGGTTTTGTGGTTTTGGTATAATATTTCTTATATATTTTTAATAAATATGTTTATTTGGCACCCAGCTAGGTTATGCACGGGGTTAGATTAAAAATACTAACGGTTGGCAGGAATTAGACTATGTACTTACTTTATTAACGCTAATAGGTACCAGGTATCAATTATTTTCTTTATTTTGGCTTGTGTGGTAAATTTTTCGCGCTTATTAGGTATTTCTATTGATTCCCCTTCATTAAATTTTAGTTACGTTAAAGAACTTAGAGAAACACGAAAGACTGTTTTTTTTTACAATTTACAGTTTATACTTATTTTAAAACAAAATATATATTAAGTCCAGTGAAAAAAATATGTTTTCCTTATAATTACTTCCTGAAAGTAATGCAAAACCAGAAAATCTTCCGAGACGCCCACCGGTCGTAAAGGATGTCATACGCTAGAACGGTCCGGGTCTGGCCCAAGACATCCGACGCTTCGTTTTTTATAAAAAGTCGCCAGTGATCACGTGATGCTTTCTATAGAACACGAAGCGTCGGACTAATTCAACCTTTCAACCCCTAATTTATATAATACGAGTATAGATGAAATTACCCTTCCAGGCAAGTGAAAGGGCTTTAAAATTCTACAGATGAGATGATTTTTTGAGCGATCGGAGTAATTAGGTACCTACCCTTAGACTATTCCAAGTGTGGAGCATAACCGGCGTGTGTTTCACAGACAAATTATCGGCGTCGGACGCGTTCGGCACCGGCGGCGACGCCGAGTCGGCGGCGGTGGCGGCGCACGTCGGCGCGGGCGGCGTGGCCACTGCGCTGCTGGTTGTGGTGGCGTCGTTAGCCGCTGGGACGTTAGGGTGAGGTTAGTATCGGGCGTTTCAGTACTCTGTGTTAGCTCAATAAGACAAATTCACGTTGGCGCGGGCGGCGTGGCTACTGCGCTGTTGGTTGTGGCGCGGTCGTTAGCTGCTGGGACGTTAGGGTGAGGTTAGTATCGGGCGTTTCAGTACTCTGTGTTAGCTCAATAAGACAAATTCACGTTGGCGCGGGCGGCGTGGCCATTGCGCTGCTGGTTGTGGCAGCGTCGTTAGCTGCTGGGACGTTAGGGTGAGGTTAGTATCGGGCGTTTCAGTACTCTGTGTTAGCTCAATAAGACAAATTCACGTTGGCGCGGGCGGCGTGGCTACTGCGCTGCTGGTTGTGGTGGCATCGTTAGCCGCTGGGACGTTAGGGTAAGGTTAGTATCGGGAGTTTCAGAGCCCGTACCATGAGTCACTGACAGTGTCAAAACTGATGTCAGTTTAGTTTAGCGTATATGTATACGCTATCGAGAACGTAATTTACTTTCTATATATACATCTCGTTTGCACTAATATGCGAGTACGAGCGAGATGTATAGAAAGTAAATTACGTTCTCGACGGCGTTTATGTCAGTGACAAACTGATGGTAGCCGTAGTTATATTAGCTCAATAAGACAAATTCACTTTGGCGCGGGCGGCGTGGCCACTGCGCTGCTGGTTGTGGCAGCGTTGTTAGCTGCTGGGACGTTAGGGTGAGATTAGTATTTAGTTTTATTACTTTGACAAGTTAGGCGCCGAGTCGGCGGCAGTCGCGCCGGCGTGGCCACAACGGTGGAGGATCATGTCGGCGCGGGCGGCGTGGCCACTGCGCTGCTGGTTGTCGCGGCGTCGTTAGCTGCTGGGACTACCAACCATTTCTTTACAATTTTCATAAAAGATATATAATTGATTCCATCTTAAATAGTTATTAAATACTTGGATTTTCTTTTTTATAGAAAATATTTAAAAATGTACTAGGGTTCGAAAGGATAATTATCAATGATAGTTAAGTATCTTGATAGATTAAAATTAAAATTCAAATAATTTATTTCAGAATAAAATTCCATAAAACATACACAACAAAATTAAATTTAACTTTAGTATAATTTAATAAGTTAGTAACATTATCGTAATTATCGTGATTATCGATTTGCTAATAACCTAAAATTTAAAACCTAAAATATAAAAAAACCTCCCAATAATTTTTTATACTATCAAATAATTCAAAGAAAATAAATATAGCACCATCCATACCTGGGGTAATTATCGCGATAATTATCAAAGACTATAATTATCTGGATAATTTCGAACCCTGAAATGTACAACGGATTTAACAGTTAGCAAATGAAAAATAACATTATAAGGTTAAATTTAAGTATTATTAAACCTACCTTTTCCAAATAATCGTAAATAGATAAACAGTTTTATTACGCAATTATTTTCGTTTTGTACACTTCGTAAACTAAAATTATTCAGATGATAATATATTATTTTTTGTTTCAGATATCAATTATTTTACTTCTTAGAGGAGCACGAGACCCATTCAAAGTAAGATCTTACCATTATTTCCCTTTAAC
This sequence comes from Cydia amplana, assembly GCF_948474715.1. Classification (NCBI taxonomy): domain Eukaryota; kingdom Metazoa; phylum Arthropoda; class Insecta; order Lepidoptera; family Tortricidae; genus Cydia; species Cydia amplana. Next base: position 11,515,735 of record NC_086090.1, read on the forward strand.
CACAACAGCGGTACAAAACGTAGCTGTAGACTTACTTAAGTTAAACAACTTACTTACTATACTGGATCAACCAAATCTTGTCAGTAGTAAAAGGCGTCAAATTTGAAAAATCGCGGGTTAGCAACACTGTGTTCGAATAATTCCAAAATCGCGTGTCATCTGTATGTTATCTGTGGAATGTGGATCGTGAATGACAGCCATCATCTTATTGTTTACATTCTGAATCGTTTCTATTTTAAGAGAAATTTCTGCTGTCACCATTAAATACCAAGATTATGCATGACCTCAAGCAAAGCTAAGGTGCCTACAATGTACAATCATGCTCGTTGACGGTAAACATTACTAAAATTTGAGGTTATGATAATTCACTCGAACTGACGTATGAAGGGCGGAAAAATAAACACGTTTTGGTTCGATGTACATTGCTGCTTTTCCTAGAGCAATTCTGCTCTTTGAGTGTTACATGGTGTTACCCTACTTTAATTTGCAGTACATTGCTACTGACAAGATTTGCTTGACGCACTATAATAATTATGAAGTCTTTATATTTCCTGTTTTTCATACCAATAGGGAATATATTTCATATTTCATATTTCTGCAATATTACTGCAATGTTTTGCCGCCAGAGTGCAGCACTAGCAACTTAAATATACCATAGAGTAAATACATACTGTACCTTAAACTGTTTTTTGACAAGTTTTCACAGACAATCAAATATGACATTGATACATCAAGGCGGTTTGTTCACAAAGGGACAACCGGGAAACACGAAATCGAAACTCGGGTATCTACCTCTTTATCGCTCGAATATGCAAGAGTGATAGAGAGGTTAGATAACAAAATTTCGACTGTCTCGTTTGCGGTAGACTTATTTTGGGAGTGGCGCCCCCTACGCAGACTATCGCGTAATATTCCCTATTAAATATTATATACACCAACATCATTTTGATTGACGTCGTCACGCTTTAAACATAACATAATTCGAAATACATTGCGTCTTAGAATAAACTTAAGTTTGCTAAAAATCAAAACATAAGTTACATATTTTTAAATATCTATGAACAAATCTTGGTCAATTTGAGCAGTACACGAGTACAGCCCACAGTATTTTTTTTTGTTCCTGTTACAAGGCCCATCCGGCATATAAGAGCTATTGCCATACCATTTACTTATTAATACAAAATTGATTATACCATCATATATTATAATGGTGGTTGACAGAAGATTTTTTTTTTATTTATTTGAAAGATGCCCGGATTGAATTAGAAAGACATTAAAATAGTCGTGTTATTATACACCGTTCAGAAACTGTTTGGCGCTTCATTCAGGGTTTTTAGATATATTACTCGTCCATGTTAAATAGATTATTTATATTTAAATAAGTAGATACCCATTATGAGCCACCCCACTAGGGCTTGCAAATATTCGAAACTTTCAGATATTCGAATATTCGACTTTTTCTGACGACGTATTCGAATATTCGAATAATTATTCGAATATTCGAATAATTATTCGAATATTATAAAAAATAAGAAAAGGAACGAGAAATCGGTTTATTATCGTTTTATTCAAAAGCTTTTTTCACATATTGCTAAAACTAAGGATATTTGGCTGAAATCCACTTAATTGACTAGATTTTATCATCCTACTATTTATAAGATGCCCACATTTCTAAAAACAAGTAAAACGCCAAAATTAGACGTATTTAATATTTCTAGATAAAACTTATTATAAATGCGTCTTTGTGTGAAATAATATAACTTTAACCATCCAAACACCTAGGAATGTAAGATATTTTTTTTTAGTAGGTACCTAATTATTTTCCGATTTAAATTAACTTGTAATCACTCAGAGGCCTGTAAAAAGGCCTTTAATTTCATTGTATTTTGAATCTTTATTGACTTTATTTGTTTTGGCAAGTTATTATTCCTAATCAGGGGCGGCCGGTAGCTATGTATTATGGGTGTTCACTCACAATAAAAAACAAAAACTAAACCTACACATTCAATTAACCGTCGCAAAGTACCTAGATGTCGGTTTCCGTCCACCCGGTCATTGAACTCTCTCATAGATTTTCGGTATTACGAATATCTTGACGACCGATAGACGCCAACTGCAGTTCATTTTACAAATGGATATAATGTTTTTATTTCAATTTTATGAAAAGATGTGCTAAATTGTTAATAACACACCTGTTTCGCTCCAAACAAACTCACCGCACAGCCGTCGCTCGCGCCCGCGCCAAACACAAAACATATACTTAGATAACACGAAAAACAAAATAAGCTAGTTACTTTTATGACATTCACACAACACAACCACGGTGTTTTTGCATATTGATCTGATTTAAAAAATATATAAGTTTTTGTTTTTGACTAACATTGCTACGAAAGTTCAAGGTCGTCCATAATTTAACTCGAGTCGATTTTGTAAACTTTTTCACATTCTCACGTCAAATTCATTAATTTTTAAACACCTCACAACAAACAGATTATGTGCTTTAACTGTTTAAACTCTTGTTTCATTATTTAGAATGAAAAAAAGCCAAAATTGCATTCCCGCACATAATTTAAAATTGACTAAGGTCTGTTTAGAAACACGTGACAACATCAACATGGCGCGCGGGATGCGCGCGCAAGGTCAACCGGGCTCGGAGCGCCGCACCGATTTTGCCTCTTCCCTCATAGAAAATCTTCCGTTTCACGTGCGGACCTGTGGTGAAACTTCTCTTTCGCTCTTATTGAATTTCCTATTGATCGAATGTACTAAATCTTTTTCCATAGGAGCGCAATCCAAAGCGCTCCGCTTCGCGCGTTACCTTTGATTTCTATGAAATTACCACCACTACCTAGTGGTGAGCTGTCTATAAACTTATAATGAATAAAGGTTATTATTTAATTGGTATTGAGTTTTTTACGATCGATCTTAAATAGTAATATATTAAATAGGTACCATAATTTCATTTTGATTATATATGGGAGTGCACCGCACAAGCGCTCCTTAAGGCGGGCCGCGCCTGTTCCTAATGGTCGGCTAATTATATAATATTGGAATATTTAAGGGAAAAAGTTAGTTGAGTACTGGGTGGATTATTCGTCAGCTAAAGGTGCATGGTTAGATTACCAAGTTGGGCAGGTTTGGTATGATTAAATTTGAGAATTGCGATAAGTGGCAAGGTTTAGACTTCAAAAATTCGCTTAACGTACGCTTATACTGAATAAACAGAATGACCCTTTAACTTAAAACTTACGCACCGTAAAAATAACATACTTTTTGATTTCGTTTTCTTTTAAATTGAGTTAGGTTTCACTGTATTCACGAAGTCGAGAGGAATACAGTAAAAATATTATTTCCTTCGTATTTGGGTACCTACCCTTCCTCATTCACTGTAAATACCCGTAAAACACACAGAAACTGTAACTACAGCGGATGACATAGATTTTTTTATAGTAATAAAAAATATTCGAATATTCGAAACCTGAGCGGCCGAATATTCGAATATCAAAACAGGTCAAATATTCGAATATTCGAATTGCAAGCCCTACACCCCACACGAGCGTCTATTGAGCGTCGGCGTCTAGTCAGCGCTATGAAAAATAGCGTCGCTGCGCAGTCGCGCCATCGTTCCGTCGAGCAGCAGCCATAGAGTTGACTTAGTATAGTCAACTTGACTAGACGCTAACGCGTGACGCTATAACACTGTGCTTTAGTTTCGATTTAATAATGGTTGTTTTAATTAATTTAGTACAACTTATTCCATTGTTACTATAGTTCGTTTTTTTAGCATTAGAAAGAAGGTAAGCGATCTTCATGTCTTTTAATTGAAAAACGCTTTTTTTAAATCAGTAACTATTACTTATGAAAGCAGAAGAATATAAATGATCGTATTAGATTCATAATTGTTACATATTTGCCGTTATTTATATTTAAAACGTGTTTTTCAATAAAAAGGCACGTCAAGATTGTTTACCTTATTTCTAATGCTAAAAAAACGAACTATAGAATACTGAAATCATAGATAAAGAAATAAGAAGAAAACTATTCTTCTTGTATCATTTTCTATTATTGAAATTAAGCTTTATGAAGGCTATTTTTTTTAAAGTAATTTATCTATTTAGTTTAGTGTGTGATTTATTTTAAGAATATAGTTGAACTATAAAAGTAATATGTTATTACGAAAATAGTGTGGTACATGAGTCAATAGTAGTTTTCTTAAAACATCTTTAGAAAATAATTCAATAATACCTATGGCAGATAAATTCATGTATACAGTGAATTTCTTTAATAACTAATTGTAGTTAGGATAACCTGAGTATTTATTATCAAATATTGTGATATAATGTAATTATCAGTATTACATGGATTATTGTATTGTTTTATGTACCATATAGGTTTGTATTTCCTGTAACTTTTTAATTTATAAATATATATCTTTATTTTAATTTACATTAGTAGGATTTAGGGCGCTGATAACTATAAGTACCTACCTATATTTTTCTCATGTACCTATGTATAAAGTAAAAAAATAAAATATTGTTACTTATTGTCTAAAATAATTAGATTCATTTTAAAGTGACATCATAATTCTTTTTGGTGCCTAGACGTTTCAAATCGATATAATAAGCTAAGAAATATATAATAAGTTACTATAATTTGCACCTTTAGTACCTAATAAACCTTTGAGCATTACTTAATTATGTTAAAATAAATATATGTTGTTCTACGATATGTTATATACGATTCCCCTTTCCTTGAAAATTATAGAATATTATCTTTTAAAATTTTTTTACAAATTTAGTTTCTATGTATATCTAGTATCAGGAAATATTAATAAAAAAACATATTAAAATTATGATTATATATTGGGCACTTAATATCTTGTGTTTTAAATAATATAAACTAAGTTATATATTGTAACCAATGCATTCCTCGTTTATTTTCACTTTCTATCTCATTTTAAGTTTATTTTTAAATCTAAGTTGAATCCAGGTCTAAACCTAAGTCGTGACACTTTCTTTAAAATCACATTATATACGCTTTTATTTTAAGAAACATTAATTAGTTACGATAAATGCTTACAAAAATACACTTAAAGTTAAAAGATCCATAAAATGGTCGCTTACCTATATCTTTATGGGCATGTACTTACATCAAAAAGTACAATAGTTATAAAGTTAATTTATTCCATTAATTGACCCACTTCCTACATGTAAAACACGCACACACAACATATTATTATACATAGATACCTATGTAGTTGTCATTGTAACATACAGAGACCAATTCAAATATTAATTTCTTGTAATCAAACGGATGTCAACAGTTACAGCTATCAAATCATATAACCAGTTGCTAACAAGGTATGACTATCTGAATGGGCCTCGCAGACGTCGTGAGATGCTACCGGGTTTAAAAGGCGGATGTTCAAATTGACATTGAGAATGTAACCGACTTTAATAACGTATAATAATTTACGGCTATGTATAGCTGAAGTGCGTTTTAGTTAAAGGAAATAGCAGTACTAGTACAATTGCATATACTGTAGATGTGCCATTTTATTTAAAGTTGTCCCCTACCCTTTTTATTTCAAATTTGGGATTTTTGTATGTTATTTCTACTCAGAATCACGAGCTCTTTTGATCCTAAGAGGAGAAAAAAAGTGTCCCAAAATTTTCATACATTTTACGATTTTTCCATTCCGTGACCGCCATCCAAAAATGGTAACGGAATGCAAATAAAAACCTTGGGACTCTTTTTTGCTCCTATTAGGATAGAAAGAGCTCGTGATTCTAAATAGAAATAACATAGAAATTCACAAATTAAAAAAAAAGTGTATGGGACAACTTTAAATAAAATGGCCCAGATATGTATATGAATAGTTCAACTGGATTTTGTTTGAGCTCGCGCTGATGATAAAATGAATAGATTGCCACCACATTTAGTTAAACGTCTCAGTAGTTTTGACCAAGAGCGTTACCAGCTGATTTGATATGACTGATGGCGAAAAGAATGGGAAGGGGCATGGGGAGTTACACATTTTCTGACCGAACTGACACATTTACACAAAACTCGAATAGGTAATCTAAAGATTATTTTTAACCCTTTATTGCATCTAATACTCACTTCCACTGACTCATTCTAGTGTCGTGTCACTAAATTGTGACCCTCACCTGGTCTCACGATCAAACCAGGACATCTCTGACCTCCATAAACCTACATTAGTCTTGATTTTAAAGCTCTAAATATACTAGATACCCTAATTAGTATAAATTGTTTCATGGGTAGGCAGCTTCGTTTGTCTTGTCACGATGTCCTGTCTCTATTTTTACCGCAATTTGCGATTTCTCTGGTTTAGTCTGGATATTATTAAAGGAAGCGAGATACGAGCATCCGCCATTTTGCGCGTATTGGCGGTGACGCCATTTTGTTTCGCACTTCTGTGTAATTATTTAATGATGAACGAAACTTTGGAAGTTTTCTGTAGGTAGCTGAATTTAGTAGAAAATGTCTTTAACAATAATGGTAAATGATTAATGTAAACCGACTACAATAAAACCAAAAAGGGTCTAGATAATTCTAGTAGGTATGTGAGAATATCCCCCACTTAGGGTAGGTATGTTTTGTAAGTATCCCTACTTAGTTATTTATTTTATTTTCTTCCCATTCTTTTAGCATTGGTTGTAATTTTTCCTACCTACAGTTTTGTATACGTAGGCCAAAATTGCGCCTGGCCTTTTTGAAAAATTTCTTTGGCACAATGTTACCTACCTAAGACGAATGCATAATCCTCTACCATCGTATTTTCTCGGAAACGTTCGTATTTGTCATGCTACTTCAGTCAACCTACTTTTACTTTTGGTACTGAGACAGACTGAAATAGCATGACATATTCGTACGTTCCGTGAAATTACCATGGTAAAGGATTATGCACTACATCTGTAATACTTGCCATTCAAGACGCGTCTCTTCCGCAGCCTCTTGTGCTTCCTGTAGGACATCTAGCATTCATCCCGGTGCTATTTATAGCACACCTCAGGGATTGTTCAATCATTAGACACGTGTCCTGCAGATTTTCTTTTATGTACCTCACAGAACGTGACTACAAAATCCATAGTAGGTATTTATAGCTGTATCTGTAGGTATATGATAGGGAGCGATAGTAAAAACTTATGATTTCGTATATCCGGATGTTCTTCTCTACAGGGGCCCGGTTTCTCAAAAGCTTGTAACTTGTAATACAGTGGAAGTCTCTTTCTAACAAAAGCTTTCAAAAAGGGACTTCCACTGGTATTATAAGTTACAAGCTTTTGATAAACAGGGCACTGTACGGCTACCATCAGTTTGGCACTGACATAAACGCTATGGAGAACGTAATTTACTTTCTATACATCTCGCTCGTACTCGCATACGTTCTCGATAGCGTATACAGGGTGCTTCCTGTAACAGGAGCAATAAATTAAACTAAAGGCTGTACTCCTCAGACTGACCAACATTTGTTCAGCAACTTTTAGAAATTATGAATCCTTTAGACTTCCTCTTTTTCATATAAAATAAATATTGCCTTCAATGTACGCTGACATCAGTGTGTTTGACGTTGCTTGTCACGCTTTAAACATAACAAAATTTGCAATACATTGCGTCTTAGAATAGGTAAACTTTACAGTGTAATAAAAATCGTAACATGAGTTATTTTCAAAAGTTGCTGAACAAATGTTGGTTAGTTTGAGGAGTACAGCCTACAGTTTAATTTATTGCTCATGTTACAGGAAACACCCTGTATATCAGTTTTGACACTGTCAGTGACTCATGGTACGGGTTCTGGTCGCAATTCTCAACCGAGTCTCATGAGTTTTGTGAGTAAATTCCATGATTAAATATTTTTTTTGCCGATTCAGTTTTTTGGAAGTTTTTATAATGGCGGAGCCGTACACTATTTAGTTTAAAGCTACCCTCGCGAGGTCTACAGCTCACAAAAAGCCACTAGTGCCTTACACAGGCACTTTTTCGCTCGCTGTGTTGTAATTTACTGCACAGTTGTCCGAGGCAGTCAGAGAGCATCTGAAAACTTTAGTCATATTGATATAGATAGTCGCCATCAGATATATCGGAGCGGCCAAGGTGCTCACAAATAGCATCTTAGGAGCTCCAATATATTTGATCGCGACTGTACCACTCGCTATATCTCATACTTACCTGTTAGATAGTTCCTTGAAAATATCATCGCACCTTGACAGTAAATCCTTGTTTGCGACACTCAGTCATATCAAAACTCAGGTATCCGTTAAATTGTTCTCGGTACTGTTGATTGTTTTATTTGCTTGAGAGATTAGAATGCTTGGCATTCAGCATAAAATATAAGATAATGATATATTGACGTGTAAACTTTATTGTATGTTAAAAAAAATATTTGAATAAGATGCTTACGTATGAAACAATGTACTAAAAATATATGAATTTTTGTTTGAACAAGTGTATGTTTCAATAAAGTTTTATATTATAGTGTGTTTATTATATTATTTTTAATAATTTGTTTCTAAGGCTTCTTTTCTCGCACCGTTAAATTGAATAAAAAGCTCATTAATTCATTACAAATCCTAATTATATATAATTTTTGTTCAATTTTGGTGTTGAGCGAATAGTCTTTAATTTTACTTTAAAAATAGAACTGCAAGTTGCAATATTAAGTTTAAAAGCTGCTTAAGTATGTATAACAGTTACCTTTAAGTGTTCACTCGGCCTCGCTCCAAATTGCTGCAAAATATCGTTTTAATTGCAATTAAGCGATATTTTTACTTTGCCGCTTATCTTCTTATTTCCTACCTACATGTAATTAAGCTTACTGTCAACGAGTCACGAAATTCAGCTTAAATTAAATTATTATCAACTGACTTGTTTAAAATGTTGTAAAGTTACACATTGAATTTAATACTGTACCTACCTCTATACTTGTAAACTTATTGAAATTTACCAGTTTTGAATGATTCATGGTAAGTTTCACTAGACATATCGACCGGGATATGGATCGAAAAATAGAAGGTAATCACGGTCCATATCCCGGCGGATATAAGTTTATTGAAATTTATTTTACGCCCACCTGGAATTACGATTTTTTATAAGTTTGCATACTCCTAATCTAAGACCTCAATGTATTTAAGGACATATTTGAGGAGTATCTTTTCAAAAGGGTTTATTTTTTCTGGGAATCTATTTCTAAATTGGACCTTAAATTTTCTTGAGCAAGGTTCTCTCTAGAAGTACCGCTAAGAAAAAAATAAACCCTTTTGAAAAGACACTCCTCATTTGATAAGCTATTGTAGCAAATATATCATAATAACTTACCTATCTTTATTTTCATAAATGTAAGTGGATGCGGCTAGTTCGACTCCGCGTAGAAGCCTTTAATGTTTATAGACGTACAGTTAGTAAACCATCATTAAATCACTAATGGTAATGACATAGACTTAAATGCCAAGCCGGGTCCAAACGTATCATTAAACTACTAATCATATCATTATAACTATACATGCATGCATCATAATTTGGAAAAAAAAATAATTTTGTTGGCTACAATGACGATAATTAAATGAATGATTATGCCCAAAACACGCCTTTATAAGGGCCTACCAAGTATTTTGTTTTGGCCGTGAACGACACATGGTATATTATTAGCGAGTACCTTAAATGTCAAATAACGTGAGAAAAGTAGCGACTTTTGCGTCGCGAATTATGTGGATATAACAATTATCACGCTCGGCAGCCTTCACATAACGCACATCCCTGCATTGTGATACTGAAATATGTAATTGTATAATACACAGACGAGAGCGACAGCGGTTTTACAGCCACCCCACACTAGCGTCTCCCGAGCGTCGGTGTCTAGTCAATTCTATGGCTGCTGCTCGACGCAACGTTGACGCGACTGCGCAGCGACGCCATTTTTCATAGCGCTGACTAAAGTCTATTTTTTTATTCGGTAGACTAAAATGACATTTCATAGAATGAAATGATACATGATGTTCATACTATGGAATGTCATTTTAGTCTACCGAATAAAAAAATAGACTAGACGCCGACTCTCAAAAGACGCTAGTGTGAGGTGGCCCTTATAACTAATCTACCTACCTATTAAAGATCGTTGACCCCTTACCTAATAAATTGACATAATTAATTATAGTCGAGCGAAGTAAATGTAGCTTACCTTTTATTTGATTAACTAGAATTTCTTAAAAATAACCTGTTTTATTACAGCCACTTATGTATTTTCGGGACATTACTAAGGCTTTGGTCATTAACTAATTATTAGTTAGGGTCCATCTAGAAAAAAAAGACTCAAGACACTGACGTAAGGATTCATCCATCAATTTTAGTATCCATTGGATATAAGATAAATAAATTACTTATTGTAATATAAAATATTTTTAAGATAAGAGGCTTTCAAATACATACGTATAAGTAACAGACATAGACAAATGAAGTTCTATTTAGCCACCACTTAACTTTTTGTTGTTGTTTTTGCGCTCGTCCACTGTTTAATTGTAATGTAAATGCGACCTACTTTCACCCATGGTACTCTTATTGCATGTCAAAAACTAATTGCGTTTCTTTTGTAATATTTTTCGCCATATCATTATGGCAGTTTGTTCTTATAAGTTTTTGTTACACATTTAAACGGTACTTTTTGTTACGCAACTAAGTATATAGTCGTTATAAGTTTTTACAACTTTTTGGCAAAAACGATGTTTTTTACTTATCATGATGTTATTAACAAAATAAATGACGGATACTCACGTATTGAATATAGCGTCCTGAATACATTTTATTCTATTCTATTCTATTGTTATTCATATATTAGCAATAAGTTGTGTCGTCTATCAAAGTATTAAATATATATTTTCTATGTTATGTTTTGGCTATCTGGCATATTGCGTATAAAATATAAAAAGAAAATCTAAAAAAAGTATTTGGGTAAAAAACAAAGAAAAAAATATTTTAATTACTTTCAGGCCAGTGCTAACTTGTACCACTATTAAAATAAAAAAAAAACAACAATAACCTTGTACGCGCACAACACACGTATTGTTTGTGCTTTATCAGATGTGTACCGACTATTCAATGATATTCTCACACGTATGTTTAACGCGTTTGTTTGTTTGGGCTTATTATGTGGGTTTACATGGTGATAAAACGCAAGTTGTGGAAATTTTCCAAAAAGTTGAAAAAGTTCTCGGATGTTTCAGGAAAACTTTACAGGAAACAGTCATTTAGATTATTACACAGTATTTACATTTCATATTATTAGAATAGTTAGTTTAAATTAGTTTAGTTTATATTTTGTACTTTTTGTGGCAATAAAGCATTTTCATTTCATTAAGGAAATGGAACTATAATAATATGTTTGTATTATAATATTAGCAGGAGCACTAATTGTAAGTGCTACAAATATTAATAAATACATAATTTATAGAAATGTATTTGTAAGACATTTTTATACTGGTTTATTGTTTTGAATCATGTTCCTATTGTACTCTTATTTCAGCTGTTTTTTTTATAAAATGAAATAAAACCAACTGGTTACGAATAGCTTTCAAAGAAAACATATTTAAATTGGACACCAGCTCCTAAGAATAAGTTTATTATTTATCTTTGTGTTTGATATAAAACTATATATACATACATATTTTAAGTTATATTGGGTCTGTCGAAATGAAACACCAAGCAGTTGATAAGTTTAATAAGAAAATTTAAAGTAAGTAGGCTTAATAATTTAAATTATCTTTTTTAATGTTTTTTTCTAGGGTGGATATTTAGATGATTTCACCAATCATTTGTTGTGTCTTGAGGTCGTGAGTGTCGTGACTCATAAGTTATTTGTCTTTTTTTTATACCTACTTACAAATAGTTATCCGTTGACGTATTATAGATCTGGAACAAAAGATTATAATTATGGTAAGGTATATAAAATAAAATGTAATTTATAATCTTTTGACTAGTTCCCAAGGTCCTATCAGATTTTGAACTAATGAGAAAATAAGGTAGCAACCGGAAATATAGAACTGTATTTCGCAAAAAAATAGGCTAAATATTCTAAATATGTCGTGTTAAAATAATATATCCCACTTAAAAGTATATACCAATTACAAATATAACTAAAAGGCACTTCTAGCAACGAAATATATTTTATGTTATTTCATTCTATGTTTAATAGACTTTTTAAAATGTATTTATCTCACATTAAACAAGTTACATTCTATTCCTAAAAAGTAATTATATTATTATATTACTTACGCGATTTCCAATTTTTTCAAACGCACGAACTATCTATTTTTATAAACTTTTTTTTAAAGCACGTGTGAGCATGTAAGCCGCCCCAACACCACTAGTGAACGTTCGCGAGATAGGCTGCGTCTGCGCACGGTGACACAGCTTTCCCAATAACAGAGGGTCCACTATACCGCGAACTTTGCAGTCTTTGTTGTTGTTATCAGGATTTCTTTTGAAAAGTACATGTAAGAAGCCTTTCCCTTACAGCCTTATACGTTTATAATTTTTTAGTCCGTTTAAGCAAATAATTTTTTGATTGACAATTAATTGAATACTGACCTATAGACGCTTGCAATTTTAGTTTCTTTATATAGGTTACCAAGTGATTAGATATGTAAAAGTGTATTTGGAGAAATAAAAGACTAAAACAAAGGACTTGTTAGATATGTAACTGTAAACAAAATTTAAATGTTTTGTTCTCAACTTCGATTTAAAAAAAAAACCTCGGTAATAAAGTCTTTACTTTGATTAATCGAAGTTAATGAATCAATCTACATACGCCATTTTGAAAAAAAACACAATCGACAAAAAATATAGGTATATTTAATCATCTAATCTGCTCACAAAATTTTTCGAAAACAGGTTGAGTATTGCGACCTGTAGAGGAGAGCATCCAAAGTTCAAAGTTTTTATTGTATATAAGAATCAGGTTACATTGCAGGTCGAAAATACTAAAGCATTTTTGCCCAATATGAAACGGAGTTAGATGAAACAGTTATACATTTATCTCTTACTCAGTAGCAATAGTAGCATTGCGCTTCTAGCCTCTTCGCTGACTTAAGCTATGTCTTTCGCGATTCAATTATTTCACCTCTACAATACAGGACGCAGGTACTCGGTACATAACACGTTTGAAACACGAGTAACGCGAACCATAACATTCATTATGAGCTTTATCATTTTTACTATAAGGTTCAAATTAAAATAGAATATATAAATGAGTTACCACATTTTATTAGAAGTGGAAAATTAATTCAGTTTACTTTTTGAATTAAACGCTACATTTTGCGTCACTTACTATTTTATTTAGTGTCCTCATTTTGTATTTATAGTGCATATAACTAGTTTATATAATATTGACCGAGCGTTAGTAAAGGTCTCCGTTTCAGCTTGGACAAAAATGTTTTCATTTATCCGGATGTTCTCCCCTATAGTTCTCCATACGTTGTTTTAATTAGTTTGTTTTGACTTCTGACTATCATTTTAGTTTACTATTTAAAAATGACACGATTGCATGTCACCAGCATACTATGTAACGTGAATGTGTGTAACATATTAATGCTTTTTCCTCTGATAATTTTCCCGTGGAAAAGTACAAGCGTAGCACTGGCATGAGGAAAACCAAAAATACAATAAGCAAAAAGTTATAAGCACATTTTTCTCAATAGGATAGATTAGAATTTCTTATTTGCCAGAATACGTTACAATTAGGTTAGGTTAGGACAGCCATACTCTAAGTGTGTTCCGCGGAACCCTAGGGTTCCGCGACACCCTGCAGGGGTTCCGCAAGAATTTAGAACGCTATGCTTTAGTCGCCTCGAAACATTTTACTATGCCGCCACCGTATTGTAGGGTTCCATCAAGTATTTCGTTTTCCAAAAGGGTTCCGTCAAAAAACAAAGATTGAGAACCGCTGGGTTAGGACATTCACATTCTGGCGAGGTTGCGGAAGAGTACTTTGGCGTTCCTGGGACCTCGCCGTATAGCAGCGAGGCGGCAACAGAGGGGTTTTAGCGGGTAAACCTGGGGTCTCATTAGCCCACAAAAAAAGGACATATACATTAATAGACAACCAGTAACAAAAAGCTTAACACGTGTGGGTATAATTTGTAAACGACTGGTTTTAGGGTTCCTTACCCGAAGGGTAAAAACGGGACCCAGTACTAAGACTGCTCTGTCCGTCACCATCACCGACACTTATCCTTTTTCCATAACTAGCGACCCGCCCCGGCTTCGCACGGGTTAACAAATTATACATAAACCTTCCTCTTGAATCACTCTATCTATTAAAAAACCGCATCAAAATCCGTTGCGTAGTTTTAGAGATCTATGCATACATAGGGACAGACAGCGGGAAGCGACTTTGTTTTATACTATGTAGTGATAAGTACATACTCCTCCCGCAGTTAAGCATTACTCAATATACCTACACAATTTTCCGCTATTAAAAAAAGTTGTGTTTGGCTATGGCTGCTGCTCGACGCAACGTTGGCGCAACTGCGCCATTTTCCATAGCGCCGACTAGACGCCGACGCTCAAAAGACTAGTGTGTGGTGGACCTTAAGTGACTAAATTAAAAGTTTATATGTCAAACCTCTTGCGCGGAATTACAATAGTTGTCAAGCTATACAGCAACAATAATATTTCACCGACAAAATCGCAATTTCCTTGTTTTCCATACATCGAAACGGCTTCTAACGTTAGATGGTGACGTCACGACGTATTGCCATTTTGTTAGAAGCGTTTTGTCAGTAAAGTGCGGGTGCCAGACTTTGACCATCATTTGTGACTTTTGTTTTGCTCTAAGACAATGGGTCCCCACATCCGCAAAACAACACTTATACCATTCATAAAAAAATGTCAAATACCCTATTCCTGTGGGGTAATTTTTGAGCCCTAGTCAGACTTCTATAGTTATTCTAAATCGTTGAAAATTAACAATAAGTAGGTACCTACGTCAACCAAAGACGACATTCACATTAAGATAGCACCTGCATTTGTATAGGTGATAAAACGTGCATAATTATGTTTAGACTAGCCTTGCTGATATGCCTAGGTTTTCTAAGAACTAACGGTCGTGTATGTCCTATGATGATACGCCATTTTGAAAAGTAAAGTCATTGTAAATAATGTCACGAACGTTACTGCTGTATAGTAGCAATTTTTCCACCAGTTTAATTTTTATGGTTGGGGATATTTTTGAATTATAAAGCAGTGTATTCAGTTTTTCTTTGTTTTATTAGTATCTATTAATACTGAAAATATTGAAAAAACATTTATTCTATTAGTGACATGATGAGTAAGTACAAAGTTTGTACGCGTTACGCATAACAGTAGGTAATTAGAAGTATTGTGTGATTGTAATGTATTTGTCAATTGTCTTTACTGGATTGATCGTTTCTCCTTGCACCATCTTTTAGTGTTTCTGTTTGGCCCTATGGTTGATTGGTAGAGAATGCCTTTTGGCATTAAGTCCGCCATTTGTACATAATTGTATATTTTTGTGCAATCAAGTTTAAATAAATAAATAGAAGACCATTTTGAATCCGGAATCTAACATTAAATCGATTTTGCAATTCTCCATCTACGCTAATTCTTCATCGGTTTTGCACCAACAAAGTGTGAGTGTGGAATTCCACTCCACTTATTTACGGCAGCCGATCGTAAAATCAAGCAGGTCATGAAATTCCTAGGCATATCTTGAATCATGGAAACCATTGTCTCGTTGCCTGAGTCGACGGAGCCCCGCGTAGGGTCTCCTATTTCTGTACAGTTTGCCCTTCGGCCACCTGAAACAACCTAACGAACCTCTATTGGCTTAATGTAACTACGGTCAAAACATTACACACGAATTTTACAATTAGCCTCATTTTACGATCGGCCGTCGACATATGTACACGCTGACACTATCACTCTCTGTCACTCCAAAGTTTGTGGATCTCTCGAGAGATATCTCGGTCTGTCTGTTTTTATACAAAACAGTACTTGCGGGGGTTTTCAGAAAAAATGGTACCATTTACTTTTTTTCGAAAAACCATCAACTTTTGGGTTATTTAGAATCACGAGTAGGTACTGTTGAATGAGACAAAGAAAAAAGTGTCCACAGTTTTTTATAAAAATGTTGGGTGTCAGTTTTTTAATGCGCCATACAAAATGTATGTGAAAATGCGTTACAAAACTTTTTTTTTGGGACACATCTTTTTCTTTTTAAATCGATAGTCCTCGTGATTCTGAGTAGAAATAACCAAAAAGCTGATGGATTTTCTAAAAAAAGTATATGGTACACCTTTAAGTGAAAATGCCCAGCTACAGTTTGTATTTTCATTTCCAATAATAATCTTAACAGAAACATTATCTTCCACAGAATCATGATGTACCGAAAGCGTCGAGAGTACCAACCGCTGTCAACCATCGGGGAGAACGTTAAATTCCTGTCCCGGCCCTACACGGAGCTTCGCAGTATGAACGGCACCAAGACCAGACTACGGTGAATCTGTATATAGTATCTATCGACAATTATATCGTATGCCACTCAACACTAGCGTGTCCCGAGCGTCGGCGTCTAGTCAACTCGTGTAAGGCCTGAGTGGACGCTCGCTCGGCGACGCGTGCAGCGTGGCTGTGGGCTCACGCGTGACGTGAGCAGCGTGCACTAAGGCCGCTCCTATACGTGCGCATTTGTTTAACATGCACGCCGCACGCCCCGCCCCGCTGCACGCACAACTCGAGCGTCCACTCGGGCCTTAACACTATGGCTGCTGCTCGACGCTACGTTGATACAACTGCGCTGCGACGCCATTTTCCAAAGACGCTAGTGTGGGGTGGTCCTATAACTCCAGGGGGCCTAGCTAAGATGACAATCGTTCACAGAAAATGAAACGCTATCATTTCCATTCATTATTTACGTTTATCTTGCATCGTTTATGATTGTCATCTTGGCTAGTTAGGCCCACAGATAGATTATTATAGGCCAAAATTGAATGTACAATCTGTACAGTTGCTCTTTAGTCGCGCCTAGGCAAGCGAGAAATGTGCACGTGCTAACTACCTCTCCCTCATTGAAAGAGAGAGAGACAAACTTATGTTCGAGTGAAAGAGTGGTATGCCAAAATTAATCAAGAAAAGCAGATTCATTCGTAATGAAATAAATTATGGAAGTATTTTTTGTGCTCCTCATACTCGTATATGTAATATCTATATCACGTAATGCTTTGAAAACTGAAGTGTAAAACGCCTCGGCCCGGACCCGGACCGTTCTAGTGTGAGTCATCTCGGTAGAGCCCGTGGTGTAAGTCCCCCAATAGTTAGTACAGTAACCGGCGATAAATATTGCACATCAGTTTTTGGAAAAAGGCAATTGACTGTTTACGATGATTCTTGTGTTCGGCCGCGTAAGCTGAAAACGTCGGTTCGATTCCGGCCTCTGCCACTTTTTCTTTAGATTATGACACCTATTTCAGTTTATAAGCCAAGTCTCTTTCCAAAGACCGATGTGCTATATTCATCGCCGGGTACTGTACATACATTATAGGGTTTCGGAACGGTTTGTGGTTCATGAACTATAGAAAAGGACACGATTTTAAAAATACAGTGATGAGGGTGACATCGTATTTAGTAAAATAATTATAGTAGATCAACCAAAAATCTACACCGGTGACTTTTTGTCATATCTTATTATGATTAAGTTAATATGAGAAGAGGTAACATATTTCACGT
Organism: Cydia amplana; assembly: GCF_948474715.1. Lineage (NCBI taxonomy): Eukaryota > Metazoa > Arthropoda > Insecta > Lepidoptera > Tortricidae > Cydia > Cydia amplana. The sequence continues at coordinate 11,533,492 of NC_086090.1, forward strand.
CTTTTCCGATCAATACATCTTTGGATTGAATGCAATCAATCAATTCGAATAAAATTTCGATTTTAATATGTGGCTTTCTATCAGACTTTTCTATCAGAGAAGAGCCCTTATGCACATGAAGCATCGGAACCCTTTTCTAATGGAAAGCCACAAATTGTCTCCAGAGTAAACTTAACTCAGTGAGCAAAGTGACCTATCTCGAAAATTTCATTTTACGTACAAAAGTCGAAATTGTTAACAAATTAATTTTAGACGAAACTAGAAACAAATGTTGGATATTTAGATAATGGAGTCTGTAAAATACCAGTTCTTCAAGTGCTGTGAATGATTTAAACCTTGTATATATAGATTTAAGTGCTAATATCCTTTAACATGTACAATTTAACCGTCTCAGTTTTATTATGTTTAATTATTTAATATTTCTCTGGTCTTTATAATTATATTAATCGAAGCTCAAACTTGTTTAAAGCAATATTTTGTATACTTTATGTCAATGAAGTTTTGAAATCACGTTTTTATTCAAGTAGTGTTTGTGTTTTATTTTTTTGGCAATTTAAACAAGAATATGCCTACATATTAAATTTAATCCTACTGAATTTCTCGCAGCTGTATATGTAGTTATATAATATTTGTTTAAATAGCTAAATAATTAAAATACTGATTTAAATGCTCATTATGAAAGTGAAACGCTTTAAACAACGTTTTATTAATTTATTAGATATTTAATTCATTTTAGCATGGGACAGAATTTGTACTAGATCTAAATCTGGGCCATGTTGCATAACAAACTACAACCTTGTGAAATTAGAAAAGGAGTTCCGCTTGTAATATTAGTTGTAGTTTGTTATGCAACATGGCAGTGGTTCTACTATTTGTTTTATATTTAACTTGCAGTTTGTTAGAAAATATTTGACTTTATTTAACATTTTATTTAAAATAGTTATTTCAAAGAAAAATCCAAATTTAGACCAATTTTGGATTTGTAACAGCACGCCATTGGTATAAGATCACATAAGGTCTGATAGGGCAAGATGAACACAGGGACAAGAAGAACAGTCGTATGGAATTGTCTCTTAATCTTCTGTAATCTTGCTCCAAAATAAATTGTATATTTCTCCACCTGACCTTAATGAATCTACAATTGCACGACTATGTGTAACCGATTTTATTTCACTTACTTTTAATAAACACTTTACAAGTGTCAAAAAAACACTTAAGGTATTTGCACCTAAGATGGCCCATGGTTATTTTTATTATGTTTAATATAAACTTGAAGTTTTGTCTATGGTTGTAGCACATGGATGCAATATTTGAACCCATTAACACTTATAAAAGTATGGAGTTGTATAAGTAGGCAATCTTATATCGGGCTATATAAGGTGCAAGTATCTTATACAATACAGTGTTTAATTTCTTGTGACCTAAATCTAGAACAAAGTCCGTAGTTGAAATTGAAATAGATAGTGTGTATTTAATTTTATATATTTAGGTATTCATCTTGAGTATTATTAGGTATACTAGTTGTTATTATAGCTTTAAGTAGACAATTTTGTTTTCAGTTCGCTGTAAGTAGTGTTGAATGTTATTTTGCATTTATAGAATATGTGATTTCAAAACTTCATATGTATTTATATGTTTCAGCTTAGAAATGTTTCAAAGTAGGTTGGTGAATACAAATAATAAAATTCTTCCAAAGGGCCAGTACACTAGCGTCTTCCGAGCGTCTGCGTACAGTCAACTCTATGGCCGCTGCTCGACGCAACGTTGGCGCGACTGCGCAGCGACGCCATTTTGCATAGCGCTGACTAGACGCCGACGCCCAAAAGACGCTAGTGTGGGGTGGCACTAACTGTCTAGGTTATCTTATATTTGGATGGCATTATGCACATAATGATCTATAACCTAAAATTATTCCATAAAACCATTGAATGTGTGAAAACTGAGCTTAACCCTTAAATGCATAGTGATGCATTTATACACACAACATAAACATCAAATGTTATGCATTATTAAACAAATTCTATTTGTTCTTGTATATTATTTCAATAGTAAAACTAATAAATTTTCCGAATTATTACATAAATTTACGCAGTATTTTAATTTATAAAAGTTACATTTGTTTATAGACGAAATGTCGGAAAACTTGGAAAAACCTGGAAGTTGATGATTTTTAGTATGTGATTTTGGGCAGATTTTTCGGGGTTTGTAATTATTTTATATTTACAAATTTTATCATAGGAACATCACAAATAGTGTACCTTTCTGTTGGCAGTTAAGATTTTTCCTATACCCCTTACTAATAGCTATATATTTCCAAAAATATGATTTAGACTATGCAACTTTTAACACTGATTTCCCAGTGAAAATCGATGATATATTTTTTTTTACTATTTTTCCTAGAAACGGCAAACAATTATGTGATATATATATATTAATTTCGGGCAAAACGAAAAAATCATGTATTTAAGGGTTAAATTATTTGAACTGCGGTGCTGGCACCGTAGTAGTGTAAGTTTAAAATGTATTTTTTTTTCGATCTGTTATGTGTATTTGAGAAAAAGTATATTCATGACATGTAACCTTATTCCTAGCTAGATTAATATATCAAATAACACTATTTATTTATAACGGATTAAGTGACCGGATTTATTGATTATGAAACAGATAGATTACCTACATTTTTTGATCGAATACATGTTGAATAGATAGACCCTTCTATTTTTTAAATGATAACCAAATTATATACCATGAGGTCAATTCGAATCAATTACATTTTGATATCATTATGTCACTTAGTTATCATACTCACGTTCATTTCGTACGTACATATTTGTTCGTACATGTATTGATGCGAGCGAGACGCACGGGCGAATGATAAGATAAACTAAAATTACATCATTTAGATAATTATCAAAATGTACAATCAGCTGCAGATAGTTGACCCCCCTGCAAACAAATGGCTATGCAGGGGGATCAGTTACCTCTGCAAGAGTCAGTACATTCAAATTGGCCTCCAGTTTAAAAATATTTAATGTTCACGTAATTTGCAGTAATAAACATTGACTACCGACTGTCAAACAGGTAAAACTATTATAGTATGAATTATCTCAGATGATTTTTTCGGGCTCGAGCACAAATCTGTTAAACAAAAGCCTTTGTTTCTTTTAAGACCGGTCTTCAGCACGTGCCAAAGTAACCATGTCGTTTAAAAAGCAACTATCGTGATAGTATTAAGGTTCAAATTTATGTGACAGCTCATTCTAAGAACAATCAGGGTGGTCTTTTCTTTGGAGATAACAAAACGTGTTATCTCCAAATGGGTTGTTTCATGAATTTGAACCATATAAATAGAATGATAAATTTGCTTTTTAATCGGGTTTGTTCCCGTTACTTAAGTAGGGTATATTAGCAGTAAACAGGTGTAAGCACTGCATAAAGGAAACAATACCTTTTGTTTAATAGACTAGGGCCCAAGCCCGAAAAAATCATCTCAGATAATTCATACTATAATTTTAGATATTAAATAGACATTTTATTTTGTTAAGAATATATCGTGTGACATCCCAAGTGGTAACTCAGTGACGCAAATATATTTTACGTGCAGTTTTGACTGGACTTTTGTCCTTATAATTAAATAGTCATTTTTATGGTTTTATTAAGACATCTCTGTAAATCTAACATCTCACATGTGATATTTTTGTTTAATTATATCTATGATATGGTTTATTTTAGCCATTTTGTTCCTAGATCGTTTTAGATGATTTTATTCTCAGTTGTTGTTTTTCATATTTGTGGGTTACTATGTTTTACTATAGAGCGCAGTCACGATACGCGGCTCTGTATAATAGGTATTAGCATGAATTTTGACAAATAAATAAGAAATTTTTAATTAATTTAATGATGTGGTTTTATTTCTCATTGTGCCTCTTATTTCCGTCAGTAATTTTACCTAGGTACCTAATCGTGGTGTTACTTTTTTACGAAATACTTCAATCTCTACAATACCTACCTAATAAAAGTAAAGTTATATCAATAATATGTATGGATGTATATAAAGATATATATAACTTACACAAGTTACACATAAGAATGTGTCAAATGTGTGCTGTCAAAAAATATTTATCACTAGAGGACGCCATGCGCCTACTCTACTTATTTCTGCCGTAAACTTTGTAATGTATTGTTTAAAAATTAAGATATTTTCATGGTTATATTTTACCGACAAAACGTATTATATAATTATTCAGTTTGTCTATCGAAAGGTACCACTTTGGCTTTATAAAATAACATAGACAGAGTGGCACCCTGATAAACGCAACATGGCAGACAGAAATCATAGTTATTACAATTTTGTCAGGCGCCAAAATTGTCGCCAATCAGACTATAAATGATCATACCTAATTTACTTATTCGTTGCAATCATTGGTGTTACCATCAAAAATATTGTACCGGCCTATGCGTCAAAAGTATCTACTCGCTGATAACTTTTAGCTAATGTCATCAACTTCACTACAGTATAGTATAAAACAAACAGCCATATTCGAACTTTAAGATACGTCAAATATTAGATATCGAAACGATATGAATTGGATATGTCAGTGTCAAAAGTGACGTTTCTTCAACACTGACATATCCAATCCGTATCGTTTCGATATCTAACATTTGACGTATCTTAAAGTTCGAATATGGCTGTAGTCGCTTCCTGCTGTCTGTACTTTAAGATCTTTAAAACTAGGTACGCAACAGATTTTTTTAATAGATAGAGTGATGCAAGAGGAAGGTTAATGTATAGTTTGTTTACCCGTGCGAAGCCGGGGCGGTTCGCTAGTACATTATAAATGCGAAAGTAACTGCCTGTCTTCACGCTTAAACCGCTGAACCGATTTGGGTGACATTTAGTATGGAGATAATTTGAGGCCCGCGGGGAAGGACAGGATAGTTGTTAATGTTAAATTGTTAATAACAATCAAAATCATCATTCATCGCAAACGAAGTTGCGGGCAGAAGCTAGTCTCGATATATTAAGTACCTATTTTCAATCGGTAGAAGTACCTAAGCACATCATATCAGTATTGGTTGTCTTTGTACAGTCGCCATCAGATATATCGGAGCGGCCGAGGTGCTCACAAATATCTGAACACGTCTCTATTGTCAAGGCGTTAGAGTGTGTGTTCAGATATTTTTGAGCACCTTGGCTGTTCCTATATATCTGATGGCGACTGTACCTTGTTCTTTTTTTATTAGGGTTCCGTAGCCAAATGGCAAAAAACGGAACCCTTATAGATTCGTCATGTCTGTCTGTCTGTCTGTCCGTCTCTCCGTCTGTCTGTCCGTCCGTATGTCACAGCCACTTTTCTCCGAAACTATAAGAACTATACTGTTGAAACTTGGTAAGTAGATGTATTCTGTGAACCGCATTAAGATTTTCACACAAAAATAGAAAAAAAACAATACATTTTTGGGGTTCCCCATACTTCGAACTGAAACTCAAAAAATTTTTTTTCATCAAACCCATACGTGTGGGGTATCTATGGATAGGTCTTCAAAAATGATATTGAGGTTTCTAATATCATTTTTTTCTAAACTGAATAGTTTGCGCGAGAGACACTTCCAAAGTGGTAAAATGTGTGTCCCCCCCCCTGTAACTTCTAAAATAAGAGAATGATAAAACTAAAAAAATTATATGATGTACATTACCATGTAAACTTCCACCGAAAATTGGTTTGAACGAGATCTAGTAAGTAGTTTTTTTTATACGTCATAAATCGCCTAAATACGGAACCCTTCATGGGCGAGTCCGACTCGCACTTGGCCGCTTTTTTTATGATAAAGGAAGCCAACGAGCAGAAGTATCGCCGGATGGTAAGCGATTACCGTCGCCCATGGACACCCGCAACACCAGCGGGGTTGTAAGTGGGTTACCGGCCTTTACGATGGGACTACGCTCTTTTGTTGAAGGTCGTATCGGTCCAGAAATACCGCAGGCGACAGTTCATTCCACAGTTTAGTTTTATTCGTAAAATTCCAAAGGATGGCAGCAGTGTCGGCTAGAATTCTAGATAAGTATATGATTATGATCGATGACAGTAACAGCGTCATATCGGCACTACTTTAAAAACAATTCATATCTCACGTTGATATTGAAAGTTGAAAAATAGTAACTCTGAATGAATATGCATATTTGCCATAGTTAGTACGTTTTTCCATTGGTTTACAGTGCAAGATACGAGTTTATAAATGTACAATATCAAAATTGACAATTTGTAGTGCTTTGGTATTTTTTATTTCACTTAGTAACATCTTATGTTCGACAATAATCTTGTACATAGGACATAAAATATTATAGGACAATTTTACATCGAACTAGTCCCACAACAGTAAACTTAATAGATAGGTACTTACTTTTTGGTGAGTCCCAAGATACGGGCTCAGCCTAATTTGGGGCTTACCGCCCTTACCGGACACCTTTTGTGCCTAGGTACTGTATTAATAATAATAATAAGAGCGCATCGACTTTCTAAAGCAGAAAGTCTATGCATGGGCAAACCGTATTCGCCGCTACAGAGAGCGTGTGGATCGATTCCAGCAGAATCGCCGTTTTCAAAGTGACCAAAGGAAGGTATACCGAAAGTGGGAGGAAACCAACCTTCGTGCGTCCGACACGCGGCCACCGGATGCTACTGCCATGACTGACTTCTGGCGTAGCATCTGGTCGGTGCCTGTCGGACACACCGAGGGGGGTTGGATGAGTGTTGTCGAGCGTGAGTGCGAGTCCATCGAATCCATGGGGGCAGTCACCATCAGCCCCGATGACGTGAGTTGTGCCATCCGCACGGCCCAGAACTGGAAAAGTCCTGGGCCGGATGGATTGCACAACTTCTTCGAGCTTGGTTCTCTCCCACCTTCCTTAACAACTGGTGTCACCTTCCTGCTCTATAAGTCCGGTAGTACCACGGAAGCGAAGAACTACAGACCCATCACATGCTTGCCTACACTATACAAGCTCCTTACATCCATTTTGAGAGCAAAAATCAACGCGCACATTGTCGCAAACAATATTCTGGCTTCCGCTCAAAATGGATGTAGGGTTGGGTCCCGTGGTACTAAAGAGCTCCTCCTCATAGACATGACCATCTGCCAACAAGTCCGGCGGAACAGGGGTGCCCTCTCAGTCGCTTGGATTGACTATAAGAAGGCCTATGATTCGGTGCCTCATTCATGGCTGGAGAGGGTCTTAGAGCTTTATAAAGTTGATGCAGCTTTGAGAGCCTTCCTAAGCGCGTGTATGAGGCAGTGGACCACAGTCCTTCGTCAACCAGGAGGCGGAGATGACCGCCCTGGCCCGCAGGATTTTATAAGGATTGAGCGAGGAATCTTTCAGGGCGACAGTCTGAGTCCCCTGTGGTTCTGCCTAGCTTTGAATCCCCTCAGCACCCTGCTGAAGGATTTGGGACTAGGTTGCCGGCTCCGGAGTGGGGGTGAAGTCATTTCTCACCTTCTGTACATGGATGACCTCAAATTATTTGCACCAAATAGCCGAGACTTGTTGGAGCTACTGAAAACCACCGACGTCTTCAGTAGTGCCATCAACATGGAGTTTGGTGTCGATAAATGTGCGGTTATGCATGTACAGCGGGGGAGGGTTGTAAATTCAACAAATTTACAACCTTCTGAGACAATGTCTTTCAGATCTATCTCTGAGTCAGAAACCTATAAATACCTTGGTATGTCACAGTCGTTGGGTATTGAGGACGAGGGTATTAGACGGTCGGTGAGGGAGCGCTTTTTCAGTCGGCTCACAAAAGTCCTTAACAGTCTTTTGTCAGGAGGCAACAAAGTGCGCGCCTTCAACGCCTGGGTAATGCCCCTGCTCACATACTCCTTTGGCATACTAAGGTGGACTCAGACCGAGCTGGATGCCCTGGATCGGAGGGTCCGATCACTGCTCACCGCGCATCGCATGCTACACCCACGCTCGTCAGTTATGAGATTGTACATCCCACGGAAATGTGGAGGCCGAGGCTTCCTAAACGCCAAGGATCTCCACAACCGCGAGGTGTACAATCTCAGGAATTATTTCCTTAACAACGACTGTGGGATGCATCGTGATGTGGTGGCAGTAGACAGGAACCTCACGCCGCTCTCCTTGGCAAACGAGAACTGGCGCAAACCTGTGGTACTAAGTACTGCGGATCGCAAGGCGGCATGGGAGAGTAAGGTGCTACACGGGCGGTTCTACAAGGCCCTCACGGGACCCGATGTGGACCTGCTCGCGTCGGTGAACTGGTTACGATTCGGGGACCTCTTCGGAGAAACCGAGGGTTTTGCCTGTGCAATTGCGGACGAAGTAATGATGACGAACAACTATCGGAAATATATCCTGAAGGACGGTACGGTCGACATTTGTCGGGCATGCCGTCGTCCCGGAGAGTCACTCAGGCATATCATCTCCGGTTGTTCTCATCTTGCTAACGGCGAGTACTTGCACAGACATAATCTCGTAGCCAGGATTATTCACCAGCAGCTTGCTCTTCTATACGGCCTTGTGGACCGCGAAGTACCGTACTACAAGTATTCACCTGCGCCAGTTCTCGAGAATGGTCGTGCCACGCTCTATTGGGATCGATCTGTCATCACTGACAGGACTATTGTAGCCAATAAGCCTGACATTGTGATAATAGATCGATCGCAACGCCGGGCCGTGCTCGTTGACATCACCATCCCCCATGATGAGAATCTCGTGAAAGCCGAGAAGGACAAGTCCAGCAAGTACCTAGACTTGGCTCACGAGATAACCGCCATGTGGGATGTTGATTCGACGATCATTGTCCCGATAGTCGTTTCAGTGAACGGTCTAATAGCGAAGAGTCTCGACCAACATCTTGAGAGACTCTCGCTAGGTGGTTGGATCAAGGGCCAGATGCAGAAGGCGGTGATCTTGGACACGGCGCGGATAGTCCGCCGGTTCCTCTCTCTGCAACCCTGACCACCGGCAGCTTGGGCCTTGCCCCGCTGCTGGCGGCACCCTAGGTTAGGTTTTTTATAATATGTTTATAAGTATTTTGTATTGTTTTTGTAAGTGTTTTTGTATTTTATTTTTATATCCATATTATAAAATAACCTAACTTAAGACCAAAAATAAATAAAGAGAATAATAATAATAAATATTCTTTATTGTGCACCATACAATTAAAAATACACAGAAATTAAATACAGATTAAAAGCTAGGTAACAACAGGCGGTCTTATCGCTAAGAAGCGATGTCTTCCAGACAACCTTTCAGTAGCAGGAAACTAAGGACTAACAACATTGAACGGGTAGTGCCGATATACATTTAATAAAAAATATTATATATCAATTATTATGTATTCTTAGTTATTTATCAATAAATTTATTCTTATTCTTAAGTACATTCAAGTGATTTCATTTCGAGAGGGCTTCTGAATTCGTCGCAATAAAATCAGCTCATATCGCCGACCTTGCACCGTTGCCTGATTAGATCGAACAACCTAAGGTCGTACTATCTCTCAAGTAGTTGTCGTCATGTAACGACTTGAGATGAGCCCTTTGGGGATGGGATATTATCGGGATTTACTCGTAATGTCCCGGGGAAAATGCTTGAGGAAGAGGAAGGTTTAGGTGTATAATTTGTTAAGGTTTTGTGTAACCCGGGCGGGTCGCTAGTTTATTTACTAAAAACGGTACTTAATCGCGTATAGAAAATTCCTTTTGGGAGGTCCTATCCGAGACCACGGGGACAACGCCGTCCTCAAAACGTCGTAAGTAATTTAAAAACTGAATTATACGCGATTAAGTCCCGTTTTAGTAAAAAATAATGACGATGCTGAGGTCTGCCCCACTGTTGGTAAAAGGCCTCCTTAATTTTTGAAACTCGCTGCAATTAAACCTCTAGCCGCTCAGATGACTTTTAAAACTATTAAAAGGCCTTCAATAGGGTTGGCAACTGTCAAAGGTTTAGATAGATGGCGCCAGCATAGGTTTAACCTGTCCCTGGTTTCATTTTATGGGCTGACTATGGAAATAGTCTCGTGACTTATCTTAGCACTGTCATCCCGATACATTTTTGTCCTTTGCTTTGGCGTTTGTCGATGTACAATTTTATTGTCATCATAGCTAAGCCCCCTTTACAGATCCATGAAAAATCCCGAGATTCAGCCATTCACTAGTTTATCCTTATCTTTAGCGGGTAAAAGATTACCTGCGCCTAATCATGTTCAGTAGCCACAGTACCTCGCAGACTAGTGCTTGTGAACAATGTTACAGACACACATACATCGGTGACGATTTTATTATAGAGTTCAAAAAGTGGAAATGAGTGCGCCGAAAAATAGTTATGTGCCGTTTTTAAGACAGGTAGAGATTTTTTTTATATAGGTGTATATAAATATACCCAATAATATATATATATATATATTGTGGCATGTGCAATGATTTTTGTAATTATCACTTGGATTATCTGCTGTCTGAATTAAATCATAAATTCATATCCGGATCGCAACAGCAGCTTAAGGTGCAGTGAATATAAATATGTATTGCATTGCATAAATATTAACATGAAATACTTACGAAGAAGGATTTGTCCCCGAGAAAAATAAAGTATGTCTCTCTTACACCACCTGACCTTAACGTAATTATTTTTAATTTAATTTTTAATGATTTTTATATTGCTATGTATTTTTCATGTCACTATATGATGTATTGTGTGTACAGTGGTTATATTTGAATTGTGAATTTTACATAAGTATAGCGTCAAGGATGTTTATAAGCGTGAGGATCTGAGTATCCCAAGATTCCCAAGGATCAGATTATACTCTTCAAAAGTAATTTTTGAAGTGAAAACTTCTTTAGCGGCGCTGTGCACTTTTTGAGGTGGGGAAAAAATGTTAAACTCGAGACAGCGTAAGACGATCACGTGACCATAAGATTTAGATGGCCACTCATTTAGATGGCATTTAAATCAATAAAGAAAAACTCAATGACTTTACATGAAAAATTTATTTAAATGTCATCTAGTGAGTTTCGCTCTAACTGGTATTAATATAACTCGAGTACTAACAGTGATGTGCTTAGGGGTTTCAAGTAATTAACGCTAACGCTAGATGGCGTTAACCTCAATTATACATAGTGCATTTTGCACTAGTCATTGAGTTTTCACTTCTGCCGGCACTCCCTGAGTGCAACCCGTTGTTTTTTATTTTTTAAAGAGGATAGGTGTATAAATTCAACCTTTTTTGCTAAATTCCAGTGCTTTCTCACTGCAAGCGTGGCAGTTAACATCACGGGGCACGGCTGCGTCATCGGCTACTCCGCGATCCTCATCCCAAGCCTCAGGAGCCCCGACTCCCACATCAAGGCCACGCCGAGCCAGGAATCATGGATAGGTAGGTTGTCTTCTAACTAGAGTTGTCTCTACTATTGTCAGGGTTCTTGCTAGTATTTCTTAAACTAACTTGACGGTGCTTCACCATCCCGAACCGCTAACAGTAGGTATACAGTCGCCATCAGATATATCGGAGCGGCCAAGGTGTTCACAATATCTGAACAAGCACTCTTCTAACTATAATTTGATGTTGATTGTTCCCAAAGTTGTGTAAGTAAGTACTAACGCCTTGACATTAGAGGCGTGCGCAGATATTTGTGAGCACCTTGGCCGCTTCGATATATCTGATGGCGACTGTAACTAAGTTGTTAGGTTTTAGGATATAGCGACCCTCAAGAAACTCGAACAAATGAGAATTCCAGCACTGTGGGCAAATTGTGGCAAATTCTGGAAATACTTATTACGAGTTTTGCAATAATTTTTGATGCTTGCACCTTGCAGACATCGGCTGATGCCTGCCTTCATGACGTGACGACGCTCTCGATTCGTCAGACAGTGCTTAGTAACATTTTTATTTAGTCAGAATACCTAGATACATTTGTCTCAAAGACAAGCAATGCAATCCCCCCATTTTATCTATGTTGTAAGATGTATATGACCTATAAGGCATAATCGTCTAATTAAGGCAATAAATATTAACAACACACACTATGTCTGTTTGTTCAATTGGAATCATAAACGGTCTCTGCTTGCCTAGAGATTATTATCTGAATCTTGGCAATTGCTATCGGCTTTAGATTAAATACTCAAAGTCATTTCATTTCAATGAGATTACGACTGTTTAAATGTTTTCTTCCTTTTTTCAGCGTCCATCATCGGCTTCGCTCTAATTATGGGCAACGTCATCGTTACTCCTCTCATGGATTTAATCGGCAGAAAGAAATGCCACATCATCTCCACTATACCTGTCTTGGCAGGATGGTTCCTGTTACTCCTGGCTGACAGCGTCCAGGCCATAATCCTGGCCAGATTCCTACAGGGCGTGTCCATGGGCTTACTAGGGCCTTTGGGATCGATCATCATAAGTGAAATGACGGATCCAAAGAACAGAGGAGCTTTCTTGACTTCCGTGTCATTATCGTTGACTATTGGAGTCATGTTCACGCATACCATCGGCACTATCTTGAGCTGGCAGCAAACAGCCTTGCTCTGCTCTTTTTTAACCTTCATAAGCTTAAACATGATCATATTTACTACAGAAACACCGTCGTGGCTTATAGCTAAAGGAAAATACCAGGAAAGCAAAGAAGTTTTCTTCTACCTACGCGGCGAAGGACCCGAGCAAGAAGACGAGCTAGAACACATGATATCAGCTCAGAAATTGATTCGGAAATCCAGCGTCGTGGGTCAGAAACTGTCCTTTTGTACAAAAACTGGAAGATTCTTCAGATACCTTGGAAGAACGTTCAAAAAGCCCGAATTTTATAAACCAGTGGCTATTATGTTCCACTTATATACGTTATTCCAATTCGCTGGGATTAACGTCATCAGTTCTTACGCCATGGACATTATCGGACAATTAGTGGGTCCTGAAGCGAATGCTGCGCTATTCATGGTTCTTCTAGATTGTCAGAGACTCTTGTGTAATATCTTAGCCGTGTTTGTGATGCAGAAATGCAACCGAAGGACTGTTCTCTTTACTATGGGATTCATATGCGTTACTGCATATTTAGGTAAGGGTACATACGCGCTCGCTAAACAGCACGACTGGCTACCTAGTTATTTAAAAAATCAATACGTACCTATATTTCTAATAGGGATGTACATGTTTTCTCTTACCATTGGCATATCATCTGTCCCATTTGCGATATCTGGAGAAATATTTCCTTTAGAATACAGAGGGTTGGGTGGTGGTATTGGCACATTGCCTTTATCATTGAATTTCTTTTTGGCTGTGAAATGTTTCCCAGTTTTGACTGGAGCTATAGGTCTCCCATACACTTATTATGTGTATAGCGGAGTTGTGTTCTACTGTTTAAGTGTTCTCTGGTTTATTCTTCCTGAGACAAAAGGCAGGACTCTTCAAGAGATTGAGGATGAGTTAAGAGGAAAATCGATGCATGACGAGAGGAGAGAGTCGGAGCCTTTGAACGGCAAGATGCTGATGCGACGGTACAGCTCACAGATCATCATTCATTAAGACTAGATAGTTTTAGTAGGTCCCTTTAGTTAAATTTGTAAATACAAAAAATCCTACCTTATATTGAGTTGAACTAATAAAGAATGGCATGGATGAACTGAATTTTGAAGATAAAACATATTAGTTTGCATGGGCTATATTGTTGAATTATTATGTTGTTATGTAATGTTAATTAGATTAGGTAAACGTAAACAATTAAATATTATGTAACTATCCCTATTGTTTCAGTGCCAATAATATTGGCCCAATATTGCCTATATACTACATTGCGGTAGCGAACATTATTACTACTATTTCTCGTTCTAATCTGGGGGCACAGTAGTGCCCCCGCCAAGATGAGCAAAGCGAAGCGCAAGGGCACTACCTACCTTTTCTCGAAACGCTTCGTCGTTTTTTTTTAACCCTCATAACTTGGGTTTAGATTATATCAGATAAAAAAAATTCTCGGGATATGATGTCAATAGTGGACTTATTAAACATAAAAATTTTCAATTGCATAGCTCTTATACTTTAGATTTTATTCATATCTGAAAAACCCCGATTTCGTCACTGACTCACTCACTCACTCACTCACTGTTGATCATAAAAACCTCTAGGGTACTTTACCTTCCTGAAGTCCTAGGAAGCTGAAATTTGGTACGTAAGATAGTATTAGTAGGTACACAACCAACAAAAAAATTCAAAAACTTGAAATTTTTTGCCCCTAAGGGGGTGAAAAGGGGGGTGGAATTTTGTATGGGAAATCAATAACCGCTGAACCGATTTAGTTGAAATTTGGTATGTAGATATTTTTTGTAATGGGGAATGGCATAGAATAGTTTTCAACCGGTCAAGCCACATATTTTGACTAAGGTGTAGAGTTTGTGAAGTTAGGGCTTGTAGAGTTAGAAGCTTGGCTCTACAAGAGATCTGATAACTTTTTGTCAGTGCAAGCCTTATGGTTTCGTCTTGGCAACATTTTACATGAAAATGTTTTTGGTGGGATATGTATATACCCCTTAGGGTCACTTGCACCATTCACTAATTAGTGGGATGTGGGATTAATTAGTGGGATGGTGCAAGTGACGCTTAGCAGTTTTAGCACTCGTTTTAACCTCTTGTATTTTTATGATGAGGATCCTACACGAATTTTCGATTTTGTCTACTCAATACAGAACAGCCAAGGATTGAACCCACGATTTTTGATCAACGCACGCATATGAAAGGTTCAAGCCATTTTTTCCAGGATGTTTAAATATCGACTAACTATGAATTTGAAAATAAATAACTTACAACTACACTACACTATGGAGAAATAATTAAACAAGGGTTGACAAAGGTTGGTAGGAACCGATAAAAACTTATGCTTCCCCACATTTCAAATAGTCCGAAAGCTCAAAAATTTTAGACGTCTGTCAACAACACCACTACTGTAGAAAACAGGAATAGGTATATACCATGCCATGGAGAAACATATGGCATAGGTAGGTATTTGTTAGTTTCAAATGTTTCAATGTAACTCTCTGTTTAATTTGTATAGTATGTAGATTAAGAATTGTTATCACGAAACCCAGGGTCGTGATTTACTGTAGGTACCTAATACCTATTATTAAAATTGATACAATAAACTTTTTGCATTTCATCATTTTCACGTAGCACTACCCCCAACTGACCTTATGCTTGAATTCAGTGTTTAAAAGGAATAATATTAAGGTACTAGAAATAACAAGAGTAAACTGTATAAAGATGCATACTTTATTTGATATAGATTTCAGGGTGAAGTAATGCGATTGGCATTCAATGAGAATTCCATCTTTCAAACTCAGCTGCCTTGATCTCCGAATATGTAGAAACTCATACCTCGCATATAAGTACCTATAGTAGAATACGCTTAAAACACATCTATTAGAGCAGGGGTCTCCAAACTTTTTTACCCGAGGGCCATATTGCGCCTCAGAACTTTCGCGCGGGTCACCATAGGCGCCCGGGGGGGGGGGGGGGGGCCGGACGCTTATGCGGGAGAGCCCTGCATTCGAGTATCATTATTTTGTAAACCTAGATTCAAGGTGGGTACCTAGTCCAAGCCACTGACGTCACAGTCAGAAGAAAAAGTATCTTAACTTTCTAGTAAACAGCACATCGACGAATGTTGTCGACTAAGCTTTACTGCAGCCCCTCACATGTATCCTTGCTTCACTAAGGCTCCAGAATGTGAATTCACCCTAAATCTAACAGTAATAAGTATTCAAACTACCTACATTAATATATCACAAGATCATTATTCTTGACCTATCTACGGAGCCGGCAAGAAGCGGCAGAGCATTTCCTTATTCCGTCGCCCGCCCCATCAACCCTCTTCCAGGGTCTCCAGTTCCAGCATCTTATCCTTCTCACTGGCATCTGGAAGCCTGGAGTCTATTCCCTTGAAGTGGCATTCTATCTCATAAAGCGTCTTCCCTTTCGTCTCTGGGAGAAGGAAGTACAGAAAAGCACCGCAAAATGCGATGCACATGCCGTAAACCAGGAATGTACCGTTAACGCCGATCTCTTTGAAGGATGTCGGGGCAGTCTTAACCACGACAAAGAACATTATGGAGAGGAACATGCCAGAAATCCCACCGCCTAAACTCCTATAGGCAAGCGGGAAGATCTCACCAGCTATAGCCCATGGAATGGGTAAAATTCCTAATGTTTTCCCAAATATGTACGTTAAAGTTGGTATGACTGGTATCCATTTGTATTCTTCCGGTATATAGCCGAAGTCTCTAAGATAAAGTAAAAGAGCTGTCAGGAACAGAGACACGACACTAACTATGACGCCGATGAACAGAACTGTGCGACGATCCAGCTTGTTGACAACAACGCAGGCCATGACCGAAGTGACGAACCTCACAATATCCACCATCAGCATGCTTGTATTCGCTTCTATCGCGCCATCAGTTACTTCATTCATCATAGGAACAGTATACGACGGTACAACAGTCATCCCAGATATCTGGAAGAGCACAAACATGAACATCATAATGACTGTCGGCTTGTAAAACTCAGGCTTCCTCGCTATTTCCATATACATTTGTAGTCTAGTCTTTCCGTCTGTAGTTTCAGTGGTGCCCATCCTTTGGCTGTTGAGTAAGACTTCGAGTTCCTTCTCCGAATCGCGGTAATGTCCGCGGAGCCAGCGGAAGCTCTTCCTGCATTGGTTGAATTTACCTCTCGAGGCAAGATACGGCGGGGTTTCAGGTGATAAAGAGACCAGTATCAGTGATACAGCATAGACGCTTCCACAGGCGATGGCAGCGGACCTCCAGTAGAGCAGGGTACCGAAGACATGAGCAAACAGCATGCCAGTGGCGAAGGAGAAGGCGATGGTTGCGAGAAACGCGCCACGCAGCTTGGGCGACGAGTATTCCGCGATGGAGACTGGTGCTGATGCCGCCTGAAGTCCCATTCCGAATCCCTGGAATGATCAGAAGTAATGATTAATGACGTTAATCTTTTTTCCACACAAGAAACATTTTAGGAAGGAGTACCTACTTAAGGCCAAGCCATCGTCAACCTCATGCTAACAGCCTAGTTTCCTAATCTTCTATTCTATAATCTCTGTATAATTACGGCAAAGTTTTATCTTCAAAGCAATGCAATTTGTAAATACTATATTGTGGCGTTAACATGCTAAAATGTGTTAACATTGTCAGTTATACCTATTTATCAGACTGTAAGAACTTTAAGAACCACTCAGCAGGGTTTCCGTAGATCAGCAATAGAACTTTGCCCTGATGAGCGATCATATTCATATTCCAATTCTTTTATTCAGTACCTATTGTATTGATTATACATTGTCAAACAGATAATAAACAGTAACAGTAGCAATCACGACCGAAGGTAAATGAAGAACATTGATTAGCAATTACTCGCATGTGATGTAACATCACGGGATGCAAATGTTCAATTGTGCCGAGTTGATTTGAGTCCAACCACATCGACCCTATCGACATGTAATACACCCCGTGACTCGAGAAGTTTGCTATCGGTTTTTAATAAACTGTGATTTTATGGGTTTTGATTATTGTTCGTTGTTGGAATGTTTGTTGATAAGATATGTATTGAAAATAGCTGAGTTTGTTTAAATTACAGGCTTGCCCACTATTTTTGTCATTACAAAATGCGATAAATTGAAAAGTAATATGAGAGGTCCCAGTGACAAAATGGCCAAACTTTAGGTAAGGAGCGTCTATGATAGAAGCTAATAGAGACGAATAAAAAATTAAAAACGTCCGGCTTTTTTCTTCTGTATATTACATTAAATATATATTACTACTTCGTCTTGAAATAATTTAGAAAGCGGTAAGTTCATTGATGAAAAAGTTCAAAATGGCGGCCGTTTTCCCTCTGCAGCAGTACATACCTGAAGAGTTCTGCTGATGAGAAGCGCTGTAGGCCCCGTGGCCGCCACCATGAGCGCCCATCCCCCCAGTGATGGTAGTGTGCTGAGCTGGTTGGTGAGCCTTCTGCCCAGCCGCTGCAGGCAGAGGGGGGCGGTTACAATCCCAGAGATGAGGGCCAGGCCCAGGATGGATGCTGGAATCAATGGTTAGACGTGAGCAAAGACTGTCGAGAGAAAAATATGGTAACACTTATTTAGGGATAAATTAGGTAAGGTATTTGTTTATTTCTATAAAGATATACGAAATTATCACTGATAGAATTAGAATTGAAATCAATTTAATCTCATTAGACATTATTACAGGCTCTTCCACGCACCATTATATAATCGGTGGTAATGTTAACAAATAAATTTGTAAAGTGTGAATGAAAATAATTAAATACACTGTCTAGGTAATTATTTCAGTCCTAAAACACACGCCTGTTATTTTCGTCACTGCAATTGCATACGCAGATCAACTTTTTTTTTTAAATAAGTATAAATATATTAATTCTAAAAACAAGTTCACTTCCACTTAGTTCCAGTAGTTCGTCGTCCACTGCCCTTCCACCAAAGTCAGAAGTGCTACGATTCGAGATTATAAAATACTTCTCACAATTCTAATCAATAAAACGAACGAAAAGTCACCTGTCACCATTTATAGGTAGGTCTATTATGTAGTTAGGTATTAAAAGTTGGCCACATATTGACGTTTTCTATACTTTTAAATGATTTGTCACTTGGATAGGCCTGGTTTTGACTGGACTGCTGGGCAGCTTGGATGTGGTGTCATGAATTGTTCATACCTATGTTGAAATAGGTAAGTATAAAAGAATGTCGAATTGCGGTCCAGAGGGTCTACCGCGAACCACGTTCGACGTGTTGCCTCTTTGTTGCACTTGTAAATTCGTACGTAAGTGTGACAGGGAGGCAACACGTCGAACGTGGTTCGCGGTAGGCCCTCTGACGCCATCCACTGCGCGTGAAACTAGTAATGACAGTGTTTGAGCCCTAATGCAGGCTAACGAGCTGCTTCGTGTTTTCAATTGAAGCCTAAAATATCTACAAAATACACAACGAAGCAAGGTTATTACCAGAGGACACGAAAACACAGTCTGGTTTTACTTTAGCATATTATTTATTTGTTTTATTTTCTAGCTGTAATTTAGTATTATAGGACATTTTCTTACACAGATTGACTAAGTCCACAGTAAAGTAAGTCACAGTAAGCTCAAGAAGGTTTGTGTTGTGGGTGCTCAGACAACGATACATAGAAAACACCCAAAACTCAGGAACACATATTTGTGCTCATCACACAAATAAATGCTTTTATCGGGATTCCAACCCAGGACCGCGGCTTCACAGGCAGGGTCACTACCCACTAGGCCAGACCAGTTGTCCATTTAGTACTGTCTCTACTTCAAACACACTATAAGGTCAACGTGGAGATGCCTGTCTACCAGTAAGACCGACTGTAATAATAAGCTCTTTCGTCGCTTCAAACTCTTGCTTTTGTACACATACTCCACTTACAGAAGGTCGGTAGAGCAGGAGTGTAGCTCTTTCTTCCTGACTGTCTAATATATCGATGTGCAAAGGTTCGCGCAACTGTTGCAGCAACACTCCCGGGAACTCATTGTTTAGCTGGTGTTGTTAACGTTCTTGATAATTGACATTAGACAAGGCTCACCTATCCACGATTCATGTTCGTCGGTGAGTTGCAACACGGAGTCAGGTTCGCGCAACTGTTGCAGCAACACTCCCGGGAAGGCGATGTTGGCGCCCGTGCCGATCATGTACAGCACCACCCCGCTGACCGCCAGCGACTAAAAATAAAAGTTTATTTAAAGGTGTTCTTTCATAGATGGGTTCCCAAAATGTCGGTTAGAAGTCTAGATAGATAATTTTTGGACATTTTGGGAACCCTATCTATTAGATATAGGTATTTTTGAGTCAGAAAGTACCTATCATTTTTATGTACGTTATAGTAATCTATAGTATTGAACGTCCTTGTGTCTAGTAGTAACTACTTATAATTTCCATTTTATTTCGGCGACTACCTACCTACTTCTGGCTACCTACATATTTTTAGACTCGACCTTTCTAGCAGTGGGCTAAAAGCTCGCTCCCTTTTGATAGTGACGTTTTTTTTTATTCATAAGTATACACCTCCTTATTAAGCTATGCAAACGTAAATTATACTTGTCTCAAGACGGGCGAGACCCGCTGTTTCTTGTAAGCGCCTTCCATGTCTGTTTATGTGGGCGCAGATTCTAGATCCACTTTCCAAAACCGTGCATGCTGAAAAGAAAGAAATGAATGAATGAATGAAATCTTTTTATCAGGCAACTAATGGCCCATATATAAATACCTTAAAACTAGCACAATAGGTACATATTATAAAAATATAAACTAAACACTAAAAATCACATTAATATGATTGCGATGCAATACGCAACCCCGCAGTGTCAGGAAGCCGGCCGCGGAACCGCCGAGACTTGACACCCTTCGGCCAAAACTCCTCCTTGGTGAAGGTCACTAGATGTTCAGTCGGAGCGCACACCACAAACTAATTCAAATTAAAATTCGCATTGTGTCGACCCTCAGGTTGAATCCGATCTTTGCTTTCACATACTTTACGAAATGTTCTAACTAATTCATCATAGACAAGAGACTTTATCCTTAGGTACTTTTGAAATCATTGGTGTCACATATGAGTTAGGTACCTATCTATATAAAACCTGTTCAGTCTATAAACTAAGAAAGAACCTTATGAGGAATTGAGGATACCTATAGCAAATACTTCCTAGTTTTTTTATTCGTACAAGTGGTATTTAATGGCATAAGTAAATAGATGCAGCTTGCATTAGATAAATAAACATTCTAGGTATATAGCTAAAAATATAGATAAATAAAGATCCTAGGTATCCTAGGTATAGCTATATATAGCTAAAAAACGTAGCTAAACCCATCTTGCAAGTGGTTGGTACAGCAACGACGGAAACACTACATAGTATAAAACAAAGTCGCTTCCCTGCCTGTCTGTATGCTTAGATCTTTAAAACTACGCTACGGATTTTGATGCGGTTTTTAAATAGATAGAGTGATTCAAGAGGAAGGTTTATGTATAATTTGTTAACCCGTGCCAAGCCGGGGCGGGTCGCTAGTATACATAAATAAATATCCTAGGTATAGCTAAAAAACGTAGCTAAACCCATCTTGCAAGTGGTTGGTTACAGCAACGACAGAATATAATATAATATAGACGAAACTCTTAGTACATTTTCCACGTCAAAAAATGTTCCACATTACGAGTAAGTAGGGTAGAAAACTTACATAAACAGCTTAAGTCCCTGGCAAGTCCTTGTCGCTTACGTCCTTTTCCGCAGCCGTTCTCTATGCGCGCGCGCTGCCAATCGCCTAGCACTCTACTAAGTCATTCTAACACATCTCACTACTTTCCCCCGCTAAGTGCTAAGCAGTCTAAGCGCAGACTTTAATGTATACAGGGACCAGTTAATTGTAGACTGTCAATCTACTTAATGTATTCAAGACACGTTCATGCTTCGTATTTTACAGCTATGTAGGTGGCGCTTTAGTTATACTAACTATTATGATGTACTTACTCTCGTCAAATAGTTTTATTTACAAGTGCGAAAAATAGGAATTATTCGCACATGTATCGTACAAAGTTTTACAGTAAATATAGCCCTTTCAATTTTCGACGTACCTAGTTACGTAATGTGCTCATTATAGCACAGGGTGCCGTAATGGAGCACCAGACCTGCTAGCATGAGTTGCGTTCTCGCGCGCGACTCCATACATCCAGCGCGACTTCAAGTATTGACTCGCGCGCGAGAACGCAAGTTGTGCTAGACCGCCAGATGTAGGTACTGTAAAGTTTAACAATTCGTTACCTCTTTTCGTAACATAGTAAGCCATTTAAGTAGATCTTATCTTTGATAAGTTTAAAATAGATGGCCGCGTATTAAATAAAATAAATAAATAAATATTGGGGGACATCTTACACAGATCAACCTAGCCCCAAACTAAGCAAAGCTTGTACTGTGGGTGCTAGGCGACGATATACATACGTATATAGATAAATATATACTTATATACATAGAAAACATCCATGACTCCGGAACAAATATTAGTGTTCATTACACAAATAAATGCCCTTACCGGGATTCGAACCCAGGACCATCGGCTTAGCAGGCAGGGTCACTACCCACTAGGCCAGACCGGTCGTCATTATTTCAAAACGCCGTCGGTCGTCGTCATCGTATTATTTCAAAACGCCTTCCCAAAACATATACGAAACACAAAATAAAGAATAGGTAATTGTTTTTATTAGGTACATGTGCATTGTGCCTGTCTCTGCTTTAACATATAGCATAGATGTGGGTTATGAAATTTGACAGGCGGACTTAAGGCTGACGCAACCAGGCTTAGATAACAGTAAAAGTTTATTGCCTGTTCTATACAGGCTATACATAAATATTAGACAAACCATAGACAACATAAACGCTACCTATGGTCTATGAGATATACAAAGCCAACTATAGTAGTTTTCAAACAGCTTGGGTACGGTGACAGCTATCATATAATTATCTCATTAGTAAAATTGCGAACCAACAGGAGTGGTCATTTCTCCATACAAACGTACTCGACTGTTTCCTCCGTGGCTTTTGAAGCTAGTGCAATGATTTTTTCAACACAGATTAATATTGTCAATATCTGTGTTGGACCGTTTTGCTTTATTTTTATTTTTTATTTTTTTGTTTTTTAAGGCGCTAGAGCCCTTATAAAATGGCCAAAATGGCCTAATTGACTATGCCGCAATGAGAGGCGTGGTGTTCAAAACTGATATCAATTAGCCAAAAAAGCAAAACGGTCCGACACAGATAATTTCATAATAATTTAGATTTCCAAATTTGGTTACGATTGGTTAAGTTTTGGAGGAGGAAACAGTTGAGTACGAAACCTCGATTTTTGAGCTTTTTACGCAGGATTTTTCGCCTTGTCCTCATCGCACTAGTTTTAGGAGCCGCTTCCGTTAGCAAGACTGGTATATTTACCTAAAATATTTAAATCTCAGCTTCTGTTTCGTCTTAACTATTCACACAGCATTTTTAACAATTTAGGTCCCTTTTCATAGATAACGTCACATACCTATGTATCTTTTGTGTGTAAGTAGGTATTGTTCACCCCTAAATGTTTATTTTGGAAATATTTTTGAGTAAACAAGTTACTGGTCGTAATTGCGGGCGCTACGTACTACTTACATATGTATACCTAAGCTAAACTCACAGGCCTGAAATGTACAAGAGTGCCTGTCAACTACCAAAAGTCGTGCGAAGAATTTCACGCGGCCGTTAGCGGCCGCTATTAAACTCAAAAGTGGTCACGTGATTAAAAATTGATTACTCAAATTAGAATGTGTCTCTCGAGATTTCAAACAGAACCGAATTCATGTATTTTTAGGTCTCCTGCTTTCTCGTGGTGGTAAATCATGCCATTGCGGAGGACAGGACAACCACGGTAGAATATAAAAGCTACCATTCAGGATGTATCTTAGAGACCTGTTGCTACCGGCTTTGGGTGCGGGTAATATATTCCAAGACACAACCATATATGATTTAAAATTGCATATAAACTAGGAACTACGACTATAATCAGATTCTCAAGGTAAACGAGTTTCATTTGTCTAACTAACTAATGCGAACCAAATTGAAATATCTGGGGGCACGGTAGTGCCCCCACCAAGACGAGCAAAGCGAAGCGCAAGGGCACTACCTACCTTTTCTCGAAGCGCTTCGTCGTTTTTTTGAACCCTCATAACTTGGGTTTGGATTATACCAGATAAACAAAATTCTCGGGATATGATGTCAATAGTGGACTTATTAAACATAAAAAAATTCAATTGCATAGCTCTTATACTTAAGATTTTATTCATATCTAAAAAACCCCGATTTCGTCACTGACTCACTCACTCACTGTTGATCATCAAAACCTCTAGGGTACTTCCTGAAGTCCTAGGAAGCTGAAATTTGGTATGTAAGATAGTATTAGTACACAAACAACAAAAAAATTCAAAAACTTTAAATTTTTTGCCGCTAAGGGGGGGAAAAGGGGGGTGGAATTTTGTATGGGAAATCAATAACCGCTGAACCGATTTAGTTGAAATTTGGTATGTAGATAGTTTTTGTAATGAGGAATGGCATAGAATACTTTTCAACTCCAAAATCACCCCGTAAGGGTGAAAAGGGGGTGGAAAAGGGCATTAAGGGAAAAAGAGGGTTGAAGTTTGTATGGGGAATCAGTAAAAAGCAGATTGTATAAAAGATGCCCCGAGGTACGTATTTCAGGATTTTTAATAGTAGGTCCTTAAATCACACGCGCAACCCTTTAAGTTAGGGGATGGAAGCAACTTACAAAAAGAAGTGAAATCCCACCAAAAACATTTTCATGTAAAATGTTGCCAAGACGAAACCTTAAGGCTCGCACTGACAAAAAGTTATCAGATCTCTTGTAGAGCCAAGCTTCTAACTCTACAAGCCCTAACTTCACAAACTCTACACCTTAGTCAAAATATGTGGCTTGGCCGTTTCGTTACTCCAAGAACTACTGTATTATAAAAAATAATGAATATAGTGAATACATTTTTCACCTTACGTCCATGTGACAGTGTGTGTGTGTGTGTGTGTTTTTTTGCCGGCGTCTATATTTCCGAGCTCATATAACCCGGCAACCTTCAAATCAAGGGTGAACAGGCACCTTCTGGGCAGACTCGCTCCATCGTAGGCCACGTCTTCGCCCCGACTAGTCTGTGGCCATGAGTAAGCCCATTTTTAATAAAAAAAAAAAAAAAAATGTTTTTGGTGGGATTTAATTTATTATATCTGCTATTTTATTTACAAGATAATATGGTATAGGTACATAGGTAGGTAGCGATATACCTACAATTAAAAACTGCAATTTATCGTTAGCCCCCCTCTTAATAGTCGAATATCTCACCGGGTATAATTAGAGTATAAAACATAGTAGTACATACATAGTATTTTGTGCTCTGTTCGACCTAAAGCGAAATCGGTTCAGATAAAATCATGCTGTGACCCGCTGGTAGGCCATGTCAACTGATATCAAATTCGAACTAAAAATTTGATATCGATTTGATATTCCTTAAATTGCTTTTGAATCACACCTAATACACAGATTTACGACGATTATTTATTTATTTACATATATGTATGGCAGCGCCATCTACATTCGCTGTCAAACTACACTCCACTTCTACAAACTAATATCAAATCAAATCAATAACTCTCTGCTCAATCTTATTCAATATGATATCAATATGAGAGAAATTCTCAAATATCAAAGGAAGATCAAATCTAAAACAGATTTATATAGTCAGAATGCCGCTCTTGCAAATTAATTGCAACCGATGGTTACTTGGCCATAATATACATATAACTGTACCGATAAGAAAGAAAAAAAACTATATCTGCTTTAATGACATTTTTGATATTTAAACGAGCAATTCTTGCATATTTATATGTATATATATTTTGGGGATCTCGGAAACGGCTCTAACGATTTCGGTGAAATTTGGTATATGGGAGTTTTCGGGGGCGAAAAATCGATCTAGCTAAGTCTTATCTCTGGGAAAACGCTCATTTTTGAGTTTTTATACGTTTTCCGAGCAAAGCTCGGTCTCCCAGATATTGACATTGATACGAGGTAAGTGATACTGATATGTGACGTTATCTATGAAAAGGGACCTTATTGTCGATGGCGGTTACGCCATTATTAACGATGATCCGATATAAATACAATGCCGCGCGACGCTGTGCGGCGTAAGCGCCATCGACAATAAGGTCCCTTTTCATAGATAATGCCCCATATAAGCATTGCGATTCAGCGAAGAAATATTGCCAATAGGTAACTTTGGCACTATTGCTTGCCTCCTGATGTAGGGGTGACCGATGGTCTAAAATTTTGAATCTAAACTATAAGAACCAATAATAAGTAGCTATTTGATTAGTGCTCATTCAAGAACTAAGGAAAGATATTATCCTAAAAATCGTACTAAAAATCTTTTGTCATATGTATTGTACATATATGTGTACCTACATATTTATTTATCAAATACACTAGATAATTTAGCTATTTTGAATGTTTTTTATTCAACTAGTAGTAATGGAGCGGACAGTATTAAATTTTAAAATGACTGGAGTTGCGTCAGGTGTAGGTACGTGCCTGTTTATATTATTTTTCAATCTAAATCTAATTAAAAACGCAAACTAATGAAAAATTCGACATGCCAATATATCAAAGTGACATGTTGCGTAACCTAGCTAACCGCACAGCGATAAAAAATACATATAGTTTTAGTGCTATTAACTTAACTCGTTTGTTAACCTTGAATAAAACAAAATACTTTTTGATGAGTTTTTGGTACGTTTGAAACATGGTTAATGATCATTTTATTTTTTCACACCACCTATTCGGAAAAGAGCTTTTTCTTCCCTGCTAGGAGGGATCAAAGTGGCACTTTTCCTCCCTGCTAGGAGGGATCAAAGTAACACTTCTCTGCTCTAGCACACTATTTTTACATTTTTTGCACATTATTTTTTTAGCTTAAATAATCTGTTTAAGCATCAGATTGTGTCAACACTAAGATTTTTTTATTTTCCTCATAGTTGATGTGAAAAGCAGTATTATGTGTCACACGGTATCAAAATTATTTCGTCTTGGGCGTTAACACTTGAATCCCTCATTACGCTCAGGATTCTACTTCCAATGTACGCCCTTGACGGAAATATATCATTTTGATCCCTTGTAACACAAACTACTATTAAAACTTCTTCTTTTTTGTCAACTACTTATGTCCCTTTTTTGTTTTGATAAGCTGATCTAAGTATTGGTATGGTTGGTAAAAAACCGGCCAAGTGCGAGTCAGACTTGCGTTCCAAGGGTTCTGTACATTAAGTCCGACTCACGCTCACATTTCTAATAGGTTTTCCTCATCTATAGGTAAAGAACTATTTTCGATTTTTTTTTTCAAAATTTTGGACCCAGTATTAGTTTTGGAGATAAAAGGGGGGGGGGGGGAATGGTCGGACAAACAGACAGACAGACAGACAGACGCACCCAGTGATCTTATAAGGGTTCCGATTTTTCCTTTTGAGGTACGGAACCCTAAAAATCATAGTTTTTTTGGGTTCCGTACCCAAAAGGTAAAAAACGGGACCCTATTACTAAGACTTCGCTGTCCGTCCGTCCGTGCGTCCATCCGGCCGTCCGTCTGTCACCAGGCTGTATCTCATGAACCGCGATAGCTAGACAGTTGAAATTTTCACAAATGATGTATCTCTGTTGCCGCTATAACAACAAACACTAAAAATAAAATAATTTTTTTTACAAACACGATTTTTTTGCTCTATTTTTTGTTGATGGTGCGGAACCCTCCGTGCGCGAGTCCGATTCGCACTTGCCCGGTTTTTTTTTGTGAAGATACTACTCGTACATACATTAAGATTCTTTACTGTATTAAATCTGTCGATCAACGAATCTTTATATCTAAGTTTTTTCTTTGTTACTTACCAAATTAACAATAGGTTTAACAATAGAAATTTAGAGGAACGCGAAAAAAAGTGTAGGTAATTACTACTTAACTTTAAAATTATTTAGGTGATGTAATCCAGTAATGAAACCTTTTTTTGCGTTCCTCTAAATTTGTCCATGAGTAGGTATTTAGGTAAGCACCTATAGATACCTAGTATCCCCACGTTGTAATTGAAAACCTATTTTAAACTTCTATAATTTTAAATATTCTTTCATTCGTTTTTGTTCGCAAATAATCACTAAACGCAACAAAACAAACACAACTTAGAAAACTTACGTTAGCAAAAATAGAAGATTATTAAATTAAACACTTCTCAGATTTCTTCAAAACCGCATCCTTATCTTACCACTTACCTTCTATGTAATAAATGCTAAACGAAGAACTTATATACTTAAGTATATAAAAAAGTAAATCTTACTTTAAGTTCATCACTTCACAACACACACTACTTATTAAACATGGTTGGACTAACCTCTCGCGAGATTTCAGCGCACACTGGCGGCACTGGCCTGGCTACGGCGGTGGTTGTTAGTATACTACGGTTAGGTATATGTTCACAAAACAGATTATGTCAGCTTTAAGTGTTTGTCCAGTGTAACTTGAGCTATTGTAATGTAATGTATTGTGCCTACTACAATAGAAATTTACTTAATTAAAATTTTGAAATTAGTGTAGGCAGGGTCACACCACTAGGTAGGCCAGACAGCGGCGTATCAGCATGGCCGCCACTTTATCGTTATTATCGTCTATCTGTGTCTGTATCGTTTATTATCGTTTGTCACCATGTAGGCATGTAATGTATATTTGCTGTTACTTATCCTTGTCCGTATTTAAGCTACGGTGACCACTTACCATCAGGAAGGCCGTGTGCTTGCTTGCCACCGACGTAGTGTAAAAATAATAATTGTAATATTAGTGGTTTAAGTACCTATGCGTTAATAATTATCTAATAATTAAACACAATATTACAGGATTCATACAAATAATGTAGAAGAAATGATGCGTTAATAAAACCTTCGTGAATACCCCACTGTGTAGTGTGTATCTGTATACTTACGTCACGAGTGGACGCAAACTTGAAAATCAGGTTTTTGAAGAAAGTCCCATTCGCGAAATTGCAAGAATATTTACTCAGATTTGTCATTTAGCTACGACATTCCTTGGTTTTTTTTTGTAAACATAGTGTACCCATTCAAACATTTTTATGGTACGTGTGCACGTGTGGGTAACACGGGGTGAGGTCATTGATATAACATATAACGCTAGCGTCGAACAACGCGAGTACCTACTAACATTAGATGCCATGTCTCTTGGGTTATCGCTTTATCAAAGGTATAAGTAAATACTTCAGGTATAAAACTAAAATTCTAATAAAAAACTATACGTAAACGGAATCCCAGGAACACCATCTGGTTAGCGTTCAAAAGCAACTTGAAGGTGGAACTGGGAGACCCTAGAGGCAAGCTAAACTCTATTGTTGACAATGACATAGAACTCGAAGCAGACAATATAATACAAGCAGTCTACACAACTGCAAAAATAAGATGACCTAAAGCACGTTTTTAATTATAGCACTAATGTGAATGGTATTTATTTTCCTGCTTCATTTTAGGTACCTACTTATTGATTAAAACGGGAATACCTATAGTCACATTTTACATGAGACTTCATGTTATCCAGTGAATAGACTAATTTTCCTGGTAGGCACGAGCAGTTTGTTAGCTGAGGTAGTAATTATTTTATGATTTCAATGGTAGAGGCAGATCGAAAGAGACATATTATGATACATTATCTAGTTAATAAAACGAAATGGTGTTATATTTCAGGTAAACGACATTCGTAGGTGAATAAATACAGATCCCTTCTTGTAGAAAAAGGAATTATACTTACTAGGTAAGTATAATTACTAGTCAACTGACAGTCATTTGACGGAGTTTGTTAAAGATTGCTTTCAAATCCCACTCAGGACAACGTTATTAAAATTTACGTCACCCTAATAGGCCCGTAAGTGGGATTTTCTCCTCGCGTAGCCAAGGCAAGACGTAAAACTTTAGACAAACCACGGGCGGTAATTCGTAAAGCCCCAAATCGCATATTTATGGAGTAGATTATATTATTACAAACACCTGCGATCTGGCGCATTCACGAATTCACCTCCCTAGGTATGTAATGTACTATAAATTGTCCACTACTTAAAAAACTACAGAACACAGATCCCAAACTTTTCAACTGGTTGATCGGAAAACACTAACAACATTACCATGTCAATCGTCTGTAGTGACGTCACAGGTTGAAAGTTCACCAACAACCTAATGCGCAGCTTGGCAGCGACACAAAAAAGGCAACGGTCGCAAAAAAAATACAATACCTATGGAGCATACCTACATTAATATGTATTATACAATATAAGTACCATATTAGCGTAATCGTCTAGTCTAGCGAGATACGATACTGCGTGAGTATTTTTTGCTGTTTTTTTTTATCATAGTTTTTCGTCATTGACTCAAACAAAACCATATCCCTGAGAAAGATGTTTCTCGGTTACAATCCGTGAACGCCATTCGACTTTTACTACATATTTATTTGATCTTATTTTGGCATCACTCGCAGCAGTCGCAGCGTAACATCTTGCTTGCACCAGTATACATGCAGATCCTGTATCCCTAAGGCGTGTCAACAAAAAGGTACCTAATAGGAATGGAAAGCTTGGCACGCTTCTTGCGAGCTTTGTGCGACCGAGATGTATAGAAAGTAAGTTTCGCATACGTTAGCGAATATGTTAGTGTCAAACTCGTGGGGAGGCACAGTAAGTCAAAATTAGATCGATACGTCGAAGAGAGGCCTATGCTCAGCAGTGGGCGATAAAAGGCTGATATCGAGGATGAGATCGATAGGTAAGTATGCGAGTTTTTTAACAGTCGCTTCGAGAGTAGGGCGACCGTGAATAATCGTAAGAGAGTACTTAGGTATCTAAAAAGCACTTTTTTATTGAATCAGCCTGTCATCTTCCGTTGTAAAAACCCGGCGAAAACAAAGTAGGTACCTAATTTTTTGTTAATAGCTAGTCGGAATACGTTGGCATGCTCATAACAACCGTAAGACATTGAGTTTAACCTCTTGTCTATTCCTTGCTATCTTATAGCGTAGGGGGTTTTTTTAAATTTTAAATTTAATAGTTAAGTAGGTACCTAATTACTCTAATTAGGTACCTACTTAACTATTAAATTTAAGGTAATTACCTAAGTATGCTTTAAGTAGGTATTAAAATGTGATCGTAACTTTGATAGTATGGCGGCGGCTAGGTTCGTGTGAGTCTTAACATAAACATGACACAAACAATAAAATGTGGATGTCATTCTTACAAATCTGCTGATACTATCCCAACCACGTTCACTCATTCATTCAACTAAAAAAGCTACTTAAATGTAATCGCGTAAGGTCCATGTTACAAAACAGCTCAAAAGAGATACGATTTTTAGAAAGATACAGATCTAAACTAGTAGTTCGCCCCGAACTGTGAACTCGCGGATGCATTTACCTATACCTTGACCATGACCAATAAAACGACATCCATGACGACTTTTATGACATACTGCATGGCCGCTATCTTGGAATCCAAATTGGTCATCATTTTCGAAATCAGCGCCCACTAAAACCTATAAAACGACATCCATGACGACTTTTATGACATAGTGCATGACCGCCATTTTGGAATCCAAAATGGTCATCATTTTCGAAATTTGCGCCCCCTAAAATCTATAAAACGACATCCATGACGACTTTTATGACATAGTGCATGGCCGCCATTTTGGAATCCAAAATGGTCATCATTTTCGAAATCAAACCTATAAAACGACATCCATGACGACTTTTATGACATAGTGCATAGCCGCCATCTTGGATTCCAAATTTATCATCATTTTCGAAATCTGCACTCCCTAAAACCTATAAAACATGATTTTAAAATATTTTCATTAAGGAAACTGTAAGTCTAGTTTTAAATCTGCATACATACACACATAGTGCATGGCCGCCATCTTGGATTCCAAAATTGTCATCATTTTTGAAAAAAATCTTAAATTAAAAAAAAAAAAAACAATATTATTAAATGTGTAAAATGTGGTAACAAACCGAGCACTTTCATTTAATACCAAACTCGACCATACTTTCTTGCAATTATAATTACCAGAACAGCAAGACCCCTCATAAATGGCTTTTTAGCATTTTAAGCTCTTCTAGCTCAATAACCTCTTGTTCGAGCCTGCTCAAAATTTAATGACTAAAATATAATGCCCTCAACTATACGTTCACCCAATTTCATTTAAATTAAAACAAATTTACTTAAGTTATTGAGTATCAAACTATCCTCTGAAAGTTCAGCTTAAAAACATCGAAATGCCGGGACGTGCCCCTAGCCAGCCGTGTGTTCAAAGTCGAATGTAAGAACTTCACTTCGCTTCGCTCGCTCGTTCGATTATAGCTAATGGTGGTATTTGCTCACGGAACTAGTTACAAAAAATGAATGGCGACCTTCAGAGTGGACGTTAATGATGGCACCATGCGGATAACGTGTTTAACACGAGACTTGCCCAGTGTCCCTTTAGAAGAACAAGATGCGAGACGATGTATTTTGACTGTTTCACATTTAACATAATCTACTAAAGCGATAAAGAGGCCAAAAACCGGCCAAGTGCGAGTCGGACTCGCGCACGAAGGGTTCCGCACCATTACGCAATAAACGGCAAAATAATCACGTTTGTTGTATGGGAGCCCCACTTAAATATTTATTTGGTTCTGTTATAGCGGCAACAGAAATACTCGTACATCGTCTGTGAAAGTTTCAACTGCCTAGCTATCACGGTTCATGAGATACAGCCTGGTCACAGACAGACGGACAGCGGAGTCTTAGTAATAGGGTCCCGGTTTTACCTTTTGGGTACTGAACCCTAAAAAGGGACCCCTAAACTACGGTCATTCTTGAAGTCGCACGAGAAATCATGTATTAAGATTAATGTTACAGTCATGTGACTGCGAGTGGGGGAGGAGTCATGTGACTTCCCCCCTTAGAGACTTGCTTGTTGTTCTGATATTGTTATACATAATACAACGAAACCGCTTCAGGTAATCCCGTATACAGTCCATAAAGTTAGCCTCCGACCCAAAAACTTAACTCCGAGATAAAACTTAAATACGAGTTGTACAATTTAATAATGTACTTATTTACCAACCTATCAATTGTTGAAAGCGTGTGGCCTCTTTCTAATGTGCAAAGCTGCAAACACAAGTCAATATACAAACTGAATAAGGTACCCACTTAAAACATTACCAATGCGTTTTTTAAACGCTTCACACACCATACTAAATTCAGGCGCTCTAACTGGCATCCTTAACTATTAGGATATTCCTAAAAAAAATGTTGTGGTACTTTCAGTTATGGCTATTTTAGTCTCCTAAAAATTACTAAGACCGATCAAATCTGTCTACGAATGATATACTTCTATCTCACCATCGGTGTCCTTGTCGCCACGTGATGTAACTCCACTGGCCACTGCAACTATTGAGCAATTATTGTGCCCAATTTATGGCTGGGCTGTGATGTATCAACTCTAAATTTACATATTGTCACAGAATAAATAATAGTACTAAGTACAGAAGACTCACTCTCTAACAACACGCGTCTGTTACGATCAGCACAGATATGGCCGCTAGGTGGCGACAGCGCCACGCGCGGCTTATGGCTTTCCCCAAAATTGGGGCCGAACGGATGTACTTTTAGCTACCTGTAGCAAAGCGACGAAATCGCGGAGTGAGACACGCCTGATATTGTTAAAATTGTAATAAAACTAAACTAATGAATAATCGATTATGCCATGAATGATGAACAGTTGATTTTAGAAAGTCTTAGAAAAAATTAGGGATGTAACGGTACATGATTTTGCCGATACGATACCGATACCGATATTTAAAGTAAATAATCGGCGATACCGATACCGATACCGATATCGATAGCCTGGTAGTTAGTTAATAAATTAAATAAATAAAGAATTGTATCCTTTATATGCATAAAACATACTTATGTTTAATAGACACTCGATTTTAAGAAGCGTAAAAACTGAAAAATAAAAATAATGAAAAATATATTCCAAAATAGCACGATTATAGCAGCTTCACTGTTACATTGAGTAAGTAATATATCGTAGTAAAACTTACGTAAGTTTTGACAATTGAGGTGAAGAATATTCTTGCCCAATACTGTGGGTTGTTTACATTTTGTTATGATATTGGGAGTATTTAAATCGGCGATGCCGATATATCGGCCTGCCGATTATATCGGCCGATATATCGTATCGGTATCGTTACATCCCTAGAAAAAATACCGCTGAGTTTGATAGCCGAAATAGCTATACGACGCCATGTTTTGTAGTACAAATTGTAGTTCAAAAGAAAGCGTTATTTCAAAAATAAAAGAATTTGACGCCATACTGCCATTTTAAGCTAAAAGACAGTACCTATCGCAAAAACAAATGAACTTGAAAATTTAACTTTCAGACTGAGATTTTAAGGCTCGTGTTTACATTCAAAATACTGCTTTTTAGTTTAACAGACCAAAATAGTGCAATTGCAGAAGCTATTATCATTCTCCAAGAGTCATCCGACTTCCGATACTACCTGATACTACTGAACGAATGTTCATGCGGTTATCACCTATCAATGGAGTGATTGTTGAAGAAGGTTTAGGTAAATAAAATGTTAAGAGGTTTTGTGTAGGTAACCCGTGCAAAGCCGAGGAGGATCTCTAGTAGTATACATAACGAGTCTTTGGTCTAACAAACTTTCCAGGCCTTGCTATGAATATAATTTCAGACGTTTTTAATATTTATATTGGATTTTGGAAATATACTCAGCAGACATCGGAACTTTGGGGGCAAAAGGCTAATAAATGAATACAACAAAAATTTAGTAAACTAGTGTTTTAATCGTTTGTTTCTATTATTATAATCTTAGATAACATTTTCGAGTGCTTAAGATACAATAGAAAGGTAGATTAGATTATCAGCTATCAGGTATGGAATGGAACCTTTAAAAAAAAATCTTCTCGTTTATACGATTTAAAAACAAAGTGTACCTAGGTACCGGCACCGCAGTTGAGGTACTTATGTAGCTGTGCGAAATCATTCACTCAACTCTCCTAGCTAACTACCCTAGTACCTATATCTTAATATACTTACTGTTATTACTACTAGCTATCTGTTTCCTCGACAATATACACTTGTTCGAGGTCCTGTTGTCTCGTTTCTTCACCATTTGTCTCTCTCTTTGCCCGTTTCGGTCTCGGCGTTGGCTCAGGTTCCTCAGGCTCATTTTCATCATCATCATCCTCCTCCTCTTTACTAATCACCAAGGAATCAATAGGATTCCCATAAGCATCACACTTTAGAAAGGCATTAAAACCTGTTTCTGATGAGTGTGAATCCATGTCTAATCCGTGGCAGGATTGCCCGTTACAATGTATACAGAGCACGCAACAATCCAAATTTACTTCCTTGCAAAGACAGTTGACAGAGCACACACCATCACATTTGCAACTAATCAACTCCAATAACTCCTTGGGAGCGATTTCAGCTAAAAATGTTATCGGTACCAA
Source organism: Cydia amplana (assembly GCF_948474715.1). NCBI lineage: Eukaryota > Metazoa > Arthropoda > Insecta > Lepidoptera > Tortricidae > Cydia > Cydia amplana. The sequence continues at coordinate 11,568,714 of NC_086090.1, forward strand.
TCGATTCTCGACTAATTTCCACCCCCATTCGGTAGGCGGCAACTCATTCCCAAGCCATTTCTGTATCTGATGATAAGTTCTATACATATGCTGTCTTATTGCTTTTTTTGAAGGCGGTATACATGCCAGATCGTACCTACTTCTTGTGACACTTTTAGCAAAACGATTATATCTCAGAATATTTAAGTCATAATCTTTATTTTGATCGTCGTAGAGATGTCGTATGAAGTTTATCCCTGCGTCCGCTATAGCGTTTTTATCAGAAGTGGGATCTGCGAAAGTGGTCATAAGGTGTTTGATGTCTTTCATGTACATTTTGGAAAGCGCTGAGCATATCTGTGTTTTTCCTTGTTGGAAAATTGATGAGGTCGAATCGGAGCCTGAAACAGCATGTAAAAAGAGCATGCCGAGTTTAATTTTGTTGCTGCTGAAGCTATCTACGTGGAAGTATGTTGGATTTCTTGAAGGTTTCATGAAATATACGTTATCTTTGTTTGAAATAATACACATTTTAAGTAGCAAGTCGGAGTTGTCACTTACTATAAAAGTTTTCTCGTATGTGGAAGCATTGTCGATGGCCGTTTCAACGATATTTGAATGTAAATCATTGGAATTCAACTTGATTCTTATACCGGAGCGTGTGAAATCTATTATCAGATACTGTATGAATCTGTCTTTATTCTTTTCATTGGCTAAAAAGTTATCTTTGTCAACTGTTAATACTGTATCTTTCTGGAATTCCACAATTTGACTTTTCTTGACTTTGGTACGTCTTGCAGTGTCTGATGCTTTGTTGCTACCAAATATGACAATGGCATTTTTGAAATGCCTTTTCACATATTCGACATATGAGTAGGAGATATTCGATACAGTGGCGCCCTCTTTCCAAGTAACTTTGCGCAAGAGGAATTCGCCATCTAATACATGAAAGCGGTTGTCCCCATCTGTTATTTCTACTGGAAGAAACTGATCGAATAAGGAAGACTTATTCGCATCGGATATCCCTCGGTCATCAAACAACGACATGGGATACGGCGCCAACTCATATTCAAAGAAAGACTTAATCTTCTCATCGGATGTTTCATCAATACGTTTCAAAATAGTATCAGGCTCTATAGGTACGTTTATGTCCTCAATTTGAATAGACTTGTCGACGGATAGCGGACGCACGCATTTACTCCTTTCATAATGGACGTCTCGATAATTTTGACCAATAGTTTCTTCCATTATTTGCTTCCCAACCATTTCGGCCTCGTGACAATTAAGGTCCTTCCCTATTGTATCCATGCTGAGGGTAACTAGAGTCCCAGTTTCAGCAAAGGGGTTGTGTTCTTCAAACCAACTCTGCAATTTTGCCGAGTCTTGATTATCCTTGTTATTTGAGTCAATTTCAGACGGTTTGCAGAAATTTTCGACCAGTTGTGTTACTATGCTCAGTGCAGGAGATGCAAAAAGCCAGTTTCCTAGAAAATCGTCAGTGACCTTTGTCCCATTGGTGACTCCTCCAGGCCTCTTTAACAATGTCATAGTCTTTTCCACCGCTCTGTCAGACCATTCAAAATTATCCGTCCACCTCACAGCAAAATATCCTTTCTTAGTAAATTTCTCAAACTCGTCCCCGTCCATCTTTGTTTCAAGCCCTTTCATGTCCTGTAAATACAAGCTGCAAGATTTTGCGTACTCAAAGTAGCCAGCGGCGTGGAAATATGGAAGCATCTTTTTTATTGTTGACAGATGAAGATCCCAATTGGCAGACCTTTCAGCCTCTATGAACTGAGCTACCAGGGTTGTCATACGGAAGTATTGGACCCACAGTTGGGCAGTCGGGCCTCGCTTTTCCAGTAATTCCAGAGTTATCGCCAGTGGTTCCTGATAATTCTTCTGGTTTTCAAATTCTGGAATGTAGCATCCTTCTAAAATCCCTTCAATTTCCAATCTCTCTTCAGGTGTCAAGTCGAAATCTTTAGTTATAATATTGAAGAGAGCTGAGCGTGTCAAAAAATGGGCTCTTATAGCGCGAGCGAAAGCACATCCTGTCATCATTTTTTCAATATGTTCTGGAGCGTAAATACTGCACCACAACTCTTTCAGTCCACTCCCGGACATGATAAACCCAATGACACCAAGAAACGATTTTATCAAATCAAAACCCCCCAATTTCAAAACGACATCGAGCATCAAACTACCCGGATTTGTAACTATTTTCTGGGCTATTTGGTACATCGGTTGATCGAACGTCACTAAACATGTTCCTTTCGTTTTCTTCTGAGCTTCCTTAATCGCTGTGTAAATGGCGTCTCTTGACGGCGGGGATACTATCACTGGTAAAGGACAAATTTCAGATACTTGGTGTTCTTTTTCTGTTGGCATTTTGCTTATGAATTTTTCCCATCCGGGCATGTTGAGAGACGGTTCGCTCTTCCCAAACAACCATAGAGCATCACCTCTTGTTGGGAGTATCGCTGTATCATCTCTATGGTCTTCTATTAGAACGTTCATAAGGTTAGATCTGGGGCGGTGTTTCTGCAATGTTGCTTGGTATTTACCCTTGCTGAGATCAGGGATTTTCTCTTGTATTTTTAAAGGTGTTTCATTAGTTTTTGGTGTATTACACTGAACGCCCACAAGCATAGGTCCTTTATCACTTTCGACACTATCAAACACGAACTGGGTAAACTTTGGTCGGGAATGAGAGACACTTTTGGAAGCCATTGCCACTTCCAACTGACGCACATCTTTATACGAAGCACAAAACCCTATAGAAGACAACAGGTCTATTAAATCTTTCGAGGCATATTTCTGATGTATTAAACTGCCGATCCCTAAAAGTAGAGGGCTTTTAAAAGTCCTCGGCCTCGCAGCCGTCATTATAGAATGGCTTAAAGCCGTCACGGTACTTTCTAAAGGCTCCGGATTCTTCTGATACTTCGTGACGACAGTTTCCACAAAAGTCTTCAAAGTTTCCGGTATCACGGAGTTAACTTCGTCCAAGAACGCAGATGGAGGCGGATAGCTTTTTGTATCAAATAGGATAGATCTGATATCTTCCAAGATTATATTAGCAGCCGTTCTAACTATTCTCAATCGCTCGCTTTTTTCATCACCAAGCATCTCGTCGTGCCATTTTTCTTTTAAAACCTCCTGAGCGGGTGGTACGACGACGATATTATTTTTGCTTTGCAAAACGCCACCGTAGCGATTTTCAATTTTGTAGACCAAAGTCTTAGGGTTGACGGAATAGTTGAAGTCGGAAAGGTCGAATTGGGAGTCCTCCCAATTATTGTCTATGTGGTCGTAGATGGGTTCAAATTCCGCCTGCAGTTCCTCTCTGGGGGGTCGGCCGCGCTTGGCGCCGGACCCTAGGGACCCTAGGCAACCTTTCTTCGGGAACCTGAACTTTCTGTAGCAGCTCATGTGGTAACGGGCGCGGAGAGCGACCAGATCCTTACCTTTTATTCTCTTCCGGAACTGAAACGAAATGAATAAGAGTCTAAGAGGGCGTCGAATTTAAACTGTGCGAGATATATATATATATTATAAGTATAGTAAGTAGTATTTTTATATATTTATAAGTATAGTTTGCTTTTTTTTAACTCAATATATTTTCTCTCTCTGCACCAATTGAAGGTATCTCTGTTTGGCCCTATGGTTGACTGGTAGAGAATGCCATTTGGCATTAAGTCCGCCATTTGTACATTGTTGTATATTTTTTGTGCAATAAAGTTTAAATAAAATAATAAAATAAATATATTCATATTCATATTTATTATTAATAATGTACACATACATTACACGTCAAATATACAATCGGTGAAATAATAACAAAGCAATATTACATTAAAATAATGATATGAAAATTATACACAAATGAGTTCAATAAAATTAATTATTGTATGTACGCGAATTACGTATGTAATAAAATTACTCATGAAAATTATTCTGTGTTTTTATTTTACTGTGTTTTACAATATTTCATTAATGTCGTAAAAGGCATTGTCGATTACCCATTTTTTTAACTTATTATAAAATGAATTGTCATTTGAAATACTGGCTATTTCTACAGGAATAGCATTATAGATTTTTGGGCCTATAGCATACGTCGTTTTGGTAGATTTGGTTAGTCTGAATCTGGATGTTTCAAGTATACCTCTGTTATACTAGCATTAAAGTTTAATTCGCGTATTTTTAGGGTTCCGTACCTCAAAAGGAATAAATAAATAAATAATTAAATAAATAAATATTATAGGACATTCTTACACAGATTGACCAAGTCCCACAGTAAGCTCAAGAAGGCTTGTGTTGTGGGTACTCAGACAACGATATATATATAATATACAAATACATAAATACATAGAAAACACCCAAGACTCGGGAACAAATATCTGTGCCCATCACACAAATAAATGCCCTTACTGGGATTCGAACCCAGGACCGAGGCTTCACAGGCAGGGTCACTACCCACTATGCCAGACCAGTCGTCAAAAAAAAGAACCCTTATAGGATCACTCGTGCGTCTGTCTGTCCGACCGTTCCCCTATCCTTTATCTTCAAAATTCTACTGGGTAAAAAAATACACAAAATAGTTCTTTACCTATAGATGACAGGAAAACCTATTAGAAATGTGCAGTCAAGCGTGAGTCGGACTTAATTGCGTCGTTCGCAGATGTTTCTGCTTGATACAAAATTAATTCAGAAAGTTCCAGAAAAACAACGCGCAACTTTTACAGTTTTACAGTGTTAAGTAGACATACAATAAACCCTATAATAGGAGTATTACTGCAATGTTCTGCCGCCAGAGTGCAGCACTAATTTGTTTAGTAAACCATAGAGTAACTTATACATACTAGGCCTTAAACAGTTTTTTGACAAGTTTTCACTATGACACTGATGCACCAAGGTGGTTTGTTTACAGGTGGCCTACCGCGAAACGCGAGAATCGAAATTTCTTTATCTGCCTCTCTATCGATCGAATAGGCAAGAGTGACAGAGAGGCAGAAACCGAACTTTCGATTGTCGTGTTTCACTGTAGGCCATGTGATTGACCTAGTGACGCCCTCTACGCAGAGTTTTGCGTAATATTCCCTATTAGGTATAGTTTTTTTAAGTTTGATTAACATGGGGGTTAGACACTGATTTAAACTTTCACGATTTTTACACATTATTAAATTGTACAACGGGACTTAATCCTGTCCACGGATCGTCATTTCTACAGCAGGAAAGTACGTGAAGCCATTGAAATAAAAAAACATAGTAATTTCAATCGGGACGAGGGTTTCAAGATCTCATCCACATGGAATCCAGTCATTAGTAAATGTAAGCGTAAACGAATTTTTGCAATAATTGCAATTTTATCAGTCATTAATAAAATAGTAGAAAAATACGTGACGGCACAAATTAGTAGTTTTTTAGAAAATAATAATATCATCACTCAGTCGCAACATGGGTTCCGCCGAGGGCGCAGCACGGCGACCGCGCTGGCTCGGTTCACTGACGAGGTCAACGAGGCTCTGGATCAGCGGAAGCAGGTGGTTGTGGTCTTTATTGATTTCAAAAAAGCTTTTGATACTTTGGGCCACAACCAGCTGCTTCAGGCAATGGAAGAATGTGGAATCGCGGGTCCACTCCACGGGTGGCTCCGCGCATACCTCGAGGGTCGAACCTTGCGCACGGCCGTGCGGCGTGCCGACCGGCTCGGTAACCGGGCCCGTTGGGTACATAGTTCATGTTAACAGTATGTGTAATGTTGTCAAAAACTGTAGTGTCTACATGTATGCAGATGACACCTGCCTAATATACGCGGATAAAGACCTAGGCCTAATAGAAAACAGAGTACAGGAGGATCTAACTAACATTATTAAATGGTCACATGATAATGGCATTATTATTAACATCGCAAAAACTAAATGTATGTGCATACGGTCTCCTTACTCTAAAGATAGTTACAGGACGCCGTGCATTGTGGGGCACAGTTTCGACTGCCTCCACAGTGCGCGGCCGGCCGGGAGCGTGTGCGGAGATTATAAGTTCTCATGGCAGCCACATGTAAATGGCTTATGCAATAAATTAAGAGCAGTACTTGCAAAATTCCACCACCTGAAGTTCGTGTTAAATAGGGCTACTAATATGTATGCAGTGTACTATGCTCTAGTGGATTCGCTGTTGTCGTATGGGCTGTCAAGTTACGGTCGTACATTTAAAACGTATCTAGATAAGATAAAGGCACTGCAGATTAGATTCATGAAATTAATGGTTGACAAGAAAACTAAAATAAAATGTAAAAGTACTACCTATGAAAAGCTCTTCTTAGAATGTAATATTTTAACAGTCCATGAAAAAGTCAAGTTAGTATTAGCTCTAGAACAAATGTGTAATGATGAGTTTAAAATACCTATTGTCAATCAAAGGTTAATAAGAAACAGAGATAGTAATAAATTGCTGGTACCTAGTTTTACGAATTATTATGGCCAGAGAAGTAGAAAATATTTAGTCCCTAAGATCTATAATGAGTTACCGTCGGATTTAAAGACCACAAGGATGACAAAACAAACATTTAAAAAGAAACTAAGCAATTTTTTATTAAACAAAATACAAAGTCAATAATACGTTACATTTTAATTTTATTTTGATTTTCTTTTACTGTACGCTAAGAATATAGAGTTAACCCCTTACTTCATGTCATAAATAAAAAGTATTTGTTTAAAAATGAACTTTAATAGTTGCTATATAGGGCTGCGCATGAGGTAAAGGGTTAAGTAGATACCTAAGTTTAAGTTACCTATCAACTACCTAGCTTGCAAATACATAAAGGAGCCTCGTCTGCCAACAAACCACTCTGTGGTTTGGCAGAAGAATATATGTAATTAGTTATAAGAAAGATCTCTGAATAAACGTTTTATTTATTATTATTTATTTAAAAAAATATCGACAGTCGATAAATCGAATATCGTTAGTGTTGTGTGTCGACAGAGTGACATCCCTAGTGCGCAAAACGTTCAAGTTGATAAACAAGACCAAGTGCGGGTAGTTCGAAAAACTCGCGCGGTTAGACGATGCTGATGTCAACTTAAGCCAGTCTTCTCCGAGACCACGGGGACAACGCCGTCCTCGAAACGTCGGAGGTAAATCTTAAAACTTAGATACGCGATTAAGTCCCGTTGTACAATTTAATAAAAGATAGTTTATTCAAGTAGGCATAATTACAATGCGCTTATGAACGTCATATAAAGCTAGGTAGACCGGCTCCAACCCTACACCTCTGCCCCGAGAAGATTTAAATCCCCCCTCAATTGGAGAAGGGTATCCCAATATGGGACCGGCAACAAACTCGGCGGGACACATCTTTTCAAAAATAATTACATCTTATAATTAACATGCATTACGAGAAAATAAGGAAAAAAAAATACAATTTAAATCACTATAGAATTCATGCAATTATACACATAAGGTGTAATAGAAATTTGATTTAGAAAATATACATATGTACATGGAATCATACAAATTCGTAGCTCTTTCAGAAAACATATCAAATTCTTACAAAAGGAAAAGAAAATAAAGTTATTAAAAGAAATGGGAAAACATATTACGAGTATATAAATCTGATTGATTATTATGAATTACCAACATATAATATTTGATGTGCTTTCCTGCTTACCTGAGCTGTGTCACCTATAATGGGGGTTAGACCAGGGATCGGAACCGGTTTTTTTGCAAAAACTTAGAAATAATCATATTTTTCGAATTATTTTATACTCGAAATGTAGGACTCGGTTGTGTTTTTAGGTTACGACTTCGTATTATTAGATTGCTCAATTAGAAATGAAGTAATTAGCAAAGAACGAAAAAATACCGTTTCCGTTCCCATACAAAAAATACCGGTATCCGATCCCTGGGTTAGACTATCCAAAAACTCACCTCTCCAACCTCAGAGTCCGTATAATCCAGCGAGGTCCGGTACAGATTGTCCCCTACGTGCGAGCGGGAAAGCCTGCTCACGTAGTCCTGACGTTTCGAAACAGGCCGTTGTAGGACCTGCCGACGGAACGTTTCGGACGCGTCGCCGCCGCAGAACAGGCATTGCGTTAAGTAGTCGAACTGGATGAAAAATTCTATTCTTTAGAAGCATAGAAGGTAGCATCCTATAGAAGTGCCTCCGTGAGGGACAAAACATACGCAATGCGACGCTATGATTGGTCGAATTTATTTGTTGCCATATACCATACTAATTTACGGTGGGGAATAAAAAAAATGTGACTGTGACAAGGACAAACAATAATAGCGCTTTCGCTGCTACTCCTACTGAAAGATACATAAGACTATCCCGTTCTGTCAGCTATCCTCACCACTCATGCCCAATCCAGTTTAATAGTAGATTACAGCTGCACAAAGTAGCTATTTCGAGAAGTAGTCATTTTAAGAAAGTAGTAATTTGTGGGAAAGTAGCTATATCGAGAAGTAGTCATTTTAAGAAAGTAGTAATTTGTGGGAAAGTAGCTTGTGGGAAAGTAGCTATTTCGAGAAGTAGTCATTTTAAGAAAGTAGTCATTCGAGGGAAAGTAGCTATTTCGAGAAGTAGTCATTTTAAGAAAATAGTCATTCGAGGGAAAGTAGCTATTTCGAGAAGTAGTCATTTTAAGAAAGTAGTCATTCGAGGGAAAGTAGCTATTTCGAGAAGTAGTCATTTGAGGGAAAGTAGCTATTTCGAGAAGTACCTAGTTCATTTTGGGAAAGTAGTCATTTTAAGAAAGTAGCTAGGGTGTTTAGAGAAGTAGTCATTTTGGCAAAGTAGTCATTTGATATAAAATATTCTCACCATTTTATCATGCGGGGGGGGAGGTGCGTTCGGATTCATTTCTCTCTGTACCCTCATACAGATGCTCTTTCTAATCGAGCTCTCCTTAATGTACATCTTTCTACACGTTATATGCAGCGGGAGTTCGATCGATTCATGCTCTGTGCCCATCGGGAACTTGCCGTCTTGACGGAGTTCGCTCGAGCGCTGAAGGGTTAGGTAGCCTTTTCGTTTGACTACGGTTATGTCCTGGGTTAAGGCGCAGTTGCATATTCGGCACACCTGGAATAAGGCAATTAGGCAAGCTATTTAGCAATTGGCGTGGAGACAAATTTTGAAATCCCTTTTAATGTTTTCGGTACACTTGGTTTCGTTCCGAAAATACAATATTTCAGCTGTACTCATAAGTTTTAATTTAACATAAATAATTGCATTTTTTTATAGCTAGTTTAAACCTCGCGCGAAAACGCCTCGCGTCAATTTGTGATGTCACGGTCATAGAGAAAAAAATACATAGATTGCTCACTCCATACATCAGTTTTAGTACCAAAAAGACTATTAGCATCTAGAATCGAGTAGCGGAACTATCAGTACTGCTACTTGACAACAGATGTAGCACCGACCGGAAAGTCTTATGCTGTTGAGATAAGACTTTCCGGTCGGTGCTACATCTATTGTCAAGTAGCAGTACTGATAGTTCCACTACTCGATGCTAGATGTAGACCCTGAAATTAATAGTCTAACGATGTATGGAGTGAGCACTCTTGTCTTACTATATTTCTCTATGTCACGGTTTAGTTAGAGGCAGGGTACATTGTTTACATGAGTACTTTACACACGAATATATTACTTTACATACTTATAGTTACAAATTTTCCCTTGAACCAGAATGATATTGTTAATTCAGCACTATATATTACGATTAGAGATGATAAATACATTACAAAATTTAATCACAATAACTCATTCATGTAATACAAAAACTCTCACACGGTTGCAATTTAAGATGAATTATTTATATATATGTAAATTTTGAGTGAAAATACCACAGCTCTTAAAGGCGACTCGGTTATTAAATGCTCTAAGATAGTATTAGGTTCTTCAACAAATGACAATCAAACATACAACTCACCTGTTGTTGTTCAGAGGTAGGTTGTATGTTTGATTGTCAATGGTATTAATAAAACCGGCCAAGTGCGAGTCGGACTCGCGCACGGAGGGTTCCGCACCATCAACAAAAAATAGAGAAAAAAAATCGTGTTTGTTGTATGGGAGCCCCTCTTAAATATTTATTTTATTTTTAGTATTTGTTGTTATAGCGGCAACAGAGATAGGTACATCATTTGTGAAAATTTCAACTGTCTAGCTATAGCGGTTCATGATATACAGCCTGGTGACAGACGGACGGATGGACGGACGGACAACGAAGTCTTAGTAATAGGGTCCCGTTTTTTACCCTTTGGGTACGGAACCCTAAAAATCTTACCTCAATATTACCGTAAAGTTTCTGCGCCAGAATTTCTGTTTTTGAAGGTCCTGGCGTCAATGGTTCTGATTCTAATGATTCAGAAAATGGCGTCTCTGAATCTGCCGCCGCTGACCCTAAAACAGAACCGATATTGCCATTAAAATTGTTGTCATTATATTAGCTACGAGTACATGCATGAATTTATAAACTGAAATAAATGTCAATATCTGGGAGACCGAGCTTTGCTCGGAAAACATAAAAACTCAAAAATTCGCGTTTTCCCAGAGATAAAACCTAGCTAGATCGATTTTTCACCCCCGAAAACCCCCATATAGCAAATTTCATCGAAATCGTTAGAGCCGTTCCCAAGATCCCCGAAATATATATACATATAAATACATATATAAATAAATAAATATGCAAGAATTGCTCGTTTAAAGGTATTAGATAGATAGATATACTAAGAAAAAGTAACAAAGGCCTCTAGTGCCCGAGGCTGGAATCGAATCAGCGTCCTCTGCTAACACGGTAGGTGCCTGAGCTATTCCGCTTATGGCGCCCTCTGGCCATCCCTAAGTGTAAGGCCTGAGTGGACGCTCGAAGCGGAGCGTTCGGCGTAGTGTCGAGTCGCTCACTCGTGAGGCACCTCATTTGTACCACTCATTTTGTTAATTTGTCGCAGTACTTCGTACCGCAAAAATGTCTTACTTCACTCCTCTATTCATTTTACTTGGCAACCCCGGCTGTCAAACGATAAGCAGCTGATTTTGCTAGGTCCCTTGTAATTATTTTAATTTTAATAATATTTCATGTAATATTAAGCATTATAAGTGTGAATTAAATAGTTTTAACATTAAGTTATATGTATAAATAATAAGTGAAGTGCTTTAGTGACGTTTACAAGTGTCTTGTAATATCTCAGATTTGTAGCCGTTAAGGTTATAAATTTGAAACCTGTGTTCGCCTTGGAATCCTTTCTGGTTTTTTTATCACTAGTATTTACCAAGTGTGTTTATAATAATCATTGTACAGGGTTAGAACACAGTGTAGACACAGTCAATCGTCACTATTTCATGTAAGTACGTACCTAAATATCGCTTGGCGTGAGTAAGCGATTCCTTGTTTATTTTGGGTTTAATACAAATTGCGAAACCATCTACAATGCTAACCCGCAGAGCAGCCGCAGCGGCTCGCCAGCAGGAGACTGATAAACTCCAACTTACCTTGCTGGAGTTGAAAATATCCAAGGAATCTTGTGCTCAATTGCTCAGTGAAGGGGAAGACAGTGAGAAGGAACTATTATTAGTAATTAATAGCAATGATAAGCTGAAAAAGGAACTGTGTTCGTTAGAAACTGATTACAATAATGTAAATTCAGAGCGGGCCCGGCTTCAGGAGACGGTTGACAGGTTCACTGAGTGTAGTGCTGCATATGAGCAGGCCCTGAAGGACATCAACTCATTGGAGAGAGCACTGCACGACGCCCACGAACAAATCTATGAGCTACAGGAGGCCCAAAACAATGCAGCAGCGGCACACACTCAGACCTTGTTCGAAGAACTGGTCCGGCCCGACTCTCAGTTGGTTGCCGCACCAATTGAAAACCCTGTGGCCACTACAGTTTTAGCCAATGATACTACCACACCAAGGTTAGTAAATTGCAGCGGAAACAAACTAAAGAAATATATTAAATTAAATAGACTCATGAAAAAAAAACAAAAGTTGTCAAAAATAAACAAATTGTTTTTAAAAAAACTGAGATTCTGTAAAATTAATGTTAATTTAGTGGATAAGTTAGATTTGTATTCTGCTCAGTTAGAAAATAGTCAATTACAATATGAAACCGACACACAGACTTTAAAATTAAAAATTCAGAGTTTGGAGGATTCAATACAATCCCTAGAAACAATAAATGACAGTTCGAAAAAGGTGATTAATGAATATTCTTTGGCCATGGATGACTTAATATCCCAGATTAAGCTTAATTCAGAGCGGTTTGAGTCACTGACCAATGCCCAGTCATGTGCTTGTAGGCAAGTGACTGAACATTTGTCGACCAGTGTACTTGACCCAAGCCTGTGTGACGGTTTACCACACCAGCAATTAAATGATAATAGCTCCTTCCACACTACACAACAAAGCACACCTAAACCTAATGTTATTATGTATTGTGATGAAATTGGAAGCAATATGGGCTCATTTTTAAACTTTTACCTAAAGGGACTTAGTACAATCAGCAACTGTCTGCCTCATAGTAGTTTTGAAAATATCTTAAGACAAATTTTAAATGACAGTAATATTAATTCTAAGACAACACTGCTTATTCTTATGGGGAATAGGGGTAATGTGAGCAAAAATAATTTAATTAAATACTTTGAACAGTTAAACTCACTGGCAGTGCATGAAATTATTTTTTTACATTCCCCTATTGTGAGCAAATGTCAGAGGCAGAAAATACCACTAGACATAAGTTAAATATATCTCTATATAATCTTTGTACATATAGTAGTAAGTTTAGGATAATTGACACTAACAATTTTGTTAGTAAATACCATATGCCTATGGTGTTTTTGACTAAAGGCAAGTATTGCCTTTCAAATTATTACAAAAGACAAATAGCTTTATCGCTATCCTATTTACTTGACATTTCTGCCAAGAATTTGGCAGTCAATTCTGCTCCTATTGAGCAGCCCAGTATGAACATGGAATTGGTTCCAGTCATAACCAATGATTTAAACTAGCTGTTAAGACAAAAGATTATGTCTCTGGCAATTTAGTTTTAAATAAATATAATGAAAAATACTACAAACATGGAAAGTATATCCACCTGGTGCATCAAAATATTCAATGTATTAGAGGTAAAGATTTACAGATTGAACTTTTTTTGAATGATTTTAATATTGATATTTTATGTATTACTGAACATTGGTTAAATAATAATGAATTAATGCCTCAATTTAATAATCACCAGGCGGGAAGTTCGTTCACCAGACTTAGTTCCATACATGGTGGGTCATTAATTATATTAAATAGTCAGTTAAAATTTAAGGAACGTAAGGACATTGTATCCATGTCTGTTGAACGGACTATAGAACTAAGTGCAGTAGAATTGGAGCAATTTATTGTTGTCTGTGTGTATAGGCCGCCATTAAGTAATTTTGAACTATTTGAAAGCATAATGGAATCTGCCCTACTTAAAATATCATCTTCTAGTAAGAAATTGCTTATATGCGGCGACTTTAATGTAAATATTTTGGAAAATTCAACAATGTCTTGTAGATTATTGAATCTTTTCAAATCTTGTAATCTCAACCACATGTTTATGGAGCCCACTAGAGTGACTGCCTCTAGTGCAACCTGTATTGATAATATTTTCACTGATATTTTTCCTATTACTAAAAAAGTTATCAGCAATTTAGAATCAGACCACTTAGGTCAATTAATGGTATTTGAGGCATTAAGGAAAAATACTATGAGAAAACAAATAACTTTTGTACCAGTAACCTCGGACCGCGTGGAAAGAATGAAGCAAAGTTTAGTTCAGGCGCTACCCTTTTTGTCTTCCGATATGAGTCCTAATAGTATGTATAATTCATTCTTTCACACTTTTATGGAACATTATAATGCGATATTCACCTCAAAATCGGTCGTAGTTAATGGTGCATCAGTTTTTAGTGAGTGGGCTACTGCGGACTTACATCAACGAAGACGTGAACTGTATGCCTTGTATGAGGAACGGCGGTTTAATCAGAGTGATGAATTTAAAGAACATGTCAAGGAATATTCGAAGAAGTTTAAAGTAGATTGTCATATAGCTAAGCGAAATTATCTAAGTCAGAAAATAAAAAGTAGTTCCGACATTATTAAAGCAACCTGGAAAGTAATAAATGTGGAGACTGGTCGCTCGAAACACACAATTAAAGAACTTAAACTAAATATTGATAACAAAATTATAGATTCCAATTTAGAAGTAGCTACAGAATTTGAAAAATTTTTCACCGAGGTACCAGTATCCACAACTAAGGATTTAAATTCATCACCCTCATCTGCTGTTACATTATTAAAACATAACGCTCCAGAGTGTTGTGGAGACCTTCATTTTGAACATGTTTCTACCTCAGATGTAATAAAGGCGTTTAAATCAATTAATGTCAAAAAAACTAATGACCTCTGGGGAGTCTCTGTCCATGCTGTCAAATCCTTAGTAGAAATTGTAGCGCCTGACTTGGTAGTTATATTTAACAACAGTGTTGATTGCGGCGAGTTTCCTGATTTAATGAAACATAGTAAAGTAACTCCTTTATTTAAATCTGGTAGCAGCTCTGACCCCACTAACTTTAGACCGATATCTGTGCTACCAACATTTAGCAAGATTTTTGAAAAATTAGTTCTTTCTCAATTAGTACGACATTTTAACGTTAATAATTTAATGCATAATAAGCAGTTTGGTTTTACGCGGGGTCGCTCAACAACCGATGCTGGTGTTGAGCTAATTAAGCATATTTTCGATGCCTGGGAGGAGTCACGAGATGCTTTAGGTATCTTCTGTGATTTGTCTAAGGCCTTCGACTGCGTTTGTCATGAAACATTAATCAGGAAACTTCATTATTATGGAGTTAGAGGATCGGCACTGAATTTACTTAAGTCCTACTTAAATGGTAGAATACAAAGGGTCGATGTGAGTGGACAGCGATCACCGGGGTCATTGGTCTCTATGGGTGTACCGCAGGGGTCAATATTGGGGCCTTTCCTGTTCCTTATCTACATAAATGACTTGCCATTCCTTGTAAAGACCCACCATGATATAGTGTTGTTTGCAGACGACACCTCACTTATTTTCAAAGTCAAACGACAGCAACAAGCTTACAATGATGTAAACGATGCTATTTCAAAAGTAGTAAATTGGTTCAATGTTAATAATTTATTGTTAAATGAGAAAAAGACTAAATGTATTAAGTTTGTCACTAGTAGTAACGTTAGGCATGTGCAAACAAGTGTCATTGTGAAGGATGAGGAATTGGAATTAGTTGATAGTACAGTTTTTCTTGGTATAACTTTAGATTCTAAACTCCAGTGGGGTCCCCATATTGCTACTCTTTCGAATAGACTGAGTTCTGCAGCTTTTGCAGTGAGCAAAATCCGTCAGTTAACTGATGTGAAAACAGCTCGATTAGTATATTTTAGTTACTTCCATAGCATTATGGCATATGGTATTTTACTATGGGGTGGTGCTTCAGAGATAAATACCATTTTTGTTCTGCAGAAGAGGGCTATTCGAGCAATATACAAAATGAACCATAGAGACTCACTTAGAGATAAATTTAAGGAAATTGACATAATGACAGTGCACTGTCAATACATTTATGAGAATATTCTGTATGTACATAAAAATATTGTAAATTTTAGAAAAAATTGTGAAATTCATAATATTAATACTAGAAATAAACATAAGCTCGCAGTGCCCTTCACTCGGCTCCATAAAATTAAAAAATCATTCATGGGTAATTGTGTGAGATTTTATAATAAACTTCCAAACCATATTACTGAATTATCTATTAATAAATTTAAGAATTATGTAAAGCGTAAACTTATATCTAAAGCGTATTATACCACACAAGACTACATGAATGATAAAACAACGTGGGATTAATTGTTATTCGAAATGATTATTTATATATTAGGTATATTTGATTAATGATGAGGAAATTGATATTCCGAATATTCCGATGTTTGTACTTCTTTTGTGTTTTTTATTTATTTATTTGACATTTAGATTTTATTCTAGAAACATTCTAGACTAGTATTTTTTATACAATTTTTTTTTCATGTTTGACGATCCTTGTGTGAAATTCTTAAATTTGTGTTAAATTTGATTTGTAGGTATAATAATCCAATATTATTATGGAATAATAACATCAATAAATTGCTCTGATAATTAGCTTAAGATAATTTATAAGTATGTTACGATTCATAAGTGCTTGTTGCTAGGCCTACATGAATAAAGATATTTTTGACTTTGACTTTGACTTTACTTGATTCTAAAATTATCTTTCTCCTAAAAGTTCTATTCTTAACCTCCAGAATTGCACTCCAAATTAAATGTTACTATTTATTTATTAATAAAGGAAGTGATGAATACATAAATATGTATATACATTAAATATTTTTGTCGCCGTTGGAATTAATGGAATAGTCGACGCTGAAAATATGCTAGTACCTCACCTCATTTGATGTAAGACATTGTAACACCTCATTTTAGAAAATGAGGTACTCATACAAACTCATTTTAAATTGATGTCCTACCCATCACTAGTTCGGCGACGCGTGCAGCGTGGCTGTGGGCTCACGCGTGATGTGAGCAGCGTGCACTAAGGCCGCTCCTATACGCTTGCATTTGTTTAACATGCACGCCGCACGCCCCGCCCCGCTGCACGCCCAACAAGAGCGTCCACTCAGGCCTTAACACTAAGGTAGAACAGTAAGATTCGATTTTCTAACATCTAACTGAATCAGCTCAGCTTCCGAGCCAGCGAGAGAAATCGATGGATGTTGGGAGATACAGAAAACCGCAGCCAAATAACACTAGACCCTAATTACAAGCTTTTATTTGCTTTCACCTGACCGTTGTCTGTCTGTAATCAAATCTTGCAAGTTAAATTTGATCCACTTCCCGGTTTCCGATTGAGCTGAAATTTTGCATGCATGTATAAATCGGATGACAATGCAATATTATGGTACCATCGAGCTGATCTGATGATGGAGACAGGAGGTGGCCATAGGAACTCTGTGATGAAACAACGCAACCTAATTGTGTTAGGGGTTTTTAGGATTGTCTCGATGAGTATTAGTTGTCTGTCGTAAGAAAAGTACAGTCAGCGATAAAAGCTTGTACCAAAAATGAAATTTTTGCCAAAAACTTATTATAGTGTTGTTTCTGCCGCTGAGTAGGGTTGCCAGAATACCAGAGCTCAACGAGGGTGCGGTGTTAGGGTCGGCAACGCGCATTGCCGGAACATTGCAAGACTATACAGGGTGGCCCATTTAGATCGGTCAATGTGAGAAAATCTGAAACTATAAGACACACGACGATCTCTTCTTAGGAACCATGTCATCGATTTTAGTAACAAGAAAAACTGCATTCATACATTTTTTTATGAATAGTGTATTTAAAAAAATGGTGGTCAATTCGAAAACTTACTAAAATAAATTAAAGGATATGAAAACAATGCATTTTATTCATTTCAGACATCATGTTTCATAGTAACATTTACTGCTTAAGACCTACACAATCGATATCTAAATAGAAATAATTTTAGTTTTATTTTTCAAAACGTCCGGGTTCGATTCCCGAGCTGAGTACACATTTTTTTTTAAATGTATGGATGCAATTTTTCTTATTACTAAAATCGATGACAAGGTTCCTAAGAAGAGATCGTCGTATGCCTTATAGTTTCAGATTTTCCCATACAGACCGATCTAAATGGGCCAACCTGTATAGGTATATGTTCTCGCGGGCTTGGTTTCCGCAACTCGACGTCATATTATTGCGCCTAGTTTGCGTGACGGGTTGGCGGCACTATTTATTTATTTAAACTTTATTGCACAGTAAAAAAATGTACAAAAGGCGAACTTAATGCCTGAAGGCATTCTCTACCAGTTAACCCTCGGGCCAAACAGAGAGCAAGCAGTAATAGGTGCAAGAAAAATTTAAAGTACGAACAGTTTAATATTAAACATAATTTTTACTTTTTTTTTATTTATTTTTTACTATTCCTGCCAACCCAACTCTACCAGGAAGCCTAGCAGACCCTTGACGTTGACGACTTCTGGGAGCGACCCCGGTGAGCCGAGGTGTTGTGCGCGGTACTCTGCCACCCCTGGGCATTCGAGAACAGGGATGTTGCGAACATCCGCATCCGCAACCGCGGAATTTCCGCATTATTTTCAACATCCGCATCTGCATCCGCATCCGCATAAAATCGATGCGGAGCTTATGCGGATGCGGATGTCAAACAAGTCGGTACAGGAACGTCTTAGCGGCGGCGTAAGTGCTACGTAATTTCGTCATTACCTACATAACGAGATCGTCTAGATCCAGAAAAGTCGGCCAAGTTACTGTTTATTAAATATAACGCACCTATATTCTTGCTCAAATACTAAACAGTTCGTTTTTTTTAAATAAAAAAATAGTAAAAATGTAATTTTTGACGTTTTCTAAGTACCTAATCTTGACATCCGCATCCACGGATGTGAGCCTTTAAATATCCGCATCCGCATCGGTATCCGCATCCGCGGATGTCAAAAAGTCTGCATCCGCAACATCCCTGTTCGAGAATAACGTGGGCGGTTGTCTCACCTGCCTCCATGCATGCTCTGCAGAGGGGGCTATCTGTAATATGTAGGGTTAAGAGGCAACAGGAGTGGTCATTTCTCCATACAAACGTACTCGACTGTTTCCTCCGTGGGTTTTGAAGCTAGAGGAATGATTTTTACAGTACATATGGGGCTACTTTTCCGCACTAGTGCGTAAAATAGCACTTTTCATGCGTATGTCGAAACTTTAAAGTGCCATATGTACTGTAAAACGTTGTTCGATACACGTGCGAATAGGTAATTCGCAACTCGTGTCGATTTAAAACACTCCCTTCGGTCGTGTTTTAATTTATCGCCACTCGTTTCGAATTTCCTCTTTTTCGCACTTGTATCGAAAATAACTATTTCAACACAGATTAATATTGTCAATATCTGTGTCGGACCGTTTTGCTTTTTTTGATATTTTTGTTTATTAAGGCGCTAGAGCCCTTCAAAAAATGGCCAAATTGGCCTAATTGACTATGCCGCAATGAGAGGCGTGGTATTCAAAACTGATATCAATTAGCCAAAAAAGCAAAACGGTCCGACACAGATAATTTCATAATCATTTAGATTTCCAAATTTGGTTACGATTGGTTAAGTTTTGAAGGCGGAAACAGTCGAGTACGAAACCTCGGTTTTTGAGATTTTTACGCAGGATTTTTCGCCTTGTCCTTATCGCACTAGTTTTAGGAGCCGCTTCCGTTAGCGAGACGGGTATATTTACCTAAAATATTTAAATCTCAGCTCCTGTTTCGTCTTAATAGGTGCTTGTTTAATGAGGCGTGGCCAGTTATGGCCCCAGCTATTTTGCATTGCAAGACTAACCTCTAGATGTATCAGGTCCCATCTGCGTATGGTCATCATCATCATCCGCACCAGACTCAATTTCTGCAATGACACCTTTTGTAATCCCCTTTTTGAGCTGGTTTTCGTCTGTGTATCGTGATCTGCATTCTTTGCCGAGCTGAAAATCATTTCAGTCATTGGTAATCTTTATGAAAACTCATTTTTAACCCACGATGCAAAAAAACTTACAAATTTAACCAGTATACTTCGATTTTTAGCATTAGAAAAGAGGTAAATAATCTTGAAAAACGCTTTTTTTTTAAATTACTTTACTCGTAACTTATGATTTTTGAAGTCAAGAAAAAAAAATCAATACTTTTGGCTCTATATTACTTAAGTACATAAATATTTTTCCCCCTACCCTTAGAGTTTAAATAGTAGTTTGTGTTACAAGGGATCAAAATGATATATTTCCGTCAAGGGCGTACAATGAATCCTGAGCGTAATGAGGGATTCAAGTGTTAACGCCCAAGACGAAATAATTTTGATACCGTGTGACACATACTGCTTTTCACATCAACTATGAGGAAAATAAAAAAATCTTAGTGTTGACACAATCTGATGCTTAAAACAGATTATTTAAGCTAAAAAAATAATGTACAAAATTTTTTTTAGATAGTGTGCTTGAACAGAAAAGTGCTACTTTGATTCCTCCTAGCAGGGAGGAAAAGTGCCACTTTGATCCCTCCTAGCAGGGAAGAAAAAGCTCTTTTCTGAATAGGAGGTGTGAAAAATATGTTTATACCTGGTTTTTGAATGGTGATGTGAACGGTGTTACTAGTTCTTGTTTTGAAGAGTCGGAAGTTCTCAGAGGGTCTGAAAGTAAACAAACTGTTTAATGTCATCGCATATATGTGACGTCCCACGGGTAAAGGTACCTTATGGCGGTTGGCGCCTACGCTATTATTAACGCCGCTTCAATACAATTGCGGTGCTATGCGACGTAAGCGCCAAGTGCCATAAGGTACCTTTTTCCGTGGAACGTCACATATAGTCAACAGTTTTATATACTTTGCCATACTTTAGATGAGGTACAGGTGTAGTGCATAATTGTTTTCCATCGTATTTTATCGAAAACGTTCGTAATTATCATGGTACTTCAGTCAACCTATGTACTTTTTAGGGTTCCGTAGCCAAATGGCAAAAAACGGAACCCTTATGGATTCGTCATGTCTGTCTGTTTGTCTGTCCGTTCGTATGTCACTGCTTTTTTCCGAAACTAAAAAAACTATACTGTTGAAACTTGGTAAGTAGATGTATTCTGTGAACCGCATTATGATTTTCACACAAAAATAGAACAAAAACAATAAATTTTGGGGGTTTCCCATACTTAGAACTGATACTCAATTTTTTTTTTTCATCAAACCCTGTGTGGGCTGTCTAGGTAGGATAGGTCTTCAAAAATGATATTGAGGTTTCTAATATCATTTTTTCTGAATAGTTTGCGCGAGAGACACTTCCAAAGTGGTAAAATGTGTGTCCCCCCCCTGTAACTTCTAAAATAAGAGAATGATAAAACTAAAAAAAAATATATGATGTACATTACCATGTAAACTTCCACCGAAAATTGGTTTGAACGAGATCTAGTAAGTAATTTTTTTTTAATACGTCATAAATCCCCTAAATACGGAACCCTTCATGGGCGAGTCCGACTCGCACTTGGCCGCTTTTTATAAATGTTGCTCGCACTAACATGCGAGTACGCGCGAGATGCATAGAAAATTAGAAAGTAAGTTACGCAGAAAATATGCCAGTTACATTGTGGTAGCCGTAAGTCTTTAGTAAACATTTCCAACATACCGTTGAATGTATCCTGCGGGTCCTCCAGCTCTGGTTCCTGTTTGATGGGGTGCTCCGACTCCAGGTTCACCTCGTCAGGATCCTCGGGCTCCATCTTGATGGAGTGGTCTGATGACTCTGTCATATTCAAGTCTGAGGAATGAAGAAATCATAAAAGTTGTTTATTCAAAAAGTTTCACATACATAGTATGTACCTACATACTAATTGAAATGGAAAGTAGCTAGAGTAATGTCTGTGCCAGAAGGCCTAGGCAGTGGTTCCTAACCTGGGGGTAATTACCCCCGTGGGGGTAAAACTGGTATTTTACGGGGGTAATAAGCTAACCTAATATAACAATACAACAAAGTACGTTTTATTTTTATATATTACCATTGGGAGGAGGGGTAAAATCAGGTTCCCTAGTTAGTCATAGGGGTGACCGGACTGAAAAGGTTAGGAACCACTAGCCTAGGGACTTCCAGCAAGTTGGCTTTGATAAGCAAAGCCTTAGGAAAACCCCCTTTCAAAACCCTCGAAGTTTAACCGTAAGCAGAAAATTCCATTCATATCCCTAATAAAAGTTGCGGTCAGGAGCTAGTTTGTGATAAAGAATATTGACAGTTCAGATTACCTTGATCCATGGCAACTTCAATGCTTTCTGACTGTTGTTGTTGTTGTTGTGTGTCTTGCTCGAGTCCAGATGCTCGGGAAGCGTCACAAAATATATTGTAGCAATCGCAGTGGAATCTAGCATTTTTTTCCAAAATATTGTATTGGCCAATCCGTAAAAGTACCTGTAAAAAAAGTAATATTTTTTGGTACACTTACATTTATTTTTCACAGAAATACTGTGGGTATCCTCTGGCAAAATTTCACACAAAATAGGCAAAATAGTTGTTGATTTGCGGCATTTGCCTAGAACTAAATTAAAACTAACTATACGCTGGCTTGTTTGTGACAATTATAATGTTATATTAAAGTAATACTTACTAGTTGACTCCAGTTATCGTCATTTGTGGTACATGCCCGAAGTATTGCATTTTGAGTGTCCAACGTATCGACTTGCCCCACCGCAACTCGGTTGTCCTCAGGATATCTGGCTTGCTGTTGCTCAAACAATAATGACGCGTCCTTCTCGCAAAACAAACACTTATTTTGAAAATCGAATTCGCCGTTTAACTCGGATATATTTTTCCATATCTTTTTCTTCCTCTTTAAAGCAGCATCAATACATTTAGGATTAGTGTATGAGTTTCGGCAGTTCTTGTGTAGTTTTAATTCAGTGCGGTTTTTAAAACGGTCTTGTTGACCGTCACCCCTTGCAATGCTCGATTCAACGAACTTCAATAGACCCCGCTTTTTTACAACGACTACGTTGTCGTTTAGATAGAGACCACATAATATACATAATCTGTTATTTCTTTCCTCCATTTTAACGCCGGTACATGTGTACTTGTACTGTTCATAACTCAAAACGAAGTAATTTATAAAAACTTATAGCCGCACAAAGCTTGATATTTTGGGACCATTTTGGGACAGATGACAGATGAGATGACACCGATGACAGTAGTGAGCACCATAGATAAAGTATAAAATGAAAGCATTATTTATCTGTGGTGAGTACAGACAATTTTTTTTAATAGACACAAATATTTGCCTCTCTATCACTCTTGCGTAGGTATTCGAGCCTCGGAGAGGCAGACAGCAAAATGACCTATAAACACTCCTATAAATGATGAAACCAACCTTTTGAACGCCGCCAGACACCAGTGGCCTATTTTATAAAGCTACAAGTTACAATTTACAAGCAGAAGTCTCGTTCTAACACATAGGGTTAGAAAGAGACTTCCACTTGTAAATTGTAACTTGTAGCTTTATAAAATAGGCCACAGAACACCTAAAGTTGACCTAAAGTCGTCGTTATAGTTGGTCAAAGCATTACTTGGTCAACCAGATCTTGACAGTAGAAAAAGGCGGCAAATTTGAAAAATGTAGGCGCGAAGGGATATCGTCCCATAGAAAATATGAATTTCGCGCCTTTTTTACTGACAAGATTTGGTTTTGGTTGGTTGAGGCAGGTTTGGTTGGTAAATAAGAACAAAAAAAAACTATACTTATCCTTTTCTTTTGTGTGCTGGTACTACAGTGTAAGACAAAGATAGTATGATTATCTCTGTCTATGTTTGAAATGAGACAGTCCTTTGACAAACTATAACTAGTCAAACGCGACCAATTTGACCAAACAAACTAATTACAGGTTAAGAATGTTTGAAATAAAATTCGATCAGTATAAATATATAATTTATTGTCATATCACAATTTAGGTAAAAATCTACAAAATACTGAAGTGTTTATCAAATGTTACGGGCAATACTAGAATGTTAAGTACCTACCTGTTAAGTTTACCTGGGTCTGGGTATTACCTAATAGTATTAATTACCCAAGACTTGGGTAAAGCCCGAATTTAAGTAAATTTAAGTTTAGCTGGGTATACCTAGTATTATCCAAGCCATTTGGGTAAAGCTCAAAAATTAAATCATTTGTATTCGGCGTTTACCCATATATATCTAGGTCTACCCAACACTGGGACCGTTTCTCAAAAGCTTGTAACTTGTAACACAAGCGGAAGTCCCTTTCTAACAAAAGCTGCCAAAAAGAGACATCCGCTTGTATTACAAGTACATGCTTTTGAGAAACGGGCCCCAGAACTAATGATGCAACACCTAACATTACTCAGCCAGTGTTGGGTAGACCCCGTGCCGGCCCGAGCTCTTGATCAGGGTAGAGCGAAATCGGGATTTGGCGCCCTTCGTTGAAGTTTTCAAGCGTATTTTGGGTCCCCGCCACACTCGCGTCTTTTAATAGTTATTTGTTTTACAAGGGGGCAAAGTTGTTGTTTAACCGCTCGTGCTAATATTGATACCCGAGCAAGCGAAAGATTCTAAAATTGGAATCTTGAGCGTTGCGAGGGTTTCAAAGCACGAGGGTTAAACAAAATTTGCCCCCGAGTGAAACACAAAATTTTTCACCATACCAACCCGAAGCAAATATCAAAAAAAAAACAAAATCAAACCTAATCAAATCCAAATGAATGTTATTAAATATTTATCATCCAAAATCATAATTTAAAAGTCAATTCTACCAGCAAACATAAGAAAACAACTCAAAATTTGCATTTGATTACTTTGCCTCACATGTGAATAAAATGCAACTTTGCTATCAGTTTTTGAAGTGCAAAGTAAGCCTTTCCGAGCTGGTGTGGTGAAAAATTTATTTTTTTCACATTTGCCATTTTGGCGCCCCCCTTGCCATCCGGCGCCTAGAGCGGCCGCTCCACTCGCTCTACCCTAGATCCGGGTAGAACTAGACGTGTACGGGTAAACGCCGAATACCTACAGATTAATGTTGATTTTTTAGGACTTTACCCAAAATGCTCGGGTAATACTTGTTATACCCGGGTTAACTTGAGTTTAATCAATCTTCTAACATTACCCGTAACATACAGGGTGGAAAGATAAGTCGGGCCCTGGAGGGAAACTACCTTAAATCCTTAAGCTGGCTCATTTTACTTAAAGGAGACATTCCTTTATTTTTAAAAAGAAACAAAACTGCATTCAAAATATTTTTCTTTTTTTCTTCAAGTTGGCTTGTCTAAAAAAATTTTGAGTACTAAATATTAGATTTTATGGATATTTTGTACGACAGACGAGTGTAAGACCTAATGTTTCTTGGAGAAATGTTATCATTAACATTAACTGTAT
The DNA here is from genome assembly GCF_948474715.1 of Cydia amplana. Taxonomy (NCBI): domain Eukaryota; kingdom Metazoa; phylum Arthropoda; class Insecta; order Lepidoptera; family Tortricidae; genus Cydia; species Cydia amplana. Next base: position 11,593,712 of record NC_086090.1, read on the forward strand.
CGACTAGTAGAATAAAATTGCGAGTTTTTATTTTTTGGAATTTTTAGTCGGTTCGAGTCCCGGGCGAGGCAAGCGAGTTTTAGAAAATTTTTGAATGCAGTTTTGTTTCTTTTTAAAAATAAAGGAATGCCTCCTTTAAGTAAAATGAGCCAGCTTAAGGATTTAAGGTAGTTTCCCTCCAGGGCCCGGCTTATCTTTCCACCCTGTATATACTAGTTTTAGCCCCAAAACTATTTTATTTTCTATTAAATCCCCGTGCAACTTTACTAACCAGCTCAGATAAGTGGTAGACCGAGTCATAAGGAGTCATCCACAAATCACGTGATTTTTTTCATGATTTTCAAGGGCACGAAACAAACAGTTGTCACATGGTCACATTCGACCAATTCCTCCCCTGGGGCCGATTGCATGAAGGTAACTAAAAATTGTATACAGATGAAATAAGTGACGTCATGCAAATTATGACCCCTTTTCACACTTTCTTGATCCCTCCACCCCCTAAAAGTGGACGTAATTAATGGATGACGTCATATTTTGCTTATCTAAATTAAAAATAATTATAAAGAAAGGAAGCATACAAAATATATTGGTTTCTAAATTCTTTGATATACTTATTTAATTATACTAAGATTAAAATAATATATTCTGTTATAATTATCTAATAAGTTAAACATTAAGACTGGACGTGTTTTAATAACATTTTTTTATAAGTAATGACAAAAAAAAAACTTATATAAATTTAACTGACATGAGTTTTAAGAAGCAAAGGGAAGTTATAATTTTTTGAAACTAATAAACGGCCGAATTGTTAAGAAAGCAAGTATACAGGATGGCCCATTTAGATCGGTCAGTATGGGAAAATCTGAAACTATAAGACATACGACGATCTCTTCTTAGGAACCATGTCATCGATTTTAGTAACAAGAATTATTACTATAATTTTTTTTTATGTAAAATGTATTGAAAAAAAAATGGTGGCCATTTCGAAAACATACTAAAATAAATTAAAGGATATGAAAACAATGCATTTTATTTATTTCAGACATCATGTTTCATAGTAACATTTACTGCTTAAGACCTACACAGTCGATATCTAAATAGAAATAATTTTAGATATTTTTTTTTCAAAACGTCCGGGTTCGATTCCCGAGCTGAGTACACATTTTTTTTTAAATGTATGAATGCAGTTTTTCTTGTTACTAAAATCGATGACATGGTTCCTAAGAAGAGATCGTCGTATGTCTTATAGTTTCAGATTTTCCCATACTGACCGATCTAAATGGGCCACCCTGTATACCTAAGACTGTAAATTCTATCTGACATATTTCTGTAACCATTAGTTACCTAATTGCATTTACGACAATTTGTTAGGCCGCATTTACACCTGTAAGTTTTACTTACGTAAGTAGGTACAAAGCTATTTGTTAGAATGAGATAACGATATTCATCTCTCATTCTGTGGTATAGCTGTGTCCCTACTTACGTAAGTAAAACTTACACGTGTAAAGGCGGCCTTAATGTAACTTTCATAATATGTAATTTCACTGAGAATTTTGATGCAGTAACATATTTATGTAAAAATATCACAAATCATAACCGAAGAAATAATACGAGTATTGATTTACAATTTCATCTACTTAACTTATGTCACATTATAAATATAAACTTAAAAGTCAATTTAAAACTGAGTTCATAAGAATGTCATAGTTAAAAATGTCATTTAATAAAATAAGAACTAAAAAAAATGTCAAGAATATAAAACGAAAATCTCAAATCAATTAATAATATACTCTAGCCACCCACAGATCAAAGCATGCCAATATAAATACAATTTTAATTGATCGAACTAAAGATTCAAAATGCAATACAATGGAATGACCTTTTTATAGGTCTCTGGGCGCCTAAAGGATAATTTATCAAATCTGATTTGAATCAAATCAAGAAGTGCAAATCGGAGCCTAGTTTAATATAGTTAGTGGTCAAAAATAGGTTTATATTTTTCATACTTCTTAATCTTAATGAGATGGTCCCTTAAGCCCGTTGTTGGACCTGCGTTTCTACCCATTTGATTAATTTAATTCACCTAAATATGTGTAAAGTTTAAGAAAAATCGTGTACCCGACTTTGACAGCTGTAAATATTTATGGTACAGATGTAGTGCATTATTATTTTCCATCGTATTTTACCGATTCTACTGATTTGATTAATTTAATACACCTAAATATGTGTAAAGTTTAAGAAAAATCGTATAGCCGACTTTTGACAGTTGCATATATTTATGGTGCAGATGTACAGCATTATAATTTTTCATAGTACTTTCACAGAAACGTACGAACGGGTCTTTATATTTCAGTCAGTGTCGGTACAAAAAGCACTGAGGTTGACTGAAGTAGCATGACAAATACTAACGTTTCCGAGAAAATACGATGGAAAACATGTATGCACTACATATGTAACTGAATAGGCTATATGACTAATTTTTTTTTATGGTATCAATCGATCGGGTTTGTTTTTAGGATCAAATGTCTATATGGGACCCATTGCATTAAAGTAACACAAAAGTCAGAAATTGTAGTCAAAGTCCGACAGTCGCACTTCACTCGCGAAACGCCCTATACAAAACGGCCAGAGGCCGTGACGTCATCGCCCACGTTGTAGTATGGACAAAACAAGAAAATTGCGTTTTTGTCGGTGAAATATTGCGTTTATGTATATAGTTGCTATACAATATTTTTTTTGGTGAAATGTAAGGAATCGAATGGTACCCTTACTTTTATCGCTTTTGGAAGTTAAAAAAAACTTAAATTTTGAAACTTTCAGGTCCTGTATTTTTGTAATTTTTCAATATTTTATTTTAATATCCACATTATTGTGATAAATTGCTCGTTTGCTATCTATTTTACTAGATTTTGTTATAAAATTCAACATGTGTCAACATCCCTATTGTCACGTCTAAATGTACTGTTCGAATTTAGACTAAGTGTAAGGCCTGAGTGGACGCTCGCTCGGCGACGCGTGCAGCGTGGCTGTGTGCTCGCGCGTGATGTGAGCAGCGTGCACTAAGGCCGCTCCTATACGTGCGCAATTGTTTAACATGCACGCCGCACGCCCCGCCCCGCTGCACGCACAACTAGAGCGGCCACTCAGGCCTTACACTAAAGCAGCATCACTGCTGCATAAATTTAAAATAAATGTCTTGATAATACTACCTTTTTGTCGTTTCATTGCATTGCAGTCCAAAGGCCGACCGCAATCGGAAGTAATGTTGTGCGGCAGTCTGGAGTAATGTCGTGCTACAATATTGCTACAGTAATGCTGGGGTATTTTCAATCCGAACACTTAACACTTTAACATAAATTACAGCATTTACTGAGTCACACATATACAGGTTGGCCAAATAAGAGGTATACACTTTATTTTTGAAATTTTATTCTATAAAACATAAAAAATATTAAGTATTCCTTGTTAAATATAATATGTAGGGTCAGCAATTACACATGGAAAATAATGTCAGACAAATGTCCACCTCTAGCAGCATGGAAGATGCGAACCCTTTTCATCGCGTTTTTCATCACTTTTTCACACATTTCTGGCGTTATCTCAGCGACAGTGTTTCGAATATTTTGTTTTAATTGCTGAAGGTTCGTTGGCCTATTAGCATAGACACGTCCCTTTAGATAGCCCCACAGAAAAAAGTCAGGAGCTGTTAAATCAGGCGATCTTGGGGGCCAGTCAATGTCACCGTTTCTCGAAATTAATCGACCGGGAAACGTTATTTTTAATGTTTCTATTGTTTTTAATGATTAAAACACGTTGTTCCGTCGTAAAACGCTCCATAATAAATTTGCCGTATCTACACAAACTAATTTTCATGCAATAACTGTCATATTTACCGCCAAAATAAAATGGCGGCAAAAAAAGTTGTATACCTCTAAGTTGGCCACCCTGTACATACATCGGCAGTCATATTCAAAACACGAATAACTCTTAAACTTTTCAAATTTGTCAATAAATCTTTGCCTATTCTCTCGTTTCGATATCTATAAGTAATGTCCTATATGGGGCATTATCTATGAAAAGGGACCTTATTGTCGATGGCGCTTATGCCGCACAGCGTCGCGCGGCATTATATTTATATCGGAGCATCGTTAATAATGCCGTAAGCGCCATCGACAATAAGGTCCCTTTTCATAGATAACGTCACATATTTACAGAGCCGTGGATGTGACCGGCTTCAGTCCTCGCACCAGTATCGTCGGGGAGAGCTCTTTAGTGAATTCGTCTAGAACCTGGAAAAAAGTAAAATAGGGTGACTTTCAGTGCGCTAAAGAAGCACAATCAAAACTGGTATAGTTTGTAGCTTTCTAGTAGACCCCGAAGGCTTATCCTATTGTATATTGTTCAGTAAAACCGCACGTGCTACTTACCTGCAAAAAAGGGTCCTAATTATTATATTTGGCACCTGAGCGCGGGCTAGTCCAACGCTCAAAAAACCAGTGTAGGTGCGCTCTCCGATAACGCGCCTTTGTTACGCATCTCGATGACACATTTTAGACTGGTTCTGTAGCGTTCGACTCGCCGGCACTCAGTAACCGAAGTACCGATTTTTTATGCAGGTGGTTGTGGCACGTGGCACGAGCGGTTTTTCTTAACAATAGACAATAGGATTAGCCTTCGGGGTCTATTAGAAAGCTACAAACTATAAATACAGGCCTTAAGCTACCTGCGGTTTTCATCGATATTTGACAAGTTTTGAATCGTATCTCCTACTTTTGCACCACAGATAGAATTATAAGACAAACGGCTATCAGTTCTTCAATCTTTTATCTCCATTTTTGTCGACCGGATTTTGAAAGAAATGAATGCTTATTTTTTCATGATTTTTTTAAACATAGTCTAAATAATCACTTTATTCGTGTCTAGTTTGCTGTGAAGAATCTTAGATATACGAAATCTACATATTTGGATTCGTCTTTGACGTCTCGAAAAACGTGTCGAGGATTTTAATTTTAAACTAATTAACACAAAAGTTATGGCCAGAAAACTAATTATTTGGCCTAAAATTGTTCAACTTTGATACCAAATATCTCGAAGACTAAGAACATTGAAGTAAATATAGGATACTATATTGCTTAAAGCCGTTGCTGTTAATATGATAAGCTACAAAAAACAATTTAATTTTAAGTAGCAATTTTGCTGGGACATCAGTTATCTGCGACCACGAAAAAAGGGTAAATTCGTGATAGACCCGGTTATATGTTAATTTTAAGTAGATTAGTTTTATGGCCACTCCACACTAGCGTTTCCCAAGCGTCAGCGTCTAGTCAACTCTATGGCTGCTGCTCGACGCAACGTTGGCGCGACTGCGCAGCGACGCCATTTTGCATAGCGCTGACTAGACGCCGACGCTCGACAGACGCTAGTGTGGGGTGCCTTAATGTACTTTTTTCTACTCCCGTACTTTTATTTCTCATTTAAAGGGTCGTGCAGACACCTTTAAAACCCTACCTTATAGTTGTCAAGACAAGTCTTTAGTCTATTCCCCAAAAAAGAATTTGTGCATACACGCAGTATCTTTTTGGCACTTTTTGATACTTCGTGTAATGAGCACTTAAAACATATTAAATGAAATACATTGTTGCCAACCTTATTTTAAATGTCATCTCTGACAAATAAGTGAACCATAGTCATGTTTTTTTTATAATTTCATTCATTCATTCATTCTTTTCCCGCCCGTACCCTCGATCTTTTGCTACTTCTTGAATGAAAAATATAAGTAAAATTTACAATTTTATTTCAAACTAAGTGCTTGGTCGTAGAAAAAAGTATTGTATGCAACGTTGTTTAACTGAGTCAAAAAATACTCATGGCGTCTTTATTAACAATTTTCGGCTTCGCCTCAAACTGTTACTCACGCCACTCGCCTTTTTTGACCTCTCTTAAACAACGGTTGCATAAAATACTATTTTGTACGCCTATAAATAAATACCTGTAGATATTGTCCGCAGATGGCTTTGTCGGAGCTTAGCTCAGCAGTGAGCCGCGGTGGCTCGGGCAGTTGGAGGAAAGTCACTGCCGTTTCACTGCCGCTACGACTTCGGATTATACTGTTTACCCTGAAAATTATTGAAATTAAATGAAAAATATAACTATACACTTAAGAAACATTTATCCATAACTATCACTCGTCCCTCTCTACCCCACACCCATATTTACAAACACACACACACACACACACACACACACACACACACACACACACACACACACACACACACAAACACACACACAAACACACACACACACACACACACACACAGTAACTACTTCCTCTTAATTTAGTTAATCTCTTCTTAAATTAGTGAACCTAACTTTAACTTTTATACTAATTCTTAGTTATTTAAATGTCGGTAATATTTTCTGTAAAATTTTCTAATGTCAATTGCATTCTAGGAGCCCAAGTCACAGGCATAGCCTAGTTTGGGATCCACCTGTGTCCATGTGTCTGTAAGATCGTCTTCTTTTGTCAATAAAAAATATTCTATTCTATTCTATACACAAATAGTAGACTTACGTGCCTAATGGGGTTGGCCGGTCGAAGTATTTAGCAGATGGCGCATCATAGCTTGCCCTGTCAATCCTTCGAATTGTGTCAAATTATTGTTTTTTTAATGCCCTAGATGCCAGCCCTTTGCCAAATCTCATAGAAAAAGGGGCAAGCTATGATGGCGCCATCTATGCAAACCTTTGACAGTTGTCAACCCCATTTAGTAGCTTCAATACATTATAGGTACTTATTTATAAGGACAGTAGCAGTACTGATAATTCCGCTACTTGCCGCTAGATGCCGAACACGAAAATAAAAAGTCGTTTTGGTAACAAAACTGATGTATGGAGTGAGCACTCTATGTCTTCTTAATTCTCTTTGCCCCGGTGAATGATAGCTGAAGATGGAAGTGTATGTATACCCACATTATGAATGAATTGCACTCAAAAGTGGGTATGCACTTCAGCAACTGTGTGTAAACACTGTATTTAGTAACGCTAAAAACAAAAAATAAATCCTAAGGCTATATTTCATACGACAACCGGACATGAGAAAGCGACCACACGGTCAATAATTCGAACAAATGTTTTCATAAGTACTCTAAATAGGAATTTGGCTAAAAAAGGTGACAAGCTCATGGTAAATATTTGCTGTTTATTTATTTTTGCCCTGTTTTTCTGTCACTTATAAAGTGCCTATTAAATAATAAATATTAGGGGACATCTTACACAGATCAACCTAGCCCCAAACTAAGCAAAGCTTGTACTATGGGTGCTAGGCGACGATATACATACTTATATAGATAAATACATACTTATGTACATAGAAAACACCCATGACTCAGGAACAAATATCTGTGCTCAACACACAAATTAATGCCCTTACCGGGATTCGAACCCAGGACCATCGGCTTCACAGGTAGGGTCACTACCCACTAGGCCAGATCGGATTAATGGGCCATTTTCGCCGACTAATTGCCGGCTACAAATGCGGCTGAATAGTCGGCTTTCACGACTAGTAAATGGGTCAGTCAACAATTTCTTGTTGTTATTCTGTCCCATCAGCGAGGAGACAATAATAGCATAGATTGTTAGAAGAACTGCTGTACCATGTTCTACTAACATGCTCAGTAGATGTCCCATTATGGAAAGGTCTTATAACTACCATAAAATGCAAGTTTGGTTCATTCAAATACGAAAAACCCAGAATTTTAAGAGTGACTCAGGAGACCGTAACCATAGCAACGCGTGACAAGAAACTGAAATAAATGTCATATAGTCAGAAAAAGTGACCCAATCCTCTAGTGCCCCAGGCTGGAATCGAACCAGCGTCCTCTGCTATCGCGGCAGGTGCCTGTTACCTCTCGGCCACCGGGGGACAGCGGCATAGGTCGAATTTTTCCAAGTATATGCACTTCATACTGAAGGCTTATGGCGCCCCCTGGCCACCTCTAAGGTAGAACAATATGGTTCGACCTTTCTAACTGGATCATCTCAGATGATACCGAGAACCAATTAAGAGCCAACAGGAGCTAAGATTTAAATATTTTAGGTAAATATACCCGTCTCGCTAACGGAAGCGGCTCCTAAAACTAGTGCGAAAAATCCTGCGTAAAAATATAAAAAATCGAGGTTTCGTACTCGCCTGTTTCCTCCTCCAAAACTTAACCAATCGTAACCAAGTTTGTAAATCTAAATGATTATGACATTATCTGTGTCGGACCGTTTTGCTTTTTTGACTAATTGATGTCAGTTTTGAATAGCACGCCTCTCATTGCGGCATAGTCAATTAGGCCATTTTGGCCATTTTTGAAGGGCTCTAGCGCCTTAAAAAACAAAAATATCAAAAAAAGCAAAACGGTCCGACACAGATATTGACAATATTAATCTTTGTTGAAAAAATCATTGCTCTAGCTTCAAAACCCACGGAGGAAACAGTCGAGTACGTTTGTATGGAGAAATGTGCACTCCTGTTGGCTCTTAAAATATTTTCTGAAAATAGTTTAATTTGTTCTAGTATGTAGTTATGAAGGCTTTGTCGGCGCGGCTGGTCGATTCCACAGGGGACCGTAGGGCTGGCGCGTATTCTACTAACCCGGAGTTAACCGATTACATCTGGAGTTACCATGGTTACCAGTACAATTTGACACTAGGTTAACGATTTAACCGCTTAACCCCGGGTTAGTGGGATGCTGCAAGTGGGCCTCAGCGTATCGCGCTAGCGGTACAGAGGTAACGCCGCCAGTGTAATGGGGTCCATGCCGCAGGCCGAACTGTTGGACGGGGCATTTCTTTTATGATTGGATCTTTTATAGGTTTTTTGTAATTTAGTATTAGTTTTTAGTTCTAATTTAGTTTTATTTTATTCGCTCCGTGCAAAGCGGGTGGTTGGGGAAGCCGAAACGATCGCAGCGCTTGATGTGGCCAATAATGACAAGATTGGTAACCGTCTTTCTGTCAATTCCCATACTTCTCAGTTATTTTAGCTTTATAATCATACTTACGATAAAAATGGGTCACGATAGCTGTTGTGTGGTAAACTGCAATAATACTGGACGAAACAGTAATAGTAAATTTTATATATTTTCAACGCCGAGCTAGATATTAGCCTTTTATACCATATAGTACTATTCCAGGCTTAATAACGTAATGGCTAAACATTTTATCTAGTCTATGTCAACACAGAGTTTTTCTTGTATGTAAATAAAATAGTATGGCTATACAGTGTACCAACATTAAGTGATTGTAATATTAGTTATTGAAAGCCCATCAAAAGCACACTTTTGGCATGTAGGGTTATCTGTCGTCTGTCACAAGTCACACAAGTGTCACAACAGACATTGTGCCTATTAAGCGGGAGAACATAAATTTTTAACATAAAATGTGTTGATTAAAACCTGTGAAAAAGGTCAAAGTTTTTATAATTGCAAGCATCGTACGTATCCCCAGGAAGAGGATCACTAAGTGAGTCATCAAAACATAGTGAAACATGCGTTTATTCATTGAAACAACAACGAAGGAAATTGACCGAATAATATAAAATACACAGATAATTCTTACTGTTTTCACTAAAGCAAAAACCAAAAGGTGTATTTAACATTAAATACGAATAGATTCCGCACATTGTTAAGTACATTATAGTAAATATTTTTAAGGAATAATCTTTATTTTGTTGCGCTCGCTATTTGACAGCGCCGACCATGTTGCGAACGCTAGGCGGCGCTGCCATCGTGCACGGTGCCAATAGATAAGTTAGTTTATTTAATTTTTTTTTTGAATGTACAATTACTTGTAATCATAATAAATAAATATAAGAAAACTTCTTTGAGAAAAAAGTATGTAAACTTACTTGTGCATGTAAGTATTAAGAGGCACTCTTTGGTATATGGATTGATCCGAGTTGTCGGACATCCACCGGCTTGTCTCGTCCGGTGCCGGCCACTCCGATACCTGTACAAATAATGTTCATGTCCACTTTTATATGGCTACGGGTTAACTTAGACGGATGGTGAAAACTTATAATCATACCTCGCAACCGAGCTAGCAAATCTGTAGCAGTTGTACGTCAGGGTTATCACTACTACGCATAAACTAAAGTACAAAAAATATATTTTCTTTGTTTTCAAACACACCAATATTATCAAGCAATAAAAATTCCATGTTAATATTTGAAATAAATGCGAAAAAAAACGTGATTTTATAAACAAAATAACAGATACATTGAGACGCATCTAATATTGACATTGACCTGTTAATTTATATTATTTGACAGTAAATTCAACCGGGTTATATCGGAAGAGGGTCAACAAGGTTCTCGATCAATTTTATTAATCTCACATACAATAAAGTTAAAGCAAAATGTTTCATCATAATCGCCAACCCTGACACAAAACTGTCATATGCTACGGTTTTGCTAGCTCCGTTGCGGGGTATGCTTATAATGGCTGATTAAGTACTGGCAAAGACATATGTAACTCCGTATAAGATGAATAAAGTCTAAGGAAAAAACGTGCCTCGGAAATCAAGAAAAAGTCATTCTCGGATAGATGGCGCACACACCTTTGGCCTATGCTCGGCTAGATGGCGTTGACGACACCGTTTGATATTTAACAATTTTAACACATAGGTGTTAGTGAAAGAACTTGGGTCTGAAATTATATATACATTTTTTGATAGTTTTATACATTTTCATTCTGAATTTTAATTAAGTGTCGATAGATGGCAGTAAATTTACTGCGACTACAAAATTTACTATGACAGGACCCCTCTATACTATCTGAAAGTTAAAAGTGTTGCTGTTAGTACCTAATCAACAACTGACGCATAATCCATCACTTTACAGTTTGATGTATTTTCTTCCTCAATAATAAATATGAATCTGAATCAAAAACAAAGATGAGACTTTAAAAGACTTTTTTTCTTAATCTAGATTTTTTTTTAAAGGGATCATTTTCAACTTGTTTGAGTGGCTACAATTCCTAAAGCTGAGTTCGGAGCGGCAGCTGACGTTCACGAGGCATCACACGTGTAACTATACTAACCATGCTGGGGTCTAGTGAGGCGTCTTCGCTCACTGGTAACCTACCCATACAAACGTGAACCACCCTAGTCTACAGCTTAACTCAGACGGACGGTGAAAACATATTATAGTTGAAGTACTGGCAATGTTCTACCGGCTTGTCTGTCTATGCCAGTATGACTTATAGATAGACTTTTTGAAGTGAAAACTTCTTTAGCGGCGCTGTGCACTTTTTGAGGTGTGGAAAAAATGTTAAACTCGCGACAGGTCACGTGACCGACAGATTCGACAGATTGAAAATTCGTAAGACGGACACGTGACCTGATCGAAAAACTGTTACAATGTCATTGAGTTTTCACTTCTGCCGGCACTCCCGGAGTGCAACCCGTTGTTTTTTTTCTGAATTAAATCTAGAAGCAGCTCTAAAATTAGGAATTTTTTTCAACGTGTTTGAGCGGCTACAATTCCTAAAGCTGACTTCGGACTCTTCGGAGCGGCAGCTGACGTGTACGAGGCATCACACTAGTATCTGTACTGACCACATGCGCCGTGGCGTTGATACGCAGCAGCCGCAGCAGATGCTGCAGGCGCTCCTGGACCGGTCTGCCCGGGGCCACATTAACTATGCTGGGGTCTAGTGAGGCGTCTTCGCTCACTGGTAACGTTCTACCGGCTTCTGAAACAAACATAATGCTCTGATTTAAACTTTCACGATTTTTACACATTATTAAATTATACAACGGGACTTAATCGCGTATCTAAGTTTTAAGATTTACCTCCGACGTTTCGAGGACGGCGTTGTCCCCGTGGTCTCGGTGGTGGTGGTGGTGGTGGTGGTGGTGGTGGTGGTGGTGGTGGTGGTGGTGGTGGTGGTGGTGGTGGTGGTGGTGGTGGTGGTGGTGGTGGTGGTGGTGGTGGTGGTGGTGGTGGTCGTGGTCGTGGTCTTCTCCGAGACCACGGGGACAACGCCGTCCTCGAAACGTCGGAGGTAAATCTTAAAACTTAGATACGCGATTAAGTCCCGTTGTATAATTTAATAAACATAATGCTGTTAAAAAACAGGCCAAGTGCGAGTCGGGCTCGCGCACGAAGAGTTCCGTACCATTACGCAAACAACGGCAAAAAATCACGTTTGTTGTATGGGGACATTTAAATGTCTGTTTTATTCTGTTTTTAGTATTTGTTGTTATAGTGGCAACAGAAATACATGTGTGAAAATTTCAACTATCTAGATCTATCACGGTTCATGAGATACAGCCTGGTGACAGACAGACGGACAGTGGAGTCTTAGTATTAGAGTCCCGTTTTTACCCTTTGGGTACGGAACCCTAAAGAAATAATTTATTTCAGACCTAGGTCCATACACAGTTAGTATTAGTACTTGACATAGATTATCATGGCTCCAACTGGAAGCCTAGAACATTAGTTTAAGTACAGTTACTTGATGCTTAATTATGTCAGCTTATCCTATTCACCCCGCCATCCCTATATTCCCTATTCACCCCGATTGAGAGTCTACTCACCTAACACGCCTTGGTCCGTACACAGTTAGTATTAGTACTTGACACAGATTATCATGGCTTCAACTGGAAGCCTAGGCTCCGGTTTGGTAAACACCCTTAACTGCAAGTGCCTCCAGCCTCGCGCTGAGCGCACAACGGCGCTGAGTTGCAGCGCGAACAATGCGCGCACTGTGAAACATCCGTGCGCCGCTAGGGGCTCTACCAGCCATACATACGTATTTCAGCGCTGCTGACTTCCTTTATGGAAGACTAGCGACCCGCCCCGGCTTCATACAGGTTAACAAATTATACATAAACCTTCCTCTTGAATCACTCTATCTATTAAAAAAAACGTATCAAAATCCGTTGCGTAGTTTTAAAGATCTAAGCATACATAGGGACAGACAGAAAGCGGGAAGCGACTTTGTTTTCAACTTCAACTTCAACATTTATTCAGCAAATAGGCCACAAGGGCACTTTTACACGTCAACATTGAATTTACATACAAGCAAAATAATAATAATAATACATCAACAATTATTAAATACAACTACAACTACCAAATCAAACTAACGTAATACAATTACTTAGAGATGTATAAGGTCTCTTAATGTCGAATTACATAAAAAAAACTATAATAATAATATTAAAATAAAAACAAAACAGATACATGGAAAAAAAAATTAAACTTATTTAGAGGTGTAAATGTCACTAAGTGTCAGAACTAAAAAATAACATAGTTTATCAAATTATCCTTAGAGATGTATAGGGTCTCCAAGAGTCAGAATCCTGTATGATTAACAACATTACGAGAAAAAAAAACATACGAAAACCGAATGAGGCGTCTCACTGCAATTAAATTAAAAAACAAAGTTACTAAATATATTCGTGTTAGCTTAAACAGACCCGTCTCCACAAACAGCTGTTTGTGCAGCTGTGTGTGGTTTTATACTATGTAGTGATATATCTTACCTAACACACCTTGTTCAGGCTCCGGTTTGGTAAACACCCTTAACTGCAAGTGCCTCCAGCCACGCGCTGAGCGCACAACGGCGCTGAGTTGCAGCGCGAACAATGCGCGCACTGTGAAACATCCGTGCGCCGCTAGGGGCTCTACCAGCCATACGTCAATGTATTTCAGCGCTGCTGACTTCCTGTGAAAGATAATATATTATTTCGGTGGGATTTATTTATTTAAAGCAAATTGACACATTACAGCCAGATATATCAGGTAATTTGTTTATTTTATTCAAACTACCCAAAGTTCAGGAGCGCTGAGTTTGTTGCTTATCGATATTTTGATATTCCAATGTGTGAGAAATTTGATTAACATTTCTTTCAACAGAAGTTCTTATTGACGGTGACTCAGCGACAACCCTCACGTATTCATGAGCGCTGAGTTTGACAACTCACCGTTCAACAGCCGCCGTGTCCAGCTTATGGAAGTGCCGGCACACCCCCACGTCCTTGTTGACGCTGACTCAGCGACAACGCTCACGTGTTCATGAGCGCTGAGTTTGACGACTCACCGTTCAACAGCCGCCATGTCCAGCTTATGGAAGTGCCTGCACAGCCCTACATCCTTGTTGACGCTGACTCAGCGACAACGCTCACGTGTTCATGAGCGCTGAGTTTGACGACTCACCGTTCAGCAGCCGCCATGTCCAGCTTATGGAAGTGCCGGCACAGCCCCACATCCTTGTTGGTTCTGATTCAGTGACGACCCTCACGTATTCATGAGCGCTGTTTCACAACTCACCGTTCAACAGCCGCCATGTCCAGCTTATGGAAGTGCCGGCACACCCCCACATCCTTGTTGGCTCTGACTCAGCGACAACCCTCACGTGTTCATGAGCGCTGAGTTTGACGACTCACCGTTCAACAGCCGCCATGTCCAGCTTATGGAAGTGCCGGCACAGCCCCACATCCTTGTTGACGCTGACTCAGCGACGACCCTCACGTGTTCATGAGCGCTGAGTTTGACAACTCACCGTTCAACAGCCGCCATGTCCAGCTTATAGAAGTGCCGGCACAGCCCCACATCCTTGTTGACGCTGACTCAGCGACAACGCTCACGTGTTCATGAGCGCTGAGTTTGACGACTCACCGTTCAACAGCCGCCATGTCCAGCTTATGGAAGTGCCTGCACAGCCCTACATCCTTGTTGGCTCTAACTCAGCGACAACGCTCGCGTGTTCATGAGCGCTGAGTTTGACAACTCACCGTTCAACAGCCGCCATGTCCAGCTTATGGAAGTGCCGCCACACCCCCACATCCTTGTTGGCTCTGACTCAGCGACAACCCTCACGTGTTCATGAGCGCTGAGTTTGACGACTCACCGTTCAACAGTCGCCATGTCCAGCTTATGGAAGTGCCGGCACACCCCCACATCCTTGTTGGCTCTGACTCAGCGACAACTCTCACGTGTTCATGAGCGCTGAGTTTGACAACTCACCGTTCAACAGCCGCCATGTCCAGCTTATGGAAGGGCCGGCACAGCCCTACATCCTTGTTGGCTCTGACTCAGCGACAACGCTCACGTGTTCATGAGCGCTGAGTTTGACAACTCACCGTTCAACAGCCGCCATGTCTAGCTTATGGAAGTGCCGGCACAGCCCCACATCCTTGTTGGCTCTGACTCAGCGACAACTCTCACGTGTTCATGAGCGCTGAGTTTGACAACTCACCGTTCAACAGCCGCCATGTCCAGCTTATGGAAGGGCCGGCACAGCCCTACATCCTAGTTGGCTCTGACTCAGCGACAACGCTCACGTGTTCATGAGCGCTGAGTTTGACAACTCACCGTTCAACAGCCGCCATGTCCAGCTTATGGAAGTGCCGGCACAGCCCCACATCCTTGTTGGCTCTGACTCAACGACAACCCTCACGTGTTCATGAGCGCTGAGTTTGACAACTCACCGTTCAACAGCCGCCATGTCCAGCTTATGGAAGTGCCTGCACAGCCCTACATCCTTGTTGGCTCTAACTCAGCGACAACGCTCGCGTGTTCATGAGCGCTGAGTTTGACAACTCACCGTTCAACAGCCGCCATGTCCAGCTTATGGAAGTGCCGCCACACCCCCACATCCTTGTTGGCTCTGACTCAGCGACAACCCTCACGTGTTCATGAGCGCTGAGTTTGACGACTCACCGTTCAACAGTCGCCATGTCCAGCTTATGGAAGTGCCGGCACACCCCCACATCCTTGTTGGCTCTGACTCAGCGACAACTCTCACGTGTTCATGAGCGCTGAGTTTGACAACTCACCGTTCAACAGCCGCCATGTCCAGCTTATGGAAGGGCCGGCACAGCCCTACATCCTTGTTGGCTCTGACTCAGCGACAACGCTCACGTGTTCATGAGCGCTGAGTTTGACAACTCACCGTTCAACAGCCGCCATGTCCAGCTTATGGAAGTGCCGGCACAGCCCCACATCCTTGTTGGCTCTGACTCAACGACAACCCTCACGTGTTCATGAGCGCTGTTTGACAACTCACCGTTCAACAGCCGCCATGTCTAGCTTATGGAAGTGCCGGCACAGCCCCACATCCTTGTTGGCTCTGACTCAGCGACAACTCTCACGTGTTCATGAGCGCTGAGTTTGACAACTCACCGTTCAACAGCCGCCATGTCCAGCTTATGGAAGGGCCGGCACAGCCCTACATCCTAGTTGGCTCTGACTCAGCGACAACGCTCACGTGTTCATGAGCGCTGAGTTTGACAACTCACCGTTCAACAGCCGCCATGTCCAGCTTATGGAAGTGCCGGCACAGCCCCACATCCTTGTTGGCTCTGACTCAACGACAACCCTCACGTGTTCATGAGCGCTGAGTTTGACAACTCACCGTTCAACAGCCGCCATGTCCAGCTTATGGAAGTGCCGGCACAGCCCCACATCCTTGTTGGCTCTGACTCAACGACAACCCTCACGTGTTCATGAGCGCTGAGTTTGACAACTCACCGTTCAACAGCCGCCATGTCCAGCTTATGGAAGTGCCTGCACAGCCCTACATCCTTGTTGGCTCTGACTCAGCGACAACGCTCGCGTGTTCAGGAGCGCTGAGTTTGACAACTCACCGTTCAACAGCCGCCATGTCCAGCTTATGGAAGTGCCTGCACAGCCCTACATCCTTGTTGGCTCTAACTCAGCGACAACGCTCGCGTGTTCATGAGCGCTGAGTTTGACAACTCACCGTTCAACAGCCGCCATGTCCAGCCTATGGAAGTGCCTGCACAGCCCCACATCCTTGTTGACGCTGACTCAGCGACAACCCTCACGTGTTCATGAGCGCTGAGTTTGACAACTCACCGTTCAACAGCCGCCATGTCCAGCTTATGGCAGGGCCTGCACAGCCCTACATCCTTGTTGGCTCTGACTCAGCGACAACGCTCAAGTGTTCATGAGCGCTGAGTTTGACAACTCACCGTTCAACAGCCGCCATGTCCAGCTTATGGAAGTGCCGGCACAGCCCCACATCCTTGTTGGCTCTGACTCAGCGACAACGCTCACGTGTTCATGAGCGCTGAGTTTGACGACTCACCGTTCAACAGCCGCCATGTCCAGCTTATGGAAGTGCCGCCACACCCCCACATCCTTGTTGGCTCTGACTCAGCGACAACCCTCACGTGTTCATGAGCGCTGAGTTTGACGACTCACCGTTCAACAGTCGCCATGTCCAGCTTATGGAAGTGCCGGCACACCCCCACATCCTTGTTGGCTCTGACTCAGCGACAACTCTCACGTGTTCATGAGCGCTGAGTTTGACAACTCACCGTTCAACAGCCGCCATGTCCAGCTTATGGAAGGGCCGGCACAGCCCTACATCCTTGTTGGCTCTGACTCAGCGACAACGCTCACGTGTTCATGAGCGCTGAGTTTGACAACTCACCGTTCAACAGCCGCCATGTCTAGCTTATGGAAGTGCCGGCACAGCCCCACATCCTTGTTGGCTCTGACTCAGCGACAACTCTCACGTGTTCATGAGCGCTGAGTTTGACAACTCACCGTTCAACAGCCGCCATGTCCAGCTTATGGAAGGGCCGGCACAGCCCTACATCCTAGTTGGCTCTGACTCAGCGACAACGCTCACGTGTTCATGAGCGCTGAGTTTGACAACTCACCGTTCAACAGCCGCCATGTCCAGCTTATGGAAGTGCCGGCACAGCCCCACATCCTTGTTGGCTCTGACTCAACGACAACCCTCACGTGTTCATGAGCGCTGAGTTTGACAACTCACCGTTCAACAGCCGCCATGTCCAGCTTATGGAAGTGCCGGCACAGCCCCACATCCTTGTTGGCTCTGACTCAGCGACAACCCTCACGTTTTCATGAGCGCTGAGTTTGACGACTCACCGTTCAACAGCCGCCATGTCCAGCTTATGGAAGTGCCGGCACAGCCCCACATCCTTATTGACGCTGACTCAGCGACAACGCTCAAGTGTTCATGAGCGCTGAGTTTGACAACTCACCGTTCAACAGCCGCCATGTCCAGCTTATGGAAGTGCCGGCACAGCCCCACGTTTTTGTTGACGCTGAGCACGTCAACGACGACCCTCACGTATTCATGGGCGCTGAGTTTTGAATCAGCGCCGCGGAGGGGGAACACGTCCCCGGTTTCCGTGTCGAATTGCTCCGTCTTGTAGGGGGAGTTGGGGCTGGAATGAAGGTGTCTTTTTAATATACTTGGTCAAGCAAATCTTGTCAGTAGAAAAAGGCAGCGAATTTGAAAAATCGCGGGTTAGCAACACTACGTTTGAATTGTTCGAAAATCGCGTGTCATTTATATCTTATCTGTCGAACTGTTTTGTTTACATTTCATCGTTGTTCGATGTACACTGCTTCTTGTTCGTTTCCTAGGGATACCATACTTTAGTTTGCTTTACATTGCTACTGACATATCCGGCTTGACAGACTATACAATTACAATGTTTAATTCAATTTCTTGACTGGGATTATTGTACTTACTCTCTGAAGAAGTCTCTAGGGGGCGCTTGGTCCCTGAACCCTAGAAGAACTGTGTCAGGCTTCATGGCTCCAAGTCCGGCTAAACGAGTTAGTTGCGCGGCCCCGCTGCGCACAGAGGGCGCTAGGCACAGCTCTACGAATGCTTTCACCTAAAAAAAAAAACGCCTTATATGGATGATGACACACGTTGAATTTTATAACAAAATCTAGTAAAATAGATAGCAAACGAGCAATTTATCACAATAATGTGGATATTAAAATAAAATATTGAAAAATTACAAAATTACAGGACCTGAAAGTTTCAAAATTTAAGTTTTTTTTTTAACTTCCAAAAACGATAAAAGTAAGGGTACCATTCGATTCCTTACATTTCACCGAAAAAAATATTGTATAGCAACTATATACATAAACGCAATATTTCACCGACAAAAACGCAATTTTCTTGTTTTGTCCATACTACAACGTGGGCGATGACGTCACGGCCTCTGGCCGTTTTGTATAGGGCGTTTCGCGAGTGAAGTGCGACTGTCGGACTTTGACTACAATTTCTGACTTTTGTGTTACTTTAATGCAATGGGTCCCATATAGACATTTGATCCTAAAAACAAACCCGATCGATTGATACCATAAAAAAAATTAGTCATGTAGCCTATTGTACCTATAACAAAATCGCTACTTTACAATAGATGTAACACCGACCGGAAAGTCTTATGTTGTTGAGCATTAGACTTTCCGGTCGGTGCTTGATCTATTGTCAAGTAGCAGCACTGATAATTCCGCTATTCGATGTAGACACTGAAAATAATAGTCTTTTTGGTACCAAAACTGATGTATGGAGTGAGCACTCTTGTGTTACTATATTTCTCTATGCTTTAGCCAAACGATAAATAGTTTACCTTGAGGTGATCTATAAGCTGGAGCCAGTATTTGTGTTCCTCTGCCAGTGGATCGCCGCTGCCGTCTAACTCGCCGACACGAACGTGTCCCAACACAAACAAACCGCCCTAAAAACAACATACATGCGGATTTTTAAAGGCTCACATCCGCGGATGCGGATGCGGATGTCAAGATAGTACCATAAAAAACGTCAAATATTACATTTTAGTAATTTTTATTTCGAAAAACCGGCCAAGTGCGAGTCGGGAGTCGCGTTCCAAGGGTTCCGTAAATTAAGTCCCACTCACGCTTGACTGCTCATTTCTAATAGGTTTTTTGGTTAATGACTAAATTACCTAGCAGTCTAGCACTTACGCCGATGCTAAGACGTTCTTGTACCGACCTGTTCCACATCCGCATCCGCATTAAATCCGCATCGATTTTATGCGGATGCGGATGTTGAAAATAATGCGGAAGTTCCGCGGTTGCGGATGCGGATATTCGCAACATCCCTGCATTGTAGTAAGGCCAAAGAGAATAGATAGTATAGAGGGGTCATGTCATAGTAAATTTTGTAGTCATAGTAAATTTACTGCCATCTTTTGACAAAAGATTAAAACTGTTAAAACTTCATTTGACTTTTATGCTCTGGTTTCCTAGGATAGCGGTGCCGTCATATAGCGGCCGTCTCCATACAAATACTACGACATCCATATTTAGCCGTATTATTTATAGTTCGATTTTTTTAGCATTAGAAATAAGGTAAACAATCTTGATGTGTCTTTTAATTGAAAAACACATTTTAAAAATAATTTAATGTAACAATTATGAATCTAATACGATCATTTATATTCTTCTGCTTTCATAAGTAATAGTTACTGATTTTTAAAAAGCGTTCAATTAAAAGACATGTCAAGATCGGTTACCTTCTTTCAAGTTCTTTCTAATGCTAAAAAAAACGAACTATAGTATGGAGACGGCCGCTATATGACGGCACCGCTATCCTAGGAAAACCGATCTTTACCGTTATTATTTCACTGATATGTGTTAATGTTGAAATTAACGCCATCTACCCGACCGTAGGCCAAAGGTTATAGCGCCATCGCTCGAAAAGATTGCCTGTGAGGACCTACAGGAGCAGATATTAGTTGTCAAACTGTACCTTTTTCTGGTCATTAACGAAGTCTATGAGCGGTGCTTGGGGAGCGTTCAAGTATTACGTAACGCAATTTTTGGACATTTTTGACCCCCCCTCCCCCCCCATGTAACGCGCCGTAACGTTTTTCTGTACCCCCCCTCCCCCTAGTAAAACGTTACGTAACCACCAAGTGACCATTTTTTTAACTAAAGGCCACAATTATGTGGCGTAAAGTGCCAGCCGGCCTAGCCAAGGTGACAATCGCTATCGCTTCGACAACGAAACGCTTTGCGTCTCTCTGTCACTCTTCTATATTAGTGCGACAGTCACAGTTGCGTTTCGATCGCTACGGAGCGATAGCGATTGTCACTTTGGCTAGGCCGGCTGAAGGGTTAAAAATCAATGTTACGTAACGCGTAGTTCAAACCCCCCCTCCCGCCCCTGTAACGCATCGTAACGTTTTACAAGACCCCCCCCCTCCCCCCAAATGCGTTACGTAATACTTGAACGCTCCCTTGCTGGCGCGGCGAGGCGATGAGCAGCAGCATCTGCGGCCGCCAGAACTTGACGTGTTCGCGGCGAGGGTCCAGCAGGAGCAGGTATTTGCCAGACTGTACCTTTTTATCTAGACTGTACCTTTTTATCTAGACTGTACCTTTTTATCTAGACTGTACCTTTTTATCTAGACTGTACCTTTTTATCTAGACTGTACCTTTTTATCTAGACTGTACCTTTTTATCTAGACTGTACCTTTTTATCTAGACTGTACCTTTTTTTATCCAGACTGTACCTTTTAGTCTTTGTATCTAGCAAAAAGATCTGTGGGGACCTAGACGTATCACAGAAGCAGATATTTGCCATACTGTACCTTTTTCTGGTCATTAACGAAGTCTATGAGCGGTGCTTGCTGGCGCGGCGAGGCGATAAGTAACAGAATCTGCGGCCGCCAGAACTTGACGTGTTCGCGGCGAGGGTCCAGCAGGAGCAGGTATTTGCCAGACTGTACCTTTTTATCTAGACTGTACCTTTTTATCTAGACTGTACCTTTTTATCTAGACTGTACCTTTTTATCTAGACTGTACCTTTTTATCTAGACTGTACCTTTTTTTATCCAGACTGTACCTTTTAGTCTTTGTATCTAGCAAAAAGATCTGTGGGGACCTAGACGTATCACAGAAGCAGATATTTGCCATACTGTACCTTTTTCTGGTCATTAACGAAGTCTATGAGCGGTGCTTGCTGGCGCGGCGAGGCGATAAGTAACAGAATCTGCGGCCGCCAGAACTTGACGTGTTCGCGGCGAGGGTCCAGCAGGAGCAGGTATTTGCCAGACTGTACCTTTTTATCTAGACTGTACCTTTTTATCTAGACTGTACCTTTTTATCTAGACTGTACCTTTTTATCTAGACTGTACCTTTTTATCTAGACTGTACCTTTTTTTATCCAGACTGTACCTTTTAGTCTTTGTATCTAGCAAAAAGATCTGTGGGGACCTAGACGTATCACAGAAGCAGATATTTGCCATACTGTACCTTTTTCTGGTCATTAAAGAAGTCTATGAGCGGTGCTTGCTGGCGCGGCGAGGCGATAAGTAACAGAATCTGCGGCCGCCAGAACTTGACGTGTTCGCGGCGAGGGTCCAGCAGGAGCAGGTATTTGCCAGACTGTACCTTTTTATCTAGACTGTACCTTTTTATCTAGACTGTACCTTTTTATCTAGACTGTACCTTTTTATCTAGACTGTACCTTTTTATCTAGACTGTACCTTTTTTTTATCAAGACTGTACCTTTTTGTCTTTGTATCTAGCAAAAAGAGCATCTGTGGGGACCTAGACGTATCACAGAAGCAGGTATTTGCCAGACTGTACCTTTTTCTGGTCATTAACGAAGTCTATGAGCGGTGCTTGCTGGCGCGGCGAGGCGATAAGTAACAGAATCTGCGGCCGCCAGAACTTGACGTGTTCGCGGCGAGGGTCCAGCAGGAGCAGGTATTTGCCAGACTGTACCTTTTTATCTAGACTGTACCTTTTTATCTAGACTGTACCTTTTTATCTAGACTGTACCTTTTTTTATCCAGACTGTACCTTTTTGTCTTTGTATCTAGCAAAAAGAGCATCTGTGGGGACCTAGACGTATCACAGAAGCAGGTATTTGCCATACTGTACCTTTTTCTGGTCATTAACGAAGTCTATGAGCGGTGCTTGCTGGCGCGGCGAGGCGATAAGTAACAGAATCTGCGGCCGCCAGTGTAACATAAATGTTACGTAACCTAGGTTAATCGTATGTAATTATTTCTGCGTTCATTAATATAAGTACATTATTTTACAAGTACGATATTTTAACACTTACCTAACATTTACTTGATACCTACACTAATCTAGGGATTAAAGTAATTACGTGTGTTCTAATTAAAATCTCAACTTGTTATTTGCGCTTCTGACTGTACTCGCCGCGCAAATCAGTACTTGGGCCACCGACCGGTTCCATGCCCCTTGCCGCGCTTTCCCCCCGCGCTGTCTGGCTGCCGCGCCGCGGTCCGTCCGGCGATTCATTCGTTTCTGAGATTCAACGCAGGCGCACGTCGCTCTCTCGCAGCGTCCGTGCAAGCCGCGCACTCGCAGCGCATACAATTTTATATTTTAATGAGGGCTTAGTAAATTGCCTCAGTTTCTGTACTCGTTTAGTACATGTAATGAAAGTTAGAGCCAGTGTAACCCCTTTGGGTAAGTGTTGAACATTTAAGAGTGCTTTAGGGAGTAGTAAATTTGAATGTGTGTTCAACGGTTATTTACCGTTAAGTTGTAACGATCTTTTCTTTGTTTGATTATGAACTTCCTTAGCGTAGTTTAATAGGTGCTTAGTTTCGCTTGCAAATCTTAAATGCTAGTGTTAATGTTTTTCTGTCTTATTTAAAAGCAGGATTAAAATTGTAATTTGTATGTTTTTAAAAACTATATGCTTAACTGCTCATTTTGTAAGCTCCGCCTGACTGTGACATTTTAACATCACCAAGGCATTCTCACGGCTATCACGCAGTACTTTCTCTTCCGTTTCTGCTCTTCTTCTTCAAGCCGGTCACAGTCAAGGGAGCCGTTTCGTGGGTTAATTACTAAGGCGAGCTAAAATAATTCCAGGGTTCAATAGCACGGCTAGAAGGCCGACGATGACACGCTCGCGCTGACCCTGACGACCTGGTGCTGACCCTGGTGGAACACGGCTGACGTCCCTCAGTCCTTCATCGCTCACAGCAACACAGCGGGCCAGGGAAGTACTAGCGTGTGGGCAGCGACTACTTTCGTGAACCGGGAGTAGAAATCAGACGGTTAACGGACTTTGACCCTTCGACGATCTTCTCGAATGCTTGCGACGTTTTGAGCGATAAATAAATTGTTATCAAGTGAGATTATTTGTTTTAATTTAAACCTCACAGCTTAAACGTAGCAGTGGCGCCCTTACGTGTTTTTTTTTTTGAAAGTCTGATTTTACTCCCGGGTAAGTAGTTGTGGTACATGTGCTTGGTGTTTGTTTCTTTTTACGTTTTTATTTTTTTGTGAAACGTTTTTTAAGTTTTTTTTGGTTGCCAGCAACTAAAGTGTACGTAACTGTTCTTTTTAATTGTGTAACTAACTTTAGGTTTTTCTCAGGGTACAGTCGGACGTATTTTTGTAATTTAAATTTAATATATTCATATATAATTTTGCAACGGTTGTCTAACGGCTGTAATTTGTAATTTTGTCCGCTAGTACAGTCTGCTACATTTTGGAATTTTATTTTTACGGCTCAATTTCGGTAATACTCGGTTTCGTACGCATTAGTTGCAATTTAAACGCTTTTTTCTGTGTATTTTTATTTTTGTGTCTGTGCTTTGTTTCTTTTCTTCATCTTTCCGTTTTTTTTACACTTTCAACCAGAACGTTAGTAGCTTTATCATTTTATATTGTGACAGGCGGAGTATTTTGATTTTATTTTAAATATTGTTCAACATTTAGCCAAAGTTTATTTAATAATAGTTCGTAATGGCTTATTCCATAAAATTTATGTCTCTTCAAAAAAGTGAATTAGAGTACGAAGTGGCTATACGGGGTGAGACTCCAGCTGCTTCAGTCCAAGACTTGCGTAAGCAGATAGCCAAATGTGGTCCCGTTTTTCCATCCGAGGACATACTTGTTAGCCCGTTTGACGCGAAGGAGGATATAGACGGGGTGGCTTCTGTTTTGGAGAAGGTCAATACATTGCTTGATTCCAAACCTCTCAATAGAAGTTCCTTGCTCCGAGCACAGAATTTGATCAATCACGTCTATCATCGGCTTAATCGCGTGACTTGTGTCGAGGAGGTAGAGAAAGAGGCTTATGATCAATGTGTCAGCTTATTTAGGCAATTCTCGGACCGCGCCAGTTCCCTTAGGGACGTGGTTGATCCATTGGCTTCCACTAGCACTGGTGTGCAGGCTTCTCCTGTCACTTTAACGGCGCCTCTTAATGTCTCGGTGACGTGTGAGGGTAACGACGCGAATAAGTTCTCAAAGTTAAGATATGACGGTCAGACCTCTGTGCGGGCATTCATTCAGCGCGTATCCGAGTTTTGTGCGGCAAGGAACATTTCGAGTAGCAAGATTCTTCATAATGCTACTGAAATTTTTACAGGCAATGCGCTTCATTGGTTTCGTAGCGTTAGGGAAAAGGTAACAAGTTGGGATGACCTAGTTGTACTTTTGAGGCAGGATTTTTGTCATGCTGGCTATGATTTCAAGCTGATCAATGAAATCAGGGCACGTACACAGGGGAAAACGGAAAATATAGTGATTTACCTAGCGATCATGTCTGGTCTTTTCTCTCGTTTAACTAAGCCTTTGCCTGAGAATGAGAGGTTGGAAATTTTATTGCACAATATACGGCCTTGTTACGCGAGCACTTTATCTTCCGTTTCTGAAATTAAGACTATTGAGGAGCTCAAAAATTTATGTAGGAACTATGAGAACATTCAGTCACGCCTTTCTCAGTTCAAAGAACCCCCACGTGCGTCTTCTGATACTCTGGCCCCAGAGTTCGCCTACTCTGGCGGTTCTTCTAAAAATAAGAATAATTCTGCTACTAATTCATATGGGAACAATTACAATAATTATAATTATAAGTATAAACAGTTTAATCAAAACTATAATAAATCGCATGCTCAGAGTAATAGCAACTATAGCGGTAGTACTAATGGCAAAGCAAATAATACTCCTAGTTATGTAGCTGCGGTCACTAAATCCGAGCCGAAGGCACGTTATTGTCCGAGATG
This sequence comes from Cydia amplana, assembly GCF_948474715.1. Lineage (NCBI taxonomy): Eukaryota > Metazoa > Arthropoda > Insecta > Lepidoptera > Tortricidae > Cydia > Cydia amplana. Next base: position 11,619,539 of record NC_086090.1, read on the forward strand.
CCGGGTGAATACTCATAATTTGAGACAATGTACAGTGAATAAGGGTGTCATTGTTTGTTTTGTTTGCGGTCGTAAGGGCGTAAAATCTCCTGATTGTCCTGATTGCATTAAAAATAAGAACTCAGATCCAAAAAACGGATAGAGCAGAATTGTGTCGATAGTTGTGCTACACCTAAATTTGATAAGGAGGACTGGCAGGATTGGTTGCGTACAGTTAATCTTTTCTTTAGGTCATATAGGGTTGACACAATTCTGAGGCAAAATTTAGAGGATGATGACAGGCCTTACGTCTCAGTGCAAGTCGGTAATTTAACTTTGTCAGGGTTGTTGGACTCTGGCTCTGCGGTAACAATCTTTGGCAACGGTGCTCATTCAGTACTCGTTGACAATGGGTTTAAGATAATGAGCGGAAGCTGTTCTTCGATTACTGCAGCGGGTGGTAGCGTTTATAGATGTGAGGGTTACATAGAGTTACCTATTAACTTTAATAACCAGTTTCATGTTGTGAAGGCTTTTATCGTGCCGGCTGTTGTGAATAACTTCATTTTAGGTTGGGATTTTTGGCGTGCTTTTGATATAGTACCCAAGCAACTTTGTGCTATCATCGTGAATGATGGTGCTTCGTCGGTTTGGAGTGTCACCAAACCTGATCGTGAAACCTTCATTCAGGGATACGACAATTTGGATGACTCACAGAGACTATTGGCGGACAATGTAGTAAAACAGTTTGAGGATATTTCTTTTCGTAGTAAAGGTTTAGGCGTAACGAATTTAATTACACACCACATTGATACTGGCGATACGAGTCCAATTCGTCAGCGCTACTACCGGTTATCTCCTGAAAAGCAACGCATTTTAGTTGAGCAGGTGGACGAGATGCTTTCTCTTGATGTAATTGAGCCTTGCGAGAGCGCTTGGTCTTCGCCTGTATTGATCGTCACCAAGAAGAACGGACAACCTAGATTTTGTCTCGATAGCCGTAAGCTTAATTCGGTGACAAAGCGTGACGCTTATAACTTGCCCTATATTTCCGAAATTCTGGATAACCTTAGGGATGCTCGTTATCTTTCTTGTATTGACTTGTCCAAAGCGTTCTGGCAAATTGAGATAGCTCCGGAGGATAGGAACAAGACGGCATTTTATGTTCCTGGTAGGGGTACCTTTCACTTTAAGCGAACTGCGTTCGGCCTGACTAACGCTCCTGCTACTCAACAAAGATTAGTGGACCTGTTATTCTCAGAGTTCGGTCTTAAAGTATTCGCCTACATGGACGACATAATAGTGGTTTCCGAGGATTTCAATAGTCACGTAACATTACTCTTACGCGTTTTGGATAAGTTAAAGAGAGCTAACTTAACGGTTAACTTAGAAAAGTGTCGTTTCTTTAACAGCCAGCTTAGATATCTCGGTTATGTGGTTGATGGCTCTGGCTTACGAACGGATCCGGAAAAAGTCGAGGCTATTTTAAATTATCCTACTCCAACTTGTCGCAAGGAGGTCAAGAAGTTTCTAGGGACTGCTACGTGGTACAGGCGTTTTGTACCTAATTTCAGTACAATTGCTGGTCCTTTAAACAAGCTTACTTCTTCAAAGAAGGGCTCTCCGCCGTTTGAATGGACCTCGGAGGCAGACTCTGCATTCAGGGAACTTAAGGAGCGACTTGTTTCTGCTCCGGTGCTTTGCTGTCCGGATTATTCTAAGCCGTTTGAGGTACACTGTGATGCCAGCAATTACGGGTTAGGTGCCATGTTGACCCAGACTATCGATGGTAAGGAGCACCCGATCGCGTACATGTCGAAGGCCTTGACCGCTGCTGAAAAGAACTACAGTATAACCGAACGCGAGGCTTTAGCTGTAGTGACTGCGTTGGAGTATTGGCGTTGCTACGTGGAAAATGGACAGCCTTTCACGGTCTACACTGATCACAGTGCACTTAAATGGTTCCTGTCTATTAACAATCCCACCGGAAGATTGGCTCGTTGGGGTGTTCGTCTCTCAGCATTTAACTTTGTTCTCAAACACCGTAGGGGAGTGGATAACGTCATTCCGGATGCGTTATCTCGTGCGTCTGTTGGTGCTATTAGTACTTCAAATTCTCATCTGACCTCCAGAGATACTTGGTACACTAATATTTTCAACGGTTGCCTTCATAACCCAATTGATTTTCCAAATTTCATGATTAAGGACAATTCCTTATACCGCTTGTCCAAAAATAAGCATAATCTTACGTCAGAATTTTCATGGAAGTTGGTTGTTCCTATGGAGTTACGTCAATCAACCGTTTCCGATAATCATTCCGAACCTTCAGCAGGGCACATGGGCATTTTTAAAACTTACCGTAGACTTTGTTTACGTTACTATTGGCCTCGTATGTATCAGGACGTTGTTCAGTTTGTTGGATCGTGCGACAAATGTCTGGCATATAAGGCTCAGAACCACCAAACTTTAGGGGTGATGGGTAGGCCAAAACAGTGCTCACGACCATTCCAGATGATCTCTATTGACTTGATGGGCCCGTTGCCAACTACGAGGAAAAGAAATAACTACATTCTAGTTGTCACGTGTTGTTTTTCGAAATATTGTTTGATTTTCCCGCTTAAACAGGCTACTGCGGAGGTGATTGTACAAAACTTAGAGGATTCTGTTTTTCTAGTGCACGGGATACCACAAACGGTCCTAATGGACAATGGACCACAATTTGCGGGGAAGGTTATGGATAATTTTTTCAAATCCTATAATGTTCCAAACGTTTTTTTTACTCCGAAATATAGTCCGCAGGTCAATTTGGTAGAGCGTTACAATCGTACGATTATTACTTGTATTTCCACCTTTGTTGAGGATGACCATAGATCCTGGGACGTATTTATTCCCAGGGTTCAATTTGCCATAAATAGCGCCGTCAACGAGGTCACGAAGTATGCACCATCATTTCTGGTGTACGGTCGCGAGTTAGTACCTTGTGGGACACATTATACGGACAACGATATCGGACACGAGGTGTTGTTCCTACCACGCGATATCTACGCCGAAAACTTGGGTTGCCTTTCCGCTATTTTTGATGACGTGCAAAAGAAACTGTGGCACGCTCATGAAAGAAGTACGTCACACTACAATCTTAGACGTCAACTTGTGGAATTTTCGGTGGGCGATATAGTTATGAAGCGCGCCTATTTCTTGAGTGACAAGGGCAAGCAATTCACAAAGAAACTGGCTCCTAAATTTATAAAGGCTAGGATTATTGGGAAAAAGTCACCTTTGGTATACGTTTTGCAGGATTTAGGGGGTAAAGATCTTGGTACTTGGCATGTTAAGGATCTTAAGTTAGTGGGTCTTAATAAGTAGTTGGTTATTATACTTATTATTTTTAGTTAGTATTATGTCTGTTGATCACACTTCAAATTTGTTGTTGAAGATAATTACATTGCGCTTTGACATCTTTAGGTAACGGTTCTTGTATGGTCTCCAGTTCTTGCAACGGGAAACCCTTATAATTTTTCTGGAATCGAGCGTGGTGATTAAGCCTATAGGGTAATTGCTAACGTGGTAATGTAAGCGTGAAGTATGAAAGATATGTAATGTCAGTGTAATTACAGGAACCAGGCTTCACGGATTTTATTCCTTAAGGGTAATAAAATCCTTCATGGCGCGCCGGGGTACTGTAACATAAATGTTACGTAACCTAGGTTAATCGTATGTAATTATTTCTGCGTTCATTAATATAAGTACATTATTTTACAAGTACGATATTTTAACACTTACCTAACATTTACTTGATACCTACACTAATCTAGGGATTAAAGTAATTACGTGTGTTCTAATTAAAATCTCAACTTGTTATTTGCGCTTCTGACTGTACTCGCCGCGCAAATCAGTACTTGGGCCACCGACCGGTTCCATGCCCCTTGCCGCGCTTTCCCCCCGCGCTGTCTGGCTGCCGCGCCGCGGTCCGTCCGGCGATTCATTCGTTTCTGAGATTCAACGCAGGCGCACGTCGCTCTCTCGCAGCGTCCGTGCAAGCCGCGCACTCGCAGCGCATACAATTTTATATTTTAATGAGGGCTTAGTAAATTGCCTCAGTTTCTGTACTCGTTTAGTACATGTAATGAAAGTTAGAGCCAGTGTAACCCCTTTGGGTAAGTGTTGAACATTTAAGAGTGCTTTAGGGAGTAGTAAATTTGAATGTGTGTTCAACGGTTATTTACCGTTAAGTTGTAACGATCTTTTCTTTGTTTGATTATGAACTTCCTTAGCGTAGTTTAATAGGTGCTTAGTTTCGCTTGCAAATCTTAAATGCTAGTGTTAATGTTTTTCTGTCTTATTTAAAAGCAGGATTAAAATTGTAATTTGTATGTTTTTAAAAACTATATGCTTAACTGCTCATTTTGTAAGCTCCGCCTGACTGTGACATTTTAACATCACCAAGGCATTCTCACGGCTATCACGCAGTACTTTCTCTTCCGTTTCTGCTCTTCTTCTTCAAGCCGGTCACAGTCAAGGGAGCCGTTTCGTGGGTTAATTACTAAGGCGAGCTAAAATAATTCCAGGGTTCAATAGCACGGCTAGAAGGCCGACGATGACACGCTCGCGCTGACCCTGACGACCTGGTGCTGACCCTGGTGGAACACGGCTGACGTCCCTCAGTCCTTCATCGCTCACAGCAACACAGCGGGCCAGGGAAGTACTAGCGTGTGGGCAGCGACTACTTTCGTGAACCGGGAGTAGAAATCAGACGGTTAACGGACTTTGACCCTTCGACGATCTTCTCGAATGCTTGCGACGTTTTGAGCGATAAATAAATTGTTATCAAGTGAGATTATTTGTTTTAATTTAAACCTCACAGCTTAAACGTAGCACCAGAACTTGACGTGTTCGCGGCGAGGGTCCAGCAGGAGCAGGTACAGGGTGGCCAACTTAGAGGTATACAACTTTTTTTTGCCACCATTTTATTTTGGCGGTAAATATGACAGTTATTGCATGAAAATTAGTTTGTGTAGATACGGCAAATTTATTATGGAGCGTTTTACGACGGAACAACGTGTTTTAATCATTAAAAACAATGGAAACATTAAAAATAACGTTTCCCGGTCGATTAATTTCGAGAAACAGTGACATTGACTGGCCCCCAAGATCGCCTGATTTAACAGCTCCTGACTTTTTTCTGTGGGGCTATCTAAAGGGACGTGTCTATGCTCATAGGCCAACGAACCTTCAGCAATTAAAACAAAATATTCGAAACACTGTCGCTGAGATAACGCCATAAATGTGTGAAAAATTGATGAAAAACGCGATGAAAAGGGTTCGCATCTGTCATGCTGCTAGAGGTGGACATTTGTCTGACATTATTTTCCATGTGTAATTGCTGACCCTACATATTATATTTAACAAGGAATACTTAATATTTTTTTATGTTTTATAGAATAAAATTTCAAAAATAAAGTGTATACCTCTTATTTGGCCACCCTGTATTTGCCAGACTGTACCTTTTTCTGGTCATTAACGAAGTCTATGAGCGGTGCTTGCTGGCGCGGCGAGGCGATAAGTAACAGAATCTGCGGCCGCCAGAACTTGACGTGCTCGCGGCGAGGGTCCAGCAGGAGCAGGTATTTGCCAGACTGTACCTTTTTATCTAGACTGTACCTTTTTATCTAGACTGTACCTTTTTATCTAGACTGTACCTTTTTATCCAGACTGTACCTTTTTGTCTTTGTATCTAGCAAAAAGAGCATCTGTGGGGACCTAGACGTATCACAGAAGCAGGTATTTGCCATACTGTACCTTTTTCTGGTCATTAACGAAGTCTATGAGCGGTGCTTGCTGGCGCGGCGAGGCGATAAGTAACAGAATCTGTGGGCGCCAGAACTTGACGTGCTCGCGGCGAGGGTCCAGCAGGAGCAGGTATTTGCGGACCTTGGGACAACAGAATATATGTATTTCTTATTACCTACATTCAAATTCCAATTCGAAATATATTTATATTCCATCTTTATCAATGTCAAAATAAAATTGACAAATTGCTTAAAAACCGGTATTTTTTGCATCTAAGTTCTCTTAAAAAATATTTTTTTAATGAAATATCATCAATGTCAAAGTAATATTGACAAATTGCTTAAAAACCGGGATTTTTTGCATCTAAGTTCTCTTAAAAAATATTTTTTTAATGAAATATCATCAATGTCAAAGTAATATTGACAAATTGCTTAAAAACCGGTATTTTTTGCATCTAAGTTCTCTTAAAAATATATTTTTTAATGAAATATCATCAATGTCAAAGTAATATTGACAAATTGCTTAAAAACCGGTATTTTTTGCATCTAAGTTCTCTTAAAAATATATTTTTTAATGAAATATCATCAATGTCGAAAAAAATATCAATTAGAACTGTAAAACTCTTGCAAGTATTACGGTTTACTACAAAAATGCCGAACTCTGGTCCTTATATGAGGAGTGTCTTTTCAAAAGGCTTTATTTTTTTCTGGGAATCTATTTCTAAATTGGACCTTAAGTTTTCTTGAGCAAGAATCTCTCTAGAAGTACCGCTAAGAAAAAAATAAAACCTTTTGAAAAGACACTCCTCATATACGAAAAACTTACAAAAGTTAGATTTTTACCCTTACAAAGGCATAGAGGTGTCAGAAATTATGCCAAATTGAACCCTACCACTGTTCGCACCTGGCTGTTCTAAATCGGCACTTAAACACTGCACTTAAGGTTCACTTTCCTATCACTAAGCACTGTTACTTTTACTACTACTATACTTCACTTCACTGTATCACTGTCACTTTATTTTTGGTTACTGACTTGACCATGGAAACTTTTTGACTCCATTGTTTTTAGAAAACATACCGTTAGCTAGTTTGCATTTCGAAAAGAGACATCTAGCGATCAATTGTACACTTATGCGGCAATTTTTAATCTCAACAACCACCAAGAACCAAGGTTAAAAATCACTGTGGGGTTATAATAGCTTTCCATTGGACACTTTACCTGATGAAAAATAAGGGCTTGACTAAGACTGCCCCAAGCAGGCGACGCCGCGGCAGGCGACAGTGCGTGTAACGTCAACACCAGCGCCGCGCAGGCCAGGGCGGCGCCACTAGCGTGCGCGGGACGTAAAGCGAACATTACTCCCGCGCAGCCCAGTAGCCCGGCTAGGCAGGTGTGCCACGAGAAATGCTTGAACGACGGCCTGCAAGAAAGTTAACATAATTTTAAGCGAATTTAAACTGTTGTGAGACATGCTAAAAAAAAAAAAAAGTTAAGTTAAGTACACTTAAAGTTAACACACACTTACACTTACACTTAGTACACTACTTACACACTTACTTGTGTGTTGTGTGTGTGTGTGTGTTTTTTTTAGTGTGTTAAGTGTACTTAAAGTGTTTGTTAGTGTTTGTTATAGTTTGTTTTAAGTCACTCGCGCGACATGTTTCGAAAAGAAAGGAGACCTAGGCTCTCCGAAACATGTCGCGCGAGTGACTTAAAACAAGTGAGTCTAAACCGTAAAATTATTCAATAATTTTAAGCATTTAAAAATACAACAAAGAAAACCAGATCTATTTGAGGTTACATTATAATTAGATGCAAAGAATGCTATAGTTCGTTTTTTTAGCATTAGAAAGAACTTGAAAGAAGGTAAACGATTTTGACATGTCTTTTAATTGAAAAACACCTTTTAAAAATCAATAACTATTACTTATGAAAGCAGAAGACTATAAATGATCGTATTAGATTCATAATTGTTACATATTTGCCGTAACTTATTTTTAAAATGTGTTTTTCAATTAAAAGACACATCAAGATTGTTTACCTTATTTCTAATGCTAAAAAAAACGAACTAACATAGTCTGACCAAAAGTGGACCTTATCGCAATAGTATATAGTCTATCAATGGTCAAAGTGTTTTAGTTTTAGTTCACCAAGCGTGCAAAAATACTTTCTCTTCTATAAGTCGCATTTTCTCATCCGATTCTCGTGAAATATTGTGATAATGATATGGAATATTATGTCGATTTAATTTTGGACAGTTTTGATAATGGCGAAGCGAAGTACAGTCGCGGACAGTATATTGGAGCGGCCAAGGTGCTCAAAAATATCTCAGCATGCACTTTCACGCATTGATATAACATAGGCTTTGTCATAGAGAAAAAAATACATAGATTGCTCACTCTATACATCAGTTTTAGTACCAAAAAGACTATACTGTTACTTATGCTGTTGAGATAAGACTTTCCGGTCGGTGCTACATCTATTGTCAAGTAGCAGTACCGATAGTTCCGCTATTCGATGCTAGATGTAGACACTGAAATTAATAGTCTAACTGATATAGTGAGTACTCTTGTCTTACTATATTTTTCTATGGCTTTGTTCAGATATTTGTGAACACCTTGGCCGCTATATATCTGTTGGCGACGGTACTAATTAAAACTGACCTGAAGTTAGGCGCACCGGCTAAATCCAGTCCCAAACACGCCAAGTTAATAGCGAAGTAGCTAGTCATGAATAACACTGAATTGATCTGTGCTATAGCGTTGAGTGAGCCAGTCACTATGGTTATTTGCACCAGCAACCAGGACGCTATGACGGCCAGCACGGGGTTGCCGGAGTGAGACGCCATTGGGCGCAAAAGGAAACCTGGGATTAAAAAAAAACCGGCCAAGTGCGAGTCGGACTCGCGCACGGAGGGTTCCGCACCATCAACAAAAAATAGAGCATAAAAATCGTGTTTGTTGTATGGGAGCCCCCCTTAAATCTTTATTTTATTCTGTTTTTAGTATTTGTTGTTATAGCGGCAACAGAAATACATCATCTGTGAAAATTTCAACTGTCTAGTTATCACGGTTCATGAGATACAGCCTGGTGACAGACGGACGGACGGACGGACGGACGGACGGACGGACAGCGAAGTCTTAGTAATAGGGTCCCGTTTTTTACCCTTTGGGTACGGAACCTTAAAAAGGTACGTGATGATCATTATTTTATATAAAATAGTTACTTTATTTTCGATACAAGTGCGAAAAAGAGGAAATTCGAAACGAGTGGCGATAAATTAAAACACGATCGAAGGGAGTTTCGTTTCTAATTTCCTCTTTTAAAATAATCTAATAAAATAAAAAATAACTCCTTATTTTCTACATTTTTAGTGCAACGGTTGCACTCCGGGAGTGCCGATAGAAGTGAAAACTCACCTCGCTATGTTACCGACGCACGGTAACACGATACATACGTTTAGCGGAGGTATTCTATTTATTTATTATATATTATTATCATTCTCAAATAAGATCACACTTTTTCATTGACATGTTTATTTACATACTGCCATGACAACGTCAAATTATTTGAACATAGGTAAAGAGTCTTGAAAAGGAGTCCGCAACATAAATGTCAAATAACATTGATTTAAATGCCATTTAAATTATGAGTAGCCACCTTACAGAGCTTACGGTCACGTGATCGCCTTACGCTGTCTCGAGTTTATAATTTTTTCCCCAACTCAAAAAGTGCCCAGCGCCGCTAAAGAAGTTTTCACTTCAATAAATAAATAAATAAATAAATAAATTGGAATTCTCGAACATTCGCACACTAGCCGAGTCCCACCGAAAGCTCAAGAAGCTTCTGTCAGTACTGAGTAAAAGACTTGAATACTAACGTGACCGTATATTCTTGGTCAAGCAAATCTTGTCAGTAGAAAATCGCGGGTTAGCAACACTACGTTTGAATTGTTCGAAAATCGCGTGTCTTTTATATCTTATCTGTGGAACTGTTTCGTTTACATTTCAACGTTGTTCGATGTACATTGCTGCTTTTGGCTCGTTTCGCATACTTTAGTTTGCTTTACATTGCTACTGACATTGACAGTTTGACAGACTATATTTACCATAAATATTGTCCTTAGCGAGCGCCTCCAACACTCGTGACGCTCCGATCAGGTTTGACAAGCCAGCGGAAAATGTCGCCATCAACATACCTGCCAATAAATAAATATAAAGTAAAGTTCTTTATTCGCATAAAATATGGTACAGTAAATAGGTGGTAAGTAGAAAAAAATCCAGTACATAGACATATTTTGCTATACAATAGCATGCACTCTTAAAACTAGACTTTGATTAAACCCTATAAACACTAGACTTACATAAAGTATACGTACTCGTAAGCTTATAATCATTACATATATTATGTGTTCCTATAAATTTAAAAGACGAATCCTGGTCACGGCACCAATTGTAATTTTCCTATTATTTTTTATTTCTTTCAGTCCTGTGATTTGGTCATAGTTTTTGTTCTTTCTACCCAGTAATAAGAAACTTTCTGAATTAAAAGCTAAGGCGTCATAGGACTAACCGACAGCGATGAACGGCGGCCAGATGTTGACGGGCAGCAGATACACGTAGTTGTTTTGCAGCAGCTCGCGGCTACAGGTAGCGGCCGTCAGCACCGACAGCGCGGCGTACGAGAGCGCCGTGAACAGAAGCGCTGCCAGGGTCCCGCGGGGGATGCTGCTGGCCGGGTTCTTCAGCTCACCTGGGGAACATTTAGTGTAAAGCTTTGGATTCCTCCGAAAACGGTGCCGTCACATGACGGCCGTCATATAGCGGCCGCAAAAGACGGCCGTCTTTACGGTGGCGACATGTGGAAAGTACCACGGCGTCATAACACACCGTCATCCACCAAGGTCGAAGCGGCAAATTTGAAAAATGTAGGCGCGATGGGATAGCGTCCCATAGAAAATTTGAATTTCGCGCCTTTTCCTACTGACAAGATTTGCTCGATCATCTATAATTTACTTGGAGGATGAAATATCATCAGAAGAGGAAAATAATCGTAGTACGGAATCATTTATTCAAATCTCGTGTCATTTATTCAAAATGGCGTCACCGCTATCTAATAAAACGTTCACGAAACTATCGAAACCGTCATGACGGCCGTCATCTTACGTTACGTTGACAATCAACGTAACGTAACGCCGTCTAGGAAACCGCGCCATCTTGTTTACATAGACAACGTTCTAGTGACGTCAGTCAACGCTATATAGCGGCCGTAATATGACGGCACCGTTTTCGGAGGAATCCAAAGCTTTAGGCCTGAGTGGACGCTCTTGTTGTGCGTGCAGCGGGGCGGGGCGTGCGGCGTGCATGTTAAACAATTGCGCACGTATAGGAGCGGCCTTAGTGCACGCTGCTCACATCACGCGTGAGCCCACAGCCACGCTGCACGCCCCGCCTAACGCTCCGCTTCGAGCGTCTACTCAGGCCTTACACTTAGTCTTGTAATCGAAGCATGTCAACTCGCTTGTTACAACTTCTATAAATTCCTCCAATTGAGGGGGGATTTACATCTTCTTCAGGCAGAGGTGTAGGATTGGAGCAGGTGTAGCTTTATTTGACGTTCATAACATAACCGCATTGTAATATGCCTACTTGAATGAACTATCTTTTATCTTTATCTTTATTTAAACTCACACAAAAGACTAATGGCGTTATTCATAAGCGTTTGTTAAATCTAACAAACTGTTGATAATCGTTTGTCCCTATCCGTTTATCATTTCTGTTTGTTAGAAAGAGGCTAAATTTAACAAAGGTTTGTAAAAGGTTGCTAATAAGGGGGTAAATAACTAATAAATAGCATTTTCACTAAAAATTTAACTTCTTTTTATTGCTCCGTTAGTTACCTTGTCAGCACCAAGCTTTTTATTTTTTTCGGAAGAAATGGTAATCTAGCGATAAAGCGTCATTCAAACTGTCGTTTTAGTATCTTTGACATGAAAACAGAGCTATATGTGACTCACTGCTCATGTTAGCCCCAGCCATGACCCCAGTAACCCCGGTAAACAGTACACCAAACACGGAAGCGAAGTCAGCAAACTGTCCGTCCGTAGTGGAGTAATCCCGTCCGTATTTCGGATACAAGTTAGCCAGTAGGGTGGCGCTGCTGAGACCGGTGTAGTTGAAGTGTGTAGTATTAGTTACTAATGCGACTCACCACTCATGTTAGCCCCAGCCATGACCCCAGTAACCCCGGTAAACAGCACACCGAACACGGAAGCGAAGTCAGCAAACTGTCCGTCCGTAGTGGAGTAATCCCGTCCGTATTTCGGGTACAAGTTGGCCAGTAGAGTGGCGCTGCTGAGACCGGTGTAGTTGAAGTGTGTAGTATTAGTTACTAATGCGACTCACCACTCATGTTAGCCCCAGCCATGACCCCAGTAACCCCGGTAAACAGCACACCGAACACGGAAGCGAAGTCAGCAAACTGTCCGTCCGTAGTGGAGTAATCCCGTCCGTATTTCGGGTACAAGTTGTCCAGTAGAGTGGCGCTGCTGAGACCGGTGTAGTTGAAGTGGGTTACGTTGGTTAACTTGTTAGATTCGGGGCGCTCGATCTGAAAGGAAAAATTGTGTTATGATATTTAAAAAAAAAAGGTTTATTCACAAGACTTGCTTATAACTAATTACATTTATTCTTCTGCCAAACCACAGAGTGGTGATAGTGAACGTGGATGATTGAACGTAAAATCGACAGAACAATCGTAATATACATAATTATGGAACGTGCTCTCCAAATTTCACAAAAATCTGTAGGGAAATGCGACCAGTAGGGAACACAGACAGACATACGAAATTATTTTTGCCTAAGCTGAAAAGAAGGCGTTTCGAGTACGCTCAATAATAATAGGGTATTTGACCGTATTTAGAAGTAATTATATATATTACACCATGCAAGAAATAAAGCACCAGAAGATTAATAAAGAAACGTAGACAACAGTTATTTTTAGACACAATTTGTATTTTAAAACCAGTATAAAACTACAAAGAGTAGGTAATTTGATCGTGACGTCACATGCTAGTGTTTCATATAAATTCCATAGTAGCAAATCGTTTTGACAGTTCGAAAAAAGAAGCTGATTTGACTAGTAGTCAAATACGCCTATTATAATTGAGCTATATCAGGCGTGGCTCACTCCGCGATTTCGTCGCTTTGCTACAAGTAGCTAAAAGTACATCCGTTCCACACGAATTTTGGTGGCTAGCCATAAGCCGCGCGTGGCGCTGTCGCCACCTAGCGGCCATATCTGTGCTGATCGTAACAGACGCGTTTTGTTAAAGAGTGAGTCTTCTGTACCTAGTACTATTATTTATTCTTTGGCTATATGATGCGCGGGGTCATTGACCGCACGCGCTGGCGAAACAACACTAGGGTTGGCACAAATCACTAGGGTTGTACAAATTCTAAAATTTTATAGAATCTAAAAGATCTATTTCATACGCTTGTCGATGTTATGTAGAAGCTGTATACGTATAATTACCAGTGCCGGAGCCGTTATGAAGAAACTCAACATAGCACTTCCCAAGCACACGACCATGGTCAGCCATATTGCCAGACTCGTGCGTGCGAAGAGCGACGCCCCGGCGAGCGAGACGCACAGCCCGATGGCGTTGAGGATGGACCGGTACAGGAACCGGTACCAGTCGCCGTCAGGTAGCGCGGGTTGGTTGTCCGAGATCAGGTATCCTGAAGAAAAAAAATGAGGCTTGGAGAATGAGGTATCATGCACTTAGTAACAATTAGATAGAAATATAGACCGACAAGAAAAGAGTAAAAATTAAACATTAGTCATTGACGTATATCTCAGGACGGGCCTTACGTGCACTAAAAATGGTACTAACAGTAACTTACTCGTCCGCGAGAAAAATAGTAGGTATACCTACCAATAGCCCCTTTGAACTCGGGATGGTCGAGCATTAGCTTTTTCTTGTTAAATTAAAAAGATACTTATATAATTTACAATAAAGTCCCAAACTCTTCCTCCTCCTTATGTCAAAAACATAATCATAGAAGGAAGGATTCTTGTCAAGGTAAAATGCACCGTATCAACTCACCGTGGGGTCCAAAGTTCTCCACCAGCGCTTCCGTGCAAGCAGTGATACAGAGGGCGCTCGACACCACGTTAGCGAAGAAAAATAGTATACCAAATAGCCCCTAACTCGGGATGGTCGAGCATACGTTTTTTCTTGTTAAATTAAAAATATACTTATATAATTTACAATAAAGTCCAAACTCCTTTGACACTCGTTATAATCATAAAAGGAGGGATTCTTGTCAAGGTAAAATGCACCGTATCTACTCACCGTGAGGTCCAAAGTTCTCCACCAGCGCTTCCGTGCAAGCAGTGATACAGAGGGCGCTCGACACCACGTTAGCGAAGAAAAATAGTATACCAAATAGCCCCTAACTCGGGATGGTCGAGCATTAGCTTTTACTTGTTAAATTAAAAAGATACTTATATAATTTACAATAAAGTGCCAAACTTCTTTGACACACATAATCACAGAAGGAAGGATTCTTGTCAAGGTAAAATGCACCGTATCTACTCACCGTGGGGTCCAAAGTTCTCCACCAGCGCTTCCGTGCAAGCAGTGATACAGAGGGCGCTCGACACCACGTTAGCGAAGAAGAATAGAATACCAATAGCCCCTCTGAACTCGGGATGGTCGAGCATTAGCTTTTTCTTGTTAAATTAAAAATATACTTATATAATTTACAATAAAGTCCAAACTCCTTTGACACTCGTTATAATCATAAAAGGAGGGATTCTTGTCAAGGTAAAATGCACCGTATCTACTCACCGTGAGGTCCAAAGTTCTCCACCAGCGCTTCCGTGCAAGCAGTGATACAGAGGGCGCTCGACACTACATTAGCGAAGAAGAACAGAGTACCAATGGCGCCTCCGAACTCAGGGCCTAACGTACGGCTTATCATAACTGGAGTACGCTAAGGAATTACAGCTTGTAAACTTACAAAAACCGGCCAAGTGCGAGTCGGACTCGCGCACGAAGGGTTCTGTACCATACGCAAAAAACGGCAAAAAAATCACGTTTGTTGTATGTGAGCCCTACTTAAATATACTTGGTCAGGCAAATCTTGTCAGTAGAAAAAGGCGGCAAATTTGAAAAATCGCGGGTTAGCAACACTACGTTTTAATTGTTCGAAAATCGCGTGTCATTTATATTTTATCTGTGAAACTATTTTGTTTACATTTCATCGTTGTTCGATGTACATTGCTGTTAGTTTCCTAGGGATACAATACTTTAGTTTGCTTTACATTGCTACTAACATATCCAGCTTGACAGACTATATCTATTTTATTCTGTTTTTAGTATTTGTTGTTATAGCGGCAACAGAAATACATTATCTGTGAAAATTTCAACTATCTATCTATCTCGGTTCATGAGATACAGTTTACCCTTTGAGTACGGAACCCTAAAAAGCATATAATATGTCTAATATTATAAAAACGAGGTAAAAAGAGCATCAGGGGGCGCCTTGGTGGTGTAATCGATCCCATGGCGCTCTCGCAAACGGCAAAGGGGGTGAAACGCCGGAGTGGGCTTAGTGGGTAGGGCTAAGTTCCCCCCCCCTCTCGCCAGAAGAGAGGGGTCAGGAGCGGCGAGCCCCCCCCCCCCCCCATCAATGGCTCCCGCGGCCGGAACACGGTGCGTAAATGCATTCGCACACTCCGTGAACAAAAAAAAAGTAAAAAGAGCATGTTGAAAGGATACAGTAGACCCCTCCCCCCTCCACGGCGCCGTTGGTGGAGATGGCGCATATGGACGTCACGGTGAACACCACGATCAGGTAGGCCAGGAGGAACTGCGCCAAGGTCACCAGGAGGCCTGCGTTGCCGACCAGGTACCCTGAAATTAAAGACAGACAACTTTGGGAACAAATCAAATTATTTATCTAATTTTTTTTTATACAAATAACTTAATGTAATTTATTCAAGAAAAAACTCTAGTTATATATGTAAGAAATCCACAACGCAGGCTTCGTCCGGTAAGAAATCCACAACGCAGGCTTCGTTCGTCCGGTTATCTAATCAAATATTTTGATTTGTCTTTTGTAAGTAGTCAGTAGTCACACTACTAACTACATACATATAAATTAAAGACGATAGATGTCTATACTAATGAAAATCGATCAAGCCCCCCATAATGCAGGCTTCGGCCTTCGCATTAGCTGTCCACACTCCACACCACGTTTCAAGTAAACCATTGCGGCTGTGTCCCTGATACTTACAGCCTACCCGCTTTTTTTTAAGTTCGACTCACGCTTAAATGGAAACTTCTTATGGGTTTTCCTGTAATCTATAGGTAAAGAACGAACTTGTGTATTTTTTTCAAGATTTTAGATTTAGCCGTTTCGGGGATAAGGAAGGGAGGGGAGGGGGGGGGGGAATGGGGAATGACAGACAAACAGATAGACACACGAGGAATCCTAAGATAAGGGTTTCGTTTTGTTCTTTTTAGGTACGGTAAAAATAAATCTAATGCGATCAATAAAAAACATTTTACTTACTCGTAATTCTTTTAATTTAAAATTTCTTTAACATAATCCATAGGTAACGGTCATATTCGTTACTTATGGATTATGTTCACTTATAAAAGACGACAGAAAAGTAAAACTACGAAGTTTTTGAAAATTAGCTATTTGAATAACATGTTGCTTAATCTCACTTTACTAATCGTTATTCATAAACCACACATAGCACGAAAGAGACCACTGCCACTCGTGGCGGTCTCAAAACACTCAAACCATATTTTAATCGTCGAATAACCTGAGTCCTTCTCCCTCCGGTAGAGGTTCAAAATACTTGTCCACCATCGCATCTGTCATCTCAGCTAGCGTTCCTGGCTGCCAGTTCGGACGACCAGTTCCACCCGCCAGCACGGACCTGAGCCCCTCCTGTGCATTGTAGCTACCTATACAGCGGGACGACACACGGTGCACCATCCGCAGACCCTCCTTCAAGTCAAGGGTCTTCCCAAGCTGCAGACTCCGAAGACTAACCTTAAGCATGGTTGGGCATAACGGAGCCATCATCTCCAAAGTCTCTTTTGACCATTCATTATCCACGTTTCTAAGTCTTTCGATGACTTCTTCAACTGTATCAGCAGAGAAACAGTAGTCTATGTCTTTTAAGAAAGGAGCTAAGGAGAAATCTCCCACCGGCTCGCTGAACGCATTCAAACGAGCCTCTATATCCTCAACTTTACAGTGAAACAGTTCAAGTTCAAGCTCTCGTAAGCGGGAGCTCGGAACAAAGTGGCTAGCTATGCCAGACGATGTTACGTCTTTACTCTTCAAGCGTTTGCCAGTTAACGACATGTAGAATCCTAAATGATTATTCAGTTTTGGTAAAAAATGTGGGAAGCCGGCGATCCAGCCAATGCGAGCTTCTGGCATGGCAACTACGGTTCGCTCCGTGGCGATCTTATACCTGCCATTGGCAATTAACATCAAAGCGGCGCCTATCGCTGCACCATCCATTAAAGCTATGTAAGGAATCCTGTTTTGAGATACAAGATACATGTTGTTGCAGTCTGTGGATATCCAAGCGTATTTAGTAGGGTCGTGGTCAGAAGATAGAAGCCATTTGATGTCACCTCCAGCGCTGAAGTTGTCTCCAGCGCCTTTGAAGAGCACTCTCGAGCAGGTTTTCTCCCAGGATTGAAGGATGGGATACAACTGAGCCGTTACGCTGTAGTCTACAAGATTGAGTTTTGGTCGATTGAATGTTATAACGCCAGTGGTGTCCAGTTTCTCAAACAGTACTTTTGGGGCTTGGATATTTGTTTTTATTCCTTTGGCCTGGTGTGTTGTCAACAGATTTCTGCATAAACTACGTATGGTTCTTGAATCGTATAAGATAGTCATGATGAAGCAATTAGGTTTGAAAACTACAGTTCTATTAGCAGGATTAAAAAGCAAATGCTCAGGGGTAGCACAGTATACGGAGGGATAAAAACTACTGACTTAGGAGTAGGACTCACAAGAGTCGTGACTTAGCAAAACATTTCGAAGTCCATAATTAAAACACCGTGAAACGACACACACGGTTTTTTAATAAAATATTCATGTTTATGATTTTCCTGACACTACGAAATGAGTTGAACCAAGTTTAAAAAATCGTGTTATGGCACAGTAGTAGTTACGACGCCAGGGTGGAAACACGACACAAACATACCCACGTATGTGGGTGAGTGTTACAAGTATTTTCCCAATCCTTGGTTTGCCAAATTCGGGTAATTATAAAGATATCTTAAAAGTAGTCATAAATAGATCCAATACAGTCCAATACAGTACAATATTATTAAAACAAATGAAAAGAATCGCAGAATGTATAACACTCCACACCACATGACACGTGTTATTCCGATAAACTGATGAATCATTTTATAACATAACAATATGTGTGGCTATTTTATAAAGGAATTCATAGCATAGATAGGCGTCATTACCGTAAAATATGTCCTTAGGCCGCTCTGAACTCTTCAAACTCCTCATATCCAGGAAACTCACCCATTCTGATGAAGACCAGAGCACTGAACATGGACAGCACGACGGGACAGAAGACCCCAGCGAAGGTCCCGACCTTTTTGATGCCGGGCCGCTCTGACCGGAACTCTCCGAATTCCACATATCCTGGAAACAACAGAAAAATAAATTATTCAGGGATCAATCGGAAGGAAACGACTAAAATATATTTTACAGTACATATGGTGCTACTTTCCCGCACTAGTGCGTAAATAAGTACTTTTCGTAGTTATGTCAAATATTTAAAGGGGCATATGTACTGTAAAACGTTGTACAATACGCGTGCGAATAGGTAATTCGCAACTCGTGTCTATTTAAAACACTCCCTTCGGTCGTGTTTTAATTTATCGCCACTCCTTTCGAATTTCCTCTTTTACGCACTTGTATCGTAAATAACTATTTCCATAATTATGTTTGGGTTGCTATTAGACTCCTCCCCTCCTTAAGCCACCAACGGATCGACAGCTGACGTTTACCCTTTATTACACATTTCCCTTCAGTAGTAATCACATTATGACTTATGAGTTATCGCACCTATCGTCGGTGAACTTGGACGTTGCTGTTGCCGTCTTACGATGTATAAGGTCCATTATATTTATTGTTGTTTAAAATTTAGGTACCTAGTACCTTACATATCAGCTCTCTAGCAATAACGGATGACTCACGCTAGAACGGTCCAGGTTCGGGCGTCCGACACATCGTTTTCTATGACGCGTGATCGGTTATCGGTGAAGTGTCGGACGCCTCAGCCCGGACCCGGACCGTTCTAGCCATGATTCATCCTTAACGGTCACTAAGCTAAACCTAGTATCTACAGACAGGCAGATAGACATGTCTAATAAAAAACAACGGAACCTCAATGCATGTTTTCGTGTCTAGTCAGGCGTCACTCCGCGATTTCGTAGCTTTGCTACAGGTAGCTAAAAGTACATCCGTTCGGCCCCAATTTTGGGGAAAGCCATAAGCCGCGCGTGGCGCTGTCGCCACCTAGCAGCCATATCTGTGCTGATCGTAACAGACGCGTTTTGTTAGAGAGTGAGTCTTCTGTACTTAGTAGTACTAAGTTAGTACTATTATTTATTGGGTAGTGACCCTGCCTGCTAAGCCGATGGTCCTGGGTTCGAATCCCGGTAAGGGCATTTATTTGTGTGATAAACACTAATATTTGTTCCGGAGTCATGGACGTTTTCTATGTATATAAGTATGTATTTATCTATATAAGTATGTATATCGTCGCCTAGTACCCATAGTACAAGCTTTGCTTAGTTTGGGGCTAGGTTGATCTGTGTAAGATGTCCCCCAATATTTATTTTATTTATTTATTTTATTTTATTCTGTGGTCTAGTCTATATTCAATACGATTTCAACAATAGCACCAAACTGACCTCGGTGATTGAGAAATGCCGATTTTCACACTCGACATCCGTTTATTGTTAGTCACGCTTTTTGCGCTTAACATCAAGGCGACGAAAAACAGGGCAGGCGATTATTATTTTCATATTTGTTAATAATTTTTGATCACACCTGCTCGAAAAAAGATAGTATTTACCTCTAGCCTGCCAGAGGCATAAAAGTAAGTTTTACCTAAATATTAATACCTATTTTGAATCTTAGAAAAATCAAAATTTAAATTTTTCTTAGCAATCATCAATTTGTGGGCGGCGAGAGGATAATCTGCTTAAGCATTTAATCGCAAGAATTGGCGCAGACACTAGTTTTAAATGCCTGACCCTTCAATGCAGAGGGGAAACTTGACCTATTGGAATTAGTTCGGTTCCCTGTCGGTATTTTCCTTTATTTATTTATTTAAACTTTATTGCACAAAATATATACAACAATGTACAAATGGCGGACTTAATGCCAAATGGCATTCTCTACCAGTTAACCATAGGGCCAAACAGAGATACCTTCAATTGGTGCAGAGAGAGAAAATATATTGAGTGAACGAAAACGATTGGTGATATTTCTTACGTAAGTTCCGAAAAATTCCAATAAACGTACTACTAATGTACAGTCACCTGCAATAATATTTTACTCTTCGAAGGCCGCAAAAATATGTGCCAGGCTCTTATACAAATTAGCTCTACAAATTAAATCGTGTCAGAATACTTATGCGGCCTTCGTTGTGTATTTATAATTGTAGGTGACTATACGAGTCGGGGTTTGAACCCGCAACCTCTGAATTGAGAGTGACACGCCCTTACCGCTAAGCTACCAACGTTTTATCGAATTTGACAACAATGCTAGAATAAATACCTACCTTCATTTGAGCTCTTTTCAGACATCTCGCAGCTCCGTGTCCACTTACGGCACATATTAATCTCATTAGTCATGCGTGTTTACAGTTAGGTACTTATTTATATTCTCGGTTCTTTGATAATCCACTCATGCGCTGGAGAAACACAATACCTAAAGTCTATTTTTTTATTCGGTAGACTAAAATGACATTTCATAGTATGAAATGACACATGATGTTCATACTATGAAATGTCGTTTTAGTCTACGGAATAAAAAAATAGACTTTACAAAAACTAAACTACCTAGAAACCTAAAGAAGATCCGAGACACCTTATTTCTAATTATTTATCAACATGGTGAATTAAATGTTTGAAATTGCTCAATTGATGAAAATAATTACAATATTATTTTCCTCAAAAAAAAAACAATGTAGTGTCTGTGGTGGGATCCCATACATTTCACGACTCTTCTCTTTCCGCACAGACTCTAAGTATCTTTTTAATTTTTACGTGCACCACTTTTTGAACCTTAATACAAGTAAACTAATTAAAAAACGTTTTATTCCTTTTTTCCGAAAATTTGTCCCTGCTTCATGTCACGTGATGCGGGGACAAATGGGTATAAATACACCCGTATTTTCTGTATCAAAATTAACTAACAAATAATTAATGCGCGTGCGCGCCTATACGACGCGCCAGACACCGGTGCACTGATAAAGTTTATCCGTGTCATAGAGAAATATAGTAAGAATAAGAGTGCGCACTCCATACATCAGTTTTGGTACCAAAAATACTATTATTTTATCGACATCTAGCATCGAATAGCGGAATTATCAGTACCGCTATTTGATACTAGATGTCTAGTGGGTCGCGACTCACGAAAATTGTATTGAACAACAATTTACAACTAATATTAAAGCAGAAGGAGTTGCAAATAGAGTTCCGGCTAATCCGGTTATATTATTAGCTGAAAATTGTTGAGCATTAGACTTTTGGGTCGGTGCTACATCTATTGTCAAGTAGCAGTACTGATAATTCCGCTATACGATGCTAGATGTCGACTATGAAAATACTAGTCTTTTTGATACCAAAACTGACCAGCTATCATGGTCGCATTTTTATCACCTGTCATGCTATGCGTCACTTTCGCATTTACATATTTGTTAGAACGTGACAGCCATGGTGACAAATGATAAAGAGCCGGCCATCTTAGCCCTACTGATGTATGGAGTGAGCACTCTTATGTATTTTTTTCTCTATGTCCGTGTTGATTGGACGGCGTTTATCGCGGGCGGTCAGCCGATGCGGTAAATAAGGTAAACTGTAACAGGTTAAGTGTGTTTTCAATTACTTATGTTCCATTGTTAGAGCGTCGCCAAGGGGAGGCAGGAGGCAGCTCCCCTCCCCCCCTAGAGAACAAAATTCGTAACTACTTAAATGTATTTTTAAATCCCTACTAATCTCTACATAGTATAAAACAAAGTCGCTTCCTGCTGTCTGTTCTCTCTTTAAAACTACGTAACGGATGTTGCTGCGGTTTTTTTAATAGAAAGAGTGATTCAAGAGGAAGGTTTATGTATAATTTGTTAACCCGTGCGAAGCCGGGGCGGGTCGCTAGTATTATATATGCAAAAGTAACTGTCTCTTTGTCTGTCTGTTATCTCTCCACGCTTATACCACTGAACCAATTTAGATAAAATTTGGTATGGAGAAAGTTTAAGGCCCAAAGAAGGATATAGCGTTATCAATCATCATCATCATCATCCCACACAGACAAAGTTACGGGCAGAAACTAGTGAACAAATAAATATAAAAAGGCACTTTTCCCTTTGCTTTTTACATTTTACTGTTTTTGATTGATATTGACATCCATTATCACATCCAATTTGACTCGCACAACGTATCAGCATTGCGATACAGCGAGGAAATGCCGCCAGCATCCTTGGTACAATGCCTCAAGGGTCTATTTTAGATTTAAGCTAGATAAGATAAGATAAAATGTTTATTTGTATAGTCATGTACATAGGATGTTGTTACAATTATTCAGGAAGCTTTCTATGACATGACACCCTGTTAGGGCACACAAATTGTCTTATAATTATCTAGCTTAATACTAAATTATATTACAGGCCATGCATGCTATTATGTATAATATTTGAATTTATGCATAATTAATAATTGGTCGGAGCAAATTTCGTATAAAATTAAATAAAATTCGTATTGGTTATGAGTTGCAAATAATTTAGTTATTTAGTTTAGTAGTACCACTGTATATATATGTATTTTATGTAAATAAATGTTTTTTCCCTTTTAGACAATGTGAAAATGCTTTATTCCAACATACCATCTCCGGCAGGTCTTGCAGTGGGCGTGCGACCGAGCCGCGCGCGCAGAGAGCCCATGAACCCCCGGGGCCCACGGTTCATGCTGGGCGACAGCGGGCTGAGAGTCTCCGCCATTGGGGGTTTTGTGTCTGTAAATTAATATTATGATATTATTGACTTATAAAAATCCCTCGAGATCCGAATCCCTGTAGATTAATATCACTATTGTTTTAAATTATTTATTTTTGATGAACATAGGACCAAAAATAATATAAAATTTTAAGTAGACTGTTTTTTTTCTTTAATGTCTGTGGCCTCCTGTGACTGTGCCTTTTCTAAGGATCAACAACCTATATCTTACATCACAAAATGTAACACATGCCTAAATTAATATTAAATGCTCACAAAAGGTGTCTGATTAAGAAATTAATATTGAACAGAGCAGAAAATATGTAGGTATACACTAATAATATGGTCTCATGTGGGTCTCACACTACAATTTCTGTTCCTAATGTTCTGTAACTAAGAAGTTGAAACCTTGTGTTTTCTTCTTTGTCCGTTGGCTCGTTGGATAGATGACATTCGAAAAAACGCAGGGCACTTTTGGATGACACTAGCCCAGGATCAGGATAAGTGGCATACACGAAGAGAGGCCTATACTCAATAGCTCGCCTAAACTAAAAATAGGGCGACTAAAGGCTAAAATGATGATAATGTCCCAAAAAAAGTTAAAAACTCATCTATTCAAGCCAATGTTTTGATCCATAATCCTAGTATGATACTATCATAAAGTACTCTAGTTTTATGGCTTGGGATGTATAAATTTACAAGGTCGTTTTTGTTTGCAATTGGATTAATTAGATTAATATCAATTTGGCATACTTACTTAAATGTATATCTTCCATTGCATCGAACTGATCAGCCTAAATTTACTACAGTATGTTTTTATCAAAATTCAGGCACAAAGTAACACTTGGTAAGTTAATTATCCTTCAGAAACCTTTAATTCAGTTACTTGGCTCTAACCTGATTAGTAAGCAGTAGTTATGTGAGCAATTGGCATAACAATGCACAATCAATGCCTTCTAGAAACAGTTCCAAGTAAAAAAAAAAACTTTGATCTGTGTTATTGTTGAGTGGAGTGAGCAAATTACTCCCGCAATTTTAGCCGCCGCTTATCCGGTGTCTTTTGTGACCTAATTCACTAGCTTACAGATGAAATCATCACTTTAAAAACACTAGAATTTCAACTCCTTATTTCCAATAAAAAAAAATAAGTTTCTTAGTTCAACGTTGTTAGAGCTTAACACGCACGGATAACTAATTCAGCTTTAAATTAGAAAAAACTGCGTGAGACAACAGTTGTAAATCCTCTTTGTTAGAAGGAGAACAACTAAAAAATCTACTCACTGTTTCTTTAATAATGGGGCGTCAAATTATTGGTTCAGCTGTTGAGCATTGCTGTAACGGCAGTTTGAAGTCATAGCTTTGTTTCGCAGTGTAAATATTGTTTGTTATCTTTTCGAGAACGATGATACGCACGGAAATACGAATTCAATTGATTATACACAAAATACAAAGTCAGAAATTTTGACAGGAAGTAAGTTAGTGTCAAGTTCGAGCAAAGTTAATCTTTAGATTACATTATTTTTTAACGAGAAAGAATCACCAGTATATAATATTAAATATGGATTAAAATGTTAATAAAATCGACATTTACGCCATCATGAGGTTACATCGAGTGTGAATGGGTAGCACATATTTTTTATAATTCGGTAGTTGTAAATAATAAGTCTCCTCGAACGTTTGATTTTGACGGAACTGTCACTGTCATTTATTGAGGAGTTTTTTTATAAAAGCATTATGCCCTGGATGCGAGTCTTTGAAGCCAACTTTTACTTGTAAGGCATGTCTAATTTTGTATTCCCAAACTGGATGTGGAATTAAATTCACATTTTTCTATCTGGCCAATCAGTCCTGTTACATTTAAGGACCATAATACTGTATGAAGACATTGCTATAGGACTGATGGGCGAGATAGAAAATTGAGAAAAACATTTCTTTTTTTTTTTTTAATCTTTATTTATTTATAGAGGGTTTTTACAAATGCCACCCTCATAGTGGCTCTCTAAAAAAAACTACAACAATCTAACTTTCACTATTTCTAATTTGTAAGATGGCCTTGACCATATTATAAAGAAGCCCAGCCTCTTCGGAGGCTGGACATGCCAGGATGCTATTGACTCTGCCGAGGTCATAGCACCTGACATTGAGCAAACGACGCTGTGCAGCACCTCGGCGACATTCCATTAAAATATGAAACACATCTTCAACTACTCCGCATAAGTTACATTTAGGCGAGTCAACTTTACGCATCATAAACGCGAAACTATTTAAAGGAATGTGGCCAGATCGCAATCTAAGAGCAACAATTAAATCTTGCCTGTTCATCCTACAGAAAGAGAACCATGGAGCACGAGGAAGTGTGGGTTGGATCGTTTTATACCATATACCCTTTGTGCGAGATCTTTCATCAAAATATTCAGACCACATGTCAAAGCACATATTTTTGACCTTGTACAGAACATCGGAGAACCAAGGGGTATTATGGCATTTAACACCCATTTCGGCTGCTTCCCTAGCCAACCGATCCACCACCTCGTTCCCCACAACACCACAGTGGGACGGGGTCCACTGAAAAATAACTTTCTTTTTGGCAGCGCATAGTTTAAGTACTAGACGAATTATAGTGTAAGCCACTGGAATGCCCCTAAAGACGTAAGTACAACGGTTCAAATGTTGAAGTGTGCATTTAGAATCCGTTAAAATTACAAACATATTGTGACTATTGATGCTGTCAATATATGAAAGTGACTCTGCAATTGCAATCATTTCAATAGCCATTATCGAAATATTGTCCATAATGTGTAGTTTAATTACTTCACCGGTTTGCCAATCTAGGAATGCTGCCCCACTACCAATATCTGTTTTAGATCCATCTGTAAATATCTTATAATAGTCATGATAGGTGTCTGTAAGCATTGAATTGCATATACTTCGTAACTGAGATCCGTCGTACTTACGTTTAGCTTTATCGATTTTCTCAACATTTAATACTAGATGAGTACTTAAATCTATATTAGTAACCCAGGTATCGAGTGAAAACATTTCTAGCTGGTTACTACAGTATACCGGGGTGTCCTTAAACTCATTAAATACAAGTCCAATTAACGGTTTTGTTTTGTTACGCCAGTAAAGGTTATCAAAAGAGTTTTTTAAATCCGACAGAAGACCAGGTAGGGAATTTGTACTTTGAGATTTAGATTTTAACAACATTTTCCCTGCAAGATACTGTCTCCGAATTGCTAACGGAGGTACGGTCAGTTCTGATTCCATGACATGGATAGGTGTACTTTTTATAAACCCTCCAATTATTCGTAAGCAAGTGTTTTGAAGTGTGTCTAACCTAGCTAAATTAGTTTTAGCGCTATTCCCGTATAAAAAACTAGCATAATCGAGCCTACTTCTTATCATTGCAATGTACAGTCGTCTTAAGTGGACTTGGTGCACTCCCCACCCCGCTCCCGCCAAAACTTTAAATATATTTATAAATTTAGTAACTTTAATTTTGATTTCATTTATGTGTTTCCCCCATCGCAGGCCTCGGTCAAGCCAAAGGCCCAAGTATTTAACGGTATCCACAACTTCAAGTGCTTTGTTGTTAATTTTAATAGAAATGTTATCTTTTTTAAATCCCCTTTTAAACAGACAAATTTTACTTTTACTCTGAGAAATCTCTAGACCTATGTCTAAAAATAAGGTATGTATTTTATCTAAAGCCTGCTGGATTTTTACTTCTCCCTCAGCAGGGTTTTTACAATGGCAATATAAAACGTAATCATCAGCATATTGAGAAATGAATATCTCCTTCTCAAGGGTTTTACAGATCTTCATAGTGGCTATGTTAAAAAGTAACGGGGATAGCGGGTCCCCCTGGGCTAAACCGCGACCAGTCGATCTTTCTATAACTAGATCATCTAATTGAATTTTGAGGACTCTATGCTTCAAAAAATTCCAAAGGTAGTTGCAAACTCTACGTCCTACTTTTAGTGAGTCCAGGGTAGAGATTAGCACAGTATTATCAATATTATTGTAAGCACTGTCAATATCTAAAAAGCAGCCTAAAGTTGATAAACCTTTTGAGAAGCCAATTTGAATCCTAGTAACCAGGATGCTCAAATTATCTAAACATGATTTACATTTCCTAAACCCCAAAGTATTTTCAGAGAACACCTTATTACGTTCTAGAAGCCACTCGATTCTATGGTTGATAATTGCGTGGAAGATTTTGCATACACACGACATTAAAGAAATAGGTCGTAATGATGATACTTGGCTTGGATCTCTGCCCGGTTTTGGGATAGGGATAATACCAATATCTTTCCACTGACTAGGGACAAATCCGTTTACGAAAAAGTTATTGTATAGACGCAACAGTATCTTTTTGCCATTTTCTGGAAGATGTCTAATCATCGAGTATGAAATGTCATCGCACCCAGGGGAGGTATCCTTAAGTTTAATACACTTATTTAACTCCTGAATAGAGATATCAATGTCAATGGGAGACTCATGATCCAAAAGCAAGGGCGAAGGTGGGACAGCGTAATCTGGAGACAGCGAACATAGTAGTTCTTCAGCTAGTACTGGATTAATGTACTGTCTAGGGGTTCTGTAGCCCTTCATCCAGGCCATTTTCCTCCACATCTCACTCGAAGTAGTACTTGCATCGACTGAAGAGCATAGATCTTGCCAACTCTTTCGTATAGCTCCACACAGATCATTATGGGCCTTAGAAGTTTGGTCCTGTAAAATATCTAGGTTTCCTGGAGTAGGATTCCTACGAAACATGGTTAACGCCAACCTGCGTTTGGCTATAGCTTCCGATAGCTTTTGGTTCCAATAGGGTTTAGGCTTAAAAGCTGACTTTATATTATTATTAAATGTATGATAAGGGACATATATATCTGCTACTTGATTAATGAGGTGAATAAATTGATTATAATTTTCTTGATGGTCGCTACAGAATGTAAAATTTTCAAAATGATCTTGTAAATCTTCTGTATATTTTTGCCAATTAGCCTTTTTGAAATTTCTTTTTTTAACAGGGATGCTGAAATTGCATTGATATTTAGTTGAAAGTTTTATAAAAAAGTGATCACTACCTAATGTTTCATTAACTATTGACCAATTAAGGTCTAGAGCTATATCTGTGCTGGCCATACTAATATCGGGAGAGGATTTTTGTAATACGCCGTCAGAAAGCCTCATCCAAGTGGTGTCTCCGTTGTTGAGTGTTAACAAGTCACTGTCCAAAATAGAATTATAAATTTGATTACCTCTTGGATCCGTCTTACACGACCAACTAGAGTGATGCCCATTAAAGTCGCCAAGGACTAAGGTTTTCGGCTCACAATGACCTAAGACTTCGTCCCAATCCGTTTGACTTGTATTTATTTTACTAGGACAATAAATTGCAACAATGTTTTCAATAACTCGGCATCCTAAAAGCTTAACCTTCAGAAATTCAATACCTGTGTTACTAATGACAACATTGGATATTAGAGATTGAATAGAGTTATGTACGAGAATCATTACACCCCCGTAACCATCAAGTCTATCCTTTCTGTAAACCTGATAACCATTAACTCTAACGCTATAATCTTTTGACAACCATGTTTCGCTTACCACAGCAATATGAACTTTTTGTAATCTTAACAATTCTTGAAACGATTTAAGCTTGCCTAACAGACTCTGGGCATTCCATTGAATAATATTTAAACTAATGGATTTACTAGAGCTAGCCATAATTAACAAACTGCAAAAAACCTTTAACTATACTTGAGTCTGAAAAGAATCCTGCCGCCAGAATCACCATCCATTCCACACACAATTTAATTACGCCTTGAATTTTGTCTTGGATACTTATACTATTTAGAAAAATCACCTCCTTTACCCGTCTTAACAGCTCATTAAAAGTCGTTTTCCGATTGTTCTCGTTCTCGTGTGATCCATTGTCCGTGTCACTTTGAGCGTTAATTCCTGTATTCCGTTCTATCTTCGGTGAGTCAACAGCGGGTTTCTTCCTTTTCTCGTTTTTGGTTTGAGTTTTAATTTTTTGTTCCGACGATCCAAGCTTGGAAGTACCAGGTATTGGGTCTTGAACTTTGTGATTCAGAATTGGATTAGCTCTTCTTTCTGAAAGAACATTACTGTACGATGCAACACATGGCGATTTATCAGAGATTGGTGGAGGGCTAATCTTTAATGGAGGGAATGAGTGAGAATTCATGCACGGTTTTTCTTCCTGTAGTGGTCTTGGTATAGGGGACGCGTAAAGGGTCAGTGCCTTTCTGTAAGTACAGTTGAATTCTGACATCAACTCCCTTAGTTTCCTTTCTTTCTGGAATACAGGGCAGATCTTCGCCATCGAAATATGGTTACCACGACAGTTAACGCATTCAAAGGTAGTAGTTACACAGTTAGGGTGATCGCCTCCACATTTAGGGCACATAAATATTTTTGAAGTACAATTTCTAATGCTATGACCAATTTTCCAACATTTGAAACATTGTGTGACAGGGTGAACGTAGGGTTCTACTTTTAATCGTAAGTCATCAACGAAGACGTAAGGTGGCAGTTTCGAGCACTTGAAAGATAGCCGTGCCACCTCACTAGGGCACCAATGACCATCGGCTTTATCACGGCGGTTTAATCTTTTGGCTGCAATTACTTTCTCAGAGCAATTCACTAACTTTAGAATATCTTCCTCGGCAAGATCAATATCAACATTTCTTATGATGCCATAACTCAGTCCAGTCTCCATTGGCTTGTGTAAAACCCAACCTTGTTTAATAATGTTTTCACATTGAAAAATTTTGTCCATATTTTCCTTGTCACTAAACTCCAGCCGAACTTTAAAAGGGTTTAAATATTTTATAGCACAGATACCTTTTATGTTGTTTTCTTTTAAAAAACGAGCCATGGCAAACTGTTTCGGAAGTTGTTCTTTATTCGAGATATACACTTGAAGGTAAACTTTGTCGATGTCATCTGGAGGTACTGGGGTGTTTCTCTCCTTTTTCCTTTTCGTTTCCACTGTATTCCACTCTCTCATTCCATCCTCACTTTCCTTTTCTTCTTCTCTATGTCTTTTCGTAGTTTGTCTGCCCACATCCATCAAATTTTCATCATCTTCGCTTTTGTTATACTCGTAGTAGGAATCATCATCAGAATCGGTCGGTAGTTTAATCTCCTGTCCCTGAACCATCCTTTTAACTTTGAGGCTATACGACGAATTAGACTTTGTATTTGGGAATTGATCTGGCAAAATATTACTAGACGATATTTGGCCGAGGGCCAACTCAGAATCCTGAGAGTCAGGCTCTGGTAGACTATAAAATGGGTTGTTAAGGATAATTCCTGTCTCCTTGTTAGTTCCAGCAATATTGCCAACTGTTTTAGACTGCGGGGGATTTGATCGAGAGCATGACCTGGACCTAGACAACACTTTTACCTTCTGATCGCTAATGGGTATACGGGATTTAGACTTGGGGTCTATATCTTGCCTACGACTGCGGGCTGAGATGGCGCGGCAGTTGTCGTTTCTGACAGTTACAAACGCAGCGGGAGACGGCGGGAACTGAATTGAAGGGCCTGTTGACCCTCCAGGATCGCCGAGGGAATCATTCTCCATTTCTAAAATTATAGGTTCAGTAAGAGTACCTACACTAAAAGGAGAATAGATCTAGGCACACTAATTGCTAATCTGATAAAATAAATAAATTTTTAATATTCGCGCTTGACACTGTTGAAGTGACAGGGAACGACTTGTCTGTGAGAAAAACATTTCGCATTTTCCCCATAGTAAATGTATGCAAAAAGTTTTTATTAATTTGTGGCTTTTACCGTAAGTTGACCCCTTGGAAACTATTGATACTGGATAGGAATGGAATCGATTGGCATACAAAAACAGCATGTAAAAACTAGCAAAAAGCAGAGCTTTGTAAGGGCTCGCGGAGTTTTCCTACCTGGACCGCGATTTTGATCCAGTCCGAGGCTTGTTCCATGATCGATCGAGTGGGTCCGTTAAGAAAGCAGCTATAAGTGAGAGCAAGAAAGAAATATACTAACCGGACCCCGGTTGCTGTCTGGTACGCCTGTCTGTTACAGCACTTACAGCTTTTACTTTGTCCATTAAAAACGTGTCCAGACGACAAAATCAAATTGCCAATATCATCCACATATAATATACAATTTCATAGGCGCTTATTACATCCTACACGGTCGCCCAGTACTTTTTGTAAGGAAGCCAACTGGCTTTCCTACATAATGTTGGGTCAGCGAGCCAATGTCCTTGAATTTAATTTTTGCGTCCATACCACACAGTTGAGCGAAAAACTATCCCGTCTGGACACCTACTGGCGGTAATCACGCTGCTCCGTACATAAACACACACACACACACACAGTTCCACTAGGTACAGCCAGGGTTCAGCATCAGCTCTATCTTGGGTACTGCTCTTTTAAGTGCTCATTAAGACGTTTCAGATGACCAAAACAGCGTGTGCCTATGTTGCACCAAACCTATCTTGGGTACTAATCTCCTAAGTGCAACAAACCTGAGTTCCACTAGGTACTGCCAGGGTTCAGCATCAGCTCTATCTTGGGTACTGCTCTCCCAAGTGCTCATCATGACGAGTCGGATGTCTAAAACAGCATGTGTCTTTGTTGCATCAAACCTGAGTTGCAATAAGTACAGCCAGGGTTGAGCATCAGCTTTATCTTGGGTACTACTCTCCTAAATGCTCATCGATACGAGTCGGATGACTAAAACAGCGTGTGCCTATGTTGCAACAAACCTGAGTTCCACTAGGTACTGCCGGGGTTCAGCATCAGCTCTATCTTGGGTACTGCTCTCCCAATCGCTCATCATGACGAGTCGGATGTCCAGTCCAAAACAGCGTGTGTCTATGTTGCATCAAACCTGAGTTTCACTAGGTTCAGCGAAGGTTCAGCATCAGCTCTATAAGTGCTCATCAAGACGTGTCGATTTATTAAGACAGCATGTGCCTGTGTTGCACCAAACCTGAGTTCCACTAGGAACTGCCAGGGTTCTGGGTCATTTTGTTGAACTGCACGCCGACGTTGCAATTGGCGTGCAGTCGGCGTGTAGTTCCCATACAAGTTGCAGTCATGTGTCGGCCCTAAGTCGCTGAAGTTTGTATTATAATATGATCTTTATTTATAATTTATAATTTTAGCAGTTCCAAGCAATAGTAACACTAAAGGCGCGATTCATTAATTACGTAAGACAATTTTTACCAGTTTTTGACCCCCTTCCCTATATGTAAGAAATCATAAGAATAGGCTGACCCCCGCCCCCTCTCGCCCTATATTACCATATATTACGTAAGAATCTAAAGGAAAAAATGAGTACACGTTTGGTTTGTTTTAGTGTTTATTATTTAAAAAATATTTTTATGTATGTTTATTTGTACGTACGTTTGTACAGGACAAAGGTACTTGAGCTCGTTTAAGTTAACTCTGCACCGTGTTTGATAGCATAGAGTGTGGAAGTATTATTATTATTTTAAACGTCTTAATTTCGTAGAAATTAAAAAAAATCGCATCTTTGTGATCTTACTTACGTAAGAACTATAAAAACCCCCTCCCTCCCCCTAGTAAGAAAAAATGTGAAAAAATAAGATATGTTCGACCCCCTCAGCCCCAAAATCATCTTACGTAATAAATGAATGGCGCCAAAACTGTTTCTCGAACTGAAAATACCCGATCTACGTTTGCTAACACAACATGACTGATCAGTTCATCAGCGTGCAGCGTCACAAAACATACGAGTAAATTGACCTCCGCAGTGAATATACAGCAAGATTGATTGTTCTAGTAGGTATTCACAGAAACTTATTGCTAAATTGGGAATCAAACCAAGCGAAGCGAGGTGGGTCTGAATCCAAAATTTTAACCCTCTTTTGTATTCATCGTTGTTAATGGCGTAAGCGCCATCGACATTATTGAAATTGAAAACACCACATAGATATCGTGGTCCGAGTACCCACAACACAAGCCTTATTGAGCTTTTCTGGGGCTTAGTCAATTTGTATAACGACGTCCAATATTTATTTATTTTTTTACTACTAACGCCATCTGTTAGAGAAATAAATAATTAACATTAGCACGAATGTTAATTCATTATTTTGCCAACAGATGGCGCTAGTAGTAATACAAAGTGTTATTACATTATTTAATTTTTTTAGGTTTATAAAATGATATTTTTAAGTTTGATAACACATCTAGACATGAATTTAAATTACTATGTTAAATCTCAAACCTAACAGTGCAGTAGTTTTTCCGTAAAGTGTACCACAAGAATGCATAGTTTGTCGAATAGTGATAGGGCTCGCTTCGCTCGCCCTAATAAAAGTTTTCATTTTCATACAAATTGTATGGGAAAAGTTTTCCTCGATTTGTGGCTTTTCTAGCCGGAAATTTTTTTTTGGTTCCATACAAGCTTTTGATCCTTAATAGGAATGGGATCGATTGGCATCAAAAAAAAAGTTTGTCAAAAATGACCTTTTTCTCGCACCCTGTATGTTTTTTCCAAAATCTGTAAAAGCCAATCTTCATTAATTTGAAATCGAGGGAAGGTCTTCTTAGACCGTTTTCTCGTAGCAACACGGGATCTGGTAGCTGCCCTCACTGACCCAAAAAGAAAATCCACCCTGTATACATATGCAAGGTGCATAAACACCCACAAGATAGGATCTATTTGACTTTTCCTCTGAGGGCCCTCAGAATTTACTTAGCGCCACTTGCACCATTCCACTGACCCGGGGTTAACCAGTGTCAAATTGTACTGGTAACTATGGTAACGCTAGGTTTAACCGGTTAGCCCAAGGTTAGCCCGGGTTAGTCGACTGGTGCAAGTGGGCCTTTCTATTCCAAAGAGAAAAACAGAAATAACATTGGTTTGAACTGGTATTTATTTTATCTTAAGGCCTGAACATAAAATCACAAACTCATAGTCATTTGGAACAAAAATACAAACCAAAATGAATGTTTTGGTGGACTTATAATTAACTTAAAGTTACAAATGAGGCATTAACTATATTCTGTCTAGTGACTCGAGCATGATGATACTATTTCCTCTGATTACCTGAAAAAATATAGAGACAAAATTATAAATGTTGGAATATATTACTTCGCTAAACTCCTTTTTCCTGCGAAACAATGGATAAAGAGAATGATAATTTCTACAAACCTATACATAGTCTGTGCGGAAAGAGAAGAGTCGTGGAATGTATGGGGTTCAATACATTCACCGATTCTTCTCTTTCCGAACAGACCATAACATTGTGGAATGAAAACATTCTCAAAAGTTTCAAGGCCCTTTGGTCTAGCGCCTTGTTGGCAACATGTTACCCTTCACTACAAAGGCACACTTACCACCATGCCAATGTTGTTCCTCTGCCCATCCTTGGACTCCTCCACTGACTCGTCAAGCACCAGGTTCATGAAGGGATCAAACCCTCGGAGCACCCCGGTGACTGCACGTCCCGCATTCAGCTTAAGGGACAGCTTCTTGTCCATGAACCTGAGAAAAAAACGCTAAATGACGAACATGTCTTTTGATAAGAAAAAATAATATTTCTAGGGACATTTTGGAATACTCCATAATATATATTAAATACTAAATTTGCTGTCAAAAGCGAAATACGGAAAATTTATAGTGTAAATATGTAACTAAATTATAAACTGCATTGAACAGTAGACTAAAAACGCAAAACATGGATGTTAGGTTACAATGGCGTGTAGGACGCCCACTTGAATTTACGAGAAATACAAATAGTACTAGTTTAAGTACTTACTTCTTCAATTCCGGAGGATGTGCTTTCGACATTTTGCTATTTTTTTGGTTGTTAAAAGAATTGAAATACTAGTTTATTCTTTAATTTGAGAGATAAAGAAACGTTTTCGGCAAACACCACAACCCGGGGAATTTAGTTTAGTGTGACCATATGATGTGACAGAAGTTGAACAAAAATCATAGTCATCATAGATGACATAGATCATTGACTGATTTAATGACTGCATT
This sequence comes from Cydia amplana, assembly GCF_948474715.1. Taxonomy (NCBI): domain Eukaryota; kingdom Metazoa; phylum Arthropoda; class Insecta; order Lepidoptera; family Tortricidae; genus Cydia; species Cydia amplana. The sequence goes on from NC_086090.1 coordinate 11,654,636, forward strand.
CAGTTTTAACAAATATATTGTTAAATAAAATAGTTTTCAGCCTATTATAAGAGTTAATAGAGATTGAAAAATAATGCTTAATTTATCTTTTATTACTTAGCTGGTCACACTGGTTAAATTGACAGAAACGTTCAAATACCTTTAACCTATGTTTTAAAATGTACAAAGTTTTTCGCTTGCAAATGTAAACAAAAAATGTATACTTACTTAGAGTAGGACCAAAAAAAGTCTGCAGCGGATTTGATAGCCCACGCAGTGCAAGTGTTGTTTATACGTCATAATTTCATAGAAGTTTGACGTTTAAAATAACACTTGCACTGCGCGAGCTATCAAATTCGCTGCAGACTTTTCTTGGTCTGACTCTAATATATAGTCCGTCAACCAAATCTTGTCAGTAGCAATGTAAAGCAAACTGAAGTAGGGCAACACTCAAAGAGCAGTATTGCGCTAAGAAAAGCAGCAATGTACATCGAATCAAAAGATTTTTTTTCCGCTGAGCGCGCCCTGCGTACGTCAATTCAAATTGTCACTCGCGGTTTATTGAAAAAAATTAAAACATGGACGGACAATTTAAAAGCGATGTTAAAACAATGTTAATCAAAATGATGAACAAATTTGAAGATATCAAAAACAACTCTCTATCGTAGTGCTTATATTCTATTTGTTCCCTATCTATGTCTTCTAAGTTTACTAAAATAAAATCATATCAAAATGCAGATAATTAGATAGTGCATATATTTGTTATTTACAATATAATATGCCACTTGATAATGTAAATTAGTGTACGGTTCTGGATGAATATGACATACCTGTGTATTTTTTTTGATTGGTATATATTGTACAATATACATATTAAAAATAAAACAACTGATATTTGGGTGTTTATTTAATTTAAAGGTAAATAAGATAAGGGTCACTTTTCGACTTGGTTGCGTTGTACACGTACATAAACCGCCATAGGTAAGTATTGTCTGAAGAGATACTACCTACTACGAACGCCTTATATTGGGCAAGATTTAATCCTGCAACAAACATGTATGGATTAGGTAGATATTGCGAAAGAACGGCGATATAATCAAGGCTCTTAATACTGTTTAAAAGGTTTACCTTTGTAAATAGTCACAACCGATTGCTGAAAATATTAGACATGTGGGCCTATGGACGGTTTCCAGGACACAATTTATGGTCTTGTTGGATAGATTTAGGCATACGTTTTAATTTTATTTATGCCTTTTAACCCTAAAACAAAAAAAACTGAACACAATCTTAAAAGTTCGAAAGAGTTCTTCCACTACTTGTTTGTTTGTTTGTTTCAGTAATGTTTACCATCAACGAGCATGATTGTACATTGTAGGCCCCTTAGCTTTGCTTATTCTTATTTAATGTATTGGTATTTAATGGTGACAGCAGAAATATCTCTTGAAACAGAAACGATTCAGAATGAAAACCAAATGAAAACAAATAAGGTGACGGCTGTCATTCACGATCCACATTCCACAGATAAAACACAGATGACACGCGTTTTGGAATTATTTGAACACAGTGTTGCTAACCCGCGATTTTTCAAATTTGCCGCCTTTTACTACTGACAAGATTTGGTTGACGGACTTTAGCTGGTCAACCAAATCTTGTCAGTAAAAAAAAGCGCGAAATTCAAATTTTCTATGGGACGATATCCCTTCGCGCCTACATTTTTCAAATTTGCCGCCTTTTTCTACTGTCAAGATCTGGTTGACCAATTGTTTAAAAAGTTATTTTACATGTCATCTGTATTTTTTTTATTCTAAGAGTAGTACCTATAAGAATTCAATCAATGGAATAAAGATTCTGAATGTACCCCAATTCCCGTGCTTTTTTGGTGTTGCTACTGATAAAAAAAGGAGAAAATAAGTTGGTCCTTCGACTCCTTCGATAGCAATAAATAGTCGGAGAAAGTTGTTTAAAGCATTTTAAAGCAAGAAATTATTACATTGCAAAATGTTAAACCCAGTAAAACTAAAATAAACTCGAATCATTTAGAAAGTGATATTGCCACTAAGAAAAAGATGACTTATCGGTTACACGACTCATTTGTAGAGCTACTTCTCGCATACGCTTATGCTATAAATTTGCTATGCTAAAATTGGTAGGATTTTAGTCACACGTCACAACACAAACCTAAAAACAAACCATGTGGTAGATATACATAGCTATGCTATATCAACAAGTAGATACAATAGCAACAAGTCTACAGACAGCTGCTGGGAGGATGCTGATTGTGAGGTATCTCTGTAAACAGCGACTTTCTATTTCCTAAAAATGACTTTTAAGTGATTTTATGTAATATCAGTTTTTAGTGGAAGTTTGTGATTGTGTTTTCGTTCAAAAATGGATGAGTCTGGGATTGATATGGGATTCGATCTCGCCTCGCTTTTGACGAACGATTACGGCGGTGATCAGAAGATTTTGGAGGAGATGACTGCCGCGCAGCAGCAACAGGATTTTATGTTCTACGAACTCAAGTCGAAAGTCGTGCCGATCACAGAAAGGTGAGTTTTAGTCTAGTAAGAACTTTTACTCAATCTTATGAAGTTAATAAAGTTTGCTCAGATGAATATTTTTGGCACTGCGAATGAATGAGGAACAATTTCTCTAAAGTCAGCGCCCGCGACCCTGAAACCTGGTCTTGGCAAGCCCTCCGTTCCGTGCATTTGTTTATCTTCGCTATACATTATAGACAAGATGGGAGAGCCGGGCGTCTTGAGAGTTGAGTACCACGTACAGAGATAATATCTTACTTAATTATTGTTTTACATATCGTCAAACGGGTCATTATAATTTAAGTAGTGTAGTTCGACTAGTTCGCAGAGTTTGAATAAATATTAGCGATGGGGATTGAGGTATTTTGGATTTAGGTCGGGTAACATTATTTGTTTACTTTTTAAACTCGAGTTTCCCGCCATTTTGACAAATTAGTCAAATTAAGGGCGCCATTACGTTACGTAATTAAAAGCGAAATAAAGTTTAAATTACTTTTTATTACAAATTACAATAGAATACGGTTTTGACTGCTTGGGAAGCGACTTGCAGTTTCTTTAGAGATCTGAGGTCTATCATACTTTCCGAATTGACCTCCTTTGCTTACGTAGTATTATCACGTGTTAAAGATTTTGTAGCGGGGGTCAGTCAGACGGTTTTATAATAAAGGCTTCGTCACACCGGCGCGTTTTCCGGGCGCGGCGTGAGCGGGGCGCGCCGCTTTTACATAATATAAAATGCTCACGCCTCGCTCACGCCGCCCCCGGAAAACGCGCCAGTGTGACGAAGCCTTAAGAGTGAATTATGAATGGACGAATGATTAGAGAAGTATAATACAGAGCTATAACCGCGATATTCGCAAATTGCGGGCATCTTTCTCTGCCACTCTAAATTGGCCTTCATTGGAGTAAAAGAGAAGTCTTTGTCTTACACTAGTACTAGCACCCAAAAGAAAAGGATGAGTATAATTTTCCTGGTTCTTACTGACTGACAAATTGGTTGGACCAACTATAGTTGTAATGTAAATATTAGTAAAAAAAAACAAACTCTGCAGCGCTGACCGACACGCACTTGACCATAAACTTAACCAAAAGCTAACCACTTGACCAGAACGAATCATGGTCGATAGTCGATAATGCGAATCGGTCAAATGACGTTCCTGCTTCCTCAGTTTTTCAACTGCTTGTGATGCTAAAGCAGCGGTCGGCAACCTTTTAGCAGCCAAGGGCCACATAGTAGTTAACGAAGTTGACGCGGGCCGCACTTTGTTAATATTTATGACTTCTGACTTTATCAGACGTTGTCGTTTGTCAATATTACATACAAAATAGCCAGGGAGGCTCGCGGGCCGCAAGTGACAGGATCACGGGCCGCATGCGGCCCACGGGCCGCGGGTTGCCGACCGCTGTGCTAAAGTATGGCCGCTAAACACGAGGAATCTCGTACATTGACCCGCCATTTCCTATCTCTATCGCACGCGCATAATTATATTATGTAATTACGTGCGTGTGATAGAGACAGGAACACGCGGATACGAAATGTTCGTGCTTATAGCGTCGAATCCTTACTTAACTTACTTTACATGAACCATTATTTTTTGTTTCTCCTGTTTGGAAAGTTCACATTTCTTATGAAGATAGCCAAATAGAAAATATACTTGGTCAACCAGATCTTGACAGTAGAAAAAGGCGGCAAAGAAAAATGTAGGCGCGAAGGGACATCGTCCTATAGAAAATTTGAATTTCGCGCCTTTTTTTACTGACAAGATTTGGTTGACCAGCTATAGCTAGATTTTCTCACTATGTATTAGGTACATAGGTAAATATTTTATAAATATCCATCTTTGTTAAATACATAATAATATATGTATTAAAACGGACCACTCACGTATTAAGTTTAAAATAGCTCGACATGTATCACTCCATATCGTGGATCGTCGGTCTGCTAACGCGTGCTCCAGATGATGCTACTCGGTATGGAGTGTAGTGTGTATGTGTACATGTACTTAATTACTTATGTTATGTATGATTTTAAAGAAAATTCTAAAACTGACCCAGATATAGGGAGTGTTTTGCCGCCAGAGTGGAATATGAAAGAATGATAGAAAGGTTAGATAACAAAATGTCCACTCTCTCTTTTGCGGTAGACCCATATATTGTGACTTATTGTAGGAGTGGCGCCCCCTACGCAGACTTTCGCGTAATATTCCCTATTCTAAAAAAAGCCTTGACTGCCAGCTGTCTAGACATAGACAAAAAGGAGTGTAGCTGTGCGAAAAAGAAAAGAAAGTGGGTACTCGATAACTCGCTGCTGTCGGTATACCTCTCCCAGTGTTGAAAAATTGGCAATGTTGCCAACTTGCCAACTCGGAATTTGAAAAAATGCCAGACGTATGTCTAGATTATGTCAAAAATATGCTAAGTAATTTTAAAATGTGCTAAAAAAATGCTAAACATTATATGCACTTATATTTATATGTAACTAAAAATGAGGGTCTTCCACATAAATTAAACAATGCTGTTTCTGAAAATTGTATAGAGTCAGACCAAGCTAACTTTGCATTGACTTGGTTAGCTATAATGCCAAATTTCTTTGAAACGTGCGTTCATAGTGGCTCTCCACACTTTGTAGCTATTGATGCAGAAAAGGCATAGCCCGATTGTCTCGATTTAATTGTGACAAGAATGGCATATATATTGGAAAAATTTGAAACAATTTAAAACAAGCCTTTGTGCTGTCAAATTTAATGTGATGTGGATAATGTAATATAGGCACAACAAAAAATATAGTTACACTCTGGCTGGCACTCCCAATTTTCTTCGGGAATTCAACCTTTCGCCTCAACATTTCTTCTCAATATCAGTACTCTCGTCTATTAATTACCGCGGTAGTCTGTTACCGCTTATAAATCCTCGTATATATGTATAAAATTTCCTTTGACGGTTGTGCCATGGATTACACTGCGAAGTAGGCATCAAACTTGGCTTAGGGACACAATAATTCACTAATTATGCTAAAAAATGTGCCAGATGCTAAATGGAAATTTTTGATGCCAACGAGTGTGAAAATATGCCAGATCTGGCATCATTTATGCCAAGTTGGCAACACTGAAAATTGGTAACTTCGGTAGGTATAAAAGGTTTTATAATGTTTCTTTTCAATTAAATAGCATGCATTTGCTATGTGTGAATTGTCCTCTACCTAACCCAACCACATATTTAGGTACTAACCGTTTAGCAATTAGGAAGCGCGTGAGAATCGTTTTTATAAGCGCAAATACGATTAAAATTTACAACGTAAGGTCAAGTGAGGTAAATGCAACTATGGGGTTATTGCGTCTCTCCGTTCTTTCTCGAATACGATTGGTCGAAACGCCCTCTACTATGCAACGTTTCATTTCCAAGTAGCTCAGGCATGGCATGCCTCAGGCAGCTCGTATTAATACGTTATGGTTATACAATGGTCTCTACGCTTTGAATATCTTGTATTGATTGCGATTCAATCAGTCCATATCTACACGCTATCTTTATTATTCTTCGTCACAAATCATCTCTGGTATGATATGAACACTGACTTAATATAAAAGAAATAGACACACAAAGCAGAACAAAAACGTCAAGAAATGTGGATCCCAATGACGTTTCGCACCATTTGCATTGATGATAAAAACGCTTACGTAAATTTTGAGTCAAGATAAATGTTTCGTACAGAAAAGAGCTTAATGTCGTAAGCATTAAGTGTCAAATTTGCATACATAAGTACCAACACTGTTAAAAAATTTAGTCCGATGGCACTAAACGTAACGTATTTACGTCAAGCAACGTCAAACAAGAATAATGAACGAATGGAGTCACTTTGGTACACTTGAATAGGTATTACTGTACAGAAAAACCAATTGAAGTAATAAATAAAACAAATTTAATTTAATCGGGAGTTTAAATAAAATTAATTCGTGGTTAAAATTCAAACAAATTAAATTTTTAATAAGTAAGTATACGTCTTTAAATACTAATTTCCTTGAAATACATTCAACTTATTAAATAAAATAACTGTGTATTTTAGATCTACATTTACTCATCGCACGGGTGCACGGGGACATTTAGGTACTGATTGGATTTTTTTTATAAAGTCCATACTTTATAAAAAAAATCGGGTTGTTCCCACTAGTTACCACCAAGTTGATATCAGTGGTAACTACTAGGATTTTTTTTTTCCCACCTTTTACCACTGGTAACTACTGGGAAAAATAATTCCCACTAGTTACCACCAAAGCGAGTTGGTGGAAATAACCCAAAAAAATCCTGTGGTTGTCACTGTGTTCAGACAGGTTTAGCATTTACAGTTAGTCGATATAAGCCCTTATTGGTTGTCGGAAACAGGGAAATGGGCCGATCACACAAGTGCCGTTTTGCTTTGTTTAAAACTGCATCACCCCTATCTCTTGCTATAATTAAATAGCAGTCCACTTTGCACGTCGCATAGGTTTTCTTGGAAATCTTGAATTTAAACATAATATTATTCCATACGAATTCCATATAAAAATAAAAATAAATATTGACCTCACATCGACTCATTAGATTTTTGTTCCTTGACATCCCTTCTCTGGTACTAACAAATTAATTTATTCAAAACCATAAAATTACCACCAGATTACATAAATTATGTAATGCTATCCAAAGAACTAACCGAAAGAAATACATTCCATCCTTTTTCCTTGTTTTATCATTGTTATTTTTACATATTTTAACGGCACATTTCGTAATTGTTGACAACTTCACATTTGAGCGTTTCAAACAAGACTAAACGAAAAAGTAACGCGTGATCTGTTTCAACGTTACTTTTGTGGGGCCATTTTTTGCGGCTGATTGGGTATCCAGTTCTTTATTCTATATCAATGGATATGAATGATAGTCCCTATGACAGATACATTTTATATGATGGATTATATCTGTTAAGTAAAACATTTATTTTAAACTTAGACACTAATATATTTAGAATGTATCATTTATAAGCACTGACTTAATATAATAGTAGTTTATGCAACAGTGATATAATAAGGGTTCTTAAAATTCAAGGGTCGAAGTTACAAAACGAGACGTAGTCGAGTTTTGTAAAAAAAGACCCGAGAATTTTAAGAACCAATTATGAGCTGTTGCATACATTACTTTTTCTATGACAGCTGCAGCAAAAAAAAAAAATTATTATTAAAAAAAAGAGTTATTATTTAAAAAAAAAAGAGTTATTATTGTAAATGAAAACATACCTCTTTCAATCAAGATGATCGGAACTTGTATCTTTAAAAAAAATAAAGCAGTTGTATTATACTCATAAGATGACTGCTAGCAGTCATCTTATGAGCCTATAGACAAATCATTCAAATGACATTGCTTTAGATATCACTGTCAGTCATTTAATTGACACATTTAAGTGCTGGAGTAGAAAAAAGAAATAGACACACAAAGCAGAACAAAAACGTCAACAAATGTGGATCCCAATGACGTTTCGCACCATTTGCTTTGATGATAAAAACGCTTACGTAAATTTTGAGTCAAGATAAATGTTTCGTACAGAAAAGAGCTTAATGTCGTAAGCATTAAGTGTCAAATTTGCATACATAAGTACCAACACTGTTAAAAAAATTAGTCCGATGGCACTAAACGTAACGTATTTACGACAAGCAACGTCAAACGAGAATAATGAACGAATGGAGTCACTTTGGTACACTTTAATAGGTATGTACAGAAAAACCAATTGAAGTAATAAATAAAACAAATTTAATTTAATCGGGAGTTCAAATAAAATTAATTCGTGGTTCAAATTCAAACAAATTAAATTTTTAATAAGTAAGTATATACGTCTTTAAATACTAATTTCCTTGAAATAAATTGAACTTATTAAATAAAATAACTGTGTATTTTAGATCTACATTTACTCATCGCATGGGTGGGTGCACGGGGACATTTAGGTACTGATTGGATTTTTTTTATAAAGTCCATACTTTATAAAAAAAATCGGGTTATTCCCACTAGTTACCACCAAGTTGATATCAGTGGCAACTACTAGGAATTTTTTTCCCACCTTTTACCACTGGTAACTACTGGGAAAAATAATTCCCACTAGTTACCACCAAAGCGAGTTGGTGGAAATAACCCAAAAAAATCCTGTGGTTGTCACTGTGTTCAGACAGGTTTAGCATTTACAGTTAGTCGATATAAGCCCTTATTGGTTGTCGGAAACAGGGAAATGGGCCGATCACACAAGTGCCGTTTTGCTTTGTTTAAAACTGCATCACCCCTATCTCTTGCTATAATTAAATAGCAGTCCACTTTGCACGTCGCATAGGTTTTCTTGGAAATCTTGAATTTAAACATAATATTATTCCTTACAAATTCCATATAAAAATAAAAATAAATATTGACCTCACATCGACTCATTAGATTTTTGTTCCTTGACATCCCTTCTTTGGTACTAACAAATTAATTTATTCAAAACCATAAAATTACCACCAGATTACATAAATTATGTAATGCTATCCAAAGAACTAACCGAAAGAAATACATTCCATCCTTTTTCCTTGTTTTATCATTGTTATTTTTACATACTTTAACGGCACATTTCGTAATTGTTGACAACTTCACATTTGAGCGTTTCAAACAAGACTAAACGAAAAAGTAACGCGTGATCTGTTTCAACGTTACTTTTGTGGGGCCATTTTTTGCGGCTGATTGGGTATCCAGTTCTTTATTCTATATCAATGTTTATAAGTAATAAAACTACGCTACGGTTAAGGGCCGCCCACACTAACGTCTCGCGAGCGTCGGCGTCTAGTCAACTCTATGGCTGCTGCTCGACGCAACGTCACAGATTATATAATAGTTCTGCAACGTTGGCGCAACTGCGCAGCGACGCTACTCGTATTTTTCATAGCGTTGACTAGACGCCGACGCTCAAAAGACGCTAGTGAGGGGTGGCGAGAGGTATGAAATTATGAATACATATTTATAATATATCGCAATTGCTCTTCTTTCTTATCGTTCAAATTACACCTGGCGCATTGATAACGCAATCTGACGTTTGGGGCATTTAGTTCAAATGAACATGTTAATTAACAAAAATACTCATTGGTACGAAATTAAACTTTAACAACATAGTAATAAGTGGGTCATATTATAGAAAACTTAGTCTATCACATGATGCAGACAGATTTTACACGTCAGTTCTTATCGTTATCTTTGTTTGTAGTTTTGTTTGTAACCGTTGTGTCGTTGTACTGTTTATTATTTAGATGTGAAATTAAAATCATTATAATATATTAACCGATGAAATTAAACGCGTTCGAGGGAAGACGTTTATCTGAAACGAAAATAAATGACAAAGTCAGATAACCCAACAATATTTTTTTAACTCTCATCAATATTTTATTTTGCGAGATTAAGAGCCAACAGGAGTGGTCATTTCTCCATACAAACGTACTCGACAGTTTCCTCCGTGGGTTTTGAAGCTAGAGCAATGATTTTTTCAACACAGATTAATATTGTCAATATCTGTGTCGGACCGTTTTGCTTTTTTTGATATTTTTGTTTTTTAAGGCGCTAGAGCCCTTCAAAAATGGCCAAAATGGCCTAATTGACTATGCCGCAATGAGAGGCGTGCTATTCAAAACTGACATCAATTACTCATCAATTAGTCAAAAAATCAAAACGGTCCGACACAGATAATGTCATAACTCATAATCATTTAGATTTCCAAATTTGGTTACGATTGGTTAAGTTTTGGAGGAGGAAACAGTCGAGTACGAAACCTCGATTTTTGATATTTTTACGCAGGATTTTTTGCCTTGTCTTTATCGCACTAGTTTTAGGAGCCGCTTCCGTTAGCGAGACGGGTATACGAGGGGCGTTCAAAATATTCTCGGTATTGATATCTTACGACCTCTTCTAAAATTTCTTTCGTTACTGGCCGCTAAGGTTTATTCATTGACATTAAAAAAAAGTATAATTCGAACCGAGATAGTCTTTGGTTTTTCTGCAATTGCTGAACAAACATGAACATCATGTGCGAATTGACAATGTTAACTAAATTAGAACATCGATGCGTGATAAAATTCTTGACAAAACAGGGTAAAAATCAAAAAACCATAAAAGAGGAAATGGATTGTGTTTACCGTGAGTCTGCTCCTTCTTTATCTACCATTCAAAAGTGGTCAAGCGAGTTTAAACGCGGAAGGGAGAGTATTGAAGATGACCCTAGACCTGGCCGGCCTGTAGTAGCTATTTCACAAGAAAATATTGATAAAGTGGAAAAACTTATATTGGAAGATGGTCGAGTGAAGGTAAAATCTATAGCACAAGTAACCAATCTCTCTATTGGTACCGTACATGATATTATACATGACCATCTTAATATGTCAAAAGTAAGTGCAAGATGAGTTCCGCGAATGCTGACTCGGCTTCAAAAAGACATGCGTGTAGCTTGTTGTTCCGATTTTATTGACCTGTGCGGTGAAAATCCTGATGAGGTGCTGCAAAGAATAGTTACTGGAGATGAAACCTGGGTTCATCATTATGACCCAGAGAGTAAACAAGAGTCCATGCAGTGGCACATTAAGGGTTCAGCTCATCCCAAGAAGTTCAAGGTCATCCCTTCAGCTGGCAAGGTCATGGCCACGATATTTTGGGATTGTGAAGGAGTATTACTAATCGATTATAAAGAAAAAGGTGTAAATATCACAGGACAGTACTACGCTAACATTCTACGTCAATTAAAGGATGTAATTAAAGAAAAGAGGCGAGGAAAGTTAACCAAAGGTATTCTGCTTCTGCATGACAACGCCCCCGTCCATACTGCTCATATTGCCAAGGCAGCTATTGTTGAATGTGGGTTTAAAACTGTTACTCACCCACCGTATAGTCCGGACTTAGCCCCCAGCGACTTCTTTTTGCTCCCCAATCTTAAAAAGGATCTGCGTGGAAATAAATTTTCTGACGATGAAGCATTGAAGGCGGCAGTGGAGGAGCATTTTTACACGACAGATAAAAAATATTTTTACGAGGGATTAAAAAAAATAATTGATCGATCTTTTAAGTGTATGAACATAGGGGGGGAGTATATTGAAAAATAAAAATATCAAACTTTTCGTACTTGTTTGTTTTCATTCTCATACCGAGAATATTTTGAATACCCCTCGTATTTACCTAAAATATTTTAATCTTAGCTCCTGTTGGCTCTTAATATACCTGCAGATCATAGGTACTTAGCAACTTCTACTAGGTATGGAATCAATCCCGAAATCACGAACAAAATATTTGGCTGTTTCATGTTTTCTATGGGAGAGACAAATTTTTTTTCGCCACTTCGTGGTTGGTCTCATAGTAAAAGTTGCTTCTTATGAGGTAGGTACTTATGACCTATATGTACCTATATTCACATTGCAAAATATTGCCGGGATTTAAAAAAGCAGCGTGTATTATAATTGTGATCTAATAGCCAAAGAACCCGCAGTTAACTAGGCTTAACAAGATAGGTATTTTATAAAACGACTTCGGTAGGGCTGAGTCTATATTACCTACTATTTGTAATTTAAACAACAACGCACCTGTCGCCTATAGAGTGATTTCCCTAGCCCGGAGCCGAAGAGATTTCCAGCCTCCTGTCATCTTCTTATCTTATTTTTAACCACATAGTAATCATGTGTAAATAATCATGAGGAAAAGAAGCTGTTTATCTACGGGTGATAAGGAATATACACGTTTTGCTATAATATACTTAAATGTATATTCATAAAGTTGTACGTTTTGTCAAATATAACGTGATCTCTGGATTCGAAAAAACAATAAGTACTTAATCAAGGGTTAGAATTATATAATATAATATTAAATTTGCTTGAAGCAATGATTTAATAATAGCGGTCTTGCAATGGTTAATTATAATTCAATATTTGGTGCGTAGGTATTTTCCCTGATGTTTAGGAATGCAGTATGCTCGTAAATGGTAAACTTATCAATAATGATTTCACTGAACAAATAATGTACCTTCCTAAAGAGTTTTCCGTCCTTGAATAAGACTCTGATGATTTTATATTGTATATGATAACCATACAGTAAAAATACCTTTTACAACAATTAGGTAACTAAAAACTTTCTGAATATTATTGCATTGCTATAAAATTATTATACCCTATCCGAAATACCGATAATTCGAATGAAAGTGCAAAAACCTCGAATACAACATGCTTTTGATTTACATAAACAAACAGGCAATCAAAGCTCGATGTAATATTTACATTAAACAGTCACAAGACTCTAATTGTGATTAAATACATTATTTACTGTCCGTCTTCAGTCCGGCCAATTCAACTGATTCAGTTCAATCGATCGATTGTAACATAGCCGATAGCCATGTAAACATAGTCTGGTAGATGAACGCGCATTGCACACGCCACAAAACATCAAATAAGACTTCTGACTCATAGGCCTTGTTGGAATTTAGCCAGTTAGAGGACACTGCTCCAAATATTTAGTACTACCTAAATGATATTCCATATTCCATATCCATGTTTAAAAATTCATTAGTACGATCTAGAATTTGAACAAACGATCTTCTAGTTGTGGACGTTGTGGACTTAAGTACTGTTTTACAAAAGGTTATGTTCTGAACGTTGCATTAGCGCCTTACTTGGCTTACTTTCGTGAATGCATTTTTGATGTGGATACATTTCCAGTTATTTGGTAGAACTCGTTCTTCTACAAGATTTCCACGGAATTCACTGGTATTTCAATTTGTATCTGCTAAAGTAATTCATACATAACCATAACAAAGACATCAAAAGGTACATTAGGTACTCGATAGCGTAGGCAATAAGTGCTCGTCGCTTGGACTACAATGGCAGCATAAAGAACAGCAAAAACGACAAATTGATATATCCCCAGCCGATGATGAAAGGTGACCTTATTTATCGCAGTTTAATTGAATACCACTTTGTTTACTTAACTTAGTCTAAGTAAATCAATCAAGACTACTTTGTTTACAAATCATGATTAAAAGATATGCATATATGTATGGTCAAACGATAGAGCGGAAACGGGAAAAACAGAGCCCCCGCGAGCGTCGGCGTCTAGTCAACTCTGTGGCTAACCCACACTAGCGTCTTTTGAGCGTCGGCGTCTAGTCAGCGCTATGGAAAATGGCGTCGCTGCGCAGTTGCATCAACGTTGCGTCGAGCAGCACCCATAGAGTTGACTAGACGACGACGCTCGGGAGACGCTAGGGAGTGTGGGATGGCTCTATGGCTGTTCGACGCAACGACATTTTCCATACCGCTGACTAGACGCTGACGCTCAAAAGACGCTATTGTGGGTTGGCCCATAATGTCGGCGGCGATGGGGCCTCTCCGTTGTCACCCTATTATGACTCCATAAAAGTGTTAGGTATAAATCAATTGATCAATGAAGACGTTAGATTTACTCGTGACTCGTGAATGTCAATAAAAGTGAATTAGTAATTGGCTGATGATCTAAAAAGTATTGTTAATGTTTCAATAAACGGTTTTCTTTCGTGCTGATTAGAGCAGTATTGATTTGCATCGGTTTATGATAATTATAACGTGTGTTTACAGTGTAAAATGTTATATATCTTGGCGATATTTCTGTAATGATCAGATGGTCCTATAAAACATTTTTCATTGATTTAAAAATAATATACTTATACGTGGAAAGGGAGGAGGAGGCCTTTACCCAGCAGTGGGACAATCTAGGCTCATATAAATAAAAAAATAATACCGGAGGCTAGTCATTTAAATCATCAAAATCCTGATCACTTAGGTTAATGATATGATGTAAAGAACGTCTTAAACATGCAACCAGAAATCTCCATCTACGAGGTCTTGGCCCAACGATAGCAGCATCGACAGTTTGATTTCGGGTCCTTGATTAAGACTTAATTTTGATTTTTAATCAATTTTCGTATTAACTCTAAAATCGTGGATAGGAAAATGATTAATTTAACTCCCCGTGGCACCATTACACAAAAGAAGATCTCGAAGCTAGCTTAAACCCTTACAGAACCCTAATTTAGTCATCTTTAAGTATTTAACAATAAACATTGAATATTTTTATTAAATCAAATTATCTACTTGACTACCGCTCACCGAACCATTCAAGCGTAAACTGCACTTTGTTCATGCTCGTTCTCCCGTCTCCATGATCTCTATTACAACGAATTAAGGTTCTTGTTTGCACAGTTACATTTTGCACGTGACCCTATCAAAGAACTACACCTAACAGCAAAAGGTCGTATGTTGTTTCAGTTCTGTTAGGTCTTGTAAGGTTTTTGAACCGAGCGGAAGACTGCCTAAGATCTGAATGGAAGTTGTTTGAGCGATTTATTCAGTGCAATGCGTTCAGTCAGCAATGTTTTTGAAAAAGGGGGGGGGGAGTGTCATTATAACACTGCCACATTTTGTCATTGCAAATGCCATGCAGAATTATGGAACTTGAGCTGATTCTAAATAGATCTTGATTCTAAAACGCCCAAGATCCGATCGCTGTGTCTTGCTCCGACCTATGGTTGTTGCCACAGAACAAGTAGAATGGCGATGCGAGCAGGGTATGTGTCGCCGCCGGTTATGAGCAAACGCTCGCATGCTAGTACTCGCCCGCGCTGACCGAAAAACGTAAACACGCCTTTTGCGGCACAATAACGTTCAGATTAAGAAGCCAGACATCAAATCTGTCTAAAGGAGGCGTATCCATTCACCACGCACACAAGTTTTTACTACCGTTGCGCGAGAAATGTGGAAATGTGGAGAGAAACGAGCGGCGACACCGGTTCCGATACTAACTGCGCGCGATAGCCGTTCTAACCTCTTTAATAATGTTCTGTGGTTGTTGCCTTAGCCTAAGCCAGTCGCGCAATGTCATGGCCAGCGCGTTCGTAGGCAGGGTCACTACCGACTAGGCTAGGAGGCTGTAAAAAATGTAATGGATCCTCTACACCCCTTTTACCCCTTTAACGCATTTATGCGTTAGAGGGAGCAAGTGATATTGCTATCTCATTCTACCCTTGGAGTGGCCGGCGTTGGCCCATCGTGTAGAGGAACCATAACATCTTTTCCTATGGCTGTTTATGGATTGCGATCTGCGAATCATATCAGAGGGCCTACCGCGAAAACCGAACTTCGTAAATTACGGGGATCTTTCTATTTTACTCCAATGAAGGCGTTATTAGAATGACAGAGAAAGATGGTCGCAATTTTCGAACTTCGATTTTCGCGGTAGGTCCCCTGGATGAGAATTCTAAAATTCAATCGCAGCTAGTGTAAACAAGAGTTCGGGTACCGAAGCCTTGAGTTGCGCGTGCGCTGGCATTTAGCGCGCTCACGATCCCATTGTACCGCTACCATTCGCTTAGGCATCCGTATATCTACTCGTAAATTACCCAACGCTAGAGTAATTAAACTATAGTCTGGCAAACCAATTATGTCAGTAGAACAAGTTTTTTGTCAAAAAGTTCATTTTTGATACAAGCTTTTATCGCTGACTAAACTTTTCTTTCAACAGGCAACTAGGTAATACTCATCAAGACAATTCTAACTAACCCAAACACAATTAGATTGCGTTGTTTTATCACAGAGTCTATGGTCTCCTGTGTCCATCATCAGATCAGCTCGTAACATAATATTGCTTTGTTACCCAACTTTAAGTTAACACTAGTAAAGTTTCAGCTCAACCAAATAATAGAAAACATCCATAACTCAGGATTCTCAGGAACTAAAAACCCTGTGATAAACACTCAAATAAATGCCCTTACCAGAGCTATAACCGCGAAAATCGAAGTTCGCAAGTTGCGGGCATTTTTCTCTGTCACTCTAATTACGCCTTCATTGGAATAAAAGAAAAAGATCCCCGCAATTTGCGAATTTCGCTTTTCGCGGTAGCCCCTCAGTATTTGCATGTTGAACCTGGGATCATAGATTAGTAGGTAGTTATAGCTGGTCAACCAAATCTTGTCAGTAAAAAAAGGCGCGAAATTCAAATTTTCTATGGGACGATATCCCTTCGCGCCTACATTTTTCAAATTTGCCGCCTTTTTCTACTGTCAAGATCTGGTTGACCAAGTATATATATTATTACCGGATCTCCCTCTTTCGTAGGCGTCACTACAGACTAGGCTAGGAGTCCGTTAACATATATTTTAACGGCCTATAGGCGCAAAACAATGCTACATTAAAGTTCCGTTAAAACATTATTGTTTAGAGGTGTGTGGGCTAAACTTAACATATGTCATGTGTGTAACTAATGAACTGAAAATTTGTATATCTTATTAATTATTGACAATACAAATACCTTATTTCATAGATATAAGGTATATATTGGTAAGATATAATAAGTATATGCGCACGAGTTTAGACGGTGAGACAGTTGGCAAAGTGCCGTCTCAGACGTTCCGAGTATTCCGGCGTCGATGTACTTACAAAGAAAGACGTAATCTGAGGGGCTACCGCGAAAATCGAATTTCGCAAATTGCGGGGATCTTTCTCTTATACTCCAATAAAGGTGTAATTAGAGTTAAAAAAAAATGCTCGCAAATTGCGAACTTCGATTTTCGCGGTTATAGCCCTGCCTCTCTATCGTTCTTACATATTCGATTTCGCGTAGAAAATGATTCGAATTTCCGAGAACGATACAACTATGCTTGGGTAAAGACAAGAAAACAAACAAGCCAGTAAAACATTGGAATAATATTTCTTCTAGTGGGTTCAATCTAAACACTTTTGGCTCTCCTCCAAAGTAACTAAAATACAATACCAAAAGCAATAAAATAGGTTGTTTAATACAAAACATATAGAGTGTAAACTTAGCTTAAGTATTTTTAGTATATAGCAACACATTTGTAGTTGCCTTAAAAATTTATATGGCAACTCTCTCTCTTCCTTCTCGATCCGAACTAACCGACACGTCCCGCGATCACTGTAATTTTATTTAATTCTAAACTTCAATAAAAGTTAATTTAAACATAAAAGCGCATTTTGTATTCTCCATGCGCAAGTGGTCCTTCTTAGACAGGTGGAAATCGGCCTGTTTCGAGAAAAGTCGTCGACATCTCTTCTAAATACCTAAAACTGGTATGGATGTGTTCCTCGTGATCTCTAGAATACGAAATGACCGGTTTTAGTTTATGGAGTGGGGGACGGGTCGAAAAAAAGGGGGGCAAAGATGGCGGCCGACCATTATTGATATTTGTTCACATCTTGAGTCCTATGGGACCGATTGGTTCGTGTGAGGTGTCGTTTGAAAGAGTATTAAACGTGCTATTATTGCTTCATAATAACCGTAGTCATAACTGTAGTCGTTTACAAAATATTTTAAAATATTTGATTTTATACCGTGCATGGATGGCATAAGTACTGATTAAATATGCGCCTAGCTCAATAAATTACAACAATACCGCAATTATTTTATTACAAAATATACGAGACATTTCATTAGCTTACCAAAAACATAAGTTTTATTGGCGTATGATATTATATAACCAATTAATAACGAATTTTGTTCAGCATGGGTCACTACGCACCGTCACGTAAATGGCGGGCGACCGACGTAAACTTTTCATTATTTCTCGGGTTCTATTTTATTGATCAATTGCTGATAGGTACCATTTGAAAGGTTATTAAACGTACAATAAATGGTTTCTAATAGCCGTAGTCATAACTTTAGTAATTTACAAAATATTTTAAAATATTTGATTTTTTTACCGTGCATGGATGGCATAAGTACTGATAAAATATGCGTCTAACTCAATAAATTATAACTTTACTCCAATAATATTCTTACAAAATGTACGTGAAATTTCATTAGCTTTCCAAAAATATAAGTTTTATTGGTGTATGATATTATATAACCAAGTAATTACGAATTTTGTTCAACATGGGTCACTAAGCGCCGTCACGTAAATGGCAGGAGATCGGCGTCAACTTTTCATTATTTCTCGGGTTTTATTTTATTGATCAGTTCGTGATAGATACCATTTGAAAGAATATTAAATGTACTATAATTGGTTTTCAATAACTGTAGTCATAACTTTAGTCATTTTCAAAATAATTGAAAACATGATTTTTTACCGTGCATGCACATAAGTACTGCTAAAACATGGTTCTAACTTAATAAATTATAACTTTATCGCAATTAATGTATTTACAAAATATACGAGACATTTCATTATCTTTCCAAAAACATAAGATTTATTGGTGTAAGATATTATATAACCAAGTAATAATGAATTTTGTTCAGCATGGGTCACTGCGCACCGTCATATAAATCCCAACAAACAATTAGGCGACACTTAGCACCTATTTTCTTACCTAAAGACAGCCTGGCTCTAGAATAGCTACATCTATAGTCTTAGTTTACAGTTTACAGGCTCTGGTAAGATAAAAGTGTTTAAAAGGTTCATCTAAAGATTTAAGATCTACAGTAGCTGTTTTGGGCGCTATATTGCATGTTAAGCTGCTAGTATTATAGCTTATAGCTCAAAGTGAATTGAACAACCTTAACATCTATATGAGTAATAATCTGCAATTTGCACTTAAGGTTCTAAACGTGTGATAAAGCCTTCTACTTATAGCTTTTTATATCGCAATCGCTACTTAACTCTCTTGTATGACTTACAGTCGGACAGAGAAGTTATGAGTCGCTATTATAGATCTAAGATCATGTAGTTACAGACGAGCGTTATTTAAATACCGTAGTACATCTTATAACTGTCAATAGAGTCTTACTTACAAGCTAAAACTACAATGCCAAACGCCAATGAATCAATAGGTAAGCAAAAACTATAAATTAGACCGTAAAATAAAATAGTAAATAAATATAATATAGATAGTTTACTAAATATTGACCTTATCTTACTATTACTATACTTAAAACCGGACTTCACGGATAGTTATTATGTGGACATACGCTGCTACTCAAATAGTAGTCACTTATTTTGCATCCTGGAGCGTGCGGCGACAAATATCTCTTTAACGCCACAAGCCTCAGATCTCACTAAAAAGGTGATTTTAAATTATTAACTACGGAGTGGGTTTGAAAACGTTTTACGTGTAGACGCGTGAGTCAAATAACAACACAGATATTAAGTAACCACTTCAGTGGTTTTGCAATCATGAAAGCTACGAACTTAACGATGTTATGAACCTAGAACTGGGCTTTTGTCAAAAGAGTCAAACTATACTTAAGTTTCCTGTGATAAAAAAACAAAACAAACAAACCATCATTTATATCGATATTTTATCATTTTGGATACCTACATTATAAAATGTACTGTCAAACAATAATAGAATGCTGCTGGTCTACCAGGCGCTCGCCGCGCCGTGTGTTTGCTTGCTTGGCGAAATTGGTCCTGGCATACCTACATATATGTTTATAGTTGTACGGTAACTAAACAATATTTTTGGAAAGTTAATAAATAGTTTGCTGATTTTACTCTAAAAATTTCACGCTATATTTACTACATTATCTCTTTCTCAAATTATTTCAGTCACTAAGCAAACCTCTAAGGTAAAAATTAAACATTTTCTTTAATATTTTTAAAATGGTTATTTTGGGCCTCAGATTTCAAACAATCGAGTATTCACAGAAAATTTAATATGCTTGCAAATGGTATCCACCATGTATCAGAAAAATAGAACCTGAAATATAATGAAAACTCAACGATGGCCGGGCTCCATTTACGTGACGGTGCACAGTACCCATGCTGAACAAAATTCATGATTACTTAGTTATACAACATTATAAAGCAATAAAACTTATATTTTTGGATAGCTCATAAAATTTCCCGTATATTTTGAAAATATTTATTGCGGTAATGTTATAATCTATTGAGTTAGAAGCATGTTTTACCAGTACTTATGTCCATGCACGGTAAAAATCATATATTTTCAATTATTTTGTAAATGACTACAGTTATGACTACGGTTATTAGAAACCAATTATTGTACATTTAACATTCTTTCTAATGGTATCCATCACCAATTGATTAGTAAAATAGAACCCGAGAAACAATGAACAGTTGAGGTCGGTCGCCCGCCATTTACGTGACGGTGCGTAGTGACCCATGCTGAACAAAATTCATCATTACATGGTTATATAATACCATACACCAATAAACCTTATGTTTTTAGAAAGCTAATGAAATTTCTCGTATATTTTGTAATAACATTAATTGCGGTAAAGTTATAATTTATTGAGTTAGACGCATGTTTTGTCAGTACTTATGCCATCCATGCACGGTAAAAAATCATATATTTTAAAATATTTTCTAAACGACTACAGTTATGACTACAGTTATTATGAAGCAATAATAGCACGTTTAATACTCTTTCAAACGACACCTGAAACGAACCGATCGGTCCCATAGGACTCAAGATGTGAACAAATATCAATGCTGGTCGGCCGCCCACATTCCCCCCCTTTTTATCGACACGTCCCCCTCTCCATAAACTAAAACCGGTCAATTCGTATTCTAGAGACCACGAGGAACACATCCATACCAGTTTTAGGTATTTAGAAGAGATGTCTACGAAAATCGTGAAGGAGACGACTTGTGTTTAATTTAACGCCAGACTATCTAAGGAAAAGTATCAGTGTACGATGTTTCGTCGAAATAGTGTTCGCGGCAAGTGTGTGCGCGAGCTGGCTGGCCGTCTATACCGGCTGGTATCTCGTCGTGGCAGTGCCTAGGCTGGCGCTGCTGAAGGCCTACCGCGAACCACGTTCGACGTGTTGTCTCTCTGTCGCACTTGTAAATTCGTACGTAAGTGTGACAGGGAGGCAACACGTCGAACGTGGTTCGCGGTAGGCCCTCTGGCCTGCAACTTCGTTCTATCTATAATAGAACGAAAATCATACACGGATTGAAGAAAAGAGCATCATCAAAAACCGCAAGTAATTCGGTTTATGTGGAATTTTTCGACCACCGGCATTCCTCATTTTTCAATATAAAGTGAAGTTGGCGCGGACCGCAGCCATCTTGCGGAACTTCGCAGCGGTTTTTGACATTTTGTGTCATCTGTCACGTTCATGTCACATTTGACATTGACGTTCAAATAAAAATCAAAACAAACTGCAATCGTGTCTCTGTGCCTTCGTTTAAAAGTGTTTGCGCCTTCGTTTGTCATAAATACAGGTTAATATGTCTACCGAAATGGAGAAATTAAAAAAGTTACGTGTTATACGCTCGGAATAATAAACCAACCGGAACCGCCATTAACAGGCGTTCCCCTCTGCCAAAAGTCGGCGGCCGCCGGTCAAGGAGGTTATATAAAACTAGTTGCCATACGTCATACGCCATTCAGCAAACGTCAGTCTAAGCGGAATGTTAGGAGCAGAAAATGCCGAATTGTAGCGTTTTCTCCTGTAAAAACCGATTGGACACATCTAGCGTACTTAAAGAACACGTTTCTTTTCATATGTAAGTACTATTACATGTAAATATTATCAAATAGTGCACTAATTTAGCAAAAAACTAAAAAACATTGTCAGTCTGAAAGTGATACCACTTCATGGTACTAGATCTAATTTAGGGTAATATTTAAAGAAGACTTTCTAAATATTCATTAGGTATACCTAACTTCTAATTTGCGTTGCTTATTATTATATAATTTATATAACACATTATTTTTCTATAACACCTTATTTTTATATCAACATAATCCATTCAAAGAAATAAATAGTATAAATCATAAGTAACGTGATATTACCGATCTGGTCATTGTGCTAGTTTCCGTCCATGCTCTAGTCTCTAGTTTTCGTCCACATGACAAAATAAATAAAAAATAGCAAATTAAATATCAAATATGTTATTTGCTAATCAGCAAATAACATATTTGATATTTAATTTGCTACTTGCCAAATACATTTTTTATGTAGATAGATACTCGTATATTGTCTCGACATTAAGGATTGCTTTAAGTCCAAATTTTTGCAGCAATGTAGATTTATATTCAATTTCTTCAAGTGGACGAAAACTAACGCACCTACCCTACTACTGTTTGAAAATTCATTTTTCTCTTAGTTTCTATCGTATATTTTTTATTTTACATGTCCAATATTTGTATTGTATTTTATTTATTTTAAGGTATTTACTGCCGTCATTTTCCATAAATAGGCACTTTTAATTTATTACTCTGGTATCACTCTACCATAGTTAGCGATGGGACACCATAAAAACCAATATCGATAAAATCTATATGAACATTATAAATATATTGTTATTTTGATTTATTTTTTTAGATTTCCAAAAGATGCAATAAATTTTAAACATAAGTAGTTTTCAGCTTAACAAGCCATCGAAAACCTAAAAATATTGCAATATCAGTCACGTTTTAAAGTTCTAAGAACTGCATAAGTAAGTTTGTAATTCCATATAAATATATGCTATTACAAAGTTACTGTTGCAGTTCCTACAAATAGTAGGTAAAGTAAAGGTACACTACGATGATAACCGACTTGGTTTCACATTAGCATTACATCTCAAAACTTTTTTGTAGTAGAAGCGTTGCGAGACTTGCACCTTTTTAGGGTTCCGTACCAAAAGGGTAAAAACGGGACCCTATTACTAAGACTCCGCTGTCCGTCCGTCCGTCCGTCCGTCTGTCACCAGGCTGTATCTCACGAACAGTTGAAATTTTCACAGATGATGTATTTCTGTAGCCGCTATAACAACAAACACTAAAAGCAGAATAAAATTGTTAAGTACTGGATATACGCACGGGAGGAGACGCGCGGGCGGCGGGCAGCACGCGACGTCATCGCGGCAAGCCGCGAGCGACGCGCGGCACACTCACTTGCCTTTACCTACTTCACCGGCAACGGACGAATACCGAATTTAATTTTATAATTGTTTGGCCGGGATTTCTTCTTGTAATTAAGGCGGAATAAACCAGCCTATTTTGATACAGTCCGCGATTTATTTCTACGTCCCAGTAGGACCCTAACAAAATAAAGATTTAAGTGGGGCTCCCATACAACAAACGTGATTTTTGACCGAAGTTAAGCAACGTCGGGCGGGGTCAGTACTTGGATGGGTGACCGTTTTTTTGCTTGTTTTGCTCTATTTTTTGTTGATGGTGCGGAACCCTCCGTGCGCGAGTCCGACTCGCACTTGGCTGGTTTTCACATGTAATGTTTTTGATGGTTATAATTGACTAAAGCAGACAGTTAAAATTCAGTCAATAAAATATCGACAATATTATCGACAAGTCCCTCGCACTTTTACGTTTACTTAAAACTGACATCATCTCGTTCACGGACAGGGTTGTCTGTGTTTGTTCTTGTATTTGTGTGAATATAGTTTATGCTAGTGTTTGATAATTTTGTCGTGTGCGTGTGTAGCGACGCATGCAAAAAATGCATTAGTGTTTACATTATTTGTGTGCGTTCCTCGCCCCCCGCGCCGAAAACGGCAGAATTTTTCACATAGAAATTAGTGCCTGTCACCACTCCATATTGGATTATTCCTCCGAGGTTATACGCTCACAGTGCAAAGGAACCATTAGAAGAATCGACAGTTTTGTCAAGGATCCCGTAGCTTTGGCAGCCGCCAGCGCCGATATATTAGAGGCGCGTAAAGAGAAGCTTATTTCCACCTTAAAAGATTACGAAAAGGTGCAAATGGACATCCTAAGCATTGATGAAGGCGACGGTGAACAGGTGGGAGATATTGAAGAGAAATACTATTCCATATTAGCAAAAATAAATAGCTCTCTTAAAATGTTAAATACAAAAGTGACTTCGGAGTGCCACAACGCATCCACATGTAAGTTACCCACAATTGAAATACCCTTTTATGACGGAAAGGATTTCACTAAATTTAAACCCTTTTTCGACTTATTTACTGCTGTCATTGATCGGAATACCTCGCTGTCTGATGTGCAAAAGCTTTTTTATTTGAGAAAGTACCTACAGGACGATGCGTTGGCGGTTATTCTGAATTTGCCGTTGGTAAATGAGTCATATAAAGAAGCAATACAATTATTAAAAAAGAGATTTGACAATAAGGCTAGATTAGTTGCAAATCATATAGGTATATTGTTAGATATTTCTAATATACAAAAGGGCACAGCGGCTTCCATACGAACATTTGTTTCACAAATAAATCAACAGATGCATGCATTAAAAAATCTAGATGAACCCGTTGATAAATGGGACATGCTTTTGATATCAATTTTGACTCGAAAGTTAGATCAATTCACAAACCGGGCATACCAATTAGACCGGGACTCAGACACCATGCCTACGATGGCTGGTTTCATTGAATATTTAGAAAAGCGTGCTATAGCGCTCGAAGATAGTCATCAAAATAAACATAGTACCTACTATGATGGTGCTAACAAACATGTTAATAATAAAAGTACTTGCTATGAAGGTACTCACAAATCAATACCTAAGGTTACAAATGTGGTATCGAAGTCGTTGCCGCCCTGTAGGTATTGTGATAATAAAGACCATCAGATATATAACTGTCCTATATTTAAAATTTTGCCTATCGCTCAGAGGCAATCTTATGTAAATGAAAAGCACATGTGTAATGTATGCCTTAATAACCATGATGGTAAATGTAAATTTACTTTTAAATGTAAAATGTGTAAACAGGGCCACAACACATTGCTGCATCAGGAGCGCAATGTGAATGTGGACAAGCCCAGGACAAATAATGATGACAGTCAGCAGCCACTATCATCCGATGCTGGTGAGTTTGACATTGCTGTTAATACTATTTTAAATTGTGTGTCCGATAGTGGTGTTTTGCTGCCAACCATAAAGGTCAAATTAATAACTAAAAATAATGAAGAGGTGACATGCAAGGCATTACTGGATACTGCATCTCAAGGCAGTTTTATACGTTCAGATTTAGTAAGCAGGCTTGGCTTAAAACCGATGATGGAACCAAACAATATTATTGGTTTCCGTAAACAACTATGTAAAGTGAATGAGTATGTAATTTTGACTCTTCAGTCTTGTAAAAATAATGTTAAAATAATATTAAAATGTCATATTAGTGATGAAATTACTTCCAAACTGCCTCAAAGAACATTAGATGTATCTAAATATCATATCCCAAAAAATATAACTTTAGCTGATGACACATTTTACATTACAAATGATATCCCTCTGTTGCTTGCAGCAAACATCTATTTTGCTATATTGTTGCAGGGCTGCATTAAAACTGAAAATGGACCGGTATTTCAGAATACCATGTTAGGATATGTTGTCGGAGGAAGTATCCCCGAGCAAGGTACTACATGTAATATTGTAACAAATTTAATTAATATATCTGATGGTGAAAAATTGGAAAATGTAATGGAGCAATTTTGGCTCTCTGAAAAGCTTCCTGAAGTGGAAAAATCTACAAATGATGAGTTTATTCAAGCTGAAAAAATATTTCAGGACTCTGTATCACTAAAAGACAATATATTTTATGTTGATATGCCATTAGCTTTCCCCATGGAAGAGTTAGGCCTAGGTGACTCATTTTCTGTTGCCTATAATAGATTCATAATGTTAGAAAAAAGGTTACAAAAAGATCCTTTGTTATTTGAACAATATAAAAAATTTATTGACCTATATCTGGAATTAGGACATGCAAAGATAGTTGATATTGAGGGTTATGATTTAAATGGTCCTGTGTTTTTTCTAGGACACCACTGCGTGTTCAATCCTTCCAGTCGAACCTCACCTCATCGTGTGGTCTTTGATGGATCAATGAGATCTAGAAATGGGACATCGCTGAATCAAGTCATGCTGAACGGACCTGTTGTACAGAGTGAGCTCTTTGATATCCTTATTTTATTCAGGACTTATCCCTTTATTTTAACTTGTGACATTAAAAAAATGTTTCGCAATGTTTTTATTAATGAACATCAACGCGGACTTCAAAACATATTATGGCGCGAATCGCCCAAAGACCCTATCAACTGCTTGCAGCTTCAAACTGTTACGTACGGTTTAAAATCGAGTACATTTTTAGCTACAAGAGCTCTAAATGAGCTAGCAAATATGCATAAGGATCAATTTCCTTTGGCCGCTCAGGCTATTTATAAAAATACATTTGTTGATGATGTGTTGACTGGCGCTGATGATGTAGAGACACTTCAAGAGCTGAAAAGGCAAATTGTAGAGCTTCTGGAGTTAGGTAGTTTCTCATTACATAAATGGTGCTCGAACCACGCTCCAATTTTAAGCGATATACCAGTTGAGCACAGACAAATTGATAGTGTAGAGATAGGTCAAAACGACACCGTGAAGACATTAGGTCTCACACTCGAAATAAACTCAGATAAATTGAGTTTCTCTTGTCCTGCGGTTGATGACGCAACAATACTGAATACAAAAAGAAAAATTCTCAGCTTTATAGGGAAAATGTTTGACCCACTTGGTTTAATTGGCCCAGTAATTGTGGTGGCCAAACTATTCATGCAAGAACTCCATAGCTCTATGCGTAAAGATTGGGACTCTACAATCCCAAATGAAAAGTTCCTATACTGGTCAAACTTTTTAAATAATTTAAAACAAATGGGTCAAATTAAAATAGATAGATGTGTAAATTTTAAATTAGTATCACATGTAGAGCTAATAGGGTATGCCGATGCATCTCTTAAAGCTTTCGGGAGCTGTCTCTATCTAAGAGTTTTTATGACTGATGGCTCGGTTCAAGTGAACTTGTTGTGTTCCAAATCCCGTGTGTCCCCACTTTCTAAATCTCACACCATACCTCAATTGGAGCTTTCTGCTGCTCTACTTTTAGCGCAATTGGCAAGTAGAGTCAGTAAGATTTTAAAAGATAGAGTTCCTCATAAAATGTATCTTTATAGTGATTCCCAAATCGTATTGTGGTGGATCAAAACAGAGGCAGTAAAAAGTACTATATATGTAAAAAATAGAGTCAAACAAATAGTAGAGCTTACTGAAAACTCACAATGGCTGTATGTTAGGTCAAAAGATAATCCTGCTGACTTATTATCAAGGGGAGTTGAACCACATAAGCTGCAGGAGTGTGATTTATGGTGGCATGGTTCGCCAAGTCTTTGTGATGTAAATTATACACATACAAACTTAGAAGAATTTAATTATGACGATATCATGACACATGTAGACTCGCATGGTGCTTCATTGGATGCGTCTTCTAACGATGTAGAGGGAATTTTGTGCCATACCACAAATGTAGAGCCTCTAGATTTATTAAAAAATTATTCTAACTTGAATAAACTTCAAAGAGTAATAGGCTTTATTTATAGATTTTACAATAACTGCTTGAACAAAGACAACAAAATAACAAGTAGAAATTTAACTTCTAGGGAATTGCGTGACTCTATGTTGAAGATAGTACGTTGTACACAGGCAGAACATTTTAGTAAAGAATTAGTCCTGCTCTCAAAAAATAAGCCTGTGACAATTAGTGATCAATTAGCATTTCTAGATAAAAACGGTGTAATTAGAGCCGTGGGGAGACTGCAAAATGCAGAGAACCTGTCTTATGACAAGCGGCATCCGACTATACTTCCAAAAAACTCCTTTATTACCGATCTCATTATAGAACGAGAGCACTTAAGACTTATGCATGCAGGCGCTAGGCTAGTATTAGGCTCTCTATCTCAGAGACATCATCTTGTGAATGGTATACGAGAGGTAAAAAAGGTGGTGCATAAATGTATAAAATGTATACGTATGAAAGCTGAAGCAGCAAAGCAGTTGATGGGAGATCTTCCTAAAGAAAGAATCACTCAGAGCAGGCCCTTTCAGCATGTAGGAATTGATTTCTGCGGTCCGTTTAACGTAAAGGTTTCTCGCATTAGAAAACCTATTATTACAAAAGGCTACATCGCGCTTTTTGTTTGCTTTGCTGTAAAAGCGATACACTTAGAACTTGTTTCTGATCTCACGACTGAAACTTTCTTAGCATGTCTTAAACGATTTATTTCTCGGCGTGGCATGCCCACAAACATATTTTGTGACAATGCAAAAACCTTCAAAGGTGCTTCTAATACATTAAAAGACTTGTATGACCTATTTTCCTCCAAAGATTGTAGAGACTCTGTCAACAAATATTGCTCAAATAACTATATAACTTTTAATTGGATACCGAGTTATTCTCCAACGTTTGGAGGAATTTGGGAAAGTGGCGTCAAAAGTGTAAAACACCACTTTAAAAGAATAGTAGGCAATCTATGTTTGACCTACGAACAACTAAACACTGTAATCATAGAGATTGAAGGCATTTTGAACAGTAGACCTATACTATCTGCTATTTCTAATGATTGTGATTATATAACTCCTGGACACTTCATTTGTGGCGCAGCCTTGACTGCTTATCCGGAAATCGATCTCACTGAAACCTCAGTAAATCGGGTTCCATTTTGGAAAATGTGCACTAAGCTTAAGCAAGACTTTTGGAAAACCTGGTCTCAAAGTTATTTGAGTCGGCTCCAAAGCCGCCCCAAATGGAAATACCAGCAAACTAATTTAAAGGAAGGTGATTTGGTAATTGTAAAGGATATGAACACCTCTCCATTAAATTGGCCAATGGCTCGTATAGTAAAAACGTTCCCTGGTAGGGACGGATTAGTAAGGGTAGCTGATGTTAAAATTAATAATAAGATATTTCGTAGAGCCATAACTAAATTATGTCCTTTACCTGTAATGTAGTATTAATAACTTGTCTTATGTTTAGGTTTCTATTGGCGGGTCCACTCTTTACCTGTATGTAATATTGCCTGGCCCCAACTATGTTTAATACAAAACATATAGAGTGTAAACTTAGCTTAAGTATTTTTAGTATATAGCAACACATTTGTAGTTGCCTTAAAAATTTATATGGCAACTCTCTCTCTTCCTTCTCGATCCGAACTAACCGACACGTCCCGCGATCACTGTAATTTTATTTAATTCTAAACTTCAATAAAAGTTAATTTAAACATAAAAGCGCATTTTGTATTCTCCAAGGTTTTGATACGGATAGTTATAGTTGGTCAAACCAATATGTCAGTAAATAGGAACAAAAAAAAAACGATACTCATCCTTTTTTTTTGTGTGCTAGTACTAGTGTAAGACAAAGATAGAATGTTTCTGTATCCTATACCTATGTTTGAAATGAGACAGTCCTGACACAATATAACAAGTGCGAGTACATTCACTCTGCGTTGATTATGATTTAATTATGATATTATGTATATCAGTATTATCAATATCAGTCATATTTTGAGCTCGTGTAAGTAAGCTACACATTATACACATACAAGGTGGAACATTTCTAGAGACTGAGCTGAAAGGATAGTGTTATCTAAGTGATCTACAATCGAGTTATTATAATCGTAAAGCTAGATTAAATAGCAAAACGAAATCATTAAAATGAAATATTTTTATATCAGTCATCGCTGATCGATAGAACCACCGCAACGAAAAATACAGTTAGACAGAGAAATTTGTCAGAACATTTTTGATGTATTTAATTTCCACGCACCTCGCTTCGGTGTGCGAGCGAGACATCGCTATTTACGTGCATAATGCCGTCCCACGCACACACCGAAGCGGCATTGGTGTGATAACTGCGATACCCATTGTTTTAAAGAAAACTCGTACAGTATTTCTCCTTCTCTTCCCTTGAACTTGCGCAGAAATAGCCGCACGTACCTAAATAAACATGGCCGCTGCCAAAACCGTAATTCCTATCACCTACCACCATTGTATTATGACCAGTATGTTGTGATCTTTCATTACACATAATCACTAGGTCTACTCAAAGGTTAACTGGAAGAAATCCCTTAAAGGGATAAGTTCGCCTTTGTACTGCCTATCCTGTGCCATAAATTTGTGTTTTGTACAATAAAGACATTTGTGTTTTGTGTTTATACATACATACATACACTAGGTACATAGTATAAAACAAAGTCGCTTCCCGCTGTCTGTCTGTCTGTCAGTCTGTCTGTATGCTTAGATCTTTAAAACTACGCAACGGATTTTAATGCGGTTTGTTTTAAATAGATAGAGTGATTCAAGAGGAAGGTTTATGTATAATTTGTTAACCCGTGCAAAGCCGGGGCGGATCGCTATCGTTATTATAAAACTATAGTTTCATTATGATTAGTTTGGCAAGAGTTTTTTGTCTGGAGAGCATAGGCAGAGAGAACCTTTTCCTTGTAAATAGAACATACAACTCTTATGTATCTGTGTAGAGCTCACACAAATATGTAAAATGCCTTTACCAGGATTTGAACCCAGGACCTCCTGCTTCTATAGTTCGTTTTTTTAGCATTAGAAAGAAGGTAAGCGATCTTGACATGTCTTTTAATTGAAAACCGCTTTTTATAAATCAGTAACTATTTACTTACGAAAGCAGAAGAATATAAAATGATCGTATTAGATTAGATTCATAATTGTTACATATTTGCCGTGACTTATTTTTAAAACGCGTTTTTCAATTATACTTGGTCAACCAGATCTTGACAGTAGAAAAAGGCGGCAAATTTGAAAAATGTAGGCGCGAAGGGATATCGTCCCATAGAAAATTTAAATTTCACGCCTTTTTTTACTGACAAGATTTGGTTGACCAGCTATAAAAGCCCATCAAGATTGTTTACCTTTTTTCTAATGCTAAAAAAAACGAACTACATAGTAATATGAAGTACTGTAAAGCTGTGAATAATTTGTCTGTCTGTTTACTTATTTTTACATCCTCACATAATTTACTAGTTTGTTGAAATATTAACTCGTTTTAATAATAATCCGCTAAACGTGTTACACCAAATATTATTAGTATAATGACTTAATAAGAAATACAGTAGGCAAGCTGCCAAGTAAATTGACTTTTCTAATGGGTTAAATGTTTAGGTACCTATTAAATGAGTGCAAAACATCAGCAATTTTCATATGAGCTGTATAATTGTATAAGCTGTCGGGTAAATCTAAATAGTTCAGAATGTCGGGTGATGTTATCAATAAATTTTTCATTTTCATTTTCCTACATCGTTCCTTTCAAACCGCGATAACTGAAAGTGTTGTCAGAGTGACTAGACATGTTCTTTCCGTGTACCCTTCAATTTAATAATATTTAATTCATTGGATGGATTGGAAATTCCTTCAATTGCTACTATTGATGTTCCTAGCGTTCTTCTAGTTTTGATTTCGTACGCTGACTCCGAGAAGGTAAACATCGGCGCACGCGCACGCGTTGATCGAACTAAACTATCGCTGCCTTGCGCAACACAATCCTTCTCTTAAATATGCACACAATTATGCACCTTATTACGTCGCAATAAGCAAATCTGTGGATACATATTTACGGTTGGTACGGGGAAAGATAGCGAAATAGTGAAAGTAATTATCATAAACATGCATATTATGTGATACGCCCGCTATAATCGCTATAGGTACATATGTTTTTTACAGTTTATGATTTGTACATTTTTGATCAAGGTTTAAGGCTTCGTCACACAGGCGCGTTATCCGGGCGCGGCGTGAGCGGGGCGCGCCGCTTTTACATACGCCACGCTCACGCCCCGCCCGAAAACGCGCCTGTGTGCCGAAGCCTTTAGGTTTTCGTCACATAGTCGATATTTTATAGACATAATCTTTAATAGAAAAAAACCGACTTCTCTAACTACTAGCCTAACCCACTTAACGGTGGTAACATTTTATGGTAATCATAGTGGTTGATTTAGTTTAGGTATCATAGTGGTTTTCCGGGTCAAGGTCCGGGTCTGGGTCCGGGTCCGGGTCCGAGTCCGAGTCCGGAGTCCGGGGCCCAATCCAAGTCAAAATCGAAATTCAAAATCACAAAACGTGTACTATGCGTCGTTGAGGAGTTCTGTTCTGATCATCATCAGCAGTTCCACTTCATCAAATGCCACAGTTTTTAATGTAAATGCTTGATTTTCTGATGAAAATATATAAAATCCTATACGGATGCCTTTAAGATTTGAGGAGTTCCCTCGATTCCTCATGGATACCATGTTCAGGACTTGAGATTGACATAAATCGGACCTTGACCCGGAAAACCACTATGATTACCATAAAATGTATACATATTACCAAATAAAGTATAAGCACCGTTAAGTGGGTTAGGCTAGTAGTTAGAGAAGTCGGTTTTTTTCTATTAAAGATTATATTAGAAGTGTTTCGTCAGTAAAGGGCGGGTGTCAGACTTTGACCATCATTTGTGACTTTTGTATTGCTTTAAGACAATGGGTCCCATACAGACATTTGATCCTCAAAACAAACCTGATCGACTACCGATACCGATACCATTCATAAAAAAATGGCAAATACCCTATTCATATCCGTAAAGGCAAATTTTTCTTCAGAAACAGCACCTATAGTTCGCACATTCCTTGTTTAGGGCGCGGATGTTTGCGCTAAATTGGCAATTTGACATTGGCCAACACCAGAACTGAACGTGACGAGGTAGTATCATTATACGTAGTACACCGACTTGTCGCTCGAATGTTTCAATTACGAGAGTCAATATCGCGAGCCTACTGCTCATTTAGACGGTGCGAGAACTCGCAT
Source organism: Cydia amplana (assembly GCF_948474715.1). NCBI lineage: Eukaryota > Metazoa > Arthropoda > Insecta > Lepidoptera > Tortricidae > Cydia > Cydia amplana. The sequence continues at coordinate 11,687,710 of NC_086090.1, forward strand.
GCGAGTTTCATTACATTGCGTCATTTGCTCGGTCTGCTGAATTGATGTTACCACTTACTTACCTCAATGGTCCGCAATGTAACTAAAATCGTATACGAGTTCGCTCACCGTTCAGTTCAGCCCTTTTTCACGTACATTTTGATTCTCTTTCTGATTGTTTCGTAGTCCAAAACTCTGCCATATAAATGAATGTTAATGTTATTATACATTTAACTCTATACCTTGCTTTATCACTACATCTTATAAAACAACATCCTCCGCCGCGTCTGTCTGTATGTCTTGTATGTTCGCGATAAACTCAAAAACTATTACTGAACGGGTTTTCATGCGGTTTTCACCTATCAATGGAATTCTTGAGAAAGTTTCAGATGTATAATTTGTTAAGGTTTTATGTAACCCATGCGAAGCCGGGGCGGGTCGCTAGTGCATAATATAACGATCTTGACGATAGGATGTCGATCGAGTCTATCATCTTACAAATATATAAAAGTATATTAAAAAAAACTGCGAAGTCGTACCACTGAGTTAATATACCGTTTACAATATTTAAATCTTACTCCAAGGCTTTATTATATGTAACTAAGCAATCTATAATGACCTCTGAATAAAGTTATAAAGGCCCAAAATTCCGACACGTCGAGTCACGTGGTTGTTTCAAAGGTCTGAATTCTGAAAGGATAGACATAAAAAAACTCATACGATGGACCTCGAATATCGAAACTTTGGCAATGTCACTGGGCGGACACGCGCGCTATAGGTACAAGGGGCCGTCTTCAACTAATGCTGGGCCCCTGGGCACACAAGAATTTGGGGCCCTTTTGGAAAGTAAAGAAAGCTAATTAACTTTTTTCTACTATGATCTTCTATTTATTATGGGTAATCAAATATACTGTTACTGTCTGTCCTTGGGGGCCCTGTGCCCTTATGGTAAAGACGGTATTGTATTCAAGGACCGAAGGTTCGACTTTACTAGTGTAACTAACTAGTTTTCGCCCCCGGCGTTCCCTGTAGAGTCTACAGGGAGCGTCTACAGTGTAGACGCTAAATTGTTAATTAGAAACGGCCATTACTCTGTTAACCGGTTAATTGTCCATACATACAGACACATACATTGTTGATCAGACGAGACGTTCCTTAACCCAGATCATTCATTATGCTTGAAGAGGCGCTGTTACTAATTGAGCGGCGGAGAAATTTACAAATTCTACGTATTTCATACAATGGGGTTGGCTGGTCGAAGTATTTTACAAATGGCGCCACCATAGGCTTTACCTGTCAGTCCTAAGAAAATGACAAATTTATGAGAATTTCATGGTCTAGACTTGAGTCTTTAAGCCAACTTACTGAATTTACCGTTCCTCGCTCAGCCAAGCCATCTTGGCTTATATATTACATAACCCGACGATATCTCATGTCTGTGCATTGTGTTATGCAAGACAATGCGCTTACGTGAATATTTTGAGATCCGAGTTTACTGTAAATTATAATATACAAATATTTTAAATAGGTATCATCATCATATTTGAACTTCTCTAAGTTCTTACCTACCGACTTTCAAAGCATCTTGAATGAATATCGTGTTGGCTTCTTCTTCTACTTATAAAATAGTCACTTATAACATTTTTTAGCAATTAAGTATAGTGGCTCCGTGAGCTCTAAGTAGGTATACAGTCAGCAGCAGAAGTTGCGAAGCGGCCGAGGTGTTCAAAATTACCTTGACACGCTCTTATTCTCTTAAAAATAAAGTCGCGTCAAGATCATTTTGAACACCTCGCCCGCTTAGCAACTTCTGCTGCTGACTGTACCTTGCGAACACCAATGGCTCCGCCGTTTTGAAAATTATTCAAAAATGATTCAAAAACGATCTATTATTTCGCGAATTAGCAAAGCAATATTTTTGTTTTATTTAATATGGATTTTGTAGATTGTTACTTTAATTTTCGTACCGTCAAATGGGGTAACTGGAGACAGATGGTTAACTACATATAGACGTTATTTCAGTAGGTCTAGATACCTATGTTCTAATCTATATAGCTATGTAGTTGAAAACCTGACCCTAAGACTCGTAAATCATGATTCAAGGATTGCAAAAGGTAGGTACACTCCTGTCACCCACGGTCATATAATATTAGGGAATATTTCCTTCGTCTATTGTTACCCCAACTGTCCCCAGTCATCCCAATTGACCCAAGTTTCATGTTAATTTTAACATTTTGAGACTACATGATGACTCTTTAACAAGAAGAGGGGAATTAAAACGTGTCTAAAATTATATTTAAAAAGTACAATTTTGCGTTAGCCCCTGATATTTTTTTGTCTAATAGCTCGTTGTGACTTTGTGACTTGCGTGGTCGTTTAGGCTGTTTTACAGCAAAATAACGTCACAAGCAATTTAGTATTGTACGAGTGTCGTGGAAACATTTATGTAAAAGAGAACCAAGTGAAATAGAAAAGAAATCGTTACACATTACAATGATATACAACTTACAATGAGTACAGCAGCGGTAGCACGGTCGCATTTTTATCGCTTGTCACCATGCCTTGCTTGCCACGTTCTAACAAGTATGTAAGTGTGAAAGTGACGGGCATAGTGACAGGCGATAAAAATGGAACCATGCTGCGCCCGCAGGGTGGCCAAAAAAAGCCTTGTACTTTTTTTATGTGTTTAAAGATTTCCGTTTGTGTGTAACAGCCAAAGGAGAATATTTTGATTTTTGTGTCAGTTAGTGTAGTTTTAATTTTTTATGACATTTTGTAAGTGTCAAGTTGTGTCAAGTGTATAGTCCGACAAGGAATTGTAGAAAATTATTGAGGGCGCCACTTCCTACGTAACTGTCACATTTTTGACGTAAAAAGCTTAAACATGGCAACAATTTAGTATGGATTTTATTTAATTTCTACTATTTTATGTCGCACTATAAGTAAGAAAATTATGCATAAAACTCTTTCGTCGAAAAAATACAATATGGCTCAAATATTTTTGGAACACACACAAAATATCAACACTTGAACCTTTCATGCATAACGCCATCCAGTTGTTATTGGTCTAATTTGCGGTCACGGCCGGCGTCTACGAGGTAGTAATGCGCTGTTATCGATGATTATTTATCGATACGATGACTGTGACACGCTGACAGCGAAGTGAATGTAATCTCTACGTGCTGACAGTTGCAAACACAGACAAGGACATCCTCTAGACTGAGCATAGTAACGCTACTCCCTCTGCCACTTATACGGTAGTTTTACTCCATCTTCGAGTCAATCCCGTGCCGTGATTGGTCCGTGTCTTAGAACGGACCAATCACGGCACGGGATTCGCTCACCTCGTCCCCCCGCACCCCCGTATTTTTGGCAGCATCGGTTTCATGAAATAATTGCTCGTCTAAACTCCGTCTAGAGGATTCGTAGTCTATGGTTGCAAAATATGAATGGGTTATATGTGGTAGTAGATAATCTCTAATTATCTAATATTTAAATATACTTATGTTCAGAAATGTTATCATATGCGTATACGAGATTCTGTAGTAAGTACCTAGATTTCTAGTGAGAGAGCTTTTATTTAAATACAAGTGTCATCGGCGTCATCGCGTTTGGTTTTTATCTATTTGTATCACGGTCTTATTTTTATCCTCCTAGATTAGATATATCGACGTCGATGATTGATTATATGTAGTATTAGGTTGACGATAAAGTATCAGCTTAAATTATAAGAGTTATGCAAGAGACTGTAGCAACTTTCGTCTTTTAGCTATCTACATTATCTTATCTTTACATAAATGTTGTCTATTTTGGTATTATTTGAAAAATTTCAATATCCGTCTGTTTTTAATTTATTATGAAGACAGTCGTACACTGAATAAAGGTGAAACAACCTACTGTTTACTTACATTAAGACCTGTAAGTGCCTGTAAACGTTACCCTTTTTTTTCAAATAAATTATTGTTTGTTTGATGGTTTGTTTGAAAATATTTACCATGTTAGTGCTTTGCATAGTATACTTCGATTAAATGCTTTTTATTTAAAAATTACTAAGTTTTAAGTATTATGTGTAATTAACGATTTCAGAGTACAAATCAAACAGAGCTACATCGTTCGGTTTGCATATAAGCTGTGCTGTGAACTTTAATAGGATCCATTAAAAACTTCGATTGGCCTACTATTTAATTGATTTCTTGGTGTAACGTAACCCATATTAATGTATCACTTTTTTTCGATAATAATTAAGGCCTTATTTACCGATTAATCAAAATGCAGGTCCCCATGCAATCAACACAGCGATACCGTATCTGTGTAGTGATATGCATTTATCGATAGATTTCATCGATAGCCGCGTATCACTAGTCTATCGTCCGCAAGCCTTACGTATAAGTATTCCTTGACACTGTCCGTTAACGTACGAGTTATATGTAATAGATAATGTCTGCGCCTTAACACAGAACCTCGTTCTTGTAAGTCAGTTAAATATGACATAAAAAAGCTTAGATGGGGCAGTTTGATGGGGCATAGAAAAATAAGTAAGCATAGATAAGAACACATTTATAATAAGTTTTAATCGATTATCAGATTGACGTCTAAATTATTTCATTCAGATATCGTGCTTTCCGCTCGTTCTTGTCCGTAGATGTATTAGCGCAAGCGAGACGCACAATAAGTAAATGAAATGATTTCATGTAAATATCATTCTCATGTCAGTGTACGTTCGAATTGGCCTGTACGATATAATTACTGCAATTAAAATCAATCTAGTTGAAGAGTTTCGCAAGTTAGTAAAGAGCATTTCAAAATTGGTCGCAGGCTTTCATTTATAAGGATACTAGCTCCGTCTGTTGACATTTATCAGTTATCGCTATGTCCAGGTCAGTGAGCTTAGTTCGGTTGTACGAAGTTCACTGTTTTTCCGTTAGATGGCGCTGATCGCTTGGAGTTGAAGATGGCGGGAAAATGCTTTTCTTTTTGCGTAGTGGTAGTATTAAATCCTTGAAATTTATATGAATCTAAGTTAAAACAATAAAAATGGAGGTAAAATAAAGTAAACCAACAACAACAGCATAATTCTTCATAAAAGTTTATTAGGTAATAAATATATGAATAGTTAGTTATCTTAGACGGGAAAACGTATTATGACAACTTCGTTACATTTCCGCTATGGAAAACTGAACTTATTTGACTTATTTCTAGACTATTTACCTATATTTTGGGTCCTTTAGCTTGCGTTATCTATCTATCTACCTTTAAACGAGCAATTCTTGTTTATATATATATATATATATATATATATATACAGGCTGGCCCATTTAGATCGGTCAGTATGGGAAAATCTGAAACTATAAGACATACGACGATCTCTTCTTAGGAACCATGTCATCGATTTTAGTAACAAGAAAAACTGCATTCATACATTTAATTTTTTTAATGTAAAATGTATTGAAAAAAATGGTGGCCATTTCGAAAACATACTAAAATAAATTAAAGGATATGAATACAATGCATTTTATTCATTTCAGACATCATGTTTCATAGTACCATTTACTGCTTAAGACCTACACAATCGATATCTAAATAGAAATAATTTTAGTTTTTTTTTTCAAAACATCCGGGTTCGATTCCCGAGCTGAGTACACATTGTTTTTTAAATGTATGAATGCAGTTTTTCTTGTTACTAAAATCGATGACATGGTTCCTAAGTCTTCTTATCTCGATCTCTTGATCGTCGTATGTCTTATAGTTTCAGATTTTCCTATACTGACCGATCTAAATGGGCCACCTTGTATATATATATATTTCGGGGATCTCGGAAAAGGCTCTAACGATTTCGATGAAATTTACTATATGGGGGTTTTCGGGGGCGAGAAATCGATCTAGCTAGGTCTTATCTCTGGGGAAACGCGCATTTTCGAGCTACTGGTAACGCAAAAACTATAACTGTAAATCACTGTAATAAAAATACAGAAATACCAACCTACCTATAAATAACTTAAATAATAATTGCTCCAACTAGTTCAATAGGTATCAGCAATCGGTCACACATTCCGCAATTATTACTACGATGCAGCCATCTTAGTTTGCGAGAGAGAATACGAGCGTAATACTGTCTCGTTTATAGGTTATTTTGTAGCATAGTATAGTGAAAATGACAGTAGTATACTTTACTTTAGCCGTTTAGTGATTCTAGGAGATCGCGTTTGACGTTCGAATCTTGGGCCCAAGGCACGCCATCGTTTCATTAATTTATCGCGCATGCTTCTTAAATCGGGACACACCATGTACGGGAAATAGGTACATATACCATACTTACATTATAAATGCAAGAGTTTGTATATTTGGATATCAGGATGGTTGTAGATTATGGCACTAGCACGAGGAATGAAAAGGCAAAGTTGAACTTAACAATGAACTTTAATTCGATTTTCGGATACAGAGTCGAGTGAAATGGATCGCGTCTAGCAGCGGACTGCCGCCGGCGCATAGTAACATAGTGCATTACTTGCATAAGATATTAACAATAAGATATTGACAAACAATTTTGAACCTTAAACGTTACTTCTTAAGTGTATCGAATTAACATGGCAACTTTTCCTTAGGAATAAAACTTAACTAATTAATTACATAGGTATAAGTACAGTAATTACAGTATGTACCTATAGTGAGCGCATCGCTAACAATGGTTCTCAATAAATTATAACAGATTAAATCAGAAGTCAGGATTTCAGCAACTAATGTGTCATTCTATGGAACTTACTAACTATGTAAACAAACCGCCATATTAAAATTGTCTCTGAATAACAGTTTTGAATGATTCACGGTTAGTTTCACTAGACTTATACCTATAGACCGGGATATGAACCGTAACTAAAGGTAATCACGGTTCATATCCCGGTCTATATAAGTCTAGTTTTGTCTCTGAATGTCAATTTACTAGTGATTTTTGTTTACATAGTTAGCAAGTTCCATAGAATGACACTACTATACGACGTCTTTGTGGTATCTATATATATATAGGTACATATATGTATATAGGTACATAATATAAATTGATAAAACAGTAAACCATGGTCACCCACAGATAACCATCAAGTTTGACGTGACGCTACATAATTGAGCGCACTAACAATTTTCCTTCGGCAATTTGCATAACATTTCATTCACGTTTATAAAATAACGACGCCGTTTGTAAAAGGCGGAATCTTACAATTTGCCTGCGACATGAACGCCCTTAGGGGTCATCCATTAATTACATCACATTTAGGGGGAGGGAGGGGGGTCAAGAAAATGTGACATGTTGTGACATGGGGGAGGGGGGAGTCACAAACATTGTGATGTCACTTTAACTTCATCAGTAACCGAAAATTAATTTAAATAAATAAATAATAAATAAATATTAGAGGACATTTTACACAAATTGACTAAGCCCCACGGTAAGCTCTAGGCTTGTGTTGTGGGTACTTAGACAACGATATATATAATATACAAATACTTAAATACATAGAAAACAACCATGACTCAGGAACAAATATCTGTGCTCATCGCACAAATAAATGTCCCTTACTGGGATTCGAACCCAGGACCGCGGCTTCACAGGCAGGGTCAATACCCACTAGGCCAGACCGGTCGTCAAATTTATATTAAATGTAAATGTATAATTTATTTATATTTTTTTTTTCGCTGTACAGTTAAATAATGAGATTTTGGATGTAACTTTTGTTGTGTTATAAAATTACTAATATTTATATATCAAAAATATTTTTTTATTAAAAAAATAAGTCCGAGTTAATATTGTCGATTTCGTTGAAAACAAAATTGCCTAAAATGTGACGTCACACCAGGGGGGGAGGGGTTTGCAAAATGTGACCAAGTGTGACAAGGAGGGGGGAGGGGTAAAAAACCTAGAAATTCGTGTGACGTAATTAATGGATGATCCCTTATTTTCCATTATACTTTTGTTTGATGATAGACTACTCCATATTAATCTACTCTGTGTACAGTGCGCATATGGAAAAGTCCGGTAAGGACACATTATTCGGGTCAAGAAAACTACCTACATACTAATTGATTCACGTGGATCTGCTTGAGATTTTGCTACAATTTCGCACTTTTATTCTGTAATTAAAAATCTTATTTCTAGATGTCTTTTGTCACGCTATTTGTACAAGATATTGTACGGTCAAGGAATTTAATTTCCGTACCATTTCGTAACTTGTCACAGTGACAATAGTATGAGGTCCTAGCGACTTTCATATGATTGTCACTGTGACAATGTACGAAATGGTACGAAAATTAAATTCTTTGTCTGAACCTGATTTTTATCAATTAAAATAAATGTATTTTTTGTTTACAGGTAAGGTTACGTTCATGATGTTATGAGAATAGTTTTCTTCCGTCTCCAATTACCTACGACTTCGTCTACCACAAGAAACATAACAGGTGAGTAAAGTGTAACATATTAGGTAAGTTACTGTACAGTCAACAATAAAAACTTATGGCGTTATTTCATAAACACGTTATAAGCATCAATTAGCTAGGTATTAAGAGCCCATCAACATGCACACTAGCGCCACTGCTAAATACTCGTAATCGTGATTATTTAAATTTAACGAAATATATTTAAAAAACCGGCCAAGTGCGAGTTGGACTCGCGCACGGAGGGTTCCGCACCATCAACAAAAAATAGAGCAAAACAAGCAAAAAAACGGTCACCCATCCAAGTACTGACCCCACCCGACGTTGCTTAACTTCGGTCAAAAATCACGTTTGTTGTATGGGAGCCCCACTTAAATCTTTATTTTATTTTGTTTTTAGTATTTGTTGTTATAGCGGCAACAGAAATACATCATCTTTGAAAATTTCAACTGTCTAGCTATCACGGTTCGTGAGATACAGCCTGGTGACAGACGGACGGACAGCGGAGTCTTAGTAATAGGGTCCCGTTTTTACCCTTTGGGTACGGAACCCTAAAAAGGGGGCTGCTACGTACTGTATCTTATATTAAAATACCTTTTGAATACATCAAACTAGTTTCTATGTTGCTGGATTCGTCAATCTGTGAACTCAAAACAAAAACGGCCGTTTTAACTTTGGGCGCGTAGATTGACGAATCCAGCAACATAGAAACTAGTTTGGCAACATAGATACATGGCGCTAGTGTGCACGTTGATGGGCTCTTGGGAAAATTAAGCCGCTATGGGATAAAGGCTAGTGCCCTTGACCTAGTCTCATCGTACTTTTCGGATAGAACTCAGCGAGTCGTTATTAATGGAGCTCAATCAGCGGGGTCCCCGGTAGCCCTCGGAGTGCCTCAAGGTTCAATTCTTGGTCCCTTCCTGTTTTTGGTATACATTAATGATTTACCAAAAGTTGTGCAAGATAGACATGATATAGTGTTATTCGCAGATGACACTTCCCTTATATTTAAAGTGGACAGAAAGGAAAATAGCTTCGATAGCATTAATGAAGCGCTATCTACCGTAGTAAACTGGTTTACGGCAAACAATTTGCTTTTGAACGCCAAGAAAACCAAATGCATCAAGTTTACGCTACCTAACGTCAAGCAGGTAACTAACAGCAAGATTAAAATAAAAGGTGATACGCTGGAATTTGAAGATCGAACTGTTTTCCTGGGAGTCACTTTAGACTCAAAACTGCAATGGCATGCACATATAGCCACTCTAGCCGGCAAACTCAGTTCAGCAGCCTATGCAGTGAGGAGAATCAGACAGCTAACAAACGTAGAGACGGCCAGGCTGGTATACTTTAGTTATTTCCATAGTGTTATGTCGTATGGAATTCTGTTGTGGGGAAAAGCGGCAGACATTCAGACAATATTTGTGCTGCAAAAACGAGCTGTACGTTCCATCTATGGACTGGGCGCTCGAGTATCTCTGAGAGAGAAATTCAAAGAGGTTAACATTCTTACCATTGCATCTCAATACATACTTGAGAATATTATGTATGTTCGGAAAAACATCCACGAATTCAAGCTTAACAGTGACATCCATAACTATAACACTAGAAACAAACATAAACTTGCTGTGCCCGCCCACCGCCTCCGTAAGGTTAGTACGTCTTTCGTCGGGAACTGTACACGTTTTTATAACAAAGTCCCTACTGACATAGCGAATTTACCACTTACCAAATTTAAGTCACACATTAAGCGCGCCTTGTTAAGTAAGGCGTACTACACTGTAAATGATTTTATACACGATAGAGATGCCTTTAAGCCTGTAGCTTGATTTCGATAGTATGATAAGAGTTCAATAAATATTGTTTTTTCATTGTAAATTAAATATGCTAGTGTCCAGTAGAATTGACACATGAGACAATCATGTTCTCGCTTGATTATATTGTTTAATTTAATTTTAGTTTTGGACACTTGGAGACCATATACATCTCTAAGTAATTATTTATTTTATTTTTAATGATTCTGACACTTGGAGACCTTTACATCCCTAAGTATTTATTCATTTTATTATTTTTATTTTATTGTACATACTTATATTTTTAATGATTCGGACACTTAGAGACCTTTACATCTCTAAGTCAATTTAGGCTAGTAATTATGTGAAGCTATACCGTCTTTTATGTAACATACGAGCACAAAATGCTGTGTCTCACAGCTAAGTGTTATCACTATTTTAATATTAATATAGGCCGGTAGCTTGAACATGTCATGCTCGCTTAAAAGTCTTTGCTTACGGTGGCGTCGTTGATCGGGTCGCCACTTTCCCGAATGAAGGTTGAGGGAGGCGATGGCTGAGATACGCGTCGTACTCGTGAACGGGTGCTGTTTGTGGAGACGGGTCTGTTTAAGCTAACACGAATATATTTAGTAACTTTATTTTTTAATTTAATTGCAGTGAGACGCCTCATTCGGTTCTCGTATGTTTTTTTTTTTTTCTCGTAATGTGTTAATCATACAGGATTGTGACTCTTGGAGACCCTATACATCTCTAAGGATAATTTGATAAACTATGTTATTTTTTAGTTCTGACACTTAGAGACATTTACACCTCTAAATAAGTTTAGATTTTTTTTCCATGTATCTGTTTTGTTTTTATTTTAATATTATTATTATAGTTTTTTTATGTAATTCGACATTAAGAGACCTTATACATCTCTAAGTAATGGTATTACGTTAGTTTGATTTGGTAGTTGTAGTTGTATTTAATAATTGTTGATGTATAATTATTATTATTTTGCTTTTATGTAAATTCAATGTTGACGTGTAAAAGTGCCCTTGTGGCCTATTTGCTGAATAAATGTTGAAGTTGAAGTTGAAGTTGAAGTCTTATATAATAATGTGTGATAATGTCCTATAAAAAATCTTTTGTCTAAATCTGCCATTTTGACTTATGTATTGGTTCGAAAGGGATAATAAATTAACTAATTGAGGCTTAATTGTAAATTTACAGTAATAGGTAATTATAATATATTATTTACTGTGGCACCTTTTTTCTAATTTGGGACATTTTAAGTTATTTCTACTTAGAATGACGAGCTCATTCGATCCTTATAGTAGAAAAAAGATTTTCATTCCGTCCGTTACCGTCACACAAAGTCCATGAAAAAGGGTAACGGAATGGAAAGAAATACCGCTTCGGGCAAGACTCGAACTTGTAACTTTTCGAATCACCGGATTCTTCCTTTCATATAAGTAAGTGTATAAGGGCGTTTTTTTTTTGTTGTCCCCTACACTTTTTTTCAAATTTGGGATTTTTTATGTTATTTCTACTCAGAATCACGAGCTCTTTCTATCCTAATAGAAAATTCCAAAATTTCCATACATTTTTCGATCTTTCCATTCCGCGACCGCCATACAAAGTCTATGAAAAATGGTGACGTAATGGAAATAAAAACCTTAGGACACTTTTTTCTCCTATTAGGATAGAAAGAGCTCGTGATTCTGAGTAGAAATTGAAAAAAAAGTGTAGGGGACAACCAAAAAAAAAACGCCCATAATCGTTCTTAGACATACCCTTGAAAAATAAATTAGATGACTGTAATGACGCCACACATTACTTAGAACCTGACCTCAACAGATTGTTGACATCTCAAACCTATGAGCCCTCATTCATTCCCGTTCGTTCCCATTCGCTCCAACCCGATCCAGTTCTGACCGGCGTGAACGAATGGTTAATGAGGAATTAAAAACTGGCATAGTGGTCGGTATATGTATGACACATGACCGTAGTGGATGTTCGTGGGAGATCTGTATGTAATCTTTGAATGAGGCGGTTTCATTAACTAAATGACACGAGAGTCTCTAATGAATTAAGTAGTAGAAATTAAGAATGATGTTAGCGGTAAGAATGAGACGAAAGATATGATAGAACGACCCTAATCGTGCTACTGATTGTCTGGAGGAATCGGTATAAAATATTTACAAAAGATTGTAGTTATTGTAGTAGGTAGTAATACTAATAGTAGTAAATCACTTTATTGTACAATAACAGGTACCTACACGTGAAATTACAAAGGCGAACTTATCCCTAGCCTTATTGTATTTACTTAACTCCAAATTTTTTGTAAACTGGTGGCCATCTTAAATGTACCATTTTGTAACTTATTCATTTTTTCTTCTGTGGTGTGTTTTTTTATTAATATTTATTAGAGGCAGTGTAGTTAAATCGAATTATTGTTTTATTGCAATCAAACAATTGTTTTATTGTATTTTTGTTTGTTTTAGTTAGTTGTAGTTTCAAGGCGATTGTGCGAACTACCCTATGATGAGTATAGATGATGACCAACTTAAACTATTAGACTTTTTACTCTAAAAGACGTCATGACGACGTACTCGACGTAGTCATAGTATTTTTAGCTTTTCAAATGTCACACCCTATTCTCCAGTAGACGTAAGTTGAATGGGCAAATTTTGAGAGTGTGCAAAATATTACTTATTGTGGGGTTTTATAGCCTTTTTGTGGCCCCAGTATTTAAGTGTTAAATGGTTATTTGGAGAATAGCTTGAAATTGAGACTTACCTAGCTTGGGCAAAAATGCTTTCTTATTGTTCGGATGATCTTATCTCAGGTTGCAACGACCGATTCTCGTGAAAATTTGTCAGCAGCAGGTTTGATGATTAAAATCTGAATAGTTTAGATTTTTTTGCCGATTTAGTTCTTGGAATTTTTCAAATGTTGTTATTAACTTTTAAGTTATGCCCGGAGGTCTACAGCTCAAAGAGCCACTAGTTATAAAATGTGCGAAGTGCTGATGAGGAAATTAACAGCCAAATCTAACCAAAGACAAAATAATTGGGCTAATTCCGGGGTAGATGGCCATAAGGGGGAAAATGCCCATCGAAATATTTCATGGTTCTGATGGTTAGATGTGGCTAGTTCTTGTTTAATTCGCTTCACGTCATGCTCGGGCAAGGATGTGGCCATTATTCTGGGGAAAAACATATATTGTAAAAGTACGTCTAAAATCCTGGTTGATTGTTTTGAATAATGTAAACTCCTACTGCACAGGTTTTAAAGCACCGCAAATCACAATTTGCACCTGTTTACCCACGGTTATGACACAACGACATTATTGATCGATATTGCGAAACTCACTTTAGGTGTTTCACAACATGTCTGGACGCGGCACACCGCCAGTTGTTTAGTCATTCACAAAACGACCGACTGATGTACTTTTAAAACACCAGTATATCTCCTACCGAATTACGAGTCGTTTTAATACGTCTGCAGGTCAATTTATAGTGGGTATATCGATGGACATGTAGAATCGTCCCTGGAGCAACTGCAGTAGAGATAGGGATGACGTATAAAGACGTCAGACGTACGCTAAAATTATGCGTGTACGCACCGCGCCGTCAATGGCGTCTATAAGCGCGCTGATTCATGATTAGGGGAGCAATCGAAATGAGTCACTTTGTATGGAAACTTTTGTAGAAGGTGATCCGGTTTAAGCCCTTGAATGAAAAACTTACAGTAATTGAGCTATCTGTCAAAGATAGACATTAGTTTGGGACAACTTAACATTAGGTACCTACAATTAATCTAAATACAGACTATTCAAAAATAAAACTACACTAAACTAAATCTAAAAATAGTGGTTCTACTGGTTGACGATACATAGTTGTTGCTACGGGAATGATAATAGTAATATATAAGCGTCTGTCTGTACGACTGTAAAATATTCTTATTAGCTATTAGCTACACTTTGTAATTTGTAATTAAACATTATTATGATTATTAACATTAACGACGTTTTGTTCGTGTTATGTAACCGCGGACATTGTTTACTACTTCATTGATATTACGCTATTGTTTACAGATGTACAGTCGACGTCAAAAATATGTTTACATTTTTACAACTTATTCGTTTGTATTAATAAAGCGAAAAATGTAAACATATATATGAAGTCGACTGTACTACATTGTGGAGCTACATCGTCGATGACACAGTTAATTGACTTCTAATAAACCTTACTGCATTGACATAAGATTTACTATTAGTCAATTCATTGTTTAGTAGATAACTACAGATGTAGTGCATAATTATTATTATTTTCCATCGTATTTTCACGGAAACGTACGAACGTGTTTTGCTATTTCAGTCAGTGTCGGTACAAAAAGTACTGTGGTTGACTGAAGTAGCATGACTAATACGATCGTTCCCGAGAAAATACGATGGAAAATAATAATAATTATGCACTACATCTGTACATATTGCTGATAGCCATGTATGTAATAGGGAAATAACTAAGATGAAAACGAGAGGTGTAAAACGCATATCCTAATTACAATTTTTGTGGTGTTTCCTACAGAATGTTATTTTCTCCCTATCCCTACTAATACTATACTATAATTTTTGATAATAAATGCGAAAGTAGCACTGACTGTCTGTCTGTTACCTCCTCACGCTTAAACCGTTGAACCGATTGAGATGAAATTTGGAAAGAGATAGTTTGAGGCCCAAGGAAGGACATAGGACAGTTTTTATTAATCATCATCATCATTGATCAGCAGACGAAGTCACGGACACAAGCTAGTAGCTTCTATTCTTTTATATTCTACTAGCGACCCGTCCCGGCTTCGCACGGGTTAACAAATTATACATAAACCTTCCTCTTGAATCGCTCTATCTATTAAAAAAAACCGCATCAAAATCCGTTGTGTAGTTTTAAAGATCTAAGCATACATAGGGACAGACAGACAGCGGGAAGTGACTTTGTTTTATACTGTATAGCTCTATCCTGAACACCATTGCAAATAGACGCGGAAAAATGATTGGACACTTAATACGACACGACCACTTCTTTAAAGCTATCCTGGAGGGGCGGATAGGACGCAAGCGGGGTAAAGGAAAACCCAGACGCAGCTTTCTAGACCAAGTGAAAGAGAAAGTGGGGGTCGTGTCGTATCAGAAAGTCAAAGAGCTGGCGCAAGACAGGGAATGCTGGAAGATACTCCACCGACAAGAGGATAACTCTTAAGTTAATGATGATGATGATGATGTATTATGTAGTAATATTTACACAAAAAGCCGGTGGAACTCGAGTTCATAAAGGTTGTTTATGAGTATACTCGCCACGTGTGAAGCGCATGCGCACGGAATGACATCCCGTGACCTACATGCGACGGAGACCGCGCATTACGAGAGAAAAGGATGCGTTTGGGATGTGAGGATCAACAGACTAATCAATGTGCGAATATGCACAAGTCTGCGAGCGCAGCATGGTACCATATTTATCGCTTGTCTCTATGCCCGTCACTTTCGCACTTACACTTGTAAGAACGTGACAGACATGGTGACAAGCGATAAAAATGCGACCGTGCTAACGCCGCTGGAGCGCATAAATATTTCAACATGTTTGTATGCCCGAATAATTAAGAATAATCGCTAATTATACTTTGGCAAGCCGGAACTATGTACATATTTGAGCAATTTTTTAATTGTCCTTTACTCAGGCTTCAAACTATCTTTATACCAAATTTCAGTTCAGTGGTTTAAACGTGAAGGTAACAAACAGATAAACATACTTAGTTACTTTCCCATTTATAATATTAGTAGGGATTTGCGCGACAGTGCAAAATTTCAAGTGCGATTTCGTGTTAATTAAGCCCACGCTTTCGGCTTCGGGCTTCAATTCACACTCGTTCGTAAATTCTTATTTACCGCCCTTAATACACAATGTACTATTAAAGTGGCAGTTACGGTTATTATGCGTCACTACGTAGACATCAATAGAATTTTGCAAAGCTTTCAATCGATGCATTTCCCACGTATAATAGTTACGGCGATTACAATCGCACGTGCCACGGCGCTATTGTCTATATTTAGCCTACATTTGGCTTGTTTGTTATTAGTTCGAGCAAAAAAAAAAACAACCGTAAAATTGCCTACTTTTTTGCTGCTGGTGGGTAATTTTGCTCCAACAGTTTTTAATAGGGTTATTGGCCACTTTATAGTAATTGGCCACTCCTAACAAATCAGAAAGACACAAGCCAATTTAAGCATTACTGTAAAGATTAACTATAGCAGTCACCCTACATAAAAACTATAATATCACAACGTCATTTAAATTTAAAGTGATGCCTAATAGTAATGGTCCACTTTAAATCGGCATATACATATATCGACATACATAATATAGTAATTTTAAAATTTAATTTAAACATAGAACTTTGGAGCAAAGTAGGCACATTTTACGATACTTGTTTAAAGGAACAGATATATCAAATTTAAATAAACAAAGACACGACGCTGCGCTGCGCCGGCCAAAATAGTAAACATGAGCTGCTGCCAAAGCGCTAAAACGGGTCATCATGCACTGTAAAGAAATAAAAAAAAACTTATCAAACTATATCTAAAGGATAAATGATGGCATTTTGAGAGACTTTCTGTGCCTTATTCTTCTAAATAAAAAAGACATCAATGAAAAGCTATACAGCAATTGCAATAACACTAATTCAATTTTGTTTTGTAACAACGCCACAGAAGTTTGGATTCCCCAAACTGTCGCATATATAAATAGGGCTGACGCTTACCTTGAATACTCGTTTAGACGTAAATCTCAAATCTAAGTAGTAATTTTAGACCAAACTAACCGTCTGGCGTCTACAACGCGTCTATTTTAGACCACGGGACGGTGGCGCGCGAATCGCTCGCGTCTGCTTTTAAAAAGTTATAGCATAATAAACAATAGAAAACAAAGATGGCGTGTTTTCCCGCATTTTCGAGTGTCATAGTGTGTTAAGTGTGTTATGGTGTGATAGTGTTAGTGTTGTTATGATGCTGATTTTGTTTATTTTCGTCGCTCGGGCCGAGCGCGTTTGTAATCGTATGTAAATTATTTCTTCTTCTTTATCTCTCCATTATATTTACAAATAAGTATGATAAGATTGATGCTACAGGAAGCTTCTTTTAGCACTAAGTGTAGTTTCGGTACAGGTTCGAGTCTTTGTAGTTATAATCTTAATATTCTTAATAACTATTAAATTAAAAAATAAAAATACAAATATTATATTAGGAGGAACAGCGCGAAAACCTAATTTTGCCATGAGAAAATAAGAAAATCTTTACAAAATACCTCAAAAATCGCACCAGCAAAATAATCTTAGCAAATAATCTTGCACACAACATGTCACTGTTATCGCCGTGATAACAGGGATTTTATCACCGCGATAACGGGGATTTGCGGTTTGCGCCGGCGCCGACAGATGTGACACGATAAAAATATCACTGTCATTCCCGGTTTATTCGTACTTGTTTATCTATTTTTATAACTGTTACAGTGCGCTCACTTTTTTTAGGAAAACTTTGTAAGGACACCGGTCTAAAGTACGGTCAAAGAATTTAATTTCCGTACTATTTCGTACTTTGTCACAGTGACAATATGTACGACGTCCCCAGCGACTTTCATATTGATTTATGACAAGGTACGAAATGGTACGTGGTAGTGTATTAGCGGTGATTATAGAAATAGAAAATAGAAAATAGAAAAACTTTATTTGGTGTAAAACATAAAACTTAACCTATCTTATTCTAATATATTTTAACACCAAAATGGATGCCACTCAGCATATGCCGATGTCTAAGACACTTAGCCACGACGCTGGTTTTCAGGGCAACCAGGTATTTAGTACCTATATTTCGGTATTAGCTGTATAGTTTGTTTTTGTAGAAATTTAAAAGTTGTAATAGTTATTTGTACAACAAGTGATCAAAGTTTGATATTTCTTCGAGTGCTTATTTTGAGTCCCGTGCAAGCGAAAGATTCTATAATAGATTCACGAGCGTAGCGAGTGAATCTAATTTAGAATCTTGAGCGTAGTAAGGGACTCAAAAGCGTACGAGATGTAAATAACTTTGATCTCGTGTAGTACACAACATTTTTCACCTCAGCGCAGTGAGAACATACCTATTAGACAACTTGAAAAATTTAATCCTTCTTCATCACTTAATACCTGCACTCATGTTTTCTTAAGATATACAAACAATTAAGTTTAATTACCGCAATGGAACACAAAAACAAAACGTAGTAATAAATTCCAGTAAAATAATATAGAAATAACAAAAATTAACTGACACTTCAATCGCCAACTTTGACAACAAAAAAAATCTTTGTAAGATACGGTCCGAATTGCGGATACGTACTATTTGTCAACTATGGTAGAAATTCTTAAAAGTAAGATAATTAATTTTGCGTGATGATCTGTGTATTTTTTGAGTTCGTTATTTTAATTGTACAATAAAATACCTAAAATATAGTATTTTATCAGTTTTTATGAAATCTTAAACTTTATTTTTATTTATTAATTATTAAGAATTCATACTCGTACGTGGTTTGGAACGATGCGGTCTGAAGTTTTTCGGGGGTCTATTATAAACCGTGAATATACTGTTGAATGTCGTTTTAACTTTTTTTGTCTGTTTCTTTTTGCTAACAGTGTGAAAGGGACAGAGATAATAGAACCCAAGTATTTCGAACTTTTATTAGACCCCGCATGTTGAAATGACATTTGACTATAAAGGTCACTTGAATGTCATTTTGTCTCACTCAGTGAGCAAAATCGCATTTTGCTCACTGTTTTTAAGAATCAAAGTACCCTTGTTCGAGCTGCTGAGGTGAAAATATATATGTCTCTACTAACTCGGGGATATGTTGTTATATAGAAATAGCCATCATATCAAGATTGAATGTTTTCCAACATTAACCCGCGGCCAAAAGTAATGAAACAATCTTATATGACAAAAAACCGGCCAAGTGCAAGGACTCGCGCACGAAGGGTTCCGTACCATTACGCAAAAAACGGCAAAAAAAACCACGTTTGTTGTTTGGGAGCCCCACACCGACGTTAGATAGATTACGAAATAACTCGCGTTTTGGTAAGAAAACTGATGTAATGGAGTTACCACTCTTTCTTTACTTATACGTCTCTATGGTACGAAATAAGTGCGCGTGCAAGTAGAATGTTTAAAATCAAGCATAGTTACTATCCGGGATCCGGCCATATAGTAGGTGACTATTCGGTATCCGGCCGGATATTAAAATAAGGGCCAAATAGGCCGAATATCGGATAGTATCTTGCACTTTGTCAATCACTGCTAGTATATTGTATCACGTCCTGGGGAGGAGCAAACAAGACAATGATCATCGACGTAGAAAGAGCTTAGAGGGCAGCCCTTAAAGTTAGCACTTTCCATCCCTTTCGCTATCCCACGACCCAATTGTTGTCCGAGTGTAAAGTTCTCAGCGTTCGACAGTTATTCGTCTTGAACACAGTATTAAAAAAACATTTACTCATACCCTATAACCCCCAGATTTTATCTGACAAGCGACGTGCTGACATCGTTTGCACCAAAGATTCATTCCGCTCCGCAAACACACGTAAGTTTTTCTGTTTCCTCGGCTCTTTCCTTTACAATAAATTCAATCTGCTATTGAATATTTACCTAATGCCCAGTAAAGTCTGCATAAAAGCGGTACAAACGTTACTCACTGGCAAGTCGTACGAGGACACAAAAAGGATACAAAAACACTTACAAAAACAATACAAAATGCTTATAAACATATTATAAAAAACCTAACCTAGGGTGCCGCCAGCAGCGGGGCAAGTTATTGTTATTATTATGTAAATAATCTTTTTGTTGGTAAGCACTTCCCCACTTACACATTGACCTACAAAAAGTGCATACCTAAGACACAAGTAAATGTTTACTTAGTTTAGGTATTGTTATCAAATTTCCATTAGCGACAGAAAATACACATTTGTCCGGTATTTATAGTTGATGACCTTTACTTATTTTAAGTTGAATCTATGAATGTACTAGTATTTAAGCATAAATTGGATACCATTGTATCAATCAAATTAGCATAAGTTTTAAATGAATAAATATTATCTTATCTTATCTTAGTAACCGAATATCCGGCGCATCTAGTTCTGACACTGTCAGTGATTCATGGTACGGGTACAGGTAGGTATTTGTACGTTAAATATTTACTCAAGAACGCTTCGGTTCACTTTTAGCATCGTATCAGCTCTGAATCAGACTAAACAGTAAACATTGCAGATTACCTATGTATGTATGTTTGTATGTATGCTATGTCGGTATGTTTAACGATGGTCTAAGATCGCGAGGCCGATTCGAACTTACATTTTACATTTTGACATCAAAATGCTGTCTGTTCTTTATTATTTGCGCGTGCGTCTCGCTCGCACATCTGAGACAACCCCCGGGATAGAGCGTCCTGGCGAAGAAGGACTAGGAGAGCCGACACCAAATAATAAAAAAAAAACTGTTTATTTTCAATCAACAGGTTAGTTGTACAATCAATCTCAGTTACAATCTCTATATTTGGAGATTATTTGAACTAAGCTTAGCCTTAATTTAGATGTAAACTTATATTGCTTTGTTACAATACTAAATTAACTTATATTGTTGTTAAATTATGGGATAAGGCAAGGCAGAGAGAGAGAGAGTGATAATACATGATACATGTCCGAGCGAAATGAACGCGCGAATGATAACTAACTGATATCATTCAGACATCGTTCCGATGTCAAGTGTACATTCAATTTGGCCTGACTATGGTGGATTTGTGTAAAGGGGCCTACTGATTACCAGTCCGCTGGACGATATCGGCCAGGCCTGTGAAAACCAGTGGGCCCCTTTAGATTGTCCTATGATATTTATTTATTTAAATAGCATCAAAAGGGTTAAACAAAGCGCGTTTTTTTAATACAAATGCTCATTACAAGTATATTCTGATCATCGTGACTTCAGTCAGTCAGTCGAAGATTTTAATTTATGTCCTATTTCGTACCTTGTCACAGTGACAATCAATATGAAAGTCGCTAGAGACCTCATACTATTGTCACTGTGACAAGGTACAAAATGGGTCCGAAATTAAAATCTTTGACTGTACTATACACATATGACTTTTGACGTAATCAGTCCCAAATGGTCAATTAATAGTATAGTGCTGGACATAATGGACAATTGGACATAGACAAATTGGTAAAGCGGGTCATTGATATAGTTGGTCAAACCAATTTGTCAGTAAATCAGAACAAAAAAAAAATATACGCATCCTTTTCTTTTGGGTGCTAGTACTAGTGTAAGACAAAGATAGTATGATTCTCTCTGTTTATGTTTGAAATGAGACAGTCCTTTGACAAACTATAGATTTATAGTTTCTGATTCTACCACATCGCTCGTAGTGCTAAGCTGCAATTGCACAAGTAACACGTTCTGTCTGTTTGTTGTCTCTTCACACTGAAACTGCTAACCCGATTGAGATGAAATTAGGCATGAAGATAGTTTAAGGCCGGGCTCAGCACGGTTCCATTTTTATCGACTATCACTATGCCCGTCAATTTCGCACTTACATACTTGTTAGAACCTGACAGGCATGGTGACAAACGATAAAAATGCGACCGTGCTACTGGGGCTTTAGATATAGGATAGGGGCTATTCATAAATTACGTCATTTCAAATTGGGGGGGGGGGGGTCTGGACATCGGATGATGGTAGCATGACGTAGGAGGAAACGGGGTCATTCGAAGCATGATTTTTGGATGATTTTAGGGGGGGGGGGTCAAAAATAGTCTAAAATCGATGACGTAATTTATGAACAGCCCCATAGTATTTATCAATCATCATTCATCGTCATCATTGCACGCAGATGAAGTCGCCGAAGCTAATATAAGTACTAAACCATTAAAATACTCAACTTGAGTACTCTATGACCCGTTTATTATGACTCGACTACCGTACACGCAATCCAGGCTTATATACAATTTATAACTCTATATCTATGTGGATAAGATTCGAATTAACTTTGACATGACTATGGTACACCATAGTGGTACTGGTATGGAACTTTACAAAGTTCCATGTCATCTTAGGAGGCATGTCACGCAACTTTATTGTGATAAAATAAAAAGTCTTAAGTGTACGCGAATATTACAGTGGCTTCAACCTATTGAGCGTTTGTTAATGTTGGAAGTTAATGAAAAATTAAATATAATGATAAGGAATGTGACGTGCCGAGTTGTTTATTTGCTAATTCATATAATAAACTTGCAAATAAATTAAATTCCAGTGCTTTTTATTTCTTTTAGCTCTACCAATGCAAAAAATATTGTTTTTTTTTTTTGCGGTGAAATATTTATCTAGCCCGTGACGTGTTTAAAATGTTTTAAGGTAATTTAGCTTTACCTTTATGAAATGTAGGACATGTGTTCAACTGTCTGAAAATAAGGCAAGCCGTGGGAATCGAGTTCTATCTCCTAGCTGTGTTTGATTCCTAGGAAAACTATTTCGAAAGGGTGCGCAGACATGTTTGAGATTCCGATCTTTGTTCTGAATAAAATACTGAATTCAAGGAGCATAATAATATAATTTCTTAGGTGGTGTTAGTTCTTCCAATCGTTATGATCCCGGATCCTGAACTCACAGGATCAGTCAATATTTATTGGCCGGTAATTAGGTTTTAAATTAGTTTACCTATAGCGAAACGTGATGACATGGTTGCTTTTAACATCTCATGCAACCAATGGCAGAAACTGGCCGAAGACCGACCCATGCGGCGTCGTGCTATTCACGATGGTCAATCCAAGCACGACAATGCCTGGTTTCCTCATTAAAAGAAAAACGCATGAGGCGCCACGAGCAGGCCTCCAACCCCCGCCCACCTGGGGGAGCATATACCTGCTGCGTGTGTGGCCGAGGGATCCTCTCTCGTATAGGGCTTTACAGCCACGAACACAAGTGTCGTAACCGGGATGCTGCTTAAACATCTGACACAGATGGTAAAGGCCTATTATTAGAGTACCTACTTACCCACATTATGCTTGAACATGAATGAAGGAAGGGCAATGAACTTAGCCTATTTATGTTTCCAGTGTTCCAGCGTAGTTGTTCAACTGGACCGTTTTTATTAGCTAATGAGTACTTTACCGAATTATACTTGCATAACATAATTTTGCGTACTCTATCTATACTACTCGGCACTACTACGCAGCGCGTAAAAATATTGAAATGTGACTTAAGTTGACGTTCGGATGTCAACTGCACCTGCAAGTTGCGGCGGCGTTGTTGCTCCCGATGTATTATCTGTCAATTTCCTTGATAAAATCAGTGGCGGAATGAACGTCATAATCGCGGCAGAACTTGACATTTCTTAATTTTCGTATGCTTACTTTCCGTTTTCGTAAATTGAATGCACGCCATTTTGATAGAGCCCAAAACTACGCCGGGGGTGTTAAATTTCGTGAATGAAAAAGACCAGTACGGATATGATGGTCGTATAAGTAAGTATAGTCGACTAGTCGTGATAGCTCTTTCATTAGTACACTTATTTTATACGCCTGCGAACAGGTTTAACGGATAAATACCTATATTTAGTTTTAGTTTCATACGTGTTGAGACACAGAAAACACTAGGTACAACAATATCAATAGCTGGTCATTTACTATAACTTAGTGTTATGTGATCTTTGCCAATACATAAACAGGTTAGTATTTATTGCGTATTCTTCGAGCGCAAAAGGAAATATATTGGAGGAAAACCACAGGATTTGTAGCCATGATTTACCTAGAATTAGGTATAATGAGAAGAGATTCCTACCTTACACAATTACTGTTTTTACCGTTTTACTGTCATTACAAATCAAATTAAAATGAACGTTATTAAGTTTAACAAATTATAACGTTTTTAAATAGTTTAGCATTCAAAATCATCACTTAAAATTACTTAAACTCTATCAGCCAACATGAGAAATTCAACAAACAACTCAAAGTTTGTATTAGATTACTTTGCCACACATATGCATAAAATGCATCTTTCTTATCAGTCCAAGGAGAGCTTTTAATTACGAGTAGAACGACGAACGAACTATTTTCAAATTTATCCTTTAATTTTAATACCTATAGGGTGTCCAAGAGTTATAAAAGGTCATTCTGCCATTTTACTTTTTGAAATATAAAAACAGGCCTTAAGACGAAACAGGAGCTGAGATTTAAATATTTTAGGTAAATATAGCCGTCTCCCTAACGGAAGCGGCTCCTAAAACTAGTGTGATAAGGAAAAGGCGAAAAATCCTGCGTATTAAAAATCTCAAAAATCGAGGTTTCGTACTCGACTGTTTCCTCCTCCAAAACTTAACCAATCGTAACCAAATTTGGAAATCTAAATGATTATGAAATTATCTGTGTCGAACCGTTTTGCTTTTTTGGCTAATTGATATCAGTTTTGAATACCAACCCCTCTCATTGCGGCATAGTCAAATAGGCCATTTTGGCCATTTTTGAAGGGCTCTAGCGCCTTAAAAAACAAAAATATCAAAAAAAGCAAAACGATCCGACACAGATATTGACAATATTAATCTGTGTTGAAAAAATCATTGCTCTAGCTTCAAAACCCACGGAGTACGTTTGTATGGAGAAATGACCACTCCTGTTGGCTCTTATGGGATGGCATGGTAACAAAACAAAAAAGTAAATGCGCGAAATTCGGCCAC
The DNA here is from genome assembly GCF_948474715.1 of Cydia amplana. Lineage (NCBI taxonomy): Eukaryota > Metazoa > Arthropoda > Insecta > Lepidoptera > Tortricidae > Cydia > Cydia amplana. Next base: position 11,712,680 of record NC_086090.1, read on the forward strand.
AATCAGTATGTTAAGGACACGCGCAAGCCTCAGTGTCACCAAGTATGCGCGTGCGCATGGACGTTCGCGAAGTGCCCACAGTGCCCTCAGTGCCCAGTGTACGCTGACCTAGTGTGTTGTGTTGTGTTGTATTTGGACGTGTTTGTGTGTTTGGATTTACTTACGGTTTGCATTTATTTTAACATTTCATTAAGTAATTTCAAGACTTGATTAAGAGCGGTTTTATTTCATATAATTCTGCTGTAATATCTCAGCATATAAGGTAAACGTACTAGTGCTCGACATGCTAATGCCTCATAGATGACACCCTGCTGTCACCTCTATTGACAATGACCTAAGTTTCAAGATGACAAGTACTGGGACCGCGTCGAGCATCAGTACGTTTACCTTACTGAAATGTCAGTTTTAGTACAAAATTGGTATAGGGTGACTGCTCTAAATAGTTACCTATTGGCCACTATATAGTAATTGGCCTTTCCTAACAAATCAGAAAGTAACAAGCCAAAATAAGTCTTATTGTTAAGAGTGGCCAGTTGGCCACTTACTATGTAGTGGTCATTAACTGTAGCAGTCATCCTAGTACGATTGGGTTAGTTGTATCGTACTGTCATTTTATGATGGATATACAAACACAAATTGACGTGTAGTTTGTTGTCAAACGTTTTCAAGAGGTTTTTGATGCATAGGTATAAGAGTTACAGGTTTGATGAATGAAAGTGGTGGTGTATTCCCATTTGTCCCCTCCAGGTACAGATGGGAATAGGTGCTTAAAAATAAATCATTCCCATGTGTCACCGCCTTTTGTATAGCCATACCGCCGCTGTCATGTGGGGTGGGGACAAATGAGCCCATATGACAAATAGGTACCTTATAGTTATAGCCTACGTATATATAAAATTTTCATACAATTAAAACTAAACACTATTAAGACGATTTGTTATTGTTCTGGGTTAGTAACTTAATTATTCTCATAATGATCGATATCACATTGATGATACTTACTTAAATATTTTTTAGTTATTGTTACAAATTTCAGAGTAGGTATATAAATACGACGCAATTTTTTTTCTTGTCGTCAAAGGATCGATCAATTGAGTTCAATTACATTGCATTGCGCGTTGCGCGCCATCGTGCTCGGAGGTCGTGGGTTCAAACCCGGACTCGTAACTATAACTTTCTCAAATATCATAATTATGATATCAAATGCTATTTGATGAAGGGGTGTGTAAAGTTCCCAATCTAAGGGCCGATACAGATGGACTAAAACCCGACTGCAACTTGTATGCGAACTGCATGGCGACGTCGCAGTTGGCGTGCAGTTCCCATACAAATTGCAGTCATGTTGCAGTCCGTCTGTACCGACCCTAAAAGGGCTAGCTCTTTCATGGAGTCTGTGCCCAGCAGATAATAATTGGGTCAATCAACTATTTCTTGTCGTTATTCTGTCCCATCAGCGAGGAGACAATAGTAGCATAGATTGTTAGAAGAACTGCTGTACCATATTCTACTAACATGCTCAGTAGATGTCCCATTATGGAAAGATCTTATAACCCATTATGGAAAGATCTTATAACTACCATAAAATGCAAGTTTGGTTCATTAAAATACGAAAAACCTAGAATTTTAAGAGTGACTCAGGCGACCGTAACCATAGCAACGTGTGACAAGAAAAAGTTGATTAACCCAATTACTTATTATTATGACAGAGAGTGTCGGAGAGTAGGTATACACTGTATAAACTGGCGATAAAGATGATTATAAATGCGTTAATTATAATGTATAACTTTTTTGACGGCCTCCGGCCTAGTCGGTACTTCGGTAGTGGCCCTGCTTACGAATCTGGTGGTCCTGGGTTAGAATCCCGGTAAGAGCCTTTATTTGTATGTTTTGTTACTCCGTTATAGATGTTTTTTTTTTTCATACGTTTTCTACTTATTAATTAATATATAAATCGTTGTCTAATATCCACGTTCCACAACACAAAAGCCTTCTTGAGCTTACTGTAGGGTAGGACTAGGTCGATTTATCCGTTAATATTTATTTTATTCATTTATTTAATTAATCTTTCATAGTTTAATTAAACTATTTATATTTCCATTAATATGTAGGTATATTATGGAATTTCGATTAAATGCGCACTAGATTAATTAATTAAATCTAATAAGAAGTCAATAATTTAAAATTGATTTGAAATAGTCTCGGTATCGTAAAGTACATTGAACTAAGTATTTTATTATAGAATAAATCTGATCCGATAACAGTATTACAGTTTACAGTACATATACGCTATTACAGTAAAATATTACTGATTTCATGGCAAAGAATGCTGGTGTGACTGAAAAGTAGGTATTTTCTGTTTATACTCATTAAAGTACCATATCGGTGTCATAATAGAAATATAGGTTTATACGCTCGAGTGTATTTTACTGATATTATAGAAAAAGAAAATAGATCGAGTGGAAATTTTTGAAGACGGTCACGGTATAAGTTAAGTGGTATCCAGATGAGATATCCAGATTTTTCGCCAATCTGATGAAATTCTCCGATCGAACAGGTGCGGACACATACGTAAATGCCAATTTTCACAGTAATTATCTATGGAATGAATTTTCCTGATCAAATCAACTGATTTGATCAGTCATGTCTGGATACCACTTTACCTATGATAATTTCTGTGTTACCTGTATTAAACTTTTACAATATATGGTTTTTACACCTCGATGGTCGCAAACAAGTGTACGGCATGATTAACGGCAAACGATCACCGTAGTTTATGGACTCTCGCAACTCGCAAATCGTTTTTTGGATTAACTTACACATATAGTCTGTCAAGCAAAGTATGTCAGTAGCAATGTACAGCAAAGTGAAGTAGGGCAACATTCAAAGAGCAGTATTGCGCTAAGAAAAGCAGTAATGTACATTGAACCAAAACATGTAATTCTCATAACCTCCAATTTTACAAATATTTACGATCAACGAGCATAATTGTACATTGTAGGCACCTTGACTTTGCTTAGTCATGCACAATCTTATTTAATATATTGGTATTTAATGGTGATAGCAGAAATTTCTCTTGAAATAGCAACGATTCAGAATGTAAACAAACATGATGGCTGTCATTCACGAGCCACATTCCACAGATAAAACACAGACACACGCGATTTTGGAATTATTCGATAACAGTGTTGCTAACCCGCGATTTTTCAAATTTGCCGCCTTTTACTGACAAGATTTGCTTGACCCAGTATACCTACAATATTTCTTAAAGTAATGGTAATGCAATTGAATTAAAGTACATACGAAAAAAAATAATTTCCGCGAAAATTTAAATGTCATAGATAGTTCGTGTTCGTTGGCTACATACACAATTAGCATATGTGGGTATGACTAGATTAAATTGGACCTAGGTATTAACCTAGGTCATGGACGACATGCAACTAGGGGTAAACAGAAATATAACAACATTATTAACTAGTATGTTCTTTCGTGTTCTAGGTAAATAGTGGGAATTTATTTTTATACGAGTAATATACCTACGTGATTCTAATAATTTATATTTATTACGGCATAAGCACGTATATGTTAAAGCTCGGATTTTCAATTTGTTACAAAACCACCATCTAATTTATAAAAAACCGGCCAAGTGCGAGTCGGACTCGCGCACGGAGGGTTCCGCACCATCAACAAAAATAGAGCAAAACAAGCAAAAAAACGGTCACCCATCCAAGTACTGACCCCGCCCGACGTTGCTTAACTTCGGTCAAAAATCACGTTTGTTGTATGGTAGCCCCACTTAAATCTTTATTTTATTCTGTTTTTAGTATTTGTTGTTATAGCGGTAACAGAAATACATCATCTGTGAAAATTTCAACTGTCTAGCTGTCACGGTTCGTGAGATACAGCCTGGTGACAGACGGACGGACGGACGGACGGACGGACGGACGGACGGACGGACGGACGGACGGACGGACAGCGGAGTCTTAGTAATAGGGTCCCGTTTTTACCCTTTGGGTACGGAACCCTAAAAAACTGACTAATAAAAAAAATTGTGAGGTAAATCAACCAAGCAAGTAGGGTTCAAAACCAACTAATTTTAAAAAGTAAGCCTAAATATATTATTCTGTGATTTGACCCACCTCGGTAACTATACAATGTTAGGTACTTGTGTAAGTTAAGTTATTCCCTGTAGAAACACAATGAATAATTGGAATTATCGTCATAACGACGGAAACCAGTAAACTCCCGACACTCGTCATAATTATTATGTTATGTTATGACTCAATCCATGATAGGTAGTCTGCCTCCTCCTTTTAGTAACTGACACCGGTCAATGTTCCTGTTATGTATTAATTTATTATGTATTGCGTACGCATACAGATCATCATTTTCCTCGCGTTGTCCCGGCATTTTGCCACGGCTCATGGGAGCCTGGGGTCCGCTTGGCAACTAATCCCAGTTATTGGCGTGGGCACTAGTTTTTACGAAAGCGACTGCCATCTGACCTTCCAACCCAGAGGGTAAACTAGGCCCGTATTGGGATTAGTCCGGTTTCCTCACGATGTTTTCCTTCACCGAAAAGCGACTGGTAAATATCAAATGATATTTCGTACATGAGTTCCGAAAAACTCATTGGTACGAGCCGGGGTTCGAACCCGCGACCTCCGGATTGCAAGTCGCACGCTCTTACCGCTAGGCCACCAGCGCTTTTTTTTGCGTACGCATACAGATGTAGTGTACAATTGTTTTCCATCGTATTTTCTCGGAAACGTTTGTATTTGTCATGCTGCTTCAGTCAACCTCAGTACTTTTTGTATCGAGACTGACTGAAATAGCAAGACACGTTCGTACGTTTCCGTGAAAATACGATGGAAAATAATTATGCACTACATCTGTACGTATAACGTATATTACTTAAACGCCAAAGTTTTAGATAGATAGTATTTTTGTTATGTCTGACCATTATCTGAGGGGTGAATATGTAGGTCATACTGAACAACTTTTATACTATGGGGTCTCATACATTTCGACGAATCATATGTCAATGCATGTTTGTCTGTCAAGTAGTCCTCGACTCTGTAATAAGCTTTTAACATCAATGACTTTTTAAGTAATTCTTTCCAGCTCTTAAGAATTACTTAAAAAAGTCATTGATGTTAAAAGCTTATTACAGAGTCGAGGACTACTTGACAGACAAACATGCATGGTCCAAACCAGAAACTAATAAAAAGTAGTAGCAATTAAAAACATTGTATTTTGTATAGAGTTATTGGTGACACAGCTCAGGTAAGCAGGAAAACACATCAAATATTATATGTTGGTAATTCATAATAATCAATCAGATTTATATAATATGTTTTCCCATTTCTTTTAATAACTTTATTATCTTTTCCTTTTGTAAGAATTTGATATGTTTTCTGAAAGAGCTACGAATTTGTATGATTCCATGTACATATGTATATTTTCTAAATCAAATTTCTATTACACCTTATGTGTATAATTGCATGAATTCTATAGTGATTTAAATTGTATTTTTTGTTCCTTATTTTCTCGTAATGCATGTTAATTATAAGATGTAATTATTTTTGAAAAGATGTGTCCCGCCGAGTTTGTTGCCGGTCCCATAATGGGATACCCTCCTCCAATTGAGGGGGGATTTAAATCTTCTCGGGGCAGAGGTGTAGGGTTGGAGCCGGTCTACCTAGCTTTATTTGACGTTCATAAGCGCATTGTAATTATGCCTACTTGAATAAACTATATTTTATCTTTATCTTATCTTTATCAATGTTTTCTATGGAACAACAGACTTTTGTGATGTCTTGTTGACAATATGACCCACATATTCACCTCTAGTATGGTCAGACATATACTCGTAATAACAAAAACACTCTGTATTTTATTGGCTTCTGCCCGCAACTTCGCGAAAAAAAAAACTGACTTTTCCTAACAAAATATCAACATCAGCCAGCCAAAACTTATGGGAGAGTCATTTTTTTTCGCGATTTCGTGGTTGGTCCCATAGTAAAAGTCGCTCAGTATGACCTACATATATTAAATTCATCCCGTAAATTATTGCAGGTGACTAAATTAACACTGTATTGTAATTTTATAACAAGTATTGGTTCACTTTCGCAGCATTTCGATATTGAATTGATGTTAAGTGGCCATTGAGGTATCATCGGTTTGATTCCATTCAATCACTGACTGATATTGATAGGAAAATCATTAAAAACATATCAACTTTTGCGTTTTATGAACACTTAGTGATTGTTTCTGAGTTTAGCAATTAAGAGGCGTAATACAGTTGAAGTTTCCTATCCGTAATCCCTACATAGTACCAACATATTATAAATGCGATAGTAACTTTGAGGGCCTACCGCGAAACCGAAGATAGAAAAGCGGGCATCTTTTTCTGTCACTCTAATTACACAGAAATGTTCGCGGTAGGTCCTCTGTCTGTCTGTCTGTTACCTCTTCACAGCACTAAAACCGTTAACGAACGATATTTTGTTTTGATATAAATATATTTTGAGGCTCGGGAAAGGACATAAGGTTGTTTTTATTAATCATCACCATCATTACTGACATGATTAGCCTGTTTTACACCACTAGTCATTTCATGCGACGGAGCCCTAGAGACTGAATACAATAGTTTCTTAAAGAAAACAACTTCAAAATTGAATGATAAATGGGGAAAGGCATATTCACAAATAATTTTCTGGCTGAAAGTTAAAGTCCAAATTTCTGTGATAAGAGCTATCTCCATAAGTCAGAGGTACGAGACGACGTATCAAAGCTTTTGAATGCGAAGACGGAGCAGAAATCTTCTACTGAAAATTATAAGGGTGAAGATGAAGAGAGAATATACTTATCTATATATTTTTTATGTAACTCCTACTGTCTCCTCCATATATTGTTTACGTCGAAATATATCATGTTCGATTTTACTGACATGATTTGTTATTTCTTCAGTTAGTACAATAACAGTGGGTTAGGGCATGCGTTAGTTTTAGTGTGGAATTAGCGCTGATGGGCGGAACGAGCGACGCAATTTAGAGCAATCATCGGCGCGCGCGCCGGCCGCCATTCACGACTAACTTCATGTTGTGTCCCCAACACACCATTGTTTTACTTACACTGAACCAAAAATACCTACGTTGACAAAGAATTATGTGGATTTTTTTTAGTAATACATGTGCCTTTTACAAAATGTAATTAAAAATTAAAAGTCGCCATCAAAGGAGCGACCAAGGCGCTCACAAATATCTGAATACGCCTCAATTGTCAAGGCGTTAGAGTGGGTGTTCAGATATTTTGAGCACGTAGGCCTCTCCTATATATCTGATGGCTGTACCGAGAGCTTCGTCTATATAATTATATCCCGTCGCTGTTTTCGAGCTTTCTATCCATTCCATCCATACCTTCCTTGTGAGCATTAATTTACCAATCTACCTAGGATTTAAAACTTGAAGTCCTTTAAGAAAGATTCTGCACACATTCCACTATATGGCACTTATGACAAGTATTACAAAACACTTGCAAATGTAACGTGAAATCTGCCCGCATTCTAAACGAGTCCACTTCAGATCATTATCGTGAAACAAGACCATACAACAACCTGTTCAAAGACTCAATCTTCTCATAATCATTAATATGAATATAATATGAAATACCACACCACACGGTCGGGCTTCATGCATTTTCGAGCTGAGAAAGCAGGGTGGTGTGAGATGCCATGTACACTTAGCGCGAGGGAGTTGTTTGTGTATATTTTAGTGTCCAACTTTTGCCCTTAAATCGAACCTTTGTCCGAAACCGAGACTTCGGTCGAACAGCACCAAAAAGTTCGGTGGCGTTTTGGCTAAAATCGAACCTTCAGCCGTAACATGAATTTTATGCCGAAACTGAAACCGAACCTTGAGACGGACACTCATTTAGTCTAAGAGAAAATTATAGTAACAGTGCACGGTGCCTAGCCAACGTGCCAATCATTTGCGCTCCATAGCGGACGAAACGCAACTCTCTGTCGTACTAATATGGAAAAGTGATAGAGAGTGGACTACGTTACGCTACGGAGCGTAAACGATTGGCACGTTGGTTAGGCACCCTGTTTTTCAGTTTACAAAAAACCAGGCGAATTTGAACCTTAACCTGACCTGGATAGAGGTTATAAGCCGGTGTGAAGGTGACCGCCTGGCATTGACCGCAGAACTAGATCTGTCAAGAAAGCCAGGCTTGCGTAAGACTGTCAAGGTTTTGTTGATTGTCATCACTTTTCATTTATTTTGTGTTTGCGAAAAACTAATGCTCGAGTTGAATTGTCATTTTGTGACATTTCATGCAAGATTACTTACGCTACGTCTTACGTAGGCGAACAACGCGCGAACGCGGCGCGCCCGCCGCGCCGCTTCGCGTCTAAATCGCTCACGTACGAGTAGGACATACCTATACGTATCAAGGGTTTGTTTCATCCTCGCCGCGCCGCGCCGCGTTCGCGCGTTGTTCGCCTACGTAAGCCGTAGCGTTACAGTAGGGTGACGACGGCACTCCGCCCGCACTAGTAATGGACATATCCAACGACTCTGTCAAAACTTGAACCCTCATCAAAAAGGTGTAGGTTAGACTGTTCCACTTCCCACGAAGTCGGACGATGCCGCGGGCACAACTAAGCAACCTTGGTTGTGTGGAATAACTAGCAATACATACATCATCCATCCATGTAACATTACGATAGGCACACACACACACGCTAGAGAAAGATCGCCAAGTCACACGAACCCGTCCCGCCCCCAAAAAGCCGCTCCTAAGATACAATAGAAGTTACAATCTCGTTTTAAAACGACATTCGCGGGTTTTCGTTCTAGATATTATATGATATCTATTAGATATTAAAGATAAAGATAAGAATAAGATAAAAGATAAAGATATTACAATGCGGTTATGAACATCAAATTAAGCTACAGCGGCTCCAACCCTACACCTCTGCCTCGAGAAGATTTAAATCCCCCCTCAATTGGAGGAGGGTATCCCAATATGGGACCGGCAACAACATGGGCGGGACACATCTTTAAAAAAAATATATTAAAAGATAATAGAGCGCGTAGAAGTTTCGTTTGCAAAACTTGTACTCGCATCAATCAATCATGTATGTACAGTCGCCATCAGATATATCGGAGCCGCCAGGGCGCTCACAAATATCTGAACATGTCTCTATTGTCAAGGCATTAGAGTGCGTGTTCAGATATTTTAGTGCACCTCGGCCGCTCCGATATATTTGATGACGACTGTATCTACAGTCAGCAAAACAATTAGCTTAGCACCCCTGCAAACAAATATTTACTATGCAGAGGTCCTAATTTGCTGGTTGTAGGTACAAGATACATTTTACAAGTGTTTTCTTGAACAGCATTTACCTATCCGTCGATCAATAGTTATAATTAGTACCTCGTTGACAAAGTGGTGAATGAAACTCATTAGATCACTGTCAGCATATAATTAAGAAGGTCAATGACCCCTAGACAATGTTAGTAAACAAAATATATGACGCAATACGAGTGCGCTTGTGTTTGAAACTGAACCTTTAGCCGATTTTGAAAAATGATGATCCGAAGTTTCATGAAAGTGATGTCATAGCAAATATTATGGCGATTGATATTTATAACAATTCCAAATAGAATTAGCTTGTTTACATATGTGAATCACAGGTGTTATGTGTCCTAGAAAATAATTTTTTATACCCGTTTTTTTATCGTAAGTTAATGTTGGGGTCTTAAATAATGATGTACATATAAGTAATACAGGCATTACGGTGCGGTCGACATCTACCCATGCACTTTTGAACGCCACTGTACATTCGTGCAAATTAAAAGTAATTTACAGCAGGAATGTCATACATACCTATAGTACATGCAACGAGGGGGTAACTGAAATATTGTAAACGAGAGTCTATAGATATTGTCCGCCATATTGTCATTAGGATAGTTAGTTGTAATATAAAGTTTGTAACCTTGACTAAGTATTAGCAGTAAGTATTATGCAATAATTTACTAAAACTCTTCATTCAGAAACAAACCACACATGAACTCAGTTAGATAAAAGTAATCTTAAATGTAATAACATAACTTGATAGACTTTAAAATATTGCGTGATAGGTAAGTAGTTATGAAATTATCTACTTTCCTGTTGAGAAATTACAGTCAAGGACTTAGGTAATGTACAAATGTCCATAAAAATCTACCATTCCAAATTGCTCTTGAGATTTAAAAAAGAAAATTGCAGGTAACAAACCAACTGATTTGCATTTTCGTCATCATTATTTGTGTTTTTTCATTAGCAAGTCATTTAATGTTAAGTAAGTACCTATTATAATGACTGCTAATTATGGACCACTCACGCGAAATTGGTTGGCTGGTCATTTTCTTGCGAATACAATATTTCAGTGAGTACAAAAACTTTACCTAGGTATTATGGCGACTGACGAAGTATATTTTCAGAGTAATACAGATAAAAAATAAAAACCCGCGCGACGGCCATATCTTCCATCGCAAGTTTCTTACGGCGCGCATATTATTTGCTTCCTTATAATTTACTTGCTTTTACGCCTCTTAAATTACGCTACAGACGCCTTATACACTACGCGTAAAATAAACCAACATAAATAGTTTGTCATAATGTCATATCAACATACAGCTTAGGTTGTTAGTAAAATAAGACTTCTATTTGCAAAAAGAGGGTTTTCTGTGAGTAAACGACAGACCGGTTCCCTACAGGAAAGTCTGTTACGAACGGATTCTGGGAATACCCTAGGACCTCAGCCTCGAAAATATGCAAAAAGATTATAGAAATGAGGAATATATTCATATATCCATGTCTATACCTACGTTTCACTTCACTTCACTTGAGATTGTATAGCGTCAGTCATATAATAGTCATAGTTTTTTATTTGCTAGAATGATGGTACCTACATTAATTGTAGTGTATTAATGGTGATGATGGTGATGTATGGTGGTTTGTTAGTTTTGTTACCTCTTTACGATTGAAAGCGGCTAACATAAACCGTAGTAGATTATAATTATGTGGAGATAGTTTGAGTACCGGGAAAAGATATAGAATAGTTTTTATCACAGCTGTTGTCTCTTAAAGACGAGGAAGGGAAAAGGGAGGATGGAATTTTCTGTGGAATAAGTAAATCTGTGTAGACGAAGATGCTAGTTTCTTTATAAAACCACGTCCAGATAATTTAGACAGGTAACTTTTTAATACCTACCTCATTAGTTTTGAATGTATGAAATATAGGTATTCATCAAGCAGAATTTTCTCTACAATGTATGCATGAAAGCAATTTTAGAATCAGTTACTCTATACTCTCATTAGGACTTGCAAGTCCATTTTCTCATTAGGTTATAAACTTATAAGTAATTATTTTTGTTATTCTCTGAATATTTTATTCTCTATATTCATTTAAAAAAAATTGTTAAAATTACCTACTAAGGAAGAGCTGTGCCTCTTAACATAGGTATTTGTTACTTAAAAAGAGGCGCCAACACTTACAACTGTATAAGTAATTCCTAAACCGAATAAACATTTTTTCATTTTTCATTTTCAGTTCAATAATTTAGCCGGGAAATGGTAAATTTTTACTTTTTCATTTACAATATGTATTAGTCGATACTAATATTACGTGGTTTTATAAAGAATTTATTTAAAGTGCCGATGCACTTTCAATAAAAGTGATCCCGTTGTATTACATCATACGAAAACTCGTCACGGTCGCAATACATTCGTATTCACCTCAGGCAAAGACGCGGGAAAAAACTAACCACACATAAACCGGAGCTGTTTTCCTCTTCACAAACGTGTTTATATTCATGGCACTTCAAACAATAAGTACCTACATGCACAGACAACCTCTTATAGATTCTACTTTATTACAATAAATACAAATACTCTTTATTGCACACCTCAATAAAAGAAAACAATACAATAAGAAAACAGAACACAAGCAGAGGTAAACAACAGGCGGTCTTATCGCTAAAAAGCGATCTCTTCCAGATAACCAAATCATAATAATATTAACCATCTGTTAACCCTTTAACGGTTCAGATTTTAAAAAAAATACACGATTTAAGCCACATGGCCTGTTATGAGTCTTAAAAATTCTGTACCTAAGTATAAAAATGCAAAAGAAAAAGATGTTATAGAGTGGTAATTTTTGCCGTATAATCAATCAAATCAAAAATATGTTTTATTCATTTAGGCGTAGTAACAAGCTCGTTCGATTATTTTAGGAGTCGGTTACATTAACATAATCATTATCAAAACAATTTAGTGATGTTTTTATTCATCAATGTGTGCTGTAGGTATAAAGGGTTAAGTTGTATGTATATTATAACAATTGTAATTCTACAATTGTTTTTCATACTGTAGTGTAAAGTCTGGTAGGTATACTAAGAAAGTGCTATTCAAATACTTACCGTTCAGCTGAATTACTAAACTTCAAAGCGCACTCTAATGTGAAGTGATCTGTGATGCATACAGACGTACTATCACTGCGACCTAGATAAGGGTCAGTAATTGTCATTGAATTGCGATTTGTATGAATCAAAAACTGTCAGCTTTTGTTCCATTTTACAGTTATGGATACACATGAAAGCACACATATAAAAGCAGAGGGATTTACATTTTACACTGAGCCTTATATCCAGTTTTTAAGGGTCACAGTTTGGAAACCATTGGACAGTCCAGTGGTTTTCAAACTATAGTATATTTTTGGTTCCAATGGTCAACCCGGTGGGAACCAGAAATAATTAGGGTGAATGAATGGTTCAGTTTAAGCAACATTCTCTTTTCAAAAATGCATTGTGGAACTATTCGGTACTAAAATTACCGTAATGGCGAATTATCAAGTCCAAAACTGTAATTGGGAGCGTGACAACAAAAGGAATTAATTGATGGAGTTATTTTGGGAAATTAAATGAAATTACGCTTCCTGTGTGGCAACTTGTCGAGAAAGGCCAAAATATTTGTTTTTTTGTCTAACTCTATTGGGGGTTTTCTTTTGTCATAAGATACCTACAAGTAAATAAATATCTAAAGTGGAGTTAAACAAATATGACAGATTTTATTAGCATTTTTCGTATAACCTAAAAGTTTTACGATGGTTGTTGTTCACTAACTTAAATTTTAAGTACTAGTAATAGATGAAAATAAAGGGTTTAAGTGTATAAACTGTTGATAAATCGTGGTTGTCCACAAAAAGTGCGGGATTACGAAAAAATTAAGGTAAATTACCTATTTGTATTATCTATTAAACTCCACTTTAACTATATGGTCTCTTTTTATGTATTTATCTACATCTATCTAGACGACCGGTCTGGCCTAGTGGGTAGTGACCCTGCCTGTGAAGCCGCGGTCCTGGGTTCGAATCCCAGTAAGGGCATTTATTTGTGCGATGAGCACAGATATTTGTTCCTGAGTCATGGTTGTTTTCTATGTATTTAAGTATTTGTATATTATATATATCGTTGTCTGAGTACCCACAACACAAGCTTTCTTGAGCTTACCGTGGGGCTTAGTCAATTTGTGTAATAATGTCCTATAATATTTATTTATTTATTTATTATCTATTTGTTATAATTATGTATTGTCGTCTAGGTCCCACAACACAAGCCTTATCGAGCTTATTGTCGGAATACGCCGATTTGTGTAAGATTGTTCAATAATATTTATTTATTATTATGTATTTATTATTATTTATATGTACCTTATAGGTGATCTAAAAGACCGAGTGCCCGACCTTGGTGCGCTTTCGCGCATGCGCGAGGTTGCATTTATGAAACGGTCCAATCATTGACATGTTACGTTACATAGCGATATGTTTGTGAAACCAATCTGTCGCTTATTTGACACTCGGGTCTCTTTTAAGAGGTTTTGTATTAAAATAGTATGTTACGATACAAGTGCGAAAAGTAGGAAATTCGCACGTGTATTGTACAACGTTTTACAGTACATATGGAGCTTTAAATTTTCAACATAGGCACGTATTGCGGTAATTACCGCACTAGGGCGATAAAGTAGCACCATAATGTACGATACTGTAATATGTAGTTATTTTCACCACACCAGCTCGGAAAGGCTCACTTTGCACTTCAAAAACTGATAGCAAAGTTGCATTTTATTCACATGTGAGGCAATGTAATCAAATGCAAATTTTGAATTGTTTTCTTATGTTCGCTGGTAGAATTGACTTTTAAATGATGATTTTCGATGATAAATATATAATAACATTCATTTGGATTTGATTTGGTTTCATTTTGTTTGATATTTTACATTTAATATTTTCTTCGGGTTGGTGTGGTGAAAAATTTTGTGTTTCCCTCGAGGGCAAATTTTGTTTAACCCTCGTGCTTTGAAACCCTCGCAACGCTCAAGATTCCATTATTCGAACCACTCGCTGGTACGCCCTAGTAAAACAAAGAAAATTACCTATCTATTAACTGACACGTACTGTCATTGTTATTATAATGGTTTGAACTACAGATCATTTCCCTAGTAGACGAAGCATGATGTAAGAGCGGTCTAGCAACTGGGGCAGTCACCAAACATTGGTGCTCCTTACTAATTATGAGCATTTCACAATACAGTTGCTTTCACGTTTATTATCTCGTTTCACAAAGCTTTTTTTTAAGCAGAATTTTTTGTATGCACCTTTTAGGTGTATTTAATTTAATTTATTTATTTAAAAGACAACTATGACCTATAATGGTTAGTAACAATAAGGGACAATACACCCAGTAGTCTTTTTTTTTCAAACATGAGGTTTTAATCTCAAAATGTAGAGCTCTCAATGAACTATTTGTTACAGCTTCTGTTACCTTACCTCTGTAATTATGAATATAACTTCTTTTTTTTTTTACTTTAAAAACACCCACACGCGAAAATTATATAGTTAGTTATGTACATCGTTCCTTCCAAACCGCGATAACTCAAAATGGTATCAGAAGATTCAGAAGTGACTAGACATGTTCTTTCCGTGTAAGTACCCTCAAGTGGAGTCTGTGCGTGGTGGTCTATGGCTCTGAACAATGACACGTGTTCGATAATTCACAGAAGCGATACCATTCCAGTATCAGATGTAATCAGCTGAAGAGACCACTTGCTTGATATTTTGAACTCTATTGTCTAGGCAATAAGGGTGACGGCTGGTAGAGCTGCCAAAAGAAAACAATAATTAAATTACATGACGAAGCCATTACACTATGTAAATGATTAATAGCACTTGCCTGTATGTACAGACACCACACGGGATTGTTACGCCATTTAGGGTCCTAGCTAAATTGGTTGTGCATCCTTACGCTATGGAATGTCCAATTTAGGTAGAACTCTAAACCCAATCGCGGAGCGTGATGGTACCTACAGGGTTCACGCGAATAAGGAATAAAAAAAAATAGAAATGCCCCATGTGCTCATGTCGGTATTGCAGGTACCATACGACATGGCAGATATGTTCAACTGTACATACTTACATATCATATATCAATATCTTACATGGCTATTAATTTTCCAACTTCGTTTTTCATAAGTTTTTTTTTCCCGAATATGTTCTTTCTAAGGTAGGTAGAGTAGCAAATAATTTTATAATATTTTCTCCGTTCTCACACATTTCTAACCCTTTTAGTTGAACTAGATAGTAATGTATTAATAAAGATTACTTGTTATTCCTAACATGCCTCGTTCCATCTTTGGCTTATTGGTTCAAATCTGTTCGTAAAGTAGATCTTACGAAATAAACCTTCCTTTATGACAGTATCCGAACATCTTACATTATATGGAGTTAATAACTAACTTTAAGTCTTTTACAAAAATTGTTTGGCATGTGTACTTATTCTAAGTATTTTGGATTATTTTTACGAGTACCTACCTACCTTGCTTATAATTTTCATAGTTATGAAAAATAATCTACAATACCTAGTACGATTAATCCGTAAAAGAAATGGTAACATAACAATATTAAATATATGGTAATACCTACTATGTACAACTGTTATGTAGCATTAGCTTTAGTTAAAAATAAATTTTAAAACTATTTTGAAATGCTCTTAATTCATCATTATTCATTTGTCTCTGGGATAGTCTAGCAAACAAGATTGTCAGTAATGGTAGAAAAAAACTAATATTAATCCCTCTTTTTAGAGTTATATTAATACACGCATTATATTTAAAAAAAAAAACAACAAATCGTACTTATGATTCTCTCTGTAATGTTTTATAGTAACTTTGTCATTGGTTGTTGCATACGCATAATGGAATGGACAGACGTGTGGACTGATTCGGATTAAGACTAATTACCTATCAAATGTCCAAGCTATTAACGGTACTAATCCGTTATGTCAATAATTATTGCCATTTGTATTCTATTCCATTGCAATAAAGTACATTTATGCTTAGGTTTTAGCGTTATCTATTTTTATTTTTGTCATATGACTTAATCTTAAAAAAACAGTAGAAACGTTATTCAGATATTTTAATTATAACAAGTAACTACAACGTAGTTATTAAATTATCTACTTTATTGAAATTTTATGTATTCGGTTGGAAATAAGAAATATAGCTGGTCAACCAAATCTTGTCAGTAAAAAAAGGCGCGAAATACAAATTTTCTATGGGACGATATCCCTTCGCGCCTACATTTTTCAAATTTGCCGCCTTTTTCTACTGTCAAGATCTGGTTGACCAAGTATAGTTACGATATTTGGAGATACTTATGCAAATGACTTTCTAGTTCTACTTGCAAAAAGCTATAGCAGATTGGGGCAATTTAAAAAATTAGCCATACTTGACATAATTCCATTATTTCAGAGACCATTTTAGGGATTACCTGAATACACTTTTCTACTTTTATACCACACTAACTGCAAAACAATTAGGGAAGGAGTTTAAAAATGCCTATTTTCACAAGATTTTAACTGACTTGCTATGTTTGTATGTATATAATTATGTAGGTAGGTAATGACATTTCATAAAATAAACCAAGAAAATGGGTCTGACGATGTCCCCATTTGATTCTTCTTTATATTGTCTCCATGAAAAGTGTCATAATCGTAATGCGCATTTAATTAGTAAATTATCACAATAGCCATAATATCTACTTGTACCCAACAAGGCAATAAAAACCAATTGGTAATGTTAATATATTACGATAATTGCACGCCAAGGCGAAGCTTCATACCACAGTCACGACTTTCATAGGGCCGCGGTTATATATTGTATATACATACATACATATAATGTGCACGGCCATATTTTTTGATGTTACTATGTTTGTAGTAACAAATGGTGAAGTTGTAGGATTAATATGTGAAACATGAAATAAAACTAGTGGCTCTGTGAACTGTAGACCTCGCGAGCATAACCTATTTAACTGAATAAATGTATGTTTTCTAAAATCTATTTATTCATCGAACCTGCTCACAAACTTTCACGAAAATCGGTTGAGAATTGCGACCTGTAGATGAAGCCATCCGGTCATACGAAATTATTTTTTCCTAAGCTGAAACGGAGACCTTCGCTAATGCTCGGTCAATTGTCGTTATAAAGACGCAAAAAATATTGAAATATTGCGTTAGATACGATAGTACGTAATAGAACGTTATATATAAAAACCGGTTATTTAATTGTTATAAATACGAGTTTTACAACCTCAAATTGTAAGAAAGTTGTGCTTGGCGAACATTAAAGTTTAAGATCTGCAAAAGAACAAGGGAATACCATTGGATTTCTTCGCGGAAATCGCGGATCAAACTAATAAAAAATCAAACAAAAACTCATTTAAGAATGAAATAAAACTTAGACCTTCGTCGGTCTCGCCGGTTCCACTTAGCTAAACTACAGGTACAGCTTTTTGCTAAATACCTACAAGTCAAAGTCCGAAGGCAAAATCCGCTAGATTCTCCCCTTGTGTTTTTTGTTAGAAAAAACCTTATTCAAATTCATAATAATAAGTGTAAAAGGTTGTTCGTCCAAATTTCTGTCGAATAACCGCCATTCCGTTCTTCTCACTGCCTCTGTTTTGAGCTCCTGATACGTCACTAAAAATCAAACTTCTAATAATAATACACTTTTTAGTTCTTATCTCATATTGTAAACTCTACTACTCTACTTATGAGTTGCTTATATTTCGACCGATGATGTTTTATTTCTTACCATCCATACGTCCACAGCAAAGAGTTTTAACATTAAACTTAATTTATTAAATAGTAGCTGAAACCGCTTACCCTCAGCAAGCTTTGTGGCCTAAAGTGCTAAACACGGTATTCGACTGAGAAGCTCTCTATCACGATAAAATATAAAAATAATAATAATATTGTATAAAAATACTATTTTATTTAAAATACTACTTATCGACGCTGTAATACTATGCTTAGAATACATTTAAAAGTGGAAAAATTACTGTCTTGGTCTTGTCTGTCTTAATTTATAGCATCATTCGTTTCTGCTTGTTAAAAATTAAAAATTAGTTGTAATACTGGCTAAAAATAACATAATAATTACTATACGGGTTGCACTAAACCAGTTGTCGCCCGTGTGAACGCATATGTTTTATATTGGACGTTGTATTGGTCGAGCGGTGTGAATGCAGCGTAAAGGTTGGCGCATACCTATTCATTGAATTTAATTGCTCGCCGTTCGCGAATCGATTTTTATATATAACTCCGGGATATGAATATTTATGGGGAGTAAAACCAAATGTTGGGTTAAATGGGTGTTTAGAAATGCCGCTACATTGCCGCGTTAACAAGTAGGTACTGTACTCTTGAAGCATAACACTACATATGGTCCGCATTATACCAAGGGCCGCACGCGTGGCCCGGTTACTGTAAGGCTGCACGCTGCTGTCTTGCCGCGTCGCCGACACATTGCCGCGTTAACAAGTGTGCTCCAACCGTAGCATTACATATGGCCCGCATTGTACCAAGGGCCGCACGCGTGGCCCGGTTACTGTAAGGCCGCACGCTGCTGTCTTGCCGCGTTACCGACACATTGCCGTGTTAACAAGTGTGCTCCAACCGTAGCACTATGGCATTACATATGGTCCGCATTATACCAAGAGCCGCACGCGTGGCCCGGTTACTGTAAGGCTGCACGCTGCTGTCTTGCCGCGTTGCCGACACATTGCCGTGTTAACAAGTGTGCTCCAACCGTAGCATTACATATGGTCCGCATTATACCAAGGACCGCACGCGTGGCCCGGTTACTGTAAGGCCGCACGCTGCTGTCTTGCCGCGTTGCCGATACACTGCCGCGTTAACAAGTGTGCTCCAACCGTAGCATTACATATGGTCCGAATTATACCAAGGGCTGCACGCGTAGCCCGGTTACTGTAAGGCCGCACGCTGCTGTCTTGCCGCGTTGCCGACACATTGCCGCGTTAACAAGTATGCTCCAACCGTAGCGTTACATATGGTCCGCATTATACCAAGGGCCGCACACGTGGCCCGGTTACTGTAAGGCCGCACGCTGCTGTCTTGCCGCTTTGACGCATTGCCGCGTTAACAAGTGTGCTCCAACCGTAGCATTACATATGGTCCGCATTATACCAAGGGCCGCACGCGTGCCCCGGTTACTGTAAGGTGAAGGTTGCCGGAATACCGACCGGCGTTACGTCACTTTTGCGACAATTAATGGTTGCAAGTAAATAGAATACTGAGAAGGTTGACGTTTATATTTATTATTTTTAGGGTTCTGTGCCTCAAAAGGAAAAAAACGGAACCTTTATAGGATCACTTTGAATAAATAAATAAATAAATAAATAAATCTTTATTGCCACACCTTACAAAACAAACAGGAAAAAAAAAACTAGAAATACAGAATAAACTTAAACTTATCAACTAAACTTAACATAATACTATATAACTTAAATCTATGATGAGGCAAAGGGTCCCAATCTCAGCATGTGCAGTGCCATAGGGCTCCGCGCTGATTTTCAGACTGGTCCCGGGAGGAATTGGGGTCGGTCGGTCGCTCGCTACTAGCGTAATGTACCTTTCCTAGGTACAGCTCTATATTTACAACTTTATGTGTAATAATTTGTGTGTGCCTAAACAAATACCATAGTTTATTGGTGTGAGTATATGGATATGTGGGGCTGGTATGTAGATGTAGTGTAGGTAAAAATGTACTTTGTGGTTAAAATAAAATAAATAAATAAAAATAAAGCAAAGCAAAAGCATAAAGTATATAATATAAATGTCAATATATAAAGATATAATAATATAGAAATGGGAGTTTACAACATATTTTGCACATTTAATAGATGTGTTCGAACTAATCGCTTATATTTTAAGAACGCTAAAGGTTCTCGCAATAGGGGTGGTAGATCATTCCAGATTTTACTCGCGGCAAATTTAAAACTCCCCCTGAAGGACGCAGTTTTATGCGGTGGGATTATCAGTTTTGTGCATTTTCTCAGCGGCCTTGAGCGCGTATCCTTTACCCATTTTATTTTGTCAAACAGATAGAGGGGTTTTTCAAGATCTAGCACCTTCCGAACAGCGCATGCCAAATGCAGTCGTCTTCGGTTTTCCATATTTAGAACTTTGTTTTCATTAAGAAAGGGGGTGATGTGTGACCTGCTTGGAACTTTGTAGCAGAACCGAGCACATGCATTTTGCACCCGTTGTATAGACTTCTTTGTTTTAGCAAGTAGTCTCGGTCCATACACAATGTCGGCATGGTTGAATAATGAGAGAACAAGCGATTCAACTAATATTTCCCTGATTTTAACCGATAGATACTTGCGAATATTATACAGTACCTTAAGTCTATAGAAGGCATTTCGTATGTTTATATTCACATGTTCTTCACTTTGCTGTCCGTTCGTCCGGTCTGTCTGTCTGTCAATATCCTTTATCTCGGGAACGCGTGGAGGTTTCGAGTTAAAATTAAAACCATAATTATACTCAGGTCTATACAGCCCCTTGAAGCTGTAAAAATAATCCCATCAAAAACATTACGTGTAAAAAGGTGCAAGTCTCGCAACGCTTCTACAACAAAAAAGTTTTGAGATGTAATGTGAAACCAAGTCGGTTATTTTAATCAGTGACAGGGGGTGTTAAAACCGTATCAATCGTAACCGTATCTTTAATTTGTAATACGTATAATGACTTGGCCTTGGATCTTATACTTCTAGCATACCCACAAGCTTCAAATTTTAAACATAAGTAGTTTTCGTGAGTGAGTAAGTGAGTGAGTGAGTGTGTCAGTGTCGAAAATAAGGAAATTTGACATACAATAATTCTTAAACAACAAGTTCAAATTGAATGTTTTTGAGAATATATCTTAAGCATGTTAAGTTATATTACTGAATATTCAGGTTTCTAGCTTCAGCCAGCACAAAATGGCCTGAATCGCTTCGAGAAAAGGATGGTACGGCCGTGCCTCTTTGTTTTGCTCGACTTGGCGGGGGCACTGCCGTGCCCCCAGATCCTTCTAAGTTAACTTAAAAAAAAGATACGGCCGTATATATCGCAAAAAACGTATATTTTGACACTCTCAAAGGAATCACAATTTATAGAGTACTTCCCGCTGACCCAGAACTATGACATTTGGCAAGTAATGTCTTACACTACAAGTACAGGGAAAAATCAGAAAACTACTTTGTAAAAAATAACAAAAAATTGATAAAATTAAAAATAAGTTTATTTTGTACGGAACCTTCGGTGGGCGAATCCGACTCGCACTTGTCGGTTTTATAAATAAATGTTACAATTACAGTTTAACAAAGCTCCACGTAGTCCCCTCCACTACGAATACGATATTAAGTACCTATTCATTTTATAACATTAGTTTTACTCCTATTTAATTCCATTCACACGTGAAACTCAATTGACCATACAAATCATACAATCGACTTTCTACAACCTTGTCTATTGAAATTTACATAAACAACCGATTGCGACAGTAACAGTAAATGTCAATAATGTTTAGCGGTGCACTTGTTAAACATATCATTGTGTATCGTACACCGTTTCATATTGGCGTGGGCCCTACCAATGTATCTATGAGCCATGGGCCCCTACCCTACACCCACGTGGGTGCCTATAGGCCCTACGTATAGCCACCTAAGTCCTAGATTCATTATAGCAGATTTGAATTTAGAACCTTCTTTTATTCAAAATCAGTTACTTATAATCACTTCCATTAAGCCTTAGTTCTAGGACAAATGTCTCAAAAAGTGCTGAAGTGCTTGTTATCGGAGCAATACTTTTAGTGCTTAGGTACTTATTAGCTTTGCTTAGTTGTTAAACGTTCTAAATAATTATAGGTGGTTATTGTGTATGTAAAAAACGTAAGCTATCTGTGCGAAAGTATTTACAGCTATGCTGTTGATTACCCATGTCAATGTTATAAACACTGAGTTGTTAAAAAGTTTATAATTAGCGCCTATTAGACAGATAGATAGATAATATTTATTTCTCATTGAAAATTTATATGTTATTTTTCCATAAAAATAGCAGAAATTCACAAAAAGATCGTCAATTGTATACAATTTTTTTTGTAATAATTGCAACAATTGCAATATAGTAATTATAGCTATAATAGCTCACTAAACTGTATTAATTTGTTGTTATTACTGTCTAGGATGCAAATGTACACTAGATTATGTAAGTATTTAATTACCGTGTAATAAATAGATAATTTATTTCATTGAAAAAGACAGTAAAAAGATAAATAAATAACTTATGAACTAAATAAATCTATGAATAATACTAAATTAAAACTAACAACCTTAAATATATCTAAAACAAAACAAGGAATATAAAAACTACTGAAAGAGGCCTCCCCGCGCTAACCCTGGCGCAAAGGTGCCCATAACACTAGCTGCGTTACCGCGTTGAATTGCGATGGACAGCCTTTGCACCAGGAAAAACCCGGAGCGCGGGTCAAGGCCCCTTTCTTGCAGGCGGCGACCTACTTCCCTAAGGAAGGTTTTTGCCTCAGTTTTGTAATAAATTATGTTAAATAAAGAACTTTAAAAAAAGTGCTAACTTATTGCGTGCTGTGAGTTTTAGCGCTAATTTTATCCCTTTATCAGCCAATGATTACTTGAAGAGCTGGGAAATAACAAGACATCTTCACAATGGCACCTTAAAGGAAATAGCGAGTTGAACAATAACAAAATAACAATAAAATACAAATGGAGCGAGAAGCGAGGCCGCGTCCTCTGTGCGCGGTTTTTCGCGTCTCATTTCTATTGCACTATTGTTTTTGTTTAATTTATTTATGCATTAAGTACTTTATTATTTTACTTACTTTTTTCTATTTGCTTTATTTATATTAATTACGCACTTATTTGCTTACAAGTGTTGACAAATTGTACGAAATAGCTACAATATGGGCAATAAAATTATATCTATTTTGATTAGTGTTGGTTAGGAATGAATTTAATCGGTTCAATTTGCTACCTTAAGGTGGTTCGATTTTCATACAAAATTCAATCGACTTTCATTAAGTAACTACACACTATTACTACATAAATATATCCGCATTTATCTTCTTTCGAATATTCATTTTCGCTAAATGAATAGGAAAACAATGTTTCATACAGAAATCATGCAAAAATCATAGTTAACTTTTCATCAATTTTACGTATGTGTGCGTCACAAATGTCGTGTACGGATACATTTGCGACGTTGCCATACCATTTCCGACGTTGCCGGGCTGACCACGGCGTGAATTTGAAGTGCCGTCATGTTTAGTGCAATTTTGTTGACCTACCCGATTTGTTGAATGAGTACCCGAATTTCGTCAGCTTAGCTAAGAACTATCATGGTGCGTTTTGTAAACAGTCGCTTTTTTGCTTACAAACGGAAGGTTCGCGGTTCAATCCCCAGTCATTGTATGCTGTATAACTTTTTGTATTTTTTTTTGACACCTAAATTTCGTATTGTTTTTTTTTTATATATTTATTTAATTTTTCTTATTTTCAAAAATGTATCGGCTAAGCGTATTCGTTTAATTTTTACAAAGATAATTAGAAATTATACTTTACCTAATCTCTTTGATTTTTACAATCAGGACATCCTCTTCCTTGGGTTCATCTTGAGAACTTGTAAAGAATTCAAAGAAGCTATCACCTTGCTGACACTCTTCAACTCACTAGTCAGGCCAATTCTGGAATATGGATCTACAGTTTGGAACCCTAACTATAAATGTTATATTCATAGTATTGAAAGAATTCAAAAGAAGCTCGTCAAACATTTAAAGTATAAAAACCTTCGGTCAGCTCAATCGCTTAACCTGGATAAACTAGTGTCGCTCGAAAGCCGGCGCACATTAAAAGATCAAGTATTTTTGTATAAAGTATTAAGAAATTTAATAGACTCCCCTTATTTGTTAAGTAGACTTTGCTTTAAAACTCCCCGCTTGAACACACGACGTCGTGATAAATTATTCCATATTCCTTTTACTAAAAAGAAATACAAATCAAACTCCTTTCTGATAAGAGCTTGTAGATTCAACAATGATATTTTTTCAAAAATTGATATATTTAATGACTCCTTGACTAAATTTAAACATCAAGTACTTTTGGTTTTAAATGAACAAACGAATTAAAGACACTGTAACTTTACACTTTAATTGCGTATTTAATGTATAAAAATAGTTATATCTCATTAATTTAAGCCCTTGTCCTAATTTGACTGCTGTTGTTAATTTTTAAAATCTAGCTATCCCGAATTTTGTTTTTCTTGAATGAGCTAGTAAGTGGTGGCAACTGTATTGGTTTATGAATTATGTATAGACATTAGTTAGAAGAAACATGTACCGTTTGTGCCCAAATAAACATTAAAACAATAAAACATTAAAACATCCTCACAGCAATAAAAAAGAAATGGAATTTTGTCTATGAATGAAAAACACAATTATTACCTACTATTTAACTATTTAATTATACTACTACCAGGTAAGTAAATTATAACTTGATTATAACTTTATTAGAATCCATATTGTTGCATCATCTTTCTTCCTATTACATTAGAGATTTCAGTCGGAGATTCGGTCATTACGTCAGGTTTTAGTATCAAAAATGTTTCCCAGCCTGCGTGACGTAGCGGAAACTAAAACTTCTATACAGATATTTGGGACATAGTTTTTATATTAGCTTCAGGATTCAACAAGAATATGCTAGTGATTCTGAGTTGGAAGAACCCAAAAAGATCATAATCTGTGAAAATCAGGTATTGAATTATTTTTTTTGAAAACGTTGATAAAGTAATTTATTGATAATAGCGACCCGCCCCGGCTTCGCACGGGTTAACAAATTATACATAAACCATCCTCTTGAATCACTCTATCTATTAAAAAAAACCGCATCAAAATCCGTTGCGTACTTTTAAAGACCTAAGCATACAGAAAGACAGACATGAAAGCCACTTTGTTTTATACTATGTAGTAGTGATAGTGATAGCGATGATGATGATACTGAATATCTGGGGGAAGCGCTGGTGGCCTAGCGGAAAGAGCGTGCGACTTGCAATCCGGAGGTCGCGGGTTCTAACCCCGGCTCGTACCGTCGTACCAATGATTTTTTGGAGCTTTTGTACGAAATATCATTTGATACCTATTTACCGGAACCTATTTATATACCGATACCTATTTTTCGGTGAAAGAAACCAATGTGAGGAAACCGGACTATAATCCCAATAAGTTTACTCTCTGGGTTGGAAGGTCAGGGCAGTCGCTTTCGTAAAAACTAGTGCCCATGCCAATTCTGGGATTAGTTGCCAAGCGGACCCCACGCGAGGAAGAAGAGATTAAATAACTGGGAGACCGACCAAAGCTCAGAAAACATATAAAAACCCAAAAATGCGCGTTTTCTCACAGATCAGACCTAGCTAAGAGATCAAACCCCTTATAGCAAATTTCATCGAAATCGTTAGAGCCGTTTCTGATATCATCCAAATATATAAATAAATATATATATAATAATTATTATTTCTCGTTAAGATAACACAAAAAGGACAAAAATAAACAAAATGAAATTATCTACTCGCACCAGTCTTGAACCCCAATCCTCTTGCACGTATTTCCACGAACATACCGTAACGCTATTGCAGCATATTTACGTTGTGTGAAATTGTCTACTACAAGCATCACTGAAACACTGTTTGCATGTGTGAGTTATAGTAGGAAAAAGCATGACAGCAACACTCCGTCGACTTTAAAGGGCGGTTTCTGTACAATGAAGTATTCAATGTCTATTTTAATAGTTCAATATTTATTTAAAGAGTTCGCTAAACATACTTTTAAGTATACAAATACCAAGACCATTCCACAAAAAAATAAACCATGAAATTTTGCGAAAGTGGCGCCATCTAGCGAGGGTTAAGCTTTGAGTAACCTAGTCGAACCACCTTAACACAAACTAAATAATATAGTCGATATATGAAATACGTTGGCCAATATGGTAACATTATAAACATTGTTATTTTCTCACTGTCCAAATAGTTTTGTACTTATGTAAAAAAACTTGCTCTAATTTCTTTGTACTTATTACAATTTCTAGCCCATTAGCTATAAAAACTAGCACCATACCAAGGACCATTCCTTGACCATACCATGTTACTTGAACTTTCATGCCAAATTCGTCGTCGTTGTTGTTTTAAAATGAGAGCGTAACTTAGGAGCCACCCTACACTAGCGTCAAGCATCTCCCGAGCGTCTCGGCGTCTAGTCAACTCTATGGCTGCTGCTCGACGCAACGTTGGCGCAACTGCGCAGCGACGCCATTTTCCATAGCGCTGACTAGACGCCGACGCTCAATAGACTCTAGTGGGTGGCCTCTGATGGTATTTGTATAGCGGCGGCTAGGTTAAAGTACCCACATGAGAGATGTTAGTCGTAAATATTAAACAATTAATCGTTTTAACCAGAACTCGTATATTTTTGCACCAGCTGAAGGTCTTATTAACAATTAGACGACCTTGTGTGACTGAGTCTAATCGCAGAATGGACAGTTTTTGCCTCGCTTCTTACAATCGGGCGTGAAAATGACTGATCACTTAAATAATTCTGTAGAGAAGTAACAGCCAAAGATGTTTATAGACTAAAGAATCCTTTTAGTTTTGAGTTGTAGAGTGACTAAGTTACAATCTTACGGATTAATGGAGATTCTACTGAAAATTGTAACCTACGAGGGGTATTCAAAATATTCTCGGTATGAGAATGAAAACAAACAAGTACGAAAAGTTTGATATTTTTATTTTTCAATATACTCCCCCCCTATGTTCATACACTTAAAAGATCGATCAATTATTTTTTTTAATCCCTCGTAAAAATATTTTTTATCTTTCGTGTAAAAATGCTCCTCCACTGCCGCCTTCAATGCTTCATCGTCAGAAAATTTATTTCCACGCAGATCCTTTTTAAGATTGGGGAGCAAAAAGAAGTCGCTGGGGGCTAAGTCCGGACTATACGGTGGGTGAGTAACAGTTTTAAACCCACGTTCAACAATAGCTGCCTTGGCAATATGAGCAGTATGGACGGGGGCGTTGTCATGCAGAAGCAGAATACCTTTGGTTAACTTTCCTCGCCTCTTTTCTTTAATTACATCCTTTAATTGACGTAGAATGTTAGCGTAGTACTGTCCTGTGATATTTACACCTTTTTCTTTATAATCGATTAGTAATACTCCTTCACAATCCCAAAATATCGTGGCCATGACCTTGCCAGCTGAAGGGATGACCTTCAACTTCTTGGGATGAGCTGAACCCTTAATGTGCCACTGCATGGACTCTTGTTTACTCTCTGGGTCATAATGATGAACCCAGGTTTCATCTCCAGTAACTATTCTTTGCAGCACCTCATCAGGATTTTCACCGCACAGGTCAATAAAATCGGAACAACAAGCTACACGCATGTCTTTTTGAAGCCGAGTCAGCATTCGCGGAACCCATCTTGCACTTACTTTTGACATATTAAGATGGTCATGTATAATATCATGTACGGTACCAATAGAGAGATTGGTTACTTGTGCTATAGATTTTACCTTCACTCGACCATCTTCCAATATAAGTTTTTCCACTTTATCAATATTTTCTTGTGAAGTAGCTACTACAGGCCGGCCAGGTCTAGGGTCATCTTCAATACTCTCCCTTCCGCGTTTAAACTCGCTTGACCACTTTTGAATGGTAGATAAAGAAGGAGCAGACTCACGGTAAACACAATCCATTTCCTCTTTTATGGTTTTTTGATTTTTACCCTGTTTTGTCAAGAATTTTATCACGCATCGATGTTCTAATTTAGTTAACATTGTCAATTCGCACAGGATGTTCATGTTTGTTCAGCAATTGCAGAAAAACAAAAGACTATCTCGGTTCGAATTAAACTTTTTTTTTATGTCAATGAATAAACCTTAGCGGCCAGTAACGAAAGAAATTTTAGAAGAGGTCGTAAGATATCAATACCGAGAATATTTTGAACGCCCCTCGTAACTTAAAATGACCTACTGACATGATATGGTCGTATTGATGTATGATTATCAGTGTCCGTCTCTGTTAAAAAGTGACACTTATTTTATCACGTGGATAAAGTTATATCGATAAGGGGTCGTCCATAAATTATGTCATCTATTTTTGACGATTTTTGACCCCCCCCCCAAAATCATCCAAAAATCATGCTTCGAATGACCCCGTTTCCTCTTGCTACCATCATCCGATGTCCAGACCCCCCCCCCCCCCTAATTTGAAATGACGTTAATTTATGGATAGCCCCTAATATTTACGCCTGTAGATGGTCTGTGATGGTCTCGTTTTTATCGTGTGTCATTGTGGTCGTCACTTTCTTACAACTTGATAAGAAAGACCTGCTCTGTTCGTGGGAGAATTAGGATTCTTTCCCGGTAAAGCTTTGGTTTCCTCCGATAGCGGTGCCGTCATATAGCGGCCGTCTCCATACAAATACTACGACATCCATATTTAGCCGTATTATTTAGTATGGAGACGGCCGCTATATGACGGCACCGCTATCCTAGGAAAACCGATCTTAAGCATCCCTTTTTTGCGCACCCACAAAAACAGGATATCCAGTGGGAAAGAGCCCTTACGGCTCGGCCAGGACATTGAGCGACTTGCGACGGCGGCTGCGATAACCATAGGTTGGAGCGAGACACAGCGATCGGACCTTTCGTTCCCACCTATGGTTGTCGCTGCCGCCGTCGCCAGTCGCGTAATGTCGTGGCCGAGCCGTTAAGGTTCCGTCACACAGACGCGTTTTCCGGGCGGGGCGTGAGCGCCGCGTGAGCGTTTATGTAAAAGCGGCGCGCCCCGCTCACGCCCCGCCCGGAAAACGCGCCTGTGTGACGAAGCCTTAAGCATGGCCCAATAGACGACAGAAGTAGCCATCACATCCATACCGGATTTTGCGTAGATATACGCAATTTTTAACAATCTAGGGGTTATAGCTACATTTTACTACATTTTATTTAGGCGATGATATTGTAAACTAGATTTGTTTATTGAAAGTTGTTAGTTCTGGGTTTAACTGCGCATTGTGATGCGGCATGCGGCCTTCGTGAAATTATGAACGCTATATTGGCAGCCGTGAGGAAAAAAGAATCCGATTCACTATACCGGGTGACTTTTCAAATTAAGAGGATAGACCGCTTCTCCACACGAACGTAGCCCCCATTTTCCTGGATATTGACATACTGGTAAATATTTTCCTGGATATTGACATACTGGTAAATATTTTCCTGGATATTGACATACTGGTAAATATTTTTTCACCACACCATTGGTAAAGGCTCTCTTGATTGTTCCAAAACTGATAGCAAATTTGTATTTTATTCACATGTGACCCAAAGTAATCAAATGCAAATTTTGAGTTGTTTTCTTATGTTTGCTGCCTTTGCTGGTACAATTGACTTTTAAATAATGATTTTGAATGATAAATATTTAAAAACATTCATTTGGATTTGATTTTGTTTGATATCTTACAGTTAATATTTTCTTCGGGTTGGTGTGGTGAAAAATTTTGTGTTTCACTCGGGGGCAAATTTTGTTTAACCTTCGTGCTTTGATAGGGTATCAAAGCACGAAGCAAACGCAACGCTCAAGATTCCATTTTTAGATCCACTCGCTACGCTCATGGTTCAATTTTGGAATCTTTCACTTGCTCGGCTATCAATGTTAACTAGTACGAGCGGTTAAACAACAACTGCCCCTTGTAAAACAAATAACTAATAAACAATTTGATGTATACTATCCATAGCTATGCCTCTAGTTTGACTATTGGTGTCAAGAACTGGTAGAGTTGTGTACCTGGACTTTAAAAGCAACTCGCAAACGACATGTCCACTTCTATCCACGAGAATATGTTTATTATTACTTTTATCTACACACACACACACATTAATTATGAGATATTACGTGTAATCACTGGCCTTGTCTGAGTATTAGACTGTTACGTGATGGTTCTTATATACGAGGGGCGTTCAAAATATTCTCGGTATTGATATCTTACGACCTCTTCTAAAATTTCTTTCGTTACTGGCCGCTAAGGTTTATTCATTGACATTAAAAAAAAGTATAATTCAAACCGAGATAGTCTTTTGTTTTTCTGCAATTGCTGAACAAACATGAACATCCTGTGCGAATTGACAATGTTAACTAAATTAGAACATCGATGCGTGATAAAATTCTTGACAAAACAGGGTAAAAATCAAAAAACCATAAAAGAGGAAATGGATTGTGTTTACCGTGAGTCTGCTCCTTCTTTATCTACCATTCAAAAGTGGTCAAGCGAGTTTAAACGCGGAAGGGAGAGTATTGAAGATGACCCTAGACCTGGCCGGCCTGTAGTAGCTACTTCACAAGAAAATATTGATAAAGTGGAAAAACTTATATTGGAAGATGGTCGAGTGAAGGTAAAATCTATAGCACAAGTAACCAATCTCTCTATTGGTATCGTACATGATATTATACATGACCATCTTAATATGTCAAAAGTAAGTGCAAGATGGGTTCCGCGAATGCTGACTCGGCTTCAAAAAGACATGCGTGTAGCTTGTTGTTCCGAT
Organism: Cydia amplana; assembly: GCF_948474715.1. Taxonomy (NCBI): domain Eukaryota; kingdom Metazoa; phylum Arthropoda; class Insecta; order Lepidoptera; family Tortricidae; genus Cydia; species Cydia amplana. The sequence goes on from NC_086090.1 coordinate 11,743,752, forward strand.
TTTATTGACCTGTGCGGTGAAAATCCTGATGAGGTGCTGCAAAGAATAGTTACTGGAGATGAAACCTGGGTTCATCATTATGACCCAGAGAGTAAACAAGAGTCCATGCAGTGGCACATTAAGGGTTCAGCTCATCCCAAGAAGTTGAAGGTCATCCCTTCAGCTGGCAAGGTCATGGCCACGATATTTTGGGATTGTGAAGGAGTATTACTAATCGATTATAAAGAAAAAGGTGTAAATATCACAGGACAGTACTACGCTAACATTCTACGTCAATTAAAGGATGTAATTAAAGAAAAGAGGCGAGGAAAGTTAACCAAAGGTATTCTGCTTCTGCATGACAACGCCCCCGTCCATACTGCTCATATTGCCAAGGCAGCTATTGTTGAACGTGGGTTTAAAACTGTTACTCACCCACCGTATAGTCCGGACTTAGCCCCCAGCGACTTCTTTTTGCTCCCCAATCTTAAAAAGGATCGGCGTGGAAATAAATTTTCTGACGATGAAGCATTGAAGGCGGCAGTGGAGGAGCATTTTTACACGAAAGATAAAAAATATTTTTACGAGGGATTAAAAAAAATAATTGATCGATCTTTTAAGTGTATGAACATAGGGGGGGAGTATATTGAAAAATAAAAATATCAAACTTTTCGTACTTGTTTGTTTTCATTCTCATACCGAGAATATTTTGAATACCCCTCGTACCTACTGTAATATATAAAGAGTAAGTAGCTGAAGCACTATCGCCGGCGTCTGGAGTAACGTCATACATACGTCGGCAACCTGTGCATATCTTTTATTTTATTTATTTAAGTGTGTATATGTACCTACAGCTATGTATTTTATATAATGACGTCTAATAGTACCCACAAACCAAGCCTTGAGCTTACTGTACTTACCTAAGACTTGGTCGATTTGTGTAAAATTGATTGATTGAATTACTTATTTATTTGTTATTTATTTATCTCTTTAAACACGCACACTTAAATAAACTTGCAAACCAAGTTTGGGTAATATGAGTTTTAAAAATAATAGGTTATTAGTTATATTCCAAGTTATAAACATTATATATGCACAATTAAGAAAGAGCAACAAACACCCACCATTTTGACCTTAATTTCAAAAATACATTCCTAACTGATACGATATATTATCCGTTACTACATTGTCTTATTAGGTACTAGCGACCCGCCCCGGCTTCGCACGGGTTACACAAAACCTTAACTAATTATACACCTAAACCTTCCTCAAGAATCACTCTATTGGTAGGTGAAAACCGTATTAAAATCCGTTTAGTAGTTTTTGTGTTTATCGCGAACATACATACACACAAACAGATGTTAGCCTTTTCAACCATTACGCAGGTTGCCTGCACCTGCCTTATCAACATCTACACTTGACATATATTATATGTGCGGTTACATTATATACGTACCAGTTATCGTGACGGGTTGGTTGGCGGGTCGTGACTGTAGCCAATCAGAGCCGTTTGTTATGTCACCTGTAGCGTACAAGGATTTCAGTATTTCTTAGTTTGTACTTGGTTATTTTCTAGAGTCTGTGCGGAAAGAGAAGAGTCGTAGAATGTATTGGATCCCATACATTTCACGACTCTTCTCTTTCCGCACAGACTCTACAATTACTTACCGCAAAACGTGCCTACTTTTCTCCCCACTAAGTTATTGTGTATTACTGTGCTCATAAAGTTTTTATATGTGAAAACTATAGCACAATCTCATTTAAGTGTACATGATAGGAGTTCCAGTTTAAGGTGTTAATTTGAAGGTCCCTTTTTTAGCTCGTAAACGGTGGCCCATAGCTAATAATGTTTCGAGAAAAAAAATTTACAAGAAAGATTTCGTACACTTTTACACTTTTTCGCTAGGATCAATATTTATTAACCGCCTTCAAAAAAAAAAGGAGGTTCTCAGTTTGACCCGTATGTATGTATGTATGTATATTTGTTCGCGATTATCTCGCGTTTGGCTGAACCGATTTTGATGCGGTTTTCAGAAAAGTGTTTGTTACATTCTGGAGAAGGTTTTAGTATACATAGATCTGAGCTGATGCTGAACCCTGGATGTACCTAGTGGAACTCAGGTTTGGTGCAACATAGGTAGACGCTGTTTTGGTCATCCGACACGCCTTGATGAGCACTTGGGAGAGCAGTACCCAAGATAGAGCTGATGCTGTACCCTGGATGTACCTAGTGGAACTCAGGATGTGCCTAGTGGATCTCAGGTTTGGTGCAACATAGGCCCACGCTATTTTGGTCACCCGTCACATCTTGATGAGCACTTGGGAGAGCAGTGCCCAAGATAGAGCTGATGCTGAACCCTGGCTGTACCTAGTGGAACTCAGGTTTGGTGCAACATAGGCCCACGCTATTTTGATCATCCGTCACATCTTGATCAGCACTTGGGAGAGCAGTACCCAAGATAGAGCTGATGCTGAACCATGGCTGTACCTAGTGGAACTCAGGTTTGGTGCAACATAGGCCCACGCTATTTTGGTCATCCGTCACATCTTGATAAGCACTTGGGAGAGCAGTACCCAAGATAGAGCTGATGCTGAACTCTGGCTATACCTAGTGGAACTCAGGTTTGGTGAAACATAGGCCCACGCTATTTTGGTCATCCGTCACATCTTGATGAGCACTTGGGAGAGCAGTGCCCAAGATAGAGCTGATGCTGAACCCTGGCTGTACCTAGTGGAACTCAGGTTTGGTGCAACATATTCCCACGCTATTTTGGTCATCCGTCACATCTTGATCAGCACTTGAGAGAGCAGTACCCAAGATAGAGCTGATGCTGTACCCTGGATGTACCTAGTGGAACTCAGGATGTGCCTAGTGGATCTCAGGTTTGGTGCAACATAGGCCCACGCTATTTTGGTCAGCCGTCACATCTTGATGAGCACTTGGGAGAGCAGTGCCCAAGATAGAGCTGATGCTGAACCCTGGCTGTACCTAGTGGAACTCAGGTTTGGTGCAACATAGGCCCACGCTATTTTGATCATCCGTCACATCTTGATCAGCACTTGGGAGAGCAGTACCCAAGATAGAGCTGATGCTGAACCATGGCTGTACCTAGTGGAACTCAGGTTTGGTGCAACATAGGCCCACGCTATTTTGGTCATCCGTCACATCTTGATAAGCACTTGGGAGAGCAGTACCCAAGATAGAGCTGATGCTGAACTCTGGCTATACCTAGTGGAACTCAGGTTTGGTGAAACATAGGCCCACGCTATTTTGGTCATCCGTCACATCTTGATGAGCACTTGGGAGAGCAGTGCCCAAGATAGAGCTGATGCTGAACCCTGGCTGTACCTAGTGGAACTCAGGTTTGGTGCAACATATTCCCACGCTATTTTGGTCATCCGTCACATCTTGATCAGCACTTGAGAGAGCAGTACCCAAGATAGAGCTGATGCTGAACCCTGGATGTACCTAGTGGAACTCAGGTTTGGTGCAACATAGGCCCACGCTACTTTGGTCATCCGTCACATCTTGATGAGCACTTGGGAGAGCAGTGCCCAAGATAGGGCTGATGCTGAACCCTGGCTGTACCTAGTGGAACTCAGGTTTGGTGCAACATATTCCCACGCTATTTTGGTCATCCGTCACATCTTGATCAGCACTTGAGAGAGCAGTACCCAAGATAGAGCTGATGCTGAACCCTGGATGTACCTAGTGGAACTCAGGTTTGGTGCAACATAGGCCCACGCTACTTTGGTCATCCGTCACATCTTGATGAGCACTTGGGAGAGCAGTACCCAAGTTAGAGCTGATGCTGAACCCTGGCTCTACCTAGTGGAACTCAGGTTTGGTGCAACATAGGCCCACGCTATTTTGGTCATCCGTCACATCTTGATGAGCACTTGGGAGAGCAGTGCCCAAGATAGGGCTGATGCTGAACCCTGGCTGTACCTAGTGGAACTCAGGTTTGGTGCAACATATTCCCACGCTATTTTGGTCATCCGTCACATCTTGATCAGCACTTGAGAGAGCAGTACCCAAGATAAAGCTGATGCTGAACCCTGGATGTACCTAGTGGAACTCAGGTTTGGTGCAACATAGGCCCACGCTACTTTGGTCATCCGTCACATCTTGATGAGCACTTGGGAGAGCAGTACCCAAGTTAGAGCTTATGCTGAACCCTGGCTGTACCTAGTGGAACTCAGGTTTGGTGCAACATAGGCCCACGCTATTTTAGTCATCCGTCACATCTTGATGAGCACTTGGGAGAGCAGTGCCCAAGATAGAGCTGATGCTGAACCCTGGCTGTACCTAGTGGAACTCAGGTTTGGTGCAACATATTCCCACGCTATTTTGGTCATCCGTCACATCTTAATCAGCACTTGGGAGAGCAGTACCCAAGATAGAGCTGATGCTGAACCCTGGCTATACCTAGTGGAACTCAGGTTTGGTGCAACATAGGCCCACGCTACTTTGGTCATCCGTCACATCTTGATGAGCACTTGGGAGAGCAGTACCCAAGTTAGAGCTGATGCTGAACCCTGGCTGTACCTAGTGGAACTCAGGTTTGGTGCAACATAGGCCCACGTTACTTCGGTCATCCGTCACATCTTGATGAGCACTTGGGAGAGCAGTACCCAAAATAGAGCTGATGCTGAACCCTGGCTCACCTAATGGAACTCAGGGTTGGTGCAACATAGGCCCACGCTATTTAGGTCATCCGTCACATCTAGAAAACCAAACCAAATTAACTTAATACTAAATTACACTAAAACTAAATAGATAACCTAACAAGCTAGTATATTTTAGCCCAAAACCTAAAATAAATGAAGTACCTACCTATCACTAAAAAGTAAAAAATAAAATAAATAAAAAAGAATAAAAAAATAAAAAAATAAAACCAAAATAAAATAACTTAATATATCTTTTTTAAAAAAAGGGAACCGCCTTCAAAAAACCAACCCACTGAAAAGCACAAAATAATTATTATATGGCATCCCTATACGTCTCCAGTCCCTATCCCGTCGTAAAGCAAATTTCTGCCAAAAAGTAATTAATACCTAATAATAAGAAAATTAATAATTATCCGGGTAATTACTTTGTTTTTGAAGGCGGTGCCAAACCAACAAAAACATTCTTTACTACCAATCAGCAAAAAAATACGAGTAAGTACCTAGTACCTACAAGAACTAAATTAATGAGTAAACCGAGTAAACTAAGTACCTATGTCTTTATAATGCAAGTAAGTGCAGTTCTTTGTTGTCTAAAATATCGGTTCTCAAAAATTTTGGTTTGGCACCGACTGCAAAAACTAAGTAATTACCCGGATAGTTATTAATTTTCTTATTATTAGGTATTAATTACTTTTTGGCAGAAATTTGCTTTACGACGGGATAGGGACTGGAGACGTATAGGGATGCCATATAATAATTATTTTGTGCTTTTCAGTGGGTTGGTTTTTTGAAGGCGGTTCCCTTTTTTTAAAAAAGATATATTAAGTTATTTTATTTTGGTTTTATTTTTTTATTTTTTTAATGAGGCATTAAAGGGGGACAGTCGTTTCGTCAAATAGTCCTGAAAATCTCAAGCTATTTCTTATAGTCTGAATTCAGGAGCGTGATATGCCATTTAAACTCATACCACCTTATCACTTTAAATACGACACTCATCAAATTAAATACCTCCGACGTTCTAAGGATGGTATCGTGCGTGATATCGTCCCCGTGGTCTCGGAGAAGACTGGCTGACTGTTGACATCAACATCTTCTAGTAGCACGAGTTTTCCGAACTAAGTGCGGGCACTTGGTCTCGTTTATCAAACATTATGTCCTGTTTTCGTACCTACATATCAGTCGACTGTTTTGATTAATTATCACGCTCACGTAACATCAACTCTGAGGTACGGGGTTATATTTTGGGGCAATTGCACCGCACCGCATTTGGTCTCGTTTATCAAAAATTATGTTCTGTTTTCATACATAATAACGTGTAAAATCGTGAGTGTAAATAAATCAGCACTTTAAATAAAATGACAAGAAAGTGTGTCAAATTAGTGAAAAACACTGAAAAACGTGACATTTCATCACATTTTCCAAATTCAGGGACCTTGGTGTGTTTGCGACGCACAAATTGGCCGCGCACGCGCATGCTTCCTTGCGACATTTGACCACATGTGTACGTGTTGAAACTGGGGATACTTAGGTACCATTAGTAAATGTTTTAAGAACTAATTTGAAATCGTTAGTTAACAATATTTGTTGAATTAGCTGGGACTTAAGTGGATAAAGGTAATTTATAAAAATAGACAAGTGATTAAGCTCTCCAGTGGCCAAGACTGGATTTGAATCTTCTTCAGGATGTGCAACTATCCCCAATATCCCCATAACGCATATTTGATCTTTAAATCTAATGTTATTTAGACACAAATAGGTAGGTACTTCCTAGTATTAACTAAATAAATGATTCTGATTCCGAGTCACAAAAATTTGAAAGACGCAGTGGACGCAATTATTTTTCAAAATTATTATTTTACCAAGTAGATATATGGCACGAATAATATTTATGTAGGCATTTTACAAAGAAGCAAGCCAAGATACGGTATAAATAAAATAAAAAATACAAATCGTTGTGCAGATCAATGGTCCATAGGATGTTAGTAATAATTTTGACTTAAAAACTAAGTTAGTAGGTACAGAAAATATAAGAAAGAAGAAGAAACACGACAAGTTTATAAAGGTTTAAAATTAAGAATATCTGACCCGTTGGACATAGGTGACTAACGGATATTCTGCAACAATAAGTGTTCCTTATTGACTACGGAACCCCAAAAAACGTAATACCTACTGACCGACAAATCCTGAAGCAAATTACAATATGACGATAAAAGCCGTGCCGCAGCACTTAGTAAGATTTCCCTCACGACGGTTTTGATTTTATTTGCAAACTGACGTCTGACGTACTTAGATAAAAGGTATATGCTGTTAAAGTGTCATTTTAACTTAGTAGAGTCATACTTTTACAAGCGTTTGTATAGTACCTACTTTGTGCGTTTGTTTGTCTTTTAATTAAATCTTACGCATTTTATGATGTTTGATAAAGCCGAAATTTTGCACACGTGTCAGATAATACTATCAGGCCTATTCGACATCAGTGTTTTCTTGCATAGAACTATACGTACATGGTGGTCGGATATGTCTACACGACAGTGTGTTAATTATAAAGTCCGTCTTTCATTCGCGTGGTGTTAAAAAATTACACTTTATGACGTGGATAATTAAGCCATCCATAATACCCTGGTTTGATTGAATTACGATTAGGATCCTCTAATCACAACACTAATCACAAACAAAGACGTCACTTTTGACACTTGTTTGACACTGACATATCCGATCCATATCGTGTCCATGTCGCAGTCGGATTGTATAATCCGCCGTATTACATTACGGCTAGCCGTTTTACAAAACAGGGGCGTTTTGAAATGCGGCGGTTCGACGATTAGCCGGATTGTCATTGCGATACGTTCTTCAATAAGGCGGCCTACGTTTAGCCGCATCGTATCTACTATTTAGATTGTAGAGTGACCAGTTCTTTCGGTCGCCTACGTAACCGGAGTTTGACAATGTTTGCAATTTAATTTATTTTTACCATGGTCCCACCGCACTACATGTGTTTCTTTTCCAAAACATTTCCTTTACAACTTAAATAGACGGAGCCCCGCTTCGCGGGGCTCCTATTTCTGGGCGGTTTGCCCTTCGGGCATCTGAAGCTACCTAACGAACCTAACCTACTTACCTACCTACGCTTTTTTCCCCAAAGTGTAATGTTTTCACGGACGTCTCACTAAATCAATAGGTAGGTAGGTTAGGTTCGTTAGGTAGCTTCAGATGCCCGAAGGGCAAACCGCTCAGAAATAGGAGCCCCGCGAAGCGGGGCTCCGTCTAGTTAAGTTGCGAAGGAAATGTTTTTTGAAAAGAAACAGTCCGACGAACTCCAGATTTGATGGACACCCCAGCGTTTTTCATAGTTTGTTGTTGTTATGTCAGGCAGCGCCACGAGTGTTAAAAATGGGAACTAAAAACTGTCAAAGCGGCGGCTAATGACTCGCTGTATTACATTACGGCTAGCCGTGTTGAAGAACGTATGGCGCCGAATACATTCCGGCGGATTTTCATTCAGCCGCATTCAATCCGGCTAATCGTCGAACCGCCGCATTTCAAAACGCCCCTGTTTTGTAAAACGGCTAGCCGTAATGTAATACGGCGGATTATACAATCCGACTGCGACATCCATACCTATTATTTGACGTATCTTAAAGTTCGAATATGGCTGACATTGTCGTTAAGCCTCTACGAAGCATTTTCGCTAACTGATTGGGAAAACTATGCTACAGACTACGACGTAGCACTACCAGTGTATATAGCTGGGCGTTTTCTAAAATAAATATTGAAAACCCGATTCTCCCAGTTCCTGGTGTTTTTGGGTTCTTTCAACTCAGAATCACTAGCATATTCAATACTGATGATAAAAAAAATTGTCCCATAATTTTGTATGAAAATTGTACATTCCACTACGTCACGTTACATACAAGTGAAATTTTTTCTCATACTAAAAACGTGACGTAATGGAATGGACATTTTGGGACATCTTTTTTAGGGTTCCGTAGCCAAATGGCAAAAAACGGAACCCTTATAGATTTGTCATGTCTGTCTGTCTGTCCGTCTGTCTGTCCGTCCGTATGTCACAGCCACTTTTCTCCGAAACTATAAGAACTATACTGTTGAAACTTGGTAAGTAGATGTATTCTGTGAACCGCATTAAGATTTTCACACAAAAATAGAAAAAAACAATAAATTTTTGGGGTTCCCCATACTTCGAACTGAAACTCAAAAATTTTTTTTTCATCAAACCCATACGTGTGGGGTATCTATGGATAGGTCTTCAAAAATGATATTGAGGTTTCTAATATCATTTTTTTCTAAACTGAATAGTTTGCGCGAGAGACACTTCCAAAGTGGTAAAATGTGTGTCCCCCCCCCCCTGTAACTTCTAAAATAAGAGAATGATAAAACTAAAAAAAATATATGATGTACATTACCATGTAAACTTCCACCGATAATTGGTTTGAACGAGATCTAGTAAGTAGTTTTTTTTTATACGTCATAAATCGCCTAAATACGGAACCCTTCATGGGCGAGTCCGACTCGCACTTGGCCGCTTTTTTAATAGTAGGATGGAGAGTGTTGTCGATTCTGAGTAGAATGAGCCCAAGAATGTCCAGATTTGAAAGAATTGGGTTTTCGATATTTATTTTAGAAAAAGCCCAGCTTAGTTGTTAATGAACTATTTTGTAAAACAACGTAACTATATTCGTACTAGCTGTTGCCCGCGACTTCGTACGCGTGGATTTGTATATTGGTGGTTATAAATTCTACATTAGCTTAGAACATTATGCAGCAAAAGATAGCAGTAGGGACGGTTAATCATTTGTTAATTATTATACAACGCATAAGATTTGTCTTTCACAACCTGGCTACGAAGTTTCAAGCCCCTAACTGAATAAAATTGTTCTCGATAATCTCGATATAATCTCTCTCAACCCCCAGAAGATTTTCAAGTCCACTATTTAATAAAACCTACTACCTAACTACCTATTACGAATTTATTGAAGTTCCTAGCTTTAAATAAAATTTGAACCCTCTACCAACTCTCAACCCCTGTTTAAACTTTTAGGGGATGAATTTTTAAAAACGCTGAGATTACTTTTCTTGTATTGTAATAATATGCCTTTATACAACGATTCAAGTCCCGCACTCCAATAAATATTTGGGTTCCATACAAATTTTCGACCCCCTTCACCACCTTGGGGGATGAATTATCAAAGACTCTGAAATTAGTTTTCTTTTCTCTCAATAAAATACCTTTTTACGAAGCTTCAAGTTCCTAGCTGTAAATAAAATTATAACCTATACAATCTTTCAACCCCTTTTTAACCCTGTTATGGGATGAATTTTTAAAAACGCTGAAATAAGTTTTCTTGTGTTCTAATACTATGGCTTTATACAAAGATTTAAGTCTCGCACTCTCAAAAATATTTGATCTCCATACAAACTTTCAACCCCTTTTTCACCTCCTCGGGGGATACATTTTTAAAAACGCTGAATAGGTTTTTTGTTTTTTAATAAAATACCTTTTTATGAAGTTTCAAGTTCCTAGCTTTAAATAAAATTTGAACCCTATACAAACTTTCAACCCCTTTTGGACCCTTATAGGGTATGAATTTTTGAAAACGCTGAAATTACTTTTATCGTATTCTAATAATATGTCATTATACAGAGATTCAAGTCCCGTACTTACAAAAAATATTGACCTCCATACAAATTTTCAACCCCCTTTTCACCACCTTAAATGTTGAATTTTGAAAAACGCTAACATTAGTTTTCTTCTCTTTTAATGAAATAACTTTTCGCGAAGTTACAAATTCGTAGCTTAAAATAAAATTTAAACCCTATACAATCTTTCAACCCCTTTATAACCCTTTTAAGGGATGAATTTTTGAAAACGCTGATATTACTTTTCTTGATAATTAATAATATGGTTTTGTACAAAGATTCATGTCCCGCACTCTAAAAAATATTTGATCTCCGTACAAACTTTCAACCCCTTTTTCACCACCTCGGGGGATGAATTTTTAAATACGCTGAAATTAGTTTTATTGTTTTTTTAATTTAATACCTTTTTGCGAAGTTTCAAGGTCCTAGCTTAAAATAAAATTTGCACCTTAAGACAAAGTTTCATCCCCTTTTTTACTCCCTTATGGGTTGAATGTCCTAAAACGTCGCAATTCCTTTTTTTTGCAATCGGCTATTATGCCTTTCTAAAAAGTTTTAAAGCATTTGTAATGGATTCAAACTTTCAACCCCTTTTTAACCCTGTTCGGGGATGAATTTTTAAAAACGCTGAAATTACTTTTCCTGTCTTATAATAATATACTCATATACAAAGTTTAAAGTCACACACTCACAAAAATATTTGATCTCCATACAAACTTTCAACCCCTTTTTCACCACCTTGGGGGATGAATTTTCGAAAACGCTGAAATTAGTTTTCTTATTTTTTAATATAATACATTTTTACAAAGTTTCAAATTCCTAGCTTAAAATAAATCTTGAACCCCATACAACCTTTCATCCCCTTTTTAACCCTTTTAAGGGATGAATTTTTAAAAACGCTGAAATTACTTTTCTTGAGTTTTAATAATATGGCTTTATACAAAGACTCAAGTCCCGCACTCTCAATAATATTTGATCTCCATACAAACTTTCAACCCCTTTTTCACCACCTCGGGGGATGAATTTTTACAAACACTGAAATTAGTTTTCTTGTTTTTTAATTTAACACCTTTTTGCAAAGTTTCAAAGTCCTAGCTTAAAATAAAATTTGCACCCCAAGACAAAGTTTCATCCCCTTTTTTACCCCTTAGGGGTTGAATTCCCTAAAACGTCGCAATTGCTTTTTTTTGTAATCGGCTATTATGCCTTTCTAAGAAGTTTCAAAGCATTTGTAATGGATTCAAACTTTCAACCCCTTTTTAACCCTGTTAGGGGATGAATTTTCCAAAACGCTGAAATTACTTTTCCTGTCTTATAATAATATACCCATATACAAAGTTTAAAGTCACATACTCACAAAAATATTTGTGCTCCATACAAACTTACAACCCCTTTTTCACCACCTTGGGGGATGAATTTTCGAAAACGCTGAAATTAGTTTTCTTATTTTTTAATTTAATATATTTTTGCAAAGTTTCAAGTTCCTACCTTAAAATAAAATCTGAACCCTATACGAACTTTCAACCCCTTTTTAACCCTGTTAGGGGATGAATTTTACAAAACGCTGAAATTACTTTTCCTGTCTTCTAATAATATCCCCAAATAAAAAGATTCAAGTCCCGCGCTCGAGAAAATGTTTGATATCCATACAAACTTTCAACCCCTTTTCCACCACCTTAGGGGATGAATTTTCAAAAACGCTGAAATTAGTTTTCTTGTACTTTAATTTAATAGCGTTTTGCAAAGTTTCAAGTTCCTAGATTAAAATAAAATTTGCACCCTATGACGAACTTTCATCCCCTTTTTAACCCCCTTAGGGGTTGAATTTCCAAAAACGTTGCAATTACTTTTTTTTGTAATCGGCTGTTATGCCTTTCTAAGAAGTTTCAAAGCATTTGTAATGGATTCAAATTTTCAACCCCTTTTTAACCCTGTTGGGGGATGAATTTTCAAAAACGCTGAAATTACTTTTCCTGTCATATAATAATGTCCCCATATACAAAGTTTCAAGTCCCACACTCACAAAAATATTTAATCTCCATAGAAACTTTCAACCCCTTTTTCACCACCTTGGGGGATGAATTTTCAAAAACGCTGAAATTAGTTTTCTTGTTTTTTAATATAATACATTTTTACAAAGTTTAAAATTCCTAGCTTAAAATAAAACTTGTACCCCATACAACCTTTCATCCCCTTTTTAACCCCCTTAGGGGTTGAATTTTTCAAAATCGCTTCTTAGCTCTTGTACACTTTATAAATTCAACCTAGTGTGCAAATTTCAACCTTCTAGCATTTGTAGTTTCGGCTCTGCGTTGATGAGTCAGTCAGTCAGTCAGTCAGTCAGTCAGTCAATCAGTCAGGACACGTGCATTTATATATATAGATTTAGTTGTTTCTAGGGTTAGCTACATCTTTTAAGTTTTGCCATTAAGTACGTATTTATCTCTCTTAGTAGTCTCAGTTGCTTAAAGGTTAGGATCGGGTCGGACAATGTGAACATTTTGTAAAGTCAGCAATATAACAAGTTGATCCAAATTGGTCGCAAATAAATGAATGTATTTATTCTAATATAATAAGTTGGCCGAGCGGTGGGACTCACCGTGGCTGAAGCACTATAGGTGCAGCTACATGCCCCAGTACTTATGTCAAAATTTGTTTTAAAATTATGTTTTACTACACCCTAGATTTATGTATTAGTATGTTATTATAGACTTTTGTTCGAAATAAATGATTATTGATTGAATATTTTGCTTTTGAAATGTTTATGTTAAACCAATAGGTTTTGCATCACCTATCACGTACTTAGTTCACACTTCATTACTAAATACCAACATCATATGTGCAATTTAACATATTTACACACATAGTCAATAATAATCGAAACGTCTACATAAGAACCTAACATTATATAGGTATTAGCAATGACATATACATATGTTAAGAATAAGATGAATAAAGTCTAAGGAAAAAACGTGCCTCGGAAATCAAGAAAAAGTCATTCTCGGATAGATGGCGCACACCGTTTGATATTTAACAATTTTAAAGGTATCAGTGAAAGAACATGGGTCCAAATGATATAAAAATAATAAAATCATTTATCCATATACATATATACATTTTTTTTAGTATTATACATTTTAATTTTGAGTTTTAATCGTGTGTGGATAGATGGCAGTAAATTTACTGTGACTACAAAATTTACTATTTCAGGACCCGTCTATAGGTACTATTTATTCTCTTTGGTCTTAGGTACACATAAGGCATCCGTAGTAATATTATAAAAATGTGAACCGTAGGCACTCCTGCGCATATCAGAGCAAACATCACTCATGGGATTGCAAAATCAGAATCTTGTCAAGAATGTCGAGTTTTATCTTATTATCTTTATGCTAAAAGATAACCAAGACTACGGCATACATGTTAACCTACATTAAAAATATTAAGTTTTTTATTATTATTTTGTGATGTCATTGCGTTTGAGGAAGTTGATGTGATAGTAAACAAGGTTTTTAATATCTTTAAGTTTTTTAAAGAGTAAGAAATCTTAATATGAAATTTTATTTGAGTATTTTTTGTAGATGTTTGCCGCTCGTAATTCTTAAGACCCCATCAACGTGCACTAGCGCCACTGCTAAATAATCGTGATTATTTAAATTTAACGAAAGATATTTAAAAAAGGGGGCGGCTACGTACTGTATCTTGTAATAAAGTACCTTTTGAATACATCAAATTAGTTTCTATATTGCTGGATTCGTCAATCTATGCGTCCAAAGTTAAAACGGCCGTTTTTGTTTTGAGTTCATAGATTGACGAATCCAGCAACATAGAAACTAGTTTGATTTATTCAAAAGGTACTTTAATACAAGATACAGTACGTAGCGGCCCCCTTTTTTTAAATATCTTTCGTTAAATTTAAATAATCACGATTATTTAGCAGTGGCGCTAGTGTGCAGGTTGATGGGCTCTTAATACAATATACATAAGCCGGGGCGGGTCGCTAGTTTATGAATAAATATATATACATGTCGGCGACGGATGGTCCCGATGGCGGTGGGCGCGTGGGGGTAGTACCTAGATGTATTACTTCACAGCCAAAATAGTAGGTATGCTACCAACGCATGAAATAAACATTCGGACTCATTAACCATACTAGTGCCTACTATTATTTCAGTACTAAATAAACGATCTTACGATGGAATCGTATTCAATAAAAATAAAAAGATCACATGAAATCGTTCAAATCTTTATTTAAGTCAAACTACACCGGCTCCAACCCTACACCTCTGACCCGAGAAGATTTAACCCGGCAACAAACTCGGCGGGACACATCTTTTCAAAACAACACATAGTTTCTTTATTTTACAAAAGTAAGCTTCTAATGGCACATAAGAAATCAAAATAACACTTGGAATAAAACACTTAGCTAAACGGTTAAACAACGTGAGAATCTATAAGCTTTCAGAATAATCCTTCAGGTGTAAGCCTTCAGGAACGTAGCGAATTAGGCACGAGCTTGGCTAACGTCCGATCTCTAGCGCGGTCCGATCAAGAAGAAGGAAGCCAGTTCCCGCGGCGGAGCCAACCGCTCCCGCCTCCAATTCAAGTTGGTAAACCTGCCTGACCAGTCTACCAACATAACGACAAAAATGCCTGCCCGTGCCTACGTTCACTCAAGATAGGTACACATCTTGACGTTCCAAAGCCTTCTACCTGTCATTTTAGTTCAACAATACGCCAAACATTGCTAATCGATTTTATACAGGCGTCTAACTATGAACTGTAATGCTGCAATACGTCTTTCTGGTGTCTCGCTCCGACACGGCCATCCTGCGTTACACACGTCCTCGTGTGTGGGTGTATGCATTTGATACTGAAACAAAACATACAGCACAGTATCTCATCGCTCGGTCATTCCTGACCAACAATTTGGGTCTCACTCAAATTACTATTAAAATCAAACTTTGTCATCAATCAAACCAGAAAAAATAATTGTTCAAAATTACTTTAACAATCCTCAATTCTCTAGTCAAAAATAGTCCATCGAGCAACGACTAAATAAAAATACTCGTCGGTAATCATCGCCGCTATCTAACGGATACACTCCAATAATCATCGCCTCCATCTGGCGGATACTCTCAAATTTATGTGAAAACAGAACAATCCCAAAAATCAAAAACACAAATCACAACAGCTCTAATTCATTGCTCGACAGTATCACTAGTATCACTACTATTGTCGTCAAACTCGTCAATATCAATTTACGGGGAAATTATCTGGCATTAAAAAAAAATTAGTCATATGTGATCTAAATTTTTGTAAGACATCTTAAAATAAATAACATTCTGAATTGATAGTTCCAATTTTACTCGTATGAACACAGTACATAAACGGGAATTCATTTTTAACAAAACAACACCAGTCCTTCGGTGCATTGCCAGTCTTTCGGCAGATACCAGACCCTCGTCAGAAGTAACCATCTCAGCCGCGTAAGTGCTACTCCTCGCAAAGAGCATTCTGCACATAAAAAGCAGACCACGTGCACCTCTTACATGCTCCGGCACTTCTGATGCGGTCACTAAACAATACCCAGTCCATCGGGCATACTTTCAGTCCATCGAAAGCAAAACAGTATTGCCCAGTCCATCGGGCGTGCCTTCAGTATATCGAAAGCAAAACAGTAGTGCCCAGTCCATCGGGCGTAATTTCAGTCCTACAAAAGTACAAGCTTTCAGTCCGTCGAAAGCAAAACAATGTTAACAGTGAATTCCAAAAAAAGAAAATAAAAACAGGTCTTTAAATCATGTTACTCAGAACCATTGGTACTATCAGCGTCAACTGATCAACTGAAACTGAACATTACTGATCAAAATCACTAAAGATAGCTTTCTTCTTTAGCTTTAAAAACAAACTCGCTCAAGACTTCTATGCAGAAGTAAAACATCTCAAAATAATCCCAACGAAATGGGAACTGCTCACCAGCTTAATAAAGTATGATGCACGCGACCAAGTCAAAGGTGGTGGTGGTGAGGTCCAACCCAAGCACGGAGGCTGATCCTTTCCGCTTGCCGTTGCCGTTGCTGCGGCAGATTGCGAGAGACACGATGTGGTTCAACATAGCTGGCTGTTACTGAAATCATCATTTGCACGGTATCAGGTTTATCATGAATGCAGGCTAAACTCGAAAGGTTTATGAAATGCAAGGTAGCAGACACAAAAAAACATGTTTCCAATGTATACGGGACTTCAAAAATCTCAGAATAAAATTTAAACTTCAATGAGTGCGTTTTATTTAATTCCCTGAACAAACAAACACGTGTTCCAAAAATAAGTAACACGGTAAATGGGCCAATACGAAAAGTGACAGCTTATTAGTTACGTTCGACTGTTATGCTTCGCCATTACACTCAAAATAAAATTCACTAATAAACAATTAGAACGAAACCTGTCCTTTTATTTCCAAATCTCCAGCACAGAAGATACTGCACAGCCGCCTCTGTATCACGGGCGCAATGGCGTCCGCAAGCTCGCTCGGCTCCGGCTGCAGGACACTGTAACATTAATTTTCATATGCGTAGCTCATGTTTCCATAGTATACACGATTTGTGATCTATCACGGCATTACGAGCAATAATTTGTCGCAATTTTATTAATTACTAAACATTACAGGGTAAAGATTACATAATGCTTGCATTGGCAAATCAGCAGGATCAATTTCTAACGGTAAATTGTATTTTTATGAAAAAAAATATTTTTTGAGGGTACATGCACAAGTGAGCGATGAAATAATATCACGTCGCGACAGCCAATATTTGATTTTAATTAACAATATGGATTTCACATCAAAATAACTTAAGATCACTTAGATTTCAACGGATTTTAAAAATTAATTGTATTTTCAAATCAATTATTGAGGGTAGATTCACAAGTGAGCGATGAAATAATATCACGTCGCGACAGCCAATATTTGATTTTAATTAACAGTATGGATTTCAAATCAAAATAACTCGAGATCGCCTCGATCTAAATGGATTACAAAAATTAATTGTAAAGAAACGCGGCGATACCAGAGATGACGTCACGTAACGACCGCTATGCTCGACTGCCTCAATCATAATTCACAATTTCACAATAATTCTCACCAAATAACAATGAATTACACTCACCATTCAATCAAGGTTAGACACGTGAGCTTACCATTACAAAGTGTCCAGATTATGGAATGTAGGTCACCAGAAATACACCACGCTCCCAGGTGGCTGTGTAAGCAATACATGAAACTCCGCATCTATCCCACTTGCTGATGTCGGCGACGGATGGTCCCGATGGCGGTGGGCGCGTGGGGGTAGTACCTAGATGTATTACTTCACAGCCAAAATAGTAGGTATGCTACCAACGCATGAAATAAACATTCGGACTCATTAACCATACTAGTGCCTACTATTATTTCAGTACTAAATAAACGATCTTACGATGGAATCGTATTCAATAAAAATAAAAAGATCACATGAAATCGTTCAAATCTTTATTTAAGTCAAACTACACCGGCTCCAACCCTACACCTCTGACCCGAGAAGATTTAACCCGGCAACAAACTCGGCGGGACACATCTTTTCAAAACAACACATAGTTTCTTTATTTTACAAAAGTAAGCTTCTAATGGCACATAAGAAATCAAAATAACACTTGGAATAAAACACTTAGCTAAACGGTTAAACAACGTGAGAATCTATAAGCTTTCAGAATAATCCTTCAGGTGTAAGCCTTCAGGAACGTAGCGAATTAGGCACGAGCTTGGCTAACGTCCGATCTCTAGCGCGGTCCGATCAAGAAGAAGGAAGCCAGTTCCCGCGGCGGAGCCAACCGCTCCCGCCTCCAATTCAAGTTGGTAAACCTGCCTGACCAGTCTACCAACATAACGACAAAAATGCCTGCCCGTGCCTACGTTCACTCAAGATAGGTACACATCTTGACGTTCCAAAGCCTTCTACCTGTCATTTTAGTTCAACAATACGCCAAACATTGCTAATCGATTTTATACAGGCGTCTAACTATGAACTGTAATGCTGCAATACGTCTTTCTGGTGTCTCGCTCCGACATACATATATAAAAATAAATAAACAAGAATTGCTCGTTTAAAGGTATTAGATAGATAAATATGTATTTAAAAAAAAAACATTATGCATTTTTAGAAGGAATTATCATGGTGCGTTTTAGATATAAGTATTTCTATCGAGCAAAAGTTGCTTAGTTAGGTTTGGATAATCGATGAAACTACTGCAGAAAGACCTCATGATTACAATTAGTGACAAATTTTATTGACAGTATTTTTTTTTAAACGCTACGATTTTTCAAAATCTCGTTTAGCTGACCCCCTGCCCCTTAATCGGGTTAAACCGATGCGGATTCAACAAACTCACTAACATCCAAAATCGTGACTAGACGGCAGTTCTCAACTGAATCATGAATATTGAGCGAGTGATTGTTCTATGGCGTGCGCCGCGACAATATCGTGTCGTATTCATAATTACTTGGTGTTTATTATTATTATTTATTAGTTAATAATTAGGTGTTTATTTATTACTAAATAAGTTGCTCTCGTCTCGTCTTCGTCCACGTTGAAACGATCCAAGATGCAATGCAAAAATCAGTAAAAAATTATTTATCACAAATCTGGGGGCACGGTAGTGCCCCCGCCAAGACGAGCAAAGCGAAGCGCAAGGGCACTACCTACCTTTTCTCGAAGCGCTTCGTCGTTTTTTTGAAACCTCTTAACTTGGGTTTGGATTATACCAGATAAACAAAACTCTCGTGATATGATCTCAATAGTGGACTTATTAAGCATAAAAAATTTTAATTGCATAGCTCTTATACTTTGGATTTTATTAATGTCTAAAAAACCCCGATTTCGTCACTGACTCACTCACTGTTGATCATCAAAACCTCTAGGGTACTTCCTGAAGTCCTAGGAAGCTGAAATTTGGTATGTGAGATAGTATTAGTCCACAAACAACAAAAACATTCAAAAACTTGAAATTATTAGCCCCTAAGGGGGTCAAAAGGGGGGTGGAATTTTGTATGGGAAATCGATAACCGCGGAACCGATTTAGTTGAAATTTGGTATGTAGATAGTTATTGTTATGGGGAAGGATATAAAATAGTTTCAACCCCAAAATCACCCCGTAAGGGTGAAAAGGGGTGGAAAAAGGGGGTTGAAGTTTGTATGGGGAATCAGTAAAAAAGCAGATTGTATATAAAAGATGCCCCCCAAATACGTATTTCATGATTTTTAATAGTAAATCACCCGCAACCCTTTAAATCAGAAGATTGTCATAAGCAACTTACAAAAAGATGTGAAATCCCACCAAAAACATTTTGACATCGCCTAAAAGTGAAAAATTAGAGTAAAAAAGTTATCTAACTCTGCAACGACTTGGCAAGCAACAAAGTGCTACTTATGCCACTATAAAAGTCAAAATCCTATGATAATATTAGTGGCATTTTAACACCGTCTCATTGCAATCTCGATTCAGGTTTAGACTCTACGCTCATGCGTATCACAAACATTCGGTTATTCGACCACCAAAGAGGCATTTTAGTTTTTAATTCTGCCTGACCCACGACCGACCGGCGCGCGCGGCGACCGCTATCTGTCAGTCTGTCACTATCAGCGATTGTATGATAAACCTCCGCAGTGCCGCGTCGTGCCCCGTCGCAGCCTGACGTGTCACATTACCCCACGTTGCCGTGCGTTAACCGCAAACACTTTAGCCGTACGCGTAATACGCGAAAGTTTAACTAAAAGTTCCGAAGTGTATTTGTAAGTGATTGATGCTGGTGACGTTTTTTAGGAGTGATGTGATTAGTTAAGGGTTTTTGGTTAGTTGAAGGTTTGATTATTAAGTTAGATTACTCGAAAAACGTTAATTGCGTGTTTTATGCATTTGTGTTTTTTCGGATGAGTAATGATAGAAGCTGTAGTCAATACTGAAAAAACTACTCCTAATCTTTTTATATAAACATTGTTGCTCAGACAATTATGAATTAAGAGACATACACATAGAGACAGTTGGAGAGATAGTTTATTTAACTGAACTGAAATAAGCTTTTGATTGACCAAGTGTGTTTTCATTGACTCTTTAAAAGTTTAAAAGTACCATTTTTAGCCGAAAAATATCTCGTTTTCATGAAGTAGTACATATATTTCTTACTGCATCTTAACTAACAACAAATACAAGTACCTTTTTGCTGACAATGGCACAAATCATCTGTCATTCAATTATTTCATTCAATGATAAACATTTTAATGATTTATTTACGAGGGTGTGATTCTCAAATCAAGTTTCGTACTGGTATTACCGGTACCTATATAGTAAATAGTAATGGATATCCACTGTTCAAACTTTCATTTGCATATGAATTCGAGGTACGTTTAACCTTCACAGTTGTAATTAACTTACAAAGAACAAGTAGAACGAAATATTTTAAAACCAATATAAATAAGTTTCATAAATAACCAAGTAGAGGATATAACACAATGTTAGAATTTATTAAAAGTGACAGTCTGAGATATTATAGGTATGCCATAGTTTACACTGTTAACTGTCCATTACATTACTAGGTAAGTGGTGATTTTCTAAAGTTGTTGAGTTTGTTGTATGCATGCGGTTGCATCCTAAATAATCCACTCCATTTCTACATCTAACAATAACAGAATTAAATAACCAATCAAGCTACATAGGTACTTACATTCGCTCTTTATTTGTTACTAGCGACCCGCCCCGGCTTCGCACGGGTTAACAAATTATACAAAAACCTTCCTCTTGAATTACTCTATCTATTTAAAAAAAACCGCATCAAAATCCGTTGCGTAGTTTTAAAGATCTAAGCATACAGACAGACAGACAGCGGGAAGCGACTTTGTTTTATACTATGTAGTGATTATTTGAAAATGTCAAATCTGAACTGTCAGGAGGTAAAGTAAAGCAAATTGACCAAATAACAATATTGGAGGCTCATTCACTATATTCAATTTCAGTTTAAAATATTTTAATCGCGCATTTTAAAACGCGCATAAACTCTAAAAAATACAACACAACAACAAATAATAAACTTTCCGCTTCCAAAGATCACTTGAATGTCAATGAAAATAGACAATTGTAAAAAAACCAGAGATGCCACGAATATTCGGCAACTATTCGGTATTCGGTAACTGTACTTTTTTGACATTCATAGGTGCATTATGTTAATGCCTAAATTGAAAAATAAAGAAATTGAATTGAATTGAAAATTGCCTACTATTCGGCCGAATACCGAATATCTGTTGCCCCTACCTAAAAAAAAGTTACACAAAAAAAATACCAAAAATGAGGTACATTTAATATTTAAAATGTATTATTGGAAAGTTGTTAAATTGGAAGACCCTTTTTAAGCATTATGAAATATTTTATTTTTATCATGGGTCTGATTTGATTGACTCTAAACTACATTCATTAGTTCTGTTTTACAAAAAAAATATTTTAGCAAACGTTGTGCTTTGTTGGCGAACAGTTTTCATAATAATTGTGACTCACAATGTTCGCATCTCATGCCGAATATTCGGTCGCCGAATATTCGGTATACGGCCGAGAGAGTGGCCGAATATTCGGTATTCGGTATTCGGCCAAAACCACTATTCGGGGCATCTATAAAAAAACTAGTTTTTACATCCGAGACCATGATTGTGGGTAATTTTATGAATGAGTAAACACTAATTGTTAGTTAATATAATAACCTCCGCCCGCGACTTTGTCCGGGTAGAAGTAGTAATTCGATTTTATTTTTTGGATATTCAGTTATTAGGGTTCTACTTGTACGAGCGGCTCGTAACGAGCCGTCAGCCGGGAGCCGAGGGTCCAAGTTAAAAGTTACATCTTTGAAGAGATGGAAGCCACGTTACGTGGTCAGGCACGATTTATATTACACTAGCGACCCGCCCCGGCTTCGCACGAGTTAACAAATTATACATAAACCTTCCTCTTGAAACACTCTATCTATTTAAAATAAACCGCGTCAAAATCCGTTGCGTAGTTTTAAAGATCTAAGCATATGTTTTATACTATGTAGTGAAGGAAACATTGCAAGTTAAATAAAAGCTTGTAAAATTGAGTTTTAATCCGGGTCCGGCCTGCTAGCCTTGTCGGTTGCGACACTTGTGACCCTCGTTACGATGCGGGAGGTCCTGGGTTCGAATCTTGGTAAAAGCATTTATGTGTGTTTATCACAAATGTTTTTTCCTAAGTTATGGATCATATGAGAGGGTCACTACTGACTATAATATAGGCAAGGAGGCCGTAAATAAAAGTTACATCTTAAAGTAGCAGTTCGTTTTTTTTAGCATTAGAAAAAAGGTAAACAATCTTTACGTGTCTTCTTATTGAAAAACACTTTTAAAAAATAAGACACGGCAAATATGTAACAATTATGAGTATTTACATTCTTTTGCTTTCATATGTTACTGCTTCATAAAAAGGGGTTTTTAAATAAAATACAGGTCAAGATCGCATAGTCTTTTTCTAATGCTAAAAAAAACGAACTATATTAACGGAGACAAGTTAAGTAAGAACTGGTAATCTTCTCAAATAGTGTTGCTATTTTCAACAGTGTCTGCTTCCAGATCATCTGATAAACGAAAGTATGTATTGCCAATCTTCATTAGCTTGTATCGGTAAGCAGTCAAAAGTTTGCATTGTTTATATGCAACGTGCAGTGCAGGTGCACTGCAGTTTACTCTACCAATCGAGAGATGTCGTGCGTCATCGCTCGCGATTGGCTCTCGACGTTGATTGGTTAAATTAGTTTACGTTATGTCATTTTAAACCACTTTACAAACGATGTCCATTCAATTTTACTGGCGACCTTGATAAATCTTGTAGTATTTGTCGAGTTGTCTTTGGTTGTTCAATTGTCTTTTTTAGGGTTCCGTAGCCAAATGGCAAAAAACGGAACCCTTATAGATTCGTCATGTCTGTCTGTCTGTCTGTCCGTCTGTCCGTCTGTCTGTCCGTCCGTATGTCACAGCCACTTTTCTCCGAAACTATAAGAACTATACTGTTGAAACTTGGTAAGTAGATGTATTCTGTGAACCGCATTAAGATTTTCACACAAAAATAGAAAAAAAACAATAAATTTTTGGGGTTCCCCATACTTCGAACTGAAACTCAAAAATTTTTTTTTCATCAAACCCATACGTGTGGGGTATCTATGGATAGGTCTTCAAAAATGATATTGAGGTTTCTAATATCATTTTTTTCTAAACTGAAGAGTTTGCGCGAGACACACTTCCAAAGTGGTAAAATGTGTGTCCCCCCCCCTGTAACTTCTAAAATAAGAGAATGATAAAACTAAAAAAAATATATGATGTACATTACCATGTAAACTTCCACCGAAAATTGGTTTGAACGAGATCTAGTAAGTAGTTTTTTTTTATACGTCTTAAATCGCCTAAATACGGAACCCTTCATGGGCGAGTCCGACTCGCACTTGGCCGCTTTTTTTATCCTTTGTCTATTACTACTTGCCAACATTTTGCACCGAAAGGTCAGCTGTTTTTTTTTGCTCTTAAAGCTATCAAATCCCATATCCCATATGTAATTAGAAGAATGACTTGCGCTAGAACGTACGATGTGTCCGGGCTGAAGCGTCAGACACTTTGTTTTAATATGAAGAGTGACGGTACGGGGATCAGGGGATGCTTTCTAAAGAAATTGAAGTGTCGGACGCCTCGGCCCGAACCCGGACCGTTCTAGCGTGAGTCATCCTTAATTCTGTTTCGGAACTCATTTAGTTATTTTCCATTCTCTGTTAATTACATAAAATTATACCGAAAATTGTGTAAATTATCTACCTAATGACTTACTTTGCGTATATGCTATAAAATACACGTATGCTATGTCACGATTATTAAAAAGCCATCAACAAGGTAGGAAGATTTTTTATGGGCAGATTATTTTCGTAAGACAATACAGCCTCCTCCCAGAATCATATAGCTTTTTATTTGGCCTTGTCATATCGCGAGTAAAGTTTTTTACCGATTTTCTGAGAACTCATTTAAGGTCGCATTATATTTGTAAATATATATTATTATGGCGTTATTCATAAACGGCTGCTAACTTAAATTAATCAGTTGATGATCGTCGTTTGTCCCTATCTGTCGTTATGCCATAGAGAGGGACAAACGACGATCATCAACAGATTAACTTAGCAGACGTTTATGAATAAGGGGGTATAGTAACGGCACCAGTCATGGGACATTTAAGAGGAAATTTTGAGTATTTGTGATATTTCCCTGATACATGTAAAAGTTCTACCGCTTAGCTTGTTAAAAGATGAATATCCTATCCTTCTTTCATGTTTCAGGCGTGTTGTATCAAAGATACTGCAGTTAGTTTCCACATAATTAATAAATTAAAAGTATGGTTTTTTTCTCCAGTCATGGACACCAAAGCTCCAGTAATGGAACCCCGGTAATGGACGTGGATCCAGTAATGGGCCCCCTATAATGGGCATACCCTATCAGTATAAGATATTGGAATAGGGAATAAGTTTTTGGCAAAAAACTAGTTATTAGTCATTTTTGTCACCCGATTGCATTGTCATCCGATTTGCATACGTATCCAAAATTTCAACTCAATCGGAAATCCGAAAGTGGCTCAAATGCCATTTCCAAGATTTGAACCACACTAACTAATACAGGTGGATTTTCTTTTTGGGTCAGTGAGGGCAGCTACCAGATCCCGTGCTGCTACGAAAAAACGGTCTTAGAAGACCTTCCCTCGATTTCAAATTAATGAAGATTGGCTTTTACAGATTTTGGAAAAAACATACAGGGTGCGAGGAAAAGGTAATTTTTGACAAACTTTTTTTTGATGCCAATCGATCCCATTCCTATTGAGGATCAAAAGCTTGTATGGAACAAAAAAAAAATCCGGCTAGAAAAGCCACAAATCGAGGAAAACATTTCCCATACAATTTGTATGAAAATAAAAACTTATATTTTTCACATGCTATTTTTGTATGCCAATCGATTCCATTCCTATCCAGTATCAATAGTTTTTTTGGGGTCAATGGAAAAAGTTTTTATTAATTTGTGGCTTTTTAGTACATTATCGTAAGTTGACCCCAAAGAAACTATTGATACTAGATAAGAATGGAATCAATTGTCATAGAAAAATAGCATGTGAAAAATAAAAGTTTTGATTTTCATACAAATTGTATGGGAAAAGTTTTCCTCGATTTGTGGCTTTTCTAGCCGGAATTTTTTTTAGCTCCATACAAGCTTTTGATCCTCAATAGGAATGGGATCGATTGGCATCAAAAAAAAGATTGTCAAAAATTACCTTTTTCTCGCACCCTGTATGTTTTTTCCAAAATCTGTAAAAGCCAATCTTCATTAATTTGAAATCGAGGGAAGGTTTTCTAAGACCGTTTTCTCGTCGCAGCACGGGATCTGGTAGCTACCCTCACTGACCCAAAAAGAAAATCCACCCTGTATACAAACTATCAGGGCAAGTTAAATAAAATTTTGTAAAAACGATATTAATTTATCCGAAGTCCGAGAAGACCTCCTGACATAGTTCGTACGAGTAACTACATTATACTTCTGTATTATTTAAACATGAAATTAGGTACGCCATGGCAAGCATCATTATGTAAATTATCCCATCATAGGAGGTATGCAGTTTTACAGCTCCTATAATGGGATTGGGCAAAATACTACTATTTTTTATACATCTCTAGAGTCACAACATAATGTGTTGTATACCTTATCTCATGGTAAATGCAATTAACAAAACACATTCTAGTTTACACCAAGTAATAATTAATTACAATTTAATATATGAACTCACCTCTCTTAGCGAAGTTGTTAAGAATTCTTACTGGTTATTTTTTCCAGTGACACGACAACTTTTGGGTTGGCGCCAATTTCTTAAAAATTAACCGAAATTAATAAAAAGTCAAACTTAAACAGCTCTATGACTCTTATTTATGGTAAAATATTGCCAGTGTTTATAAACTACTTTTACATACTTATTTTAGAGGATTTGTGGTTTTATGTCCCATTACCGGTTCCACGTCCATTATAGGGTCCATTACGTTATAGAATGTAAATATACAGTCAAAGAATTGAATTACCTACTTCGTGGTCACAGTGACAATCAATATGACAGTCGCTAGAGATTCGAGACATGAGGTCTCTATTGTCACTAATAAAGTACAAAATCGGTAGGATTTTTTTTACTGTAATCGAAAATCAAATGAAAAACCTCAATCTTAATGCATAAGGATATATGTTATGTACATGAATTAGGTGTGAGATAATTTAATTCGACGTAAACAATTGTACATGGAGGAGACAGTAAAAGTTACATAAAAAAAATTTGGTACTTACCGAAGTTACAAAATCTGCATGAAGCTTCAGCTAAAGAATATGAGCCTGAATCTTTTTAGAAAGTTGTTCATTTTTGAAACCAACGTCATTCTCCAAACCAATTCTTCGTATATTGAGGTCAAACATTTAAAAATGTCCGCGTAAACTAATGAATCCTGAATCAGAAAACCTTATTCCAACTGATTAGTGGCTATTTTCGAACGACTATAACTATTTGTTCAGGGCTTAACTAATTACCGCCAAACTTTTGTCCACAAATCACACCAATTTCGGGACAATTGCGTTTGAGGCCGGTGATGTAACCACACGGAACGATAATGCCGGACAGTTAGTTGTACTAGGTTATGTCCTTGAACCGGTTTTAGCTGCATTTTACGCTTTTTAAATACTTATTAGCAAATATCCATTAGCTATTTTTTGTTTACAATCATCGCAAATTATCGTTAGGTTACCAAATTAATCAAAAAGTAACGTAGTAGCACCAATGACCGACAGGAACCTATAATCGACACTTTTATTGCCGCAGCTACTGCACAGTTTTGCCATATTAACAAATCGATTTTTGAAAGTCGTGGAGTTCCTCAGGGTTCTATAATAGGTCCAGTGTTTAACATGTTAAAAAAATGGCACTAGCTATCTTGTGCTCATAGGAGACATTGTCATTTCAAGGCTAGAACCAACTTTAGTTAATCTGGGTTACCCAAGCTAAAAGCAATCAATCATTCTTATCGCCAAGAACGTAGGATGGAAAACTTGAAATTCTTCAGGAGACAAATCAAAAAGTCGGCCTAAAGTACAGATAAGTCTGAGTAAGTCAATATAAGTCTAGTCCGTTGGCATTTTTTTAAATTAGAATACGGAACATCTTGGTGTAGCGTAGCGTACATAAGCGGAAGGCTTCATACTTCATGCTTCATATAGTTTAAATGATACGAATAATTTGTTAAATTCATATAAAAAATACCTATTATTTTCAGAAAGGTAGATTATAGATTAAGTTTTGATACACTCTAAAATCTGTAAGAATGTATACTAAAAAAAATGTACCTAGGTAAAACCAATTAAGTAGGTATATTATCTAATGCGGTATTTTCCATTTGTACCATAGGTACTAAATCCAAATAATCCAATATAATTAAGGTTTATCTGCATTCCTAAAAGCTAGCTTTTTATCCACGAATCACGAATTTTTGAGATATCTCTGTTGTACGTTGTACTGGGTTTTATATCAGTAAAATACGAGTAAAGCTGTTTATTGATAAAGCAGTTTTATTTTTGGAATACCTAATAATCTCAAAATAAAGTTCGTCTGGGTGTATCTTACTAATAGTTTTCAGTACCATATCGGTGAAATGATTGAAACCAAAAACTGTAGAATATATTGCTATAGTTAAATATTTGCTACGACGCATTTAAATAAGTACATATTTTTGTAAAGATAACACGAATAATTCCAAACTTCTGGTTTAAAGATAACTAAAGGCGCTAAGCTAAGTTTATCATTCAGACGATAAGTGCAAATCTGACGAGCGATAATGTTTCAGTGATTGTGAGATATAATGATAAATCGGCGACCTTGAAACGTCAACGCGTGAAATATCTTAGGTATAGTAATAATAAGAACGAATACGGAATAAAATATGAACAGTATTTAGGCAAAACTACCGTATATCAAGCATGACGCTAGTAGGCACGAGTAAGTACAAGCGATAAACTGCCAGATTTTAGTACAGCCTGCGCTTTTGCGCACACGCATGAATATAAGAGCTGAAGCTCAAATATGATATTTCAAAGTAAATATTAAGGTGCAGTGGGTTTAGCCAGCAGAGTTTTTGACAAATCGTAGCGCTTTTTTAGATCATAGAGGTTGCCAAAAAATAAGAATAGCAATCTTGGGGCCTTTCTCTACGTAGTAACTTCATCGATTCAAAAGTTCTAAACCTGATTAAACAATATTCGCTCAATAGAAAAAAAGCACTAACATTGTTTTAAAACGCACCATTGAAAAATTGTGACTATTTTTGCACAAAAGCTATTAACATGAAAGTTTCTTCTAAAAATGCGTAATGTTATTTTTGATCAAATTCATGGATTACCTCTTTCTGTTAAAAATTACCAAAAATAACAATGATATCTGCGACTATTACTTATTCTGTGTCTGCGATCCGAGCAAGCACGGCCGTCCGCTCGGTGCTTATTAGCGGAGAAGGACCTGAACTTTCTGCACCTTAAGAGCCAACAGGAGTGGTCATTTCTCCATACAGATTAATATTGTCAATATCTGTGTCGGACCGTTTTGCTTTTTTTGATATTTTTATTTTTTAAGGCGCTAGAGCCCTTCAAAAATGGCCAAAATGGCCTAATTGACTATGCCGCAATGAGAGGCGTGCTATTCAAAACTGACATCAATTAGTCAAAAAAGCAAAACGGTCCGACACAGATAATGTCATAATCATTTAGATTTCCAAATTTGGTTACGATTGGTTAAGTTTTGGAGGAGGAAACAGTCGAGTACGAAACCTCGATTTTTGATATTTTTACGCAGGATTTTTCGCCTTGTCCTTATCGCACTAGTTTTAGGAGCCGCTTCCGTTAGCGAGACGGGTATATTTACCAAAAATATTTAAATCTTAGCTCCTGTTGGCTCTTAAGTTGGAATTTGTTGTAACATTGTAATCGGGCCGTAGTCACGTTTCGGCACTTCACTCGCTGGATTATTAAGTATGAAACTTGCAACTAAATAACATACCTAACCAATTGACATACTACTACCAACTACTACGTAAGTATAGGATGGTATAGGTAGTGTCTTATTGCGAATCTATTGAGTTGAGAAGTAGCCGCCGTAGACACTTTACCTATGTATAGTCGTCATCAGATATATCGAAGCGGCCGAGGTGCTCACAAATATCTGAACACGCCTCTATTGTCAAGACGTTAGTGCGTATTCAGATTTTGTGAACACCTTGGCCGCTCCGATATATCTGATGGCGACTATACATTATTATGTGAAGTATTCAGAAACTAAATAAAATTATCAGAAAATAATTTTTAGTTTCAAATTTAAATACATAATTAGAATGAAAATATAGAATTGGATTACTTGCCTAATGAGTAATGACTAGCAATAGCTAAATCATTGTTTTTAACTTTTATAGATCTATTTTTTTATGTGTTGTTACTATCTGTTATAAATAAGCAATAAATCTATCCGTTTGAGTATTAATAACTGAAACAATAAAGAGTAGGTCAAGTAACATTAGCTTGCTCCCATGTTTGCTTGTTATCTGACAGGTGATGATGTTGTTATCGTGTGCAACACTTGACCGTGTGTAGACCTTAATACCATTGCACTAAGGTTGAGGACTAGTGAAATAAATGTGTGGATGGTATCACGAAGGCGCCGCGCGACCATGGGCCTGATTCGGATTTTGTAATAGACATCTATTAGATATCTTTTAGGCATCGCCAAGATACGATAACGATATGTTTAAAATCTAACCTGTCAAATTTGACATTTCCGCGATTCTGGAGATATTCTTGAACGATTTCCAAAAGATATTACTTAGAGATCTAATTCACATCTAATAGATGTCTAACACGATCTATCGTAAAAGTGACATTGGTTGCCCGAATTGCGCTGCAAAAGGGAACTAGTTGAAATCTAAACTATAACGAATCTAGAATAGATCTAGTACGTGTCGTCTCTTGTGAATATCTTGAAGTTCGAATACGGCAGCATATCTCGACTCTTGGTGTTTTCTAAATTTGTGCACTGTACGTATACGATGGTTGTATTTGTCTACGACTCTACGTGATAGCATGATAATGATAGTGTCTCTTTCTATAGTGTGGTGTTAAAAAGTGACGCTGGTTTTATCACGTGGATAAAATCATCCATAATATGTAAATATTAAATCTGATCATTTGTTAAGTCGAAATTGTTCGACATACTTATTATCATCGGTCGGCGTATAGCTCCTGCTAATGCTATTCGTTATGGAGCAAAACAAGCCAATTATGACTTATAAACGTGAGTTTATAACTATTTATTATATACATATTTAATTTTTCGGGAAGAAATATACAATTGACTCTCGCTATTGACTCAGTTCATTCATACGGTGTAAAATCCCATCAATACGTAAAACCAATGACGAGTTTGAAATTTACAATTACAAACACACTTTATATATTTTCGGCAGGTTTGTGGTTTAAGAGTAAATATTAAACCTCAAAGCTGCAAAACAAAAAGTGATATTATACTTTAGGTACTTATAATATAGCTGACGTATTTAGTCACCTTTATTATTTTATTTGTTTCACTTATTAGTCAGAAAACATTATCTCGTGAAGACGGGAAGTCCATTGACGATTTAAGTTTCCTTTTAAATTTCCTTGTCAGGGTAAACTATAATTTATATTTATATATATACAGGGTGCCCAGTAATTAATGGATAACCTTCTAACCACCAACAGGGCACCTTAGGCTGGCCCAGAAAATGCACTTATAGGTCTAGTAAAAGTTTCGTGGTTTTCGAGATAATCGAACTTTTCTGTATTTTTTAATAGCTCTAGCACCATACTTCAAATTTAGAAAAGTGCGATTATCTCGAAAACCACGAAACTTTTACTAGACCTATAAGTGCATTTTTTGGACCAGCCTAAGGTGCCCTGTCGGTGCATGGTTAGAAGGTTATCCATTAATTACTGGGCACCCTGTATATATTTTATCAGTTTTTAATATAGTTATCCTGTTATGTAAGTAAGTTTAAATTTCTGAGGGAAAAGGCCAAATGCTTGAGAGCTTTTTTGCAAGGCCGAAGATCGAGATTGGACAAGCATTATATATTTCTAGTCTGTCAAAAAGAGACAAGGTGGGCATTACAGATACCTCGACAACAGGCACTTAGGAAAGCGTGTACGGTCGAGTTCACAAACATCTTTACACGCCAACGTTCCAGAAATATATTTACACGACCTTATTGTCAGTGTCTTAGGGCCCGATTCGGATTTTGAAATAGACATCTATTAGATATCTTTTAGACATCACCAAGATACGATAACGATATGTTTAAGATCTAACCTGTCAAATTTGACATTTCCGTGACTCTGGAGATACTCTTGAACGATTTCCACTAGACATGACTTAGAGATCCAATTAACATCTAATAGATATCTACTTAACTCTGTCTAACGTAAAAGTGACATTGGTTGCCCGAATTGCGCTGCAAAAGAGAACTAGTTGATACCTATCTAAACTATAACGTATTTAGAATGGATTTAGTACGTGTCGTTTCTTGTGAATATCTTGAAGTTGGAATACGGCAGTTTGAGGAGTGTAAACATATGTATTTTTACAACGTTGGCTAGCTTGTAAAGATGTTGTGAACTCATACTGTACAAGACGTTTTATTTTTATTTTTCGGCTGCATTTCTATATTCAAATTATATATTCCTGACTAATAATTCCTAAATTTCCAACTCACTCAATATCACATCATTGTCACATAAATGGACTAAACTCTGCTCACAAAAGCGTTGTTATAAATCTTTTAAAGAACAATGGTGTTCAGAAAAACATGGCCGAAGATAATGAAGTAAACAATGTTTGTAATGATGCCAGTTGCGACGGTAATGCCTGGTGACAAGAGTGGCATTGTGCCACGTATGAGGACGTACTAAATATAATGTGGCAGATATTGAGAAGGAGGTAAATCGTATTCTGTTTTGTTAAAAGGTATTAGTTGAGATGTTCAAGGTATCGATTTGAAGTGTTTGATGATTATAATTATCTCTTCCATCCATACTTAGAGGCCCGGCCTGCTCACGAAAAGTCTTCTAGAACTCGATTTTCGCTCATGTCGTCTCAGATATAGATGAATATGGTATGCATTCAGTGTAATGCCCTGAACACAAATATATGAGATATGCGCGAATGGTGGGGGTAGTTCCTGTGACGTCATAAAGTCGGCAGTACAAACTTATTTTTTATTTTCTTTTAAACATACCATGTGGGGTATCAAATGAGAGGGATTTGTAAGTAGATCACAAATATACAAATATAACTTACTATAACATTTTCAATACTTGGTCTAAGAAATTATTAGAAAACGTTAAAAAAAATCACAATCTACAGTTGACTTTGACCTGCTCTAAATTGAAAATGGCTGGATGGATTAGTCCAAAACATAGGTATACCAAGTTTTTTCCTCCCTCCTATTTTTTCCATGCTTCTAGCGTGGGGTGTACATACATACTACATACCTACGCTCAGACATTGATATGATAGCTGGTCTTCAGTAGACGTGACTGTTTGCTCGTCGTGTGTACAGAGGCGTATTTACAAATTTGGCGCCCCGGGCCATTTTGATTTGCCGCCCCCCTTCATCAGTGACGATATAGTATTTTATGCAACTGTTGTTTAAGAGAGGTCAAAAAAGGCGAATGGCGTGAGTAACAATTTGAGGCGAAGCCGAAAATTGTTAATAAAGGCGCCACGAGTATTTTTTGACTCAGTTAAACAACGTTGCATACAATACTTTTTCTACGACCAAGCACTTACTTTGAAATAAAATTGTAAATTTAACAAATATTTTTAATTCAACAAGTAGCAAAAATGGAGGGTACGGGCGGGAAAAGAATGAATGAATGAATGAAATTAAAAAAAACATGTCTGTGGTTCACTTATTTGTCAGAGGTGACATTTAAAATAAGGTTGGCAACACTGTATTTCATTCAATATTTTTTAAGTGGTCATTACACGAAGTATCGTAAAATCGCCAAAAAGATACTGCGTGTATGCACAAATTCTTTTTTGGGGAATAGACTAAAGACATGTCTTGACAACTATAAGGTAGGGTTTTAAAGGTGTGTTAGGTGTGTGCACGACCCTTTAAATGACAAATAAAAGTACGGGAGTAGAAAAAAGTATTTTCACCTCAGCAGCTCGAACAAGGGTACTTTGCTTCTTAAAAACAGTGAGCAAAATGCGATTTTGCTCACTGAGTGAGACAAAATGACGTTCAAGTGACTTTATAGTCAAATGTCATTTCAACATGCGGGGTTAAATACAAGTTCGAAATACTTGGGTTCTATTATCTCTGTCCCTTTCACACTGTTAGCAAAAAGAAACAGACAAAAAAATGTTAAAACCACATTCAACGGTATATTCACGGTTTATAATAGACCCCCGAAAAACTTCAGACCGCATCGTTTCAAACCACGTACGAGTATGAGTTCTTAATAACTAATTAATAAAAATAAAGTTTAAGATTTGATAAAAACTAATAAAATACTATATTTTAGGTATTGTACAATTCTCTGTTCCCCTCCAAGCTGTAGCTAGTCAAAGAGACCTGGGTATCACTATTTCACATAATTTGAAATGGGACACGCATATAACCAAAATTACCAAGAGAGCAAATTCTATGCTGTATATTTATGATCCGGAAAGCATTCCATGTAATTACTAAGGACCTATTTATCTACATATATAAACGTGAAAGACCTGACTGACTGACTTAAATCAACGCACATCCCAAACCGCTGGGACTAGAAAGTCCAAATTTGGCAAGTAGGTTCCTTATAAGGTCTAAGGGTCCACTAAGAAAAGATTTTTCAAAATTCATCCCCTAAAGGGGTGAAATGGGGGTACAATTAAAAAAACTCTCCTGCGCGTGCGAAGCTGCGGGCAGAAGCTAGTTAGAATATATAAGTCATACCTTCGTCCTTTACTTGAGTATGCTTTTCAGATATGGTCCCCCTACTTTAAAAAGGACATCACATTGCTGGAGAAAGTTCAGCGAAGAGCAACCAAAATGGTTATTTCATTGAAAGACAAGCCATACGAAGAACGGCTTCAGGAATTAGGTCTTACAACATTGGAGGACCGAAGGAAGCGAGGCGATCTTATCGAGACATACAAAATCTTGTCTGGACACTACAATGTTCCTAATATTATAGACCTATACACATCAAGCCAGAATGTAAGGTTAAGAGGACACTCCAAAAAACTTGTCAAACCTCCGTGTGCTAGTAATCCTAGAAAACACTTCTTACCGAATCGTGTGGTAAATGTGTGGAACTCTCTACCAGAAACTGTTGTTAGTGCACCATCGGTCAACACTTTCAAAAATAGACTGGATACACATTTTAGAACTTTAAAAAGTGCAAAATAAAATAAAATACAAGTGCTTCGATATACCCGCATCAGCTCCAAGAGCTGCTAGTGTATCAAATAAAATAATAATAAAAAAATTAAAATAATGAACTCAAAAAATACACAGATCATCACGCAAAATTAATTATTTTACTTTTAAGAATTTCTACCATACTAATACCATACTAATACTTCTTGAACGAAAATGTTCCTTAATTTAGGTACTTGTTGGTAGATATTTTAAGCAATTGGTGGGGTTTGAAGCGTTCGTTTGTTTATTAATTTAAATGTCAATTAATAAAAAATATAGCTAAGTTTGATTATAAAAGGCGCCCAGAAAAAGCCGCGAGGGGGCGGCTTCGCCGCCCCCCCGAGGCCTGCCGCCCCGGGCCATGGCCCCCTTGGCCCTAGGGTAAATACGCCCCTGCGTGTGTACACTGTCGTGTTTGGGGCTTCTCAGAATTAACTATGACAACTACATTAGACTGCAAGCAATACATACCTACTTAAGAGTAAATTTCGATAGCTAATATTCTGTTCTATGTTAATCGTCATTAATGAGAAAATGAATTACCTACACATTGATTTATTATTTCTGGTTTCTGGATACCGACTCAGGAGCTACCGCAAAAACCGAATTTCGCAAATTGCGGGGATCTTTCTCTTTTACTCCAATGAAGGCGTAACTAGAGTGACAGAGAAAAATGCCGAAATTCGGTTTTCGCGGAGCCCCTCTGTTGGCTGTGGCACTGTCGCAGGATCTTGAAGGACTCGGAGACAAACATATATAGAGAGTAAATTTGGAAAGTGGATGCACTTATTCTAAATAACTATTCTGATTTTCTAGCAGCTGGAAAACTCCAAAGGTCATCCGATATCCGATATCGATCTGAAAGTGTGAAAACGCTCTAACAATTAACAACTTAAACTATGGAATGGACCAACCCTGAAATCGGAAAAAAATTGCTGTCTATAGGAAACATTAGACATATAATTTGCCGAAATTAATGAGACAGTACCTATATTTATTTCGCGACAAAAAACACTGTAACCTACTAGTTAGCTACAGACACAACTTTAGGGAACTTTATCAATAAGCACCTTATCTAAGAAGGTTGGTCGCGATAGTACTGCTATCGCTTTGATTGATTCAAAAGATTTTTAAGTCTTTAAAAAACTACGCATTTTGGTTATCGTGATTAATGGTGACGTTGTGCCCAATATATCGGGCGATCAGGTAAAAACCGTAACACTAGATTATAACTATTTTGAAATATAAGCCGTTATTAATGTAATCTTTATTAAGATCTCACTACAGTCTTTGCTTAGTATCGATTTGTGATCATTCATAAGTTTAATAATTACAAAAGCGATTTTTCACTTAAAAAATGTAATCGGTCGTATGAGAACTAAGCTTCATACAAAAATATAACTGGAGCCTATTGTAACTGTAAATAGGTGTAGTTGGCTGAGCCCACAATGCGAACCGTTTAAAATTATGAAAAGGGCAATTTGTACAACACTCGGCATACAATTTTTAAATTGCCAGCAATCCTGAAATACTAATGATAACCAAATTACTTGTATATTAACAAAATAAACAGTACATATAAACAGTAAACTATATGACATTTTTTTCAAAAATTTTAGTTTCTTATGTATTTATTACTTACCTAATACATACATACATACATACATATTATAGGACATTCTTACACAAATTGACTAAGTCCCACAGTAAGCTCAAGAAGGCTTGTGTTGTGGGTACTCAGACAACGATATATATAATATACAAATAAATAAATACATAGAAAACACCCAAGACTCAGGAACAAATATCTGTGTTAATCACACAAATAAATGCCCTTACTAGGATTCGAACCCAGGACCGCGGCATAACAGGCAGGGTCACTACCCACTAGGCCAGACCAGTCGTCACTTACCTAATAGAAGGTTGGAGAAACCGGATAAGACACTTTATAGTTTTGGAAATGCCTCATCAGTTTTTTATACCATTGTAATTGATAAAAAATGTGTGCTTTTACACCGTTTTTATGTTTGTCAGTTTATTACGTGTTCTATTAGCAGTGGTCCTACAAGTGTAAAGCAAACAAACATTACTTTGAAGTCGCGGTTACAAACAATGTTCTACGTCGTACCTTTGAAATCGAAGGTTTTGTCACGACGACCTAATTTGCTTATTGTATTAGGTTATACTGATTTGTTATTATTGTTAGTTTGTGCTGTTATATTGCAAAAGTGGTGCATGAAAAAGGCGAAAGCTGCATAGACTAATTGTATTTAAAAACCGGTCAAATAAATAAAAATATTGTCAAACAGCAAAACAGCAAAAGTAATGATGCGATCGGGATTAAATATATTATGTTTCAATTGAAAGATAAAAAAAAAGACAAAACCTCACTTAAAAACTCACTACTTGATAATCGAAACGGA
The DNA here is from genome assembly GCF_948474715.1 of Cydia amplana. NCBI lineage: Eukaryota > Metazoa > Arthropoda > Insecta > Lepidoptera > Tortricidae > Cydia > Cydia amplana. Next base: position 11,781,099 of record NC_086090.1, read on the forward strand.
GACATTTGTGGTTGTCTATTTTTGTATCTCTTTTGTTTTTAAATAGAAAAAAAAAGTAAAAAAACATATAAAATATAATCAAATAATAAATATTTATCCTAAAGCTCGACACACATCGCATTATTTTATGTTAATCTTAGTTAATTTCAATGCTTATTGAAAATGTTAAATGTAAAGCAACAATTAATATCGATTGATTTTCTCTTATTGATTCTAAGTATTCGACGTTTCAAGACTTTCAAGTTCATCCTTGCAAGACCTTGATCAACTCACACATCATCTCTAACAAGTATTTCGAGAGTAACTAATCTAAATAGATTAAATATTTCCTTATTTACCTTATCATTTATCACGTTCAAATCGAAACGCGTACCGTCTGCGGTCTCTTTGGACATGTTCTTAACTTTAGCCTTGGGAGTTACTTTTCTCACTTCATTTTTAGTTTAAGTAAATAAACCAGCGCTGGTTTGCGCAACATCTTTAGTAGGATTATGATTTTATATTTTATATTCTTCATTGTAAAGCATGTTCAATGTCACACCGGTGATATTACAATACAATAGACGTATTTTCTGATCACCACAGCGTTTAATAGAGGGCGCTTTTGTCTCGAGTTCCCGTATTATGATGATCTCTAGGGGAGTTTGTATGGAGCTCTAGAATGCGCTATACCTGCATACTCGTTTCTATTCTAAGGTGAAATACGATACCTATCCAATAAACTCTTATAGGGTTTTGGTCCATAGGTACTATCATACACTAGAAAGTATAGAAAAAGGCTTTTTTCTCTTTTTCTTCTTTCGACAAAAGCTCTGAAGGATGAAACATAAACGTTGGAATCCAAATCTTGGTACTAATTGTAAAATTGAAATAAAACGAATGATAAATGAAAGAACGGTAACACAGTTGTCACGTTGGTAGTAAAATATTTACTTTATAGTGATTGCATAAATTCCAGAGATATGACGAATAATTACGTACCTACTTTGGATAAATAGATTAAGTTGTGCCATAATAATCGCAATCTAATGAACATTGTCACATCAAGTTTGTGTATTTTATATTATCTATGAAAGGGTTCCTCGAGAAAGTAGTAGCCAAGAATATTATTACATACTATAAAAGTGACTAATCGCAACACGTTAAACACAATTATCTAAAAAGCCAAAAACAAACGAATGACGTAGTTATTAAAAAGCGACACAAAACTAGAAAAACTTTTAACAGCAAGAATCCCAAAGCTGACGTTGCCTAAATATTTGATATTTTAAATGGTGTTGATAGCATTATCATCACATCGGGGCCGCGTCGCCATGTATCATCATTCATCATCCGTGATCTCGACGTGATTGTAGACGTCTGGGATTTTGATAACGTTTGTTACTACGTCGTCTATACCTTACGCAAGAACTTATGTAACGTCATATTTATTGCCATTCTTATTTAGATCTTCACCATTTACAGTTCTATCTTTAGCTACGTCACAAATCAGAACAAATCCACGTGTAACATCAATAACTGTTATCTCTTAATTAAAAGCTTAAAACGTCACTACTGCATCAATCATATCATAATCTATTATGTCTTGAAATTACTTAATAACTTTATCATTAACTTTTTTCTTTAGCGTGTCGTCGAAATCAAACAGTATTATACAAGTGATTAGTGAGTGAGCTTTACCAGTGTTAAGAACATGTGTGTGCGAAGACTGTGAATTAGTGAAGATGATAGTGAGGTAGCAGGACGCCCCCTGGCGGATCGTCGGAAACATTCCACTTTTAAAAATAGTTACCCAGGGCCCGGAGCAGCGCAGAGACTTCTGCAAAATGACCAAGGGCCCTAGGAAAGTCAAGCTAGTCATTGTAGTCAACAATAAGAAAGAGTGAGTACTACATATTTTTATTTTCTTTAGTTAGTAAGAAGCTTAGAAAGGATTGTTATTATTAATGAGCATTTCAAAAGCGATAAAGAAAATTCTGTTTTTTTTTTCTTTTTTGCTGTATATAAAGACAATATGTTTCTTTATATTATTTATATACGAGTAATAAGTTATATACATAGTTAGGTGTAACAGAAGAGCTACTATCCGGTGAACTTTTTGGCTTGGGGTGGTGTAGAGAAAAAGTTTACCTAATATTAGACAATAGTGACAACTGTCAACTAAATTGTCACTATTGATCGATAATTTTAAATTTCTCTCACTACAGTTTTTTCAAAGTTTTTATTTGCTTTGATTTACATGTATTAAATTAATCGCGTGGGCTATAATATTTATTTCTGTATAAATATAGTTCATAATTAAGTACGTAGGTACTCGTTTACTCACTGCACTGTAATAGTTAAAGTGTATAGTTTTGTACATATTAACGATTTTATGGGTACCCAACTATTCCGCTTAGTTAACTTAGACTAATCGTCACGGAGAAGGGCAACCAATGAAACAGAAACCAAGGTCCGGCTGATTGATTACTGGAAAAACGGAAGATTTTACGATACAAATGAAGTAAATGAACCAATACGGATATGATGTTTGCTACTTTATCATTTACTAGCGACCTGCCCCGGCTTCGCACGGGTTAACAAATTATACAAAAACCTTCCTCTTGAATCACTCTATCTATTAAAAAAACCGCATCAAAATCCGTTGCGTAGTTTTAAAGATCTAAGCATACAGACAGACAGACAGCGGGAATCGACTTTGTTTTATACTATGTAGTGATCATGCGTCTACGAGATTTGTTTCTATCGACTCTATCGAGCCAACATTCATATTTTAAGGTTTTTATTCGAGTCTGCCCTTTTTGGATTTTTTCATGGCATAATGCTCTTGATGAAAACGTGTAAAAATAAACAAAAATCTACAATTTTGCGTTATCTTTCAGCGTTACCTAACTCTTAATTGTCAACGAAGACTGATCATTTGTAACTTTTTTATTTGATCTATTTTATATTTCGAGAATTTATACGAACTTAAAATAATATAGATGAAGTAGAAAACGTTCCGACTTTAAAAATGATGCGTGTTTTTATGTGTTTCTTAGCCACTAAAGTTGTTATCAGCCGAATTAATTAATTAACCTTAGTGATAAGTAGAGGTACCTACCTATAATTAATTACACGCAATTGTTTGACTACTATTACGATTGTCGGTTTTTCCTCCGCGACGGAAGTTAAACGAAAAACTAATTAACCGTTGATTTAATTTAGAATCGGATCGTTTAGGAAATATTTCTTTAATTATTAGTAGTTATTGATTATTTAGTAATTATTGACTTATTGAGTCAGAATAGGTGAATCCGTGGTTTAATATTTATTGGCGAAATAATGCTTTTGAACGCGAACTGTAGAAATATAAAAGGGAAATCTGAATAAGAACACTAAGTATAATCTGAGTGATTATTGCAGTTAATTGTTTAAAATCTTATTCATTCTGAGTTTTGCTAGGACTATAACACTGTAAGTAATAAACTTATGATTTTACTTCACCTCACAAAAGGCAAACGTAATATACTATCTCCAATCTGAATCCATCTGGGAGTAAACATTGTTAATTGTTTAGAAACAATACAATTTATCATAAGTTATGTTAGGCCTTACCATAAGATAAAATTATATATTTTGAAATTTCTGACAATTTATTTCTGCGAGTCGGTAGGCATTTTAGTTACTAGAAATTTATGAGAATAAGTACCTACAAACGACCAGAAGGGCTAAGATGGCCAGCTCTTTATCATTTGTCACCATGCCCGTCACGTTCTAAAAAGTATGTAAGTGCGAAAGTGACGCATTACATGACAGGTGATAAAAACGCGACCATGATACCGCTGCAGGCGAACTCATAAGGGACTCAATTATTTACTGATTTTTCCGCCCTCTACCGTGTCTGATGGTGACATAATTTTGCAGCATGCGCGTGATTAGCATGTTCATCGCTGACGGTCTTGAGTCCATCCGGTGAGCGAGGCTGCGTAGTCATTAGCACTCATGCTAGCCCTGATTGATACGCGATTATACCGTATGGCTGTCATGTTGTTCTTATTTACTAGAAGTGTTGTTCTTATATACCTACACATTATTTACTCGAAGGTAAAAAAATCTAATTTTAAATACCTTCGCGCCTTTCCAAAGCACCTAACTCGTGAAGTAACGCAGCTATACAACAAAATATCTGAATTTACAATAATAAAGAATCTTGTATTTGTATTTTTGCAATTTGATTTGGATTTTGAAAAATCCAGATCAAATTCATTTCATATTATTAGGTACTTACTTAAAATCTAAATACGCCTCGGGACGGAAGATACGCGCGTTGATGTTCTATCCATATAGGCATGTTTTACCTGCAAAAGATCATGGATACATCTCATCAAGTGATTTTAAGCTCTCCCACCTCCAAAAATTTCTAGAGTCAGCTAGGCTAACTGTGCAGCGTTTTTGATAGAGTGTGCAATTTTTATCGTCATAATTTCATAAAATAACACTTGGACACTGTGCTATCAAAAACGCTGCAAAGTTAATTTAGCCTGACTCTACCTCTATATCATAATTTAAAGCTTAATTAAACCGCTAATTAACAAATATTTTATGATACACATATGTCTCTGTATTAACAAGGAATACAGCCATATTCGAACTTTAAGATACCTACGTCAAATATAAGATATTGGAACGATATGGATCGGATATGTCAGTGTCAAACTTTTGATACTTGTTTGACACTAACATATCGTTTTAATATCTTATATTTGACGTATCTTAAAGTTCGAATATGGCTGTTGTAATCAAATAAATACAGTGAAAAATGCAATATATTTTTAAATTATGAAAAGGATTAATTTATTAAACAAAACAATGTCGCCTTATGATATAATACTTATAATTAGGCGGCCGCTAAATTGAGGACGATCATTGATTAGTTCCCAAGGAGATGTGACAGTAAACTCTAAATTGGCCACGACTACATTCTGATGATCGTTGGGTAATGTCCAAAATATACAGGGTAGACTAGCCTAAGCTCAGAATGGTAAATTAGAAACTAGAAAACACGAAAGCAATGTAGAAACTAAGAAAAACTTTAAAATCATCGTCTCAAAATTTTAATATGAAAAAAATATCTACTTACAGATTAGAAAAGATATATTTTATGATCACAAACTGAATATATAATGAATATTAAAGTTAAAAATAGAAATAAATCAACTCTAAACTAACAGAAAGTATGACGGTAAATTTAATCACTATAATATTTAACCCCTACGATAAAAAAATACCCTAAACACCCTATATATTTTAGTTGTTTTACTTGAATTAAAAAAACGTAAATCTCAAGCTTCTGAGTAGGTAAGTAAGTCTAAGTCAGGTTACATAATACCGGAAAGGTTTACTAAGTTATTAGCACTCTGTAAGTATATTTTGTTTGAAAACCTTTATATTCTGCTCCTACAGGTGTATAAATTATTTCACAACGCCTACTACAATCAGCATGAATGGCGGCCTTATGAATGGACGCATTATATGCAAATCCGTTATCGCATAATCGCCTTAATTGTCGTCGGTAATAGGCAGAAGATCGCCTGCATCCGTCCCGGAGGTGTCTCAGATTGTCCTTTAATTAACGCACTGTGTAAATATCGGAAAAATGGGTTTTGGATTTTAGACCTTTTTTAAAACACAATTAAGTCGATTTTAAGGAAACAAGGTTGTTTTATCTCTAGGCATGTTAGTGCGATGTTAAATTGATTATAAACTTTAATTCAAGGTAGTTAATGTAAAGAATAATAGTTAGTTGATGGTGTTGCACTGTATATTAATTAAAAAAAAAACTGGGAACAGATAAAATTACCTAATGGGTTTTAATAAAATTATATTATGAAGTCTGAACTCTGAAGCCTGAATGGTGTATCAAAGTCTAAGTATGGTGTAAAATTAAATGGTCAATTATTTGATGAGAACTAAACGACTCCATTAAAGTTTTTTGTAAACGCAGAATCTATTTAAAGCCTGAATTCGCCGTTATAAAAATAATGTGATATAATAACTGCGGCCTTGAACGTAGACAATGCCACTATAATGTTTTATTGTTTAGTTATGAATGTTATGAGTTATGATTGTCAAATTCGGCTAGGTCCTTTAGTAACACCAACATTTTTTAAGACGTCCGTTCCATAAGTTATGAATGTTATGATCAACTCTTTATGGATTGAAAAGAGATCAACTCTGAATTTGAAAAGATGTGTCCCGCCGAGTTAGTTGCCGGTCCCATATTGGGATACCCTCCTCCAATTGAGGGGGGATTTAAATCTTCTCGGGGCAGAGGGGGTTGGAGCCGGTCTAGCTTTATTTGACGTTCATAAGCGCACTGTAATATGCCTACTTGAATAAACTACCTTTTATCTTTATCTTATCTTAATAGTCACACGAACTCGCCGCCATGAGGCGCTGGCGCTTCCATACAATCGAAGTTTGAGGGCTCAAACGACATACTTAAATTACATGAAACTTGGCATGAGCATTTACATAAAATTAAATAAATATATGTCTGGAACTAGTTCACGTTGCTAATAATAGAGCGAATAGAAGTTTCGTAAGTGATCGAGACTTCGTCAAATATATAGAAAGGAAAATGGGGACTACGTCAAGACTACGTTTGTTTAGATAAGCGGTAGACGACTTTCCTCTTAAAAGTATGACATGCAATGTGTGTTACTGTAAACGACCGGTTAGGAAACTGTAGTTTGATCATTTTTTTGCAGTGACGTGACGGTAGCGAATTAGGTACTACAGTAACTGACGACACGGAAGCGTTCACGGTAATGCGCTCTCACGGCGGCCTTGTGTCGTGACGAAGGCTGTGATCTGTCACCATGGTAGCAATGTGCACGTTGCTGAACATTCACAAAGTTTCCGAAATCTCAGGAAACTTTCGTGAGAACATTTTCATGCAAGTTCTTCCTCCTGCCCTTTCCCACGTCATGTGGGGTCGGCACAACATGTTTTTCTCTTCCATTCTCCTGTATCTTGCGTCACCTCAGCAATCACTCCTTTCTTTCTCATATCTTCATACATGTTAGTCAAGTTACCACTTAGAAAGTTCCCACTCAGGATGGTAAACGTACTGGTGCTCGACCAAAGAGAGTAGTATAATATATTGTGCTCGACGCGGTCCCAGTACATGTCATCTTGAAACTTAAGTCATTGTCAATAGAGGTGACAGCAGGCCGCCATCTATTGGGCATTAGCATGTGGAGCTAGTACGTTAACCTTACTTAAAGGTCATATAAATCGAAATCTGTAAGAAGGTTTGGCAATAAATGTGCAGAAAAGAATACCGAGTTTCATGGGAGCTTTGCGATTTTAGAAAATATTGATGAAGATGCTATCAAAAATACAATCAGATTTTATGCGAACAATGATGTCTTTCTCCATTGATAACTAACTGCCTACGAGCGTTTAGTTATCAAAGCGCCATTCATGATAAAATCATTATAATTTGACTCCTGAAATATAAACATTTACTTACTTTAGCGAGTCGAAAATCAAAGTTCTAGAATTAGTAGATTGTGTTGTCTCAAACGGGAGCAAAATAGCATGTTTACGGCGCGGCGATAACTTATATTGAATCCTCAGGGAGTTTAATCAATATGAAAGTCGCTAGGGACCTCATACTATTGTCACTGTGACAAGATACAAATGCCTTTTGTAATAAGGTTTACCGATGAACAGTTAACAGTGTAACAAGGCCTCTGGATCGATACTCCAGCGCTCTGCCGTCTGAGCCACCAAGATCTCATCCATAGCCAGCAAATCTTTCCACCATATGGGTCAAGGGGACCCGAACGACATCTACCGTAAGAGCGTTACATGAAATTAAATTCCTTGACCGTACAGTCAGCAGCAGAAGTTGCTAAGCGGGCGAAGTGTTCAAAATTACCTTGACACGCTCTTATTCTCTTAACAATAAAGTCGCGTCAAGATCATTTTGAACACCCAGCCCGCTTAGCAACTTCTGCTACTGACCGTACAAGCCGGCAACAATAATCCCAATTATTCGTCCTTGGCCAGCGTCTGGAATTGAGATTCCTTCGCGTGTCTCCATTCATATCGCTAATTACAAGCCAAATAGAGCTTTAATTGAAGATGGCCACGGATTTAGAGATCATTATGCTTTGGCTGTTTCATATAGGACTCAGTATGATCACGTATCTGGGGCCCGATTTTTGAAATTCGGCCGCTCGATTTCGTGTATTTCGTTCAGTAATATCTCCACTACTAGGCATGTAAATTCTACTAATAGAATTGAAAACGAGTGGACAATACCACTAGATTCCCAAATTCTATCGCTCGTTTTCCACCGATTTTCGAGTGACGAAATCGAACGATCGAAATTTAAAAATCGGCCCCCTGTTCTTAACTGAGTACTACTTAGCGTCTAATGTACTTATTGAACAACATGTTTATACATTTTTTTGGCTTAGTTTTCGAGTTCAGTTAGTAACAATCTTAGAATCTTTATATAAATTTTACAGCAGAATAATTGTATAAACACAAATTTTCCATAAGTACATTAATAACAGCCTTCTTTTATAAATGGTGGTACAATTTTCTTTTTACAGTTCAAAGTTTATTGGACCTAATTTCAAAACATTTGGATTTTTCTACTGATTTTCTCGTTAAGGTCAATTTGTGATTGATTCATCATAAAAAATTGACATAAAAAATATGGGCCATATCTTGTCAAGTATCATATTCATGAGACTACTGTTAGCCAAAAATAGAAGATCTCCAAACTAACAAACCTAATGAAATTACAGGGATTTAGCAATTCTGGTTGATTCATAGTTGAGCTAATTAGTAATGTGTGTGGGAACTGGATCATAATGCCCGCATGGAATTATAGTGATATTAGTTAGACTTAGAGTAACGATGGTTATGGCAATGGCGTGGCATTGTTATAACAGCCCATACTTATGGCATGTATGTTCATAGCGATTATTCTAATTTAGCTTTATTCTCTCATTGGACACAACACAAATCCAATAAATACCTAACCCAAAACTTTCTAATTTTCCGATACCTTAAAAGGGACTTTTTTTTAATTTTGGTCCACTGCATTCTACAACCCAAAATGACATAAATGGCATCATTTTCGTCATTAAAGTGGATTACGATTGTCATAAACATGGGCTATGTTATTAGGATTTAACCCAGCAATCTCCAATATGGCCCTCAAAATTCTCAAAAAGTGCTAAATTTCTTACAATCTGACTCACGAAAAGGAAGCGCAGGCCCGGCTCAGTTTAAACAGTTCGGTTAACCATTTTCACGTATCTTCCCTACCTTACAAAAGTAATTCTCAAAAAGTTTGTACATTTCGATCACATCTTAGATTTCTATAAAAATTGGTATGCTGGTAAAGTACATGAAGCTGAACAACTTCCACCACATTTCCCAAATTCATTTTCATTGTTCAGCTGATTTGATCATGCCAAAAACCGCGTGATTTATTTATTATATTAAAGTTTGTTAATTTATTTTTCTCCTTTAATTTTCTCTTCGTTTTTTCAATTATTCCCACTTGTTTTCCCATTTCTTTTATCTTCTCTTTGTAGCCAAATGATACTTCGAAAGACCATGGCGCGTAACCATCCAACGGCCATGCGCGATTACTTGCGGCCATAACTATTTTTTAAGTTTTAAACTAGTTTTCTCTCTTCTCTCCTATTTATCATCAATGTACTTGGATACGAGTATCATGGCGCTTGATGAATCAAAGGCCACGCTTGATTACATACGACCATGACTTACCTTTTTTTTAAGTTTTTATCTAGTTCTCTCTTCTCTCCTATTTATCATCAATGTACCTGGCTAGCTAGATCATGGCGCTTGCCGATCCAAAGGCCACGCGTGATTACCGTAATGACGGGAAGCGATGTTTCCGCGTGCGATGACCATCATTATGCCATCTGCATCAGTGCATGAGAACTCTTACATCATACAAGGCCATGTACGCCTTTCGTCCTTGTAAGGTACGAGTAATACCTGGGTCATACAAAGATTTCGTGTTCTTATTTGGCTTTTTCCCAAAGTCCAAATGTTTAAACATCAGTGACAATCGTTTACTTAGAGAAAACGCCAATTTAAGGTTGACTCACGTTAGACCGGGCCGTGTCCGAGCCGGAGCTTCCGGAGCTTCGTTTTCAATGGAAAGTATCACGTCATCTGTCATAGAAAAGTAAGAGCCGGAAGCTCCGGCCCGGACACGGCCCGGTCTAACGTGAGTCATCCTTTATACTTTACTAGACTTATATCGCGCCATAAGCCTTCAGTAAGAAGTGCATATACTTGGAAAAATTCGACCTATGCCGCTGTGGCCCGGTGGCCGAATGGCTCAGGCACCTGCCGCGATAGCAGAGGACGCTGGTTCGATTCCAGCCTGGGGCACTGGAGGCCTTGGTCACTTTTTCTTAGTATATGACATTTATTCAAAATAGACTTATATCGACCGGGATATGAACCGTGATTACCTTTTGTATCGCTTTCGAGCTCCCGATATTTCGGCAGTTACATGCATCTTGTTCACGGGTAACTGAAGATAGCGGGTGGGTGTCAAAGTTGTGTAGACCGCGCTCGGTCTACCCTCATTCGTGCGCTTCGGCTACGTTCGCTTTTAACGTTACCACCGGACGCATTATCACTCGTTGGCGTGTGTCAAAGGTCTGTTTGATTTCAAACATAGACAGAGAGAATCATATCTTTATCTAACACTAGCCTCACGGCACAACACAGTGATACAACAGTAATATTATAAGATCTGCACTTATGTACTATTCATACCTGTGTTGGACAAATAAACGATTTTGTATTTTGTATTTGTATTTGTAGTACTAGCACCCAAGAGAAAAGGATGAGTATAGTTTTTTTTGTTCCTATTTACTGACAAGATTTGGTTGACCCAGTATATACAAAAGCCCACGTTTTAGTGATATTAGTCTTAATGAACTTTCGGATACAGAAAAGGCAATGTTTCTGCCTGTGTCAGCACCTCATTATGTGTGTAATTTTACAAGTTAAAAAACTAGAACCCTAATTTCTCGCTGATTAACTAAACTAAAGATGAGACTAGGTAATGTGACTTTAATTTGTCGAACAAAACAAACGATATATCACACAACAATCTATATAGTATTGTCCGATTAAAACCATATCTGAATAACACCAATTATTAGCCATGCATGCACGTGTAAAGTTGTAAACACGTCATCGTTACATGAAAAAGTTCACATGTACATACAACCTCGACAATAGATGTCGCTACCGTCGTGACGTCACATTCACAAGGCTGTCTGTCTGTTACATTGAATGGAGCTTTACTCCAACTTACAACTTATCGTATCGTACACAACGAGATTTCTACCTTATTTATATGTATTTAGGTCTATTATGAAATTTATGAATGCATTTAGTATTTGTATTGAATGCATGGATATTTTCTCAGCACGCGTTGACGCACTACGAAGATTATCTTTTCTTTGGAAACGTGACGGCGGTAATTATACTAATAAGGCTATTAGACACAACAGGACGTCTGGTTACTTTCAATTTTATGGTTATTACAATTGTGTTTATAGCGCCATCTGGTGTGGCAAAAAGTTGTTTTTTTTAAATATTTTTTGTGACGCGAAGGTATTCGTTCAGTTGCGGCAAAAATACTTTGGTATGTCCGACTTTTCTCTTCTTTTCGCTTTTGTTATCCGAAATATCAGGAAAATATGTGGAGTCAAACCAAGATAATTCTCGAGACAAAATGTGTCAAAAGAACAAAAGTGGAAAACTAGATCAGTACAATCATTTTAATTGATAAGCTATGAGTTATCACATTAAAAATCAATTATTTAATTAAATTGGTCAAACAAATTATTTAACAACAATCAATTATTGCCAATTTGACACCTCAGCACCATTGTTTTATAATCAGTCCCAATTCATCTACACATCGTACCGAATAATTATTATACTTTCGTAATACTAGTTTGTTTACTGTCAATCATTTATATAAACGGGTACACACCTACCACACATCACACATATAGCTGTCACACATAAAAAACTATTGTCACCGACAGTTGGATAGTCAGATACTCTTCCCGCTATCTGTCTATCTGTCTGTCTGTCGGTATGTATGCGTAGATCTTTAAAACTACGCAACGGATTTTGATGCGGTTTTTTGTAATAGATAGAATGAATCAAGAAGGTTTATGTATAATTTGTTAACCCGTGCGAAGCCGGGATGGGTCGCTAGTCAGATATATATATCGAAACACCTAAGGTGCTTATAAATATGTATCTTAACACATTTCTATTCTAGGCGTTAATCACTCCAAGGTGTATATTTCAATATATACTTGCAACAAATAATAACCCCTATTATATTATCGCCGGCTGAGAATACGTTTGTGTCATATCCATTTTTGAGCAAAATCGTTTTTTAATGATTTCTAAAATAACAAAAAATATGCTATAATTGACTCTAATCGGTTTTTGAAAAAACATATTTTTCAAAAATGTTGTGCCATATCCGCATTTTACTATAGGATAATTACACTCTGTTAACAGAAAATTATCACAAAAATGTGACATATCCAAAACTTTTGTGTCATATCATAGTACAATGTAGTATGTTTAACATTTACTCATCAAAAGCGGATATGGCAATAATAAAAGTGCTTTTATTTCATGATTACCCCTATATTCACAATATATGTATAGTACTATACATAGTAAACATATGTGCCTAAATGATAAATAATTTTAATATTTCCTAAATGTAAAACATTTCGAAAAATTATTTCTTTTGCTTCTTTTCGCTCTCCTGTAAACCAATGTAAGTGGCGTATGGCACAAACGTATTCTCACCCAGCGTTATATTGTTATCTTAGTCTTAGCCTGATTCACACACTATTATTACAATATACTGAACAGTGGTGGTGCGTCAATTATACATGTTCGGAGTGTTCGGCATGCCGGAGTTAATTTGAACTGCTTTTTGAGGTCTGTAAGATAAAGCTCAATTATCTTACATTTAGGCAAGCCGGCAGGAATCGAGTTCTGTAGCCGGCTGCACGCCTCGTCATTGATACCGATACCGCATATGCGCATAAAGCTAGAATGTCGTGCAAATCGTGTACGCATGCGGTAGGCGCGCACCCGGCCATCTGGTTTGACCAGGCGTCACCCATGACAGTTAATCGTACATTCAGCATACAATGTACTTAGCGGGCAATCGTGCGCACGCGCTGGAAGAGAAACGGCGTAACCGACATCCCTTGTAAACGTTTATGTAGTTGCACCTTATTGAAATGGCTTAAGGTCGAAATTTGTATACATCTTTATGTCCAATTGTACTTAAATTTGGCCATACTTGTGATAAAAGTATTTATAGAAATAGCGACTCTATAGTCCAAAATATAGGGTTCACATTATAATGATAGTTTCTGGAAGTAATTGAACAACAATAGTAGTAAATTAAATCTTAATCCAATTGAATAAGGGCTATATTTACAAATAAATTGTATGTGTCGTCTGTTAGTGCGTTTCTCTCTTGAATGTCGGCTTGGCCGTTAGATCGAAATTTAAATTGACGACGATAGTTGTGTGACAAAACGGTTGATACAAGCATCAAGTTTAGTGAGATCACGTACTATGTGCCAATTTATTTGCTATACAATTGCAATACTTTATGATTTAATAACAGTCGTAACGTACTAATTAATGAAATATATTATGACAGTCGATTTTAGTGTGACTAAAGAGAATTGGGCTTATAACTGTAATTTATAGAAAAAGATATATAAAAAGCGCACAAACGAATAGATACATTGGGATACGATAGATGAGTATTTGGGATATTTGTCATTAAATGTCTAGTTTTGAAACATCTTTACATATTCTACTTAGTGAGAAAAAATTCTAGTATGGACTCACATCTAACATAGAATACTTACATCCTTTTCGAAAGCTTATAACTATGAATATTTTGCCTTATAAGTTTCAGAAGTGGTTTTTAATTTTTTTGTTTTTAGATGTTGATGAAGTTTAACTAATTTAATATAAAATCTTGTAAAAAAAACCTGTTTACACATAAAACCCATACAAAGAAAATACTTAGAGCGGGTAAAAGTTTTACACACGAAACTGCTACTCGCTTATTTTCTTTTGTATAACAAATTTAGCAACAGAAACAATTTTTCATTATGTTCATGAGGGTGTCATTCTGGATCCCTAACAACGTTTGTCCTAACGTTCACTTGCCCTAACTGGTTTGTCCTAATGGGCATATGCCCTAACGATCAATTGTCATAACGATTATTTTCCATAATGTAAGGTTCTGAAAAATGGTTATTAGGTTTTAGAACTTGCCACAAAAGTGGGTTAGGTTAGGGTTAGAACTGCGACCCTCGCAAAAAAGAAAATATGCTTAATAACAAGGATAAGTGATCAATAATTAGGGAAACCAAAATTAGGGTTTTTAGTGTTAGGACAACTGATCATTATGACAAACAATATTAGGGAATGCAAAGATAGGAGAAAAGACTTTAGGGATGTATAAAATGAAAGCGTAACTTCCATTGCGAGCGGCTTTTAGGCGGCGGGTGTGACTCACTACATAGTATGAAACAAAGTCGCTTCCCGCTGTCTGTCTGTCCCTATGTATGCTTAGATCTTTAAAACTACGCAACGGATTTTGATGCGTTTTTTTTTAGATAGAGTGATTCCAGAGGAAGGTTTATGTATAATTTGTTAACCCGTGCGAAGCCGGAGCGGGTCGTAATAAATATATGAATTGCAACTTTCACCGCACCGTATTACAGCACTTTGCTCGCACACATCATAACAGCCGTATGTTGGTATCGCTCTGAATCAGCGGTCAAGGGCGACGCGTGCGCACCTTGTATGAGCGTACTAGTCGGCCAGTCATACAAGTCATACAACATACATGAAGGAAGGTTAACGTTGCTTCTAACTTCTAAACTAGATGGAGAAAGGAATGTAAAAGTTTCGATCCGATATCATAAATGTTGATTCTAATTTTATTTTAAAACATAATGAAAAAAAAACTTTATGAATTCAAGCGTTGGGTATCTATTTAAAATAGACTCGATTGAGCACCGTTTATTTTTAAGTATAAGTAGTACTTAATTTTATAAGTAGGTACTAATAATTTGGAGTTAAATGTAAACTTGTGAACAAACATATCAATCGGTATAATCCGTAACATATATTTTGAAATGGTTTTAGTACAAACAGTTATATTGTACATATTCTAGGGTTTTATTACATAATTTTATCACTTACTATACAATATTATTGCGGCTATATACGTATTTAGATTACATTTAAGATTTCCCCAGAGTTTTTATCTTCGGATTGTCAAAGTTTTATACTACAAGTAGGTACCTAGTACGTAGTAGGTACCTAGCCTAGTACAAGATTCAAACTTATCTTAACTTATCTTTTATTCTTTTATCTTCTTCTTTTTTTTTTTTTTTCACTTATATGGAGGTAAATTTTGGGAAATACATTTCCTAGTAATGTCCCTGATACTTTTTGTCTCAATATTAATTTGACTTCAATTTTACGTTTCCGTATTTTGTATCGTATTTGCTGAACCTATATCATGTTTTTAACTGATTGAATTGCAGCTTTTTGCAACGGATGCTTGGTATTGTTTATCGTTATTATTATAATTCTTCTTCTTTTTTCTATAATATGTGGTTTTCCATCTTCATGTGCAATAAGGACCTTTCTATCAGAATTTCTGTTGGAATTTCACATAAAATAGTTGTTTATGTGACTGCTACATAATGAGAGGAATTAAAATACGAGTGTGGGTTTAAGAAACGAACGTTAGTGAGTTTCTTATAGGATCACACGAGTGTTTTAATGCCTAATTATGTACAGTTACATACACTACTTTATCTAAACACATACTTAAAACTAATTAAAAGATAAACTGTACTTCAAAGGGCGGTTTATGAAAACTTTTTTCACGCATGTCACGGATCCGTAGTTTTTTTAATTCGTATTCGTAGGTTTATATTAACAAAGCGTACAAAATTGACGTTTCGAATCGATAACTGTTTTAATATCTATGGATACTAGAATAGAGACCCACTTGAGGTTTGACTGCTGTTCCAAATTTAAACTCATAACGTTACAAAAAATCTGTAATGTAATAACATTAAAGTACAGATTTTACCTACTACCACATATAAGAAAGTTCTCATAGTAGAATTGGTTGTAATAAAGCTGGTCATTTCCTGCGGTTTCTGAACGCATTATAGAGCACTAATGACATGAGTGTAGATAAAGACCTTATACAGTTGATTTACTTGAAGCATAAAGGACCCTTCTGTGTTGGAAAGCCACATATTAACAGGTACACTTATAAATAAGCATTTACATATTGACGTCTATTCATGTCCATCAATTTCACGTTAGTTTAAGTAAATAATTGGCATAACTTATCCTTACCCCTGTCTTCGAAACTAGTCCAACTCCCACTTGTACTAGACTCGTGTTTGTAATCAATCGAGCCACTGATAACAGTAGATCAGCGTTATCACTATCAGGGATCTAGCCGTCAGTCGGTTGACATTGTATTTTAACTTTATCTAGTTTATTGATAAATTTGATTGTCGGTTTCGGATTGTTTGATGAAAACAGAATTATTTTAGTTTTTAGGTAGGTAGGTTTTTTCAGTCGTGCTAAATGAACCAAAGCATATATTTTATACGATTGTAAATGTCGTCATACAATTTCTTTATAAGATACTTTTTTCTACTCGTCGACTGCAATGCTTGAATTAAGACTTTATACCAAAATGAAATCGCATACTTTTTTCACTATGGGACCCCAACTCAACTATAATATTCATTTCGATACAGTTTAGTCAACTATAATATTCATTTCGATACAGTTTAGTCGACTATAATGAAATTGACCAATCGAAAACGCGGAGCAAGTACCAGGGCCTCATGAGTTACGAGAAGGTGTCGTTGACCAACCGGCCGGAGGCGCGGGGCGCGGGGGCCGGGTCGCGTACGAGTATGAAGGTATCGCAGCTGCTCGCGCATCTTAGCTGTATACTTTTGCTTTTTTTACCTACATACATGATTCTTCTACTAGTTTTAAGTATTTTTTTGTTGACTCGTAGAAAAGTTATTGTATACAATAGTGATATAATCAAGCTTTTCAATCTCGTACCTTACTTAGGCAACTCAGCAAGCTTCGTTGCCTAAACACGGTACTCGACTGAAAAGCTCTCCATTATATCACGATTGTATAAAATACTATTAAGAATTACCGCGCGGTATTTTAGCCCTACCCACACGTATTACAATAAAACAAAACAAGATCATTTTAAGTATACAATTGACCGTACCCCAAAATGTGCAAACATACTCTCCTTGCCCCGCTTAACCACGATTTGCATGCCGCAAACGTTATCACTAACAGTATGTACTTACAATAAAGTACCTACTACATTATTTAGCAACAGGTCAACTCGCATTTGTTTTGACGATATTGTCTTTATTAATAGGGCCTCCGCCTGAAACCTCGTAGGGTAGAGTCTGCGCGGAAAGAGAAGAGTCGTGGAACGTATTGGTTCTTAAGTTCTCTTTCTCGACTCTACTTTTTCCGCACAGACTCTACTTAGGGGTTATTTTCGAAAAATCCTTTCGTAGTAGCAGGCGTGGCTCACTCCGCGATTTCGTCGCTTTGCTGCAGGTAGCTAAAAGTACATCCGTTCCGTCCCAATTTTGGGGAAAGCCATAAGCCGCGCGTGGCGCTGTCGCCACCTAGCGGCCATATCTGTGCTGATCGTAACAGACGCGTTTTGTTAGAGAGTGAGTCTTCTGTACTTAGTACTATTATTTATACTCCTACACTGTAACGCAATATTCAATATTATCAAAACGGATCACTCACGTTTTTTAAATTAAAAATGGGTCTGCGTCGGTCAGTCAACGCATGTTTCCTGTTAAAGCTCCTCGTTATGGAGCCAAACATGTCCAGCACATTTCGATTTACTGCTCCTCTACACACTCCAGTCGGCGGTTTAGGTTGTGCATTATCTTATCTTTCAATATCTAAATATAAAAGATAACCGAGTACATACAAGATATGGAAAGAAAAATAATGTACAGATTCCTCTTGACGTGCTTAGGTATATTAATAGTTATCTTATCTAAGTACAGTCACCTGCGATAATATGTTACTCTTCGAAGGCCGCAAAAATATGTGACACGGTCGGCCGGCCGGCCCGAGTACTGGATCAGGGTAGAGCGAGATTAAGTTGTGACGCTCCATGCTCAGTATTAGGTTCCGTAGTTACCCGTCCGTTTTTTCAAGATTGAGATTGTTTTCACAGTATTTGCCATTTTGGCGCCCCCCTATCATTTGGCGCCTAGAGCGGCCGCTCCACTCGCTCTACCCTAGATCCGGCCCTGGTCTTACGACTCTTATGGCTCTACAAATAGGATCGTGTCAGATATTTTTGCGGCCTTCGTTGTTTAACATATTATTGTGTTAGGTGATTATGTACCTATACGCTTGTAAAAAAGAGATGTTTAATAATTGATGGGCTAAGAATAGATTATGTAATATGTATGTACCTATGTATGAATATTGTCCATCATCATCATCATCATCATCATTGTCCAGGTATATATTAATGCTACTTTATGCATATTTGCATTGGATCCTATTGTTTGATTCCTTAAAAAACACGTGTTGTAAAAATAGCGTTACTTTTTCGATGTGATTGTCATTGAAGGTTCTACAGTGACCCATTTGTAAATTCGCAAAACATCCGTAGAAGACCTGTGTCCTCACATCGTTAACATTTCGGGTGCGCACGCGCATACGCATGGAATTATAATCGAAGGAGTATTCCAAACGCATGCCGCACAAAACAAGTAAAAAATAGCTAATATATGTGCATATAGGTTCTATACGACACCCTTATCCCATGTGAGGCGACTAAGTCCACAAACGAAGCAAAAAAGCTGTTTCGTCACAGGGGAGATGGACCTCTTAGCATTGGCTTGCAATCCATCTAGGAGAAGGATACTCCAAAATTAAATCCCCGTATGGAGTTACCGTAAGGCGCGAGTAGGGTCCAACCTGAAATAAGCGGCAGATTCCTGCAGCCGACCTGTCTCCACACGTATTGGCTCGCCTTTCCTGTGGGATAAGACAGTGAAGCCGAGAGGGTAATGCAGATGCTGGGCATCCCTGCGTTTCCTTAATTCCGTCCCAGGCGGTGTTAAGTCTGGAGAGGTCATTGTCTCTCCGATTTGCACCATAAATCGTCTGCAATAGACGCAAAGGCCAATGGAGGTTCTATAGTCTTATTACACAAAGGCCCACTTGCACCATCCCACTAACCCGGGGTTAAGCGGTTAAACCGTTAACCTGGTGACAAAGTTTACTGGTAACCATGGTAACTCCAGGTTTAACCGGTTAACCTAGGGTTGGTGGAATGGTGCAAGTGAGCCTAAGCCAATATAACTATGACAATCCACAGACCTAACACAAACTTAAAATAGACTGGATTGCTTATGTGATTGTCTTCACTTGGTGTAAATGGCAAAATATGCCATAGCATTTATTGCCTTAGCGCCACTTGCACCTCCTACTACCCCAGGGCTAACCCGTTAAAAAAACCGATAACACAGTGTCAAATGGTACTGGTAACAGTGGTAACCATGGTAACTCCAGTTTTAACCGGTTAACCCAGGGTTAGTGAATGGTGCAAGTGGCCCTTAGTAAATTGTCTTGGTAATTGGCCTGGTGTAAACAGCTAGTTGGTAAGCAGACCACGCGTGTTTTTACAGCTTTTACGATTACATTTAAACTTGCTAGTAAGTAAGTGCATTTTAGCTCGGTAAGCGTACAGAATATTGCAAGGACGTGCGAATTGCGAAATGCCTGAGTTCGCCATTGCGGAGATTTAGGGGACGCTTTCTAAAGACACATACGGGAAAGCGTATTAAGAGGATAGTGGGGGGCTATTTCTAAAGTATGGGACCGTGCGCGTTGGAGAGTCTGCCATCTTGTGGCCTGAATCGGAAACATAAACATGTACATTGCCAAAGCAAGTGCTGCCATCTACCGTTCTTGTGCATAGTAGGTTCTGCCATCTTGTGGGATACGTCGGAAGCATAAAGTTCACATTTACGCCTCGCGCTAATATCTGACGGCTCCTGTGCTGCCCCCTATAGTTCATGCACGCTCCCTGAAGTACCCTATTTTCCTGATTAATTATATTATGGATAATATTTTAACACCGTTGCATTGTTCATCACAACTCTTTTATATCTCTACATCTGGGTTTTCAAGGTCCAAAAATACTAAACAGCCTAATTTAGACTTTTCCTTGAGGAAACTTAAGATGCATACGCATAAATCATTATAAAGTAGATTTATATGTACAATCTTTTCCTTCCCTTTTCCTTGGCCAGCCCAGCTTTGCTAACTTTGCTATCTGTGCATTATATTTTTAATTTTTGGCGTTTTCAAACATACGAGTTGCCGGCCGCATCTTGAGTTGCAAGCGCCCATACGCCAGGATACATTATGGCATCAAAATTGTACGCTAGTTTCCCACTAACGTCGCAAAAAAGTTGGATTTTCCCCACAAGTCATGCAAAAACCGCGCTTAAGGTCACAGCTGTACTTACGTATATCCGATACACTCATTGATGGGCTGTCACACTTGCAAATAAACAATCACAAGGTTTCAAGGCCAACTGTTTATTTACGACGGCGCTTACGCCCCTTAACCATACATCTGTACATACATTTCCCAACCACGCAGAACTAATTTCAAATAAATGAAGTGAGTTGCGTATTCCCATTGGACGTAATATGGAGTTTTAAATCAACCAGCGTAATGTGACAACGAGAGCCGTTACAAGACTACAACCAACGAACTAAAATAACTATAGAAGTCTGACTTGGAGCTCAAATATGACCCCACGGGAATTGTACAGTCGCAATCAGATATATCGGAACGGCTAAGGCGCTCACAAAAATCTGAACACGCCTCTATTGTCAGGGCGTTAGAGTGCGTGTTCAGATAATTGTGAACACCTTGGCCGCTCCGATATATATGATGGCGACTGTACCGCGAGCGACTCAACTTTACAGCGCGCATGTTGCCGTCATATACCTTTTGTAATGCTGCGCGCAAGAGATTTGATTGACATAGGCATAATATTTTATTTTAGCCAATGAAAACTTATATCGACCAATAACCACAATTATTTTAACAATTTCTCGCCCCAAATCGCACAAGAAACTCAAAAAAAGCCACAGGAGTGATACATTTTCCATACAAAAGTTCTCTACTGTTTTCCCCATCACATTTATGCTAGTCCACCTCGTATATCGACTCGACCATGCTCGGTATACAATTTGAAAAGACACCCCATGTCTAAAAGACGTAAAGCACAATGCCGCTTGCGTAAATACGACCTTTTCAATCTAGTTCACATAAATGTAGTATTTTTCCTTGTACCTTATACTCTGGTTGAGTAATCGTATGATAAGATAGTGTATTTTTTTATTTTTACTCTAATAAGCTGCCGTGTAAATAGTTGTTTTATGAGCTGCAACTTTACTTTGATAGTGGAGAAAAAATTTGCATGTTTCGTTTATTTTGTTAGTAATATAAGAGTGACGACATTATAGCCTAAGATGTATCTAACAGGTTTAATATTAAGATTCTTTACTCTAAGTGCACTACTCTACCCCGCTACTCCTCTTCTCCTAGTGATCATAAGCTACCTTCTTTTTCATAGTTAAAACTATAGGTAGGTATATATCCTCCTGACGACCGGTGTACTATGGTACCTATACTTTGTTTGAAAGTTTGAATTTTTGTTAATTTGATGAAGTTTAAACTTCATCAAATATTCCTTATCTCCATCAAATTGAGTTACAAAATTTGCGAGTTTAGCCGACGATATCTAATCGTAATTTTTCCTTGTTCCAGCCCGCCGACATTTAAGACGCTCACGCCGACGTCGCGCACGCACCTGAAGCAGCAGTTGATGCGCGAACATGCGCAGGAGCAGCGCCGCAGGGAATCTTTACAGGTATGCCTCAGTCTTGGACGCTGACATTTAGCACGCTAACGCCGACATTTAAGACGCTAACGCCGACGTCGCGCACGTACCTGAGCAGCAGTTTATGCGCGAACATGCCCAGGAGCAGCGCCGCAGGGAATCTTTACAGGTATATACTGCGGGCTCAGCACGGTTCCATTTTTATCGACTATCACTATGCCCGTCACTTTCGCACTTACATACTTGTTAGAACGTGACAGGCATGGTGATAAACGATAAAAATGCGACCGTGCTACTAGGGCTGCCCTACTAAGCCGATTAGCGGTTTCTCAAAAGAAAATTCATTGCTAACTTATACCTATTTTTCTATAGCTGATGGTTCCATTTTCAAAATCATTTGTATTATACTGTTGTTAAGATACAGTGAGTTATGCCAGCAGAGTTTTTGAAAAAGCGTAGCGCTTTTTTAGATCATAATACAGTAGCAAAAAAAAAGAATAGCAATCTTCAGGCTTTTCTCTAGTAACTTCATCGATTCGAAATCTGATTAAACAACTTTCGCTCGATAGAAAAAAAATCAGAAACATTACATCTGTGTAGACACTTATGACATTCTTTTGAACTCTGCAGGCACAGCAAGCGGGCCAGTCCAAGGACAATGTGGACGAGAAGAAGAAGTCAGTACCGGCGGACGTGCCGCGGGTCGTGCCTCACGTTGAGCTGCCGGCACAGGTTCTGCAGGTGAGTCTCCTTCAGCAGAGGTAGCAAGAAGGAGTCAGTACCGGCGGACGTGCCGCGGATCGTGCCTCACGTTGAGCTGCCGGCACAGGTTCTGCAGGTGAGTCTCCTTCAGCAGAGGTAGCAAGAAGGAGTCAGTACCGGCGGACGTGCCGCGGATCGTGCCTCACGTTGAGCTGCCGGCACAGGTTCTGCAGGTGAGTCTCCTTCAGCAGAGGTAGCAAGAAGGAGTCAGTACCGGCGGACGTGCCGCGGATCGTGCCTCACGTTGAGCTGCCGGCACAGGTTCTGCAGGTGAGTCTCCTTCAGCAGAGGTAGCAAGAAGGAGTCAGTACCGGCGGCCGTGCCGCGGATCGTGCCTCACGTTGAGCTGCCGGCACAGGTTCTTCAGGTGAGTCTCCTTCAGCAGAGGTAGCAAGAAGGAGTCAGTACCGGCGGACGTGCCGCGGATCGTGCCTCACGTTGAGCTGCCGGCACAGGTTCTGCAGGTGAGAGCGTCCTTTAGCTTCAGAATCAGCAAGAAGACCCGTTATTATATGAGCATATCCTGGGTTTTTGGGTGCAGGCTATGAATAAATCTGCCATGGAAATTCGGGCCATGCTCAGTGTACGAAATAGTAACTTTCATCTGCCCTTCCAATCCAGAAGAGAATCCTCTTCTGACTTATCAACCCAATTTCCTCAAAATAATATCTTTCACCGAAGATTAGCGGCTGTGATAAATGTCAAATGATATGTTGCACATATTATAAGGATCTGCGTTCCAAAAAATATGATGTTACGAGTAGTATACTTCTTAATCTTCTTATCTTCTGCGCATCATCGTGAACTTTTGTCGGAATGCACGAAGCTTGAAATTAGGGTGTACCCGCGCGTGTGAGTTGACGTTAAACAATCTGTTGATGATGTTCCAGGTGCGGACAGTTCTGGAGAACCCCACCAGGTATCACGTGATCCAGAAACAGAAGAGCCAGGTGCGGCAGTATCTCAGTGAATCCTTCCAGCCCAACACACAGGTTAGTATCCCATTAGATGGTCTAACACCTTGCCCTGACACGAACTTCCTCCCAAATGAAACGCTTGGGTAAATAATTCAATTACTTGTAAAATTCCTTTGCGGGTCTTTCAGACAGACCGCCACAAAACAATACTTTCACATCGTGAAACTACGTGACGGAACGTTTCACCAAACTGCTACTACCTCTACAATCTCTACATTAACCTATTCTTTCGATTTTTCTGAAGACGATTTTTGGTTTGATTTATTTATTTATTTATTTAAACTTTATTCCACAAAAGAACAACTTAATGTACAAAAGGCGAACTTAATGCCATAAGGTTTTCTCTACCAGTCAACCTTAAGGCAAAGCAGAAAAGATTGTAGGCGGTGCATTTGATGATGAAGTGTCAAACCAAACCACGTTGTTGTTGCTAAGGGTCCACTTGGCTCAAACACATAATCCCAAACACAGTTATCTTTCTAAATTTCCAGCTGTTCTGTTCCAGGTGTCGGTGGCCCCGCGATGCGCACCGATACAGTCGGCGCCAGAATTGGGCGCCAAACCACCGCCGTCACCCGACCATGGATCCTCGTCCAGCCTGCTCAGTCCTGGACTCTGTTCCGTGGGCACCAACAACTCGGAAGTAAGTATCTAAATTGGGACACTCTTTACGCTCGATTTTGGGTCGCAAACGCAAATAAGTCAAAAATGCATACAAGCTTGGCGGTTCCGGCTTCTGCGAAGCAGTCTGATCCCAAACATTTATTACCTTAAGGACTCTTTGATTTCACATGTGTGCTGTGGCGGTAGCACGGTCGCATTTTTATCGCTTGTCACCATGCCTGTCATGGGCATAATGACAGGCGATAAAAATGGAACAATGCTGCGCCCGCTGGATTAGTTTAATTTAGCTGCAAAATTATATTAGTCAGGGGCTCCTAAGTAGCTTAACCTATTGTCTGTATGATAAGTATCCTGACCGAATATTAGTCATCTTTTTCGAGAACGATTTTTTCTGCTCTATACTATGCATCATAAACGAACCTAATGAGTCCAAAGTATCCTTGAATATCCTACTATACAGAGCCCAGCTTGGCGCTTAGGCAAGTTAGGGTCTTTGATATTTATCTATTAAGTGACTTTTTATTCCCAATGTCTCGTGTTCTAGGCTGATGAGTTCCTAGAAGACATTCTATCACTAGACAGCGGGGCAGGCCCCCTGTCCTCATCAGGACCGCCTTCAGCCGCCAGTTCGATCGCTGGTGACTGCGCGCTGCTGTCAGACGCTGACATGCACGCATTGGCTAAAGATCGGCAGAAGAAAGACAACCATAACATGAGTGAGTAGAGTTCAAATTCAGATGAACATCTTATTTGTCGTATACCCATGCCAATGATTGAAGTATGTGAAACTGTTAGACCAGACACACTTTTCGACATCAAGTTGATAGACATTATAGACGACGGTGAATCTCTGTCATCCACGTACCTCGTTATCAATGTTGCAGTTTATTCAAAATAAGGGTTGGCAAAAATACCTACCATAAATTAGCCAGGTACATAAACCTAGCGTTAAATAATATTTCTGCTATAAATTGTATCATGAGATTCATGGGCTTATTCAACATTTAGGATTTGTAATGTTGGGGATAGGTGGCGAGGATAGGTTATTTTAGATTTTTTTTTTACTTTTGTACTACTTTCACGCAGCTCATTTTATTGTAAATTTAATAGATATCTTAGGGTTCCCTTTGGTAGATCTTTTGCCAATCGTGATTTTCAATGAATCGCAAGATTGATAACGTGGTTTGGTCATCATCAGGACCGTCTTCGGCCACCAGTTCGCTGGCTGGTGACTGCGCGCTGCTGTCAGACGCTGACATGCACGCTCTGGTCAAGGATCGCCAGAAGAAAGACAACCATAATATAAGTGAGTACGGTTCGAATTAATATGACACTTGTTACATGCTTTTGTAAAGTAATACTTACTTTGATCACGGTCAGAAATAACTCAAAATTGAACCCTATAACTTTGAAAGAAACTTTATCATCATTGCAGGAAAGGGAGCGTTCAAGTATTACGTATCGCAATTTTTGGACATTTTTGACCCCCCTCCCCCCATGTAACGCGCCGTAACGTTTTTCTGTACCCCCCTCCCCCTAGTAAAACGTTACGTAACCACCAAGTGACCATTTTTTTACCTAAAGGCCACAATTATGTGGCGTAAAGTACCGTAAAGTGGCGAAAAGTTCTGAAGGGTTAAAAAACAATGTTACGTAACGCGTAGTTCAAACCCCCCCCTCCCGCCCCTGTAACGCATCGTAACGTTTTACAAGACCCCCCCTCCCCCCAAATTCGTTACGTAATACTTGAACGCTCCCAAATATAAATAGTTTCATAATGAATATCTCATTGCAGTCGAACGCCGCCGCCGCTTCAACATCAACGACCGCATCAAAGAACTGGGGACGCTCCTCCCCAAGACTAACGACCCCTTCTACGAGGTCATCCGCGACGTGCGCCCCAACAAGGGCACCATCCTCAAGTCCAGTGTGGACTACATCAAGTGTCTCAGGGATGAAGTCAACCGGCTTAAGCAGAGCGAGCAGCGGAGGAAACAGATTGAGCTACATAACAGGAAACTCACGCTTAGGATACAGGTAATTTATAGTCCTATCCTCTTCTTCGCTCCCCTTTTATAATGTTTGGCTCAAGCATTGGATTTTACAAAAGCGACTGCAGATCGCACGTGAGCATCTGACCTTCTAACCCTGAAGAAATATTTGGTTTCTTGGATTACATCATCTTCCTAGCATTAATCCAATTTTTTGCTACGCCTTTCTAAAGGATCCATTGCAGATAAATTAGATTAGATTAGTAGGATACAGAGATAAATATCATCTTTCTCGCATTTTCAGTACTTTTCGATGGAGCTCCTTAAACTCAAGAATTAGCGTAACAGTGACTTATTTCTACGAAAGAATCTACCAATTCTGAACTTTTAATCCAGAGAGACATTGGGGAAAAAACATTGACTCACGATATTTGCCCGGACTGGAGAGCAACTGGATATCAATGATTTTTCGTACTGTACATAAGTTTAAATAAAACCTCATCGTCGATCCGAGTCGGGGTTGGAACTGAAACAGGTTTCGGGTTTGAAACCATTTGTTTTACAGCTAGATTCCTTTTCTCTGGCTGGACTCTTATTTTTGTACCTAAACTTATAAATTTCCGTTTCTAGGAATTAGAGCGTATAGCACGATTACATGGTCTACCGCTGACTGCAGCCGAAAACGGCGCCTCCCCCTCGCCGGCCGAGGAAACGCCACCACCTCCAGCACCGGTAAGTCATCGTTCTGCTCTAAAAGAGCAACTGACTAAATTCCTACAACCTGTTATAGGCTCTGTAATCTCTGTATATGAGCCGGTTTTTTGGTAAAACAACTATCCCCTGACATAATTAGATTAGGTCCATTTGATGACGTTAAAGGATGACTCACGTCAGACCGGGCGGTGTCCGGGCCGGAGCTTCCGGCGCTTACTTTTTTATGACAGATGACAGCTAGGTGATCACGTGATGTTTTTCATAGAAAACGAAGCGTCGGAAGCTCCGGCTCGGACACGGCCCAGTATAACGTGAGTCATCCTTGACACTACGTAGATATTAAGCACTGATCGGTGTCAATGAATTTAAAACAAACCTATCACATTAAACGGTGTATTTAAATTCATGCAATTAGGGCTTGCAATTCGAATATTCGAATATTCGAATTTGTCGAATATTCGACCTGTTTTGATATTCGAATATTCGGCCGCTCAGGTTTCGAATATTCGAATATTTTTTATTACTATAAAAAAATCTATTTCATCCGCTGCAGTTACAGTTTCTGTGTGTTTTCCGGTTATTTACAGTGAATGAGGAACGGTAGGTACCCAAATACGAAGGAAATAATATTTTTACTGTATTCCTCTCGATAGACTTCGTGAATACAGTGAATACTAACTCAATTTGAAAGAAAACAAATTTAATCGAACCAAACCTGCCCAACTAGGTAGTCTAACCATGCACCTTTAGCTGACGAATAATCCACCCAGTAGTCAACTAACTTTTACCCTTAACCCGTGGAGCGCCCTAACAAGACACGTGTGCTAGTAACTAGTATAGGAGTTCCATACTACGGTAATTATGGGGCGCTCCAGGGGTTAAATATTCCAATATGTATTATATAATTAGCCGACCATTCGAAATAAAAACTTGCCAAAACAAATAAAGTCAATAAAGATTCAAAATACAATGGTATTAAAGGCCGTTTTACAGGCCTCTGAGCGACTACAAGTTAATTTAAATCGTAAAATAATTACCTACTAAAAAAATGCCTTGCATACCTACGTGTTTGGATGGTTAAAGTTATATTATTTTACGCACCGATGCATTTATAATAAAAGTTTTATCTAGAAATATTGAATTTTGGCGTTTTACTTGTTTTTATAAATGTGGGCATCTCATAAGTAGTAGGATGATAAAATCTAGTCAATTAAGTGGATTTCTGCAAAATATCATTAGTTTTAGCAATATGTGAAAAAAGCTTTTGAATAAAACGATAATAAACCGATTTCTCGTTCCTTTTCTTATTTTTTATAATATTCGAATAATTATTCGAATATTCGAATATGTCGTCAGAAAAAGTCGAATATTCGAATACCTGTAAGTTTCGAATATTTGCAATCCCTACATGCAATACGGTCACTCAAGCACGAACATTTTCAAAAGGAAACTTAACTTTATTATTTTTAATTAAAATTGAATCTCCAATAATCCTACATGTGGCATATTGCAGGCGGGCGGCGATTTATTCGTCTTTTGATGACTAGCCAATTTTTTTTCTCCTTTCCAGGAGGTAATCCTTCCAAAAACGGAACCATCGCCACTGATGGAGCTGGGCTCGGAGTGCGGGGGCCGGCAGCCCCCCGACCTGCTGCGCGACATGCCCGGCCCCGGCGACTGTCTCTCCGTACCCGACGCTCTAGGTAACACATCAACTTCCGCATTTTTTTTTTTTATTGAGAAACAGACTTATAATAAACATAAGAGCAACTTAGCTAATAGCTACAAATTGATTTATTTATAGACCTATAGTTCCCTATTTTAGATTTAAGCTAGTTTTTAATTTCTTTTAGTAATACACTGTATATATCTTGTTTGTAAATAAATTATCTACAAATTGTATCGAGGTACAATTAAAAAAATAATAAAAAAGTGTCACCTTATAGTTGTACATAACAAATGAGTGAACAAGAGAAGATACTCAAAAAACCAGTGCCTACTATGCTTACAATACAACATTACACCCTTATTTTAATAGA
The DNA here is from genome assembly GCF_948474715.1 of Cydia amplana. Lineage (NCBI taxonomy): Eukaryota > Metazoa > Arthropoda > Insecta > Lepidoptera > Tortricidae > Cydia > Cydia amplana. The sequence goes on from NC_086090.1 coordinate 11,810,339, forward strand.
GATTATTTTCAACATCCGCATCCGCATCCGCATAAAATCAATGCGGATGCGGATGTGGAACAGGTCGGTATAGGAACGTCTTAGCATCGACGTAAGTGCTAGACTGCTAGGTAATTTAGTCATTAGCCAAAAAAACCTATTAGAAATGAGCAGTCGAGCGTGAGTGGGACTTAATGTACGGAACCCTTGGAACGCGAGTCCGACTCGCACTTGGCCGGTTTTTTGAATTATAAATTACTAAAATGTAATTTTTCACGTTTTGTACCTATCTTGACATCCGCATCCGCGGATGTGAGCCTTTAAAAATCCGCATCCGCGTCCGCGGATGTCAAAAAATCGGCATCCGCAACATCCCTGATCTGCAGGCCTAGTAGCCAAGCGATAATCTTTGGTAGAATTGCTGTGGAAATGTTTAGGAAAGGTAAGTAATTATTCTTCAAGTTCAAGTTTAAAGGTCTACAAGTGCTTCTTTTGCCCCAATGTTTATCTTACCCTATTGAATATTTCGTGACTAAAAGTCACATTTCTGTGTTCGCATTTCTCGATTGGCGATAAAGAAGAAAAGAAGAAAACTTTATTCATAAAAAATCAAAATCAAAATACATTTATTTCAGATAACTATGATCCATAAGTACATGATAAATTTCATACCGAGTTGAAGTCATTCGAAGGTTTGAAAAATGCATTGTAGTCGAGAATGTGAATAGCGGACGGAGTAATGGGCGCCTTCTGACCCGTTGGTCTATTTTCCGAGATCCTCCTTCTCACGTCATATTTGTCATTACTGAGGGTCGTGATTATTAGGAAATTGGAATACGACGTAGATTTTTCGTAGATAAGTTCCCACAAACTCGATATGAAACAGGGTTCTTATTTCAGAGATTCTTTAGCTAAAACACTTTCATTTATATTATAAGAGTTTATTAGTACAAATATTATAATAAACTAATTTTTCTATTTCAGATGGTTTAAAGCTGGACTCGTGTTCACCGCTGAGAGGCGAGGAGGGCCTGTCTCTAGACTGCCTAGAACCCGACCTGTGTCTAGAACCTGAACCAGATCACTACCTAAATCACAAACACATAAAGGTATTTGATTTGATGATGATGAGAAATCTTGGCTTGACACTACCGAGCATTCGTCGGTTACTTGTTTTTAGGGTTCCGTACCCAAAGGGTAAAAACGGGACCCTATTACTCCGCTGTCCGTCCGTCCGTCCGTGATAGCTAGACAGTTGAAATTTTCACAGATGATGTATTTCTGTTGCCGCTATAACAACAAATACTAAAAACAGAATAAAATAAAGATTTAAGTGGGGCTCCCATACAACAAACGTGATTTTTGACCGAAGTTAAGCAACGTCGGGCGGGGTCAGTACTTGGATGGTTTTTTTGCTTATTTTGCTCTATTTTTTGTTGATGGTGCGGAACCCTCCGTGCGCGAGTCCGACTCGCACTTGGCCGGTTTTTTGTTGAATCCTTCTAACGGATCCTACAAATAGTAGGTATAGGTAAAAATACTGCATCGTTATAAAATGCCTGACTTCAAATTATCCAATTCCTAAAATACTTAAATACTTATGGAAAATTGATGAACTACCTACCAATAATTATGGTCGAATTTTGCTTGCTTTTTGCATTGATTGACTGAGAGCTGTGACTGAGAGTGACATAAAAAAGTCTAAGTCTAATTATTATAGTGACATTAAGAATTCACACAAAGTTACAAGGCTCATAATCAGTTGTAAACAGTTGTCTTATTCCTACACCACAAGGTATATATATATATATATATATGATGGGGTATAAAAAGGTAACTTTGGTAGTATAGTCTGGTCTGGTAGTCCTGGCTGTCTTAATCGAGTAACGTTCTTCAAGTTTTTTTTTTGATGACCCAGAGGGAATCCCTTATGGGACCCACTGGCCCGGGAGAAGCCCTGTGGGTATGTCCGACTTCCACGGACTAAACCCCCTGGGGTGTTCGGCCGCGCGCTTTGTAGGCGGGGTTTCGGGAACTCGATTGTAGACCTCCGATAGAGTAAGGTTCTACCATCCTACAGTCATCCGCCATCCCTTTCTTGCAGATGCGGATGTCTCCGTCGCCCGGGCTGCTCGGCGACGGCGACGACGCCGTACTCAACCTCGCGCAGATCGAGGACCTCATGGACGACGACTCACACAACCCCGTCACCACAGGTAACGACCATAACACCATTAACACATACACCGCCGAGCTACGGTAAACCTTAACCGTAGCCGATATCGTGGGTTTCCCGGCATGTAGCGAAAACACCTGTAGTAGAGGCAAAATGACAACGCGTTGTGATTGGCGCTGAAAGGGTTAACCCCATAGGAAATACAAAAGTTGCTGCTGTTACCGAATTTACAGAACATCCCATCACTTGCGGTAACTGTCATCATTACCTACATCCATTAGAAATCCTACTACAGTTCGTCCACGCTAAGTATGCGCACCAAGTGCTAAGTCAAATATAGTCTTAAATTTCGTACGGAATAATACCGTCACGCACTAACTTGATCTTCCTTTTTAAATACATAGCTACGAGCCGCAGAAAAATATGGAATCGCCCGGGTAGACCCCTATCTTTCTCGAAAATTGACCTTGTGCTTGAGATTTTTTGTTATAGACTTTCAGTAGTTTTTTTCTCCAACAATGCTAATAAAAGACACTTGTTCCAGGAGATCCAATGTTATGCTCGTCGCCAACGTCGCAGCTATGCAGCTTAGCTGACGTCGTAGGTGACGCGACGGAGCGGAGTATCGCCAACATGCTACATGATGCCGCGCAATATTCCCCTCACAGCGCAGGTAAACTGTATTTGCTTATCTTCGTAATCCTCTTTTTATCATCCTGTTACTCTCTATTTGGGGTGTAGGGTTTGAATTATATTATTATTTATTACATTAACTCTGAGGGTCCTGGGCAGTTTTGACAACCTCTTCTCACTCCATTCCCAATGTAAAACTCCAGCTTTACGAAATGGTGTCAAGTAAAATAATGTTTGCTCGGCATCTTATAAGTCAGGGCCTCTTTGGATAGTATTTCATTAAATTATATTATTACTTAAGGATACATGAAAAAATCTGCATCATCATAATTAATCTTTATGTGCTCTGATTGCTCTGAGGATTTTGGTCGTTTAACCGACGCCTATGATAGAAAATTGGGCGTAGTCCTATCCCAGAGCAAGATCTACTCTACTGATTCGTGGAGACTGTATAGCACCGTAAATACATCTGCAATTCGGGTCCGTGTTTCTTGATTTAATTTATTTTTTGCAGGCACGTCTGGTTTAATGGGTGACGGAGCAATAAGCCTGAACGGCCTCCCGGGGCTGGGCGAGGGCTGCCTGCCCGCGCTGCTGCTCGGCGGCCCGCACCACCACGCGCCGCACTCGCCACACAGCCACCCGCGCAACCACTGCTTCGACATGGACCTGGGGGCTTAGTTGAGACCACTATACTATAGAGGTGGGTCGAGGTCGAGGTATCGATCCGGTTCGAAAGTCCATTGATCTCTTTAAGCACCAATCCGGCTCGAAGAACCGCCAATTTGGGTCCATACCGATGCTTCCTTTCGAATACCCGCGGCCTGAAACACCAATAATGCTCGAAGGACCAATAATTCGGCTCCGAGGACCAAAGATCTGGTTCGAAGGTCCGCTGATTCAGGTCTGAAGACCGCTAATCTGGTTCGAAGGACATATATTGATCGAGTTCAAAAAGCTCCACTGATTCGGTTCAAAAAACCACTTATCCGACTCAAAGGACCACTGATCCTGTTCTAAAAACCACTAATCCGGCTCGAAGGACCAAAGATCTGGTTCAAAGAATCACTATTCCGATCCAAACGAGCAGTTTGTTGTAAATAAGTGCTTGAAGACGCAAATTATAAAATAACTCCTGAATGTGTTAGTGAGAGACCTTGGACTCTTGAAGCCCTTGAAGGGTTTATCACTTATCATGAATTTGACAGTGAGATTATGTCAGTTTACAGAGATGTCTGACAATAATGAACTACAGGTTTAAATTGATAATTAGAAGAATCGAAGTTTAGTCTTGTAGATTGGTTTTAACATCAACGCCCTAGTAGTTTTTAATTTCGTACCAGTATTTTTGGAGATTATTTTACTCTTCCACATAGATGGCGTTGTTTTCTTCGAATTGACTTTTGTGCTAAATAGTGTTCAAATAATGTTCTTAAAATAATCTAGTTATAATGTGTTCATTATTTGACTATCGGCACGATTGGTAAGATTAGAATATTTTTGATTGTTTTTAATGTATGCCATTATGGATTTTACTAAATTACATTAAACCTTGTAGACGATTTGAGTCCCAGTTAATTTTAGAAAAACCAAAGAGATCATTTACATTTGGGTAGAAAAGTAAACATTTTTTATAAAAAATGTCACTCCACTAAAATAGTTATTTTATATTAGTAAAATCCTTCCTAAGTAGCTTAGTAAAGCATTAAGCGTTGTAGTAATCGTGATACATTACATTAGTTACCAGCTCATTTTATTGTTATTTTAAAAGCTATATTTTTAGAATATTTTGTTTGGCTGGATACAGTTTTCATTATTTTAAATTACTTAAATAGATTAGAAAAACGCTTTCTTATTATTAATACATACATTTGATGTTTTAAACATTGCGTATACATTATACGCTAGCAAATTATGTTTATACGAAGTATTATGAAATTTTGACGTTACTTTATTTTTTTAATAAATCATATCTTAATATGGTGCTCTTATGGACATATATATATGAATAAACTTATAATTAAACTATATCAATACACTGGGATATTATCTAACTGACGGACCACAATATTTTATACAGAAAAAATGTGATACATTATATTTTTAGATAATTAATCAATAAATAATAAAAAAATATTTTTGTACATAGACTATTTCAACATCCTTAACGTGTATGAAAAAAAGTGCCTTGATTGTAATATTTATGAAGTTTTTGACTTCGTGTAAATAAAATTATTAGAGTTGTTGGAAACACACTGGTTTTGTAGATCACATGTTATTTATTAAGTTTTATTTTGTGATGATTTTATTGTTAATTGTTACTTTTTGGAACTTATGCCTATGCAGTATAACAACGTTTGTCGAACAAAGATTTAATAGATAATTTAAGGAGCGAATTGTTACAAATTCGGTAGCACTCTTCTTTATTTTCATACAAAAAAGAAAAAACTTGTGTACAATGGTACTGAAAGTATATTTAAATTGGAACCATACAATAATAGCTAAATGAAGCAAATTGGTGAACTAGTATAGGTAGATACCTAAACTTAACCAACTTATGATGGCCATAGATACTAGACTTAGTACTATGAAGTTTTTCTATAAATTATGGCACTGAAATATGATATTGCGGATTAGCAAAGTTAAGAAAATTAGTAAAATCATTTTTTAGAACGAAGAACTTATGAAAAATTCAATTTGAATTGTATTCTGGATAGGAAGAAATCAATATATTTTTGTGTTTGAGAAGTGCATATATAAATATGTAATATATGTAATACATATATGTATCATGATATTGGAGCCAGGCTCTAGTAATAATATATTGTAGAAATATGTGATTTTTTTGTGAGGTAGGTGTTATCGCTCGGAACTAAATTAATAAAATAAATATTGTTAAGACTACAAGAGACACTCCGTCTATTGTGAGCTAAAGTAGAACCTCGATTATCCGGACTAAGTGAACCGAGATTAATTCGGTTAATCAAATGTTCGGATATGCGCTTGTGGGTTTTTTGGGTAGATCAAAAAACAACACATTTTACATAAAATCTGTACAGTACATACAATCTTAATTTTTCAAGTTTTATTAAATTAGGTCTTACTACAGTTTTAGCATCAGTATTCAGTCGACATAAAGCCAACATGCAAAATGTTTGTAAATTATAATACGGGTACATCAGGTACATGCAATACAATTATAATAATCCTAATAAAACAATGTCAATTCATTACAAATACAATCAAAAATAAAAATACTTATAAATTGCACATTAAAAAATTAAGCTAAAATAAAATAGATTGATGGTATGTCAGAGTTATGTCATGATTTAAATATTACATATCGAAATTTAAATTAATATATTTATATTTGATATTATTATGTCGTGCAATAAGAAACGTCGGTGCCAGTTAGTGCTCAAAATAATGTAAGCAATATAAACTATAACAGTTTTCAATAAATGCCTTAGTAAAATATTAAATAAATACTAGCCTTTGAGTTCTGTGAGATTAACACTAAAACCACCCTAATATTTGAATTAATTTTTGAATAGAACAAAGTCAGGTAGTGTCTTCATAGACGTTTGACATACATTGTGACATGGCCACACGTTGTCATTCCTAATGCCATACAGAGTTCGCTTAGAGAGACTCTTTTTAACTATCAAAACAAGCAGACAAAAAAATGGGCGACTACAATTTGCATTGAAGACATTTTATAGTCTACAGCTTTATCATTAGATTGTAATTGTATTAATTACAGGCAGCTATACAAGTATTTAAAAATAATCCTTGTAAATAAAATTATCCAATATTTTTTTAAACGATAATGGTTTGTTAGGATTAACTCGAAGGTGATATTAAAACTACAGCGTGCCTTATTACGTATTTGAAGACATTATTATAGCTTAATATTTATATTTATATTATTAAGTAATTCGGGCGAAACACAAACAAATGTATGAATTGTATGTTATTTAATATTGTATGAGATTAAAAATATTGTTGAAGTACAAAACGTAAATAAAACACAATTTACTAGATTATTCGCCTTTCAATTTAAATATTAAACCTTAGTTATCTGAATGTTCTGCTATAGTTGACGAAATATAATTTGCTACGAACCCTGAGAACAACTTGTATCAGTACAGAGGTACTTACAGATTATATTTCGTCAACTATACAAATCCATGCCAACAATCAAAAATAAAAGGAAAAGAGACATAGAGTCCGTCTCAGCTAACTTTGCTCCAATTTGAACGGAAGAAAATGCGGGAGTGCCATTATAAAGTGTCATTCTATGGAACTTGATAACTACCTATGTAAACAAAAGTCAGTAGTAATTTCATATTTATTGACAGTTTTAATATTGCGGTTTGTTTACATAGGCAAGTTCTAAAATGACACTTTAAACGTCATATTTTCATAGAAATTTGACATTAATTATGACATATTAACCACTCTTTTTCATTGCAAATGCATGCAGAGTTAGGTTGGTATATATTTTATAATGAGAATTATAAAATAACTAATAAGGAAGTGCGGTAAAGTATCACAGTATATTAATTTTCACGCCATCTGTATTTTAGAGTCCGCAATTCTCTCTTTTCAAGACGTCGTTTTTCACGGTGTCAACTGAGCGTCCACGTCCAAACATAGTGGCAGTAACGGAAACTAGATGGCACAAATATCAAGAATTTATTTCGATCAGAGAGTCCTAATGGAGTAAAAACAGCAACACTCTTAACTGTCCATCGGTGGACCTTATGCCTTTTGTAATAAGGTTTACGAACTGTGCGTTAACAGTGTGGGTGATGGTACCTACGTGTTCTCCTCTCAGTAACAACGAAAACTCAATTGTTGACAATTCAATAAGCCGATTTAAATTTTTGTTTTCGGTTTTTTTTAGTGTTGGATTAAGGCCCCGTAAATTCTTTGTGTTTTTCTCTCATTCTCACTGAGCGTAACAAGCGAGATGGATGTGCGTGCCCGGGACGGCGGATATCTTGTTTTTTAATTTTAATTTGTTAAGTATATATAAGTTTTAACAAAAAAAACCGGCCAAGTGCGAGTTGGACTGGCTTCCAAGGGTTCCGTACATCAAGTCAGACTCACGCACTGCACATTTCTAATAGATTTTCCTGTCATCTATAGGTAAAGAACTATTTTGTGTATTTTTTTTTTATTTTAGATCCAGTAGTTTCGGAGATAAAGGGGGGGGGGGACAAGCTCGGACAGACAAACAGACGCACGAGCACGATCGTGCAGTCCCTTTTATACATTAAATCCTCGAAAAAACCTGAGGTCATCTAGCCTATTGTTACCTATAGCGTCACTTACTATTAATACTTAACAAATTCTGTACATAACGTTTATGTACTTAGCATATAAATATTTATGTACTTATTAGCTTATAAATATTGTTTCTTTTCCCAAGAAGAAGATCGAGAAATATTCGGTTGTAATTTTCACACGTCACCTTTGACTCAACATATTTCTGTTATACGTGTTTTGAAATATAAACTCTATTACAACCACCGAGAGTTTACTTTTTTGTCAATGTTAAGGGTGAGATAGGAGGGTGCTAAAGCAAGGCTTGGTAGGGGCAGGGTGAATGCCCTCACCCTCATTTATTGAATATAAAAATGTGTAAACACGTCGAACTCGAAATACGATGTTATTATTTTTATTTTAGGCTGAGGATTGGAAAGGACTATTTAATATAAATATTTTGAGATAACATAAAATTATGTATTTATACAATGTATAAGTGTTGGTAGCTAGGAACTATGCTCGTGAAGTTGACCACCCCATATCGTTTGCCCGCAAATGGCATATCTATATCGTTAGTTCATCGTTAGTTCACGTTTGTTCAGTAGGTAAAATCGTAATAAGGACCCGATTCCCGCTAGCCACGTCTTCACGCTAGCCACCCCATACCACTTTTTGCAAGTTTTTTTGGTCTAGATAGCAAGATATTCGTTAGTTCATGATCTCGTTTCCTTTGAGTCTGAGTTTAAAGAACTCGGCTCGTTTTTACGAGAGTCGTCGCTTAAAAAACTTCGGAGACTTTTAACTCCCGAGTCGAGTCCTTTGTTGACTATTTTTTAAGAGCAACTATAATGGACTCGAGCCTCCGAATAAAGACTCCGTCAACAATTTTATAGGTTTTTCCTAAAATAACAGTAAAGAAATCATAAAATTGTATGACTTGTATACCTAATCCACAAATGTTACATAAATACAATGCATTTAGAAATTATTTGTAAAAAAAAATCTCTGAAAAGGACTCGTCTCTACAAGAGGTTCGGGTCTCTAACAAGTTGAAAAGAACTCGAGTTTAGGCTTAATTATTTATTTATTTATTTAAGCCATTTAATTCCTTAATAAAAAATATACATATTTCATTATTAAATTAAATAATAATAAACTATTAAATTAAATTAAATATTATCAAACTAATGTACATGCAAGTTTAAATTGTAAAATTCTATTCAATAATTTAGTTTGTATTATTAAGGACCTCTTGACGAGTAAAGGCCTCCTCCACTGGAGGAGGCTTAATTATAAGAGAGAAAAACTGAGTCGATTCTTGAAGCAGAGGACTCAAAGGACTCGAGTCCTACCCAACACTAATTTACATGTGTGGAAGTCGAGAACAAGCGGTGATCTTCGGTTAGCAATAATAAAACCGTTCTTCAAACTTGGCAGCTTTTTATTTCCTTCACACAGTATTAACACAGAAAGTGCAGAAACAGTTAGGAAGTAAATTATTCCAGCCGCAGCAGAGCGCTTACATTATTTAAAGATTTAAGTAAACGATTAGGCAAAATAATAATTATAGGTAGGTATGCATATAATTACTAAAAATATTTAAACAAAAATCAACCTTCCTTTAGTACTAATATGGTTCACTATGGCTATGAACTTGTGGTGGTAATTAGTGAGTCTTGCTTGTCACCTGACCTGATAAGTTACTCTATGATATATGCTAAGATAATTTTCTCAGAACGTCGACAAATGAGACAGTACCTATGTACAGGCCTGAATGCGCGCATCAGCCAGTGCTTGCCACATATATATAAAGTGCTTGCCATAAACTTACCTATCACTTTTCGATTAGCATTTGTCGACAAACGATTGTCAGCTTGGCTACGGCCCCTTATCGGATTGAGCTGAAATAGGTCACCTACGTATGTAAGTTCTCAGTGAATTAACATCGCTCCTCCATATACAGGGTATTTTGTGAGACGTCAGCAGGACCAACACAATACAGTTCATATTAATGGATCATTACCCGCATTGGATAATTAAGGCGCCGTGAGTTCAGGCCCCGTAGACAACATGCCAATCGCTAACGCTACGTAGCGAACGAAACGCAACTGTCACACTAAGATGGAAGAGTGATAGAAAGACACAAAGCGATTCGATGGCGAAGCGATAGCGATCGTCACCTTGGCTAGGCCGCCGGCCTCTACATCTACAATCATGGTTACTCTACAACAAGTACCTAATTAATAAAGATAAAATCTCTATTTATTGTGAAATCAATCGTTTTCTTGGTAAGTAAAAACTTTTTTTAATATTTTACGTAGGCGAAGTTGAGCACCAAAGGTGAAGTTAGGGTTCCCTACGGTAGATAGTTCTGCCATCCCTTATTTTCAATAAATTGGAATAGGTATTGATGACGCGGGTTTGGTACCAACATAGCCTCATTCAGTAGTATGAGCTCATTTTGATAATCAACTAGTTAGATAGATTCATTTTTTTTAATAAATAAATAAAAAACATTAATTCTGCGTCATACGCATCAAACCTATCACTTCTCTCCTGTGGACAATTGAACATACCCAGTTGAATGGCATATTCCAAACAAACATCAAACATCAACATTTATTCAGCAAATAGGCCACAAGGGCACTTTTACACGTCAACATGGAATTTACATACAGCAAAAAAAAAACACATCTACAATTATAAAATACAACTTTCTAAGCCGCAAATATAAAATCAAACTAAAGTATTACATAGAGATGTATAAAGTCTCTAAATGTCGAATTACAAAAAAAAAAACGCTAAAACAATAGTATTGAAAAAAAAGAACACAAAGATACAAAACTATAATCTAAAATTATTTAGAGATGTAAATGTCTCTAAGTGTCATCATAACTAAAAGATTACAAATATATAGTAGTTAATCAAATTATCCTTAGAGATGTATAGGGTCTCCAAGAGTCAAAATCCTGTATACCTAATTAAAACATTCATTAAGTAAGAAAATGACAATAAAAATAAAATAACATACGAGAACCGAATGATGTGTGTCTGTGTCCATGTAATTATCCTCAAAAATAGAGTAACTAAATATAATAGCTCGTGTTAGCTTCCTAAACTCTTGTCAAGTCTAACAAGCCCGATCATCCTTTTATTCGATCGGTTCGTCCTTATTCGTCAGTGTGACGATTCTGTTTGTTAATAAGATACCTACCTAATTTAAGAGGTTTGTGAAAGGTTGCAAATATGAATAAGGTTAAGGGGGTAAGCTTAGTTGTTCCCCTCTTTATTATTAATCTGTCTGATAAAGCATTATATGCACACAAGCTGTTAACTATTATCCATAGGAGAGACAGCTGTTTTGAAATCTGTGTGTTTATTTAAGTCTTCGATAAAAACATGTAGGTACCTATCGCAAATAATGTGTTTGTCAAAAACGTATTTATTGTCAGCAGCAGAAGTTGCTAAGCGGGCCAGGTGTTCAAAATGATCTTGACGCGACTTTATTGTTAAGAGAATAAGAACGTGTCAAGGTAATTTTGAACACCTCGCCCGCTTAGCAACTTCTGCTGCTGACTGTAGGTACACACCGTACTCCGAAGCGTATGTAGAAATAAATTTTAATTCCCATCAAGCCGTACTAATCCCACCATTATATTTCTGCGTAGCTAAAAGAAAAATAATACATCCCATCTTATTACGAAAAAATCTTTAATTGACTCGCCTCTCCACACACACAAACACACACACACGCTTCAGAGACAAACAGAGTATATAAATAGTTGTACGGGTGTATAGTAATAAAGTATAAATGATGGAACTAGCATATAGGAAAATATAATATATTTGCTCGCATAGCTACGGCGTGTTATATATATTGTTGGTGATGGAACAGGGATGGCGTAGATGTCCCTTGTGTTTATTTTTAAATTTGTTTTATTTTTTAAGTGTAAGGTAAATAATCTGTCATTTCAGTAGGTATTCAGTAGCTATTCAGTTATTTCTTGCGTATTCTTAACTACTACATAATTGTCGGCCACAGTGTACTCACCCACTACGTAAACGTTGGAGTAGACGTGCAAGTTAAGGGTAACCCTTAGATGCATGAAGAATCAATACTCATACTAAGACAACCAAAATGACAACCAAATTCACCTCAGTTTAAGAATTTATATACATATTGTCGTCATAACAAAGTCTTAATTTCAAGATAATTCGGTTGGCACTTGCACTTGTCTTGTTTCAGTATCAATATTAATACTTCATGCATCTAAAGGTTAAACGGTTAAACGAACTAGGTACGGATTTTTCGTAGGTCCTACGTTTTATTGGGAGTAGGTCAAAATAAAGTCTATGTCGCCCGAGGGTTGATATGGGCTTAATGGCTTTAATTATAATACTTAATCTAAACCAAGATGGATAGCAGAATTCAAATATAACCTATGTACATACATAGATTCATATTATCACTATTCCTCTTGGATTTGACACATTACATTAGGTAGGTACATGAAATATAAACAAATCGAAAAACTCAGATAATTAGCTTCATTCATAAATTGTTTTTAGGGTATTATTATTAATAAATCGATTCTACTTCCTTTACTGAGATTCAAATGCTAACTTAATAGATAGGTATGTCATACTCACGATTCACGATATCTTGTGCTATGAATTGTACTTATTGCAAATGAGTATAGAGCAGAGCACAGCAGAGTAGAGCAATATCCAAAACTGTTCATTAGATTGTCCTGTTTAACAAATGAATACCTTAACGCAATCGCAATGTCAACTTTTTACAAGTTTCATTTATAAAAATGTTATTGAAAAAAAATACAAACTCGACTCCACCGTCACTATGTCCGGAACACACATACGAAGCGCGGCGCGCTCCGTCTTAAGGACGACATATGAAGTAATTTTTTTTCCAACCCCCGCCCACTCAAAGTTGGACCTTATCACTACTATATAAAGTTGAAACTTACCAAACTCGCAAAATATTTTTTCCATTTCATATTTACGAATATGCCCCAAATTCCCCAAAAATTAGAACCGTGAAAGCGGAGTGTGCGTGTGTGCGTGAGAGTACGGAGACGCACACAGTGGCGAGGGGGTGGGTGGGGGGAGTGAGATAGTAGATAGTTTTAGAGTAAGAGAAATATATGTGGCGTTCCGTGGAGATCCGTCAGCGCGTTTTTAATTTTCGAGACGTTTTGAGTGACGTCATCACTTTCGTTCGGAATAAGAAGGTTAAAATGTAATCATGTTCTAAACATATTCGTTCTGTTGCTTGAGAACGATGCTAGGAAATAAGCCAAGTATGTTTTCACCTCACCAGCTTGTAAAGGCTCTCTTAAACTAGAGAACATCATTTTGGAAAAAAAGCTTGTACGCTTATAACGCTGGATCGATTTCTATCAAACATAGCTAAGATCCACCACAAGAAAACTCGGTTTCACGTAAGAAAAACCGCATCGATATCGGTCCATCCGTTGGAGAGCTACGATGCCACAGACAGACAGACATTGGCGTCAAACATAACACCCATATACGAGGGGTGTTCAAAATATTCTCGGTATGAGAATGAAAACAAACAAGTACGAAAAGTTTGATATTTTTATTTTTCAATATACTCCCCCCCTATGTTCATACACTTAAAAGATCGAGTAATTATTTTTTTTAATCCCTCGTAAAAATATTTATTATCTTTCGTGTAAAAATGCTCCTCCACTGCCGCCTTCAATGCTTCATCGTCAGAAAATTTATTTCCACGCAGATCCTTTTTAAGATTGGGGAGCAAAAAGAAGTCGCTGAGGGCTAAGTCCGGACTATACGGTGGGTGAGTAACAGTTTTAAACCCACATTCAACAATAGCTGCCTTGGCAATATGAGCAGTATGGACGGGGGCGTTGTCATGCAGAAGCAGAATACCTTTGGTTAACTTTCCTCGCCTCTTTTCTTTAATTACATCCTTTAATTGACGTAGAATGTTAGCGTAGTACTGTCCTGTGATATTTACACCTTTTTCTTTATAATCGATTAGTAATACTCCTTCACAATCCCAAAATATCGTGGCCATGACCTTGCCAGCTGAAGGGATGACCTTGAACTTCTTGGGATGAGCTGAACCCTTAATGTGCCACTGCATGGACTCTTGTTTACTCTCTGGGTCATAATGATGAACCCAGGTTTCATCTCCAGTAACTATTCTTCGCAGCACCTCATCAGGATTTTCACCGCACAGGTCAATAAAATCGGAACAACAAGCTACACGCATGTCTTTTTGAAGCCGAGTCAGCATTCGCGGAACCCATCTTGCACTTACTTTTGACATATTAAGATGGTCATGTATAATATCATGTACGGTACCAATAGAGAGATTGGTTACTTGTGCTATAGATTTTACCTTCACTCGACCATCTTCCAATATAAGTTTTTCCACTTTATCAATATTTTCTTGTGAAGTAGCTACTACAGGCCGGCCAGGTCTAGGGTCATCTTCAATACTCTCCCTTCCGCGTTTAAACTCGCTTGACCACTTTTGAATGGTAGATAAAGAAGGAGCAGACTCACGGTAAACACAATCCATTTCCTCTTTTATGGTTTTTTTGATTTTTACCCTGTTTTGTCAAGAATTTTATCACGCATTGATGTTCTAATTTAGTTAACATTGTCAATTCGCACATGATGTTCATGTTTGTTCAGCAATTGCAGAAAAACAAAAGACCATCTCGGTTCGAATTATACTTTTTTTTAATGTCAATGAATAAACCTTAGCGGCCAGTAACGAAAGAAATTTTAGAAGAGGTCGTAAGATATCAATACCGAGAATATTTTGAACGCCCCTCGTATAACACCTCATATTTTTTTCGGTAACAACTCGAAAACCGTGCAACTTTTACTAAGGTCATATTAGGCTGGTTAGGTTCCTCTTGACTCTTGAGTTAACCTATCTCCGGAGTCACTGTGACGTGGGAGTTCTGGGACACTCTGTATTGGATAATTAGGATATAGGTAGCTACAACTACTCCGGATTTGGAGTACGCAAAGTCACAAACTAGGTACTTTCATAAACTTAATTTCTTATTTATGTTACTAGCAACCCGCCTCGGCTTAGCACGGGTTAACAAATTGTACACAAACCTTCCTCAAGAATCTCTCTATCGATAGATGAAAACCGCATGAAAATCCGTTCAGTAGTTTATGAGTTTATCGTGAACACACAAACAGACAGACACGGCGCGGGACTTTGTTTTATTTATAAGGTGTAGTTGTAGTGATATCGGAGACTGAGATTTAATATAGTCGTTCTTAAGGGTATGTAGATATCGATCGTATATGAGTACGTTGAAAACAGCATTAAATTTGGAAAAATCAAGAGCTCAATTCTGTCGTTCAATACCAAAGCCAAAAAAGACTTTATCTCGTATGAGACTGGGTTCGAAATCGAATAACAAAACGGAAACAAGGGGGAATAGTCGGTAATTTTTGCGACAGTCAGCCGAGAAATAAATTGTGAACATTTTGTGATATTTGTTTTATAATAAATAAGAAATCACTAAATATAACTTGAACTGTACACGAATTGATTTTTATATGTAGGTACAGTCGACGTCAAAGAGAAATTTACAGCCAAAGTAACAAAAAAATGTTTATACGACCTAAATGCTATGACAATAAAGTCGTGTAAATAATTTTTTGTAACGTTAGTCGTAAAGATCTCTTTGACGTCGACTGTACAAGCTTTAGATTTTGCATCCAATGATTAAGATTTAGAGTTATAATAATTTCGCAATTTTGGATACTTACATTCGGCTCATTTTTATTTATTATTTATTTATTGTACTCGCTTTCATTCACTTGCACCATCCCACTAACCCGGGGTTAACCCTTTAAACTGTTAACCCAGTGTCAAAATCTACTGGTAACCATGGTAACTCCAGGTTTAACCGGTTAACCCCGAGTGGGATGGTGTCATGGTGAAAAAGCGACGCTTAGTAGAATTTAAATGCTTGATAATATTGGAGGGAGCCACACAAAATCGAGCGCTCGATATTCAAAATTCGGCCCCCTGGCCTTGACATAGGCATAAAAAGAAGAAAGAAGAAAAATTCAGCCTATATACGTTCCACTGCTGGGCACAGGCCTCCTCTCGCGAGAGGGATTGGGCTATAGTCCTCACGCTACCCCATAGGTTCCCAAACTTTTTTGGGCCACCACCCACTTAGGTGTCAAAAAAAATTTCAGCGCCCACCATCACGGAATAATAGCGGAATTAACGTAGGTAGGTACCTATTTTTATTTCACGGAAAAACTATGAACGTCTACCGATACTTCTTACGGTTTGATGTCAGGGGCACTTCGAATTGGCCTGGAAGATTTACAACAAAGATCTAATTTAATAACTTTTTCAGCTTTTTAAAACTGATATTTAGGCCAATTAAATTAGAACTTTTCGAAAATTAATTCCAGCTGGAACTCATTTTAAAGCCTTCATTTGGTCCTAAATGCGTGTAATCCGAGTTTGCTTAATTCCAGGTGTGCATAAATTCTAGCTATTTTTCAGTTTTTTGCTTGCAGTTCGAAAACGGTACGTCTGACGAAAAAAATCGTCTAAACATGATAAAAATTGATATCTGAGGATCCGTAAAGTACCTTAATTAATATGAATTCGTAGTCAAAGTTTGTAAAATTGGCTGCCTATAAATTTTTTTTGTATAATTGTGTTAAAAGCCGACATTATTTTTCGCCAGTATCTGATCACAAAATATTGCTGGTAGTGACATTGTAATTTATGATTCCTTCTACGTACATCAAGTGGTTTGGAAATCCAAGGAAAAATTTATCTTCCAAGGCTTATAAAATTTATGCACACCTCCTGGAATTGAGCAAACTCTGATTACACGCATTTAATTTAGGTATTAAAACGATTTCTAGTTTGCTGAGACTTAATTCCTCAAAATGCATTTTGGATCTTATTTGATTGACCTAATTTAGCGAATAGGTAAATAAAATAAATTGCGATAACACAAATAACCCTGTATAAATAAATCTATTCGTTATTCGTATTATCTAATATTTTACTTTATTTTTCACTTGCGGGAGCGCCCCCCTGGGCAGCATGAACGCCACCCAATCGCTTCAGAGGCCTCTACCGCCCCCCTGAAAGTCTTCAGCGCCCACTGGGGGGCGCTATTGACCACTTTGGGAAGGTTCATAGGTATGCGCTAGCCCAATACGGATTGGGGACTTCACATACACCTTTGAATTTCTTCGCAGATGTACTCGTATGCAGGTTTCCTCACGATGTTTTCCTTCACCCAAAAGCTAGTGGTAAATATCAAATGATATTTCGTACATATGTTCAGAGAAACTCATTGGTACGAGCCAGGATTTGAACCCGCGACCTCCGTATTGAAAGTCTGACGTCATATCGACTCGGCCACCGGCCACCACCGCTTTTCAACAAGAGCATAGACAAGCATAAGTATAGTAGTACAGCATATATTGATTGATTGATTTAAAGACCAATGACTATCGATTGAATTAAAGGTCATTGACGAGGGTGGGTATTTGATACAAGTTCGAAGCCAAGCCGAAGCATTCGCTCATGGTTCCATTTTGGAATCTTTCGCTTGCTCTGGTATCAATATATTAACACGCGAGTTTAAACAACAACTTTGCCCCATCGTAAACAAGTACCAAAACCTCCCACAGCTACCAACTATGGTCCAAAATTAACAGTATTTTTTGTAGTTCTAAGGCAAAGTATGTTTATAAATGGAAGAAAAAACTCGGAGTAACTAAACCAAAAGGAACATTGGCATTGATGCTTAATTTCCTTTTGTATTTGTGGACCATAGTTGCAGTATTGGACTATAGTTGGGAGGTTTTGGTACCTAACTATTAAACAATATTAGATGATAGGATAGAACCATGATATAAAGAGTTAGTGTAACGTAATCCTGGCGACGAAAAACAAGGAAATGTTGATCAACCCCTAAAAAATCGTGAGTAAACGTATCTACGAAGAAAAGCAAAGGTCTATGAATAAAAATCACGAACTCTCGTAAGGATGACTCACGCTAGACCGGTTCGAGCCCGGGCCGAGGCTTCCGACATGTCATTTTCTATGAAGCCTTTTCGGTGATCACGTGGTGTTTTCCATAGAATACGAAGCACTGGCCCGGCCCAGGCCCGGTCTAGCGTGAGTCATCATTTATACATTGACAGGAGGCCTGGGCCTAGCACTGGATCGTCTTCTCTAGGGGGTAATTGCACAAAAGATCCCTATGGGTCAAAGTGTATCCGCAAGGGCCCCCAAAAACAATAAGATAAGAAAAGATAAGCACTGGATCGTAGGTATTTTTTTTTCGATATTTCAATATTTCCAGCTTATTAAGTTATTAATGTTATTATTATCCCTATGAAACATGAAACTTAACATGATCCCATTTATTTTTCGAATAGCTTCTAAAACTGTATAACCAACCCTTCACTGTACCACTGCAATCTGAACTTTAACCCCTTGAAATAAGGTCCTCCTGAATTGTAGTGACCTTACCTAATTTCCATACGGTCAGCCCATAGTGCGTGACAATCAGTTTTATACCTTAAATGTGTATAGGTAGGGTTTAAAATGAGTTGTGGTTGCGAGTTCTATTTATAGACGTTTGAGGCTTGAATGGTTCATTTGTGTGGAGGTCAATCACTGCTTTGATACAAGTACATTAGTACAGTCGCCTTCAATAATATGTTACTCGTCGAAGTCCGCAAAAATATGAGACACGCTCTTATGGCTCTACAAATAAGATCGTGTCAGTTATATTTGCAGCAATTTCGATTTGTCACTATAGATTTATACCAAGCTGAGTTGGCAGCAATTTTAATAGCCCAGACGGTGCAAGTGTTATTTAAACGACATAATCTCATAAAAGTTTGACGTATAACCTCGTAAGGCCCAAGGTCCTACCTATAGTAAATACTTCTTCAGGTCGATGAAATTTAAATTTTGGATTTTTTATTTGTTAGGAGGTTATATTTGTTAGGAGGTATAGGTTTTATTTGTTAGGAGGTTCATAAGTGCTTATTGCTAGGCCTACATGAATAAAGTATATTTTGACTGTTATAATAACACTAGCACCGTTTGGGCTATTAACATCGCTGCCAACTTAGATTGTACTGAAATAGCCTCCTGTCGACTGGGTATCAAAATTTGCTAATTTTAACCCGGTCAAAAAGTCAAAACTTGATTGGAACCTATATGTATAGTCAGAATAATCAATTTAGCGGGTGAAATAAGGCGGTAAAAGTATCTGCCACCGTGGAATACTTTTTCCAATATAGATGTACCTATAATCTCTACAGTTCGCATTCAAAAGGTGTCAGTTACAATCTAACTGTTCTATATATATATATATATATATATATATATTAGAGACATATATATATCCTTCCACATCACCTATTCGAAAAAGGGCTTTTTCTTCCCTGCTAGGAGGGATCAAAGTGGCACTTTTCTGTTTTGAACACGATTTTGTTTAAGTACTTTTTCTGCACGCTATTTTTCAGCTTAAATAATATTTTGAAGCATGATAATTAATACGCTAATATGATCCCTCACTACGCTCATGATTCCATTTTAGAATCCTTCGCTTCGTTCAGGATTCGCCCTCAGCGTAAATATGTCATTTTGCACCCTTGTGACACAATCTAGTTACTTAGTTACCACAAATTGATCTAGACAATCTGCCGTATTCGAACTTCAAGATATTCACAAGAGACGACACGTAAGTACTAGATCCATTCTAGATACGTTATAGTTTAGATTTCAACTAGTTCTCTTTTGCAGCGCAATTCGGACAACCAATGTCACTTTTACGATAGATCGTGTTAGATATCTATTAGATGTGAATTAGATCTCTAAGTAATATCTTGTGGAAATCGTTCAAGAGTATCTCCAGAATCGCGGAAATGTCAAATTTGACAGGTTATATCTTAAACATATCGTTATCGTATCTTGGCGATGTCTAAAAGATATCTAATAGATGTCTATTACAAAATCAGAATCGGGCCCAATGTCTCTTATAATATCATCAGTAACAGAGATGCGTCATCAGTAAGAGATGGTAGCCAAGTTAAAATTGGCATTATCCCAACTTACATACATACAAATTTATATATTAAATTTGTTGTAGAGTTTTTAGGTCGCGCCACCCCCACCCCGCCATGTCAATTTTCTTGAAAGTTATTTCAAATCCCCGGCTGGCGGCGTTTTTCTTAAAGGGCGCGTATGTAGGGCACTGGCTTTTGGGGGGGCGGGGGTAGTTTAGGTTCGATTCTGGACTGGGCTTAAAGTTGTAGACAGCGATAGAGGCAATTTTAAAATTCTAAGTCATGGATTTCTATGTCTACAAACGTCTTATTTGCTAGGTCTGACCAGGCCGCGTAGCCAACGTGCCAATCGCTAACGCTCCGTAGCGATCGAAACGCAACTGTCACTGTCACACTAATACAGAAGAGTGATAGAGAGACCCAAAGCGTTTCGTTATCGAAGCGATAGCGATTGTCACCTTGGCTAAGCCGGCTGCTATCATGGTCGCATTTTTATCACCTGTCATGCTACGCGTCACTTTCGCACTTACATATTTGTTAGAACGTGACAGCCATGGTGACAAATGATAAAGAGCCAGCCATCTTAGCCCAACATAAATAAAATAAACAAATAAATATTAGACAAGCTACTAGTAAGTTTTCTTTCAAGCGGATGTTACGTAAGCATTTGCTAAAGCAAGAGTTCGAATAATATCCATCATTATTATATTTACAGTATGTATTTTATAAATATGTGGTAGTTTATATATATTTTATTTATTTATGTAATTTATAAGTATAGTTTGCTTTTTTTAAATCACTCAATATATTTTCTCTCTCTGCACCAATTGAAGGTATCTCTGTTTGGCCCTATGGTTGACTGGTAGAGAATGCCATTTGGCATTAAGTCCGCCATTTGTACATTGTTGTATATATTTTGTGCAATAAAGTTTAAATAAATAAATAAATTAGCCTTAAGGATGGATTACTTTTCTATGACAGATGACAAAGTGATCACATGATGCTTTCCATAGAAAATGAAGCGCCGGAAGCTCCGGCCCGGACATGGCCCGGTCTAACGTGAGTCATCCTTTACCACGACTGCTTTAGCAGTGTCAAATTGACATATTCACTAATATGCGCGTGCGAGCGAGTTGCATAAAAAGTAAGGCACACGCTAGCAAATATGTCAGTGTCAAACTGGTGGTAGCCGTACAGGCCTCTTCTCTATGTATATATACATATATGGTACAATAGTTTGGGATATAAGTTCCCACGTATTATATAGCTCAGTGTTAAAGTCAAGTCATTTGAAGCTAAAAGAACCCTAATTGTTAATACTAATAAAGCGGTTTTTGGCCTGTTGATAATTAGCAATTTAAAAACTGAACCATCCTACCGACTGCGCCAAGTCTGTATGAGCTTCAAAAATAAGTTTTTGGCAAAAAAATCTTTTTTTGTTCAAGATTTTATCGCTGACTGTACTTTTCTTTTCCATGCAACTAATACTCGTCGATATATATTATGTACTCTGGTACATAGACCGTAGTGCCATAGACCGACGGGGTCTGCCCCGTAGACAACATATGCCACTCACTAACGCTACGTAGCGAACGAAACGCAACTGTCACTGTCACACTAATATGGAAGAGTAATAGAGAGACATAAAGCGATTCGATGGCGAAGCGCAAGCGATTGTCACCTTCGCTAGGCTGCCAGATTCTTTAACTTTTATTGAATTTTCCACAGAAGTGACCTTTTTATAAAGTAATTTTGAACCATATAGACTACACAGTATCTAACCAAACACTGGCTACCTATTCTCTAATATAAGTAAATAGCGTCCGTAAGCGACCTTCAAGTAGAGCCTTTAAGGCTATATAACTATATAACGTCGCATCTACCAAAAAGAAACTTAACTATTAGAAAGTTCCTTTAAAAAAGGGCGGGTATGAAAATTGGGCGTCTGTGACCCCGTTTCAGAAATGCGATTTCTTATTTTTTATTGCTCCACGGGAGGTTTATTTTGGCCATTGTACGTTCACTTTGCTGCGTATTTAAACAAATACGCATAAGTGTTTTTTATGTATTATTATAATTTGTATCCCCTTGGATATCACGGGCCTATAATCCCGGTTTTTTGATAGGCTTGCGTGGGGACACAGATCCAACACGTAGAGGCCCCTTGGAGAGCTTTTATGTAATGTAGAACGCCTGCTGGAACCCGTTCACAGGTGCAACAATAGACACCCATGAACCGGTCTCAGCAGGCATTGGGACTATTGTAGAAAAAGAGAACAGTATACCGGTCTATGGATTGAAGTTTGGGTGGACTATGAGACTGGGTTAAGACGTACGGACACCTGCCATAACAATGTTAGCACACGTTATCGAGGCAGGTGGTGACTTGCCGCGCACTAGAAGGGCCCCTGAAACTGCCGTCGCGAAAACGACGGAGCAACATCGGTGTGAGCGGCTCAGGGGTGTCGAGAGGTGTGCGCCGCTTTCTACCCAGTTGTGCCAACTCGCGTCTTATGCATATTATATCTTTCACGTATTATTATTATTATTCTATAAGCAGGCAGGCAGTTGTGACAACTGATATTGCCTGTATCCAGTAATCATTGACAGTTGTCATTGACAAGTGCTTGTCTAGTTTATTTTTAAATTGGTTCACATTTTGTACTGAAACCACATCTTCAGGGAGTTTGTGTGTATTTACCTAAGTATTTATATATTTTATATATCGTTGTCTGAACACCCACAAAACAAGCCTTCTTGAGCTTACTGTGGGACGTAGTCAATTTGTGTAATAATTACGTCTACGTCTTTTATTTCATCCTTTTTGAAGTCGGTTTTATTTTATTTCTAAAAAGTTTTTATTTTTCCATTTTTAGTTTTATTACTTCTGAAATCTTCGCTGTTGTGGGTAACATAAATATGGTCGCGTCATCAAGGTAAATTATTACGGAAAACATGGCGAAGTGTGTCGCGGACACGATAAATAATGGGGTGACATACAATTGAGAAGATACCTGTGTTTAATATGGTCATCAGGAGAATTTCTGGAATTTTCGACCAGTAAAGTGGGTAAATATTTTTTAAGTCCAGAGCACACGGGATGAGTGTGCGTAGACGTGCACGTGCGCACGAATATGTTGGAACCGTGCACGCACACGTCACGCAAGCGGTGTGCTGTCTCTCATAAGTATCTGTATTACAACGCGCACGTCTGCGTCTACGCACACGCAGCCGGTGTGCACAGGCCTTTATTGTGATCATACAGCTCAAAATACACAGAAAATTAAATACAGTTACAAAAATATTATCTTTAGAACAAATTTGTACATTTCAATTTGAACACGTCGCCCGCTTAGCAATTTCTGCTGCTGTACGTAATAAATTCGGAAATGAAAAATAAAAAGTCAGTAGGTATTAGAAACAAATTCAAATACAGTCAGCAGCAGAAGTTGCTAAGCGGGCGAGGTGTGCAAAATGATCTTGACGCGACTTTATTGTTAAGAGAATAAGAGCGTGTCAAGGTAATTTTGAACACCTCGCCCGCTTAGCAACTTCTGCTGCTGACTGTACATCGAGGGGTGTGAGGTGAAATCTGATGAGTTGAGAAACTTTTCATTTAAAAGAAACTCCATAATAATGAAAATCCACAGACATGATTTGTAACGAGGAGGTATACATACATAGTTATAATTTCAAAAACACATTTGCCACACTTTCACACATCTCGTAAAGGTCCTCTTTCTACCTGCTTCAAAAACGGATGAGAAAGTTGCATTTTATCCACAAGAGTGGCAAAGTAATTAGATCCAAATTTAAAGTTGTTCATTATTTTGGTTGGTGGAATTGCCTTTTACGAGTAGGTGATTATAATATAGGTATTTTAATGATAGGTAAATATGTAATATTTAGCGTTCATCTGGATTTGATCTGTAATGTTTTATTTTCTTCGCGTTGATGTGGCGGATTTTTTGTGTTTTTGTGTTTCACTCGGTGGTGAAGTTTGTTTAACCACGACACGACGCCTTGAAACCCTCGCAATTCAAGATTCCATTTTCGAACCAGTCGCTACACTCGTGGTTCAATTTTGGAATCTTTCGCTGGCTCGGGTATCAATATTAGCAGGAGGGGTTAAAAATAACTTTGCCCCGTTGTAAAACAAATAACTATTGATTTATCGGGTGTGCAGACTTCCCAGCCTTAGACTATAAGACATTTTGTCTCACAGATCTACAACGATGCTTACGCTTAAGAATCCTCTTCATAATATTTTCAATAATGTTAATATCCAGAGAGGAAAATAGGGACTACGTTTGTATGGAAAGGCGGTTTCGGGACGGTCGTAAAACTAAGTGTACAAAACGAAGTGTACAAAAATACCTTATTTTAAATGTCATCTCTGACAAATGTGAACCATAGACATGTTTTATTTTATTTTAATTCATTCTTTTAGGTAGATACCGTAGGCAGAAGTCAGCTAGATGACATGAAAAATATTTGTTAAATTTACAATTTTATTTCAAAGCACTTGGTCGTAGAAAAAGTATTGTATGCAGCGTTCTTTAACTGAGTCAGTTTGAGTGACCTCTCTTAAACAACGTTTGCATAAAATACTATAATAAAATGATTTGATTTGTTCCCTAGTTATTTAAACTCAGCTACCTTCTATTTACTAGAAAATTACCGCATTAACTTCTTTACCGACTGCCCGAGATAATTAGTACCTACCCTTAGCACTATAGTAGCCTTCCGAACACCAACATATCTCAACAGCCTCCGTCCATCCGCCCAATTTTAAAACCGCCATTTCCTTCCACTTTTCCAAATTCAAATTTCAACAAACATGTAAAAAAAAGAGCCGGGGCTTTAAAAATCGAATCAGGGGCCGTCCTTGAGGAGGAGGCGCTCTTGCCGTCAACACATAAATCATATTTCTGGAGAATTTTTAAAAGTCCTATTGCTTTCGCGTATTTGCGATGTACTCCCCCTCGGGTGGTGTGTACTTACCCCCTCGCTTCCTAGTTCTGGGGGATACAGGGCGCTTGGAAACGGACGGCCTTGGGTGGGATAAGTTTGGAGGGGAAAGTTTGCTCTTGATATTCTGGTGAATACTTAAGAATAGAATAAGAATACATTTTATTTATAATAACTAAGAAATACGCTTGCACAAAGGTGTCCGGTAAGCCTCAAACTAGGCTAGGTGATCTTGGGGCTTACAAAAAAGAGTAACAGATTCAAGAAAAACGTAATAACACTTAATAAAATAAAAACTTATAAATAAAAAATTTGGCCTAGGTCGTGGTCGCTCGGTAGGGTACCCAGAAGGTTGGCCGCATTGCCCCGCTGGATGGCAATGCTGATCCGCTGGGAAAAATATTGGCCAGCCCTCTGGTCACCAGAAGCCTCTATAAGGCGCTTTGAAAGCTCCTTATAGAGGCTACGTGCGCTAGGACCCCACGGCCCCAGGGTTTCCACCCCAAACGCCGCAAATATGTAGCTACTACATAGTGTCGCATGTTTGCAACGTTTGAGGCTTTCGGCTGAGGATGCCGCCGCACCAGCACCAACTTTGGTGCTTGGAATATGGGACGGCGCCAGGGTGTCTACACAGATTAAATAAACTAAACTAAATTAAAATTATGTGTGAGAGGGTGACAAGGTGTAAGAGTTGAGATTTAAATACATTTTGGGACAATGTTACACACGACCTAGCCCCAAACTAAGTAGAGCTCGTACTATGGGTACCTACTGTAGACGATGTGAAGGGTACACGGAAAGAACATGTCTAGTCGCTTTTTTTTTAAATAAGATTTTAATCTCAAAATGCAGAGCTCTCAATGAACTATTGTTACAGCTTCTATTATGCTGCTTCAACATGCTGAGATGGGGCCATTTCGTGACACTTTATTTTCACTATGTTCTTTTTGTGTAATTATGTGTATCGTCTGTGTGTTTACGAAAAAAACTATTCTATTCTTCTATTCTATTCTATTCTATTACCTCTGTAATCATAAATATAACTCCTTTTTTTCTCACACGAAATTAATAATCGAAATTATTAATCCCGATAGCTCAAAATGTTGTCAGAGTGACTAGACATGTTCCTTCCGTGTACCCTTCATATACATTACTTATGTAAATAAATACATACTTAGGTAGATAGATTGCAATTTCCTTTTTCCATTGTGTGATCTGGAGTAGGCTTTTAAATAAAGCCTTTTAATTTGTATAATTAGAGTGTATATGTCTCTCTTTATAGGTGATTCGTGCCCACGACCTTCATTCTAAATATTCGAGCACATTACGGGCATGTCATCTCGCGCCTCAGCGAATACGCTGAATGCACTGCAGATTTCGTTATCTGTCTCTACATCCAACGATACGAACGATAGTGGGAAACAGGCGAAAGATTGAACGAAGTGGTTTACAATATATCCTCTGGCCCAGCTGTGGGCTCCTAAGACGGAAACGTGGGCTCTTCACAAGTGTGAACATGCTGTATACCCGCTCGGCGCCGCGGAGGAGCGAGCCATGTCCAACAGTGGGCTTCTAAGACGGAGGTGAGCTCAAAAATAAATAATAAATAAATATTATAGGACATTCTTACACAAATTGACTAAGTCCCACAGTAGGCTCAAGAAGGCTTGTGTTGTGGGTACTCAGACAACGATGTAGGTTTATACTTAATATACAAATACATAAATACATAGAAAACACCCAGTTAAGACTCAGGAACAAATATCTGTGCTCATCACACAAATAAATGCCCTTACTGGGATTCGAACCCAGGACCGCGGCTTCACAGAAAGGGTCACAACCCACTAGGCCAGACCAGTCGTCAAACGCTCGGCAGACGCTCAGCTGAATCACCAAGTTTCACCACAACTAACAATATCGAAACACGAGTAGCCTAACAGTGGGCTCCTGAGACGGAAACGTGGGCTCATCACACGTCTGAATAATATACTGTATACGGCTTGGCTTCTAAGACGGAGGTGAGCTCATCAGCTGATACTCGCAGTATGTCCACAACTAACAATATCGAAACACGAGTAGCCCAACAGTGGGCTCTTAAGACGGAAACGTGGCTCATCACACGTCTGAATAATATGCTGTATACGGCTTGGCTTCTAAGACGGAGGTGAGCTCATCAGCTGATACTCGCAGTATCTCCACAACCAGGGATGTTGCGAATATCCGCATCCGCATCCGCAACCGCGGAACTTCCGCATTATTTTCAACATCCGCATCCGCATCCGCATCCGCATAAAATCGATGCGGATTTAATGCGGATGCGGATGTGAAACAGTTCGGTACAGGAACGTCTTAGCATCGGCGTAAGTGCTAGACTGCTAGGTAATTTAGTCATTAGCCAAAAAACTTATTAGAAATTAGCAGTCAAGCGTGAGTGGGACTTAATGTACGGAACCCTTGGAACAAGAGTCCGACTCGCACTTGGCCGGTTTTTATTTGATTTGTT
Organism: Cydia amplana; assembly: GCF_948474715.1. NCBI lineage: Eukaryota > Metazoa > Arthropoda > Insecta > Lepidoptera > Tortricidae > Cydia > Cydia amplana. The sequence goes on from NC_086090.1 coordinate 11,837,992, forward strand.
TATATTTGACGTTTTTTATGTACCTATCTTGACATCCGCATCCGCATCTGCATCCGCGGATGTGAGCCTTTAAAAATCCGCATCCGCATCCGCATCCGCGAATGTCAAAAAATCGGCATCCGCAACATCCCTGTCCACAACTAACAATATCGAAACACGAGTAACCCAACAGTGGGCTCCTGAGACGGAAACGTGGGCTCATCAGAAGTTGGAGCACGCTGTATACTCGCTAGGCGCCGCGGAGGAGCGAGGGCGGGCGCCGCCGCACGCAGCGCGCAGTATACGCAAACAACGCAGATCAAACACATATTCAATTTGTAATATAATAATAGTTACACATTTTATTTCTTAATGGCTATATGGTAGATAGATAAGAAATGATAGAGTACTTTTTATTGGCACACCTCAGTAAAAAGGAAAAAAAAAGAAAAGAACAATTGATTAAATGTAGAGGCAGACAACAGGCGGTCTTATCGCTAAAGAGTGATCTCTTCCAGACAACCAAAAAAAGTATACGCTTTTCGATATTTGCACAGTTTTTTTATACTAACGGTGAACTTAATGTTATACCTTTAAACGAGCAATATTTGTTTATTTATTTACCTATATATATTTCGGGGATCTCGGAAACGGCTCTAACGATTTCGATGAAATTTGATACATGAGGGTATTCGGGGGCGAAAAATCGATCTAGCTAGGTCTTATCTCTGGGAAAACGCGCATTATTGAGTTTTTGTATGTTTACCGAGCAAAGCTCGGTCTCCCAGATATTATTACCCATAAAGGAATTATCTACAACTACATTTTACTATGGGGGAATAGGGGTAAACAAATATGTGTAATGCTTTTACAATATAAATATTTGATGGGTATCATATCCTTTTGGGTATTTGTTTAAACTGTAGCATAAATGATCATTTATACGGTAAAGGTGGAATAACTGCCAGAGAGAATTTGCTGCCATTCAGCTGTCAGGGCCAACTAAAGTCTTAAATTATTCAGCACAAATTTAATGAAGTCAGATAACAAATTTTAATAATAAAACTAAAAAAACTAATTCTAAGTAAATTTTATTCATTAGGTACATTCAATAATGTGAAAAATAGATTATAGTTCAAAATCTACTCATACGTGTGCGTAGTACTCTCCGTAGGTTACTCGTATCGTATCGTTACCATTTTAAGCCAATTTTGCCACCTTCTTATTCTTACTTAGAAGTAGCGTCTTGTGACGCTATTGAATTGAGTACAAATATTTGACTTATTATTTTAAAACTGAAATGAGACGTTAATCTCGTGCACTTACCTTTATTATTTGGCTTGACGTTTCAAACGTGACGTTACGGGAACGTGAGTAAGTCACATTGCAGTTTTTAAATTATGTTTTTACTGGACAAATAAATCTAAGTTGAACAAGTGTAAATGTTATTATAAAGCCTTTATTCGAACATCAAACGCTACAAAACAATATGAACCGGAAACCGGCTGAAACCGGAAACGACTTATCTGCATCTTTCGCATATACTGCGCGGCACACATGTGGTGGGGCACTAGGAAGAAAGCGGGCGAAGAAAAAACGAGGGAGACGAAAAACTAGAGCGGGACGGAAAAGTGGGCGAAAAACGAAAAATTTCACCCGCGGCCCCCACCCGCACGCACACACGCGTCTCACGCCTACAGCGCTGTAATAAGCTTGATACTTGGCCAGTATTTATGTGGCTGAAAATATGGGTAGGCTCTATGTAAGTTCATGAAAGTAATGCTTTATGAAGATCAACTCTATTGCTGAAAGATTGGACCTTGCCGTGGAATGAATAAGAAGTATCTTGAAACGTAGGTACAAGTTATAATTGTTTTTATCTGCACTACACTCACAAAATACTTGAAAAAAATTGAATTATTCATTTCTTACTTTATTAATACTCTATTCCTAACAATAATTTGTCGGTGAATATTCAACAGACCAATTAAACTTAGTTATATGTAAATAACTTTCATACAATTTTTAATTTTAGAGTTTACTCAAAAAACGTTCAATTCATAGGAGATTCTTGTCATACGTATGAAATAATAGTATGATTATTGTTCAACTTTAAAATACACATACCAAACATTAAAATATGTAAGTTATTCTAAAATAAAACAAATACTTAATTTCTCCTAAACCCACAAAAAACCTAGAAACGAAAACTTCGTCTAGCAAGCATGTTTTCGTGGAAATCTTAAAATTTAGTCAAATTTGTCTATGCAAAATGCCCTTTTATACTGTAATAGGTCAATTAATTAAAGATCGTTCATGCATCATTAAGAATCGTTCAGTTCCAGTCAGGTAGGTTTGTCCGGAATTACTTGTCAAGTTATTTCAACTCCTAATGCGTAAAAGTAAGTATAACCACGTAGTTTGAAAAGAAAACCATGTCGGAAATCTAAAGAAATAGGTTTTCAAAAGACGTTCTTGTAATTTACAACTAGAATTGTTATTGTGGATCATGAATTGAAGTGAAAAGCTAATTTTGCTTCGAACTGAATTGAGCTTTGAGCCGCTGGTGTTAGGGGTGGTTCTGTCTCGCCGGGATCCCGGAAAGGGCTCATGCCGAGTTTCCCGCGCAAGTATCAAGGAGGTTCCCGCCTCGGGAGGCCATTGTAGCATGTTTTTATACCCAAAAATTTTAAGTCAGTAGGCGCTCGAACTCTGAGCGGCAAGAACGTTTTTATTATTATTAATATATATTTATATTTCGTTTTCATTTACAAGTTTTTCCATCGTTCATAATTTTAATATTTTTATACCGTTTTATACAATCAAGTGTTTATAGCTAGGCGTAATACAACAAACTTTACACGGAATACAACGAGAGATTTACCAAAAAGTTTCCAAGTTGCGGAGTTTGACAGTTGGCAATTTGGAATTTAAAAAATTGACGTTTCAACTGAAAGATGGCGCGTCGGTGTGGGGTCAGTGCCCCCTGCTAGCATGCTGAACTACCAGAACATTTGACGGCTCCTATACCCGTAAGTACCATTACAATCAACATTTCATAGCAACATGTCAAACTGACATTTACTATAATTTATTTGATACTTTTATTCATAACCTCTCAATGACATAACGGCTTTTCCATTGCAGAGATTTGAAATTCGAATCAATCGCGTTCTTAAATTATTGATGACATTACATAAGGGCGCGTTCGTGAATACTAGCTAATATGATACACCCACACAACGGTTGTTTTTATCGTATCGTAAATTAGAGGGGCGATAGTGGACGGACTAGTGGTATTGATTTTTTTCCCTCATTCTGTTAAATTTTATTTATTGTGGGGCGGCCGCTGATGACGCGCGGGCGATAAGTTAAGAAATTGGTTGGCCAACTTGGCCATGTTCCATTTTCGAAGTTTCTGTTTTCAAATTTGGCGGTTGGAATGTCAACGTGGCCGGAAGGTGACTTTGATTACGGGTTTTGTTGAATGTAGGTTATTTTACAAAATTTTATTTAAATTTACTGCATATACATGTTTCCATATGTATATGTATTTATGTAGATAAAGTATATGTGCTTCAAATCTTGTAACTTCAATTTGAACCACTTCCCGGTGTCTGATAGAGCTGAAATTTGGCATACTTCCGTATTTCCGATGATAATGCAATATTTAATATGCAAATGTGGAGCTGGTCTGATGATGCAGGCGGAAGGTGGCCAAGTACTTTTGATGTACGATCAGTCCATCACGCTGCGCGATTGTTGAGCCATTTAGGGTCCTAGCTAAATAGGTTGTTCAATACTTACGCTATGGAATGTCCAATTTAGCGTGAACCCTAAATGAAATAAAAATCACAGAGCGTGACTGTACCTGCTTATTTACTTTAAACCAATCAAATCGACTACTTTTTATGGAACACCAAACTATTTAGAGCCCTGACGGTCTAGCATGAGTTGCGTTCTCGCGCGCGACTACATTACATACCTACATCTTGCGCTACTTCCAGTATGGAGTCGTGCGCGAGAACGCAACCCATGCTAGACCGCTTGATACAGGGTCATCCTAGTTTGAGGTCCGCCAGACTTCCCGATATGTAATTCAATTTTATTTAAGTTTTACCTCCGCCGTTTCGAGAGAAGATGTTGATGTTAACTTTAGCCAGTCTTCTCCGAGACCACGGGGACAACGCCGTCCTCGAAACGTCGGAGGTAAATCTTACAACTTAAATACGCGATTAAGTCCCGTTGTACAAATTAATAATGTGTAAAAATCGTGAAAGTTTAAATCAGTGTGATCAGTATCCCGATATGTATACTGTGTGTGTGGATGTGAGTATTTTAAGTAAGTATGAAAAACGCAGTGACGTCACTTTATTGAGAGACCCGTTCTTTTTTTAAGGAATTTGACAAACATTTTAATTTATTTTATATTTTAATGAATTAACACCCAGTTTGGGAGCCCCTGTCTTAAAGAGTAGTTATAAAATGAATCATAAATATTCATCTCCCAGTGATTCAGTCATGAAACTCGACACTGAAACTGAAACAGAGACATTTAATGATTCCAAGAAATATGAATCATTCACACTTGTTTAACCCATCATAGTCTTTCACATGTTAGAAAAAAATACAGACAGGAATGTCATTCTGTTTAGGGTTCCGAAGTCAACTAGGTACCCCAACCCCCATAGGGAGTTTCGCCATATCTGTCTGTCCATCCGGGGCTTTGCTCCATGATCGTTAGTGCTAGAAAGCTACAATTTGGTATAGATACCTACCTACATAATTCGTCCCCCCCCCCCCTAAATTTTTAGTGTTCCGTGCAAAACTTTGTCCACGGAACACTTATGGGATCACCTCGGTCTGGCTAATCAGTTATTTATTTTTTAAATCAAGTAATTTCGAGCTCCCTAAACACGTATAAATGTCGCTCTTACCATAACAGTTTATCAAAGGTTATTTGGCGGAAATAACTCGAGAGTGTGTCATACCCAGTGCAGCCTCTTCGGTGCATTCTTGTTACGTCACATCCGTACCTAATTCATAAATCATTTAAGGTCCCTAATAAGGTTTACATTCCAGGTTTTGTCGAGTTCGATTGCAGGCATCTGTAATTTTAGTACAAATATGGTACATACATATGTATATTATAGTCTGTCAAACTGGATAATGTCAGTAGCAATGTAAAGCAAACTAAAGTATGGTATCCCTAGGAAGCGAACAAAAAGCAGCAATGTACATCGAACAACGATGAAATGTAAACAAAACAGTTACCACGGATAAGATATAAATAATTATTTATGTCAAAAATGCCGTACCGTAAAATGGGGTGAGTAGGGGCAAAACTGACATTCAAACCTCGATAACATTTTATTTTTACATATGCTAACAGTTAGCAGATAACTGAATGGTGTAGGTATATATATAATAATTAATATGTGTTGCGGACATTTGTATTTAAGTTTCTGTTTTGTTTTGGGTAGTTCCATTTCATAACTTTGACAATAAACAGGAAATCCCACCTCACCCCGTAGTCCCTCGTAATTGGGGTGAGATGGAATTCCATACAAAGGTGATTTTGGAAGATTGTTGGATCGATTTTTTTTTATTATGAGTATTACTATAGCTCCATTTTAAATTGGAATACATTATTTTTGTAGCAGTAGCCTTAAAATTCCATCTCACCCCCCTTTCATCCCTTCTCTCCCCATTCATAACCCAACTCTCCCCGCGAACCCTACTCACCCCATTTTACGGTACAACATTTTGGAAATGTTCTGAATGATCTGATACTCTTCAAACTGTTGGATTGATTTCTATCAAACACAGCTAAAGAACCACCGCAAACTCGCTTTCACGTAAAAAATCGAAGGAAAACTTTATAAAAAAAATTAGACAAGCTGTTGGATTCGAGTTCTCTAAACGCCCGCCCTAGCTGTCACTGGTTGCCTGTTACTATAAAGTTTTGAATCAAATAATAAAAACCTCCATAGCTGATGGTGTGGGTTTGAATCCCGTGACGCATCGGGCCTGGAGGCACGCACAGATCTAGGATAAGCGCGCTATGCATTCTAATATATGACGAATCTAGGTTTACTCAGATACGGAAAAAGTACTAACGTACAGTCAGCAGCAGAAGTTGCTAAGTGGGCGAGGTGTTCAAAATCTTGACGCGACGTTATTGTTAAGAGAATAAGAGCGTGTCAAGGTAATTGTGAACACCTCGCCCGCTTAGCAACTTCTGCTGCTGACTGTACGACTTCGAATGTTGAGATTTGGAACGAATATGTATACTCATATTTATGAGTAAGTATACATAGTAGGTATATACATAGATACTGTAAGACGTGGTGAAAACTAGTATTAGTTCTTAGCTAGCTTGAAATTCCTAATATTTTGCTTCTTTTATCATAGAGAAATAAATATTTAAGTTTACTTATTTGTTTTATGCTATGTTTAAAACCTTAATATTATTACGTGATCACAATAAGTAGGCACGGTAAAGAACCGCCAAGTTCAAGATTTCATCCTTGAGGTTGCTGGCGCCATATTAAATATCATAAGACAGAGCCGGTTTAAAATTAGACCTGTTTACTGTCTCACTCGGTTTTAAACACATTGTTGTGACGTACAACTTGATATGCGTATTTATGTACCTATACATATAGGTTGTATACAAATGGATACTTCGTAGTCAAAGAAACTCTTTGTAGAAATGTAGTTGAAAATCATCACAGGCTTCCATACAAAACAATTAAACATTGCATGTAATGTTTTTTTTATCATTTTACAAAAATATGTATTCCTTTTGATTACATTTAATTTTTGACGTAAATATTAAATCCTTGGCAATCACAATTATAATATCTATTATAATTGTGATTGCCAAGGATTTAATGGCACCTACAGGCTTCACCCTATTGGGCAAATACGGCTTTTGGATATTGAGTTTTCATACCTGAATTGTTATAAACCTGGAATTCCAGTTTTTTTTTCATATAAATCCGGTACCAGGAACATTCCCTACAAATAATCTATATTGCTAGCCTGACCGACACGCACTTGGTTGTTTTTATTCCATACCGCTTACCGTCATAATGAATTAGACACTTGTTTGATATAGTGCGTGCGTATAAGTGCGTATAAAATCATATTTTTTTGTTGTTATCCTTAGGATATCCGACACAGATATTCAAAATGAATTTCGCCAATCAAAGCCAATTGAGAGAATCCATTTGTATATTTGTATGCATAGAGAGATATCCATTTTAATTTATCCTGATACAAAAATACAAAACAATGTTTGTCAAACATATTAGCCCATCGAGTTAGCCTTATCGGTATGTTTACAAACATACAAAATGTCTTTCCTGTAATACAAGTAGGTATGTACGACTTGTACAGTCAGCAGTAGAAGCTGCTAAGCGGGCGAGGTGTTCAAAATTACCTTGACGCGCTTTTATTCTCTTAACAATAAAGTCGCGTCAAGATCATTTTAAACACCTGGCCCGCTTAGCAACTATTGCTGCTGACTGTATGAGAATTAATATTTTTTTGTTTCTCTGATTCGTCAAAAACACAAAACGATATTTGCCAAATAGCCAATTGAGTTGGCCTCGCAGGGAAGCCATTTGTATGTCCGCCGCGCCCGCGAGTAAATCAATTGGCGTTGCGTCATTGTAAAAGATATTTTAATTAACGGTCTGCCCAGGCCCGTATCGTGACGTCACCCAGGGCTGTCCCTGTACAATAAACACTGTAGAAATATGTTTTTATTGCTCACCTCATTCAAAGATAACACGGGGCACTTACACTGAACAGCAATAAAGAATATCATTTAACATACAAATTTCCATACACTGTGACCTATTTTCATAAATGAGGGCCGATTTTTCAGTTACCATTTAACTCGTCCGATAACTATTCTAACGAACTTTTAACTAACGGAAACGGAAGCGTTAGTTAGGATTACTTCGGTCTTGAAAATCAGTTGTTTATATACTACCTCTGAAGCAAAACCCTGTTATTTATATTCTAAACCTAAAATTCAAACACACAGCAATACGATTATTGCGCCATCTGCGTCAAGTTCTACGCGTTTATCCTCATTGCTAACACGTCATATATAATTAAAACGTATGAAAAGGGTGACCGCAGCTATACTTTCTAAGAATAGCAGGTTTCAATCTAGGATTCATCAATCACTGTGGCAACCCTAAAAACAATTCTCATTGTTCGTTTAAAAACGCAAAATTGCCACCGAGTGGGTTTCCCCGATTTACCTCTCATTCTGCGATAAATAAAATATGGCGTAGTTTATAATCCACGTGTACCTACACTTTACCTTATAGCTATTTCTAATATTTTCTTTTTTTTTATAAATTAATATTATGGGATAATTTTACACAGATCAACTCAGTATCACAGTAAGCTCAATAAGGCTTATGTTGTGGGTACTAGAAGACGATACATACAGTATGTAACTGAACGAAAAGCAAATACTCAAACCCTTATTGAGCTTACTGTGGGACTAGGACTACGTAGTAATATGTATTTATTATTTATTTATTTCTTGTAAAAAAAAATTCAAACTTGGCCACGCACTACTGTGCGCAAAACAAATCGTACAATGAACTCTATATTTGACAATCAATAGTGCTCGCTACAATACCATTAGTGCGCCAAAAAGCAACATTGAGGCCAATTCAAACTTACATTTGACATCAAAATGATATCTAAATGATGTCAATTTTTATCATTCGCCCTTGCGTCTCGCTTGCGCTAATACATGTACGGACGAGTCCGAGCGAAATGAACACGCGAATGATAGCCAAATCGTTTAGATATCGTTTTGATGTCAAGTTCAAATTGGCCTCATCGGCGCGTGCGACGCGGGTACAGACAACCTCTAATAGACTTCACATTGAGCGTTTACGAAGACTCGCGATCGCGAGTGAATTACAGTTTTGTTTTTCATATTTAGAAATTTATATGAACACCGGACCTTAAGGGTATAAAATACTTTATTGATTCAACAAAAAAAAACATCAAAATTAAAAATGCTTGTGAGAAAAAAGCATTTAAACAATTTTCAAGACAGAAAGTGATCCCAAAATGGAGCCAGATCGCTGTCGTTAAAGTAGACGGAGCTTTCAAATATTAGTACTGACGCCTATATTCACTATATATCTTCCATCGAATGAAGTGATCTGTGCGCGGGGAAACCCCGACGGCGGCGCGCGCGCACCCGCATAATAAACCGTTTGAGAAATCCCCGCGAATTCCCTGACGTGTGCTTATTATTTAATGATATGCGCCTGAGGCTATACTTCGTTTTTTAGCATTAGAAAGAAGATAAGCGATCTTGATCATGACGTCTCTTTTTATCGAAACACTTTTTTGTAAAATAAGGGTTAAAAAATAATTAAACTTGACGCGGCGAATGATGTTGAAGATCCCTATGACAGTTCCTCCAACTCGCCTTTGGATAGACTTTATTTAAAAAAATAATGAAGAAACGGATTATTTACCATATTTTTATTACAATGTGTTTCTAAATAAAAAAATGTGTTAAAGTACCAAAAAGTTTAAAAACATTTGACATTGACAGTTACTTCATACAAAAAAGAACTGTCATAGGGATCATCATTCGCCGCGTCAAGTATTGATCAGTTGTTCAATAATTAACCAAGTATTCATTATCTGTATGTACCTCTATCTATTACATTATCTAATGACTTCGATACCTGTGTAATTGTAACTAGTTAACCTCTAGTTAACAATTAATAACAGTTTCCAAGTTAAAAAAGCAAGAAAATAGTTTTATTAAGTTTTACAAAGTTTGTCGTATTTTTGGCATTTAGGTACTAACTGTTTCTAAGTATTTCTCAACTTGAAAAATCAAGTTTATTTCCTGGTGGACTTTTATCCATTCCGATGACTAAGTAGATCAGTATTTTTTACGACTAACTAGCCACGATAAATCTTCTGTCTACCATAAAGATATGTCATTGCGTCACGATAGTATTTAAAATAGTACCAATTTACATATTCACTTCGACGCGGCGCCACTGTCAATGAATAACGTAAACTCAGTATGCAAAATCGTTAGTTTTATATTTATCCGCACGCAAATAAAACTTTGCTTCGAACATTGTAATGGAAAACCCGTTCATTTAAATGGTAACGATCATTTTAAAATGGAATCTTAGTCAGAGTTACGGTTTTTTGCAACATGAGTTTTGATTAGATATTTCTCTGTAATGTCCGGATTACACAGTGATGTAATTTTTGAACTTGGCTGAATGTAGTGATCATAAAACGCACTGAGCGGACTTTTTTCATTGGCGAAAGCATCATTAATTTTATGGAAGCCATTTTTAAAATAAGGAGAAACTTTGAACTATTTAACAGTCATTTTAGTATCTGGCAAATAAAAAACATGTTGATTCGAGGCGAGTAATCCCAAAAGAAAAACACTTTTAAAAAAAGTGGCGGATTATTCCGAAAAGGGACTCTTATTACAACAGACTACGAGTGATTTTGAAATTATTTACGGGATTACTCAATTTCGGCAATTACCCGAATACACCTTAAGTAACAAATACCTGAAAGACTGTTTTTCTTATTGGTACTTATAGAGTTTCTTGCTATATTCATTTTACTGATACCGGTTAGACCGCATACCTACTGGCTTAATTATTATGTGTGCATAGGTAGATAATGACTTTGTTATTACATACTTTATTTCTTGTTTTGTTTTATGAAACGAGTTTATGCTATAATTAAATAACTTATTGAATAATATTACGATTCAGTAACTATTACGATGCAATATATCGCAAGTATTATCGTAATTAAAAATTAAAGTCATATTATCAAAACATCAGTTTTGAATAATTTAATTTCATTATCATTAGTAAATATTTTAGGAAATAAATTAATAAAATACAAAAATGTACAATAAAGAATGTAGTTTTATTAAAATTAATAAATGCAATCCTTAAAATTACAATTAAAGCTTTGGTTGAATTAAATGTAGTTCTAAAATTAATCACAATAATACTTTTAGCACTTTCAATTATATAGGTATTAAAATTATACATAAATTTGGTGTTCACGACAAATAACGAATGATTCGCTTGTCAAAACTATTCTACATAAAATATATTTAAAAAAATAAGAACCTACATATGAACACATAGAAAAAATCATTTTTCAAAACATTAACCTACCACACATTAAACAAAGTAGTTTAAAGTCACACAAAATATCAGGCGCTAGTCGTCGAGTTGCAGAAAATTGCCCTGGCTACAATACAAGTACTCTTAAATACTAAACTGTATCAAATCACATGAAAAATCACTGGCGACACACATTTCACTTCACACTTGCTTTTCTTCTTATTTTTTGTACAAATCCTCTTCTTTCATGCAGGCGCGCTCCACCCACACACTGCCTACTGGACAGTTCCTCTTAGCAAAGCGCGGCGGAATAACCCTCTCCTGACTCTCGACCGGGATGCCTTCATCGGGGAAAATCTTCCTCTTCCTCCTTAAATTCTCACATTGACACCCCAACGCTCCTGTAACTAAACCAGGAGGAACGACTGGGTACTTCTCATCGTCCGTTTCCCCCGTATCTTCCAATTTATTTAAGAAAACAACGATATCGTTGCTTTCTTTAATGGATTGCTCTACCGTTAGCTCTGAGCAATCGCAGTTGTCCTCTGCGAATACGAGAATGGATTTAACGACGAGTAGAATAGCGATTTTAGAATACATCTTGTCGCTTCGAGTGGAGTCGATTGAATGAAGCGGTTTTGTCAGGCGCGCGCTTTATAGCAGGGCCTGAGTCAGACATGAGTCAGTAGGTATTTCTTGTATTATAACTTGTTTACTTCAGATTATGGTTAATGAGTGCTTTAATTACGCACTAATGGGTGATTGGTCTTAGGACTCTTAGGCATTAAGTAAATAGGTTGTTATTGTTGCATATTCAATTTATTTATTTCAGTTTATTGCATAAATTATATGTGTAATTTCCCTAAATCAGTTAAATGGAAATTTAACGTACTTAATATTAAAATCGAATGATCTTACCTTCCTTCTAATAAAGAAGATGGTTCTGGGTATTTCACATAATTTATATATCTACAGTAAACTTACTCAACATTACCTAACATGCCAAACTTTGCCCCAGTTAAACAGACACTGATTTTCTACACTGTAATAACCTCTACCAAAGAGCTGTCTGGATATATCTAATTTCTACTAATATATTGTTAATAGTATTAGTATAGGTCTAGTTACGAATACTATAACAAAGTATTACCCATATACTTTCTTCTCTTCATACAAACCCTTTAATCCTCTTTGATGCGTTTACAAACCGTAAATTACGGCCAGCATACCTAAAGATGAGTTAAACTAGTTTGTTGAAACAATTTTTTTATCAGTAAAATGTTATTATTGCGTAATAATAACGTCGATATCGATTTAATAATGACATTCTTGACCATCTCTGGAAAACAAAGTAATTGGATTTGACCTCATTTCTAGTATCAGACTACTATTCGAAATGAAATGCCAATTGCAAACAGTGTGGTCAAATAAACTCACAGTCGTATTTTTCACATCACCTATTCGAAAAAGGAGGATTTTCCTTCCTTAGGAGGAGGAGAAGAGATCAAAATGACAATTTTCTTCCCTGGGATCCCTCTTATGGTTCCTCTACACGATGGGCCAGCGCCGGCCGGCCACTCCAAGGGACGCATTTATGCGTTAGAGGGAGCAAGTGATATTGCTATCTCATTCTACCGCATGGCTGCGTCCCTTGGAGTGGCCGGCGATGGCCCATCGTGTAGAGGAGCCATTAAGTGCCACTTTTCTGTTCTAGGGCACTTTTTTTTCACCTTGGGCGTTAACACTTGATTCTCTCGCTGCGTTCTACATTCGTACATTGAACGCCCTCGCAGTAAATATGTCATTTTGCTCCCTTGTTGTCACAAGGGTTTTCCAAGTATATGCATTTCTTACTGAAGGCTTATGGCGCCCCCTGGCCACCTCTAAGGTAGAACAGAGATGATTCAGTTAGAAGGTCGAACCATACTGTTCTACCTTAGAGGTGGCCAGGGGGCGCCATAAGGCTTCAACAGTAAAAAGTGCATATAGGTACTTGGAAAAATTCGACCTATGCCGCTGTGGCCCAGTGGCCGAACGGCACAGGCACCTGCCGCGATAGCAGAGGACGCTGGTTCGATTCCAGCCTGGGGTACTGGAGGCCTTGGTCACTTTTTCTTAGTATAATTATGACATTTATTTAAAGTTTATAATTTCATCCCTAACTATAAAAATATATTTATTCATTATTTATACTAATTAGCGGTAGGAGCCTAGTGTAGGTGTAGATATAAATAAGCGATCATGACCCTCATTCCCAAGTCTGAAAACGATCTTAAAAGCCATTTTTCGATCAATTTTACTTTAAGCCTTACCAATACCAACAAAGCATTTTTACAACCGAACAATAGTGAAGGGTCAGTCAACTCCAGGAAAACCCATCACTACTACTCTCATCTACTCAAAGTAACTGGAAGAGATCCCTCAAAGGGATAAGTTCGTCTTTGTACTTCTTAAAATTTTTTTTGGTATTTTTAATATGTATTTTTGTATACAATAAAGAGTTTATTACTAGTAATACTTTTGAGACATCCAAATAATAGTTATTTTCGATACAAGTGCGAAAAAGAGGAAATTCGAAACGAGTGGCGATAAATTAAAACACGATCGAAGGGAGTGTTTTGAATCGACACGAGTTGCGAATTACGTATTCGCACGTGTATCGAACAACGTTTTACAGTACATATGGCACTTTAAGTTTCGACATACGCACGAAAAGTGCTATTTTACGCACTAGTGCGGAAAAGTAGCCCCATATGTACTGTAAAAACATTTTCAGATATAATCGTGCATTAACCCGCCATTTTGAGCAACCAGCCAATCACAGACGCCAAACAACTACTCACAATCACATCCCCTGCTGCGCTAATATTTGATTTTCTATATGGATATTTTGTTTAGTTTATATTATTTACTTAAGGGCTTGAGTTCATTATACATAGGTATTTATATCATCAAACCTAATCTTGTCTGAAATGGAATGAATTTGACCGGAAAATGCAAATTGGACAAGAATGTCAACAATAAAACCGGCCGAGTGCGATTTGCGATTCCGTACATTAAGTCCGACTCACGCTTGACTGCACATTTCTAATAGGTTTTCCTGTCATCTATAGGTAAAGAACTAATTTGTGTATTTTTTCAAAATTTTAAACCCAGTAGTTTCGGAGATAAAGGGGGGGGGAGCCCTAAAAATAATAATTATGTGGTTTTTAAGGTTCCTTTTTCTGCTGTTGGAAGCCGTTAGATAAGTATTTAATAAGAAATATACTAAATTTAGTGTATCATAGTGGAAATAGGCCAATAGGTTGAAGTGGGCTTGGCTGATCGGGTCTAATAAACTAATATAAAGACAATTCCGCTTTACTGCAGTCGTAAAAAGTTCACTGACGTCCAAAAAATTACAGTTGTTTCATTTGACAAGGAAACTGGGACATGATTCACTGTTAAAACTTATTATGTATGTGTTAGGTGTAATGTTTATTCCCTGATCCCTATAAGACAGGTTTACTTAGTTTAGCGCTCAGGACACTATTCCTAGGCTGTCTAATAGAGAATGCAAATCGGTTATTTTCGGTTATTTTTTGTATGGAAATAATCGGTTATTAACCGAAACCGCGGTTATTTCCATACAAAAAATAACCGATTTGCATTCCTCACTGTCTAACAATAGAATACTTAATGTAATATTTTTTTTTTACCATGTAATAAGCTGCATTTTTGTTACCTAAATAAATCATTTCTCATTTTTCAATGTGTAATGTGCTACGTACATTGCTACAAGAATTGTTCGCTACATACGGAAATGCAGGCTACGGGCTACGACGTAGCATTTTTTAATTTTAATCACTCGTTTAAAAACAAATCTATTCACGTTTGGTCAAAAGGGTAAACAGATTGAGCAACTATAACAATCAATCAATCAAAATGTATGTTTTTATTTTGATTGACTGAATTATAACAAGATATACCAACAAAGCTACTCAAATTGAGTGTTTGAACAATAAGGTTCAACGTGCTAGTAATTAGTGTTCAATCAAAGTTTCGGTTTCAGTTTGACATGAATATCATATAAGGGTCGTTTTTGGCTAAAAAACTGGCCGAATTTTCGGTTTCGACAGGTTTCGGCATAAAAGTTCAAAATTGAATGGAATGGGAGAGACTTTTTATAGGCCTCTGGGCGACTAAAAGATAGATAAATTGTAAACACTCGTCAGTTTATAATCTCCCTAGTTAAATTATAAACTGACGGTAGGGAGATTATAAACTAATCTAACCTACGTTAGGGTAACATTCCATTTCTGACCGCAGCTACACTACTGGTACTGAACGCGTCGCTGTTACTGTCAATTTCCATAGTAAAATGAACAGTAGTGCAGCTGTCGTTGGAAATGGACTGTCACCTTTAGATTATAAACTAACGGCTTTACAATCTAACGGTGTCAGACCACCAAAGGGCCATTAAACAATTTAGAAATTTATTTCGGAAGAAATCAACATTTATTTACTGCGTGAAACACAGAAAAAGGAATCGCTCGAGGTTGAATATCTGGTTATTTTGTTAAAATGAAGTCTAGTATTAAAAGATGGCTATCAGATGTTGGACTCAAGCCAGCTGGCTTACATTTGTGTAACCTAGAAAATTAATCAAGGTAACTAAATAGGTGATTACTTACTTTTAAAGACGTACTCCCATTTTAAAGGCGGGCAACGCACTCACAGTCCCTCTGGTTTTACCTGAGTCCATGGACTCCATGGGCTATAATTATTTACTATCACGCAATTCGTCTACTCTTTTGACTCCTATATCATTAAAAAAAATCAAATAAATGGCAATTGGATTTTTTTTGCGCAATTGTGCCCCTTTAGCACTTGTTTCCATCGATTTTAATTGATCAAAGTGAGGGAGTGTCATTTTAAGCATCATATTTTCATACAAATTTAATGTTTGTCAGCGAGACTTTGTCATTGCAAATTCCACACAGAGTTACCTTAGTCCGACTCTATTACATTAGAATAAAATATCATTAACAAGTTTTCCGATAACATTGTATTAACGATTCTTTAAAACTATAATTTTGCACACCATACTAATTACTATTTACACACGCACACAACAATAACATTACCCGCACTAGGAGTATTGATCTATACCCGAATTAAATAAAGATCCATTCCATACCCACATATTATAAAGACACACTCTGTAGAAAAATCTTAGGCGCCCCCTCGTGCAATAATTAGTTTAACAGAGTTACCCCCACCCACCCCCACGCACACACAAGGGCGTGCGTGTGTGCTAACTATCGGCAAAAATTTGGGGAAATGGGGGGAAGTAGGCAATTCGTATTAAGACTCTTTTATACTTATATTGCGTTTCAACGCTCAAAAGATTTTATCGTTATTTTTGAGGTTTTAATTGTTTGAGCATATTATTTGGTGTAAAAATATAAGTAGAGGAATATATGAACAACGAAACCAAAATTACAAATTTAGTCTGATTTTTAAAGGTTTATACCGCTGGTTAGGAAAGAGTAGGTATAATAAAAATAAAACATTTTAGGGCATCTTTCAATAAAAGTTTAAAGTAAAACATATATTCAAATACACTAATTGAAATATTGTTTTACCTATTTTTGTAGTTTAAATAACCTATTTTTCATCAAAAAACAAATTGTTTGACATTCGGTGGCTAAATCAAACAAATACAGTTAAAATGATATCTAAAATTGTAAATGCCCACATGTATTCGCGACGGAGACGCACGGGCGAATAATAACAAAATGACTTAATTTCGATATCATTTTGACATCAAAGTGTAGGCTTGAATTGGCCTCTTGCTTAAAACTGATTCGACCTGCCAGTGTGATCCCCTTCAGTGAGGGTAATGTGTAAGACAATGAATGTGTCGAGTGAGTTTGGGTAAGATTGGCGTATAAAGATTACGGTCTATATCTTGCGGATACGTCGTGTTTTTAGGCAGTTCAGCCTTTTAGGTCCTTTTAGCATGAAAACTGTTTTTGTATTCTAAAGTAACAACAGAACCAAATATTAGTAACCGAATCAAAAACACAGTGCTTGCAAAATAAGGTTCATTTCTTTCAATAAGAACATAATTTTATCCAAAACCTAATCGTGGTTACATCCGTGACCGAAGTGCAATTTATTTCGATTTCTTTTTTAACTTAAGCAATTTAAAAACCTTAAACTGATTTTGAAAATTACCAAAAATGTATAAATTAAAACACTTTTTTAATGTATTTTTCGTCTACCACACGATGATTTACAAAAATGTTGTCGGTTTAGCCTGCATTGTATATTCCTGTTCACGTTTTTTCAAGACAATTTCCTCAAGACTTGAGGAAAAGGCCTCCGTCTGACGTGGATGCTCCAGCCGGGTGCCGATACGATAACATGTCCTTGTAGGACGATGTTTACGTTTCTGTCGTAATGATTCAGTCTACAATATGTGACATATGACCCGTGTACGTAATAGGGATGATGACACATGTTGAATTTTATAACAAAATCTAGTAAAATAGATAGCAAACGAGCAATTTATCACAATAATGTGGATATTAAAATAAAATATTGAAAAATTACAAAAATGATCCCTGATGGTCCTGTAATAAATGAATTTATTATTATTATATTATTATAAAAATACAGGACCTGAAAGTTTCAAAATTTAAGTTTTTTTAACTTCCAAAAACGATAAAAGTAAGGGTACCATTCGATTCCTTACATTTCATCCAAAAAAATATTGTATAGCAACTATATACATAAACGCAATATTTCACCGGCAAAAACGCAATTTTCTTGTTTTGTCCATACTACAAGATGGGCTCCCAGAGACCTTGACGTCACGTTCCCTTGCCGTTTTGTATAGGGCGTTTCGCGAGTTAAGTGCGACTGTCGGCCTTTGACTACAATTTCTGACTTTTGTGTTACTTTAATGCAATGGGCCCATATAGACATTTGATCCTAAAAACAAACCCGGTTGATTGATACCATAAATGAAAATTAGTCATGTAGCCTATTCATTAAGAATATATGTCATTTTAAGGGGAATAAACGGTGTATGAGTCCCCTCATCTAGGACACTACGTAGCTGCGTGCGTGCAAAACACTTGTATTATACTGATTTCTTTCTTTGATATATAATAATATGTTAGTGAGTAGTGGGTGGTTTGAAAATGTGACGTCTACCCCAAACTTTTTCATACACTTTTCGTCGGGTAGTTGCACAAATCTCTGTTTTGACATTTTGCTGGGACATCAGTTAGCCGCGACCACGACCAGTGAAACCTGTGTCGAAACATCGGTAAATAAAGGTACCTAATAATTGAATAAATTTCGCGTTAGACCCGTCTATAAATGTGAGTTAATATTCTTTCTTTGATATTTAAAAAGTTGCAAGGTTAGTAATTTAATTAAATATAAACTGTTTTCACATATCTGAAACCTCTTTTTTTAAAGCACTCGTCACTATTTTATGTATTCAGGGTAGAAGTACCATCGGCCACACTGTTAACTGTACATCAGTGGACCTTAGGCCTTTTGTAATAACTTAATAAGGTCCACCGCTGTACAGTTAGGAATGTGCTGTTTATACGTAGGTACTTATACTTTCCGAATAGTTTTGAAGTAGGTAACACACCTACTTATACTAGTTTGATATTTTATTGTCAAGGCGTGTGTATATTCAGATATTTATGAGTACCTTGGCCGCATCGGAGCTATCTAATTTCAACTGTACACAAGTTCCAACTTATTGAAATTGTATTACTCATCGGATGGGATAGCGCATCGTTACTGGTGAATTTCCAATATGATTTGGAACTCTGGTAGCCGTTTAAGAAGTGTAGGACTCTTACGGTAGATGTCGCTATGAGCCTCCCTAGGGCTCATACGAGTATATGGTGGAAATATTCGCTGAATTGGGTATGGTCTTGGTAGCTCAGATGGCAGAGCACTGTACTAGTGATCCAGTGGTCGTGGGTTCAAGTCCCACCCAAGACAGTGAATTTTTCCACTCTTAATTTATTTCCTAGCTTAATAGCATCGTTCGCAGACGTTTCTGCTTAATACAAAATTAATTTTTGTATTACTCAGAACCGTAATTTAATTACAATTTAATGAACTACCTACGTTACAAGATAGTTACCTATTCAAATTAATAAAGCATTTATTAAGTTGAAATAAAATTCTAGTCATCAGTGTTATTATTATTCTTACCACCATTTACATCTAATTGCCATTGTTATTAAAGTGACTATGACTATGTGCCATGTAAAGTTTGTAATACAATGCCTAAACTATATTTTTTTTATTTTTAAGGCACATCATACACTGAACTGGCTGACACACAATAAGAACTAGTGGGTCTGGGAGCTGTAGACCTCGCGAGCATATAGTTTAAAAACAAAACTTCCGTGAGACAAAGACATATTTAAATATATTAAAAACGGGTCACTCACGTATTTTAAGTCGAAAAACGCTCGAAATGTTACACTTCGTATTCGTACCGAGAAGTGTAAGTGTCATCGGTACGAAGCAAAACATGTCGAGCGTTTTTCGACTTAAAATACATATACAAATTTAAAACTTAATAAATGTATGACTCCGCCATTTTGAAAAAAAAAATCATATGGATTTGATTTGGAGTGGCGGTTTATAACACAGACATTTTTTTAAAGAATGTCCTTAATAACAATAAAAAAACATGATTAAATAACAACTAACCCGCTATATGGTTCATGACCCACAAACGATAAAAACAAGACATTTACCTCATAGTCATTATTGCTATGACTAACTCTAAATATGACGTATATCGTATATCACGTATATTATTTATGCAATTAATGGCTAAACAATCCCTTTATCTTTCGCGTTTTCAAACTATACATATAGTGTTATATGTCAAATGAAAGAGAATTTCAATTTTTTTTTTATAATTTTAAAAATAAATACATTACAAGTTATTTAAGAAATAGTCAAAACATGACCCACCCCCCCCCCCCCCCCCGCACCCTTTTTCTCCGAAACTACTGGGTCTAACATTTTGAAAAAAATTACACAAAATAATTCTTTACGTATAGATGACAGGAAAACCTATTAGAAATGTGCAGTCAATCGTGAATCGGACTTGATGTACGGAACCCTTGGAACGTGAGTCCGATTCGTACTTAGCCGGTTTTTTTTCTTACAAGGGGGTGAGAGAGGGTCTTCATAGTTCTTACGTAAGATCACAAACATGCGAAAATTTAAATATTTTTATAAAATTATGATGTTTAAAATATTATGTAAGGTACTACAAAATTGTAAGAAGAAAATAAATAAATATTTAAAAAACATATATATAAAAATATATAATAATAAATTCGTTTGATCGGGTATCAATATTAGCACGAGCGGTTAAAAAACAACTTTGCCCCCTTGTGAAACAAATAACTAGGTACCTACCATATTAGCTTCATTTGAATCATTTGTTATCAAGTATGTACACACAAGCGTTATTGAATTTACAGGCGTAGACGATTTGCGTAAGAATTTCCATATAATAGTTGGTATTTAGGTATTTATTTATTTGAGTGCGTCTTAAACCGAACGGAGGTTTTCCTTGAATCCGAGACAGCGTCATTCGCAAACCACAGAGGAATACAAAATATATCACAATAAATGTATTTGCCGTTATATTATACATACTATGTAATACATATGAAAACTTATGGCGTAAAACACGGAAGCAGTAGCCTTACCACGACTTAGCAGTGTCAAAGTGCGCTAACATCTGTGTCAAACTGGTGTGGTGGTAGACGTACTGGGGCGTTTTTTTTAAGTTGTCCCCTACACTTTTTTTTTCAAATTTGGAATTTTTTATGTTATTTCTACTCAGAATCACGAGCTCTTTCTATCCTAATAGGATAAAAAAAGTGTCCCAAAATGTCCATACATTTTTCGATCTTTCCATTCCGCGACACAAAGTCTATGAAAAATGGTGACGGAATGGAAATGAAAACCTTAGGACACTTTTTTTCTCCTATTAGGATAGAAAGAGCTCGTGATTCTGAGTAGAAATAACATAAAAAATCCCAAATTTGAAAAAAAAATGTAGGGAACAACTTTAAAAAAAACGCCCACTGGTGATATTTTGGTAAACATTAGTTTTAGGTAAATTAGATAAATGCTTAAAAAACAAATTTGTAACAGTACTTAAGTAATTGTAGTTTAGATTTTTGAAATTAAATTGCATCGGTGCGAAAGTGCCGTGGAATCAAACTTGATATATTAAAAAACCGGGGCATTTTCTGCCATTGCATCAAGTACATAAGATGAAACTTTTTTGCGGGAACTTTATTTCCACTTGAAAGCCACTAGGGGTCCGATTCGAATTTTATAATAGACATCTATTAGATATCTTTTAGACATCGCCAAGATACGATAACGATATGTTTAAGATCTAACCTGTCAAATTTGACATTTCCGCGATTCTGGAGATACTCTTGAACGATTTCCACAAGATATTACTTAGAGATCTAATTCACATCTAATAGATATCTAACACGATCTATCGTTAAAGTGCTGCAAAAGAGAACTAGTTGAAATCTAAACTATAACGTATCTAGAATGGATCTAGTACGTGTCGTCTCTTGTGAATATTTTGAAGTTCGAATACGGCAGTAGGAATCTCATTCATCATTTTTGGTACCAAAAAGACTATTATTTTCAGCAATCTATGTAATTTTTTCTCTATGGTACAGGCAAGGAGGTAAGCATAGACACGAATAAAGTGCCAAAAACATTATGTAATGGGTAATTTATAAATATTTTTGGCTCTTTGTCCGTGTCGATATTTAGGTAATACCTTGAGTACACGAAGTGGCACTGAAATCAACATTCCTTGACCGTCTAAAGAAACTTGTACATATGTATTTTGATTCAGCTTTAAATATGCACCCTTAACTGGAAGAACCTGGCCTTAATAATCACCCCCACTGAATGTAACGACTATAAAACATACCTCAGACAAACCGCGCATATCCCCTTTCCCGAGGTTTTACTGTCCATGAATATGTACATCGGGGCTATTCATTTGGCTCAGGTTTATGGGGTTCGGTTAGGAATTTGAAATGAGGTGGGATAGCCACCATCACCATGTTTAGTCGGACCAACGTAACTCTGCATGGCATTCGCAATGACGATCATCGTTATGTCAAACTTTTATTAAAATATGACGTTTATAATGACACTTCGTCATGACATATTATTGCTTATTTATTAAATAAACAACAAAATTATCTTGCAAACAAAAACCCTGCTAAACTGAAACTTACGTATATTATGTCAAACTTCACAAAAACACTATTATGCCTTGAATAATTTTACGGGTTAGACTCACTTAATTGTTTTGAGAAACAAGCGAGTCTAAACTGTAAAATTATTCAATGTTAGTATGTCTCACAACAGTTTAAATTCGACTATTATACCTACTGAAAATATCATCATCATCATCTCATAGCCGTTTTCGGCCTCAGCGACTGCTTTCAACCGCTGAGAGCGTCGCTGGTGCGCTCTCAGGTGACTGACTTAGCCAATCTTTGCAGCAAATGTGCGGCCACACTCGATGCAGGTCAGCACCCCGACATAATTATATGACTGATAATATACATAACGTATAAAAGCATACACTAAAGACACGACACAAAAATACAAAACAAATCTGCAAAACTAACCAGCTCATGTACAAAATAACTTGTGATAAAAATCCGTCAATGCAAAATAAATTCCTAGCGCAAACGAAAAACAATGCTATATAAAAACGATTTCAACATTTTGTTTACTTAATTTCAGCGACTGATTACTTTGTCCCGGACAACAGGCTCATTTGCTTTCTGAACAAAAACAGGCGTAATTACGAAAAGGACAATAAACAAGGATTTCCCCAACATATTCCTACCACATATCGATCGAAGTCGCGAAATTATCGAAATCCAACAAAAGCAAACGAAACTCGCAAGAAAACTAATAACCGGACTTACGCCCCGCACGCACACACACACAACACACACACAAGCGGAAAGTACGCACACACACGCGTCCACTCTAATTATATACGTCTACGGCCGAAAGAAAATAAAGATCAGGGAAAAATTTTACAAGAAACAAGTGTGGGGGGAGGGGGCGCTGACCGCTCCGTCATTAGACCCCCGGGGGGTCGCCACCCTAGGATGTTTAATAATATGAAGAATTGGAGATAATTTGCGAGAAACTAAATAAGAAACGTTGGCCGAAAACTAAAAGGTCGGCGAGCGAGACAGCGGCGGTTGTCTCTGTCTAGGAAATGATATCCCCGGGGTCGGACACTTCAAAAGAAAGTAATAATGGTAACTAGATTACGAATACCTTGTAGTTTGAGATATTAATCATAGTAAGATGGCATTGTTAATGGATCTTGTAAGTTTTCTTATACTGTAAGTTGGTAATATAATAATGAAATATATTTGTGTGTGCTGTACCTATCTTAATTATGATGGATTTATACTTTAATGAAACGTGCATGTTTTTATTCTAAAATTTTAGTTCTTTTGTTAATTTGTGAATTTCTATATTACCTATTTCTACTCAGAACCACGAGCTCTTTCTATCCTAATAGGAGAAAAAAGTGTCCTAAGGTTTTTTCGCCATTTTTCCCCTTCCGTTACCATTTTTCATAGACTGTGTATGGCGGTCGCGGAATGGAAAGATCGAAAAATGTATGGAAATTTTGGGACACTTTTTTTCTCCTATTAGGATAGAAAGAGCTCGTGATTCTGAGTAGAAATAACATAAAAAATCCCAAATTTGAAAAAAAAGTGTACGGGACAACAAAAAAAAACGCCCTTATAGTTTAATTAAACGTGCATGTTTTTATTCTAAGATTTTAGTTGTTTTGTTAATAGTTGTGTATGTTATTGTATTTAGTCTAATAACGTGACTGAGCTCGATTTATCTTTAATTCAGAATAGGGATGTTCTGATTCTCTCTATATCGATTTTTTTTTTCAAGGTATTTTTTAAAAGTTGTAGAGCATTAATACAAGGATATTTTTTATAATATGTAACGGAGTTTTGCTCTCCCCACGCATAATAGCCGTAGAGATCCAGAGAGGAAAATGGGGGCTACGTTTTTATAGAAAAACGGTCACGTGACGTCGTCCCCTTTCCTCTTCATGTTTTTCTACAGCTATATTACAGGTTTTAAGCGTGGCCGCTTCAAAGGCCGCAAAAATATGTGACGCGCTCTTAGCTCTACAAATAAGATCGTGTCAGATATTTTTGCGGCATTTGTTGTGTAACGTATTATTGCAGGTGACTGTACCGTAAAATGTGAGTGTGGTGAGCAAAGTAGGCTCACCTCCGGGTAATTGTGCTCCAAAAGTTTATGTATTAGTACCTAATTTAAATCGGCATGTATATCAAGTATCATCATACCCAAAGTGTCATTCTAGTATGGAACTTGCTAACTATGTAAATAAGTCACTAGTAAATTCATATTTTTTGGCAGTTTCAATATGGCGGTTTGTTTAAGGCTTCGTCACACAGGCGCGTTTTCCGGGCGGGGCGTGAGCGCGGCGTGAGCGTTTTATAAGTAAAAGCGGCGCGCCCCGCTCACACCCCGCCCGGAAAACGCGCCAGTGTGACGAAGCCTTTACATAGTTAGCAAGTTCCATAGAATGACACTTTACCACAACACAATACAATAATTTTCAAATTTAAATTAAATTTCGAATCTGGAAGAAAATTTTGGAGCGAAGTTGATACATTTTACGGTAATTAAAAGATACAAGAAAATAACAAATTAGTTTAATAATGGTGCCCTAGGCCTCATTCGCACAAGGGCTTTTTCAACGCGCGTTAAAAAAGCGCTTGAATCCGTCCGCAGGCTAAATTCGATTTAACGACCAACACTTAAAGTCGATAATCCAACGCTTGATAAAAAGCGCTACCACCGCCATCGTGTGAATCTGTGAATAAACACACATTTATCCATTTGTGTCATTCAAACGCTATTTTTAACCCGTATTGTAAAAGCGCTCGTATCCGTATTTGATATTTACCTGTCGCTTTTCGGTGAAGGACAACATCGTGAAGAAACCGGACTAATCCCAATAAGGGCCTAGTTTACCCTCTGGGTTGGAAGGTCTGTCGCGTTCGTAAAAACTAGTGCCCCCGTCAATTCCTGGGATTAGTTGCCAAGCGGACCCCAGGCGATTATGACGACGATGATGATTGTAAGAACGCTCGTGCGAATGGGGCCTAACCCGCCTAACTCTACATTTATTTATTTTAATTTAATGAAGTGCCTAAAAACAAAATAAAGAAATGTCCGGTTCATTTTCACTCCATTCGTTTAGTGAGCATCTGAGGCTCCACTTAAAAAAATATCCGTCTCTTTCTACCATCAAGAGAGTGAGCAAGACGAATGGTCCGCCCTTTGGCGCTGTGACAAAAACATCCACTATCTTGTACTTTTTTTTAGGAATAGGCCAGGAGCTAGTAGCATTTTTAATGGTAACATAGGTTTAAACTTACAGTTACGTTAAGACCAACAAGTAAAATTTAACTGTAAATACAAAATCACTACATAGTATAAAACAAAGTCGCTTCCCTGTCTGCCTGTCTGTATGTAGGCTTAGATCTTTAAAACTACGCAACGGATTTTGATGCGGTTTTTTTTAATAGATACTTAGAGTGATTCAACAGGGAGGTTTATGTATAATTTGTTAACCCGTGTGAAGCCGGGGCGGGTAGCTAGTATGACATATCATGTAGGTTCTTTTATAACGAAAATGAAATAAAATGTTTGTCAACCGTTATTTTATTAGTTTTGTTTAAAGAAATCTTTATTCTCACAAAAATTACAATAAATTCGCTTACATAAGAATTCGCTTATTGGCCACTACATTATAGTAATTGGCCTTTCCTAACAAATCAGAAAGAAAGTGGCCAATGTAGTGGCCAATAACTATACCAGTCAGAGTCACCCTACAAGCAATAACATACGTGAGTGACCCGTTTTAATATATGTTAAAAATGATCTCTAGCTCTTGCACAGAACTATAGTACTAAGTACAGAAGACTCACTCTCTAACAAAACGCGTATGTTACGATCAGCACAGATATGGCCGCTAGGTGGCGACAGCGCCACGCGCAGCTTATGGCTTTCCCCAAAATTGGGGCCGAACGGATGTACTTTTAGCTACCTGTAGCACAGAATAAATAATAGTACTAAGTACAGAAGACTCACTCTCTAACAAAACGCGTATGTTACGATCAGCACAGATATGGCCGCTAGGTGGCGACAGCGCCACGCGCGGCTTAT
Source organism: Cydia amplana (assembly GCF_948474715.1). Lineage (NCBI taxonomy): Eukaryota > Metazoa > Arthropoda > Insecta > Lepidoptera > Tortricidae > Cydia > Cydia amplana. Next base: position 11,864,517 of record NC_086090.1, read on the forward strand.
GGCTTTCCCCAAAATTGGGGCCGAACGGATGTACTTTTCTGTAGCAAAGCGACGAAATCGCGGAGTGAGACACGCCTGCCTGTAGCAAAGCGACGAAATCGCGGAGTGAGACACGCCTGGCTCTTGGTAGTAATGTTAACAAAACTCGGACCCTTCGGCCCTTGCGCTCAAACTTTATTGATACCACTCCGCCCCGGGACCGTACATTACCAAATACAATATCTATAGTTAGTTACTAATTTTACTTCCTACATCATTTTAAAGACTGATTTAAATATAGAAAAAACTTGGTACAAAAAATTGATTTTTACAATTTTTTATTTAGTTTCATCTGACCCGCTGTCTGTGAATCTGTGTGTTGGTATGTAGGTAATCAAATCTTGCAAGTAAAATTTGACCTACTTTCCAGTTTCCGATGAACCTGAAAATTTTTCATACATAAGTAAGTTAGGTGACAAATGCAATATTATGGTACCATCGAACTGATCTGATGATGGAGACAGGAGGTGGCCATAGGAACTCTGTCGTCGTCTCGAATTAGACCGGTACAGTCTCTGGAATGTTACACAACGAAGTACCAAAAAATACCGGCTAAGTGCGAGTTAGACTCGGGCACGAAAAAATCACGTTTGTTATATTTGTTGTATTCTGTTTTTAGTATGTAGGTATTGTTATAGCGGCAACAGAAATCTATCACGCTTCATGGTGCCAGATAAACATACAGACAGACGGACAGCGGAGTATCAGTAATAGGGTCTCGTTTTTACCCTTTGCTTTGGGTACGGCACCCTAAAAAGTGTAGTGTACAATTTTAAATAAAATGACCCACTTAGCTATTGTCACCCCTTAAATACTTTTGGATATATAAATACTCCAGGGGGCTCAGCACGGTTCCATTTTTATCGACTATCACTATGCCTGTCACTGTCGCACTTACATACTTGTTAGAACGTGACACGGTGACAGGCATGGTGACAAACGATAAAAATGCGACCGTGCTACTAGGGCAGGCTTCTAAGAAACATATAAACATACAAACCTTAATCTAGGCCAAATTTCCGTCTTCATATGTTGATATAGCGAACGTTAATATATTATATTACTTAATGTTTGCCAGAGTCTTGGGGAGAGATGTAAATGTCAATAAAAGTACTGATTCGATTTCGAGGGGCCCATATTTGTTGGTATCGTAGACATATAATTATAATTTGGCGTAGCTTATAATTTGGTATATAAAAAGAATTTTATCTACACGTATATCATAAACCTATGACGCGTTCTAAAACCATCCATGGCCATGAGTATGAGTAAGCCCATTTTTAATAAAAAAAAAAAAATCTTCTATGACGCGTTCAAAAACCGCAAACGTTTCTGTCAATGTAGTGAGTGACCCGAACCTATACGCCGGTTCAGTGAGCTATACTTAGGGAATGCTCCCGGTACTGAGTTTGTATGGCAAGAACCGGGATTTCTTGGTTCCGGTACTGTATTTGTATAGAAAACCAGTACCGGGAGCACTCCCTGGCTATACTGCGAGAGTGACTTACATTTTCTATGACGCGTTCAAAAACCGCAAACGTTTCTGTCAATTTAGTAAGTGACTCGTATCTATACGTCAGTTCAGTGAGCTATATTGCATAAGTGACTTAAATCGAGACGATTCATTATAAGATGACGAGATTGATGAGAATGATGAGGTTCAGCGTCCTTACACAATCGGACGTTAGCCAGTAGAAATTGGAAATTGTCAGCAATTTGCGATTACTACAGCCATATTCGAACTTTAAGATACGTCAAATACTAGATATTGAAACGATAATCCGAAATAATTTTTAGCTTATAAGATTTTTATTATTGTATGTATGTTAGTTTGTAAGGTATGTATCTATGGGCCTTAGTTCCCTGACAATAAATGATATTTGATTTGATTTGATATGGATTGGATATGTTAGTGTCAAACAAGTGTCAATAGTGACGTTTCTTCAAACAACCACATCAGATAAGATAAGATAAGATAAAAGATAGTTTATTCAAGTAGGCATAATTACAATGCGCTTATGAACGTCAAATAAAGCTAGGTAGACCGGCTCCAACCCTACACCTCTGCCCCGAGAAGATTTAAATCCCCCCTCAATTGTAGAAGGGTATCCCAATATGGGACCGGCAACAAACTCGGCGGGACACATCTTTTCAAAAATAATTACATCTTATAATTAACATGCATTACGAGAAAATAAGGAAAAAAAATACAATTTAAATCACTATAGAATTCATGCAATTATACACATAAGGTGTAATAGAAATTTGATTTAGAAAATATACATATGTACATGGAATCATACAAATTCGTAGCTCTTTCAGAAAACATATCAAATTCTTACAAAAGGAAAAGAAAATAAAGTTATTAAAAGAAATGGGAAAACATATTGTATAAATCTGATTGATTATTATGAATTACCAACATATAATATTTGATGTGCTTTTCTGCTTACCTGAGCTGTGTCACCTATAACTCTATACATAATACAATGTTTTTAATTGCTACTACTTTTTATTAGTTTCTGGTTTGGACCATGCATGTTTGTCTGTCAAGTAGTCCTCGAATCTGTAATAAGCTTTTAACATCAATGACTTTTTTAAGTAATTCTTAAGAGCAGCGGGCTCAGCACGGATCCATTTTTATCCACTATCACTAAGCCCGTCACTTTCGCACTTACATACTTGTTAGAACGTGACAGGCATGGTGATAAATGATAAAAATGCGACCGTGCTACTAGGGCTGGAAAGGGTAATCTTAAAACATCCTCAGGTAACTTGTTATAAAAATGAATGCATTGCCCAACGAATGACTTTTGTACTTTACGGACACGAAACTTTCTGATAGCAAGCTTATTTTTATTTCTAGTGTTATCATAATTCTTAGTGAAGGAGTCTAGATTCTTAATAACATAAATAATACTATCATATATATATGTATTGGGAAGCTACAGTTAAAATATTAATTTCTTTAAAAAATTGTAAGAAGACATAAAGTTTAGGGCATTTTCTGACATACCATAGTGTTCTAATTTCAAAATGAGCGTTCCATGATCCACACAATCAAATGCTTTAGAAAGATCACAAAATATGCCAATTGCATCACAAGAATTTTCCCAAATATTATAAATATGTTTAATTAGTACCGAAGCAGCATCGGTCGTGGAACGGCCCTTTGTGAAACCAAATCAGCTTATAAGTAAAGTATGTCTGTTGTCACTGTGTATCACTTTTGACACTTGTTTTGGCACTGACATATCTTGGTGATGTCTAATAGATATCTAATAGATATCTAGTTCAAAATCGGAATCGGGCCCTTGTACCGGGTATCCTGTAACACGAGCAATAAATTAAACTGTAGGCTAGTACTCCTCAAACTGACCAACGTTCGTTCAGCGACTTTTAAAAATAACGAAGACTTTAAACTACGTATTTTTATACAATTTAAATATTACCTTCAATGTACGCTGTCATCAGTGTAATTCACGTTGCTTGTCATGTTTTATACATAAAAAACTTCGCAATACATTGCGTCTTAGAATAAACTTTAAAGTGTGCTAAAAATAAAAGTAAAAGTTACCTATTTTTAAAAGTTGCTGAACCAATGTTGGTCAGTTTAAGGACTACAGGCTACAGTTACACAATACAACCTGTATGTCCTCTATATACACCTCGATATACACACAAAAAAAAATAGTAAATAAGAATTACTAGAAGTAAAGAAAAAGTGGAAAAGCTCTGTCTCGGGCGAGATTCGAACTCGTGACTTTGGGATGCCAGCCCGCCGCTCAGCCAGTCTGGCCCGCGAAAATCGAAGTTCGCAAATTACGGGCATCTTTCTCTGTCACTCTAATTATGCTGCATTGGAGTAAAAGAGAAAGATTCACGCAATTTGCGAATTTCGGTTTTCGCGGTAGACCCTCTGGTAATATAAACTGGCAGTGCTTATTTTAGTCTACTTCCCGGTAGACGGCTTGTTTTTCGCAAATAGTTGACTTTCTTCGGCCTCGCCCGTCACTCACCCTTTGTACTGAGACATTACGGACGTGCTGGTAGGCGTGAGTTACCGTAGTAACCAGACGGGTGATTTCCCTTCAAATGTATATTAGCATCACTACATAGTATAAAACAAAGTCACTTCCCGCTGTCTGTCTGTATGTATGCTTAGATCTTTAAAACTACGCAACTGATTTTGATGCGGTTTTTTTTAATAGATAGAGTGATTCAAGAGGAAGGTTTATGTATAATTTGTTAACCCATGCGAAGCCGGGGCGGGTCGCTAGTTTCTTATTTGTTTGTTTATTTGTTTATTTATTTGGCTTTGGCTTTATTTTACTTATTAAAACAATCCATTTATTTGACACAACCATTCTTCAGTTTATTTATTTGGCTTTATGTCAAGTGTGTGCTTAAGAAACTAAGAGATGACCGCACGTGTAAATTGTAATATACTTAAGCCCACTTGCACCATTCCACTAACCCGGGGTTAACCGATAAACCGGGAGTCACCATGGTTACCAGTACAATTCGACACTGGGTTAACGGTTTAACCGCTTAACCCTGGGTTATGGGATGGTGGAAGTGGCCCTTAGTGTAAACTTTAGTACACTCAAATATGATGCAGTGGGTAATACGAGTTTCAAGGTCACTTATGATTATTAATGATGAATGAAATAGGTATGAAAGTGCAGGCGTCAAGTCGAGTACCTAACAGGGTTCGAAATTGTCCAGATAATTATAGTATTTGATAATAATCGCGATAATTATCCGATAGATATCGGATAATTATTCCAGGTATGGATGGTGCTATGTTTATTTTCTTTGAATTCTTTGACAGTAAAACATAATTGGGGCGTTTTCTGCCATTTTTTTATAAATTTTATCAGGTTATTATCAAATTGATAATTATCAGGCATAAAAATCACGATAATTATCTAAATAACTATCATTGATAATTATCATTTCGAACCCTGGTACCTATGTTAGTGAAGACTTTAAATAAGTCTCTGAGTCAAATATGAGGGATATTTGGGACCTAATAGTTCCGATTTATTTAGCCTCTACTCATTACCTAAGGTTGACTAGTAGAGAATGCCTTAATTATAGCATTAAGTCCGCCTTTTGTACTATAAGGTTTTTCTTTTGTGCAATAAAGATTAAATAAATAAATAAAATGACCGAAAACTTGAGCTATTTTATACTTGTTAGTGGCTTGAGTCTTATTTTCCTTCTAATTACTCGAAATGTGACTTTATACTTTACTCCAAGATTTGCCCCAAAACTCGAAATTAAATTTAAATTTGAAAATTATTATATCGTGCCTATCGTGGTAAGTATGTTGATATAATATGCCGATTTAAAGTAAACCAGCACTACTATGTTGTAACATTAAAATGGGGTTGAGATATTATTATAGTTTTCATATCAGGTACCTATGTACAGTCAGCAGCAGAAGTTGCTAAGCGGGCGAGGTGTTCAAAATGATCTTTACGCGACTTTATTGTTAAGCTTAAGAGAATAAGAGCGTGTCAAGGTAATATTGAACACCTCGCCCGCTTAGAAACTTCTGCTGCTGACTGTACCTATAAAAACTTGGAGCACAATTACCCAGTAGGGAGCAAATTAGGCACATATTACGATAATCACGACCTATTTTGAATTCCAGCGAAAAGTCATTCAACTAATCATAGATCATAATAAACCGTGACGCAAACTCCCCGCAAACCAATCGAGCTCATCATGTCACTATCAACAAAAGACCAAACGCGGCCCCGAACCGACGACAAACTGAAAATAGTACCAAATAAAATAAAGTAAAATGAAATAAAAAGCCATGCGAGCAAAATACGTCCCCGTCTACTCGTACAGTCTCCCTCCAATTTATAATATTGTTTTTCCTTAGGATATATTTTTTCACTAGTGTGGGGTAGGGGGCGCCACCCCCCGGTTATTATTAAAGACGGAGAACTCACACATTCTTGCCGAAACCCGAGTGTGATTAGATTAATATAGCTCTGTTTGTACGTACGAGTAGTGATGGGACTGGGAATGTTCACGGGAACGTTCCGCTTTATAATTTTACATACCTATAAACACGGGTCACTCACGAAAAGTAAAAGTGGAGCGTGAGTGACCCGTTCTATTTTATCCTTGTCTCACAGGATAACTATATTATACTACTCACTAGAGGTATATTAGATCATCCAAAATGAAAATTATATATATTAGATTATATTAAAATTATCCAAACAATGCACACACTCAAACATAAACACTCTATAGATAAACACTCTAGAAATTTAAATACAAGAACATTTTACAGATGTAGATGTAGATGATATTTTCAATTTGAAATCAGAAAAAATATCATCAGTAAATAGAATAATGGTTCTATTGTAAATGCACATTTTATTCGTAACAGCAATTCTAATTCGTAATTCTTTCAATTGTTTACTGTATACGTGCGCAACAAATTTAATAATCTTATTTATTTTTAAAATGATCTCACTGCTGCTATAAGGGATGGTGCAAACATGTTTTTGAAATGAAAACTTCTTTAGCGGCGCTGTGCACTTTTTGTGATGGGGAAAAAATGTTTTTAAACTCGCGAGAGCGTAAGACGTAAGACGTAACCCTCTCTTTCTACCGCGCGGCGAAAATGTATGCCTGAGCCTGCTGTTTCGTTTTTATTCACCAAAGAACTTTAGTCATGACGTATCATAATCAGGTCAATTATTTAAAACTGGACTTTATTCATTTTTAACCAATTCGCATATTTTCCTATTATAATTATATTTCAATAGATTATTTTCCTGATACGTTTTCAAACCATTCGAATAGTTTGGATGACTGGTTAGATCATTTTCCCAAAATCGTAATTTACCTGTAGCATAATTTCTATTCGCATTTTTTCCTATTCTTAATTTACACCAGACGCATTAATTCCTAGGTTAAATTTTTCTCATAATTAATACTTTCCAAGTCGTTTTATTCGCATTCTTTTTATTTCTTAGGCGATAATATTACCATGGTCCCACCGCACTGTTTCTTTTCAAAAAACATTTAGTTCACAACTTAGCTAGACGGAGCCCCGCGAACTCCTATTTCTGGGCGGTTTAAACCGGTTCGTTAGGTAGCTTCAGATGCCCGAAGGGCAAACCGCCCAGGCTAAGTTGTGAACTAAATGTTTTTTGAAAAGAAAGTGGGGTGGGGTAATCGATTTTTTGATTATAGTATAAACGCCGTAAGAAATATTTGTGAGTGGCTAAATTGTCTAATGGGAAAATATGCGAATGGAAAAATCATGTTAAGAATTAATGCGTCTGGTGTAAATTAAGAATAGGAAAAAATGCGAATAGGAATTATGCTACAGGTAAATTATGATTTTGGGAAAATGATCTAACCAATCGTTTGGTTTCTTATTATTTGTAATGTAAATCAATATTGTTCAATAAAATATGTTGGTGCTGGCGCACTGTTTTGGTCGCAGTTCACCTAGCACACTCCTCCTTGCTTCGCTCGTCGTCGTACCTAACTAGGCTCTGTCAAATAACACTCTTTAGTGATTGTAAACAAATGAAATATAGCGGGAAATTATGCGAATGGTTAGAAATCCTGTTAGGGAAATAATCTATTGAAAAATAAATATATAGGAAAACATGCGAATTGGTTAGATATGCTATTGGGAAAGGAACCTATTGAGAAATTAAAAAGTGGTAAAATTTGCGAATGGCAGAAATCGCAACTAGGAAAAAACGATTTTCGGATAATAGTAGTACCACTCCGGAAAAAGCTCAACAACGGGAGTCGTGAAAATCAAGGACCTTTGCTCAGCAGTGGGACACTATAACAGGCTACCTATTAAAAAAAAATTGCACACATGGAAATCCAACAGCTTTAAACATTTCTACAAACTACAATTTACAGGCTCTCTGTACTACTAAGTATACTAGAAATACTGGGAAATCTAAATTCCCGAGAAGGGAATATTGTCAGTAATGTCACATCACTAGTCACGACGTACAAATATACATTTTTCAACTTTATCCGAACGCAATAAGGCGCATTTTGTACATATTCGCGTGCGGCACTCGCGTGCGCGGAGATCGTTGGAGATAAGTTTTTCAAATCTTATTGTGTTCTATTTTCAAAAGATGGCGAAATATGAGAAACTGCCATCAGTTTCTCATATTTCGATGGTAATATCGATGGTTTTTGGCTCGATTATAAAATCTAGTTTTTAGGGTTCCGTGCCCAAAGAGTTACTAACCCTATTACTAAGATTCCGCTGTCCGTCTGTCCGTCTGTCTGTCCCCAGGCTGTAACTCATGAAGCGTGATAGTTGACATTTTCACAGATGAATGACGATGTGTTTCTGTTGCCGGTTGCCGCTATAACAACAAATACTATATACTTAAACACAAAATAAAATAAATATTTAAGTGGGGCTCCCATACAACAAACGTGATTTTTTTGCCGTTTTTTGCGTAATGGTACGGAAACCTTCGTGCGCTTGTCCGACTCGCACTTGGCCGGTTTTTAATCGACTTAAGAAATTGGATATTTATTCATCGGCTTCTTTTCAACCCCGAACAGGCGTGTCTCACTCCGCGATTTCGTCGCTTTGCTACAGGTACATCCGTTCGGCCCCAATTTTGGGGAAAGCCATAAGCCGCGCGTGGCGCTACTGGCGCTGTCGCCACCTAGCGGCCATATCTGTGCTGAACGTAACAGACGCGTTTTGTTAGAGAGTGAGTCTTCTGTACTTAGTACTATTATTTATTCTGTGCCCCGAATAACATGTGTATCAGTGTATCTGCCTATGGCATAGTAACTCCCAACAATAAACCAATTATGAGTGCGGTTTTTGGTATAGGTAACTGGTAAGTATAAGATTTGTGATGGCGCATAGAGATAAGTTTTAACTCACATGATAGCTGTCACAATTTCTCGCGTTTTTATTTTTATTTTACATTGACAGTGAAGTATTTATCGAACGGAGTCACTCATACTTATAAAATATCTGTGCCGAACACACAAATAAATGCCCTTTAAGTGTCATTCTATGGAACTTGCTAACTATGTAAACAAACCGCCACAGTCAAATATTAAAACAACGGGTTGCACTCCGGGAGTGCCGACAGAAGTGAAAACCCAATGACTAGTCCAAAATGTCTGCAGCACCATGTATAATTGACCCATCCTCCTTTCTATTGAAAAACTTTAGTTCCGAAATTGCTCGTCAGTGAGCTTAAATTTGTAGCGTTAATTGTTTAAAATTCGAATAGAAATTTTATTGTAAAGTTACCTTGCAGACCTCGCATCTCAATATATATTTGGTCATGATATTTTGAGTTTTATTCACCGGTACTAAAGTTCACTTTTATTAGCGATTTCATCAATATGTAGCTTTATTGAATTATATTTGAGTGATATGAAGTTAGAATGTAACTGTGAAATTCTCGTATTTCAGCCCGTACAAGATTAGAACATTGAACTTTATTGCTTAATATAAAAGTCCAGTTTTAAATAATTTACCTGATTATGATCTGGAGACACGGTAGTGCCCCCGCCAAGAGGAGCAAAGCGAAGCGCAAGGGCACTACCTACCTTTTCTCAAAGCGCTTCGTCGTTTTTTTTAACCCTCTTAACTTGGGTTTGGATTATACCAGATAAACAAAACTCTCGGGATATGATGTCAATAGTGGACTTATTAAGCATAAAAAATTTCAATTGCATAGCTCTTATACTTTAGATTTTATTAATGTCTATAAAACCCCGATTTCGTCACTGACTCACTCACTCACTCACTGTTGATCATCAAAACCTCTAGGGTACTTCCTGAAGTCCTAGGAAGCTGAAATTTGGTATGTGAGAACCATCTCACATTAGTCCACAAACAACAAAAAAATTCAAAAACTTGAAATTATTAGCCCCTAAGGGGGTGAAAAGGGGGGTGGAATTTTGTATGGGAAATCAATAACCGCGGAACCGATTTTGTGAAATTTGGTATGTAGATAGTTATTGTTATGGGGAAGGATTTAAAATAGTTTCAACCCCAAAATCACCCCGTAAGGGTGAAAAGGGGTGGTAAAAGGCGTTAGGGGAAAAAGGGGGTTGATGTTTGTATGGGGAATCAGTAAAAAGCAGATTGTATATAAAAGATGTCCCCAGGTACGTATTTCAGGATTTTTAATAGTAAATCACCCGCAAACCTTTAAATCAGAAGATTGTCATAAGCAGCTTACAAAAAGATGTGAAATCCCACCAAAAACATTTTCATGTAAAATGTTGCCAAGACGAAACCATAAGGCTCGCACTGACAAAAAGTTATCAGATTTTTTGTAGAGCCAAGCTTCTAACTCTACAGGCCCTACCTTCACAGACTCTACACCTTAGTCAAAATATGTGGCTTGGCCGTTTCATTATTACAAGAACTACTAATACTAAGTGTATACATTTTTCACCTTACGCCCATGTGACGAAACGGTCAAGCCACATATTTTGACTAAGGTGTAGAGTCTGTGAAGGTAGGGCCTTTAGAGTTAGAAGCTTGGCTCTACAAGAGATCTGATAACTTTTTGTCAGTGCGAGTCTTATGGTTTCGTCTTGGCAACATTTTACATGAAACTGTTTTTGGTGGGATACGTTATGACTACTTATGACTAAAGTTCTTTGGTGAATAAAAACGAAACAGCAGGCTCAGGCATGCATTTTCGGCGCGCGGTAGAAAGAGAGGGTTACGTCTTACGCCTTACGGTCACGTGACACCTGTTAAAATGAAAGTTAAAGAGAAAGATCCCCGCATTTTGCGAATTTCGGTTTTCGCGGTAGGCCCCCTGCTTCGTAGGCAGGCGGCGCTATTCGGGAAATGATTTAGAGATTCACTAGATATGAAATAGTAAAGATATGTGACGTTCCACGGCAAAAGGTACCATTGCCCCGGCTGAATATTGAAGCGCCGTTAATAATAGCGTACGCGCCAGCCGCCATAAGGTACTATTTCATATCTAGTGAATCTCTAAATCATTTCCCGAATCGCGCCGAGGGTCACTACCGACTAGGCTATATAGGAGGCCGTCAAAGTATGTCAAGGGCACAATGGAGCATATTAGTCTGTCTGTCTGTCCATAATGAAATTAATGAAAAGCGAAGAACTAGGACCTTTCACAAAGATCGCTGACATCACGCGCTATCTATTAATTTTAATTTACGCTCAATTAACATACATATCTACACAACTTTGAATAAATGAAATGAAATCTTTATTTCAGGCAACTAGTGGCCCATACATAAATACCTTAAAACTATCATACATATATTATTAAAATATAACTAAACACTCAAAATCACATTATGATTGCGATGCATTACGCAACCCCGCAGTGTCAGGTAATAAAATCTCGTGAATGCCTCGCACAGCTAAACTGTGGAATGAAGCTGTCCTGTGGTAGTTCCGTCCCGATACGACCTTCATTTTCAATCCTTCAAGACAAGAGCGTACTCCCACTTTAAACGCCTGCACCGCACTTACAACCCCTCTGGTGTTGCGGGTGTCCATGGGCGATAATCGCTTACCATCAGGCGTTTGCTCGTTCTCTCTCATTACTCAATACCTAAAATTATTATTAAAACCATATAAAAACGCGATAGGTACTAATATTTTATAAGTCTTACAACCAGGAAAACATAAATAATAAAGATTAGGTACATTTTTCAGCACACACACAGAACATACAAACGTTACACACACATGTGTGTACCTATAACATAACCGCCCGCCGCGTATTGATTTTGCGTCGAAACATTTTTCATTTTATCTGCGACGCTTTAAAGATAATGTCGGAGCGATAAGCCAAATTAAAAATATAGTTTCAATCGATTGGTGTTATCCTATGGGCCGGAAACTACGACGATAATATATAAGTTATAGGCACAATTTACTCATTGGTCCCATCATCAGTATCACTACATAGTAGGGTTGTACCGACTAGTCGCCGACTAGTCGGGAAAGCCGACTATTTGGCCTCAATTGTAGTCGGCGATTAGTCGGCGACTAGTCGGCAAAAATGGCCGATTAGTCGGCACTTTATAAGTGACAGAAAAACAGGGCAAAAAGAAATAAACAGCACATATTATCATAAGCTTTTTACTTATTTTACCCAAATTTTTATTTAGGGTGCTTACGAAAGCTTTTGTTCGAAATTATTGACCTTGTGGTCGCTTTTTTATGTCCGATTGTGCGGTCGCCGTGTGAAATATACCTTAGGATTTTTTTAGCGTTACTATATGATAAATAGCGTAAAATGATAGCGAAAGGGTAAAATGATTTTTAGTGCATTTGAACTAACTTAATAATAAATAATAATAATAATAAAGCCATTTATTCCATATTTTTCATAAAGTTATACATTTTACAGTTTTTGTTAGTAAGTTATAGTAAAAAGAATAGAAAATAGGTAATTAGTATGTTAGTTCTTAATGTTTAATAAAATATGGACCCCTTCTGGGTAAAGGCCTCCTCCGTCCTCTTCCATGCCTCCCTGTCCTTGCCTAACTGTATCCAGTCGGCTCCTGTGACTTGTATGATATCATCAGCCCACCGTGTTATTGGTCGACCTGGATTCCTTTTTCCAATTGGTCCTTTCCAACGTGTGGTTTCTATAGTCCATCTTCTGTCTTTGAGTCGTGAGATATGTCCAGCCCATCTCCACTTGAGTGAGAGCGCGTGCCTGAGAGCATCGGTGATTTTCGTTATTTGTCTAATGTTTTCATTCTTTATTTTTTGAATTCTTCTAATTTTTAATATACTTCTTTCCATTGCTGTTTGGCTACATTTGATTTTCTGTTTTATTTGAACTAACTTAGACCAAACTAATGATCTGGCCAACTAACTAGCCGACTAGTCGGCCGACTAATCGGCCATCCGAGCGCCGATTAGTCGGCTAGTCGGCTATTCGGCCAAATTAATAGTCGGCACATCACTACTACATATAGTATTAAACAAAGTCGCTTCCCGCTGTCTGTCTTTCCCTATATATGCTTAGATCTTTAAAACTACGCAACAGATTTTGGTGCGGTTTTTTTAAAATAGAGTGATTCAAGAGGAAGGTTTATGTATAATTTGTTAACCCGTGCGAAGGCGGGGCGGGTCGCTAGTAATAAATAATGTGTAGTATGGCTTACAGATAGTTAAGGGCCCCTTGCATCATCCCACTAACTCGGGGTTAACTCGTTAAAACGTTAACCCAGTGCCAAATTGTACTGGGAACCATGGTAACCCCAGGTTTAACCGGTTAACCCCGGGTTAGTGAATGGTGCAAGTGGCCCTTAAGGGTTTAAAAAATATCTTGGAAGTTACATTTAGTACTTAGGTACGTATTTTTTACATTTCGCTAGATATTATTAAACGTATTAAATATGAACTCAATTATTTCGTTGATCAATGTCAATACTGTATTATAAAATATAAAATATAAATCGGACACCTGGGCCCGGTGGTTCCAATACCGATGGTAAACACACAAGAACAGGGGAGGGGAGGAGTCGGGTTGCAAATAAATAAATATTATGGGACAACCTTACAGGCTTAGAATAAATTTAAAAGTGGAAAAATTACTGTCTTGGGTGAGACTTGAACTCACGGCCTCTGGATAGATACTCCAGCGCTCTGCCATCTGAGCAACCAAGACCTCATCCATAGCCAGCAAGTCTCACCCAGGACAGTAATTTTTCCACTTTTAAATTTATTCTAAGCTTAATAGCATCGATCGCAGACGTTTCTGCTTGTTAAAAATTAAAAAACCTTACAGGCTTACACAAATCGACCTTGCCCTATAACCTCAATAAGGTTTGTGTTGTGGAAATAAATGCCCTTACCAGGAGATGAACCCGGGACCTCCTGATTCGTAGGCAGGGTCACTATGTTTTACGGTATTTTTATTATTTGAACATTTTAAATGATCCATTTTTAAATAAATTAACGTGCTAAATTTCTAAAAAATGTGACCTCTTTGATAATCTATTTTTCAGTTTAAAAATGCACTTTACTATTCATATTCAAAAATGTTAGTTCGGTCACATACTTAAGTCATAAAGTATTGAAAAAAAATTGTAAATCGTTGTTTCGTCGTTTTCGAACTACCAACATAACTTGAGCTCGAGATTAATAGTAACGCCACGTAGACGTAGACACCCTTACACTGGTCGCCTCACTAACCCACTTGAAAAGACACCCTTCTTGTCTTTATTCAAGTTTATTGATGTCGGCGGCCGATCGTCAAATCCGCCAGATAATTTTATTCCTAGTAGGCATAATATGAAATACCACCAAAACACCATTTTATGATTGGAATGGAATTTCATGATCTGGCGGATTTGACGATCGGCCGACGACATTCATATTTCATGCCAGCATAAATTTTTCCAATACGTTTTGCGTCTTTTTCCTTAATATGGCAAATGAAAGTGACGCAGCCAACTTAATAGCAATCCACAAAGGCAATTCTTATTTACGTCAGATAATACGATAGGAAGGATCAGGGTGCTTAGCCAACACGCCAATCGTTAACGCTCCGTAGCATAGCGTGGTCATCTCTCTATAACTCTTCTATATTAGTGCGATAGTGATACATACTTTCGTTTCGTTCACTACGGAGCGTAAACGATTGGCTAGTTGGCTACGCACCCAGGAGGCCCAGCAAAGATGATAATTGTTGATAAAAAACGATCGAAACTTAAATAATCTATGGAAATAGCCACGAGACTTCGTAGTATCTGTCATCACTTCATACAAAGTCGCTTCCCGCTGTCTCTCTGTCCCTATGTATATGTATGCTTAGATCTTTTAAACTACGCAACGGATTTTGATCCAGTTTTCTTTAATAGATAGTGTGATTCAAGAGGTAGTTTATGTAATATAATTTGTTAACCCGTGCGAAGCCGGGGCGGGTCGCTATATTTCATTTTTTTCGTTTGGCGTTTCTCGATGTAAGTACCTACAACAGTCACTCTCCGTGGGTCATTTAGGGTTCTTGCTAAATTGGAAATTATATAGCGTAAGCCAATTTAGCTAGGACCCTAAATGACATAACAATCGCGGGGCGTGATATTAAGTACGATTAATGATCTTGGATAGGCCCACAGCATGCGAAATAGACTAAGCACAAAATTGAAAATTATAAATCTTGTTTAGACTTTGAGAAATGAAAAGCACACAACACATGTATGGATATTGAGTCAATCAAACAAAAACGGCCACTGTCAATGCTGTCAATTAAATATAAAGTCCACCTGGAGGGTGCGGTCGCCGCGATTGAAAATAAATAAACGGACAGGGGCGGGGTGGAGTCGTATTGATGGTGCAAATATTTGGATGGGCTATTTGTTTTTAGCAAATGTTTTTCTCGTGTAGCGCGATGACTAGTTTTTTTAATGATTATTGCCACATTATTGCACAGAAGTAGGTACTTTTTTATGCAAGTTTATTGCAGACATAGCTAGACATACATTTTATTTATTTAATGGAACCTAAAGATGCATAACACATAAGTGACCAAAATTAAAATGTTCATTACGTTTTGCCACTAAATGGCGCAACTACATATAGGGACATATCCGTTTAACAACCAGTTTTACGTATTCAATTAAAATAAAAAATAACTTTAAAATCTTGGTCATTTATTGATTTTTAACATATTCTGTCTGCTAAACCTATTCTACATGTGTATATTTAAATTTAATGAAATCGTTTTAGTTAATAGCTAGTGCGATTTAATTTACAGAGCTTCTAACGAGTTCAGTCACGGCACAGGCGGAGTCGACATTACTATATAATAAATGTCCAGCATTTCAAAACGACCGAAACTAGGCTAATTTTGAGCTATTAGCGAGTCTTATTTATTTATATAGGTATCTGTCAGAATGAGAGCTTCAAATAGGTATGTAACATTTCGAAATAAATTTGGATAACAAAAAAAGTTAGGTTCATGACGCTTTTCAAAATACAATTTGATCTACTAATTAACTTATCGTACTCGTATTACTATCGATCCTATTTATAGCGTCCAATTTTTTTTAGTAAAATGTACTATGTTGTGGCATTAAATAAATGTGTTTTCACCACGCCAACTGGTAAAGGCTCTCTTGATTGTTCAAAAACCGATAGCAAAGTTGCATTTTATTCACATGTGATGCAAAGTAATCAAATGCAAATTTTGAGTTGTTTTCTTATATTTGCTGTTAGAATTGATATTTAAATGATGATTTTAAATAATAAATATTTAATAACATTTATTTGGATTTGATTTGGTTTGTTTTATATCTTACGCTCGTGGTACACTTTTGGAATCTTTCGCTTGCTCGGGTATCAATATTAACACGAGCGGTAACCAACAACTTTGTCCCCTTGTAAAACAAATAACTATTTCTTTGTAATCCATTGCATGTATAAAACCATTTTTTACGCAAACTTTATCAACACAATAAAAATAATGAAAAGCAAATTTTAAAAATTGTCGCAACCAGCGGCTATAAAATGATATTATTATAATATTAAATAATGTAAATTGTTTGTATATCTATAATTATTAAAATACCTTGTTACTGATAGTAATCTAAAAATCTACGTCACAATTTCCGTTCACAAATCTTTAACCCAATTTCAAAAAGCCAAGCTGACATTTCGGCTCCACGCCTCCCCTGCGCGCCGCGGCGGCGCCCGCATGTCATTTCGGCGTCCATTATAAAATGTCGGCTGTAATCGCCCTTTATTTTTATTTTATTTGCCGACACCCCCCACCCCACGGGCGGGGGTGGGGGGTCGATATTTCAAAGTTAACGACTACCATAAAAACAGGGCTCTTGAAAACTGAATGAGGATCGAGTGGGTGCGTCTAGGCTATGGATAAATATTTGGATTGTTTGTTGTTAATATTTATTAAAGATTTATTTAAATCGGGATTTTATTACAACTATTACTTGACGTTATAACTCTCATATAAGTATTAGTCTCACTAGGAAGTGAATATAGGTGACCTAAATACAACATACACAACCAAAGGCGCAATAGTTAGGAAGCACGAGGGTTAAACATAATTTGCCCCCGAGTGAAACACAAAAATTTTCACCACACCAACCCGAAGCAAATATTAAATGTAAAATATCAAACAAAATCAAACCAAATCAAATCCAAATGAATGTTATTAAATATTTATCATCCAAAATCATAATTTAAAAGTCAATTCTACCAGCAAACATAAGAAAACAACTAAAACTGGTGTGGTGAAAATTCAATTGCAATATTGCATTATATTTTAAACATCGATATCGAGATGGTCGATTAAAATAACATTCACGCCCTACGGTAAAGCAATATCAGTGCGACAGGATAGCGGGGTCTAATTATAATAATCAGATGTCTATAATTATTACATCAAGTACTTGACGTGATTTCGAAATGTGCATTTTAGGGTCACCCCACACGAGCGTCTCCCGAGCTTTTTACTCTATGGAAAATGACGTCGCTATGCGCAGTTGCGTCGAGCAGCAGCCATAGAGTTGACTAGACGCCGACGCTCGGGAGACGCTAGTGTGGGGTGGCTCTTACAGTAACTACTAAGGGTCAGTTGCACCAACTGATTATCATCGTTGCTAAATTTTATTGCCGTGACGGTGGTGAAGTCTGGATGGTGCAACTGACCCTAAAATGCCCTAAATATTAACGTAATGTTATTAATTTATTATGTCTGTCTATACTGCACACCTGTTTATATTGTATACAGGGTTATCTCAGATTCAGGGTCGCAAAGGTCCGAGATCGACCTTTGCAAGGTCGCCTGCTCGCTAAAAAATACGTCAGGCGTCACGAAATAAAGAATTGAGACAAATATTGTCCTTACAATCGTTACAATAATGTCTACTAAGGCACTGTAAGGGGAATTGCGGAATGGCCTTTTGTCGAAAAATAAACATTTTGGAACCCTTTTATCGCCGCCTGCACTGTCTAAGTAAAGGTTCCGTCACACAGGCGCGTTTTCCGGGCGGAGCGTGAGCGGGGCGTGAGCATTTTATATGTAAAAGCGGCGCACCCCGCTCATGCCCCGTCCGGAAAACGCGCCTGTGTGACGAAGCCTTAAGGGCCGATACAGGACGGACTGCAACGTCGGCGTGCAGATTACACAATACCTGAAAGTACAAATCGCGGACTTAATGTCAGAAGGCATTCTCTACCAGTCAACCACAGGCAAAAGCAGAAGATTTAAAGAGAAGGCCGTTTTCCTTGTTTTCAATCTGTTTCATTTCTTAGAAACTGAAACCTTGACATAAAATTACAGTAATTAATTTGTAGAGCAATGATTTTTTTTAATTAATTCTTGAAATGGTAACGAGTGATTCATTTAGGTTCATAAGTGATTGGGAAGTGACGAATGAATGAATGAATGAATATTAGATTCAAAATATACATACCTACTTACTTTAAGTTTTAAAGATATCACGGGTCTAGTCCCGGTAAGGGCATTTATTTGTGTGATGAGCACGGATATTTTATTCCTGGGTTATGGGTGTTTTCTATCCTTCTAAAGCCCAAGGTCCTTCCTATAGTAGTATATAGTACTATAGTCAGTTCGATGAAATTTAAACCATATTCAATTGGAATAGAGTTGCATTTATTTTGTTTCGTCCTTTTTTCAAACAAGACAAAATCAACTCTATTCCCTGTACTATAGGTTCAAATTCCAGTGGCAAATTTTGGAATTTTCATTTGTATGGCCTAAGGAGGCTATGTACAGTCACCTGCAATAATATGTTACACACCGAAGGCCGCAAAAATATGTGACCCACTCTTATGGCTCTACAAATAAGATCGTGTGAGATATTTTACCTTTTGTATTTATTTATATGACCATTATTCGACGCTAGAGATATACTTACTAACAGTTGTACGACTTGTACGGTTTGCTGAAACTGTTTGGGTTGAAAAAACATCCTGTATAATGCAGCTAAGTCGGAAGTGAAAAAAGACTACGTATCATAATTTTAGGACAAAAGATCTTTCTCTTAAAGAAAATATTAAAGCTTATTTTATATTTTTAAATTAAGTATACTCTCAAAGCAGGTAATTCAGGACCGCCCTCGATTTAATTAAACTGAATTTTAATATAAAACTTTTAAAGAACTTCGCCTCATAAACATAAAAAATAAAAACCTAAGTTTTTGCAAAGCGAAGTTCTTAAAAACGAAATTTTGTATTATGACGTCATGCTAGTGAAATATCGCAGTACGATTAATCTTAATCATTAAGGTGAGAGAGAGAGCGTGTATTGTGCGAGGGGGATGGACGTATGATATCGCCCTTTTGATAGTGTTTCCAAAATTTCGGAAAGCACCGCTTGTTTGGGTAGGTTTATATGATGCTGCAATTGTTATGAAGGTGTGTATTAAATAGATTGCTTTATTAAGTACTAGCGACCCGCCCCGGCTTCCCACGGTTTAACAAATTATACATAAACCTTCCTCTGGAATCACTATCTATTTAAAAAAACCGCATCAAAATCCGTTGCGTAGTTTTAAAGATCTAAGTATACGGACAGACAGACAGCGGGAAGCGACTTTGTTTTATAACTATGTGTGATAGTGATAGTGATTACGTAGTAGTTAATTGAAGGTTTTAAGTAGTTGGAAATATAAAATAGGAATTTAGTTAACAATTATCTCCATCCATGAAATGATGGATGGATGGATGGAAATAGCTTTAAACAGAAGCAAATGGATGGAGTTGGAGGAGGCCTTCACCCAAAGAGGGGTTCACCACTAAGTAAAGGAAAATAAATTTAAACCTACAAATGTAAACCAAAGTTCGTGTGAATAAATGGATTTTTTATTTTATTTCCTTTTAATAATTATCTTTTGTTCTTTCGAAATATTCTGCTAGAACATCTTCAAAATCTTGTTTGGTAGGTTTGGTTTTGTTAGGAATATAATCGTTACAGACGTCATTAAATTTAGCAAGCCATACAAATAGCTAATCAAGGATCAAGGTTTATTCGTCAGCTAAGTGCGAGACTCGGTGGAACTCGAATTAAAATGATTTATACATATTCTTCATTCTTTAAGAAAAAGCACTGTAATTACATACTTTATAATTGAGGTTAACGCCATCTAGCGGTATTTCGTCGCATTACTTGAAACCCCCTAAGCACATCACTGTTAGTACTCGAGTTATATTAGTACCAGTTAGATGGAAACTCACTAGATGGCATTTAAATCAATAAACAAAAAGTCAATGACATTGTAACAGTTTTTCATTGTCATAATATGTCGCGAGATTAACATTTTTTCCCCACCTCAAAAAGTGTACAGCGCCGCTAAAGAAGCTTTCACTTCAAAAAACTATTCTCTACTTAAAGATAAATTAATAATTTTAGGGTATTAATCTTCTATCTTGTCTCCATGTAAACCCCTCGCTTCCATAATGCACCGGCCCCTTTACTAGGGGTGCAACTCGGGTGGGGTAAATTTTTTGCCATTTTCTACAAAAAAAAATCACTCCGCACGCGTTTTTACTTAAAACACCGAAATTCAGTCGCGCGCGCACTACGGCACGCGCCGTTCCGTTTTCAAAATTGTCAACGATTTAGTTCGAATGTCAATTGTTTTTTAGTTCGATTGTTTAAAATTGGAATTAACTAACGGTTTATTGGGATGTCAACGGTTTTTTGAACGTTAATTGACTTGTTAGTGTGGTGTAGTGTTGTGGTTATGATTATTAGGACTAGTGACAGATGAAGGAAGAAATTGAGTTTAGGAACGAAAGGTGAGTTTCTTATTGGAATCAGGTTAGATATTTAGGATCAATACATTGTGTTGAAAGTAGTGGAGATCCTGAACAGTGTTTTGTTAGGATTATTAACAGTGATACTAATATTCGGAACGAACTAGAAATAATAGAAAGAGTGATGATCTTTGGTAGTTCAGACCATTGTTATCACAACCACCTGTCTCTTTTTATTGTATAGGTGATAGAAAATTAGCTAAATACCAGAAGTTATAGTTTAATTTTCGAATTTGAACCCTTGCCTTTTTAATAAATGCTATGCTATGCTAATAAATGCTGGAATTTGTCCTTTAATTTGGCCTCTGGGATTCGGGGGGATACAAAAGTTAAGAACAATGAAAACGGGTCACTTTTTAGGGTTCCGTACCCAAAGGGTAAAAACGGCACCCTATTACTAAGACTCCGCTGTCCGTCCGTCCGTCCGTCCGTCCGCCCGTCTGTCACCAGGTTGTATCTAACGAACCGTGATAGCTAGACAGTTGAAATTTTCACAGATGATGTATTTCTGTTGCCGCTATAACAACAAATACTAAAAACAGAATAAAATAAAGATTTAAGTGGGGCTCCCATACAACAAACGTGATTTTTGACCGAAGTTAAGCAACGTCGGGCGGGGTCAGTACTTGGATGGGTGACCGTTTTTTTTGCTTGTTTTTTGCTGATGGTGCGGAACCCTCCGTGCGCGAGTCCGACTCGCACTTGGCCGATTTTTTTAGGTATGTCCATTTTCACCGATTGAGTGTAATCTGAATTGGCCCTACATGATGATATTTGATATTTATTTATTTATTCAGGGCTAATTTTACAGCATTACAGCTAGGGGCCCCAATGCGCTGTAAAAATAAATATGTTATAGTAAAGCTATACCTAGTGATAAAATTGTATGATGAATATGACAATAATTAAGTTATAGTGATGATGACTATGTTGATGAACTTTGTATGTATTCTTTCTTAACGCAAATAAATGATTTTTTATTATGATTTAATAATTCATCTTAAAAACCAAAATTTTCTGAACATTAGCTTTTTTGATAGAATATAAAGAGAATATTTATTACGGTAAGAAATAAGAACTTCTTAATTTTTATTAAATTTTCTTCAAATTAACTCGTGTCGAAAACAGTTTTTTTCGAGATCGTGTACTTTACATTTTTCTTTTTTGACAATATTTTGATCTGAAATTAGTTATTACTCATAATAAGTACTAGGTAAATAGTCGTTTTTTTGTCAGTCCTGTGACCTTTTTCGTATGGTGACGCAAACTGAATTTTGAATTTGCTGAAAAAAGTAAGAACAATTTTAATTTTGTTTTTCTTAATCGGTAATACGATGCGATTTATGCTATATATTTAAGACATTATAAATTATGCGGGGTACAAATAGCTTTGGCTATATGTACGGGGGTTTGGCTATATGTACCTACACGTTACACGATACATATAATGATAATAATGTCTAATTTGTGTTTGTGTACCTATAACCAGCCACATTTTCGATAATACTAGATTTTTTAATACCTAACGATTTCTGTATTTTCTTTCAATGCCCGATGGGGCACTCCAGCAATGTTTCGGGTACGTGACGGTTTTTTTACACTTATATAAAAGAAGCCAATATTTGGCATGAGAACGTTAAATAATATAGCGTTAAATAGTATAGCTTTAAATTCAACGCTATATAATACAAACTGCAGGTTTTTAAGGTAGAGGTGACGCGTCACGTCCTCGGCAAAGTAGACTTGTTTGTGTAATTCCCCCGAACTTCAAACTGTTTCACCGTTGTATTGTATTAACCATTGCATTATGCATTTTCCAGATGCGGCGGTGACGCGATGTCGGTCGCGCCGGCGGTCAAGCGCGAGTTGGACCTGGAGAGCGGCGGCACCAGCCCCGGCCGCAAGCGGCGCAAGCAGGTTGGTGACACTCTGACCACGCTAACTTAGTACTAACTCGGCAGTAATAATGCACACATAATCCTATCTGTAGTGTTTGTGTTATTGAGCTATAGTAGGGATGACGTAGTCTCGGGTTCACGGGTGGTGTGGCGACAGTCACGTGAGAGCCGTTGGTGAGAGCGGACGTGTCGATTCCAGCTACTGGTGACGTAACGAGCCATATACTTGTCCCCCTGTGTGTGTAACCACTGTTGAATTGAGTTGAATTGAATTGTGTTAGCACTGCACTATCCATATGTGAACTTGACGTACCACTTGGCATGAAAACTTAGCATGGTCCGACTAAAGAATCTGTGTAAAAATAGGTGAATAGCGTGGTTCTATGTTGTAAATAGGCAGTATATTATTCAATTGTAGTGTAATTAAGAAATGTGATGTCTTTTCGTGCCCATATTGTTGTTTACTTAGTATTAAACTAATTTTAAAATCTCATATGTAGCCATGTCCTTGGCAAAATAAATAATTTCAGTTTAAATTGCAGGCCGCGCCGACGCGCGCGCCGCAGCTGCCCCCGCCGCTCGACCTGCACGCCAAGATGCAAGACATCTACAAGTCCGCGCTGGCCTTCGGAGAGCTCTCCCTCCCCGCCTTCGACCCTCTGGCCGCCTTCCGACTGCTGCCCAGGCACGACCCACCGCGCATCTTCAACCCTGAAGCCTATTGCGACCTGTGCTGCAAGGAGTTCTGCAACAAATACTTCCTCAAAACACATAGGGCGAACAAACATGGGATTTATGATGGAGGAGAACAGCAACCGCAACCACCGCCGCAGCCGTCCCCGCCGCGACGGGCGTCCGACGAGGAATCCAACGGCACGCCGAGAAGACTGTCCCCGGACTCAGCGAGACGGGCGCGAGACGCCGGATTCCAACCTGATGCGCTCCGACGTTTAGGTGTCGTCAATCCTGAAGCGTTCTGTGAGATTTGCTGCAAGGAGTATTGTAACAAGTATTTCTTACGGACGCATCGCGAGCGGCGACACGGAGTGCCGGCGCATCGGTCGCCCGGAGCGGAGCGGTCCCCGCAATCGATGACGCCGCCTATGATGAATTTTAGCACACCGGTTAGCACGCCGCTCGCGACTCCGCTAACTACCCCACCGGTGCCTCTAGCCCCTCCGCCGGACACCCCACCGCGTTCACACTCGCTTCCACCACCACTAGATCCGGAAGAAATGGTCGAAGTCAAGCGTGAGTGCGAGGAGGAGCTGGAAGCGGCCCTGCGCGACGGGCAGACGAGTCCACTGAATTTAATCGTTGAAGAACGCGGGGCCGCTTCACCCGGGTCCGCTAGTGAGGAGCTCCGGAAGCTGCAGACGATGATATCGCAGCTGAACGAGCTAGCAGCGGAGCGATTAGCGGAAGAACCTTCTTCGCCTGCACCACGTGCGCCATCTTCGTCACCGCCCGCCCAGGACGAACGTCGAGCTTCATCATCCGGCTCGAGCTTTTGTGAGATCTGCAACAAGGAGTTGTGTAACAAATATTTCATGCGAACACACATGCAGCGGATGCACGGGATCTCCCTAGAGAGCGGCACGCAGTTAGGAGGAGTGACTTGCGATATTTGCCACAAGGAGTTGTGCAGCAAGTACTTCTTGCGCGTGCATAAGCATAACACGCACGGGATCCCGGCGCCTCCCGCGCCGGCTAACACCGCGCCTGCTGAGCCTTGTCCGCTTTGCGCTCGACGATTTCGAGGACCTAGAGCTCTACGCGCGCATTTACTCGCCGAGCACGCTCCGCCGGCGCGTCCGCCGCCACCTCCACCGAGACCTTTAGATCTGCTGACGCGAGACAAGCCTTACGCATGCTCCTACTGCCCGTTCACAACGGACGTGCTAGCGTTTCTATTCGCGCACGAGCGCGCGCATGTACAACAGCAGAGCGAGCCTCAGGAAAACGCGAACGAGATAAATGCGTCAGGGCCGCCGACGGACGGCGAGAGCGAGGGAGTGGAGGGAGTCGACGAGGCCGACGAGGGCGTGTACTCGTGCTCGCGCTGCGAGTTCCGCGCGGAGGGGTTCGCGGAGCTGGAGGCGCACCTGCGGGCGGCGCACTCGGGCGCCGGCGCGCTGCTGGCGGTCCCTCGGGCTCCGCAGGCGCCGCTCACCATGCAGCCCTTCGTGGTGGAGGAGGCGGGCGGCGCGCTGAGCCTGGTGCCGGCGCTGGTGTTCCTGCCCGTGCGGCGCCGCGCCACGCGCCGCGCCACCGTCACGCTCACGCTCACGCCGGCCTAGCCGCCCCCGCCGCCGCCCGTCGCCCGCGCGACCGCAGCCGCGACTCCACCGCCGCGGTCGCGCGCTTCGATCGCTGAACTGTACTAACTACATTTAACGCTGTGTGCCTTCAAGCGATTGCTAAAAAATATTATGAGACGTAATTATAAATGGGAGAAGCTGCCCCCCGGGCTCCGGCTTATGTTGAAAGTCTAACTTCATATATTGAGAATTATATAACGGGTGATATATGAAACGTTGCTTATATTTAATTATTTATTATCTCCTCGATGTTCATTTGGCCGAGACGAGTTTTTGAAACGTTCATTTCGATCGGGAGAAGAAATACAACCTAGACGTAATTATTATTTAAATGTATTTATCGGTGAGTGTCGCTCACGATAGTGTCGTAGTACTGAGTGTGATGTTGATCACTGTTGGCGCGGGCGCGGTCGCGGGGGGTGCGGGGAGGCCCACCCCCGGTACCGCTGCCGCGGACTACGACGCGGGCCGCGCTGGTGCGGGGTGCGGGGTGACTTGCGGGGGCGGGAGGGAGGAAATTAAGACGCTGCGTGTAGGGTCACCAGATACATAACTTATAATTGGGACGTCCCGAAAAAATTGGGACATCTCGCTTGCGTTTGACTAGTATATGCCACAGTCGATGCATTATAACAAAACTCGCAAGGCATAGAGCACTCACTCCTCTGCGCCCGCTCGTCTAGTTATTATTGTTCCCGGCCGCACCACCGCGGCACCGCCAACCGCTCTACCTCACTAGTTTTATTAGCGTTGTTGTAAAAATATATTTTGGAGTTACAGTACAAATAGTTATACACGGACGGAAGCCGGCATGTTAGCTTAACTTTATTGTTGTCTAAGGTGACTAAAAGCACAAAGATACGTACTATTGGGCAGTGATCAACATTAACGTAATTTTAGTATTAATGTGTGGCCGGGGCCGTTTTTGGGCCGAAAGGCATACGGGTAGCTTGTTACAAGGGGCTCAGCCCCTCGGCCCCGGTCCGTATTTACTTATTTCTATTGTAATCGATAACATAATATGTTACTGCAGTTTCAGGTCTTGCGCAACCCTGACGTGCTAGTCTAGAACTAGATCATCTTACATCGGACGTTTCAAAACGAAGCCCACAAAATAAGCAAAAACAGCCACAAGTCAAAGGTATGACGAACAAAATCCGTAAAACGATTGTATCAAAATAATAGCCTCCTGAATCCCGATGTCCTTTTAAAAGGACATCGGGATGACCGATGACCTTTTAAAAGGACATATTCAAATAGTATCTTGAACTATAATGGAATAAAAGTAGGTTCCAAATTATAATCTGCAAAAAATTCTTTGGGACTCAGGAGAGGTACTCGTGAAATGTGTAAAACATCCATGAACGTAACCCTTTCACTGCGGATGCCTTTTTCATTTTGAATTGTAATCGCTGCTGTGTAATGTTGTACCTTAATGAGGCACAATTCCATCGTGAATTTGTATACACACTATTATACATAACTGCAAGGTGATTTCAACCGGTTTTAATTGTCCAAAACCGGTTAATCTGAAAAACCTTACATACAATTCTTCCAAAAATCGATTTAACAAAACGACCATTGAAACGAAGCTCAAATAAAAAGGTTTAACGTCAATAAATAAACTTGGCTGATTAAAATCCTATAGCAAATTTAAAAACAAACGACAATAAAAAGCAAGCACTCCAGGGCTGCGCAAGAGTCATCAGTGTTACCTCGAAAGACTTATTTGACGGTAACAGATTCGTCGGTAGATCAGTGTGAGGGTTAGCTTGTACAAAACATGCAGCTTCTAAACAAAGTTCCTATGTATCTACGTAAGTTGTAATTATAGTGAAACTAGAGGCGATGGCGGGCCGGCTCCGCGCGGGAGGGGGGGGGGGCAAGCTGCACGCCGCACTACGCGCCACGCGGGGTACTTGCACACGCCTAATATGCATTCCTATTTAACTTAGTAAATGCTTGAGTCATTTTTATAGCAAATCTAAGTCAGGGTAAATCTTGTCGAACTTTAATTTCACGTTTTGTAGCAAAACTATGATAAATGTTGGTGCAAAACGTATAAAATTATAAGAGTTATAAACAAAGTTCGTTCCTATGAATTTTTTGTACCAAAAACACGAGATACCTAAAACTTTTCTTATTGAAAACTGTGTTTCCTGTGAATTACATTTACAGTTTACGTTAACAGTTTAATAAAAGTCTAAACTTCCAATAATTACTAATATTTAGTAAAACGTGCTAGTTTTATTAATGGCAAAATGGTACTAAATTTATTTGAATATTTAGGGATTAAATAAATCCGTTTCTGAGATCACCAAAATCAAGAAAAAAAGCGGTAAAAGCTATTAATAAACGTAATAATCAGGGTAAGGCAAACTAAAACTGTTCTAATGTTCTGTACCTAATGCTCTTTTCTATACCTACCTCATTATAGTCATTAAATAGGTCTGAAGCAATTTCTTTAACATATTTGTCACCTAGGTACAAATTAAGTACAAATTTTAAACCTAGGATAAAATAAAAATAAAATGCAAATAAATGGAAATGGATGGTATGTAATAAAATAAAATGTTATGTTGATGAATTTGAAGAATATTAAAAAATAAATTAATATTCTTCAAATTCATCAACATAACATTTTATTTTATTACATACCATCCATTTTCATTTTTGTGAATTTTATAATAGGTACGCTTGATAATAATAACAATAACATGATTCAATGAAAGACAAAGTTATTCTGCTTATTTATGAAGACAGAACAGTACTAAGACAAGATTTCTTCTAGTAAATCTGGTTTCATTATTTCATTTAAATTAACCCTGTAATTGCCAATGTGTACCCGGGTACCCTTTGTACTTTTTATGAGCAAAAACGCTTGGACTGTTACTATCTCAGATTTGTTTCAAATAAAACATAGTTTCTTGTATTAAATAGATGCAAACTTCACGTCAAATAGTTCCTTATAACCAGAAGCTAACTTCCGACCAGTCTTCCTCGAAGCCAAACACCCCGGACGGAGCCGAAACGTCGTCGCGCGTTACAACAAATTATATTATTAATAAAGTTTTAAATAATAACAAATTAATAAAAAATGTACGCGTGTCGCCGACTTAACAATGTTCGTCTATATTCCTGGGCTTCAAGTCATATGAATTGGCAACGTAGATTTTTTCTACTTATGTCCATTTTGTGCTTGTAATAGGTAAATAGGATAAATCAGCGCAAATTCGGCCGAGTGAGGGAAAAAGGAGTAATTATTTGAGAAACCACTTCGTTAAATCCTATTGGCCTTACTTAAGTTGTTTCTAACTATTGCCTGCTTGTTTTCGTCTCAGATATTCATCTCTTCTTAGATTACAATGCGTGAAAATGATGAATTGAGGGACAAAATTTGCAGACGGCTATATACCTACATTTTTTTTTTATATTTTTACTCTTAAGGTCCATCATATAGAAAAATTGGCAATTGAGTTTGAATGTTTTATGCAAAATGCAACTCTATTCCAATTGAAATTGATTTAAATTACATTAAAGTAATTAGTCGTACAGTTAGGACTATGGGCTTTAGGAGCAAAACTTATCGAGAGCCTTGAGAGGAGTATGCATAACAATATTGAACCTTTTAAATGGTTATGTGCCTCAATAATCACATATTATTATTAAATCTTTGCCGCCAATTCATATATCTTTGCCCAACGCAGGATTTTTACTATAAATGGACTGTAGGCGTATATTACAAGTCGGTGCCATTGGATGTAGTGAAATGTATTGAATTGTGTTCAGAATAATTTTCTAGCGCGTTGTACCTCAGTGGAAGCAGACCAAATCTAAACAAATAGTACAAAATATACCAAGTAATGTATCGGTGTTTTGGTAAATAAAGGCAGTACAAATTAATGTTAAGCGTAGTTGGAGTTTACACATATA
The DNA here is from genome assembly GCF_948474715.1 of Cydia amplana. Taxonomy (NCBI): domain Eukaryota; kingdom Metazoa; phylum Arthropoda; class Insecta; order Lepidoptera; family Tortricidae; genus Cydia; species Cydia amplana. The sequence goes on from NC_086090.1 coordinate 11,893,535, forward strand.
GAACTAGAAAGTACACTCGGGTACAATGCTTATAAACAGGTAAGTACAGTCGCACGCTATATTGTTGTGATATGTTTTGATCTGTTTAGAGTCGCTTCCAAAAATGTTTTGTAAAATTTTACCATTTTAGCTGTTCAATATAATACAAATGTCGTTCAATTTGATGTTAAGATAAATGAAATAATATTTACTTATATACTATGTATGTATTTTTTTTATTGTGCAATGAAGTATACGACAGTATATTACATTTCGCTCTCTTTCTATAGGTGTGAAAGAGAATGAAAATAGGGGCGTCATATTTCGTTGTACGATTTGTATAAGAAAAACTCACACTACTAAAACTACCTACCTCATTAGAAGGGTATTTTTTATAAATAAAATGGAAGGGCTCTAAGAAATTGTATTAATGATAATTCGTATGTATGAAGTTGTTTATAAAATGGTTTATGTTTAGATCTCTTATTGTACATTTATATATGAAAAGTATTAGTACCGTTATTCAGTTTAATATTATTCTTTTGTGAAAACTCAATGAGGGTACAAACACTTTTAATTATTAATTAAGCAAATAGTAGATAAGAAAACAAAAGTTCCTTTAAGTCATTCCAAAACATTCCAAATATTAGAATTAATTTTATTTCTAGTCATTTTAGACTAAGTCGATTTATTTTGTAATATTCAGTGCGACTGTACCAAATAATACAGGCCCATATCCGCGAAAACCAAAGTTCGTAAATTTCGAGCAACTATCTCTGTCACTCTAATTACGCCTTAATTGGGGTAAAAGAGAAAGATACCCGAAATTTGCGAACTTCGGTGTTTGCGGTAGGCCCTCTGGTCATGATTTGTCATGTTATAATGTTATTTCTAGTCAAATTATTTTATGTATTTACCAATGAGGTGGCAGACTGTCATTATTTACTAAAAAAAGTCTAGTTTTATACATCTTTTTTTTTGCTAAGTATCTGAAATTTTCTTTTCATCATTTTTTTTACCCTGCTATTGTTTCTAATTGAACAATTTATTATAACAAGTTAGCTTGGTCCTAAATAAAAAATATAAAAACATGACGGCTAATTATATTTTTTTTAGTTTCTAGACACAAATAAGTACTTATAAATATATTCATATGTTTTTTTCAGAGATGGCGTCTGTTCTTCATTGGTATAAATGTATCTATTTTAAGTATAAAAGAGAATTATATTCTGGCTTAAGGAGAGAGCCAAATCTTTTGCCGCGGACATCGGGTAGCACTTTCAATATAAATAATACCTACTTTAAAAATGCGCTTCTTATTCCATTTCCTTTTTAAAATGTCAATAAAAATATATCATGAGCAAAATTATTACATTCGTGTTAAGATGCACGTGAGAAGGTATATAAACCAAATGGTTGACACAATTTTAATGAGTTTATTCATATAAAAGGTACAAAAACATGACAAAAACAGTAAATAAAAACAACTTAAAATTACAATTGAACTAAATACAAACTATTCTAAAATAAAACTAAACTAAATAATTTATTTTAATTGATATTGTAAGGGTTAAACGCCACGCAAGTTAAAGAGTTTAAGGTGGGACATCGATTGTTGTTTTCACGTACACTTACAATTTAAGTGTTCCTAAGGTTCTAGTTTATTTTAACCTGACTGAAAATACGACATTTTAGTTCTCTTAGTAAAATGAAATCGAGTAACATTTTTGGAATACCTTTTTCACATATTTTTTGGAATAAAGTTGTTCTTGCATTTCCAGCGTAATTTTCATAATCTTTCGTAAAACGGAATTTAATCGAGAATGGTATTATGGATGAGGATTTCAAGAAACTCTGTTTAATCCTTTTCTTGGCAAATTTGAAAAAATAGTGAGTTCAAGCCTCGATTGCGCCTGATAAAGCAAAAAAATGCTCCTAGAAAAACAAAACAAAAATAACCTGTAAAATGAATATGTATACTTCAAGATACATTGCCAAGAAAAGAGTTGATAAAAAATTTCGTTGTAAGGTTTCAAAAAATAAATAGGTATTACAGTACATACCTACATATGGTACTAATTTACCGCCCTCGTGCGGTAACTGGCACAAAACGTGCATGTCGAAAATTTAAAAGGCCATATGTACTGACTGTAAAACGTTGTACAATACACGTGCGAAAAGGTAATTCGCCACTCGTTGCGAATTTCCTACTTTTTGCACGTGTATCGTAATGTTCTATATAATGTTTGTTGAATTAAAAGTGCTACCCGCCGTCCCGGTAGGTATATGTTCCTAGATCCGTCGGTTTGTTATTTGTTTTCCATTAATATGAGCATTTCTACCGTAATCAATAAATTAAATATACAAGTAATCGTGTTTTACTTCACTCTGTCTTAATACCTCTACCTGTCGCTTAGCCTAATCCTGCCCGATGTCCTTTAGAAAGGACAAAAACTGTAAAATCCAAGGTTAGGTTATTTACTTGATAAGTTTATTAAATACATAACGCTTCAAGTCGTTCCCGGCGCAAAGGTGCCCATGATGCTCGCAGCATTGCCACGCTGGATCACCACGGACAGCCTTTGCACGAGGAACGACTCGGAGCGGGGGCCTTCCCCTTTCTGTCTGAGTCGACGTCCTAAGTCGCGTGTGAAGCGTTTCGCATATAAATTATAATTTTAATTTTAATTTGTTTATCAAATTAGTTATTGCTTATTTTTTTTTAATATACCTTTCTAGCTTCAGATAAGATAAGATAAAAAAATTAATGCACTCAAACGTTAGAAGAATAAGATTTCTCCACACTACAATACGATACGATGGCAATAAATTTGTCAAAAAATAATTTGGACTATTAGAAAAAATACTAATTGGTTCAGAAATAACTATATTGTAACGTTGCAAAATAATCGGCCGATTGAAAACCTTTCTGTTTAGAAGTCGGTTAAATCATACAGATTAGAAAATTGAACCGAAACTAGTATTTTTTAACGCGTGGCGATCCTGGGTTAAGCTCGGTTAACACTGTGACGTTATTGATAAAAAACATACACAAAAACATCTTTCCAACAAGCAATTATAGACCTTACGGTGTTATCCTTAAAATTGTTAGTCACGGCAAAGTTTACGTGGTTTCCCCCGTGTCTATTTCAATGTTTTGCCATTATTTTTTAACATTTAACCCATTTTTCAACAATTTCGCTTCCCCTAGCCCGCTCGACAACAATACAACCCTCCCGATTTTAATGGATGTCGCTTTTCGTCAAAAAAAGCTTTTTTTAAGTTTTTTTTTCTTTTTAATCCAAAGCCGACAGTTGACGCGGACGTAATCTTTTAAAGAGTAGTTTTTGGGAGTTTTTGTGTAATTTATTTATTGATAATTTTACGGATTGGCATTTTGGCAGGGTGGGGTGCTGGTTGTGTACATTTAATTAAGTTTTATTTGTGATATTTTCGGTTCGTTAAGGTTCAATCTGTAATGCGTATGTCAAATTATTTTAACGAATAGGTACCTACTTTTAAATATATACATTAAATATTATTTATTGTAATATAGTTATTTGCATATGAAATCTGCCAGACAACGGATATAATTTCGGATTTTACGTTTAGAAGTTATAAAACAATAGGTGACAGATTTAAAGACAATTTAGCTTTATACTAAACTAATTTAAAATAGTAAACGGGTGCGCGAGAACGCGGTGTTGTATGGAGGTTATTATTCGTCTTGATTATTTACTAGTCTCTTGTCGTATAATTTTCTCGACTATACCTAAATAAAACGCTGCCAATTTTTTAAATGAATTATATGCAGTGCTTGATTTAAAAAAGACTTTATTAGCAAACTTTATTAGCAAAAAGTAAACACAAAACAAAACAACTGTTTGTGGTCACTTGACAATAGCTTATTCAATGAAATAAATTAATTAATTACATTTAACTAAAGTGACCACTTAACCGCGACCCTTTTATGAAGGCTATTTAGTTTTTCCTACTCTGATTTCTGTTTCTCTTAGTAGGTATTTATTCAGAAAATCTGATTTTACCTACCAGCGCTAAAGAAGGCCCAACTTTTTTTTTGTATGTTTAATATGAACTTGCAGTTTTGTCTATGGTACGGTCGAGTTCAAAAATATCTTTTCTCAAAAATCGACGGCAAAGTCGAATTTGCCGGTTAAAAAATTGGTCGCGAAGTGCGTAGTTTATGGTTAGTCAAAAAATTAAAAAGTAGTTAAAAACATTGCAGTCTCGATTTCGGGACTGCAATGTTGCATACAAATTCCATTATTTAACGAGTTCCAAACTTTTTAAAAGTTGAAATGGCCATATCAAATGAAGGCATAGGTCCAATTAAACAGCCAAGCAGATGATCAGCACTTATTATTATAATTTTGGTACCGCGACTATTTAGGTGTCTCAAATAGGTTGGCGTATTTTCAGCAGAAAAATACACTTCTTTTTTTTTTTAGGCGGCAAAGCAAATATTTTCAATGGTTTTACTTTTTTCTGTGATAATTAGACCGTTGCCCCGGTAAATAATTTCTATTTCTTGCACCATTTTTGAGAAAAGCACTATATATGACTCGGCTGGAAGGCTACTTACTGGCTTCGGATTCAATTAAACGGACTCCCAAGGTCGTCCGTTTAAAACGAATCCTTAGCCAGCAAGTAGCTACTTCCGAACCTCGACAATAATGTACTATTACAAGCCTACGTTCTAGAAATATATTTACACGACCTTAAAATTGTCAGTTACTTACTAGAGGCGTGTAAATATATTTTTAGAACGTTGGCTTGTAAAGATGTTTTTGAACTCGACTGTACTAGCGAACATGGACGCAAAATTTGAACACACTTATAAAAGTTGGTATAAAATTTTGAAAGTAGGTAGGCAATGGTTAGGTACCTTAGATAGTTTTGAGCTATTGGGGAACAATATGTATTTAATTTATTCGGATGTTGTTTTAGGGTAATTCAAGGATTTCAGCGAAATTTCTTATTTATAATGGTAACCTTATGAGGTTACCAAGACTAGGTATAATCCTTTTAAGCAATAGTTAAGTAATAATTCGTACAATATATTAAAAAAAAAACACAATAAGTACGCGATCAATCATTTTATAATTTCGCGCTCTTGACACCTACCCTTCGATCTTATTCAACTAAAAAAATGAAATTCCTTTAAAAATACTATTTTCCCCAAAAAAGCGAATCCGTTATGCTATTACAAAAACTCTAAATCATTTCCTAAAAAGCTATTGTTGTTTTTAAACCCTTGCTTTTCCAAACACGTGACATACGCGCGCCGACATTTAATAAAAAGGAAAAAAAAGAAAAAAAACTTTTAATTCGGCTGCACCCACTGACCTACATGCTCCTAAGCCCCTGTATTTCCAAAAATCTGGAAAAAAACACCCCTTTTATTAGATTTTTTCATCGCAAATCGCGTAATTGAATTCAATCCTTTAGAAAAGGGTTCAATAAAGTACCTAATATTACTTTTTTTTCGCGCGCATTCTCCGGCACAAGTCATTTGATTGTTGCGACAAAAATTACACGTTCTGTCAAAATTTCGCGCCATTTACCACGACCATCTGCCGGGCAAGAAAAAAGTTTAAACACAATGCAAATAGGGGTGGAGCGGGACATAAATTTTTAGGGAGAAATCGTCATTTTTGGGTGTAAAAAAGAATGCATTTAAAGTATAACGAACGATCATGTCCCCTCATTTCAATATTAATGTCCGAGACATTGTGTTTTAAGGTAATATAGTCCATATTTTTGGGGATTTAGATGTGAAATGGCGTGATCGGAAAAGTAATTGTTTTGCATTTTATCGGCAACTTTGAGTTTTATTATTTCTCGACATTTGAGGCCATTATTCAAAAGTATTGTTACATTTTATGTCCGTTCATTATCGACATGCATTTCATATTCATAAAAATAATAATCCCGGATTACTATTTATAAACTTTGCGCTTTATTTTTATTGGGTTTTATTTAACGGCAAAATTCGTATCATTATTTTTGTCATTCTAAAAAAAATTGAAAAACAGAAGAGTTTTTGGTACCTATTCTAAAGTTAACTCATGTCGCTGTTGGATGAACTTTTTAACAAGCTTTTTTTATGTAATGGAATCTTGCAAGTTAAATTTGATCCACTTCCCGGTTTCCGATTGAGCTGAAATTTTGCATACACATGTAAGTCGGGTGACAATGCAATATTATGGTACCATCGAGCTGATCTGATGATGGAGACAGGAGGTGGCCATAGGAACTCTGTGATGAAACAACGCAACCTAATTGTGTTAGGGGTTTTTAGAATTGTCTCGATAAGTATTAGTTGTCTGTCGTAAGAAAAGTACAGTTAGCGATAAAAGCTTGTACCAAAAATGAAATTTTTGCCAAAAACTTATTTAAGATTGAGGTTTAGGTCTTTTCTTACACTGAGCGTCATAATATAATTACGAGCCCAGAGAATTGTTAGATAGATTAACCCGACTGCGGCAAAGCCAAAAAAGAGAAAAAATCCCCATCGATCTCCTCAACGACGTATCGTGTGGTGCCCTCATGATGAGGGCCTCATCCAATCATCTTACGAGACCTGAGATCCGGACCAGTGTAAAGAAGCAGCTGTCCTCTAGCAGCCCAGAGGCCTATAAAAAGATCTCCCGTAACATTCTAATTTAAATGTTTATTTTGACAAATCAAATTTGCATTTGTCTTGACGAGTTGTGATATCTGGACAGGTAGAGATTGATGATGATGGTATCCTGTTATCCCTCATCAGGGACATAGGACTCTCAGAAGGGATTTCCATTTTTCGCGGTTCAGCGCGGCCTCCTCCAGGTCCGCCCAGCCTAGGCCGACTGGTGCAGCCTCCTTTTCCACTGTGCGCCTCCAGGTGGTACATGGGCGGCCTGGCCCCCTTTTTCCGGGAATTTTCCAAGTCAGCCCTTGCTTGGATATGTGGTTGTTTGGCCTTCGTAAAACATAACCTATCCAGCGCCATTTCCGCAGAAGTATCTCCTTAGCTAAAGGGTTTTGTCCGGTCAACTCCCATAATTTAATATTGGAGATGGTCCGTGGCCAGTAGGACAGGTAGAGATTATATTAATAGTATTAATTAATATTCAAATCTAAATGGTCTACCGCAAAAAATTAAAAATATAAATTTCGTTGTTCGCCATGTTTTATTAATTAATCTTACATTTTGACGATGTTTGCTGTTATGTGTATAACAACGGAGAGAGAAAACCAACGTGGCAACACGCAGGAGGCGTTGTTAGGTGTGTTTCACACAAACAGATCATAGGTTCACCCCGTTAGTACTACTTATTACGTATTCTATGCCGTTAGAGAGTTTAGAGACCTCCTACATCCTTCGGCCACTCAAGAACCATTCTGCCCCAGCGGTTTTTGCATCTACGACATGATGTTAATAAAAGCAGAATTAAGATACAATGGAAATTTGTTTGACCTAATTAGACATGCCAACTGTGAAAAAGCTATCGTGCGCCTGACCGCCCCTAACGTTCCTAGTTGACGTGCTGCATGCACATGCACATGCATTTCCCCCGGCGACTGAAAAACTGGCCTTTGTTCCAGTGCAACAATGGCCGTTTCAAATTTCTACCAAATTTGCGTTTTTGCATAAAACGACGCGTGCGCGCATTAAAAAGATACGGTGACTACGGTGGGGTTACGGCGCGAGACAGTCTCGAAAAGTGAACGGTGTCTAATAATCTATGATCTAAAATATGTAACTAGTAGCCAAACACATCATTACACACCTTTTGTTACTATTAAGAATGAATTAAGAATGTGTACCTACCGATATATTTAGGCAGTTTGGCCGTCACTATCTATTCGATGCTGACTATAAACTTGTACAATCGCCTCAGTCCCTGATTTCTTGCTCAACAAAGCGCACCAAACTATACACATAAGACGTTCTTATTGCTTAACTAATAAGATTGTGTAACACGGACAATTTTCAGTGTAACACGGACCACGGGCACTAAATACGTTGCGTTTGAAAAGTCGAAGATATTCCATTATTTGAAGTGATTAATTCCCGGTTCAGTTACCAGCGTGACCAACGTAATTACGTCACTGGTTTTATACTCTTTTGTCATAATAAGTCCTGTTTTATAATAATATACTTAATCTGATCATACTTACTTATCCCTATAAAGTAATTGGCTTGACAATGACGGACTTATTGTAGTAGAATAGCCTAAACTCGTCTAAAACTTTTCATGGCAGACGCAGATACAAGACTGAGACGTGTGTACTAGTAATAGTAGTATCCTCAAAAACGCTCAGCTTATGGTCACCCCCCGTCAATTGTATTTGGGTCGCATTGTATCAGAGATTAATAAAAGCGATACAGTTTCTTTCCACAAATTTAAATGATCCCCCTGGCTAGTAGGAATAATGTATTTGCATGAACATTGATTATCGATTATTTTAGTGTTGGGGACTTGGACTTGATAAAAAAACGGTCAAGAGTGAGTCGTGCTGACATTGGAAATATCCTTTTTACACACTTTCAGTGGCTATTTTAGTGAAAGTTGACTCATAAAACTGTATCTTCATAATTTTTTGTAACAGTCCACGTTAATTACTTAATGGCTTTAAAACTAATTTAATAATGCATGTTTTGTTTTAATATAATGTCAATTAAACTTAAATTTAGTATAATTTCAATTTGCATGGCTTAATTTTTAAGGCCTAAATGTCCTATGGCTCTATAAATAATAATGTAACACCTTTGTATACCACATTTGATGGCAAATAAATATATTTCTATTTCAACATCATCCTCGAAATTGTAAAATTTTATGTGTAAGATTGGTCCCAACAAAGTATTTATTTAGTTAAATTTATCTTATCTAAGGAGATACGAAATTTCGATCCTGATTGGAGAAAAAAAAGTAGGATCCCAAAATTGACATGCATTTATCTTATTAAGTACCATCCTTTAAATGTTACTGTAAAACTTGGGACTCCTTTTCTCTTTTAATGATCGCCTGCCATAAAAAGCAACGGCGCGATTCGGAAAATGAATAAGAGATTCACTACATATGAAATAGTAAAGATATGTGACGTTCCACGGCAAAAGGTACCATTGCCCCGGCTGAATATTGGATCGGCGTTAATAATAGCGTAAGCCCCAGCCGCTATAAGGTACCTTTTGCCGTGGAACGTCATATACCTTTACTAAGTATTTCATATCTAGTGAATCACTAATTCATTTCCCGAATCGCGCCGTAAGTCGGTACCTTTAATAGTAACTACTTCAACTACAGTCGTATAATATGTTCAGGTGTAACAAAAATAGCCGAGGATCCGTTTCAGTACATATTCGGTATCGAGTTCTGATACTAGTAGTAGTAGTAGTAGCAGTGTGTGTGTGTGTGTGTGTGTGTGTGTGTGCGCGCACACATATACTACATGTATACACACATACGTGTTTGGTAGTATGTGTAGTCAGCTTACTCATATGCCCAATGGTTCTGTAGAGTTGGATGCGGAACCCCGAATAATTTGACTACCGATTAGTGCCACTTACGCACGTGTCAGATAATGTCCGGACCCTTGGGAATGGAACTTATCACCCGCTATCACTTACTATACAAATTTCCACATCGGCCACCAAAATTAGAACTACGATTTAGGCAGACAAATAAATAACAAAACGGAATTCGCGGTAACAACCCAATTTTAGAATAATATACGAATGTATAGATTTACACTAAGACAAGTCTGCAACGATTTTGAAAGCACACGCAGTGCAAGTGTTATTTTAAACGTCATTTTTCTATGATATTATGACGTAGGTAGGGTTAGTTGTTGATCAATGAAACACTAAAAGTTCAAGCCTTTCTATCTCTGGTGTTTTTAAAGTTACGAGTGTGACATTTCGCATGAAGGTAAACAATTTAGTTGGCTATCGTATGGCATTCAAGGTTTCTACTTATCTTTAACAGTTTCTGTATTGTAAACCTTTTTTTGAAAAATGAGTTTTGTTTCATTGTGTACTTGTGCATGTTTTCAATGAAACACTCTAATTTTTACAGTGAAACAGATGTAATATATATAGTCTACCATGAAACATCCTTAATAAACATTGAAACGTTGTAATAAATAAGTTACATTAATACATACATCCTTTCAATCAGTTAATGAGAAAGGAAAGGAGAAAATAGTGGTAGGCTGAAATTTGTTATTTAAAAGGTTTCCGAAATATGGAATCGTTATAAGATTGTTGAAATATCTAAAAGCGAAAGACTTGTTTCATTGTACGCACATCTAAGTTTCATTGTGAATCGAAATCTGGTCGGCACTTACGGCATGCTGCGAGAAAGGCGCCTTTTATGTCCACGGAGCATGATTGCCAACTAGGTGGACGCGGGAGGGTTTTAAGCATCTCCATGCTCGATATCATACACTTTCTTGCGACATAGTGTTTATAAACGACTGTTTCAATGTTAGAAATGTGACCTTAACCTTGCCATCAATGAAACATTCAACATATAAACTATCCTATCTCAGCCATTTCTAAAGTTAAGTATCTTATATTTTGTCATATGATAGACAAATTATTATCAATTTTCATGGTATTTTAGTTTCACAAATTTCGGACATAGTCTTTAATTAATTAAAAAAATAATGAGTTTGTTTCATTGTGAGACTAGGGGGTGTTTTTTGAATCAATTAAAAAAAACTGCACCAAAGAGTGAAAGAAATTTAAAAATATTTAGCTCTAAAGTAACTTTAATACACATAGAACACAACAAAAAATTAAATAACGCCAAACTAAACTCTATATTTTGGTAAAAAATTGCGAAACATAAATGAAAAATATTACTTTTGTCGCACGAATTCACAATAACGCTCGTAGCAACGTGCTCCTTCTCCGAGGCGCGCTCGCATATTGGGGAGGTGCTGGGGGTCCCTGAGCCTGCCCTTGCTTGACAGACGGCACTAGCTGATAACACCTAGTTTCCGAGATATCGCAAATTTTCACTGTGTACGATTGTTTCAATGTTCGACAAGTGACCCTACTTATAATATACATATAAATAGGTAACTCTTGCACTGCATGTGTTATCAAAATCGTTGCAGACTTGTCTTGGTCTAACTCTATTGTGTAGGTTATCCCCAGGTTATCCCGCAGTAATAAATTCGTGGGACGAGGATAAAGTCCTCTTTTTTCGTCATTTACAACCTCTTCAAATATCTATATTTCTCTATCAAACAACTTCATCCACCAATGACAAACGTCAGCATTGTCAACCATTTTGGCGAACCATATATCAAATTCCAAAGAAAGTTATCGTAATGTTGGCGGCATCAGCACCGCCTCCCGAAACGAAACAACCTGAGAGACAAGATGAAGACCTGGAACTTTTACAGACCCTGCAACCTGTACAGACCTTGGAACCTTTACAGTCCATAGAGCCTTTACAGATCATGGAACCTTTCCAGCTGTTACAGTCATTGGAAGATCAGACAGTGTGTATTTAGTAGAATAATTATCGGCAATGTCCGTTATAAATGTTGCAGTTCATTGTAATTCATAATAATAATCATTTAATCGCAATCCATGGTAATTTAATTTAATTTAATTGAGTTGGGGCTGGCAAAAATATCACAAACGTATACCCTAAATACCCTTTAGTGCATAACTTCGCCCTGACTATCATTAAATCGTAACTTCACGTGACTTCACTATTAAGTTATATAATGAATAGGTAATGGCCGTTCAGTAATTCCACATGTGGAGGATTTGGAATTCGTTTTAGTATTATTTTCATAAATAAAAAATATTCCGCTAAGTTGGGGATGGATGGCAAAGTTAGGGCATTTGAATCCTTGCGGGTGCTAATATTTAAAGTGGCAATATTTAACTGACCAGGTGACAAAGACATGAGGAAGTTATAATCATACTTTTAATCTTCTTTTGTCATCCATAAGACAAAGTAGGTAGTAATTATGTCCATCTGTCGTAAGACTAAGGATCGAAAACAAGATTAAAATTTGATACAATTTGAAAAAAAAAAACGTAAACAACTTTTTAATCCAGATGTCAACCATCGAGCTAACCGAAGCAGCATTCGACTCCGGTCTCCAAGACCTGGCTTTTGTGGAGAAGCTGATTATCACCAAGAAGGTGGCCATGAAGCAGCTCCTGTCGCTGCAGAGTCAGCGGAGCCGGTACATCATCAAGGCGGCTGACAGCGCGCTCGCCTACTCCGTGCTAGAGGAGAACACGTCAGTACTTCTCTCTCTCCTCTTGATGGCAGCCAGAAGGTGGCCATGAAGCAGCTCCTGTCGCTGCAGAGTCAACGGAGCCGGTACATCATCAAGGCGGCCGACAGCGCGCTCGTCTACTCCGTTCTGGAGGAAAACACGTCAGTACCTCTACAGAAAAGACGCTTTCCACATAGATTTTCATACATTGACCTATCCGTCGTTATCTCTATTGCACGCGCGTAATTATATTGCTGTCCTGCCTATGATGCCAGTTGTAAATGTCACTGTGCGAGCTTGACAGCAGCAATATTATACTCGTGCAATAGAGATAGCATCAGGTGGGTCACGTCACGGTACGAAAATCTATGTAGAAAGCGACTCTTCTTTACCTTCTTATAATCATCCTCTCTTGATGACTATTAGGACTATTTATTAGAAGATAGCATGAAGCAGTCTGCAGCTGGAGATGGTACATCATCAGAACATAGTCGTTGTCTACTATTTCTTCTAAAATTGTTGTTTTTGCCTTAAGCCAGGAGTCAGCAAATCGGCACTTCAAGCAGCTAGCGCCGCGGCCGTAGCCTATAAACGCCTGCAACTCCAGAGGTGTCACATGCTCCCTTTAAAAACCGGTACACTCCTTTTTAAGAACCCTATGCTGTAGTCCCTCGAGAAAACCTCGGCAGGCTGACTCGCTGAGCCGCAGCGTCCGCGGGAGGCTTCCTCTTAAACCGTACAGTGCGCAGGTTATAATTTAGTTTTAGTAACTCTTAAAATGATATTTGTTTTTCAGCTGGTGGCTGGGCTTCCTCTGCTACGGCCTGCGGCCCTGCCAGCTCAAGATCATGAACAAGGCTGGAGAGGAGATCATTAGGATCGTGCGGCCCTTCGCCTTCACCACGAGGGTCACCCCGTGTCAGCTGCAGCGGATGGAGGTATCATCATGATGTTTGCCAGGGGCTGTTACTCGCGGCCTGCCAGCAAGCTCAAGATGAACAGGGCTGGAGAGGAATCAGGATCCTGCGGTCCTTCGCCTTCACGAGGGTCACTCCGTGCCAGCTGCAGCGGATGGAGGTATCATCATGATGTTTGCCAGGGGCTGTTCCTCGCGGCCTGCCAGCAAGCTCAAGATGAACAGGGCTGGAGAGGAATCAGGATCCTGCGGTCCTTCGCCTTCACGAGGGTCACCCCGTGCCAGCTGCAGCGGATGGAGGTATCATCATGATGCTTGCCAGTTGGGGCTGTTCCTCGCGGCCTGCCAGCAAGCTCAAGATGAACAAGGCTGGAGAGGAGATCATCAGGATCCTGCGGTCCTTCGCTTTCACGAGGGTCGCACCATGACAGCTGCAGCGGATGGAGGTGACCAGTTTTTAGAAAAGCGTGAACGGCGGGGTTATAAATCTCAGGAAATTTCCGATCATTGTGTATGATTTCTAAATCGATGGTTTGCGCAGCTGCGTTGCAAGCTCATGGAGTACAGTGATCAAGGTCACATAGCAGACCCATTTGACCATGTTCTGTTCACAACGGCCAACCTGAGACCTGAGCCTGTTCAGCGCCTTCCATATGGACCACGTTCTTTGTGACCGGATGGTAATTCCGATACTGGTACATATATATCTGGCGATTATTGTTACAGTTTAATTAATTCAATAACTAAATGTGTTTCCTTCGGCAGGTATACTCCCCTCCGGATAAATTGATCGGCACCATCGAGCAAATCTGGACCCCCATGAAGCCGTGCTACTCCATCAAGGGTCCTGATGGAGAGGATCTCTTTTCTGTGCAAGGTATGCCCAAAGAATTACTGTACCACGCATAGACAAGACATCCTCCAGACTGAGCATAGTAGCGCTACCCCCTCTGCCACAAATATACGGTAGTTTTACTCCATTTTCGAGTCAAAGTGTCTTTGTGTGACGTCCGTGTCTTTGAACGGACCAATCACGGCACGGGACTCGCTCACCTCGTCCCCCGCACCCCAGTATTTTTGACAGCATCGGTTTAATGAAATAATTGCTCTAAACTCCGTCTACCACGTCGTAGAGGTACCTTGTACGGCCAAGGGATTTATATTTGTAGTACAGTCACGGGCTTTATTTGTTGAATCATTTGTGGGGTTTACTTTACTTAGACATTTCATACCGTTAATATTGACAACAAAATTAGCTTGGATCAACAATTTCTACGCCGATAAAGGCAGAATATGACGCACCTATTGTAATTTGACCATCTTTGTACCTACCATATTCTAAGAAATTAACATTTGCATTTTGTATTTAATTAAAGTCTGTGACCGTACCATTTCGTACCTTGTCACAATGACAATAAATATGAAAGTCGCTAGTGACCTCTGACTATTGTCACTGTGACAAAGTACGAAATGGTAGGTACTGAAATTAAATTCCTTGCGTGTACCAACCTTATCATCATTTTTTCTTCAGGACCATCAAACACCCTGGGCATGTACCGCGACCTGCACTTCGAGATCGTGCGGCCCGCGGGCGACCTCGTTGGTAGCACCTGGAAACGCTGGAGGGGGCTCGCGCATGCGCTGTTCCGCTCCCCCACACTAGACAAGTACGTGTTAGAGCAGGATAACATGGCGTAGTTGAGGTAGTTCTCCTGTATGGCTGTTCTGGATTTAGTAGAAATACCTGGCCCCTATTTCACCACGGTGACAGGTGCGACAATTGTCGACAGCACTGTTACTGATGTCACAGACCTCCATAGACTACGGTAACCGCTTACCATCGGACGGGCGGTGTGCTTGTTTGCCACCAACATATTAATTAAAAAAAAATCCATTATATCGCCAATAAATAAGTACTTATTTTGCGAAGCTACTTAATGACAATTGTCACAAAAAACACGACAATTGTCACGAAATTCCGACACAGAATAACTCATTTTCTGTCAAGAATTACCGAAAGTTCTATTAAATCGTGAGACAATTGTCATCATCATCATCATAAACTTCGAAAAAGAAATACCTGTTTTTGCCGATATTATAAAGTTTTTTTAAATAATACAATGATGGTGGCAAACAGGAATACGGCACGCCCGATGGTAAGCGGTAACCGTAGCCCATGGATTCCTGTGACGTCAGCAACAGTGACATTTGTCGAATTGTCGCACCTGTCGCCGTGGTGAATGGGCCTGGTGCATTGACGTATAATATCTAAGGACCTTGGAGGATATAATCAAACGGAGACGCCATGTCTGTAATTTTCTGTACAAAACAGTCTGCCGATTTTTGCGGGGGAGGGGAACGTCAAATGTATGCGTAACGTAAAAATAGCCATGTCAGATAAACGTCAGTCCATACATTGTGTATGACCGTTGGCCGCCTATTTTCGACAGAGGTGAAAGCCTGTTAATGGCTACTCCGTTTAGTTGTATCCTCCAAGCTAAGGACGGTCTAATGGGGCACTAAACATCGCACTAGTTCAGCGGTGCTACCCACGAATTCCAGCCAATCGTGATGCAGCCTAACGCGACTAGTTGCGACCAATAGCGCGCGTAATGCGAACTCGTCAACCAATCGCGCGCGTGATGCGAAGTCTCATCAACCAATCGCGTTGTAGCGATTTCACACCGCTGTACTGGCCCCTGTCATGCCTCATTATTATTGCCCGTAAAGCCAGTTTCTAGATATCTATGTCAAGGGCCTGGTGGCTAATCTAATGCATGTTATTCATCAGGTTCGGGCTGGCGTTCCAGAAGGATCTCTCAGTGGAAGAGAAAGCGCTGCTCCTGGCCAGCTCCCTGCTCATAGACTACATGTACTACGACACATAAACTATTACACAGATGTAAGAACCGGCCGCTCCCAAACAATCGAATATGGGTGAATCAACTTTTTTTTGTCACTCGTTGCCATGGTTGCGTACTCCTGGACTCCTGGGTCACTCTTTAATACCTTATTTTTGGGCATTTACATTCACCAAACACGCTTTTTTTGTGATACTTATAAACCCTTTCCATTGAGGGTCGTTTATACCAAGCATGTCAGGAGAAGGTGGTGTACAATGTCTTCTAATGAACTATGCTACTATTGTCTCTTGACTGACCGGACAGAATAACAATAATTAAGAAATAGTTAATCCACATCCACCCATATATCAGAATGTCATTCTAAAACTAAAGCTTATTTCCATTGTATGGCAGCGGCTAGGTTCTATAACTCTTAAGAGTGACACTAGTTTCCGATACAACATTAGTCAAAACGCGAAAATGCCTACTGATGCATTTATAAATATTGTGTGTGTGTTTGACAGTTTTGTCCTGTATCATTCTATGTTTTTGCCAGATCATGAAAGAAATATAACGGTATTTATAAAATATAAGCTGTTCTATTGTAATATTTATAACTAGCGACCTGCCCCGGCTTCGCACCGGTTAACAACTTATACATAAGTAAACCTTCCTCTTGAATCACTCTATCTATTTAAAAAATTAAAAAACCGCATCAAAATCCGTTGCGTAGTTTTAAAGATCTAAGCATACATACAGACAGACAGGGAAGCGACTTTGTATACTATGCAGTGATAAATCATTATCACATTTTTATATGTATAGGTACAGTCGGCCAAAAATGTGGTCTACCACCCTACGGTTGAGGTTCGTTTGAACGTCACGACTGTCATGAGACAACAAGGTCGATTTCAACCTTAAGTTCGGCACACATGCGCGTTTTCCGGGCGGGGCGTGAGCGGGGCGTGAGCAGGGCGTGAGCGGGGCGTGAACGTTCGGTATGTAAAAGCGGCGCGCCCCGCTCACGCCGCGCCCGGAAAACGCGCCTGTGTGACGAAGCCTTTAGCGATCGTTAGATCTCGCAGAAACTTTTGTCAAAAGTGGTAGACCACTTTCTTGGCCCACTGTACATATCTTTAAAATGATG
The DNA here is from genome assembly GCF_948474715.1 of Cydia amplana. Classification (NCBI taxonomy): domain Eukaryota; kingdom Metazoa; phylum Arthropoda; class Insecta; order Lepidoptera; family Tortricidae; genus Cydia; species Cydia amplana. The sequence goes on from NC_086090.1 coordinate 11,910,681, forward strand.
ATCTGATCTGCTCATCTGCTAATTCTTATGCCGACTGTACTGCGTCAATGACAACAACTAGGTATTATTGAGTTGGACCGTTTCCAAAAACGTCCAAAAAGTGATGGTCTTGAAAACCAGTGGTTATAATTATTCTCTTTGCTCTCACAGCGTCGACTAAGTTCACATAGCCCAAGTTGGCCCAAGGCATAATAAACAAATTAGTGAGACCTTAAACCACAGACTTGTAATTGTCGCTCGCGCTTGACAGACAGCTGAAGTGTGCGAAAGGGAAGCCCTCGCGTATATGAACATCGCATGAGTGCGAAAGAGTCAGACTACAAATGAGAAAACGTGACCATTTTGGAGTTTGACAACGGCCGCGGACGGCCAAGAGCGTATCACCGTAATTTTCAATTTGAAAAATATACACAATTTCGGAAGAAAACTATTTGATTAAGTAATACAATGAAGATAGTGTCTTGTAGTGTACCGGATTTCAGTGTCACGGGGCCAAATAAACCTAGCAAATACTCATTTCAGAGGAATTATGATTTTCCGAGCGAAATTTTCTTGACGATATTTTGTCAAATTAACAGCATAAAAAGTGTAAGAAGCCGGTTTATACAGTTAATTATAAGTTTTTCTTCCTTTGTGTGCTAATATTTTATCATATTACTCAATAATTTAAGATATTTTGTGTAAAAACATAAACGGTTACTTTACGCTAGGGCTTGACAAAATGTTCAGATGACAGTATCGATAACTTGTCGGTATATTAATAGCTATGTAATAATTTCTTCACATCATTAAGATATTAACCTTTATAACCGACTTCAAATAATAACGATTGTTATACCTTTTTGAAGGTGCACATGTTTAGCAGTAAATTTAAACTTCATTTTCCAACACAGTAAGAGTTAGACTAAGATAAGTCTGTAACGATTTTGATAGCACACGGAGTTCAAGTGTTATTTATACGTCATAATGTCGTAAATTTTAACGTTTGAAAAAAAAACCGGCCAAGTGCGAGTCGGACTCGCGTTTCAAGGGTTCCGTACATTAAGACCGACTCACGCTTGACCACATTTCTGATAGATTTTCCTGTCATCTATAGGTAAAGAACTATTTTGTGTATTTTTTTCAAAATTTTAGACCTAGTAGTTTCGAAGATAATGGGGGGGGGGGGGAATGGTCATTATTTGCCTATTTTCTTGAATAACTGCGAAACTATTAATCCTAAAATTATAAAAAATATATATTTGAGATTCTTACAATGAGCTCTTTCATCTGATATGTAACACGATATAGTTTGAAAAAACTTTATTTTTTAATTTTCTCATTTACATCCCAAAAATGGCCTCCATATTTAAAATTCATTTGTTTACGTTACACGTTCATCTTTGGGTCATAAACTTACATATGTGTGCAAATTTCAACTTAATTGGTCCAGTAGTTTCGGAGAAAATAGGCTGTGATAGACGGATGGACAGACAGTTAGACAGACGCACGAGTGATCCTATTAGGGTTCCGTTTTTTCCTTTTGAGGTACGGAACCCTAAAAACGGTAATTTACAAACAAACAAACAAATTTACAAACTTATAACTAGGTAAATATAAAAATTAAGGGTAGGTATATAATTATATGCTATTAGGCCATAGGTACCCGGGTAAATGTACCTACTACGCTGCTGGCGTTTCCTCTTTGCACCGCTAGCGAAATACGCTGGATAATACGTTTAAAATAACACATTTGAAAAAGTTGTCGATAAAGCAACCAAACACCGACAGATTATTAATATGTTGTAACATGACATCACTATTTTTGATCTCACATAGACAATTTACGCACACACTTGCATTTCATTTTTGGTCGCACTTTTGAGGATTGACAGTTGTTCTTGTCTATTCTAATTCTATGCCTTAAACGAATAACTCATAGACAGATAGTCCCCCTACGGCTGACCTGTCAAAAGTGAAGCCGAAACTCGATCAGGCATCTTGTCTCTTATAAATCTATGAGTGAGACGTAGAAACATCGTAGAAATCGTAGAATTTGTATTTGTAGATGGTGCTTTAATAAAAAAAAACTTATTTATTTCAATAATAAATTGAGTCGTTTAGGTAGGTATTGTATTAATACGAATTTCTCTTAAAATACAATATAATGTAGATGTTAATAAAGGCTTCGTCACACAGGCCAGATTATATACTGGGTCATCCAAATCTTGTCAGTAAATAGGAACAAAAAAAATATACTCATCCTTTTCTTTTGGGTGCTAGTACTAGTGTAAGACAAAGATAGTATGATTCTCTCTGTCTATGTTTGAAATCAAACAGACCTTTGACACACTATATTACATTTTCATAGAGAATTTATAATTCTCAATTTTCACAGGGATTTTTTTTTAGCCATCGATACTTTAAGTACTCTTTGTTTTTATCCGTCAAGCATATAACTGTCAAGAACGTCTCAAAAACTACCTGTCAGGCTGACAACCACTATCACCCCGAAGCAATGGACATATAAACCATATATAAACTAAAATATCTACGAAAAGATTACCAAAAATCTCGCAAAATGTCGAAAACGAAAAATAAATGATACTTTCAAGAAACTCCAGCGTGAAATTGTCAGAAACATGGATGAATTGCCCACGCAACGTTTACGAGTTTCCTGGTCTAGCTTACATCTATGACCTAAATCAGCTGATTGTCGTTAAAAAACTAGACAAACTACATGACCTAATTGAAAAGCACGATGTCAGTTACACCATTTACAACAATTTAGGTGAAAAGATATTCATAGGCGTGCAAAAAAACCAGGCTAGTCAATTTCAAATCAAGCTGTTCAATTTGTATGGGAACGAAGTCGTACATATAACGAAGTATTGCAAGTGTTTCGTAAATAAGGTGTTGGTTTGGGCGCCAGCGAATAACTTCGTCGGGTCCATTCAACATTCACGTTTTCTCGACAAATACGAGGTGAAGAACAGAGAAGGTGAAATGGTTTTTCTGATAAAGAAGTTGTATTCGAATGACACCATTTATAGTGTGTTAAGTGGGGGGGAGGAGGTGGGGGTAGTTATGAAGGGGTGGGGGATGGATTATGACAACTTCGTGGTTAGCTTCCCGGCTAACTTGGGGGTGGGGATGAAGGCTGTGATGCTGGGAGCTTGCTTTCTGATGATGCAACAGTGCTGCTTGCAATAAACGTTGGTAATTAGATAGTTTGTTTTTTTTTAAACTACCCTGTGCCCGCGATTTCGATACCAGCCTCTGTTCATATTAACTGTCAAGAACACGCTAGGTGTGTTCATTTTGTATTGAAAATGGGGCGCTTGGCACCGAATCTTTGATAGATGGCGCCAGCATAGGTTTTACCTGTCTCTAGTTTTGTTCTATACTACACCTCAACATCAACATCAGACCAGCCAAAATGTATGATTTCGGGGTTGGTCCCATCCCATAGTAAAAGTTGCTCAGTAAGTAAGTACTATGACATAGGTTACGTGTGTTTATTAACAAACATAATTTATTAATGTCGGTCAAAAGGTAAAAAAAATGTCAGGTCACTTCCATAAGTCAATGCAACAGTGCTGCTTGCAATAAACGTTGGTAATTAGATAGTTTGTTTTTTTTAAACTACCCTGTGTGCCCGCGATTTCGATACCAGCCTCTGTTCATATTAACTGTCAAGAACACGCTAGGTGTGTTCATTTTGTATTGAAAATGGGGCGCTTGGCACCGAGTCTTTGATAGATGACGCCAGCATAGGTTTTACCTGTCTCTAGTTTTGTTCTATACTACACCTCAACATCAACATCAGACCAGCCAAAATGTATGATTTCGGGGTTGGTCCCATCCCATAGTAAAAGTTGCTCAGTAAGTAAGTACTATGACATAGGTTACGTGTGTTTATTAACAAACATAATTTATTAATGTCGGTCAAAAGGTAAAAAAAATGTCAGGTCACTTCCATAAGTCAATGGGCAGTTTGAATTAAACAATTAATTTTAAGGAAACATTTATTAGAAAAAAACAGTCTTCAAAATACTGGAATGGGTTAACCTAAGAAAAACCTAACCTAGCATCTAGCGTCGTCTCTTTTTCTGCGGCGCTTTCTCCTCTTCTCCATTCTCCGCGTTCTCCAGCATCTTGTGTCCACCATCTTCCTCATCATGATCCTTCCTCCTCACCGGTCCAGTGTGCGTGATAGGGACCGCCCTTTCCCCTTTACTCTCCGACGCTCTAGGCGCTACCACTGTTAGGACTCCGTCTGAAGACAACCTGGACTCCACAGTGTCAGGATTGCAGTCCTCGGGCAATGTATATCTTCGCTTAAACTGCCTGGAGATGTATCCATGTTCATCTTTCTTTTCCTCGTGTTTCCCTTCAATTACCACGCAGCCGTCCGCAGTCTTCACGGAAATCTCATCAGGAGCAAAATGCTGGACGTCCATGTTGACTTGGAACTTGTCTTTGTCAGTTTTGATGGTGGATCCGACGTCCCGAGCCGCCAGAGCCAAGTTTCGCCAAGGATGGGAGTAGCGACGCTGCACGGATGGCCGGTCGAAAATGTCCATTAGGAAATCGTCCGGTGACAAATCCAGACCAAATAGTTGGTCCCGAAGACGACGGGGACGTAATTCGTCGAGTAATAAGAGCGCCATTGCAGATTATTCACTTGTTGATCGCTTGAGAATCGCTCGAATCGCTTGGAACGCTTGCTTACAATCGAATGACGCCGAGCGCTGCTGCCGTCATCTTTATATGGATCGGAAATGCATTCGAGAAACTACAAGAATGTTCTTGATAGAAGTGACACGTAGCGCGGAATAGCGGAACTATGGCGAATGCTCGGGAAAAGTCGAGAGTTTACTTAACTATAGTGACTACATGCTGCAGCTATCTGCCGGTAGATGGCGCCTAAAATCAATTGCGCAAAAAAGCTCATGGCATTTATCTATTTGGCTTTATGCTATTCAAATTATGTTAATTACGTAGTTTGATAATATTTCTATACGACTTAGTAGGCTATGCAACCAAAAAACTGCACATACATCTTATTTATTTTAGTAACATTGTACTATTCGCCAATAGATGTCACTGTAGAGCACGACCCTGTTTTATGTATTGAAGCCATTGAATTGAATTGAAGGGCATGAATGAGATATTTCGCGAATATTCCCACGGTATTTTGGTTGAGGGCTTGGGGACGTTTGTGCCGCACTATGGTAGAAATATCTAGAAGGATTCCTGTTACCTATTATTCTTTAAAAAAACAAGCACGTGTCCGTGATTGATTTGAATGTCACGTGTAGCACAAGGTCTAAAAAACAAAAGACAACCGGCCGGCGAAATTACGGAATCCAAACGGAATCGTATTTTTTTTATAACAAACGAATAGTTTTGTATAAATAGGAATAGGTATGTTAGGTAAGTATGTACATATGTAAACTCTATTTTTTTATTCGGTAGACTAAAATGACATTACATAGTATGAAATGACACATGATGTTCATACTATGAAATGTCATTCCAGTCTACCGAATAAAAAAATAGACTTTAATATAAATTAAACATTTTATAACATAAAAATGATGGATGGAAACATTGGAAACTCCTATCTATACCTACTTACGCATGCATACACATACAGTATCAATCTAATAGGAATCTAAAATTAGGATAAGTAACCTAGTAAAAACGTGGGTACAATTTGTCAATTCGTCAAGTGGACGAAAACTAGCGCATGACCCGGATGACAGTTTTTGAAAATAATTTATAATTCAATGGGTGCAATAGGTAGATACCTACCTACTTACTGTTTTACTTTAGTTAGTAGGAAATGAGTTTATAATTACAGATTAGTAAGAAAATATATTTAATTACTACCTGACTCAAAGGAAGTCAAGGAACCTCTGCCCTCTGTCTCTAGCTGCTAATTTACTCCCTTTTAAAACAAGGTTTAATTGTTGAAATGGAGCATTTTGCTAGAAATTTCTTGGATTCATCCAGATGCAAACCTAGGTGCCTAACTACCTGTAGTACTTACAGTCTTACATGCTAAAACGCTAAAATTAAAACAATACTGTAGCGGAGTGGTCAGTCATGCCATGCCTTTTCTATGGATTCTAGAAATTAAGATAGGTACATATTCTTATACATTTCTAAGTAAGTAGGTTTTATATTTATTTAGGCTGTTGTGTTTTTTCAAAGTCGTTCCCTGTTAAAAAAAAAACAGTTTGGAAAATGCATTTAATCAATACGGTACGACATTTCAAAGAATGCACCAGAAGTTACTAACCCGGATGCCACTAGCGCCAACTGCGGCGAAAAGTCAAACTACACCCCGGATATGGCTGGAACATTCTAGGCGATTGTTTTGTTACGGCAAAATCGTCAAATTTTCAATGGAATTTGATCTAGACTCTGTAGTCATATTTTTATTTAATGAATTCTGATTTATTCGAATAGATTTTCAATATATTTTCATTCATACATTTAGAGATTTCATCATTTTTCCAGAAGGATCTGGAACATTCTAGAAACTTTCCTACAAATGTTAGCGAGCGCTGTGTGCGCCATCTCTCGTTGAGTAGATGTACTGATGAAATAAGCTGTGGTACCGTCAACCTTTTTTTGTTGTTTCTAAAACAAAAATAGTTACTGACCGAGCGAAAGTGAAGGTTTCCTTTTCAGCTTGGGAAAAAAATCTTTTGTATGTCCGGTTGTCCTGCACAGGGTTAATTTCTCAACCGATCCTCATGAAATTTTGTGAGCAGGTTCGATAGTTCATAGATTTTTTTATCGATTGAGTTTTTGAAAATCTTCTTGAATTTTTTTTTACGTCGACGGCTCACAGAGCCACTAGTTACATATTTAGCAATTAGTAAGCTATGAGTGTTATTAGTATATGAAGCAATGTTTGTGTCACGTCTATCGCCTGTAGTATAGCGCATTGAGCTATGTATAGCGTAAAACTTCTAAATCGATTTTGAATGACAGTTTAATTGCTCCAACTTATCCAATGCATGTGTCATTTTAGTGCTAAATTGGTACAAGTGGTAAATTGGCCAATAGAATAGTCCTAAATTGATATATTTGTATTTTTTCTACTCCCGTACTTTTATTTGTCATTGAAAGGGTCGTGCACACACCTTTAAATCCCTATCTTATAGTTGTCAAGACAAGTCTTTAGTCTCTCTCTCTCTCTCTCTCTCTCTCTCTCTCTCTTTAGTCTATTCCCCAAAAAATAATTTGTGCTTACAGCTTACTCGCAGTACCTTTTTGGCGATTTTACGATACTTCGTGTAATGACCACTTACAAAATATTGAATGAAATACAGTGTTGCCAACCTTATTTTAAATGTCATCTCTGACAAATAAGTGAACCATAGACATGTTTTTTTGTTAATTTCATTCATTCATTCATTCTTTTCCCGCCCGTACCCTCCATTTTTGCTACATCTTGAATTAAAAATATTTGTTAAATTTACAATATTTTAAACCTAATTCTAGTGCAACTATTGGTCTGGAGTTGCAGCATGTAATTTTCACTTTATGCTGCATAATCTTCTACTCTATTCTTCAAAACATTTTGAGTATTTTTGACTGTACGTATAAACATAAACTCATACTAATCATAAAACCGGAGGCAATTCAAGACGTAATAGTTTTATATTACATTTACATAAATATGATATTATCAACAGCTTAAAACTAATCAGTCATCACCACGTGTACGATTGCATATTTTTTTATAAACGCGAACCAAAGGTTGCAATCCCACCGATATCTCTAGAATTTTCTACTCATACACAGATGGCGCTTGCGGGCGCTGTCTATATAAGCCGGTTGACGTTTCCGCGCCGTCATTGAATCAAATACAAGCGAGACTGAAACTGCGAATCAACGCGCGATCTAACACGTGTTCTATTATAAGTGAAAACCGGGCGAATAAACGTTATTCTGCATAGAAAAGTTTCCTGAGTGTATATTTTGAAGAATCTCTGTGAAAACTACGAAAATGCCTGAAGAAATGCAGACATCGGGGGAGGTGGAGACCTTCGCCTTCCAGGCGGAGATCGCCCAGCTCATGTCACTCATCATCAACACATTCTACTCGAACAAAGAAATCTTCCTCCGTGAGTTAATTTCAAATTCCTCCGACGCCTTGGACAAGATCCGTTATGAGTCGCTCACCGACCCGTCGAAGCTGGACAGCGGCAAGGAGCTGTACATCAAGATCGTGCCCAACAAGAGCGAGGGCACGCTCACCCTCATCGACACCGGTATCGGTATGACCAAGGCCGATTTGGTGAATAACTTGGGTACCATCGCGAAGTCTGGAACGAAGGCTTTCATGGAGGCGCTGCAGGCCGGCGCCGACATCAGCATGATCGGTCAGTTCGGCGTGGGTTTCTACTCGTGCTACCTCGTGGCCGACCGCGTCACCGTCCACTCCAAGCACAACGACGACGAGCAGTACGTGTGGGAGTCTGCCGCCGGAGGCTCGTTCACCGTCCGCTCCGACACCGGCGAGCCCCTCGGCCGCGGCACCAAGATCGTCCTCCACATCAAGGAGGACCTGTCCGAGTACCTGGAGGAGTCCAAGATCAAGGAGATCGTCAAGAAGCACTCTCAGTTCATCGGCTACCCGATCAAACTGGTGGTCGAGAAGGAACGCGAGAAGGAACTCTCCGACGACGAGGCAGAGGAGGAGAAAAAGGAAGAGACTGAGGACGACAAGCCCAAGATCGAGGACGTCGGGGAGGACGAGGAGGAAGACGGCAAGGACAAGAAGAAAAAGAAGACCATCAAGGAAAAGTACACCGAGGACGAGGAACTGAACAAGACCAAGCCCATCTGGACCCGCAACGCCGACGACATCACGCAGGAGGAGTACGGCGACTTCTACAAATCGCTCACCAACGACTGGGAAGACCATCTCGCCGTCAAGCACTTCTCCGTGGAGGGCCAGCTCGAGTTCCGCGCCCTCCTGTTCATCCCCCGCAGAGCCCCCTTCGACCTGTTCGAGAACAAGAAGCGCAAGAACAACATCAAACTGTACGTCCGCCGAGTATTCATCATGGACAACTGCGAAGACCTCATCCCCGAGTACCTGAACTTCGTGAAGGGTGTGGTCGACAGCGAGGACTTGCCCCTGAACATCTCTCGTGAGATGCTCCAGCAGAACAAGATCCTTAAAGTCATCAGGAAGAACTTGGTTAAGAAATGCTTGGAACTCTTCGAGGAGCTGGCCGAGGACAAGGAGAACTACAAGAAGTATTACGAACAGTTCAGCAAGAACCTGAAGCTGGGTATCCATGAGGACACACAGAACCGCTCCAAGATTGCCGACTTGCTGCGTTACCACACCTCTGCCTCCGGCGACGAGGCGTGCTCCCTCAAGGAGTATGTCTCCCGCATGAAGGAGAACCAGAAACACATCTACTACATCACCGGCGAGAACCGCGACCAAGTAGCCAACTCGTCCTTCGTTGAGCGAGTCAAGAAGCGCGGCTATGAAGTAGTCTACATGACCGAGCCCATCGATGAGTACGTAGTCCAACAGATGAGGGAGTATGACGGCAAGTCCCTCGTCTCCGTCACCAAGGAAGGCTTGGAGCTGCCCGAAGACGAGGAGGAGAAGAAAAAGCGTGAGGAGGACAAAGTCAAGTTCGAGGGTCTCTGCAAGGTCATGAAGAACATCTTGGACAACAAGGTTGAGAAGGTTGTCGTCTCGAACAGGCTGGTCGAGTCCCCGTGCTGCATCGTCACCGCTCAGTACGGCTGGTCGGCCAACATGGAGCGCATCATGAAGGCCCAAGCTCTCCGCGACACTTCCACCATGGGCTACATGGCCGCTAAGAAGCATCTAGAAATCAACCCCGACCATTCCATTATCGAGACCCTCAGACAGAAGGCCGATGCTGACAAGAACGACAAAGCTGTGAAGGACTTGGTCATCCTGCTGTATGAGACTGCTCTGCTGTCGTCTGGTTTCGCTCTGGACGAGCCTCAGGTGCACGCCTCCCGTATCTACAGGATGATCAAGCTTGGTCTTGGCATCGATGAGGATGAGCCTATCCAAGTCGAAGAGGCAAGCGCCGGAGACGTGCCGCCGCTGGAAGGAGACGCTGATGACGCGTCCCGCATGGAGGAGGTCGATTAAACCACCCGCCTATTTTAGTTCTTGGTTTAATTGATTTGTGCACCGGTGTACAGCCAAAGACTGATTTAGTTCAAACAATTCCAAACCGTTAATAATGGTAACAACTATTTTGTTTTCACTGTTTTAAGTGCTCAGTTGTCTTCGAATAAAACAAATTTTATAATTATTTCTGTCTTTTTATTCAAAATAATTTAAGCAGTGTCTAACCCAAAAATAGCTCATTTTCTGGTCACCACATAGTATGTAGATTAGTAATTTGGGAAATAGTTATTTAAAATAATTATTTCTTTGCATTGTGTAGCTATTTTTGGGACAAATTAGGTTACTGCATATTATGGCTCCTCTACACGATGGGCCAACGCCGGCCACTCCAAGGGACGCAGCCATGCGGTAGAATGAGATAGCAATATCACTTGCTCCCTCTAACGCATAATGCGTCCCTTGGAGTGGCCGGCGTTGGCCCATCGTGTAGAGGAGCCATTACCTATATTAGCCAACAAGCTCAACCAATTTGATTCCTAGGCCACTATAGAACCTTGTCGCTATGCATCACTCGATAAGCATAAGCAGATAAACAAAATTGATTTATGACAATTATTTCTAGTGGTCTAGGAATCAAATTGGATGACTAGTACAAGTCAGTGTCAAATGAAATAAGATGCTGGTTTAACATTAATAGGTATCTAGATATCCTAGACAATTGTATTTAGCTCATATCAAGAAGTTTAGTCACACAACATAATTCACAGGAAGCTGAGTCACGAGATAACAAAGCTTTGTCGAATTCAATTAAACAAAGCTACACACTTCAAATAAGTAAAATATGCCAAATCATTGAGCCATCTGCGAATTGTACGAACCGATAGTGACGGGTCGGCTGATTCATTTTCTGATCCAAGCAAATAAATGTGTATTTCTTTGTCACATCACAATGCATATTTTTACTAAAGTACATTTTCTTAAAACAGCCGTAGAATTAGTGCAACTCTAATCTTTACGTACGTGACCTACATTAGGCAGATCAATAGCGTTGCATCGAAGCTTCTAGAAAACTAAACTATTCTGCCGTTATATGTATCTTTGGCTGATATACATTCTACCTATCTATTATGTTGAAAAGGTATGCATATTAATATTATTTTTACTAACAGGCTGCGTCACACAGGCGCGTTTCCGGGCGGGGCGTGAGCGGAGCGCGCGGCTTCACATATAAAACGCTTACGCCCCGCCCGGAAAACGCGCCTGTGTGACGATTTGATAAAGCCATACAAAGCTAATGTTTCATTTGTTTTGTGTAAATAGTCAAAAATATCTTTATTCATGTAGGCCTAGCAACAAGCACTTACTATATAAATCTAGTAACTCCAGCTCGGAACTTCAAAGCAAATATTCGGTTCGAAGCTTTTGCTCATGGAAAAGAATCAGGCGCTCATGTGCACTTGAAATACCTTGTGTGCGTCATTATAATAATGTATCGAATTATCGAATATAAAACAAGTATGGCTTGTGGTATCATTATTTATTACAAACTTACTCGTAATCCAGGAAAAAACACTACTATAATATAATATAATGTGCCGTGAACCATTTCACATTTAGTTCTATGCTTTAAAGCTATCCGGTGGCGAATGCACTAGTCCCAAAACGCACTATTAGTCAATACACTCTAATTTCGAAAGCCCCTCTTCTCATAAGAAACTAGGCCCAAAATACCATATTTCCAAAAAGGCTCATTCTCGATTTACACGAGAACCATTGAGAACTAGTCCCAAAATACACCTTTCCCAAAATACCCCAAATTGTGTTCACCTGTGCGTGGCGTAATACTTTATTCTCATAATGCGTAGGTCTCAAAACACTCTAGTTCCAAAATACCCTATTTTTTTGGAATGTCTCTTTGTGACTGCTTTCAGCCGTAATCATTACCCGTTTGATGCCTAAAATTTTTTTTTCAAAAATAGGATTTACGTATTTAATTATTATTTTGAGCTATACAGGGTGTAATCGTTAAGTGTTGCTCGGCGATAGTTCCGTAAATATAGCAGATATCAGAAAATTTCAAATTGATATCGAAAGTGCATATAGTGAAAGTGAAGGGCAATATACACACGAGTGTTTTAATGCCTGTGTTGATAAAGCAGTGTATGGAACTATCATAATTAGGTGGGCGAGAAACTACCCTCATTTATGGCATTAAATAATTAAATAATTAAATAATGCCATAAATGAGGGTAGTTTCTCGCCCACCTAATTATGATAGTTCCATACACTGCTTTATCAACACAGGCATTAAAACACTCGTGTGTATATTGCCCTTCACTTTCACTATATGCACTTTCGATATCAATTTGAAATTTTCTGATATCTGCTATATTTACGGAACTATCGCCGAGCAACACTTAACGATTACACCCTGTATAGCTCAAAATAATAATTAAATACGTAAATCCTATTTTTGAAAAAAAAATTTTAGGCATCAAACGGGTAATGATTACGGCTGAAAGCAGTCACAAAGAGACATTCCAAAAAAATAGGGTATTTTGGAACTAGAGTGTTTTGAGACCTACGCATTATGAGAATAAAGTATTACGCCACGCACAGGTGAACACAATTTGGGGTATTTTGGGAAAGGTGTATTTTGGGACTAGTTCTCAATGGTTCTCGTGTAAATCGAGAATGAGCCTTTTTGGAAATATGGTATTTTGGGCCTAGTTTCTTATGAGAAGAGGGGCTTTCGAAATTAGAGTGTATTGACTAATAGTGCGTTTTGGGACTAGTGCATTCGCCACCGGATACCTAATTTCTATGTATTTACTGCATGTGATATCTGTGTATTTGCTACGAGCTTACGAGTAGGTACAATGTTCCCAACCGCCGACTTCACAGACGAATAAGACAAAAGTGAGGGAGTGTCATTATAAACGTCATTTGCAAAGTTAGCTTGGTCCGACAAATGTGGTTGGACGTTGGACGTACGATCTACCTACGCCTACGACCCTCGCGACACATACTAAACTTGATCCACTCGTTGTACTTACGCCATTCAATTCAGCGGCAATTTCACACGCTTTGCGACGCGGCCATGCATATACCTCGAGGTCGTATAACAAAACTCTGACCATCGCTGGACCTTATATCATTGCAATAAGGTTGAAAATGGTCAGTTAACTGTGTGGACGATGGTGCGTGAACCCTCTGGTCGATTTTCAGTCAAGTTCTCTGTGGACCAGCAAGCATAACGTAACTTTAAGAAACGCTCACGACCCGCCCGGTAAACGCGCCTGTGTGACGAAGCCTTAAACCTCCATATGAGGCTTAGTTTCCACCAGAGATAGGCGAGGATGCGTTTCGAGGGATGTGTTTGTTTAGAACCAATAGAATCACTTCATTTGTTTTCCTCGCTCACCGTGCAGTGTTTCTATTGGTTCTTAAGAACACATCCCTCGTAACGCAACCTTGCACGTCTCTGGTCGAAACGCAACCTTAAGGCTTCGTCACACAGGCGCGTTTTCCGGGCGGGGCGTGAGCGGGGCGCGCCGCTTTTACATATAAAACGCTCACGCCGCGCTCACGCCCCGCCCGGAAAACGCGCCTGCGTGACGAAGCCTTTATACTTACTGGTTGCCTTGAAATCGCGGCTACGATAACTTAGCAAGTGATTATAATACCTCTGTTACTGACTCATTATGATGATCTTAGACCTTCCAACTTCCAGCTAAACATCTTTTTAGGGTTCCGTAGCCAGATGGCAAAAAACGGAACCCTTATAGATTCGTCATATCTGTCTGTCTGTCCGTCCGTCCGTATGTCACAGCCACTTTTTTTCGAAACTATAAGACCTATATACTGTTGAAACTTGGTAAGTACATGTATTCTGTGAACCACATTAAGATTTTCACACAAAAATAGAAAAAAAACAATAAATTTTGGTGGTTCCCCATACTTAGAACTGAAACTCAAAAATTTTTTTTCATCAGACCCATACATGTGGGGTATCTATGGATAGGTCTTCAAAAATGATATTGAGGTTTCTAATATATTTTTTTTCTAAACTGAATAGTTTGCGCGAGAGACACTTCCAAAGTGGTAAAATGTGTGTAACTTCTAAAATAAGAGAACGATAAAACTAAAAAAAATATATGATGTACACTACCATGCAAACTTCCACCGAAAATTGGTTTGAACGAGATCTAGTAAGTAGTTTTTTTAATACGTCATAAATCCTCTATTTACGGAACCCTTCATGGGCGAGTCCGACTCGCACTTGGCCGCGTTTTATTTTGTTTTAGCGCTGTCGTCATCAGCTGACATTATAATACAACGGTTTTGTAGGGTTTTTGGTATTTAGCATACCTACTCGTTTTTAAAGTTAAGGGTAGTTTGAAATTGAAGACTTAGCATACCTACTTAATTCGTTTATACAGTCGTTTTTTAGGGTTCCGTACCCAAAGGGTAAAAACATAATCATAATCATAATCATCGCATTTATTCGTGATAAACTATAACATACACAAGTACACAACAAACAGAGAAAATTAAACATAATATAAATACATAGTTTACCACGAAATGGTCCCGCCTCAGCATAATGCTAACCCAGAAGTTAGCGCTGATCTTCCGGCGAGGCCATTTGTGGGTCACGAAACGAAAACGGGACCCTATTACTGCTATTACTAAGACTCCGCTGTCCGTCCGTCCGTCCGTCCGTCCGTCCGTCCGTCTGTCACCAGGCTGTATCTCACGAACCGTGATAGCTAGACAGTTGAAATTTTCATAGATGATGTATTTCTGTTGCCGCTATAACAACAAATACTTAAAAAAAACCGGCCAAGTGCGAGTCGGACTCGCGCACGGAGGGTTCCGAACCATCAACAAAAAATAGAGCAAAACAAGCAAATAAACGGTCACCCATCCAAGTACTGACCCCGCCAGACGTTGCTTAACTTCGGTCAAAAATCACGTTTTTGTATGGGAGCCCCATTTAAATCTTTATTTTATTCTGTTTTTAGTATTTGTTGTTATAGCGGCAACAGAAATACATCATCTGTGAAAACTTCAACTGTCTAGCTATCACGGTTCGTGAGATACAGCCTGGTGACAGACGGACGGACGGACGGACGGACGGACAGCGGAGTCTTAGTAATAGGGTCCCGTTTTTACCCTTTGGGTACGGAACCCTAAAAACAGAATAAAATAAAGATTTAAGTGGGGCTCCCATACAACAAATGTGATTTTTGACCGAAGTTAAGCAACGTCGGGCGGGGTCAGTACTTGGATGGGTGACCGTTTTTTTGCTTGTTTTGCTCTATTTTTTGTTGATGGTGCGGAACCCTCCGTGCGCGAGTCCGACTCGCACTTGGCCGGTTTTTTCACAAGATCTCACTTTTTGTTACCGCTTTTTTATGCCCAGGTGCAAAAGTGCATGGCCAATGGCAAGTAATTTTGCAGCTCGCTGAACACAGATGACATTTTATGTTGTATTTTATGTTGTTGTAATCTTTTCTAGGACAGTGTATACAGTTTTACAATAAGTTACCAAGGGAGGCACTAAATTTACCATTTCCTGCACTTACTACGATGACTTACTCGAAGCGGCTGTAAATGTCGATGTGGCGCGTTTGAAAGCAGTGGCATTGCCTGAATCCGGAGCATGGCTGCACGCGCTACCATCACCATACTTGGGCACACTCCTTGATACTGACTCCCTTCGCATAGGTGTGGCACTGCGACTGGGCTGTACTGTTTGCGAACCCCACCAGTGTGTGTGCGGGGCTGCAGTCCAACCAAACGGTCACCACGGACTGAGCTGCGTTCGTTGCGCCGGTAGGTTCTCCAGACACCAGTGCATTAACGAAATTATTCGTCGTGCACTGGTGTCTGCGAATATTCCCTGTGTCTTAGAGCCCCAAGGCTTAAGCAGGACCGACGGAAAAAGACCAGACGGTCTGACGCTGGTCCCATGGGAGCGAGGACGCAGCCTCATTTGGGACGCGACGTGCGTAAGCACATTTGCCCCTTCCCATCTCAGCTACACGGTGCACAAAGCTGGAGCTGCTGCCGAAAACGCCGCCAAACTAAAACGGGTTAAATACTCAAATCTGGAGCCGACCTTCGATTTTGTACCAGTAGCCATAGAAACCAGCGGGCCTTGGTGTGCTGATGCTAAAAAATTCATAAGAAAGTTAGGTCAACGCCTACGAGAGAAAAGCGGCGACCCCAGGTCCGGCGCATTTTTAATCCAGCGTATCTCGCTAGCGGTACAAAGAGGGAACGCCAGCAGCGTACTAGGTACATTCAGCCGGGTACCTATGGCCTAAATGCATACAATACCATTAATTTTTATATTTACCTAAGTATATTAAATTTGTAAATTTCTGTTCCTGCACTTAAAAAATATGTCAAATCTAGTCTACTGCATAAGGCATATTACACAGTCGAAGATTATATGAACGATAGAGATGCATGGCCGTCTATTAATAAATGAAATGTATTTGTAATATTTGTATCGCTAGTAAATTGTAATTGTTAAATTTTGTATTTTGTAAGCTGTTATTTATTTTTTAATTTAATTTTAATTTATTTATAATGTAATTTGACGATGCAAAAGAGATTGTAAAATCCTACTTGATTAAATGAGATTCTATTCTATTCTATTCTATTAAATCAGAAACGTCTGCAAACTAAGTATACCATAATGCTAAGACATAACATAAAGGAAAAGTGGGAAATCTCACTGCTGTCTCGGGCGAGACTTGATATCCCAACTCCGCGGGTCCTACGGGATACCGGCCCGGGGCTCCAAGCTAAGTACCGAGACTTACCCGTTACATCAGATTAAGCATTGTGGTATAGTTTTGGGCTAGGTATGTGTAGTGGGGCAGACTGTATGTATTTAATATCGTATGTTGGATCGTTGGCAGTAAGTATTACCCATTGAGGCGTAGGCAGAGTATACTTCGATGTTGGCTCGTTGGAAATATTACCTATTCAGTGAACACAAATAGCAACAAAACAGTGTTATCGTGGGAACGGCGCTTGCGCAGAAGGGGGGGGGGGGGGCATGGGCATTCATGCTCAAACGGCCGTCACCTATTCATCCCACTATCATTAGTTGCATCTTTTATACAACCATACTGCAGTTGGCCGTGAGCTACCTAATGTACTTAATTATTAATTTAGCGTAATAATACCTACACTTAGTACTTCCTATAGAAGCCTTTAAAATTTTGCAACACAATTTTGGCCACCAACACCATAACCCTTAAGGCTTCTTCACACAGGAGCGTTTTCCGGACGGGGCGTGAGCGGGGCGCGCCGCTTTTACATATAAAACGCTGACGCCGCGCTCACGCCCCGCCAGGAAAACGCGCCTGTGTGACGAAGCCCTTAGTATTAATATTAGATCATTTTCATTTCGATCCACTGGAAGAAACTTGCTTCTACTCATCAAAAATGTATTAATAGGTACTTAGTAGAAGAGAGGGCCTGTAACCTGGAGGAGTTCAAACCAAAATGCTCAGAAATAGCTTTTGGTTCTACCCTAGTATGACTTATTGCGATGTCGCGTGCGTTCCGAATGCATGTGCAGTACCTAAGTTGCACGCGATAGCGCAAGTTATTGGGATTGAGGTATTGTGGGTTAAGGATTGGATTTCAAACATCTTTTCATTTAAGTCTTTCTAAACCTACCTTCAAAGGTCTATCAGTAATATCAGTGTACCTATCTAAATCACGCGATTTTATCTGCGTCATTCAAGATGAATCACTGTGTATAATCTGTATTTTATAACACCTACACAAAGTGACTTATTTTCATGAGATATGGTAAATTTATATACTTACTCTTGGACAACATATGTTTACTTATCTACAAATTGACAAGCCGAAGCTAACGTGACTTTATTTTTATGTCACGTAAGCTCGCACAGTGTCATTGGCCGCCGGCATCATGGGCGAGACAGCAATAGGTGCTTCAGAAATAGGCACAGGCGGGGGTCAATGAACGAAATTCTTTGCGCTAAGCGTTCCTTCTTTAGTGTCGAGGAGCTGTGGCTCGCATGCGGCGCACGCGTCGCTCAGTATGCGCGGGAGCACTCGCACTCTCGCCGACACGGATGTAAAAACAACCGAAATAAATCAGACTCTGTTTGATTCACTCGTTTGCTCCCTAGGTAGTTTATACCTACTACTTAGAATTTAGATTTTCAAGATATTCCTATGGATACAATCTCGTTGATACAAACAATTTTACGGGACCCAATTGTACACTCCTTTATACATATGTACCTACTTATGTGTACGTACGTACCTATTTTGGTTATGTAGCATAATTTCTAAAATAAAATTTCCTAAGTACGAAATTCCTAAAGACAGAACATCGAAAATCAAAATGTCTAATGTACGAAATTCCTAAAGATACATGTCCTACGGTTAATCAACCTACTATTTAAATAAATGTCTAAAGTACAATACTGCTAGTGCACGAAAATACTAACGATCTTTTTTCCTACGTTCAGTTGACCTAAGTTTAAAATGTATAAACTGCGAAATTTCTAACGACATTTGTCCTACGTTTAGCTGACCTTAGCTTAAAGAGTCAAACGTACGCAACTTTATTTTCAAAAAACTCCCTTTACAACTTAACTAGACGGAGCCCCGCTTCGCAGGGCTCCTATTTCTGGGTGGTTTGCCCTTCGGGCATCTGAAGCTACGTAACGAACCTAATCTGCCTACCTCCCTACGCTTTTTCCCCCAAACTGTTTTCACGGACGTCACACTAAACTAAATCAATAGGTAGGTAGGTAGGTCCGTCAACTTAGGGTAAGAAGGAAATGTTCTCGGAAATATTGATTTTCAATATATTGTGGTTAGGCTTTTTGAACGTAGATATTTTGAGCACTAGACATATTGAATTTCAAAGTATTGTCCTTAGGTACTTATTGTGTACAAAGGAATATTGATTTTCGAAAATGAGATCGTTCGATTTAAAGTGTATTAGGACATGCGTCTTTAGGAATTTCGTACATTAGACATTTTGATTTTCGATGTTCTGTTTTAGGAATTTCGTACTTAGGAAATGTGATTTTAGAAATTATGCTATACATATAACCCCTGTTTTCTATCCTCAGCTGTTTGAAACGTATTTTTTCGTAACCGCTACCTTACTTCTGGGTTTCACGTAGTTTACGTGAGCGTAATGAGTGATGTGTGTCGCCAAAGTCAACGTTTAAAAATTATGTTAACTCTGATATATAATTATTGAGAATCAGAAAAGTTACGTCCTAAGTATGTGGTGGCCTGCCCTGAACCTGGAGCATTTCAAAAGCACGTAACGGCTGCTTTCGAGCCTATAATTTATTTTTATTGATGCTGTACATTGCAGAAATGAAATCAGTGGATAGTTTAAATGATATTAATCAATTAGGGTCGAACATAAAAGTCGGCTGCATTTGAACGGCTCTAGGCTTAGGGCACAGGCAACCGATTTTTTTCCTTCACGGGATCATTACTACCTTCCAATGGGATACTATCCTCTCGAAACTCATAAGTTTCATCATGATACTCGGTGAAGTTTATACCTGATTAGTTGGGTTGGGTAATAGCCATCGTAACTTGTAGCAAAGACATGTAACATGTACGAGAATAGATAGTATACGAACTTCGTATACTATCTATTCTCTTTGCTTGTAGCTAAATAATATTATGTCTGATATTCTCAAAGTGTTCAGTGTTACCCTCTGTGTATTGCGTAAGTGGAACTATAATTTACAATACGTCGCTATTTATTATTACTCTATCTTTCTTACGATAGCATGTGTGATAATAATAGTAGGCGTCGATTGCATGAGGACGATGATAACTGCATACGCCTAATATGTATCTAATACAACTGCTCGTAATTGAACGGTTTATATGAATTCTAAATTTGGTTTATTTGGTATTTTCTTTGAAAAAATCCTGCGTACGTCTAGCCAACGAAACTCCTTGCAAAGGGCTCCATAGACCTTGTAACAAATCGCATACAATTTTCGATGCTAAGTGCCGCAAGCCGCAATGTATCGAAAGTTGCATGCGATATTTAACTGTAACGGTCAAGGAATTTAATGTATTGACAAGTTGTCACAGTGACAACAGTATGAATGATGTGAGGTTTCTGTATCTATAGTGACTTTCACATTGATTGTCACGCTGACAATAAGTACGAAATGGTTGAAAGTAATTTATTTGACTGTACATTAAATTACATTATAAGAAAAACCTCGTGAACGAGTTGAACGAGTGCGAAATTTGTTTTGAGTAGCCAGCCTACGTGACAGTCGTGCACTTTAAACGCTGTGACGTGCGTTCGCGGAATCAAACACGATCGGAATGTCCACAGAAGTATGCCTACACGGGCATTCTGAATTTCTAATACGATGAAAAAGAATATTAACTACAGACACGAGGTTCTAAATAAAGCACTTTAGAGCGGTTTCGCACTACGTCCGATCCGAATCCGATCCGAACCCGTGAAAATATGGGTCTAACTCGGACCGAATTCGGATATTCGCAGTGCGCGAGCGTTCATACAAATAATACTAAGGCTACTTCGGTCCATCAAAAATCTTCTCTGGAATGGAGATTCTAGAATGACGGAAAGAAATCGGATGACGGATATCGGATGTAGTGCGTAACTTACCATAGAAATAGTTCTACGGCTACAACGGACCATATTTTCACGGGTTCGGATCGGACGTAGAGCGAAACCGCTCTAGTGGTAAACTACTTAGGTACACTATTATCATATCTTTGTAGGTATACACAACATTTTGCTGTGTCTACCTGTGTATCATCTCTCCACCGTAGAATACTTAAATATTATCCACAGCTAAAACCTAACCACATTAGCACAGTATTAACTCAGCAGGGCGCGCCAAATCCCCCTCCCTCTACTATAACCACTCCCCCCCTTCAGCCGCGTGTCAAGGTCGCCGCGCCCGCGCAGCCTCCGCGCCGACGCTTCATCTCATCTCTGTCTAATGTTAGCATCGTGCAGGTAAGATTACTCATCAAGTCATAACTGATCAATACTTTAGTTAGAATATTTTGTTTTTGCTAAGGATTCGTCACACAGGCGCGTTTTCCGGGCGGGACGTGAGCGGGGCGCGCCGCTTTTACATATAAAACGCTCACGCCCCGTTCACGCCGCGCCTGGAAAACGCGCCTGTGTGACGAAGCCTTTAAACTTGTGTGTACAGTCAGCAGCAGAAGTTGCTAAGCGGGCGAGGTGTTCAAAATTACCTTGACACGCTCTTATTCTCTTAACAATAAAGTCGCGTCAAGATCATTTTGAACATCTCGCCCGCTTAGCAACTTCTGCTGCTGACTGTACAACAAACATCTTACAAATCTTTCTACACGCTGCAAGAGTTTTTTTGATGAGGTATTCATTTCCGGACAATACCTACTTATTTACATTCTGGGCTGACTGCTGACTAATAGCAGGCGTGTCTCACTCCGCGATTTCGTCGCTTTGCTACAGGTAGCTAAAAGTACATCCGTTCGGCCCCAATTTTGGGGAAAGCCATAAGCCGCGCGTGGCGCTGTCGCCACCTAGCGGCCATATCTGTGCTGATCGTAACAGGCGCGTTTTGTTAGAGAGTGAGTCTTCTGTACCTAGTACTATTATTTATTCTGTGCTAATAGTGGCTATAGCCAAAATAGGTATCTTAGGTATACTGTGCTGTCAAAATCATGAGCAGAGTGGTTCTATCAGTTCTAACCTGACAAAGTGTGGTGATGCTACATCAAACTCCTACGAAATATGACGTTTGTAGTGCCACTTCCACACTTTCTTGTTGCACAGTGGGTCTTTGAAAGTTACCATTCCCTGTTTCAAGTTCGCGATCCCGTTGATGTCTTGTGTTCCAGAAAACCGAGTTCCGATTGAGTCAAACATTTACTATTAAACATTGACTCACAGTTTGGTTTAGCTCGTTTATTTTACTGGTAACATTAGTATATTAATCGTAATGATGTATTGCGAAACATTGTTAATTATATCTACAAGGAAAAGTCCATTTATGCGTCGATTGTATATAGGCAGTGATAATGTTTGCTTACAAACCATACTAAGCGCTTCGCTAGTTAGCAAATTACATAATATTATGAGGCCAATTCACTCACATTGTGACATCAAAATGATATCTAAATGCAGTCGCGCGTGCATTACAAGTAAGTTTGAATTAGGGTTTGCACGACGGATCCGAAATGTATGGGAATATCCGCGGATCCGGATAATTTAATACATTTCGGATCCGGATTGCAAACCCTAGTTTGAATTGACCCTAATGTCCGATTCCTGATTATAAGGTAGTTCTTATCAAGCCTAGTAGGTGATCCTATTCGCTTATACTCATAAATAAAATAATGTTCCATTAAGTATTGTTTGGAGCCTTATAAAAATATCATTATTTTTTAATTTCATGCCAGCTAAATTGCTAATTTTGGACCTTAATTATACAATACCACTCATGAACAAAATGTTAACAGCTGTGGCTGTAAGTAGAGTATAATTTCCAGTGGTTTCTTATGGATGGGAAGGTAAATGAAGGGCCGATTGACTCGCTATTGTCACCCAATGGTGACAATGCACTCGACCCTTCTTCCTCGCGTTGTCCCGGCATTTTGCCACGGCTCATGGAAGCCTGGGGTCCGCTTGGCAACTAATCCCAGGAATTGGCGTGGGCACTAGTTTTTACTGTAATGTAATGAAGGGCCGCTTGACTCGCTATTGGCACCATTGTCATCACTCGACCCATTCGACGGAAAACCGCAAGGACGAACGATTATTAGTCATTATCGTACCTACTCAATTGTACCTATTGACTATTGGCCAGTTTGCTCTAACCTCTAGCTGCCCAGAGTCCTATAAAAAGGTCTCCTGTTCCATTCTAATTTGAACTTTGTGTTGACAAAATAAAATTTCATTTTGCTTGGCAAGGTTTGACGTATGGGCGGCTAGAGGCTAAACTAAGTTTTTGTATCCTAGGTACGATTTGCTAAATTACTACCTGATCTGATCCTCCTGTTTTTATACCATTTTTGCACTACGGGGTGATGGCAGTTGACCCAAAAAGACGGTTGACAAATATTTTTTTGGAAAAAGATTACTTGCACATGTTTTAAGGTTTAAACGGTGGTAAACACACATCTAGGGAAAATATAAAGGAAAGATATTTGGTAGATTTCTACAACACACTACACTACTTAACTGGCAAATAAAAATGCTACATTGCTACCACACAATTTTTGACTAGGTATTAATATATTAACCACATCGCTATCTAAGAATTCTTAAACCTTAACAAAAAAACAATTCCGAAATATTTTCTAATATAAAGTTTATCGATAAAGGTGCTTGAATTTTATGATCGAACGTCAAAGGGGCGTATTCAGAAACCTTGAATTATATACTAATTTTAATATCAACATGTCATTTTCAGTTGCGCGTTGCGCCAGCAGTTCAGTATTTGTACATGCGCGACAGAGATAGATCTGATATTGAAATTAAATTGTTATCAGAGGGTAACATGCCCGTACATCACCCACTCGTTTCAGCCAAGGTATTTGAGGTTTTTTGTAGTGGGCCGATTAGATTTATTAGGGAGGCGGGCGATGTCACGGCATTTTACCTGTTTGTGATGAACAGGGCCCTCGGAGGCTCGGGTCAAATCGGGTCTCTTGCGCAACATAGCGTGCAATCAGTGACCGCCGATTATCTACCTGTTTGATTAATTCACGTTATCGCAACATTCCGACACCGATACCGGCAAACAAACGAATCCGGCGCTTTCACTTTACCCAATATACCAATAAAACCTCCACATACTTCACAACTGTTATATTTATTCAACAATAAATTGCACTTAAATAAATTATATTAACTACACATTTAGGTAATCAAGTCAAAATCCAATCAATGCACCGCATCATATAAAATAAGTGCAACAAAATGTTGCACCGGCACTTTACAGGAATTATACTAGAGGCTATGTATGTACATGCAACCTTATCATGACCATGGCAATTTGTGGGGGCGAGCTGGCAACGTCGCGCGGCGATGACACCATTATGCGCTCACAGCTTTTTCACGAGGTCGAATTTGTCCTTTAAATCCATTGGCACTTTTTTGGGGTCGAACTTTTTTTTGTTGGCGAGGTGGGCGCGCATCTCCGCGGCTGTCATTTGCAGGTTCAGGGGCACGGGCGCGCTGTCCGCGGGGGTGGGGGAGGGGGTGTTGGCCGCGGGGGCGGTCGGGGGCGCGTCCAGGTCTGGCAGCGAGTCCCCCGGAGCGGGGGCGGCCACCAGGAGCTCGGCGTCGTCGGACCGCTCCTTGATGCGCTGCACGACCTGCTTGTGGCTCTCGCCGGCGATGCTGTTTCCATTAACTTCAAGGATCCTGTCGCCGCGCTTCAGGCCCGCCGTCTCCGCCGGGGATCCTTCGTCGACCTTGCCGATGTACTGGCCAGGTTTCCCCTTTTCAGCGTGTAGGTTGAATCCGTAGCCGTCGAAGTCGGGGACTTTCCGCACGTGGCAGAGCCGGGGCTCCGGCTGAGCAGCGCCGTTGGCGGCCATGTTCGCGTGCAGGCTGGCGCGCGCGCTGGGGGCGACTGGCGCGGGCGGGGCTCCGGCGCGGCGGGGCGCG
Organism: Cydia amplana; assembly: GCF_948474715.1. NCBI lineage: Eukaryota > Metazoa > Arthropoda > Insecta > Lepidoptera > Tortricidae > Cydia > Cydia amplana. Next base: position 11,935,526 of record NC_086090.1, read on the forward strand.
GGCCGCGCGGCGCGGGCGCGGCTCAGTCCAGTCCCCGCGTCGGATCCGCACGCAGCCCGCGAGTGTTTATTTGACAGTGACAGTGATTCGTGGCAAGCCTTTTGGAAACTACATATTACCAACCATGTAAGTGGCTCCCTATGTGTTTCTCAGGTCTGAAACTGTAGTTTGTTGAAAGCGGTGAAGTGGCCGGTGGCCTGCATACCTGAGATGCGGGGTCGTTGCCCCGGGTCGCAGGTAGTGTAATGAATGGAACGTTACACTTCGCACGGCTGTAGGATGCGACCTGCACACCTGACCCCCGGATGTCAACATGTCTAATAAGAAAACATACCTACATAAGTACCTAATACTTACCTATCCTTAATATTGTGATAAGGCTTATAATCTTCAATTAACAGCGTGTGACACATAATAAGGTGTGTAGAAAACACAAGATTTCACAAAAGTGATTTTGATTAAGGCAGCACCTGAAACATAGCAGTACATATGGTGTGATTTTCATTCTTCATTGCTACGCTTCGCTAACTCAAGACACAAAACATGATGTTTTCAGGCAGAAGATACCAAAAATAACTCCTCATTGCGCCTACCTGACCAATAAAATCTATGAAAACAACAGTTTAGTGGTCACATTCCACAGTATTACTCCGGGAGCCCGGAAGCCTTGTTCCGTCCACACTGATAGTTTATAGCCCTTATTGCTAAGACGTTAAGGTGTATGAACGGTCAATGTTGCCAGTTCATCAGCATGCGCGGCGCGGCGCGGGCGCACGCCTCCCCCCCACTTCCACATGGGAAAACATTACCTGTGCTGTGAACTGCGCTTAGCAACTTATAAGAAAGATATGTAATCTGCAGATCATGAAGAAATAATTGGGCAAAGAATCTTAAAGAAGTAACGGATATTAAAAGGTTGGCCTTAATGATCATTGGCCCTGACTTTGAAACATACCTACAGCATAAAATGTAATAAATATTATGGGACGCACTGACAGCCAGGCGCGTGTTGTGGATACTAAACACACCCGACATTCTATTTAGATATGTTCCAAAATCATACCATCCACCTATCTGTATCTGTCAATCAGTAGAGGTCAGCAAGGTGTACCGGAAGCTTACGACTTGAGGTTGACAGTTATCCACTGTTGACTTGCCGTTTGACTGCTTAGCTGTTTAGGTAAGATACAAATATGACAGTTTGGCTGACCAATATATTACCCAATTTTCTGGTGTGAAGAGGTATTGAGCAGGGTAAGACAGAAAGATGTCTGTTAACAATGACAGCGGCAAGATAAGGCACCTGATACGATGGCTTCCTTTTCAATATTTTGGAGTATCTACAACAGTCAAAGTAAAGCCAACACGTACCTACGAGAAGTGCAAAAAAAAATCTGTCACAAGTCAAGAGACTGAAGAATAGAGAAGAAAGATTATTCCACCGATAAGACCACAGTATGATGATGATGATGACAACACATGTATTAAAACCACCAGTCTACCCTACGACATAGTTATATTAGCTATGTTAATCACTAGACGCCGTGACTATAGGGTTCGGATCCGAAATGTATGAAATCATCCAGATTTGGATTCGGATCCGCGGATATTCCCATACATTTCGGATCCGTTGTGCCAACCCTAGCTGTGACCAAGGCGTACCGGGAGCTGGCAGGAAGCTTACGAGTAGCGGTCGACAGTTAGCTTTTGGCTTACAGTTTGACTGCTAATTTAAGTAGATGAGGAACCCGCTAATTTAAGAAATAAGGGCACAAGATAATCAAGATATAGGAAATACTTAAGTATTCATCTGAATATTTAATAATTAATAGTTTAAAAAATATTCATGATCAAATATTGTAACAAAGTAGGACCGGTTTACGGCACCACCGCACCAGCATACCACTTAGGTATTCAAGCCATGCATAGTCGCAGTTTCTAATATCACCATAAGGCACTTCTTCACTCTACATGACATATAACTATAGCATGACTTCACACACATACACAAACCTAAGCAAAATATTCGAAAGAATCTCTCTCTCATGTTACACATTAACTTCTCTTTTCGGTGCCCACAATTAATCTGAATGTCTGTGATTTAGAAATGATGTCAGTCATTAACATAGACTAGGAATCCTCTAGACGGAGTTTAGAGCAATTATTTATGAAACCGATGCTGCCAAAAATACGGGGGTGCGGGGGGACGAGGTGAGCGAATCCCGTGCCGTGATTGACACGGACGTTCAAAGACACGGACCAATCACGGCACGGGATTGACTCGAAGATGGAGTAAAACTACCGTATATAGTGGCAGAGGGGGTAGCGTTACTATGCTCAGTCTAGAGGATGTCTTGTCTGTGGTCATTAACTATACATATACACAGTAATCAAAGCCCATAGACGTCTGAATTTATTAAATAAATGAACATGAATAATAGACATTCAAACGAAATGGGATGATGACTATTCAATTAAATTTCAATTAAATATTGTATGCCAAAAATGCCTTACATCATTTTGGAAAAGGGCTGATACTTTTCAAACTGCTAGATAGAACCACCGCAAGAAATCGCTTTCACGTCAAAAAATCCGCATCAGAATCGGCCCATCCGTTGGAGAGCTACGATGCCACAGACAGACAGACATGGCGTCAAACATATAACACCCCTCTTTTTGCGTCGGGGTTAAAATTCGGTTGCTATTCGGAAGAAACTATTGCCATTGCCACACATTTGAATTTATTAGTATCTACACACAACACACATACATACATGCATGGATGCATCAGATGCAATCATAACTCCGATAAGGATGCAGCGATGCGTGGTGGGGGGGGGGGGGAGGGTTACGCAAGAGTGACGTTAAGCATGACATTTCACTAGCTAGTTTCATAATCAAGCAAGGTGTAGAATAAAATAATGTAACATATAGTTTGTCAAAGACTGTCTCATTTCAAACTGTTAGACCTTCCCGGTTTATATATCGAAAATGCAAAATGGATGCATTTTCTATGGCATAAGAATTGTCATACCTAAGAAGCTACAACCTCAAATATTAGCAGAGCTTCATACGGCTCATACAGGCATTGTTAAAATGAAAGCTTTAGCCAGAAGCTATATTTGGTGGAAACATATTGATACGGACATTGAAAATACGGTTAAGAAGTGCAAAGTATGTTGTTTGATGCAGAAAAATCCTACCAAAGTACCAGTACATACCTGGGAATATCCGAAAGAGCCATGGAGTCGAGTACACATAGACTATGCCGGACCGTTTATGAATCATTATTTTCTTATTGTTGTGGATGCGTATACAAAGTGGTTAGAAGTAACACCAACAAATTCAATTACATCAACAGCAACAATAAATATTCTTAAAAAGCTATATACTACATTTGGCCTACCAATTACGCAAGTTTCAGACAACGGCAGACAGTTCCGGTCAGAAGAAATGCAAAGATTTCTCAAATCAAATGGAATCCAGGCTAAATTTACTGCTCCTTTTCATCCTTCTACGAATGGCCAAGCAGAAAGATACGTACAGACAGTAAAACGAAAGCTGAAGGCAATGGCAAATGAAGAGGGTACATTACAAGACAAACTACACAGATTTCTTATGATGTACAGAAAGACACCAAACAGCGCTACGGGTTTGAGCCCTGCAGAAATGATGTTTAAAAGATTGTATAGAACTAGAATAGACTTAGTCAAGAGAGTACCAGAGATAAGAATGAAAAATGATAATGATAACAAGATTGTAAATAAAGAATTCAGAAGAGGTGATACTGTTCAAATAAGAATGTACGACGACAACAAGTGGAAATTCGGAACAGTTACAGAAAGAAAAGGGAAGCTCCACTACGAGGTGGAAGTAGAAGGAAAATTACACCAGAGACATACAGATCAAATTAAAAAGACTTCATACAGCGGGAATGTTCCATACGTCTACTTACCCAGGCCAAGTTCGCCGACAAACATAGCTACACCAGATCAACCGGATGTAGAAACAACTGGACCTCCTGAATGTGTTAATGATGCGCAGAATGTACCTAGCCCAAGTACAAGGCAAAGTGGTGTGTCTGATTTAGGAACCTTACCTCTACCTATGGACGTACAACCAGAACCTCAAACCCTAGATAAAGCACAGGCAACTACCATGCCAGAGACGGTTGAGAACTCTACAGAGCCCGTGCTACGCCGGAGTACAAGAAATAGAAAAGCACCAACACGTCTCAATCTCTAACCTGACCTTGAATTCATTAACGAGGGAGAGTGTTAGACCTTCCCGGTTTATATATCGATGACTAAGAAGACTGTCATATTTGAGTTCACATGACTTATTGATTTAGCTATCAAATAAAGCAAGCATAAATTCCTATACTATTATTTAATATAATTAATAGATATACAACACAAACAAAGACAGAGAATCATACAATCTTTGTCTTACACTAGTATTTACTAGCACCCAAAGGAAAAGGATGAGTATAGTTTTATTTGTTCTTATTTACTGACAAATTGGTTTGACCAACTATATTATTTGAATCAGTCATAAAGTTGCGATTTTTAAAGTCCGAATAGGTGTCGCTCCTGCGCCCGCGCAGTCTTCGATCATTTAACCCTTTGACCGCCGCCGTGGCTGAGCGAGTTAAATACGTGTGCCTGCAAAAACTACATATTCAATAGAAACCTCGTAGGACTCGAAACGAAACGTATAACAAATCAATTCATGAGCCGTGAAATTATTTAATTAGAAGACGCGTGAATCAGGCGCGGATCCAGCCCTCAAAAAAGGTTGTGGTCACAGGAACCCAAAAATCTTCAAGTACGAGTCAGAGTACGAGGTGTCGTACTCGCTCATGAACAATCATGACTCTTGAACGACCATCCCGATCTCAATAGACCGTGATGACGTCACAAGTCTTTTAGGGGGGTACCTTATGATTCTCCGAGCAATTTTTCGCAGATTATCGATTCACAGACGACATTTTCTAGTTTTGGTTCACATACCGTTCGATTCGCTTATCTATCTAATACCTTTAAACGAGCAATTCTTGCTCGTTTAAAGGTATTAGATACGGCTCTAACGATTTCGATGAAATTTGGTATATAGGGGTTTTCGGGGGCGAAAAATCGATCTAGCTAGGTCTTATCTCTGGGAAAACGCGCATTTCCGAGTTATTATATGTTTTCCGAGCGAAGCTCGGTCACCCAGATATTTGTGTTAATTAGCAGAACAATTATTGTAAGGATTTCATTTGGCAGAGTAATCTTCTCGTTTAAGGAACTTTTAGTCGTGATTTTTTTCCCGTTTCTTGCGTAATGGTACAGAACCCTTCGTGCGCGAGTGCGACTCGCACTTGGCCCGTTTTTTTAAAGATTTCGTTAAGTAGATAGTCTAGTCGACGAGTTCGGGGTGGTGGAAAGTAGAGATACTGCTCCTAGAGATACGTGTGATGCCTCATTGAATTCAGAATAATGTCTAGAAATTTCTAACAGTAGTACATGCATTGACATGTTTAAAATACACCATACCTACACCATTATTTTTTTCCAAATTTTTTAATGAATATTTAATAACTTTAAAACATTTTACCTTTTCACGCCAATTAGTTTATGAGATATGTACTGGCCAAAAACGAAATACCATACCTATGTATTTTTTAATGTTAATAATTATAACTTTAGCAATTTTTGATGTGCGCTCCGAATACATTTTCTAGACATTATTCCGAATCGAATCAGGTATCACAGTGGGTATCACACGTATTTTTGGGTGCGGTATCTCTATTTTTCATCATTTTGAGCTTGTAGACTAGACTACTAAAAGTACTAAAGTTACAGGTAAATTAGTGATTTAGCAATTGCGTTACTTACAACATTGATTCATTGATGCATAGATAACACTTTTTATACATAGATAAATATAAAAATAAATGCAACGCAACAACGCGGGAAAAAACTCCTAAATACACCAGTAAATTAAAAGCTGGCATTATTAATTTAGGAAATTGTACTAATATTTGTGAATGTTTAAGATTTATAAGACCCCATAAGCTAAAAATAATTGCCCCTGTTAGTAAATAATCTTTATGCTTGCAAATAATTAGGACTCTGTGTCAGCTGATATTAAATTACGAGAATTTCTAATTCATAGGTACCAGACTACCAGTTGATCACACTACCTACTGTGTTTCAACACTTTCAACCAATGGTTACTCGGGTAATCGTGACAGTTATAATTAGGTACTTATTATAGGTACCAAACGATCAGTCTAGTAAAGTTAACTCGCATATCAATAGGTTAATTCGCAATGAAATTCTGCGAAAGGTTCCTCTGCCAAAGCGTCTGTAAAAAAATCGGCTAGTCAGGGAATCGATAGGACATACTATTTAGGGTTGTGGGCATGCCCACCGTGCCCACAACGGTGGATCCGCGCCTGGCGTGAATTAATTATTAATATTATTATGTATCTTCAAAAGCAACGAATTTCATAAATGAAGCGAGTGTATATTTATAATAAGAGCGTTTTCACGCTGTCCGATCCGATAACGGATGTCGGATGACAGCGAGCTGAAAGTTGACACTTTCCGCCCGGAAGGTAGAAAATCAATTATTGCTTTTCTTTTTGAGTAAACTATTAGCGAGCGGTATTAAGATTTTTAAATCTGTAAGGATTCGATATTGATATGTTATAGCTTGAGCACTGATTAGTGCCCGCAAAATACACAGCGAGTCGTGTCATCGTCGTGTAGGTTATCAAATCTTTAACAAATCGAGACATCTGAATACCACTATATGTATAACTTTCTTTGCCCCTGGTGCAGATGCGTCCCTATAGAACCAAATGCATGGAAGTTGAATTGCCTTTACAAAGCGATGAATCAACGCACGTGGGTTTTTAAGAAGCATTGTTATTAGTTATTGCAATTTGAATGAGCTTCTTATGTAGGTAATTAATTATAGACAATAAGTCATAAAACCTTCTACTTACTTACGAAGTTAATAAAAGCTTATACGTAATACAAATAATTATATGTCTGTGATCTGTTCAGCCGACACATCTGTTAGTTGTGTTACAAGCATTAGCCACACGTGTGTGTGGACAGATTTTTTGTAGACCCAGCACCACATAAAGCCTTATATTAGCTAATATCCACCATAAATCGACCGGTATGCATTGCAAGGCAGACAGTTCTGACGAATACATCGGTGTGAAAGTATTTCCCTAAAGAAGAGACGCTTTCCACATAGATTTTCTTATGGCTTCTCTACACGATGGGCCAACGCCGGCCACTCCAAGGGGCGCAGCCATGCGGTAGAATGAGATAGCAATATCTGCACTTGCTCCCTCTAACGCATAAATGCGTCCCTTGGAGTGGTCGGCGTTGGCTCACCGTGTAGAGGAGCCATTACATTGAGCCGCCTGTTGCTAAAACTTCTATTGCGCGCCCATAATCATATTGCTGTCCCGGCCATGATGCCGGTTGTCAATGTCACTGTGCAAGCTTGACAGCAATATTAATTAGGCGCGTGTAATATAGAGATAACAAGTATAGCAACAGGCAATGTCCGAAGATCTCTGTGGAAAGCATCTCTTCTTTTAGCAATTAGCCCAGAAGCACAAATGACTTGCGACCACGACTCGTGGTTGTGACGAAAACATTCTGCCAACGCTAACGAAAGCTAATTATGATTAATATCAATACTTAATGATGGAATCGGCGTTTGTAATTGATTACTCAATCTGTCAACCCGGAATTGGATACCGGCTGGTGCTGCTCTGCTATTTACATTATTAACAACATAGATAACATATTCTTTTGTACTCTGTCTGTCTGTCTGCTAGCTTCTTCACGCTTACTCACCCATTAACCGCTGAAACCAATTAGATGAAATTTGGTTTGGCGATAATTAATAATGTTTTTATTGAGAAACGGAATTAAACTTATGTGATAGACGGACGCAGTGCTTGACTTATATTTTATTTACCAATTTTTTTATAGTTTCTGATTTCCATGCCCAAATTGGGAGATCATGCAATCTGTATACATGGTGATTTATTCAACCTGTATATATGTATGTCACCGTAAAATTGTATTAAACACTCGTCAGTTTATAATCTCGCTAGTTAAATTATTAACTGACGGTAGGGAGATTATAAACTAACCTAACCTAATCTACTACGTTAGATTATAAACTAACGGGTTCACAATCTTACGGTGTCATATATATATATGTGTACCTCTGGAACCCCTATAGTTAATATATATGTATACTGTATAGTGTGTACCTCTGACGTATTGTACCAGAATCGTGCACGTCCCGGACGTACCGATAACATTCCGAAGCAAATAATCGACGCAAACGAATCTCTGATAACAGACCCCTTATCACTCCATACTGTATATTATGATTATGACACTTGTTTACACTCCTTGATTAAATACTGGAAAATACATATTTTACTATAGTATTTCAAATAGCATTATTGCTACGGTGTACGGCTCCATACAATTTATTGCATTAAAGTACTTCACGGTACTACCAAGAAAGCGGGTGCTGCTGCCGAAGCTGACGAGACCCTCAAGAGGTCTCGTCAGATACGGGGGACTCGACGCCAATTACAACTTTGTTCCTTTCGGTGTCGAGACCCTCGGTCCGTGGGGTCCGGGAGCTCAAAATCTATTTACATATTTGGCCAAACGGCTGGTTGAGGTCACTGGGGACAAAAGAGCTGGCAGCTTCCTCGCTCAACGAATAAGCGTTGCAATTCAGCGAGGAAATGCTGCCAGTATCTTTGGTACTATGCCCCAGGGGCCCTCTTTAGATATAGATTTTTAGTTTTCCTTTTTTAAGCAGTAGTTTTAGTTTTGTAGGTAGTTTTAATTTTATTTAGGTTATTTTATTGTTACTTTATACTTATGTTGTTGTTCAATAAAGATTTATATTATTGCATTAAAGTTAGAACGCAAAATCTCGCAAATTTTTATAAGATGACATCTGTGACCGTACCCAAGCTATTTGAAAACATTGAATAAACTTTACTATCCATTACTTTATTACCTATCAATTATATACATGTTAGTAAATCTAGATATACTTATCTGTATGTATATTTTATTGTATGTACTTGTTAAATTTTCATCAAACAGTCCCTATAATTAATGATGACTACACAGGTTTAATGACAATATCATTCGTAATCGCACATTAAATAGATATACTGATTAAAAACCAGTAGCTAAGTAAATATAAGTATATGTAGGTACTTTGTCCATCACGTACTCGTATTAAATTGTTTTCTACAGTACATATGGGGCTACTTATCCGCACTAGTGCGTAAAATAGCACTTTTCGTGCGTATGTCGAAACTTTAAAGTGCCATATGTACTGTAAAACGTTGTTCGATACACGTGCGAATAGGTAATTCGCAACTCGTGTCGATTTAAAACACTCCCTTCGGTCGTGTTTTAATTTATCGCCACTCGTTTCGAATTTCCTCTTTTTCGCACTTGTATCGAAAATAACTATTCTAGTCGTGGTGGCCGAATGAACTATTCAACTCGACATCTTTTTTGATCTATCCTCCTAAGGCCCAAGGTCCTACCTATAGTATACCTATTCAGTTCGATGTAATTTAAACCATGTTCAATTGGAACAGAGTCGCTTTTGCTTTGTTTCGTTAAATTTTCAAACAACGCAAAATCAACTCTATTCCCTACATTTTAGGTTCCAATTTCAGTGGGAAATTTTGGATGTTTCGTTTGTATGGCTGGGCCTTAGGAGGCTATTACTTTGTTACAGGGTCTACAGAGGCCCTAGCCAAGATGACAAGCGTACATCGACAAAACCCAAACGAAAAGAAAAAGCGTATCGGGATGATATTAGATGCTAATACGAAAAGTCGAGTGACTATGAATGAATTAAATCTTTATTTCAGGCAACTAGTGGCCCATACATATAATACCTTAAAACTAGCATACATATTATAAAAATATAAACTAAACACTAATAAACCACATTATGATTGCGTTGCAATACGCAACACCGCAGGGTCAGGGAGCCGGCCGCGGAACCGCCGAAACTTGACACCCTTCGGCCAAAACTCCTCCTTAGTGAAGGTCGCTAGATGTTCAGTTGGACAGACATTACTAAAGTTTCGATTGAAATTTTCTATCAACAATTTCTATGCCATCTTAGGCCGCTAGATCCAAGTTCAAAAGAGAACATATCCATAGCAAAATCATACTTGACGACTGGTCTGACCTAGTGGGTAGTGATAGTGACCCTGCCTGTGAAGCCGCAGTCCTGGGTTCGAATCCCAGTAAGGGCATTTATTTGTGTGATGAGCTGATGAGCACTGATATTTGTTCCTGAGTCTTGGGTGTTTTCTATGTATTTATGTATTTGTATATTATATATATCGTTGTCGGAGTACCCACAACACAAGCCTTCTTGAGCTTACTGTGGGACTTAGTCAATCTGTGTAAGAATGTCCTATAATATTTATTTATTTATTTATATACTATGATTACAATCAGAATACGCCTCTTTACTAGGTTGGAGTCCCTCAGGATGCTGTTAGTATAGACATCAACGCGCCCCAACAACTATTTTCTACTGATATAACTAACTGATCATTAAAATGTTAATTAATGATGAACTTGTGTGTGTGTGTGTGGCAGTGTGTGTGTGCGAAGGCGGGCGACATTCCATTACAAACGACTACAAAACCGGTTTAGAAAGGTCCCTGATTATTTGTAGTTATTAGAGATTTGGAGGTGATGTTATATTGGGCTAGTTTTGTCGCAAGGTCGTCTGCGCCTGCGATGCATATAAGTATATATGTAAATATAAGAATGTGTACATAGTATTTGCGTCAGTGAATACGTGTTCTATGGTAAGGAATTTGTGTTAAGATATACCTACATAAGTAAATACGTACATATTTTATTTCACTAGCGGTTGTACTCAATGGTAATTTCTGTGTTACCACCAGTTTGGCACTGACATAAACGCCATCAGGAAGATTCAGGCATCAACTCGTCACATCAAATTTTTTTCTAACCGGTCACACCGCCAAAAGCAAAATTATTTGTTTCAATTCGTCACGTATAGAAAGTAATTAAATCACGTTCTCGATAGCGTATAATTATGTCAGTTTTGACACTGTCAGTAACTCATGGTAGGGCTCTGAAGCCTGGAGCTTAGACTCTTGCTAAGCAATGACAATACCCGACCTTATCAGTGGAATGCAGAGCATTCGCGATGTGTCACCACGCCAGTCCATTCAAAATTAAATCTTATCTCAATCCAATAAGGTCTGATATCATTCGATGTCTCACCTCTCACCTCACAGCCAGTCCATACGAAACTGAACCTTTACATCTATATATAATAGGGTCTGATATTCAGTTTATTACGTTTATCTATATGTTGCTCATATAGTAAACTATGATATGAGCTCATTGTGTGCTCGCTAAACCTTTGATTTATAGTTTTATTTTTTATTTGATTTGGTTACGAAGTTTACACCTGGCCCCTATTTCACCACGGCGACAGTGCGACAATTCGACAAATGCCACTGTTGCTGACGTCATAGGCATCCATGAGCTACGGTTACCGCTTACCATCGGGCGGGCCGTATTCCTGTTTGCCACCATCATTGTATTATTTAAAAAAACTTTATTATATCGGCAAAAAACAGATATTTCTCTTTCGAAGTTTAAGATGATGATGATGACAATTGTCACACGATTTAATAGAACTTTCGGTAATTCTTGACACGAAATGAGTTCTGTGTCGGAATTTCGTGACAATTGTCGTGTTTCTTGTGACAATTGTCATTAGCTTCGCAAAATAAGTACTTATATTTTATTGGCGATATAATGGAGTTTTTTTTAATTAATGTTGGTGGCAAACAAGCACACCGTCCATCCAATGGTAAGCGGTTACCGTAGTCTATGGAGGCCTGTGACGTCAGTAACAGTGATGTCGACAATTTTCGCACCTGTCACCGTGGTGAAATAGGGGCCTGATGGTGATGAATGATAACAGCAAACATTTAGGGTATTACACTAGTCTCAACCCGTGACTTTTTTCGTGTAGAAGTCGTCCTTAAGACTCCGTTTTTGTCAAGGAGTTAAATTCGTAAATAAATTTCTTAGAGCTCAACGATATTATTTGAAGAATACGTAAATTACTTTCAACGGGATATTGTGCGTTGGCTATCTAAATAACGGAACTGTAAAACATAGAATTTCCATACAAAGTGACCCGTTTTTATTGGTGTTGTCTGTTATACACGACATATTCAGATCCCTCAACAGAGGCGCGTTGGTGTTACAACACTAGTGACTGGGTGAAACCTGTTAACACGGATTATCTGCCAGTTGGACATTGGGCAACCCGGAGACCTACCGCACGGCTAGAATAGATAGCACTTACGTATTTTACTTATACATACATACCACCAATAATTAATATCTTCTTCCTCGCGTTGTCCCGGCATTTTGGCCACGGCTCATGGGAGCCTGGGGCCGCTTGGCAACTAATCCCAGGAATTGGCGTAGGCACTAGTTTTTACGAAAGCGACTGCCATCTGACCTTCCAACCCAGAGGGTAAACTAGGCCTTATTGGGATTAGTCCGGTTTCCTCACGATGTTTTCCTTCACCGAAAAGCGACTGGTAAATATCAAATGATATTTCGTACCTAAGTTCCGAAAAACTCATTGGTACGAGCCGGGGTTTGAACCCGCGACCTCCGGATTGCAAGTCGCACGCTCTTACCGCTAGGCCACCAGCGCTACTACACCACCAATAATTAATATAGAGTGGCTAAAACATAACTGCATACTGCATGTATTCCCGTTGCCAGGGAGGTTTTGGGATTATACTGAGCAACTTTTACTATGGGACCAACCCCGAAACCGGAGAAATGTGACCTGCAGTGAAGAGGATCCGGACATACGAAAGCCTTTTTGCCCAAGCTGAAACGAAGACCTTTGCTGACGCTCGGTCAATCAGTATGGATGTGCTTCCCATGCAGCGCAGGCACCGGCGGTGCGCGTGCGCGGAATTACCGCGAGAAAATGCACATCGAATTGCTTTTTGTGTTAAAAAGATGGTACCTATTTAATGGATTCTACGTATGTGACAATGCGTTATATCTAGAGAAACTATTCGTGCTATATCACTTATCGGTTTCTAACACATGACACGATACGCTAACTGTCAACTGTTTTTACATCCAGTTCAATTGCACCAATTCATAAAAACGACAATATGGCGGACGAATGTTTGAAATGTCACCGTGTTTAAGAATTCAGTCTTCGCAAGTGTGATGAAAAATATTATGTGTAACTCCGAGGGTAAGAATATTTCCAAACCCGAGTATCTAATTCACTCCAGCCTGTGGCTGTCGTAAATTATAGACCTCGTTTCCAATATTTCACTTACAATATTTCACTAGGGGTCGTTGCACATGCACAATATAGTAGGTACTTATTTCATTTTATTCAGTTCAGCTAATAAAACAGCTATGAAATAAAAAATGTGGAAAAACTCACTGTATCGGGTGGGACTCGAACTCGCGATAACGAGATACCTGCCCGCCGCTCGCCAAGTAAGCTACCGAGACTTACCCGTTGTGAGTTAATATAATTAGTTTAAAACAGAGCTTAACACACGACTTTCTTTTCAGAGTAAGCCAGCATTGGGTAGCGGAAAGTCGGGGAAGTTCTTGTGATGTCCCGCTCATAAGCGGCAAGAGTGAGCGAGAGGGATGGCGTCGCGCGCGGGCACGCGCGGGTCGCGGGGGGAGGCGCAGCGCGCGCTCGATGAGTTTGATGAGCTGGCAGGTGGGTTTCAACCCTTAAGTAATAAAAACAATGCCTCTTTGTCAAACCGAAATTCGCAAATTGCTTTCTCTTTTACCCCAATGAAGGCGTAATTAGAGTGACAGACAAAAATGCCCGCAATTGGAGAACTTTGATTTTCGCGGTTATATCATATTGATCATTGTTTCTCATTGAAAATATACATTATACTTTGTAAAAATATAATACATTCACAAAAATAAGGCTTTGTCACACAGGCGCGTTGTCCGGGCGCGGCGTGAGCGGGGCGCGCCGCTTTTACATATAAAATGCTCACGCCCCGCTCACGCCGCGCCCGGATAACGCGCCTGTGTGACGAAGCCTTTGTTTATGGTCTTCATCAGCAGATCTACTACATCACGTGGCCTACATCTACAACAAAAAGAAGCTAATCTCCAGTCAAATCCACTTTATCCACTGCTTTTCATCAAATATCGCTAAAAAAATATAATATTTGATTTCTTTCAGTATTTCCTAGATATATGTCTTGGAAAAGACTTTCCGAGTCGAGAAAGTCGAGAAACTCGTGTAAAATATGCGAAAAAAAGATCCTAAATATGCGAAGACCTTGTTTTTGTAGTCGTCGGTTAAAAAAATTAAGATCCCGACGAAAGAAACCCGGAAACTCGAAAAAAGTAGAGAAAAGTAGCACATTCGTGTAGGACTTGGCCGATTTGTTTAAGACTATCCTGTAATATCCTGAATTTATTATTAAACTATGTCACCTTATATTCCAGGGCTAAGGGGCGCGGGTGGGGCCTCCCAGGGGGGCGGGGGGGCCTACACCCTGGAGCACCTGGCCACCTTCACCGTCACGAGGGAGACGGGGATAGTATACCCTGCTGACGGAATGAGACGGCTGCTACAGCTAGAGAAGACTAACGGTATGTATGATATTAAGCGCGGGGGATCACGAGGGGGGGGGGGAGCCTACACCCTGGAACACCTGGCCACCGTCACCGTCACGAGGGAGACGGGGATAGTCTACCCTGCTGACGGAATGAGACGGCTGCTACAGCTAGAGAAGACTAACGGTATGTATGATATTTAGCGCGGGGGACCACGAGGGGGGGGGGCCTACACCCTGGAACACCTGGCCACCTTCACCGTCACGAGGGAGACGGGGATAGTATACCCTGCTGACGGAATGAGACGGCTGCTACAGCTAGAGAAGACTAACGGTATGTATGATATTAAGCGCGGGGGATCACGAGGGGGGGGGGGGAGCCTACACCCTGGAACACCTGGCCACCGTCACCGTCACGAGGGAGACGGGGATAGTCTACCCTGCTGACGGAATGAGACGGCTGCTACAGCTAGAGAAGACTAACGGTATGTATGATATTAAGCGCGGGGGATCACGAGGGGGGGGGGAGCCTACACCCTGGAACACCTGGCCACCGTCACCGTCACGAGGGAGACGGGGATAGTCTACCCTGCTGACGGAATGAGACGGCTGCTACAGCTAGAGAAGACTAACGGTATGTATGATATTTAGCGCGGGGGACCACGAGGGGGGGGGGGCTACACCCTGGAGCACCTGGCCACCTTCACCGTCACGAGGGAGACGGGGATAGTATACCCTGCTGACGGAATGAGACGGCTGCTACAGCTAGAGAAGACTAACGGTATGTATGATATTTAGCGCGGGGACCACGAGGGGGGCGGGGGGGGCTACACCCTGGAGCACCTGGCCACCGTCACCGTCACGAGGGAGACGGGGATAGTCTACCCTGCTGACGGAATGAGACGGCTGCTACAGCTAGAGAAGACTAACGGTATGTATGATATTTAGCGCGGGGGACCACGAGGGGGGGGGGGGGCTACACCCTGGAGCACCTGGCCACCTTCACCGTCACGAGGGAGACGGGGATAGTATACCCTGCTGACGGAATGAGACGGCTGCTACAGCTAGAGAAGACTAACGGTATGTATGATATTTAGCGCGGGGACCACGAGGGGGGCGGGGGGGCTACACCCTGGAGCACCTGGCCACCGTCACCGTCACGAGGGAGACGGGGATAGTCTACCCTGCTGACGGAATGAGACGGCTGCTACAGCTAGAGAAGACTAACGGTATGTATGATATTTAGCGCGGGGGACCACGAGGGGGGGGGGCTACACCCTGGAGCACCTGGCCACCTTCACCGTCACGAGGGAGACGGGGATAAGGTACCCTGCTGATGGAATGAGACGGCTGCTACACCTAGAGAAGACTAACAAACATACAAACGTACATAACATAACATATTATATTATATACAAACGGACTACTTAGACACCGGATTATGAAGTGTTTAAATATCGCGAGATTAGGTATAACACTAACAGCAACATTCTGAATTGGAGGCCTAGCCAAATGACAATCGTAAACAGGGTTCGAAAGGATAATTATTAATGATAGTTATATCTTGATAATTATAGCGATAATTTAATTATCGTGATTTTTATGACTGGTAATTTTCGATTTGATAATAACCTCAAATTTAAAACCTAAAATATAAAAACACCCCATCATTATTTTTTACTATCAAAGAATTCAAAGAAATAAATATAGCACCATCTGGGATAATAATCCAATATTTATCGCGATAATTATCAAAGACTATAATTATCTGGATGATTTCGAACCATCGTACATCGAACAAACCTGAAACGAAAACAAAATATCGGGATGACAGAGATGTTCAGAAAAGTTACGTGACTATTTGTCACTGTGTTGTGTTGGCTAGGCCCTCTGATCATCGGTAGCAGGGATGTTGCGAACATCCGCATCTGCATCCGCAACCGCGGAACTTCCGCATTATTTTCAACATCCGCATCTGCATCCGCATCCGCATAAAATCGATGCGGAGCTTATGCGGATGCGGATGTTGAACAAGTCGGTACAGGAACGTCTTAGCGGCGGCGTAAGTGCTAGGTAATTTCGTCATTACCTATAACGAAATCGTCTAGATCCAGAAAAGTCGGCCAAGTTACTGTTTATTAAATATAACGCACCTATATTCTTGCTCAAATACGTCAAATACTAAACGTTTCGTTTTTTTTAAATAAAAAAAATACTAAAAATTTAATATTTGACGTTTTCTAAGTACCTAATCTTGACATCCGCATCCGCATCCGCGGATGTGAGCCTTTAAATATCCGCATCCGCATCCGCATCCGCGGATGTCAAAAAATCTGCATCCGCAACATCCCTGATCGGTAGACCTATTCTTTGGAATAATGGAATGGAAACGAATTATCAAGCAGTTATCAGTGTGGGCGATGTTATTATCCACAAGTATAAGTCAACGAGAGAATGACGCTTATCTTAAAGCGTTCGAATCCGGCCTTCACCACTGGAGGGCTTCGTCACTTTTTTATGGTTCCGTAGCCAAATGGCAAAAAACGGAACCCTTATGGATTCGTCATGTCTGTCTGTCTGTCTGTCCGTCCGTATGTCACAGCCACTTTTTTCCGAAACTATAAAGGCTTCGTCACACAGGCGCGTTATCCGGGCGGGGCGTGAGCGGGGCGCGCCGCTTTTACATATAAAATGCTCACGCCGCGCCCGGAAAACGCGCCTGTGTAACGAAGCCTTAAGAACTATACTGTTGAAACTTTGTAAGTAAATGTATTCTGTGAACCGCATTAATATTTTCACACAATAATAGAAAACAAAACCAATAAATTTTGGGGGTTCCCCATAGAACTGAAATTCAAATTTTTTTTTAATGCGTCATAAATCCCCTAAATACGGAACCCTTCATGGGCGAGTCCGACTCGCACTTGGCCGCTTTTTCTTTAATATATGACATCTATTTCAATTTATTACTCTTATCTTGTTTAAATGCAATTTAAAACGTGTTCAGCGAAATGGTTCACTATAATGTTACACAAGTGTATACTTAGCAGACACTTTACCTGGCCTGTCTTGAAGTGCTTCCTTTTGTAATCATGTCCAGCTAATGCGTAAATAATATGCTGATAATGACTATTGATATGAATAGAACAAATTTTAATACATTAGTAATATACGTAATATGACTAATATGCTCAACTACAAGATGGAACATATAGGATAAACAAACCGCCAAATTGAAACTTTCAAAAAATATGAATTTAATTACTAGTGACTTTTGTTTACATAGTTAGCAAGTTCCATAGAATGACACTTTTCTTAGATAAGAGTTAGGTATAGTTTGTAGCTTTCTAATAGAGCCCGACGGCTAATCCTATTGTCTATTGTTAAGTAAAACCGCTCGTGCCACGTGCCACAACCACCTGCATAAAAAATCGTTCGTTCACTTTACCCAGGTAATTGAATTACAACTCCTATGGAAATTGCAATAAGATTCAAAATGGACTAATGGATAAATATGTGTGTGGTCCGTTCAACTCAGTAACCGAAATACTGAGTGCCGGCGAGTCGAACGCTACAGAACTACAGCTACAGTCTAAAATGTGTCATCGAGATGCGTAACAAAGGCGCGTTATCGGAGAGCGCACCTACACTGGTTTTTTGAGCGTTGGACTAGCCCGCACTCAGGTGCCAAATAGAATAATTAAGACCCTTTTGTTTCAGGTAAGTAGCACGTGCGGTTTTACTTAACAATAGACAATAGGATTAACCGTCGGGCTCTACTAGAAAGCTACAAACTATACTCGCTATTAGCTAACATTCTTTAGCTCATTTTGACTATTGAGATTATTTGCTATGTCAATCATCAAGACTATTATCAAAGTCGTATCAAAACTTATTTTGATCTTAATCAATACTATAACAAATTGTTACATCAGAATCAGTTTCCAGTAGCCTTACCACGAGTTTGACACTGACATATTCGCAGTACTGATAATTCCGCTACTCGATGTCGACTATGAAAATAATAATAGTCTTATTGGTACGAAAACTGATGTATTATGGAGTGAGCACTCTATGTTTTTTTTCTCTATGTCGTGTATAATTTAAAAAAAATCCCTTTCTAAACTCTGTTTAGTTTGTGTGTTCCGAATTTCCGATACCTACTAATTACATATTTGCTTGTTTGTTGTTTTACAGGAATATGGAGCCAAAAGATGCAACTATGTTTAGACGGGCAGTGGGTGCTGGTCATGGACTACGAAACAGGGGTGAGTGACCACGCCATATGCATACTATTATATGTAACCGAAGGCTAGTATATGCAGTATGCAGGTTAATACGCGTAATTAATTTACTATACGTATTATTTTACCCGTAGTACAAAATTTGCGTAGTTTTGGAGTTAGGTCGGTTAGAACCCCTAGTGTAAATTTAATTCGATACTAAGCGTGACGTACGCGTTTGCGTTAAGTCTCATTTTCTATGGGAATTTAAACAGCGAGCCGAGCGGAACGTTTTGGAAACTCAAAATCCAATATAAGAGAGATAACGCAAACGCGTACGTCACGTCACGCAATCGAATGAAATTTATGTATACTAGGGGTACTGTTTAAGATATTAGCACCTACCTCGAATATAATTTGTATCTCCATTTTGGATTTCACGGGCCTATAGATCCGGTCTTTTGATAGGCCCGGACTTTTGAATAGGCTTGCGTGGGGATATAGAATAGAATAGAATAGAATAGAATAGAAATGGTTTATTTGGTGTTGAAATACATGCTTAACCTATAATACATCTTATTCTAGTACAAGACACCAAAATGGATGCCACTCAGCATATGCCGATGACTAATGTCCTTAGCCATGGCGCTGGTTTTCAGGGCAACCAATTAAAATACACATAAAAAATATAAAATAAAGCAAAACTTAAGAGAGATAACATATAAGAGAAGAGGTGACAATTGAGTTAATTAATTGATAACAGTACATAATTCCGTGTTTGAACAATAGGTCCAACACGTAGAGGCCCTTTAGAGAGCTTTAATGTCATGATTATTAATTATAATGTTGTTGCAGTCCGTGATGGAGCGCTTCCCCGCGGCGTGGGTGCACTCCCCCACCGCCTTCACCTCCCCGGAGCCCGCGGAGCTCTACAACAACGTGCTGGCCTTCGTGGTGGGCCCCCCCTCCCCCGCCAACTCCCCCGCGCCCGGGGAGGCGCCCAGGAAGGAACTACACATCTTCCAGTGCCACGACGTTGGGGCACAGGCGTTGGTTGAAGAGCTGAATGCGCTCAAGTAAGTGGCAGCCATCTTGGATTTAAGGGTGCTGATATAGTTTTTTCACCTCAGCAGCTCGAACAAGGGTACTTTGCTACTTAAAAACAGTGAGCAAAATCGCATTTTGCTCACTGAGTGAGACAAAATGAGCAAAATGCGATTTTGCTCACTCAGTGAGCAAAATGTGATTTTGCTCACTGTTTTTAAGTAGCAAAGTACCCTTGTTTGAGCTGCTGAGGTGAAAATTTAATTGTTGGTATATCTTAAGAAAACATGAGTGAATAGAGGTAAGTGATGAAGAAGGAATACATTTTTCGGGTTCTCTAATATGTTCTCACTGCTGAGGTGAAAAATGTTGTGTACTACACGAGATCAAAGTTATTTACATCTCGTGCGCTTTTGAGTCCCTTACTACGCTCAAGATTCTAAATTAGATTCACTCGCTACGCTCGTGAATCTATTATAGAATCTTTCGCTTGCACGGGACTCAAAATAAGCACTCGAAGAAATATCAAACTTTGATCTCTTGTTGTACAAATAACTATTGGAGCTTAAACGGTTGTAGCTATGGCCAAAGTGCGTCTACAATTTTATAAAACGCATCTACAATTTTAGCTTACATGGTTTGAGCTGTAAGTCTTACGGTTAAATGAAAAAGCTATAGAGTTAAAAAGGTGACATTTTTCGAAAGTCAACTGTGTGTTCCCCGTACAATAACGTGCTGGCCTTTGCGTCGGTTGTTATTTCATTTTACCCTAGATAGATTAGAAAGCTAAATAGCAAATTCAAAGGAACAAAATGCAATATTCCTTCAAGGGAGGCGAGGGGTTCCAGCGAAGAATTTTGAGAGTAGATTCAAGTGGCTCTCTGAGATAGCACGCTCTGCATTTCAAGGTGAAATATATTTGTCTACACTACACTGGCTGTTTATTTATCTGAAGATATCCATCCAAGTATTTACGGTCAAAAAGCCCAGTCAGAGATTAACCTAATCTGATAAGATAATGAGGAGATGAGAAGTGCACAGCTACTTTAGTGAGATGTACAACCAGCGACCAGTGCGTACGCGCCGCGCGAAATACCGGTACGGGATTTTTAAAAAACCTTCATATATCTCCAGGGGTTCAACGGGGTCTATCGTGTTCGTGTTCACCAGCTTGGCTTGTGAGGACACGCCAAGCCGAATGTCGAAAGCTGGGTGTTGTTTAGTCTGAAGATCCGTATCCCTGGCCTGGGTGTCTTCGTCTCCAGGGGCTCTATGGAGTCTATCATGCTCAGTGCTGACAATTGTCGCCTGATATTGGCAATTTACCGTACATTGCTGGTCCAGCAAGCAAACATTGCTTGTCCAGCAAGCAAACATTGCCACTTTGTACCGTTGTTACTTATCAACCCAGAAATGTGCAGGAAATTTTCAGTGTCAGGTGTCAATTAATTGTCAAGTTGGTCAAATAGGCGCCAGTTAGTGCTGTTGGTGCTTGAGGTCACGTCTATCGACAATCGGAAAATGACGACTCGACCGACTTAGGACATCGTGCTGACGTCATCAGGATATGGATTAGCTGTTAATAGTGTGTGTTGTTCCAAGGGGTGGCGGAGGAGGTGCGGGGGACGCGGGGCGGGAGCGGGACTTCGTGATCGAAAGAGAGAGGGAGAGGGACGACGTCGAGCGGCCTCGTCGGCAGGTGAGATGTGGAATATATCCTGGGGACTTTGGGATAAATGCGAATAAATAGTACCATTTAATACCAATACGGTTGTTTGTAGCTCTTACTTTTTTTATGCATATTCTTAGCAAAAGCCTTGCTGGTCTACTCTACCTTTAAGTATGACTCACGTTAGAACGGTCTGAGTCTGGGTCGAGGCTTCCAACACAGTGATGTTCTATTCGCTAGGTGCACGACTGGTGCTGCCCTCATTTTGGCAGACTTTCTACGTTAAATCTTATGGAGTAAAATTAGTTCAAGCGGCTGCCGCTAGTACTAATGTCAGACATTCCATAAGATTACCTGTGTTTGTGACAATCAGCGCCACTTCCCCCTCCACCGACTGCGCACCTTGCAAAACGAAATGTTAGAGCCTAGCCTCGGCACGGACCCAGACCGTTCTAGCGTGAGTCATCCGTCCTCCAATGCAAAATACAAATCCCCGAAAATCAAATATCTTTCTGAAGGAGATTTAAGTTCCATGACGCCACTTCAAAAGCTACCGTGTTACAAAGATTTTATCAAAATATCAAAGCGGTAGCGATCTCGATTAGAATGCAAATTAGCATAGTTAGATGCGCCGATAACTTTTATTGTTTCATTATTTCACCGGTTTCTCGAAACAATCGATACAATCGGTACCGATAAGCTATCGAGGTTTAATCTCAATGATAATAATGGCTCAGTTGACGGCGCAAACAGCGCGGGGTCGCACTATGGGCAACGACTATAGCAGCTGTTTGTCGCGTATAATTATTTACTTAACTCAGAAGTCAATATCAAATATTTTGTTATATGTTTTTGTAAACGGTGCCTGTGTGTAGCGAGGGCTTTGTGTGGTCAATATGGCGCGGATGTACCACACATTGACGCGTCAGCAATGGGAGGCGGTCATGATGGTAAGTGTGTCAAAAACATAGGGACTACTCTGACACTACCGTCGGGGGTAATATGCAAACTTATTTATTTGTGCGCGATTCAAGAATGACTCTAGAACAGTCCGGCTCGGGTCAAAGCATCTGACACTTTCTATTATGATGGGCGATCCATAATCTCGTGATGCTTTCTATAAAAGTAAAGTCTCGGACGTCTCGGCCCTGATCCGGTCCTTTCTAGCGTGACACTTTCATGTTAGAGTTTCGTCCTATATTGTTTAATGAAAACCCCCCCCCGACCCAAGGGCAGACCAAAAAAGCGATGGCTCGATGTCGTGAAAGCAGATATGAGCGTGAACGGGCTCACACGAGACGACGCCCAGGATCGCGCAAAGTGGAGGAAAGCAAGTAGGAAAGCGGACCCTGGCAAAGGCCGGGATAACGCTAGGTAGAAGAAGATTGTTTAATGAAAACATTGTTGTTTATTACAGCAAATGTCAGCACAGCTCGGGCGCGAGCGCGAGCGCGACGACGCGTCCTCCACCGGCTCGGAGCGCCTCTATGAGCAGGATATCGCCATCCTCAACCGCTGCTTCGACGACATCGAGAAGTTCATCGCGCGCCTCCAGCACGCCGCCGCCGCCGGCAGAGAACTAGAGAGAAGGAGACGAGCGAGAGGGAAGAGACAGGCCGGCGCTGGCGACGGGATGCTAGCGTTACGCACGCGGCCGCCACATGAGAGGGATTTCGTTGATGTGCTGCAGAAATTCAAGCTGTCTTTCAATCTATTAGCGCGTCTCCGTGCACACATCCACGACCCGAACGCACCAGAGCTAGTTCACTTTCTGTTTACACCGTTGGCGTTGATAGTGGACGCGGCACAAGACGCAGAGGGCGGGCCGGCGGGACCGTTACCGGCGAGAGTCGTGCAGCCGCTGCTGACGAGGGATGCGCTGAACCTGCTGGCGAACTGTGTGACCAGTAAAGAGACGGAGCTCTGGCACTCGCTCGGTGACGCTTGGCTTATACCTAGGTGAGTTCACTATACTTGTCCCCACAAGTTACAATAGTTGATAGTGTAACACGTGACGCAGGAGCGGCGGGACCGTTACAGGAGTGGTACAGCTATTGTGGAGGAGGGATGCGCTGAATGTGCAGGCGAACTGTGTCACTAGCTGTGGCACTCGCTCGGTGACGCTTGGCTCAAACCCAGGTACAACACAATATTAATTCCCAATTGTATATGGACTTAGTTTAGAGAAAAGGATCTATACTTACTCAAAAAATATCATTACGGGTCAAAAATACAGGTTTTTGGGGATTCAATCTTTTCCCCTAAATCGTGTCAATCTTTATTGCAGACAATCATCGTATAAGTAATATGAATCCTAGGTCGCTTTAAACATGCTCGTATACATAGCTACTTAATTTACTTCCACATATTATTTAATTCTTAACATACAATAAAGATTCAGAAGTAGCCATAAAATGATAATGAATCGGCGGAGGCTCATAATCGCAGAGTCGGTTGACAGACTGTCTACAATTTCTAAGTGGCCTGCACGTACTACGAGGCAGGTGTAAAGGGCGACGTATCTCTCTCTCATCAACCACAACTGTTTTGATTATTTATAGGTAATTAAGCTAATCCGTAGATAATAACACATTAGCATTAACATAACTCTGACCGAGATAAACTTCGAAGATAAGCTCGGGATATAGGTACCGGATAATCTTAATTAACATGGATTTGCTTTTATAATTGAATATAACCAGAAATAATTGAATATACCTAAGTAAAGTTGGTAGGTAATACCTACTTACTTTTTACCGCTTAAGGTTCCGTCACACAGGCGCGTTTTGCAGGCAGGGCGTGAGCGTTTAATATCTAAAAGCGACGCGCCCCGCTCACGCCCCACCCGGAAAACACGCCTGTGTGACGGAACCTTTAGAAAGAAAGGGCATCAGCTATTGCCCTGTCTAAAATATGTTTTATTCGTTATCAGTAAAATGTTGTGTTTTGCAGAGAGCAATGGAAGACGAGCATCCCGCCGTACCAGCCCGTGTTCATGGACGGATGGTCGCCAGACTACCAGGTGGATGACCAGCCACTGCGCAGGTACTTACTAAATACAAACCTACTTCATTTATTGAGAGTTGACATCTCAGCTTCATCACCAATCACTAGCCTGGGCAATAACCGCGAAAATCGAAGTTCGCAAATCGCGGGCATTGTTCTCTGTCACGCTAATTACGCCTTCATTGGAGTAAAAGAGAAAGATCCCCGCAATTTGCGAATTTCGGTTTTCGCGGTAGCCCCTCATTCATTCATCTCATTCATTTGTGCCTATAACTGGACTTCACGCTAGGACGGTTCGGCTCGCGGCTCGACACTTTGTTTTCCATAGTGGTCACCGATCACCTGTCATAGAAAACGAAGTGTCGGAAGCCACGGCCCGTATCCGAACCGTTCTAACCTGCCAGTATCACATTTTATGTTGTGTTTGTGCAAATAAATGCAATCACTTCCGCCCCTATCGTCATGTGTGTGTGTATTGTGTCGTCTTACATGTGTGTGTGTGTTAGATCATCCCCCCGTCGCGTGTCGGCGGCGGGCGAGCCGCCAGCGGAGCCCTACTACGAGCGCGAGGAGCCTTCGCTGTATGGGGAGCAGCAGTACCCGCCCTATGATAGGTAAAGCAAGTTGCGGAAATTCTAAATAAATTGGAAAAGTTCTCAGAAACATGAAAATTTCACAAGAAATAATCAAATTGGATTTTTTTTATATAAAGTCTTTTAACGAAGTCATTTAAGGTTCCGTCACACAGGCGCGTATTCCGGGCGGGGCGTGAGCGGAGCGTGAGCGTTTTATATGTAAAAGCGGCGCGCCCCGCTCACGCCCCGCCCGGAAAACGCGCCTGTGTGACGAAGCCTTTAAATGGGAAGTTTCTGTACTTATTAATGTGTAAATTTCGTAATTTTCCGACGGCACATTAGTACACCCTATACTCATTTCTGTGATCATTGCTATCTACTCATTTGTGCTATTATGTTGGTCTTTCATTTATTGGCAGCAAATTGAATGAGCAACCCATTAAAAGACAAATAGTGACGCCAAAAACACAGATTATGTCCTCGTTCTGCCCAATGTTCTTAATAAAGAACGCTTTATGTGGTTCCTGCGTGTCCAGGAATTCAGTAATCTACAATTTTGCGCGAGCCTCCCTTTAATATGACTGGTTTTGAATCCAGCCGGATCCGGCCGGATTTTGGTCTCAGTCCGGATCCGAAACCTGATCACGTATATTTTACCGGATCCGTTTGCTTGAAAAATGTACCGGATCCGGCCGGATAACCGGATCCGCCGGACCGGATTGCAATTCCTAGTTCCGTGTTGCAGGTCGCCGGCCCCGCGTGCGCATGACTCCGGCTCCGCGGCGTCGTCGCCAGAACGGGAGCCCTATCGACCTCCGGACGACGAGGGTCAGTATATACTTACTAAAGGCATAGAGAAATATAATGTGGAGAAGGCATATACAATTTGTTGCAGGTAAAACCGTCATAGGGCAAGAACTCTCATATTTGTATACGTACCTAGGTTACGTCGCTTAGATACAGTCAGAAAGGAAGAGCACCACTCCTGCTCTACCGACCTGTAAGTGAAGTATATGGGCCAAGGTGTTCACAATATCTGAACACGCACTCTAACGCCTGGACAATAGAGGCGTGTTCAGATATTTGTAAGCACCTTGGCCGCTCCGATATATCTGATGGCGACAGTACAAACGCAGTTGTAAAAAGCAAGGAAAGAGCTTGTAGTCGGTCTTCTCCATATTGACCTTAAATTTAGAGTGTTTACTCCTTATTAGGTACCTTAATTAGGCAACTCAGCTCCATCTTTTCTCGTAGACTGATCCAGGAATTTCATTAAACTTTTCTGTCAGCTTACTAATATATATTAAAAACGGGTCACTCGCGTATTTTGTCGAAAACGCTCGACATGTTTCACTCCATACCGAGGAGTATTATCAGGAGCTTGCGTTGATTTTATATGGTATTTTTCTTGGTTTATTTAATATGTCAATCAATCAATCAATCTTTGGGTAATATGGCTCCATCGATACTGTCGATGATTTCGCCAACGTCAAAGTGGATCCCACGTGGGATCGAATTAATATTATTTGTAATAAAATTCAGCCAGTGTACGGTATAAAAGTATAAAATTATGGCCTCTAGGGCTCTAGCCAGCCACGTGCGCGTATAGACATACGTTGGGGCTGATGGCCAGGATTTGCGCTGATGTGGATGGCAGGTTGATGAAATGACGAAGGCAGCAGGTTCTTCGAATTAACTACATTTAATTCGGGATTTTACATTGTTTTTACGTACATTAAATATATAAAAAAAATGAGCAACAAAAAGATAGGTATGGGCTACGTGGTAGCTAGTTGAGAGTGATATGCTAATTCGTAAGTGTCATCCTGTGTCGTCATTGGTGCGCGCAGGGATGACGAGCCGCTACACCATTGGCTGTCGATCACGACATATCTGATGTATGCTTCTCATTGGCTGCTGGTGACATGACGCGATAACATGTATGTGACGTCATGGTACTCGTGGTAGGTGCATCGCAGCCGGGGATGGGCGCGCGGGTCGCTAGGCGCGAGCCAGGTTGAAGGTCACGGGCCGCCGTCGTTTCTATGCGCTTTAGGTATTGCCGTAACATAAGCTCCCGGCCTTGGAAGAGTCAACTTCCAATGTGAAGATGAGACGATGAAGTTAGTCATCATGCGTAGGTAGCGGGCAGATTTTCGAAAACGCTCGGCGTACAGTGCCGCGGGATGTGCGTATATCGGCTACTCGGGAGACGCCGTCCTTGCCCGGGAAAGTCTTGGTGATTCGCCCTAAGCTCCATTTGAGGGGCGGAGCATGGTCTTCCTTGATCAAGACGAGGGTGTCCACCTTTAGGTCGTCCATATTTCGCGTCCACTTTGTCCTGACCTGCAGCTCGGATATGAACTCCTTCGACCACCTGGCCCAGAAATGTTGTCGCATTTGCTCCACTCGCTGGTATCGTGACAGACGGTGCACGGGCGCGCCGATGAGGTCAGCGCACGCAGGAGCTGTCAGCGGACGTCCAACCAGGAAATGAGCCGGGGTTAAAGGGGTGTAGTCTTGCGGGTCTGAGGACAAAGGACTCAAAGGCCTGGAATTCAGGATGGCTTCGCATTGGGTCAAAATCGTGCTAAAATGTTCGTAAGTTAGCTTGACATCACCTATCACACGTCGCAAGTGGTGCTTGCAACTCTTAACACCAGCCTCGACCAGGCCGGCAAAATGACTAGCATAAGGTGGCGTCATAATAAATTCAATTTTATGCGAGTTCGCATATTCTTTTATTTCGCCTGAACATGATTTTAAAAACTTTGAAAAATCATTCATAAGACCTACAAAGTTCCGTCCGTTATCTGAAAATATTTTTGAAGGTTTACCACGACGCGAAATGAACCTTTTCAACGCCAGAAGGTAAGCTTCCGAAGAGAGATCGGTAACCAACTCTAAGTGAACTGCGCGTGTAGCAAAGCATATAAATATACACAAATACGCCTTAACAGTCGTGGCTCCCCGACCTTTGCGGTTTAAAATGTAAAATGGACCTGCATAGTCCACAGCGCAATTGACAAACGCGAAACCGGGTTCTAATCGCTCTGAAGGTAAATTACCCATAATAGGAGTTAGCGTTTTACCTTTGAAACGAACGCAAACAACGCAGCTGTGAACCACTTTCCTAGCGAGATTCCTACCGCTTATGGGCCACCAGGCCTCGCGAAGCGAGAACAATATATGCTGCGGTCCCGCGTGCAATAATCTTTTATGTTCATATCGGAACAATAAAATAGTAAAATGGTGCTTACTAGAAAGTAATATCGGGTGTTTCTTATCGTAATCAAACCTCGAAGAATTTGTAAGTCTTCCTCCGACTCTAATAAGCTTATTATTGTCAATGAACAAATTTAATTTGGCTAAAAACCCCTTTGCGATACATTTGTTCTTTGACAATGCGTTGTGAACATCCGATAATGACTCCAATTGCGATAAGCGCGCGAGTAATATCTCAGATTCCCTCAGTTCATCTACAGTGAGCGCACCGGTTCGACGTGCATCTTTATTGCGCGAGTTATGAATGAAGCGAAGTACGTACCCGGCCGCGCGCTGCATACGGTTGAACTGAGAAAACCTGTCGAATGTAAATAGTATATTATTGTTATTGTCGTTGCATACCAGACTAGTCATAGGATTAGTTTTACGTTCGGGTATCTGGGACTCGTCTGGCAACAATGACGGATCTACAGACTGAGCATTATAATTAATGTCGTGAAGGAAGTCGGGACCATTCCACCAGAGACTGGAGGTGCGAAGTGCGTCCAACTGTACTCCCCTAGAAACCAAATCGGCCGGGTTGCACTTGCCGCTAACGTGATGCCACGAATGATCCTTCGTGATTTCGTGGATTTCCGCAACCCTATTTTGGACGAAAGGTTTTAGTAAATTAGGCTGCATTCGGAGCCAACTCAATGCAATGGTTGAATCGGTATGAAATATTACTCGGTTGAATTTCGCGCGTAACGATTCTTTTATTTTATTATATAACCTTGCGCCTAACAAACACGCAGACAGCTCCAGTCGAGGCGTACTCAAAGGAGGCGAAATTGGGGCCACTTTACTTTTCGAGCATAGCAACCGGACGGTAACAGCTGATTTATCATCAATCGTGCGTAAATAGGCGCAAGTGCCATAAGCTACTTGGCTTGCGTCTGAAAATATATGCAAATCTATACATATAGGGTAATTGCACATAACATGCCGTGGTATGCGAATACTAGGCAAAATAGTCAGGTTGTTTACGAAGCGGTGCCAGGCTTGCGTGACGTCATCGGGTACCGCTGCGTCCCAATCAACCTTTAATAAAAACAGCCTTTGTAATAAACATTTGGCGATAATTATCATTGGACTTAATAATCCGAGCGGATCAAAAACCTGTGATGCCGTGGATAATATTATGCGTTTCGTGACAGGTTTAGGATCTGGCTCGTGTCGCGTATGGTAGAACAATTCGTCACTTTTGTTGTACCAACCAAGACCTAAAGTCTTACTATGCGCGTGTTCGCCTAATGATAATTCTTTTGACGACGTATCATCATTATAACGTTGGTCGGTACAATCGAAGTTAAAAACCCATTTTCGTAATGGGAAGCAACCAGAACTTAAAACTTTCGCGGTTTCATCACAAATTCGTAGTAATTCGGGAATTGTAGACGATCCAGAGATAAGATCGTCTACGTAAAAGTCGTCTCTAATCGTTCTGGCTACTTCAGGATCTGTACATTCTAGCGCCAATTGTTTTAGACACCTGCAACTGAGGAAGGCAGCGGCCGCCGTGCCGTATGTAACGGTACTCAGCTGATATATGTCAAGGTCGTCGCTTGGATTATCGCGCCATAAAATAAGTTGTAAGTCGCGTTGAGATTCGTCAATTAGGACTTGTCTATAATGTTTTTCGATGTCGGCGCATGCAACAAACCTATTTTCGCGGAATCTTAACAATATAGCTATCAAATCGCCTTGTATAGGCGCGCCTACGCGTTGTATGTCGTTCAGCGATTTGCCACTGGTCGTGGGGGCGCTAGCGTCGTATACGACTCTAAGACGTGTTTTTTGTGCATGTGCACGATATACACCATGGTGGGCCAGAAAGTAATTAGGGGTTCCGTAGGTATATACTCGTTTCATATGACCTAACGCGAGATATTCTTTTATAAAGTCGCTGTACATGCCTTTATATACTGGATCGCGATTGAGACGTTTTTCCAACGACATAAAGCGTCTTTTTGCTTGCGCGAATGAGTCACCGAGAGTTTCGGGAGGTTCTTTGAGAGGAAGTTGCACGCAAAACCTACCATCCTCGAGACGGGTGGTCGTTTTGACAAAATGGTCTTCGCATGCAATTTCCTCTTCGCTGCGCGAATCGTGCGATTTGTTGTTTACCTGCACCTCCTCTATTTCCCAAAACCTACGTAATTGATTATCTAATGATGGCGCGTCAAGAGATTGCATAAAATTACAATTAATAGGCTTGGTGTTGCACGTATTAGAGGAGACGGGACCCGAAACGATCCATCCTAGCTTCGTATTTACTAAGAATGATCCGTTTGTTAAGCGCTTTATCTCAACTATCCCTTCGAGGAGCTCCCAGAATAGGTCAGCTCCTATAAGTACCTCAACAGGCTGACTTTCATAAAAGTTAGGATCTGACAGACGTACGTTGTCTGGAATGCGGTATTGATTACGTTTGCTCGGAAACGTAGGCAATGACGAGGTTAACTGCGGTAAAACTCGACATTGTAATCGCGTTTTAAAATCGGTAACAAGTGAATTTATTTTTATTTCACATACTCGCGAACTATGTGTAGCTAAATTCATGATACCATTTAGTTCTTCTGTGGACTGTATAGATGGCGGGTTTAATTTGTTAAACAACGCTTCGGTAATTAGACAACCTTCGCTCCCATTATCGAGAATCACTCGCGTTTTATGATAATTACCGTAACTATCTAGGATTTCGACAATAGCGGTTGCTAAAATTACAGGACGCTTCGAAGACAATCGCGCGTATAAGTCTTCGTCTATGTGTGCGTTCGATACCTGCAATACGTGTTGTGCGTGTTCGACATTATTATCAGGGATCGAGGAGGAGGAGGAGGGCGACCTTGATGCGTTGTCTGTTGCCAGCAATGCTACGGAGCGCTTGTCACTGGCACCTTCCTTCTCGTCCTCGTGAATTATGGAATTGTGTTTTTTGTTACACTTCCTACACGGGCCATATCGGCATTCACTGGACGCATGCCCTGTTCGTAAACAATTCTCACACAAACATTTATCGCGAACTAACTTTAATTTATCTTGCAAAGTTAAATCAATGAATGACTGACACGAGTACAAAGGATGTTTACCGTTGCACATAATGCATAACTTTTTGTTAGGTATTTGTTTGGAGTGAGATTTGTCCACGGATTTTTCGGTAACAACATTGCAGTGAACCTTTGGAGCCGTGTGCGCGTTTTGAGTGTATGATTTTTTAGCATCATGCTGCGGATAAGTGCTATTTGAGTTAGGCCGGCTGTGCGTAACCAACAAGGTTTCTAACATATCGGCGCGGTCGCGAATTAATTTTAGCAAATCATCTACCTTAAGCGCGGGTTTGTTTTCGTTCGACACTGGTAATAAAGTGCTTTTATATTGCTCCCATTCACGTTCGGTAGTGGAATCTAATTTAGAGACAACTAAATAAATGATTAGTGTATCCCAACTTTCTGTGGGCTCACCGAGCATTTTTAAAGCGCGTAAATTCTTTAAAACTGTATCTAATAACTTTCTTAACAGTGCCGGCGATTCTTTGTTAAGCGATTGTATAGAAAATAATGCCTTTACGTGATTGTGCACTAGCAATCTACTATTGTCATACCGATTCAGTAGCAATTCCCAAGCAATCGCGTAATTATCTGCCGAAAATTCAAGCGAATCGATAACAAGAAGCGCATTACCTTTGAGCGATGATTTTAAGTAATGGAACTTTGAATGCTGGTTATTTCTTGCGAGTTGTGCACTAGGGACGAAAATGTGTCACGGAATTGTAACCAGTGTTCATAAGATCCGTCGAAAGTAGGTAAAGAAATGACGGGGAGCCGAACTGTTTGCGCTAAATTATTAGGAGCTTGCACTTTAGGTTCGTTAGCTTTCTCCGAGCATTTCACCATACATTGTGTCTGAGCTAAAATCGCGTAATATTCGCTTTCAAACACCTCTCTGCTTTCAAAAAGTGAGTCCATTTCGCTATCGGGAATTAAACCTTCTAACTGATTATAAATTTCAGTATAGTCATCGAAAATACCCTGAGCTCCCTGCATGCGTAAATTGAGCTCTGTGCGCTGGGTATCGGACAAAGTTAAACCCTCAAATGTATTTACGAACTTTTTGAAATTAGTTAGCCTACATTTTACGGAACCTCGCCTACGGTTTAAATGTTTTATCGTTTCCGAGTCCGTTACTTGATTAGGACCTAACGCGGCGTGAAACAATAGGTCATCTTTGCCAGTCATCTTGCGAATCAAATAAAGGCAGGCGCTAAGTACTCACAGTTGCAATCACCAAGGTCGAGCACAGCAAGGCAGCCAGCAGCAAAGCTGACGCGGGCTGCTTGCAGACTTTTGCGAAGGTCGACTCGACGACGTGCGATAGGGTCACAACGAAAGCACAAGCACTGGAATTGAGAAAAGCACGGTATGACGCAAGCGTAAAAGGGAAAGGTAGGAAAGGTAAGCTGGCTCGTCTCACCGAAGATCTTCACCGCTGCCGATGACTCTGGTCGTTACAGCACTCTGCCGATGCGTTCTCACACCCAATCCATGGATCCAAGGCTGGTTGATATCCGGCTCGAAGGACCAAATTTATGTCTGCGCGTATAGACATACGTTGGGGCTGATGGCCAGGATTTGCGCTGATGTGGATGGCAGGTTGATGAAATGACGAAGGCAGCAGGTTCTTCGAATTAACTACATTTAATTCGGGATTTTACATTGTTTTTACGTACATTAAATATATAAAAAAAATGAGCAACAAAAAGATAGGTATGGGCTACGTGGTAGCTAGTTGAGAGTGATATGCTAATTCGTAAGTGTCATCCTGTGTCGTCATTGGTGCGCGCAGGGATGACGAGCCGCTACACCATTGGCTGTCGATCACGACATATCTGATGTATGCTTCTCATTGGCTGCTGGTGACATGACGCGATAACATGTATGTGACGTCATGGTACTCGTGGTAGGTGCATCGCAGCCGGGGATGGGCGCGCGGGTCGCTAGGCGCGAGCCAGGTTGAAGGTCACGGGCCGCCGTCGTTTCTATGCGCTTTAGGTATTGCCGTAACAGGTCACTCGCGTATTTTGTCGAAAACGCTCGACATGTTTCACTCCATACCGAGGAGTATTATCAGGAGCTTGCGTTGATTTTATATGGTATTTTTCTTGGTTTATTTAATATGTCAATCAATCAATCAATCTTTGGGTAATATGGCTCCATCGATACTGTCGATGATTTCGCCAACGTCAAAGTGGATCCCACGTGGGATCGAATTAATATTATTTGTAATAAAATTCAGCCAGTGTACGGTATAAAAGTATAAAATTATGGCCTCTAGGGCTCTAGCCAGCCACGGTTAGAGGTAGAAATACCAAAATAAATGCTCTAGAGCACGACGTTGTTCGGTAGTCTGGTTCTCAGTTCTTGTAAGGCGATAGCTAGACTTTACAAGAACCCGCGTGGGCTACCCGGCGTTGACGCCAGAATGGTGGTTATACGCGTTTCATGATTATTTTTTCATTATCTGCACACTTCCACATTAGTTTACTGCATAATACGCTATCAATATTACACTTTAAACAATATTAATAAGCAAAAACAAAGAAATTATTCACGAGGCTATGTTACCAAAATGGCGGTCGACGAATAACCCCCTATTTTATATGTCTGTGTCTCACGGAAGTTTTGTTATTAAAAATATTAATATACCCACTGATAGTACTGATCAATTATAACTTTACGTACAGATGACCTGGGCGAGGCTTGGGCGCGCGGCGTGGCGGCGCGCGGCGGTCGTGTCGTGCGCGTCACGTACCCGCGCACCGCCAACAACGACAAGGAACTCAGTGTCGTCAGGGGAGAATACCTGGAGGTACGGTTTCAAAATATATTCATGTGCCCGGTTATCTGGAAGTAGATAGGAACAGAAGCGTTATCTTGGTTATTTATAATTAAACTTGTTTATTAGTGCATATGTTGCAGTCAAAAATGTGAACTGGTCAAAAGAACTTTTAACCGACAAAAACAGGCAAAACTGCTTTTAACTGAGCATGTTGGTCAAAAGTAGTTTTACCTGAAAATCATACCTATTTCTGGCAGCAGTTTCGTTTTTAGGGCGTAGCAAAAAAAAATAACCCTAACCTACCTATTTCTGGGAGCAGAGAATTTTACCCCAATGTACCAAATATTACCATACAAATCGTAAAAACTAGCCCAAAATTACATAAATACAAATTTCTATGTAAAAATTGTCAAGTGCGAGTACTTTTGACTGATACTAACAGTCACAATTACTATTAACCAATGATTTTTAGGTAAAACTACTTTTGACCAACATGCTCAGTCAAAAGCAGTTTTGCCTGTTTATGTCGGTTAAAAGTTCTTTTGACCAGTTCACACTTTTGACTGCGACACATACAAACTATGACATTTAAACTTAAGCCCTAGCCAATTCGTCAAAACTGTCATCGAAATCACCCGAAACTGAGGTAATACTTGAAATTGTTAAATAATGGCTTCTTCTTTCTTGATATAAATTGGTGTAGATTTGCATACCTACCTGCAGTTTATAATGTAATATTTATTGTGACAGAAATTTTATTTTCCTAAGGCCCAGCCATACAAACGAAACATCCAAAATTTGCCACTGAAATTTGAACCTAGTTTGTAGGAAATAGAGTTGATTTTCAATTGTTTGAAAATTGAACGAAACAAAAGCGACTCTGTTCCAATCGAACTTGGTTTAGATTACATCGAACTGAACCTATGTTCTTAAACAGGTGCTAGACGATTCGCGCAAATGGTGGCGCGCGCGCAACCGGCGCGGCGTGACCGCGCACGTGCCGCACACCATCGTGGCGCCCGCCGCGGAGCCCGACCCCAACCTGTACCCCAACCCCATCTACACGCACTATCAGGTAACCTCTCCACTCCATCATAATACCATTACCACAGAATAAATAATACTACGTACAGAAGACTCACTCTCTAACAAAACGCGTCTGTTACGATCAGCACAGATATGGCCGCTAGGTGGCGACAGCGCCACGCGCGGCTTATGGCTAGCCACCAAAATTGGTGTGGAACGGATGTACTTTTAGCCACCTGTAGCAAAGCGACGAAATCGCGGAGTCCGCCATTACAGCCTGCCAATATACCGTTTTCCCGGCAATTGAATAAGACACTTTGCGGTACGGTAATGTAATAGATCTAGAATTCAACCCTATAGTTAGGGAGGCGAGGTAGCTAAATGGCGTAATTCAACGGCGCCGTCGAGACCTATCAAAATCGAAAGATAAAATAATTTCGAAAAGAAAAGCTCGTATGGCAAAAACCATTTTAGCGGTGGGTTTGGCGTGTACGGTTTTTCAAAAATGTTAAAAAAAACAGTTACTTGGGCATTCTCGAGCGCGTCAGATATTCATACTACGTATGCCCCGAGTGCCTCTGATAACAACGGTATACTAATCTGCCGGTTTGCGTGGTGGGGGTAGGCATATAAAGTAGTCAAAAATGCAAAAAAAAAAAATTTACTCGAGCGCGTCAGATTTTCGGAAGGGGTGTTAAGTAGGCCCCAAGGAAGCTTCCTTTAAAAAAACTGACGATTTCGGCGTGACGATAAGTTAATTACGATGAATTTTTGAAAATGCAAAAAAAAAAAGTTTTTTTGAAATACTCGAGCGCGTCAGATTTTCATAGGGGAGGTTTATCTCGGTATCCTGAAAGCATATTTTTTTTAACCTGACAAAAATGTTGGTGGGTTCTCTTAATCTGACCGAAAAAGGTTTTTTGGTTCAAAAAATTCCGTGGCCGCGCTTTTTATTTGGACAAAAATGTAAAGAGACCTTTTTTTGTGTAAAATAAAATTACCTTTTTTGTTTATTTAAACTTTTTTTTGTAAAATGTATCGTTCGCGACTTATATGCCGCAACGCGTTCTTAGGAAGACGAAATGGCTCCTCCACACTTCCGGTCATGCGGAAACCGGCAGATTTTGTATTTTTAGTAAGTTTTAGATTATATTCTTCAAAATAAAAAATAAAAAAATCGCGCTCGAGAATGCCGGATTAAAGTTTTTTTTTTACAAGTTCGCGACCCTATAACTCGGCGGCGTCAAGGACTTATCGTCAGATTAGTTAAATTTAGTCTTTAAACACTAAAATCAACCCCCAATATCTTAATCTGACGCGCTCGAGTATTTCAGACTATCCATTTTTTTTTACTAATCTGATCGTCTATCCTAGGCGCGCGTCACTACATATAGAGCTAAATACTTTACAAGGTTGTTCTATTAGGTCTAAGGTATCTCTCATATCTTAAACTGCCACGCTCGAGTATTGCCGAAAATTCCCCTATTCGCCTCCCTAACTACTATACAGGATCACAAAACCCTCCTCGGAGCATTCACGCTCGACCACCGCTCGACGCTGACGCCGACCGCCATACTTTTGTTTTATCCAAAATGGCGTCGGCGTCATCAGCTTCGAATGTGTAATTTCGTAGACGATGTGTTAATGCAGCGGTCGGCAACAAGCGGCGCGCGGGCCGCATGCGGCCCGCGAACCTCTCACTTGCGGCCCGCGAGCCGCCCTGGCTATTATAATATTGACAAACGACAAATGCCTGATAAAGTCACAATGTGCGGCCGACGTCAACTTTTTTAACTAATATGTGGCCCTTGGCTGTTAAAAGGTTGCCGACCGCTGTGTTAATGGTAATTTATACCTGCAGGAAAGCGGCGGTCTCGGGTCGGGCGGCAGCAGCCCGACCGGCGCGGGCGCGGGCGCGGGCGCGGCGGCGGGCGCGGGCGCGGGTAGGGCGCGCGAGGCGCGCGACGCCAACGCCGACTGGGTGCGCCGCGAGCGCCTCGGCAAGAAGGGCGAGTTCCGATATTTCTAGCCGACACAGTCGCTCCTTCCTCTTTA
This sequence comes from Cydia amplana, assembly GCF_948474715.1. Lineage (NCBI taxonomy): Eukaryota > Metazoa > Arthropoda > Insecta > Lepidoptera > Tortricidae > Cydia > Cydia amplana. The sequence continues at coordinate 11,972,957 of NC_086090.1, forward strand.
ACGATTTATTCATTGTACTAGACGTGTAGGTCACAGACCGCGGACGGAACGCCTCAGGGCAGCTGAGTACCTACAGATTGTGTTTTTTAAAGTCCCATTTAGACGGTTCGAGAACTTGCATGCAATATTCGATGCGTTTCTAACTACAAGGTTCAATTCATTCAGTCGATTGGCCAAATACCGTAATGTAACGAAAATCGCATGCAAGCGTTTGAACCGTCTAACTAAAGGGGCTTGATTTTTAACGGCATTGAGCGGACGCTTCTCGCTCCGCTACCCGCCAACGCCGCGACCTAAGAAAAAAACACGACCCTGGAGCTAGAAAAGATACCGCTGTATGATTTGTGGTAACTGAGTTGACAACTTTTAACAGCAGTGTCAGCAGTTGCCGCATAATTTACAATAGTCACATTAGCTGTCAAATTCGAAGCATGTTCTTATTTATCAGACTACCTACCTAGTACAATGAATGAATCTTTACTCTTTAATAATGTATGCCTTGGCCTATGCCTGTGCTAAGTTTGCGACGTGTTAACATAAGAATTAACGCTGATCAGACAAAAATATCTTTCCTGGAGGCATATTTTTGTAAAAAAAATACTTAGATTTCGTTTCGATTACTTACAAACCTCTGAAAATGCCTGTAACAGGGTATTTATTTACATCTACATCTACTAGAAAGGCGATCATGATGATACCTATAATTATATTGATTTTTGTTAACAATCCTTCTGTGTTATCAGGCACAGGTTCTGGCTTAAAAGATTGTGCAGCGCAATAAGCGCCCCCGAACCAAAGTGGTCCGCGCTCAGAGTTATCTTACGCATAATCCATCATAAATAACATATCAGTAGTTTATCATCGTCGGCTAGTATCGGAGCCCGCGTGTGTGCTTCTGTCCGTGTGTGTGCTAATGTATGTCCTTACACAGAACCAGAGAGAGCTGAGAGAGGTAGGGTCGCTAACATAAAACTGTAACTTCATGGCCAGCCGATTTTCCACGCACACAAGCTTACAGCAAAACTCTTAACTTAAGGAACCATCATTGGACCTTGTTTGTTTTTTGTTTGCAACTTGACGACTTGTCAGTTAATGGCGAAATCGGTGTGTTATGACATCACAGTTATGTCTTGAAGACCCAACCTCTTCTTATCTTTCAACTCTGTGTCTTATAAATATAAATTTGTGAAGATTTGAGGCACTGGATGCGTTACAGAATATACCTACAGTTTCTGAGTTCGCCTTTTGCATGCGTAATATATATAGTGGGTAGACAACTAGACATTGGATTAAAGACAATCAGGTGTCAAAATTAGATCAATATTCACTAGTGTTTTAACCCGACATCACTAACGATAAAATAAATATCGTGTCATTTTATGAATTGCATTTTCCTGGGATGCATCCAGTGCAGCAAATAATGTAGTCCCAATACTTGCAGAACGAACCAAACCGCTAAAAATTAATGGAAAAGAACAGCGAAAGCAATAAGTACAGACAGTGACGTTTGAATCGTTCTGCCTGCAAGACTGTCGTCGGCTCACATCGACACGACACAACATCCATTAGTGCTTGCATTTTTTGAGATTGTCATGATATTCTCATGCGTTATGATTAGACTTATCTGCGATGTCAAATTTGACATACGAGAAGAGTGCAATTCCATTTAATATTTTTTCTTCTTCAACCCTTTTGTCAATTTTTGGCATTTTACAAAGCAGTTTGTTTCGATGCGAGCCGGTGCGAGTGCCGTGTTGTGGTGTGAAGCTTACATTTCTACAAATTAGTATACGTATCGTTAGACTATTGTTTTTATATTTCAGTCAGATTCTATAGGCAGCTATATATTTATTGTACGAGATACAAATTGTAAGGCTATAAATGTTAACTAATATATTGTCGGAGCTGTTAGCTGCTCAGTCCTTGTTTGTATACATTTTTTACATTAAAATTTTTACTGAAACTTGTGTGTGTCTATTTGTGCTTCGCTCCTTCCCTGTGTCCTTCCCTCCCTGAGGAAACCCGCGTAAAGGCATTAAACTCTTTTGTTATTTTGTCGATTCTCTTACGTTTAAACTTTGTGCTTACATAATTTTGGCTTTACGTGGGTGCCCTGAAGCTTGAAGCTATTGGCGTTAGCACTAATTAACTAAAGACATATTATGGCTTTTATGGTATTAAATCCAAAGATTGTGTACTATACTAAAGAAAAAGACGATAATCATATGCCTGCTGATTTGCCTTAGTTTTTCTAACGCCCGTTTGTCTGGTAAGGTAGAAATAATTTCAACGAGTAAACTAAAGGATTATCTGCTACAATACCTAACAAAGGTAAATCGATGTTAGACGAATAATCCTTTTAAATTGAAACATCAAAGAAACTAAAATTTAATACCTGTCTTTATAAGTCTCACAAAAGCTAGCAAATTTCGTGCTAGTTTAACTTTCGTAAGTTTGACCTGTACCATAGAAAAAAAAATACATAGAGTGCTCACTCCATACATCAGTTTTAATACCAAAAAGATTAGCATCTAGCATCGAGTAGCGGAACTATCAGTACTGCCACTTGACAATAGATGTAGCCACCGACCGGAAAGTCTTATGCTGTTGAGATAAGACTTTCCGGTCGGTGCTACATCTATTGTCAAGTAGCAGTACTGATAGTTCCGCTACTCGATGCTAGATGTAGACACTGAAATTAATAGTCTGAACTGATGTATGGAGTGAGCACTCTATGTATTTTTTTCTCTATGCCTGTACCTACATTAATTCAAGACATCAGCCAGCAAATTTAGAAAGGCACAAATGTGTCCGCTAAATATCTGTTCGCGGATCTGCCAGAATAATCTATCCGACTCCCTACCTAATTGGGTTTTGAGATCTTCAAAATAAATAAACTCATTAGAGTCATAAAATTGTTTCCGCGTAGTGCTTTATCTATCTGAAATTCGCGCAAAATCCTTTTGCTGTTTGTGTCGTTGCAAACTTGTGCTGTTGGTGTAACTGTGTGAGTGTAATCGCGGTGAGTGTTTGTCATCATTGTCATATGGCTCCTCTTCACGATGGGCCAACGTCGGCCACTCCAAGGGACGCATTTATGCGTTAGAGGGAGCAAGTGATATTGCTATCTCATTCTACCGCATGGCTGCGTCCCTTGGAGTGGCCGGCGTTGGCCCATCGTGTAGAGGACCCAATAAATGTTTTTTTGGCTGGTCGCAGCGAGTACAGAAGTGTGTGTTGCAGACAAGGCGCCTCCTCCCCCGCCCCCGCCGCCGCCGCCGCCACCGCCACCGCCCGCGCCTGTCGCCACTGACACCATTAAGTGTGAGTAGTCTAACAACTGTAATGTATTCTAAGTAAAAATCTACATGATTACTCTTACTTAATTACACAGTCTGCAAATTTAAGTATAGCACAGTTTTCTTAAACACAAACACATCTACGACTTATCTGCCTTGCCCGACAGTTGACTGGTAGAGAAGGCCTTATAGCACTGAGGCCACCTGTTGTACTATTTTTTTCTGCATGAACGCTCTAACCATCAATAAAGAGGTATAGTTCCACACCTTTTACTCACCTTTTATTCTTATCAACGCCAAATAATCACTAACAAATGCACGTACCGGGTTGCAATTAAAATAATTACGATAAGAAATGATTAAGTTGTTGATAAGGTGATCGTTAGAGATAACTACATACTTAGGTATGTGTGTTACCTATTATTTAAGCAGGTATAACATTTTGTCACCTTTGTTTTTTGAGAAATAAGTAGTAAATAATACCTAATTAAGTATCTGTTTCTTTATTTTAAAGTTTATTGCACATTTGCAATATACAAATAGCGGTCTTGATCTAAAATACAATATCAGTCTCAACCGTAGGGCCAAGCAACTATAGCTATCAACCAACTTACCTATAGTTTGTAGCTTTCTAATAGACCCCGAAGGCTAATCCTATTGTCTATTGTTAAGAAAAACCGCTCGTGCCACGTGCCACAACCACCTGCATAAAAAATCGGTACTTCGGTTACTGAGTGCCGGCGAGTCGAACGCTACAGAACCAGTCTAAAATGTGTCATCGAGATGCGTAACAAAGGCGCGTTATCGGAGAGCGCACCTACACTGGTTTTTTGAGCGTTGGACTAGCCCGCGCTCAGGTGCCAATTAGAATAAACAAGACCCTTTTTTGCAGGTAAGTAGCAAGTGCGGTTTTACTGAACAATAGACAATAGGATTAGCCTTCGGGGTCTATTAGAAAGCTACAAACTATACCTGACAATTGATTCCAGCCACGAAGTCGGCAGTGAGCACGGCGACCAGCGGTGGAGACTTCACAGACGAGCTGCGGGAAGTGTTGCCCCAGATACAGCAGCGGAGGAAGCTCCTTGAGTTCAAGAAGACACCCGAAGTGTTCATCCACCAGGTATGACCAACTCCAGGGTTAACCCTCGTGCCTAAGGTGCAGTGGGCCAAGAAAGTGGTCTACCAGTTTTGACAAAAGTTTCTGCGAGATCTAACGATCGCTAAGGTTGACTTTTCTAACGGGGTTTAAAGTAAATCGACCGTTGTCTCATGACGTTCAAACGAACCTCAACCGAAGTTAGAATGAGCTGAGGCTGCGGTAGGTACTGCCCCAAATCCAGCAGCAGAGGAAGCTCCTAGAGTTCAAGAAGACGCCTGAAGTGTTCATCCACCAGGTAACACTGTTGGGTCATTCTCTGAGAAAGTCTGCGGTTGCGTCTGATTGCCATGACTTTTCATACATTTTGTATGGGTCCCGGCAATTAAACCGAGGACATATGTTAACTTCAGTTCAACGAGTTGCATGCAATATTTGATACATACATTGCTCACAAAGTATTCGTTGATCGATCAAATACCGCAATGTAACGAAATTCGCATGATGCAAGTTCTTGAACCGTCTAAAGGATGACTCACGCTAGAACGGTCCGGATCCGGGCCGAAGCTTCTGACACTTCCTTTTCTATGATGGTAGATTGGTGATCATGTTATTGAAAACGAAGTGTCGGACGCCTCGACTCGGCACTCGTTCAAATTTATCAGACTTCGCCAATTTTTGTACGTCTTTATTACTGAATCGCGATTAGAAAGGGATTGAGATAGCTGTCAATCCATATTGATTTTGACGTAAGTGTATGGAAATCTGTTATTTCTAATCCCTTTCTGATCGCGGCATGATAATATACTCTGTCAACTCAAGTAATCTATTTGAACTATTTCTTTCTGTCCTACACAAGAGGGTTGTCTACGGCAATGAACAAATAGTAACGTCTATTTTTACAGAAATCCAACCCCGAAGAGGTGGCCGAATGGCTAGAAGCGAAAGGCTTCTCGGCGACGGCGGTGCGCGCGCTGCGCGTGCCCGGGCACGCGCTGTTCAGCACGCCGCGCGCGCAGCTCGAGGAGCTGCTCGGGCTCGACGAGGGCAAGCGCCTCTACAGCCAGGTCCTAGTGCAGAGGAACGTGTCCGGGGTACGGCTAGCTTTACCACCACAATCTGCCTGTTGATGTAATACTGTGTTTCTTTTATAAAATCTTTGCTTATATTTATAAACACGAAAGTATGTAGCTGTTTCTTTCTGTCTGTGTATGTGTTTATTTTTCACGCTTAAACCGATATCGAATACTAAACTCTAAAAATAGAATTGTTAAATTTTGTACAGTCAAAAGTTATAACTTATATATCTCTATTGGAGAATTATTCCATTTGGAGATAATTTTGATGCGTTGTATCTTTTTTCGCTGCTATAGATTCTGACTTTGTTTGTGCGTGACAGTGCGTGTGTGTGTTGTGTGACTTTTGGAGTCGTTTCTAATAACCTTTAACTTTGCTTATTTTTAAATGTTGAATATTTTATGTTACAGTACAAGACGACATCAGCGTCAGAGCTGCAGAGCATCTTACGCAAGGTCCGTGAGAAGGTGGAGGTCTCCTGAGACCCCTTAGCTCCGATCACCAAACGTCTTGGCACCACTTCGAGATCCCATCCGTCTCATAAGATCCCTTCACCATCGCGGCGGGAGTTGACCCAGCCCAGAAGGGCGCCTAGCCAAATGACAAGCTTTTATCAACAAATGCGAATAGAAAAGTAACAACGTACCGAGATGGCAGAAAATAAAAGACACGCCTTCATTCCCATCAGGTACATTTTATTAAGTTTCTGTTTGCGTTTGCTGTACCTAAACAATTATACTTAGGCACCTCAGGTCATCTTTTGACGCTGTACCCGAATATTTGGGAATAGCCATTTATACCAGTTACTATAAATTATTTTGATAACTAAAGCAATAAATACATCATGTTATTTAATAATTATTTTGATAACTAAAGCAATAAATACATCATGTTATTTAATAATTACGATGTTGTTTTATCTGTCCCCACGGAACTGATAACAGTGCGGAGATGATAAGGCGCTCGCTAGATTAGTTCTCAACGTGTTGAGTCACGATGAGTTTGTTGAATGTGTAAACGTACAGGCACAAGTTCGCCCACATACACATGGAATACTGTTGTCATGTGTGAGCAGAGCGCCCTTTACCTTTACAGTACGAGCTTTTTTTACCCTCTGGACCGCATCCAACGGAGAGCGACTCGTACTGGCTGCCAGCGTAGGTAGTTACTTACACAAATATTTCAGACCGAAAGGGATGGTCAAATAGTAGGTAGACATTTGTAGCACATTTTAATTCAGCATAGTTGAAGTTTAAAAAAAGTTGTAGAGCTGATGCTCAATCAAGGCATTATGTACAGTCGCCATCAGATATATCGGAGCGGCTAAGGTGCTCACAAATATCTGAACACGCCTCTATTGTCATGGCTCTAGGTGCGTGTTCAGATATTTTTGAGCACCTCGGCCGCTCCGATATATCTGATGGCGACTGTACCTACATATTTGATGTAAAGCCGACAGATATAGGATTTTTCTTAAACTGCAATAAACTATATATAATTTAAGGGATGTTTACAAAAACAACATAACTGACTACACTGGTTGACACCTGAAACGATTAACAATGTTCTTAAAAAAGTGTCAACCGCTCTAAGCAGTTATGTTGTTTTTGTAAACATCCCTTCAATTATGTAGAGATAAAAAATAAACCGAAAACAATTGTATAAAATTGTATATTCATTAAAAATAAAACAACAATAGTCGTCAAATACGCACATCGCGTAGCTGCACTGTTCTAAATATTTTATAAAACAAATATCTAACAAAATATTCTCAGTAAAATAAGTAATATTATACCTCTGAGGTTTAACTTACAAACTAAATACAATAACAACTTGTATATCAAGGGAGATATCTCACTTATTTATTTATTAAATTATATAACAAATATATTTTAATCCCGTCCCTGGTTATCCCAAAACAAGAAACTATTAGTGTAAGCCTTGAGTGGACGCTCGAGTTGGGCGTGCAGCGGGGCGGGGCGTGCGGCGTGCATGTTAAACAAATGCGCACGTATAGGAGCGGCCTTAGTGCACGCTGCTCACATCACGCGTGAGCCCACAGCCACGCTGCACGCCCCGCCGAACGCTCCGCTTCGAGCGTCCACTCAGGCCTTACACTTATGAGCAAGTCTGGGCTATAACCGCGAAAATCGAAGTTCACAAATCGGGCGTGTGACTGTCACTCTTATTACGCCTCCTTAGAGTAAAGGAGAAAGATCCCCGCAATTTGAATTTCGGTTTTCGCGGTAGGCCCTCAGGCTTGCGTACCCTGCAGTTGAAGTAATAGACAAAGGAATAATAGACGCGTAAAATGCATAATATCTTTTGACAGCTACCTGGCCCTTGTTTTACCATGCTGACAATTGCCGCCTGACGCCTGACATTAACAATTCACCGTTCATTGCTGCGGGCTCAGCACGGTTCCATTTTTATCGACTATCACTATGCCCGTCACTTTCGCACTTACATACTTGTTAGAACGTGACAGGCATGGTGATAAACGATAAAATTGCGACCGTGCTACTAGGGCTGGTTTAACAGATAAACACTGACGCTATATACACCGTCAAATGTACAGGAAATTGTCAGTCCCGTTTATAGAAAATGCCAATTGAAGAAACATATGCGCTAACATTTGGCAATCCTGTTACCACTAAACGTAGGTATTACCTACGTATACCTATGCTTACAAAATGGCGTCTTATTATTCTTCTTCTTGTCTATATGTTACTGGCATGGAGCACGGTTGTTACGTTTAAAGTTACAACTTGTACACGGGGCCTAGCCAAAACTACAATCGTTGGCGCTACGACAACGAAACGTTTTCTGTCTCTCAATCACTCTTCCCTATTAGTGCGATAAAGATAAGTACATAGCGTTTCGTTTCTCGGCGAACGACTGTCACCTTGGCTAGGCCCCCTGAGGTGACAACTGTAGCAACACCAAGCTAAAATAAAAACATAAAAGAGTTTAAATACAGTCAGCAACAAAGATTTAACTTTAATATTTTGTATAAAGTGAAAATACAAAGTTTTTTATGCTTACTATATTATATACCTACTCTTTTACAGCCACCAACAGTTAGGTATATTTACACAAAATAACATCTAGTACGATTTTGTATTCCTATCGGTCAGTAGGTATTTATATAATATTTAAAACTTTCGCGTTTTGAACACATATTAACTCACATTCACATTTACATTATGTGTAGTGGGTGGTTTGAAAATTTGATGTCGACCCCAAACTTTTTCATACACTTTTCGTCGGGTAGATGCACAAATCTCTGTTTTGGCATTTTGCTGAGACATCAGTTAGCCGCGACCACGACCAGTGAAATCTGTGTCGGTAAATAAAAGGTATGGGAATAAATTTCGCGTTAGACCCGTCTATAAATGCGAGTTAATATGTAGTAGGTATTTATATTTTATATGCAAAGCTCAAAGGTGGGTGCGAATAGGGCTCCCAAATGATTCCTCGAAGCTCGCGCTCATGTAGTGTCTTTGTGTAAATATGTCTGTTGGTCGCTGTCACTGTTGATTGAGCTATTAGAATGTATGTGTCAGTTATCTAAAGTAATCCTAATGAGTATGGCACAACGCTGTAACAACTATACAAGATATACCTACCGCGTGTATTTTTAATACAACCGCAAATTAAAACGTAGGTTTCAGTGTCATGAAACTATTTAAGTAAAAATAAATTTTTAATTTTGCTTTATCTAACAGAGTGCAATTAATTTTTGAAATTTTGAGCGGCAATATGTAGGTATTGTGTACCTACAGTACATAGTCATCCCTTATGAAAGTTATGACGTCGCGTCAGTTAGTGCGTTTCGATTAGACGTGTGCGGCGCGCCGCCGCCGCCGCCGGGTTTTTTTGCCACGCCGCCGCCGCCGATAAATGATCGGCGTGAAATCGGCGTGACCTTGAGTGTTGTTAATCAGATATTACTATTATAACTTGGTATTTGGATTAAAATTTGGATTTATTTGTATTATATATGTTACTGTTGTACAATTGTTACCATTTATTTTTAAATTAAACGGATTTAAGCCAGTGGCACAAACTTTATGTTATGACACACAGATTAAAGTAACTGAGTTATAGTTAGAAAGATGAGGGAGTAATATATGTATGAAGTAGGATTTTAGCTGTTAATTTTGTATTCTCATTCAACTATTAGATTATTAGATTTTTTATGCCCTCACCTAACAAGAAGTTAGAATGGTACGTCATGAAAATGCTTACATTGAAATTAACTATATAACACGGGGTTCATGTATCATGGGACCTCAAGGTGCGACAGAAAAGGAAAACTAACTAGCTAATGTTGCGATCATCACCCTTGCTTGTACTATTGTTGACTGGCTGACAGGAATAACATCAAGAAATACATTGAAATTGCGGCTCTTCTGAAAAAAATGGAAGTTGAAAGTTCTAGAGAGGTCTTAAGATTAACCATTCCAAGACCAAAGTAATGGTAGTAGACAGAGCAAACGTACTCCGAGTTACCGACGCGCTCAGCGATTACGAAAAAGCAAGCTAAGTAGTTTGTACTCGTATATCTTGGGTTGATAACCAGTGCCGGCGGTTTGCACCGTCGAGATATGCCGCAGATCTGGCATTGCTAAGAGTGCTACGGCTTCGACGTGCAACTAAAGTGCACTTAGTACGAGTTCTCGTCTTTTTAATATTCTAGCAAGGTGCCGAAACCTGGAGCCTCAAAAAGTGTGACGTCCAAAGGTTGGCGCTTGGTTGTGGTGTTGGCGAAGACTGCTGCTTATACCTAGGACAACTAGAAGAACAAACCCCTTAATTTTCAGAGAGCTCAATATGGCCACTCGGCTCTCCACAACATCTTTCTTCGGACTTATTATGCGGTTTCCAACGCATAATCTGGAGAAACATGTCAATTAAGGCCCAATGAATGGCAAACGTGCTCAGAGTGGAGCATGTGTGAGATAATCGATGGCTGGCGGCAGTCTGCACCGTGCAGTCCACATGGCTTATGACCGCGAACGCACGAAATGGAAACAAATTACAAGTAGTCGCAATCCTCAGCAATGAGGAACGAGAAAGATGAAGATACGTCTCAGTGAGCCTGGTGCTTGTACGACAAGAAAACCATTAAATGGAAGCCATAACAGTCCACTATGTCTAGCAAATTTCAAGGATATTTAAAGATAAGCCATGGAATCATGAGAAAACGGAGTTACAGAGAGATACAGATCGGATCGAAAGTAATTGGGACCAGGTAACCCCTGCAAACCAGGTACTAGTAAAATCAATTTATTATAAGTAATATCCTATATTCATTTACAAACACGACCCTATTTTACTCACAACCTATTCAAAACTATACGTATATTATGTAATTCACTTACCACCAAACTGGAATAATCAAATTTTCAAAAAAAAAACGACAAATTAATGATTTTTACTTAGAAACCTGAAAGTCAAGGTCACGCCGATTTCACGCCGAAAACACGCCGCCGCCGCCGATTTTTTGGCAAACGCCGCCGCCGATCGTTTTTTAATCGGCGCACACGTCTAGTTTCGATTAAAAGCAAAATGCATTGCGTCCTGGATTATTTTATAAAGAAAAATTAATATCGTAAATATTTAGTAAAAGATTCATTCATTTGGATCTATAACAACCCTTAAAATACGTGGTCGCATCAAAAATACACGCTGTATAAGTCACACTCTCACACTATACCTAAAAGTCAAGTTCCACCGCGGGTCTGTACCCTATGGAAACGTATGAAACGTGTCACACACACACGCACACTCGACCTGCGAGCGATTACACAATATCACAATCATCTTGTTACTATAACTAAAGTATTCCGGATTACAATTACAAGTTATTGATAGAAACGAGTATGAAATGCTTGAACCCTGCATTGCACTCGAATGGTGCCCCACCATAACTAGCTTAAGTAACATTTGAAAACTCATTCAATTGTTTTCCGTATGTTAGCGCCAAATTCTAAGTTTTAATTGGTTTTCCAACGTCACTTATATTACGGTAATTATGAGTGGTAGGGCAGAATAGTAGGGCTACTATAGCAGGTACATTTATTTTCTGGATTTTTCTGCAACCATATACCTAATATGTTTGGATAAGATACCACGGCAGTTTTTGGTCATAGGATTCGTAAGTTAAGTCTACGCATAAGGACGCCTTTATAGCAGCATATAATTTTTTATACAATTTAATATCGTGGTAAGTCAGTCGCAAAAAAATCTAGAAGAGACCAAGTGCCTACAGAAAATCTAGTCAGAGTATAGAGCCGTTATAAGCAAGCCCCTGGAACGCATTCGGACTTTTAGTTGTACCTTAGGTTTAAAGTTAGGAAACGGCAAGGTAAACACTCTCTTACCTCCCTCCATTGTTGATTTGATAGATTCATTAGAATGTCTAAAGATATAATGCTACTGTTGGATGCAGCTCGCCATTTGACATACTCGTACGCCATTAGGAATTAGGTAAAATGTCTATTCCAATTGATCTTAATAATTAATAAATAAAAATCTACCTTGTGCGTTCCGGGGGCTACAACCTTTGTCGCCGGTTGACACTGTACGCAGCGTACTTACAGCGTCATGACTCAAAGAAAGTATACAGCTATCTAGATACACTTTCTGTACACACCGTACGTCAACCGAAGACCGAGGCCTAAGTTTCAGTCTCGCGTCGCGCTTGGCTCCTATCCAAGATGGCGGCCCGCGCCGGCGCACCGGGGCAGCTGCCGCGCGCCGCTCCGAACCAAAACAAAACCGTGTCAATCCGTGTCCGTGAAATTTGGTAAACAATCTTAATGTGTCGTTTAATTTACATTTAAGCGATTTTGACATGTCTTTTAATTGAAAAACACATTTTAAAAATAAGTTACGGTAAATATGTATAACAATTATGAATCTAATACGATCTTTTATAGTCTTCCGCTTTCATAAGTAATAGTTATTAAATTGATTATTAAAAAGTGTTTTTCAATTAAAAGACATGTCAAAATCGCTTACCTTCTTTCAAGTTCTTTCTAATGCTAAAAAAACGAACTATAACTCTCTCACTCGAGCCATGACCACGTAAGCGTGAAAGAGAAGGTTTATGACCCCAGTCGTCAGTTTGGTTTGTGGATATTATAATGTGAGCCTAGTTGTCCTGTGCGGCGATGCGCGCGGCGATGGCGGCGGTCAGCGCGGAGCCCTTACCGCTGCCGTCCTCGGCGCCCATCAGGGAGAACTGGAAATATAATCATCTGTCAGTTTCACGAATTTATTGCAGACGCAGTCGCGGGTACGGGCTATACTATATTACTTAAGTATAAAGATTGATTCAAACCGATAAAGAATTCCAGAACCGAATTTCAGATCTGGGGCCTATTTCTCAAACGGTATTAGACTAATATTATTAGTCTACGAACTGTCAAATCGTATAGGTTACTATGGCAACACACTAATAATATTAGACTAATACTGTTTGAGAAATAGGTCCCTGATGGTGATGCATACGTATTGGCAATGTGCGAAGTCGGTGGAGGGGGAAGTGGCGCTGATCGTCACACACACAGGTAATCTTATGGAATGTCCGATATTAGTACTAGCGGCAGCCGTTTGAACTAATTTTACTCCATAAGATTTAACGTAGAAAGTCCGACTAAATGAGGGCGTGCACGTAGCGAATACAGTCTTGGAAATGTACTACCTACATAAAACTGACCAATTTTATCGACCACGGGAATTCGAAAATCGGTTAAACTACTAACAGATAACCACAGGAATTTAAGATTTTTTTTGGGATATATATAGACCTTAATTAGGTGAAAGTGACTTTACCTCGTAAGGTTGTAGCAAGGCGATGTACTTCTCCATGAGTCCCCGGATCCTCGGGTGCCGCTTGAACACGGAGCCGTCCACGGCCACCACCACGTGTGGCCGCGCCATGCGCTGCACTAGCACGGCCACGCCTGTAAGTGATACGTACATAGTCAATGTTGTTAATAAACAGACTAATTCGTGCCCTGAATCTCTAATTTACCGACAGTGCGCTTATTATTGTGTGTGCTTTAAGAACTTTAGCTGAGGACGCGAGATGGTGTGCAACGCGACCAGCATTTTACGCGAAAGGACACCCTTCGCACGGCGCGCTTTGATCACATATTCCGGCCGCGCACCACCTCGCTGCCGACGTATCAAATCTCGCACGTTTTAACCCTTAAATGCATAGTGTTGCCAATTGTCTACAAAGCATTAGATATCTCACAGATTAAGGGTTAAACAAATTCTATTTGTTCCTGTAGTAAAACTAATAAATTTTCCGAATTATTACATAAATTTACGCAGTATTTGAATTTATAAAAATTACATTCGTTTATACTTAGACGAAATGTCGGAAAACTTGGAAAAACCTGGAAGTTGATGATTTTTAGTATGTGATTTTGGGCAGGTTTTTCGGGGCTTGTAATTATTTTATATTTACGAACTTTATCATAGGAACATCATAAACAGTGTAACTTTCTGATGGCAGTTAAGATTTTTCCTAATAGCTATATATTTCCAAAAATATGATTTAGCCTATGCAACTTTTAACACTGATTTCGCAGTGAAAATCGACGATATAATTTTTTTTACTATTTTTCCTAGAAACGGCAAACAATTATGTGATACATATATTAATTTCGGGCAAAAAGAAAAAATCATGCATTTAAGGGTTAAAATGCTACTTAACAGAATACTCACAGACGGAGACGAGTTGCGCAGCGCGATTGGAGCACATTCTGGCCGCGTGTTGTGCGACGAGCGCGTCGGCGTCGCACCACGCCGCCGCCGTCTCGGGGCACGCCGCGCGCAACGCCGCCAGCGTTCGCGTTGTTGAGCCGTTCTCATTGTCCCTGCACAAATACAATACAATCGTTACCTTACTACACTTTTATATGCTCAAGGCAAAAATGACCTTTTAACCTTTTTGGATTTTTGTTTCTTATGAAAAATTGTTAACGCTATAACAACTGTTTTATATCTGGCCCGCTTAATTATAAAACATTATTTAAAATAAAAACAACTACTCAATAGTGTAGATAGCCACACGTGTAGATCGACTTTTTTTCCAGTGATAATAAGTTACGATAAAACCACTTTACAGTTTGGCTCTAAAATAAATAGAAGACTTACTCTTCAAAGAAGCTGACGTGTTCCGAGGAGATAGTGCCCGGCGGCGGCGCGGCGGGCAACAGGCCCGCGCCGGCCAGGCGTGCGAGCGCCGCCCGAAGCAAGTCACCGAGGTATTTTCCGCCGATGTACTTCTCGAATCTGCACGAACACAATGTAATTTATATAATCATTATTATAATTATTATAGGTACAAAACACTATACCGCATCTCTGCGACAAAATGACGCAGGAACCTGGGGAGGGACAAACGGTTATCAACCGCTGGTTAGATTTGACAGACATTCATGACTGCTTCCTTTTAGTGATGGGTAGGACATCAATTTAAAATGAGTTTGTATGAGTACCTCATTTTCTAAAATGAGATGTTACAATGTCTTACTTCAAATGAGGTGAGGTACTAGCATATTTTCAGCATCGACTATTCCATTAATTCCAACAGCGACAATTTTTTTATGTATATACATATTTATGTATTCATCACTTCTTTTATAAATAAATAAATAGTAATATTTAATTGGAGTGCAATTCTGGAGGTAAAGAATATAACTTTTGGGAGACTCGCGAGTGAATTTGAACGGATAAAAGAGTTTTTTGAATTTTGAAATGTGTGAATGATTTGTGTGATGGTGGCAAGAGGTGTTTGTGATGCGCGCGAGTGTTTGAGTAAAATGAATAGAGGAGTGAAGTAAGACATTTTTGCGGTACGAATACTGCGACAAATTAACAAAATGAGTGGTACAAATGAGGTGCATCACGAGTGAGCGACTCAACACTACTTCCTTTACAAGTAAATAGCCGAGTCTTTTGTTAACCAGGGTCTTTTGTACAATTGTCTCAGTTATTTAATGCCATCTCTTACTTAGTAATCTTTGCAAAATTCCACAAATAAAATTACACGCCGACTCCATGACCAACGCGCCCTATTCGATATCAACGCAGACGGTGCCACGTCGCCTCCCAGTGTGTCACCCCGACGCCGACACTATAATATATAATACCCATCTAATTGCACTCACGTGAAAGAGCCGGTCAGCAGCGAGCGCGCGTCCACTTCTCTATCGAAGTCCGTTCTCAAGAAGTCCAGACAGCCGTTGTCCCCAAAAGCGCCCCACTCGATGTCAACGCAGACGGCGGAGCCGCGCCCGCGCCGCGCCGCCTCCCAGTGCGTCACCGCCGACGCCGACTCCATGTAGCAGCCGTTCGAGCCCGTGCCCATTATCACGCCGATCTGGAGACAAACATAAATCAATGTCTCAGTCCTTACAATATTTAAAACATGACGACGGGTACGCGACGCGGCTTAATATAAATAGGTACCGTAAAATGGGGTGAGTAGGCGCAAAACTGACATTCTGATTCATGATTCATACTGAATGGTGTATATAATAAGTGTTCCGGACGTTTGTATTTTAGTTTTTATCTTATTTTGGGTAGTTCCATTTCATAACTTTGACGATAAAGAGGAAAACCCACCTCACCCCGTAGTGCCTCGTATTTGGGGTGAGAGGGCTTTTCATACAAAGGTGATTTTGGAAGAATGTTGGACGATTTTTTTTTATTATGCGTATTACTATAGCTCCATTTTAAATTGGAATACATTATTTTTGTAGCAGTAGCCTTAAAATCCCTTCTCACCCCCCTCTCAAACCTTCTCTCCCCATTCATAACCCACCTCTCCTCGCGAAACCTACTCACCCCATTTTACGGTAACTAGATAGTTGTTCAGGGGCGGTAGCCAAGATGACAACAGTTTATCGACAAACGCCGATCGAAAAGTTAAAATCGGCGTGACACACACGAAGAAAAGTTACGTCATTATTTCCATACATTATTTAAGTTTCGGTTCGCGTTTTTTATATGCCATTGTCACTTACTTAACTTTGATTTTTTTCACGGTTCAATTGCACAAACAGTTTATGCTTCCGCTATGGAAAAGAAGAGATTAGGCAAAATAACCATACCTTTCGCCTTATGGGTTGGAACATCGTGAGTAAAAGTACCCAGAAAGCGAGGCTACCTTAGTTTGTAACCAACCATCAACGTGAGGCGAGCGTGCCCGGACAATAGTTACTACTAACGACGGATGACTGTAGTGTCCAGCTCACTGACAATCCAACCTCTAGACTGAGCTTAGGCCAATTCTTTCATGAAACCGATGCTGCCAAAAATACGGGGGCGCGGGGGGACGAGGTGAGCGAATCCCGTGCCGTGATTGGTCCGTTCAAAAACACGGACCAATCACGGCACGGGATTGACTCGAAGATGGAGTAACGCTACCGTATGTGTGGCAGAGGGGGTAGCGCGACTATGTTATGTCTAGAGGTTGGATTGTCTGTGGTCCAGTTACTGACCTCGACTCGGCGGTCCTGCTGCGCGCCAGCCACCAGCGTGCCGGTGGTGTCGTTGAGCAGCACCCGCACGGCGACCTTGAGCCTGCGGGCGTGCAGACAGCGCTGCAGCAGCGCGGCCACGTCCACGCCGCCCATGCCGCCGCACTTGAAGCTCTTGGTCCACGTGATCAGCTCGCCGGAGGAGATGTAGTGTCCAGCTACTGACCTCGACTCGTCTGTCCTGCTGCGCGCCAGCCACCAGCGTGCCGGTGGTGTCGTTGAGCAGCACCCGCACGGCGACCTTGAGCCTGCGGGCGTGCAGACAGCGCTGCAGCAGCGCGGCCACGTCCACGCCGCCCATGCCGCCGCACTTGAAGCTCTTGGTCCACGTGATCAGCTCGCCGGAGGAGATGTAGTGTCCAGCTACTGACCTCGACTCGTCTGTCCTGCTGCGCGCCAGCCACCAGCGTGCCGGTGGTGTCGTTGAGCAGCACCCGCACGGCGACCTTGAGCCTGCGGGCGTGCAGACAGCGCTGCAGCAGCGCGGCCACGTCCACGCCGCCCATGCCGCCGCACTTGAAGCTCTTGGTCCACGTGATCAGCTCGCCGGAGGAGATGTAGTGTCCAGCTACTGACCTCGACTCGTCTGTCTTGCTGCGCGCCAGCCACCAGCGTGCCGGTGGTGTCGTTGAGCAGCACCCGCACGGCGACCTTGAGCCTGCGGGCGTGCAGACAGCGCTGCAGCAGCGCGGCCACGTCCACGCCGCCCATGCCGCCGCACTTGAAGCTCTTGGTCCACGTGATCAGCTCGCCGGAGGAGATGTAGTGTCCAGCTACTGACCTCGACTCGTCTGTCTTGCTGCGCGCCAGCCACCAGCGTGCCGGTGGTGTCGTTGAGCAGCACCCGCACGGCGACCTTGAGCCTGCGGGCGTGCAGACAGCGCTGCAGCAGCGCGGCCACGTCCACGCCGCCCATGCCGCCGCACTTGAAGCTCTTGGTCCACGTGATCAGCTCGCCGGAGGAGATGTAGTGTCCAGCTACTGACCTCGACTCGTCTGTCTTGCTGCGCGCCAGCCACCAGCGTGCCGGTGGTGTCGTTGAGCAGCACCCGCACGGCGACCTTGAGCCTGCGGGCGTGCAGACAGCGCTGCAGCAGCGCGGCCACGTCCACGCCGCCCATGCCGCCGCACTTGAAGCTCTTGGTCCACGTGATCAGCTCGCCGGAGGAGATGTAGTGTCCAGCTACTGACCTCGACTCGTCTGTCTTGCTGCGCGCCAGCCACCAGCGTGCCGGTGGTGTCGTTGAGCAGCACCCGCACGGCGACCTTGAGCCTGCGGGCGTGCAGACAGCGCTGCAGCAGCGCGGCCACGTCCACGCCGCCCATGCCGCCGCACTTGAAGCTCTTGGTCCACGTGATCAGCTCGCCGGAGGAGATGTAGTGTCCAGCTACTGACCTCGACTCGTCTGTCTTGCTGCGCGCCAGCCACCAGCGTGCCGGTGGTGTCGTTGAGCAGCACCCGCACGGCGACCTTGAGCCTGCGGGCGTGCAGACAGCGCTGCAGCAGCGCGGCCACGTCCACGCCGCCCATGCCGCCGCACTTGAAGCTCTTGGTCCACGTGATCAGCTCGCCGGAGGAGATGGAGTGCTGTTTCATTGGGAATGAGAATGTGAAACCTGGAACGTACATAAACATTGTCAAGCTAGATAGCAGTAGGCAACGGCTGGGAGGGACTTTGGCTTTACGATTTGACCCCCAAGCTGGGGAAGGAGAGGTGATTTGGGGACACACAACTAAGACAATGTGTGTTGGATTTATGTCTACTGGGAGTGATAGGCCAAAGTGTGTTTTCGTATCTTCCGCTAAAAGTGGCACCTGGGCAAAAAGCAGTGGTCTCCGGCCATCCTTTCACAGTACCATAGAGAAAAAAATACATAGAGTGCTCACTCCATACATCAGTTCAGACTATTAATTTCAGTGTCTACATCTAGCATCGAGTAGCGGAACTATCAGTACTGCTACTTGACAATAGACGTAGCACCGACCGGAAAGTCTTATCTCAACAGCATAAGACTTTCCGGTCGGTGGCGACATCTATTGTCAAGTAGCAGTACTGATAGTTCCGCTACTCGATGCTAGATGCTAATAGTCTTTTTGGTACTAAAACTGATGTATGGAGTGAGCACTCTATGTATTTTTTTCTCTATGACAGTACAAACCCAACCCAATCCTGTCCGCAGCGCCATGTTATTATTGTTAATTAAAACAATCACTGATATTAAAAACAGTTGTATTCACTAATAAAGATTTATCAAGTACAATTAGCACAGCCATGATTATACGGAATCATAGAGCAAGAGTTGTCCGTCTTGCCACAGATACAAAACTCACAGATAGTATATCTGACATATAGGTACTTAATTGTGTCGTTATCTACGAAAAGGGACCTTGTAGTCGATGGCGGTTACGCCATTATTAACGATGCTCCGATATAAATACAATGCCGCGCGACGCTGTGCGGCGTAAACGCCATCGACAATAAGGTCCCTTTTCATAGATAATGCCCCAATTAGAGCTGTAAAATTGAGTATAAGATTCGCAGCGCAGCAACATTTTTAAACAGCATTGGTCCTATTAGACCCGGATACTTCGAGCCCCGAATATCAACAAGTGGGAAAGATCCTCTCTCTCAGACACTAACGCCCTTCCTTGACTCTCTCGGAGCGCACACGCGGACTGTAGGCACATACCTACAGGAGTAACAGAGTCAAACACGAACCTAGAGATATCTCCTGGTCCTCCATGCCCTCGGAGCGCACGAAGTCCTGAACGCAGTCAGCGAGGAAGTTGAAGAGGTCTTCACCTGGCCCCAGCCGCAGCTCGTCGCTTGAAACACAAAAATGCTTGTTTAGATAAGTGCAGTATCGATTATTTGGACAAACTAGGTTTTGTTATACTAACTTGACAGTTCGATTTGATACGAAAACAAAAGTGATACTATCATTGAGAAATAAATAAATCTATCTATAATTGGTGCAAAAGCAGGATAGTTATCTAGTAAATTGAATTTACCATTAGAAACTTCGTATATAAACAAAGTTGAGAGCTGTTTTTCTATATCGTTTTAATCTTGGCAGAGTGGTCTTATTGGTTATCATTTTGCTCGATATGATAGTACAAATCTATCCGGTGGCGAATGCACTAGTCCCAAAACGCACTATTAGTCAATACACTCTAATTTCGAAAGCCCCTCTTCTCATAAGAAACTAGGCCCAAAATACCATATTTCCAAAAAGGCTCATTCTCGATTTACACGAGAACCATTGAGAACTAGTCCCAAAATACACCTTTCCCAAAATACCCCAAATTGTGTTCACCTGTGCGTGGCGTAATACTTTATTCTCATAATGCGTAGGTCTCAAAACACTCTAGTTCCAAAATACCCTATTTTTTTGGAATGTCTCTTTATGACTGCTTTCAGCCGTAATCATTACCCGTTTGATGCCTAAAATATTTTTTTCAAAAATAGGATTTATTTAATTATTATTTTGAGCTATACAGGGTGTAATCGTTAAGTGTTGCTCGGCGATAGTTCCGTAAATATAGCAGATATCAGAAAATTTCAAATTGATATCGAAAGTGCATATAGTGAAAGTGAAGGGCAATATACACACGAGTGTTTTAATGCCTGTGTTGATAAAGCAGTGTATGGAACTATCATAATTAGGTGGGCGAGAAACTACCCTCATTTATGGCATTATTGGCATTATTTATCTTAATTTTCTGATATCTGCTATATTTACGGAACTATCGCCGAGCAACACTTAACGATTACACCCTGTATAGCTCAAAATAATAATTAAATAAATCCTATTTTTGAAAAAAATATTTTAGGCATCAAACGGGTAATGATTACGGCTGAAAGCAGTCATAAAGAGACATTCCAAAAAAATAGGGTATTTTGGAACTAGAGTGTTTTGAGACCTACGCATTATGAGAATAAAGTATTACGCCACGCACAGGTGAACACAATTTGGGGTATTTTGGGAAAGGTGTATTTTGGGACTAGTTCTCAATGGTTCTCGTGTAAATCGAGAATGAGCCTTTTTGGAAATATGGTATTTTGGGCCTAGTTTCTTATGAGAAGAGGGGCATTCGAAATTAGAGTGTATTGACTAATAGTGCGTTTTGGGACTAGTGCATTCGCCACCGGATAGTTACAAATATACCTACAAGTTGCAGAAGGTTCAAAACAGTTGGAAAACATCCCAGTTTTTTTTTATATTAAAGTTAAGGCTAACTCTTACCTAACCTATCATTGAATTACGTTATCATGCATGAGATACAGGTGCCTAATGAAGCATTATGACTGGGGATGTTGTGCTAGCCCTGCTACATAGGGGATAATGTAGATGTAACTCGTTTTAATTAGTACAGACCAAATCAGCCTCCTCTCATTTAACCTCCAGCAGCGAATTCATTAGCCCAATTAAAGCTCAGACATTCCATCAGTGTGGGCTTGTTTACGATGTATGTATGTATTTATATTGAAAGCTTCATGATATCGTAACGTACTTTGTTTCAATGACAAATAATATGAAAGCTGCTAGAGAACTGACATAATCATAATTTATTAAATTGTACACCGGGACTTAATCGCGTATCTATGTTTTAAGATTTACCTCCGACGTCTCGGAGAAGACCAAGGGGACAACGCCGTCATCGAAACGTCGGAGGTAAATCTTAAAACTTAGATGCGCGATTAATACCTAAGTCCCGGTGTACAATTTAATAATGTTTAAAAATCGTGAAAGTTTAAATCAGTGTAATCATAATTTGTTGACCAAGGGATGAAAGGCACGCATAATAGTCATAACAGGGGTAGTTAGGTGCTCGAACGTAGTGAGAGCGCGCCAATAGTCCGAGATTGAAATGCTGCTTTTCACCCAAATTAAAAACTCTACTTTTCATTTCAAATCTTCCCAATCAAAATTGTTTTATACCGGTCTTCTCCACATGGACCTTACCAGTTCTGCTAGAACTGATACATACATATTTATTTACCAATACGTTAGGTCAGCGGTTCTCAATCTTTTTTTTGACGGAACCCTTTTGGAAAGCGAAATACTTGATGGTACCCTACAATACGGTGGCGGCATAGTAAAATTTTTCGAGGCGACTAAATCATAGTGTTCTAAATTCTTGCGGAACCCCTGCAGGGGTGTCGCGGAACAGACTTAGAGTATGGCTGCGTTAGGTAGGGTTGCCATACGTCCCGTATATACGGGACTGTCACCGTATTTAAGTATCACGTCCCGTATTTTTACTGGTCCCGTTTTTGTCCCGTATTTTGTCGACCGGTCTGGCCTAGTGGGTAGTGACCCTGCCTATGAAGAGTATGAAACCGATGGTCCCGGGTTCGAATCCTGGTAAGGGCATTTATTTGTATGGTGATACAGATATTTGTTCCTGCGTCATGGTTGTTTTCTATGTACTTATTTAAGTATTTATTTATATATTATATATATCGTTGTCCGAGTACCCATAACACAAGCCTTCTTGAGCTTACCGTGGGGCTCAATTAGTCAATTTGTGTAAAAACGTCCTATAATATTGATTTATTTATTAATAGCGCTCTAGAACAGGCCTCTCCAAACCCCAGCTCCAAACAGCAGAAACCAGATACATCGGTGGCCCGCGCGAAAGTTTCTGAGGCGCAATATAGCCCTAGAATACCACTGTCCCTTATCAGTTCCGACTAATTATGGCAACCCTAGCGTACGGTGAACTGCTGCAGTGTCGGTTACCTGATGTGGTACTGTTTGACGTCCTCCCGCACCATCCGGCCGCCCCGCAGCTCCACCAGCAGCACCCTGAAGTTGGTGCCGCCCAGGTCCAGCGCCAGGAACACGCCTTCCTCTACAACAACATCATAGTACCTGATGTCATTATCGAAGACGGCCAAGGGGCCGATTTTTGAAATTCGACCGCTAGATTTCGCGTATTTCGTTCAGTAATATCTCCACTACTAGGCATGTAAATTCTACTAAATAGAATTGAAAACGAGTGGACAATACCACTATATTCCCAATTTCTATCGCTCGTATTTCAAAAATCAGCATATCGCCGTTTTCCACCGATTTTCGAGTAACGAAATCGAGCGATCGAATTTCAAAAATCGGCCCCCAGTAGACGGGTGAGTTCTCCAAAATACTTTTATGTGGAATATTGTTACGTAACGTACGCTTTTTTAAGGTTCTGTTGGAGAAGGAATCCTCGTGACATACCTGTGCCGTCCGGCAGCTCAGGGACGTATGTGTTCTCCATCTGCAGCGAAGAGGGCTGCTCTCGCAGTCCCCTCGAGAGCTCACGCTCGAACACGTTGGCCACGCGGCGCAGGGTGGCGCCGCACAGGTTCAGCTCTGCCAGGCATGCCTCCACCTGCAAACAATCACACATGAACACTAATTTAAGGCTTAACACATGTATATCGCTAGCGCGATATCCACTAGTTTATTAATTCGTGATCGCTAGGGTTGTTTAATCAAAATCCGGACCTGTGCGCGGCAGCAACGCCGAAATAAGCACACCGCCAATCTATTCTCACTCTACGGGGCCAGCGCACCGATACCGCGATACATACGAGTACTATCTACGTGAACCCATCCACAGCACAAGTAGAAAAAATTCAATACGCCGCGACTGCGAATATTACCTATTTATTACCTATCAAAATATTTTTTTGTACCAAAAACCTACTCGCGCAATAAAGACGTATCTGAACAATTCTTAAAATTCGGTTCAGTTATTTTGTAGTTAAGAGGCCTTCGCTGCATTCGGCAAAAGTGTAAAACTTACCTTACTCACATCACACGAAACAAACGAATCTTTAATATCATAACATCTCACAACTTGACACTCCATCATACAAGACAACTGAACGCGCAGTAGGGTGGGAACTAACCAACCCACATTTTTATCGATTAAGATAAGTTCACTCGATTAAAAGATAAAAGTTATCTTCCACGAGGCGGTGATGGATGTGTCTGGGGACATCGATCACAGATAATCGAGTTGGTCTTACAAACTAATTACAATTACAGGCTGTATCGATAACTTTAGCGGAACTTTACAACTCGACAGTCAATAAAATTAAAGGGTTTTTATCGTTTTCGCTGCATATGAAAGATCATTTACACAAACGCATTCATGCCTCTTGCACTTTAGCATCACCTAACATAATATTTATCTCTATCAATAAGTCGCTCTATGTTGATCAATTTTGGAAATAGGTATAAAAATGTTTTATCCCCATCGATAAACGACATAAAGTCTTAAAAGCTATTAATTTCACTCACTAATTACACTATTTACTGTATGGAAAGTAAATAATGTAATTACTGAGAAAATTAAAAGGGATTATGACACTAAAAGTTTTGTCAAAAACAATCCTATATTTTATTCGTTATTTTTTTAACCTCCAGTTCATGGTTCAAGGTTAACGTCACGTCACAATCAGCTGCGTATGCGTAAATACACATGTAAATTAGTATGTGTGCGTGCAATACCATCAGCGAAAGCCTCCAACTGCTAACAAGCGATCACAGACGTCGTAATGAGGCCCAGGCCGCTCCAATTTTGCCTTCGATCAACAGTCTGGACCAACACATGCATAACCTAACATACAGAGCAATTGATCTGCGTTCATTGACCGGTAGCCTTTATGATTTTAGGTAAAAGGAAATGTAAACCATTTATCTTTTAGCAGCAAAGGACAATTAATAAAAGTAGGGCACTGACATGGTCGTCATCGTATGACTGCAAAGATGTACTTATGTAACCGCGCGCGTCAGTTGACGTTTTTGGCGGTCAATCAAGAATAGCTTGCTTGTCTCCTTTTTTGCTGACAAAATTGCCTAGCCAGATTATATTTTAAATTGCTTTTTTGAACTTTGGGGGCCTCCTCTATCTTTACGAGGAAGGCCTCGATAACCCGAGATTACCATTGTTTTGATACAAACTACCACTTATTAGTATCGTGGCGATAAACGACTAATTTATCACTTAGGTATCGGTGCAGTTAAACTTTCCTCATCGCGCATTTTTTGCGACCTCTCTGATCTTGAGATACGTGGTTTGCATTTTATAACTTTTATTCACTACATATTACAATACAAGTTAAATGTAACTTGTAACTTGTAATGTTGTTGTAATGACAAGGAGAGAATAAGAGAGGATCGAGCTGTGAGAAGAGCGTATGTGGGGCACCCGGGTCATAAAGAAAAAAATACATAGAGTGCTCACTCCATACATCAGTTTTAATACCAAAAAGATTATTAGCATCTAGCATCGAGTAGCGGAACTATCAGTACTGCCACTTGACAATAGATGTGGCCACCGAGCGGAAAGTCTTATGCTGTTGAGATAAGACTTTCCGGTCGGTGCTACATCTATTGTCAAGTAGCAGTACTGATAGCTCCGCTACTCGATGCTAGATGTAGACACTGAAATTAATAGTCTGAACTGATGTATGGAGTGAGCACTCTATATTTTTTTTTTCTATGCCCGGGTGGAAAACGTCCGTCTGGAGCTCCGGGCGTCCCAGATACCGCTGAGCTGGAGTGACGAAGCCCTAAAAGACCTGTCCGCCCTCGGGGTTTACCCAACTAGTCACTAGTTCTAGTGTGAAGTGGCGCAGGATAGGGCAGAGTGGCGTTCTCTTGTGTCAGAGGCCAAGATTCTTTTTTGGGTCACTGAGCAAGTAGTATATGTTACAAGTTCACTGTTAACTTCTCTTTCAAACCAATATCGTTTTAGGAAAACGGTTGGACATATTCAAATGAAATTTAGTATGGATTGGATTATATTGATTAGGTATATTTGAGGCCCGAGGAAGGACATAATATAGTTTTTATCAATCATGATCTCTTCTGACGCAGACTAATTCGCGAGCAGAAGTTAGTAAATATAATGACATTTAAAAACAAATGAAAAATAATTCTTTGCGATGCCGGCGTAAATCTTTGTTAATTACTTGACAAAAATTTACTACTCCACCCCAACATTTCCAAAATGACGTATCGGATTACCTATGCCACCTATTTGTAAATGTACAAAGGAACTCTGAAATTAATTAATGTAGTTTTTGCGAGCCTAGACATGCGATAATTTATCGAAGGATATGTAGTTAATCGCTTTGTTTGTGGGCTTGATAACGCAAGAATGCAAAGCACCTACCTACTAATCAGGGGGTCTAGCCAAGACGACAATCGTTCATATAAAACGCCATCTGAAACTTAAATAAAGCCCTTGCTACACGGTCGCCGACAAGCCTACTAACCGTCTGACCTTGGTCAGTTTTGGTCAAATTTTGTTGGAAATAACTGTCTACACGGTCCGGGACGGACCAAGGCCACGCGGTTTGGGCGCTTGTCGGCGACAGCAAGGGCTTAATGTATTGAACTACTTTTCGTAGCAGCAAACTTCGCAAAATTTCACGAGAATCGGTACAGAAATCTGGAGCTGGACATAAGAAATCATTGTTGCCCAAGCGAAACGAAGACCTACGCTAACGCTAAAAACGCATAGAAATCGGTCCATCCGTTTGAGAGCTACGATGCTACAGAGAGACACACAGACAGGCAGACATTGGGGTGAAACATTTAACACCCTTCTTTTTTGCGTCGGGGATTAAAAACGACGTTTTTCTCATGAAGCGTTTGACGCAACGGTTGACCCCTTATGCGCAGCGACTGCGACAGATCATGTGGTCACCGTGGTCAGTCATCGTGTCATCACTATCGCGCGGGTCGCACGCGCACGCGGCATAGCACGAGGCTCTATAGAAGGAGAGCTGGTAGGAACACATGTTAGAGTAGGTACTTGAGGCTAGCTGAAAATTTGTCTTTTACCTTTCCTCATGCCCAAACTCAGACCTGTTACATTTTCCCAGCCAATGGCCGTTAACTTACGAATTGATTATAATTTCAAGAAACAACCTTGGATGTCATTTCATCATCCATGTTGACGTAATGGGGAATAAACGGATTATTTATTTCCACTTTCCTACCTTATCTTTCCTACTTACTTATCATAAACAAGCCTTTATAGAGGTTAAAAACCCACCGATTATAAATGATTCCAACTGTTAGGAACCTACCAATACTAACAATCAATACTCTGTGTACTGTTTCATTGTGATTTAGCATATACCTAATATCTTATGAGTCTTATGACATGTGTTTTAAACGAATGCAACGCTTTCGTATTTATCCTCAATCCCGTATCATTCGTAACACGGCCATCCTGATTGTTAACCGTCCTTGTGCCCGTATTTTTTAACATTTCTGTTTTAAATTTGCAATTAAATTCAAAGTCAAGCTTGTTTGTATCACTAAATGTCTCTATCACTGCCATAAACCTAATCGGCGCAAGAGTCGCGGAAACTGCCACCACGACTATTACCAGCATGCATAGTCATAAAACAACGTAAGTGCTTGTGAAGACTTGTATAATTTCCGACGTTTCAGTTTATCTTCATGGCATCCGATATCTTTATAGTTGAGATTAGTCGCAGCACTTGTGGTTTACAGCGTCATATCGCTAGATTTGCATTATTTAATGGTTATTAAAATGCGATACGATCGCTGCATGTGAATGAGCCATTTGTTTAATTGCAGTTTCTTATTGTCAATAGTAAATATGGACCATAAACTGTTATCTGAATAATCGACGAATAAACGCAACATCCGATGTGCGGCAAATCCGACAAATCGTTTTATAAATTTTTATCCAAGCCTCTTTCTGCAACACCTGTTTTACGATTTATAATAGGTGAAGGGTGAAGTAACTTCGGTGACAATGCAACGTTATGAATATCATGATGTCCCTCTTTTTATGTTTGACCCTTTCAAATAAAATAAAAAATAAGATAATTTCAAATCTGCCCAGCCGTCTTCGAGAAACATCGAGGCTCGCATGTAAAAATTAAATCAATACAAACGAATCCCGACGAATTCAGAAACTCTTGAAGTTAAAAATAACACAGAGTTGTTTGATATTGACGCCCAGCGGTGACTGGTTGCTTATAGAAGTGCGAGATTGCGGCGGGCACCCATACAGCCTCCATATATTTCAATCACAGACGACAGCTGACCGCGATCGCTCATTGGGATAATTAAACCATACTGCGACCAGCACAAAAGGTACCTATATAATGGAGGCCTGTATCCTCCCCTCGTTTTAGCTTCCCGGTTGCATTGCTCAGCTCTCAGCTCTCGACAAATATTTTTAAATTAAGAATTTCGTGGTTGATACGGAATTACGGAACCATCAGACTATTATTCGGTCCATTAAGTAATACATACACCACAGGGTATAAAAGAGTAAATTAAAGGAAAATGTAATAAGCACGACCTGCCTTGACGAACACATATAATGCACCATACACATATAAGGGTGTATCCTTGCTTCTGTAGCAATATGTCAAAGACTTAACAAGTTAATACATAAGTCGTTTGAACGTATCTCGCTTTACGCAGCTACAAGTACCTACAGTCTACACACTTAATTACACCGAGTACCTACTGATGACTTTTTGTTAAAATCTAGTCACTAGTGAGTTTTAGACCTCCCGAATCATTTTGAATAATTTCCAGAAAAAACGCAAAATATCTATATAATTATCTAACCTGCTAATTCGTGTGGATCGGTTGAAAATTGCGACGAGAACATCCGGAGACACGATACGAATGAATTTTTGCCGTAGCCGAAACGTAGACCTTCACTTTTGCCCGGTTAATAAAAATGCCTGGATCCTCCAAATGCCGCGAATATGGTGTTTAACAGTGCCCAAATATCGCAAACTTGTATAATCCCTAAAACATTAGACCCACTTGCGCATTTCAGGGTTAGCCGGAGTTAAATCTTTTATACAGGGTTAAACTGTTAACTCCGAATTAGTTGATGGCTAACCCTGGAACGCGCAAATGGCCCTTATAGGTACATGTTGCAGATTCATTAAATTATAGAGATAATTTACGGGCTATCTAGCGCGAGATAGTATACATACGCCCCCGTCTAAAGTATCTAATCTTATTGGATATATGCCAAGTTATTGATTGTGGTAGACAGAGACTAGATGGCGCTGTACCGCGTCAAGTTCTTCCCCTCGTATAAAGACGCGAATATATACAAGCCCGCGACCTCCACGAGTGTCAACATTCGACATCGCGCGATGTGCAACTGTTTTGACCTGCACCACAGATAACTCTTCCTGTTAATTAACAACTCACAGCTCACTCGAGCAGGTATCACATTGGTTCAAATTTTAGATAGCACCGGCCACTTTTATGGCAGCACTATCGTGGCCTGTGACCTTTGACCGTTGCGTATTTGTTAAATATAATCTTTAATAGAAAAAAACCGACTTCTCTAACTACTAGTCTAACCCACTTAACGGTGCTTATACTTTATTTGGTAATATGTATACATTTTATGGTAATCATAGTGGTTGATTTAGTTTAGGTATCATAGTGGTTTTCCGGGTCAAGGTCCGGGTCTGGGTCCGAGTCCGAGTACGGGTCCGAGTCCGGAGTCCGGGGCCCAATCCAAGTCAAAATCGAAATTGAAAATCACAAAACGTGTACTATGCGTCGTAGAGGAGTTCTGTTCTGATCATCATCAGCAGTTCCACTTCATCAAATGCCACAGTTTTTAATGTAAATGCTTGATTTTCTGATGAAAATATATAAAATTCTATACGGATGCCTTTAAGATTTGAGAAGTTCCCTCGATTCCTCATGGATACCATGTTCAGGACTTGAGATTGACATAAATGTGCCTAAAAACCTAACTTGCTTAACAAACATAACGAAAAGGACAAATCGCCAAATGCGAGCTATGCGTCGTTGAAGAGTTCCGTTATGATCATCATCAGCAGTTCCACTTCATCAAATGCGACAGTTTTTAATGAAAATGCTCGATTTTCTGATGAAAATACAAAAATCTCTATACGCATGCCTTTAAGATTGGAGGAGTTCCCTCGATTCCTCGTGGATCCCATCATCAGAACTCGAACTTGACAAAATTGTGGCTTAAAAACTTAACTTGCTTAACAAACATAACGAAGAGGACAAATCGCCAAACGTGAACTATGCGTCGTTGAAGAGTTCTGTTCTGATCATCATCAGCAGTTCCACTTCATCAAATGTCACTTTTTTTTATGTATATGCTTGATTTGTTGATGAAAATACAAAAATCTCTATACGCATGCCTTTAAGATTTGAGGAGTTCCCTCGATTCCTCATGGATCCCATCATCAGCACTCGAGCTTGACTAAAATGTAGCTTAAAAACTTAACTTGCTTAACAAACATAACGAAGAGGACAAATCGTCAGACGTGTGCTATGCATCGTTGAAGAGTTCCGTTCTGATCATCATCAGCAGTTCCACTTCATCAAATGTCACTTTTTTGAATGTATATGCTTGATTTGTTGATGAAAATACAAAAATCACTATATGTGTGCCTTTAAGATTTGAGGAGTTCCCTCGATTCCTCATGGATCCCATCATCAGAACTGGGTTTTGACAAAAACGGGACCAATCTGTATGCATATACATACAATCAAAAAAATAATTTTCAAAATCGGTCCAGTAATGACGGAGATATGGAGTAACAAACATTAAAAAAAATAAAAAAAATAAAAATAAAAAAAAATAAATAAAAAAAGCAACCGAAATGATAACCTCCTCCTTTTAGATTTGGAAGTCGGTAAAAAAATAAAAAAAAACATACAACCGAATTGATAACCTCCTCCTTTTAGATTTGGAAGTCGGTTAAAAATTGTGACTTGTTTGTCAATTAAGTTGGGTGATAAGACAAAGGAGGAGTTTAGTCTAGCTAGTGGCACTACGACAGAGTGAACAGTATGTAATAAAATTAGAATTATAGAATTTTAATAGGTTTTTCACATGGCAACAACAACACCCAGTACCCAGGATTATAATTATACATATTATCGGGACTTAAAAGGTGCCGACGTAGTTTTAAATCTAAAATGGTTTACACTTAAGCCTTTTATGCCTATAATTTGTAGTTTTGACCTGGACACTTAAATCATTTTACGAAAAGACTTAAAATGGATTCTGAGTAAAAATAGCACAAAGTAAAAAAAGCTACACAAAGTTTCCTTAAAATGTCTCACTATCGCATATACCTAGCCAAGATCAGGTACCTTCAAAGCACGAGCATTATCGCCCATCAGCCTCAGCGGCGGCGGCAGGAACTGCCCGGCCCACTCGGCGTCTTCAGCGTAGCCGTTGGTCCCGTTGGTCCCGTTGGTCCCGTTGGTCCCGTTGGTCCCGCCGGTCCCGTTGGTCCCGCCGGTCCCGCCGGTCCCGCGGTGGTCCCCGTTCAGCTTGGCGTGTCCGTTGACGCGCCCGTTCAGCGCCGTCGACATGGCGGGATCTCTGGAAATGTGGAAACAAACTTATAAATAGGTACTTATTAATAAGAAAGAGAGCTTAAAATATAAGTCGTGTTTTCTTCGCAATTATGATGAATAACATATATTGTAACTCCGGGGGTAAGAATATAGCAAACTCGGATCTTTTGTAAAATCTCGTAAACTGTAAGTTTTTACCTAAAGCCACAGTAATTGGCCACTCCTTACAAATCAGACAGAAACAATTAACCCAATAATAGCAGCAGTCACCCTACCTAAATTAAACTAAGTTAACAACTAATTGCGATTTCTTCCTACTTTACGTAAAGATTGAAGGTCAGAATTAAGTGCACTCATTACCAGAGCCACTAATTAAGTGCCTAATTAAGCATCGATATAATTTGGAAAACATTTTAACTTCCTTATCGAATAAAGTAATAATGGAATTATTCGCAAAGATGTTTTTATAATTATAATTAATTGGTTGGATATTACCTATCGTTTTATTGGCGTGGTAATCAAAGGTGTGTAAAATACGGTCGAGTCACGGCGCCGCGGTGTCAGGTGTCGAATGCTACTCGTAATTATATTAATTATAAGATTTAAAGTATCACACCTCAAGGACAGCAAACTAATTGGTTACGTGTTTTGACGTTTTTGTTTCCGAAAAAAGAATCGATTTTTCTATTACACAAATATCGATTTTTTTTGTCTGTAGTATTAGGTATGTATAATTTGACCTCGGGTTCTTGTGACTCTTAATTCTTATTTGTTTTTAAATATAGGTACTTATAGTAGATATTTTGTCTTATACAATGGTCTTTTTTACCAATTCCGGTTGATTGACGATTTTTAAAACATCGTTGTATATGTATAACCTCTGGCTACACTTCAGGGCAATGACTTACTTAATAGTAATAATTTAAAAACTAGGCATTTTATAATTATTTCTGATTAATAATAATAGTCTGAAACTTTATTAAACGATAACGATGTCTCGTTGCCAAATAATAAGATAAAACGTCGTGGTTGGACTGATAGGTACAAATACGACTGATAGCGACGAGAATTTAATATTTTTTGCACTTGGTCAATGACAGCTGGTTACTAGCTCAATTTAAATATCGTGAATGCCTGATTATTAAAGTTTAATTAAAGTATCCTTTCGGCACCCTTTGGAGGAGGAGGGACTTCTGCATTCCTGCCTGGTTCGGGTCGCGCCCCGTTCTTGCGGGGCGGTCTTCCGTCGTCAAATGTGTGGACGACTGTGTGATCAGGCGGCCTAGCATGAGTTGCGTTCTCGCGCGCGACTCCATATAGTCCATATATCTTGCGCGACTTTAAGTATGGAGTCGTGCTAGACCGTCATGGTGTCTGCCAGCTTTGTCGCTAAAGTTTAATGAACACAGCCGTAATAATGAACACCGCTCCATTTACTCCCCAAACTACCCTATTGTGACGTCATTGCGACAAGAGTCCGGGGGTCCGGGGTGCGGGGTCTAATGATGAACATTGGTATCTGAGCATTCAAGAGGTACCTTAACATGAATTCGTCGTCGAAGCAAAACATGTATGCTTGTTTACTTGACATGCCGACGTCATAGCGTTGGCTTATCTCAAACATATGTCAGTCACGCTCGGCAAACTAACGATCAATATATTTGTATATAAATTATTTCAATGTCACCTGCATTTTCACTTTTATATGTACATTAATTCCTCTTTAATTTGGTATTGTAAATACAAATTCTAATTGAAGGTAAAAAAACTTTAGTAAAGCCCCGTGTATTTGTTCGTGTATTTATTGTTTATAAAAGCAAGTACATAACAATAATAAATTACTTAACATATTTACTATTATTTAGTAACAACACTAAATTGCATAGTAGACACTTTAATTTTAGTTCTCTGAAGACCCTAGCTAGAGAGGATTCCAGAGGGCCAACCGCGAAAAACGTAAACGGGCGTTTTCTAAAATAAATATTGAAAACCCGATTCTCACAGATCCTGGTGTTTTTGGGTTCTTTCAACTCAGAATCACTAGCATATTCAATCCTGATGATAAAAAGACTTGTCCCAAAAATTTGTATGAAAATTGTATATTCCACTACGTCACGTCCATACAAGTGAAAAAATTTCTCATAATAAAACGTAACGTAATGGAATGGACATTTTGGGACATCTTTTTAGGGTTCCGTAGCCAAATGGCAAAAAACGGAACCCTTATAGATTCGTCATGTCTGTCTGTCTGTCCGTCTGTCTGTCCGTCTGTCTGTCCGTCCGTATGTCACAGCCACTTTTCTCCGAAACTATAAGAACTATACTGTTGAAACTTGGTAAGTAAATGTATTCTGTGAACCGCATTAAGATTTTCACACAAAAATAGAAAAAAAACAATTAATTTTTGGGGTTCCCCATACTTCGAACTGAAACTCAAATTTTTTTTTTTCATCAAACCCATACGTGTGGGGTATCTATGGATAGGTCTTCAAAAATGATATTGAGGTTTCTAATATCATTTTTTTCTAAACTGAATAGTTTGCGCGAGAGACACTTCCAAAGTGGTAAAATGTGTCCCCCCCCCCCCCCCTAACTTCTAAAATAAGAGAATGATAAAACTAAAAAAAATATATGATGTACATTACCATGTAAACTT
The DNA here is from genome assembly GCF_948474715.1 of Cydia amplana. Taxonomy (NCBI): domain Eukaryota; kingdom Metazoa; phylum Arthropoda; class Insecta; order Lepidoptera; family Tortricidae; genus Cydia; species Cydia amplana. The sequence goes on from NC_086090.1 coordinate 12,007,043, forward strand.
CCACCGAAAATTGGTTTGAACGAGATCTAGCAAGTAGTTTTTTTTTAATACGTCATAAATCGCCTAAATACGGAACCCTTCATGGGCGAGTCCGACTCGCACTTGGCCGCTTTTTTAATGGAAGGATGGAGAATGCTGTCGATTAGAATGAGCCCAAGAATGTCCAGGTTTGAAAGAATCAGGTTTTGTATAATTATTTATTTTAGAAAACGCCCATCAAACACGCTCTTTATTCGAGCGATAGAGAGGCGGGTAAAGCAATGTCGTCATCAGCGGGCTCAGCACGGTTCCATTTTTATCGACTATCACTATGCCCGTCACTTTCGCACTTACATACTTGTTAGAACGTGACAGGCATGGTGACAAATGATAAAAATGCGACCGTGCTACTAGGGCTGGTTTCTTTATCGGTAAAATATTTTTATAATGATTGAAGGCGGGTGTTTTAAGGTAGCTCGACAGGTTATGATAAGATTAAGCTATCGATCTTCTGACATCACGGAGTTTTACTTACTAGGTACATAATGAGAGTGCAAATTTAAATGATTATGATAATTCGTAACATAGTTACTTATAAGTACATAGGAATATAAACTGTCATGTTTGAGACATCGCCCAAAAGCGGATCAGATGTAGTTTTCAAAAATATCAACAATGTGGTTGTGGGGTGTTGTCATTTGTAACCATATACCTATTATATTACTTCGTATTACAGTATTTATTAAGTACATATACCTACTATTTAAGCATATTATGACTGTATAAATTCTTAAATTAAATAAATTTTATCTTATCTTATATTCGAGCGATAGAGGGGCAGATAACACAATTTCTAATTTAGTTTCAGACACATTAGCTGGTAAACTAGATAAACGGTAAGATGAGAGTTACCTATTGTATGGAATGTGGGAAAACTGCACCACACATACACATTGCGCGCTGTGAAACGGGACCCGGCGACCCGAGAGCGATATATCGTCCACACTGTTAATTAACAATTCGCAACCCTTATTGCGAATAATTCAGATCCACCGATAGTCAGTTCAATTAAGAGTAAGTATCGCCTATAGATGATACCGCCATAGTTTGTCATGAAGATTTACGCAAAACATTCGTGTTGCAGTTTTTTTCCTGCATATATTGCTGCATATGGGAAAACTTTCCACAACCATCATGGCCATAATGGCAACCACTAAAGATGCCTGTAAAGGTCATCATCATCAAGTTGAAAAATCGAAAAAAAATTGGCGTCAAACTCATTTAGCGTCGAAACGTTCACAATTTCATAGTGGAAACGGCGAGCCAACGTCCTATTTCATTTTTGCGTCTACAACCACCTGATTAAATGGTCAATTTAATCAGATTGGCCGTAAAATTGTCCCTTTCTGGACTGGCCTTATGATGCGACAGAGGCAATATGCCAGTGCGCGTGAGTTCACCCGTATACTCGGTATAGTATAATATGCTTACATTACTTACTTATGTGTATATTGTGTTTAATTGTGTATGTTAGTGATTGTGTACGTATATGTAGCGCATCGCGGGCGCGGCGCTGACGCGCAGGCGCGCCCCTCGCCTCTCGAGCAAGTGCAGCGATTATTAATACGACGACCAGTATATGTGTGGCCTCTGGTCACGCAAGGTTACTACCGATCTAAGGCTCAATTGGTAGTGGATGCGCAACTAGAATAGTCTTAGTGCTACACACGTATCCTGACACTGTATATAATTATATGTAATTACATATACCTACCTATATAATAGAGCGATCAATTTACTCCACACGAGATCCTCATTAAGTTAAGAATAGATATATGCAATGCAAGACTCAACGAAAGTTTTTAACGAAGTTCATACAGTTCAAGGTTTGTTTTTGTTTCATAATTAATAATTTATTTATTGCATCCATGTCTCATGTCATGTGTTGTGTCATGTCATGTCATGTTTTCTGTTACTTTATTTCCCTAAAATTCTAAACCAATCTGGATTTTATTTAAATAATTTCGTTGCAGATTGGTCCTGATGTTTATTACAAGCTTTTATAAAACTTGCCCTGTCAGTATGTTAGTGTGGATCAAATCTTGGAAGATAAATTTGACCCACTTCCCGGATTCCGATTGAAGTCAAACCTAATTTAACCTAAGCATACCATGAAGTGATAAATTCTAAATGGCATGCATACGTTAGTTACAAATATGAATTTTATAATATAATATTAGAGTCTACTTATCTTTTATTCTGGGATAGAGCAGGTACCTACCTAGATTTTCCTCTTGTGTTAAAAAAGATATCAAAAATTTTGAAGCAAATATATGTATGAAAGGCTTGTTTACACAAGTGAATGAAGATAAAGACAATTTTGCAAGTATGTAAAATGTTATAGATAACAACGATTTCGCCTAGCAAACACAGATGTGTGAGATGTGATGATTTGGAAGCGTCTTTATAAACGGTATTAGGTAAACATAAAGTATCTAGCACTCTGTCATAATACACTATAGTAACGGCACCAGTCATGGGACATTTAAGAGGAAATTTTGAGTATTTGTGATATTTCCCTGATACATGTAAAAGTTCTACCGCTTAGCTTGTTAAAAGATGAATATCCTATCCTTCTTTCATGTTTCAGGCGTGTTGTATCAAAGATACTGCAGTTAGTTTCCACATAATTAATAAATTAAAAGTATGGTTTTTTTCTCCAGTCATGGACACCAAAGCTCCAGTAATGGAACCCCGGTAATTGACGTGGATCCAGTAATGGGCCCCCTATAATGGGCATACCCTATCAGTATAAGATATTGGAATAGGGAATAAGTTTTTGGCAAAAAACTAGTTATTAGTCATTTTTGTCACCCGATTGCATTGTCATCCGATTTGCATACGTATCCAAAATTTCAACTCAATCGGAAATCCGAAAGTGGCTCAAATGCCATTTCCAAGATTTGAACCACACTAACTAATACAGGATGGATTTTCTTTTTGGGTCAGTGAGGGCAGCTACCAGATCCCGTGCTGCTACGAGAAAACGGTCTTAGAAGACCTTCCCTCGATTTCAAATTAATGAAGATTGGCTTTTACAGATTTTGGAAAAAACATACAGGGTGCGAGGAAAAGGTAATTTTTGACAAACTTTTTTTTTGATGCCAATCGATCCCATTCCTATTGAGGATCAAAAGCTTGTATGGAACAAAAAAAAATTCCGGCTAGAAAAGCCACAAATCGAGGAAAACATTTCCCATACAATTTGTATGAAAATGAAAACTTATATTTTTCACATGCTATTTTTGTATGCCAATCGATTCCATTCCTATCCAGTATCAATAGTTTTTTTGGGGTCAATGGAAAAAGTTTTTATTAATTTGTGGCTTTTTAGTACATTATCGTAAGTTGACCCCAAAGAAACTATTGATACTAGATAAGAATGGAATCAATTGTCATAGAAAAATAGCATGTGAAAAATAAAAGTTTTGATTTTCATACAAATTGTATGGGAAAAGTTTTCCTCGATTTGTGGCTTTTCTAGCCGGAATTTTTTTTAGCTCCATACAAGCTTTTGATCCTCAATAGGAATGGGATCGATTGGCATCAAAAAAAAGATTGTCAAAAATTACCTTTTTCTCGCACCCTGTATGTTTTTTCCAAAATCTGTAAAAGCCAATCTTAATTAATTTGAAATCGAGGGAAGGTTTTCTAAGACCGTTTTCTCGTCGCAGCACGGGATCTGGTAGCTACCCTCACTGACCCAAAAAGAAAATCCACCCTGTATACAAACTAACAGGGCAAGTTAAATAAAATTTTGTAAAAACGATATTAATTTATCCGAAGTCCGAGAAGACCTCCTGACATAGTTCGTACGAGTAACTACATTATACTTCTGTATTGTTTAAACATGAAATTACGCCATGGCAAGCATCATTATGTAAATTATCCCATCGTAGGAGGTATGCAGTTTTACAGCTCCTATAATGGGATTGGGCAAAATACTACTATTTTTTATACATCTCTAGAGTCACAACATAATGTGTTGTATACCTTATCTCATGGTAAATGCAATTAACAAAACACATTCTAGTTTACACCAAGTAATAATTAATTACAATTTAATATATGAACTCACCTCTCTTAGCGAAGTTGTTAAGAATTCTTACTGGTTATTTTTTCCAGTGACACGACAACTTTTGGGTTGGCGCCAATTTCTTAAAAATTAACCGAAATTAATAAAAAGTCAAACTTAAACAGCTCTATGACTCTTATTTATGGTAAAATATTGCCAGTGTTTATAAACTACTTTTACATACTTATTTTAGAGGATTTGTGGTTTTATGTCCCATTACCGGTTCCACGTCCATTATAGGGTCCATTACGTTAGTATATAGTGGTCTTATTTTACATAAGAACTCTTCAGGATTAAAGGTCAACTTAATTGTACATGTAAATTTTGTAGTCGAGTCAGAATGTTTAGTGAACGAGACAGCAGCTAAAACACGGATTTTACGACGGTGAATTGCGCGCGAGTCGATTTTGTAATAAAAATAACCGCGCGGTGGCCCACGGGCGTCGGTGGCGATGGGTTTAACAAATAAATTCTTGACCTAAAGCTGACCTGAATTGTTAGTCAATATTTCGTGAAAAAAATGTAAAAATTCAACTAGACTTTTACTAGCAATATGAATGCGTGAGAAGACGAAATTATTACTAAATATTTGGCATCCATTCTGTTCTTTCTGACGGAAGATGACGTTGGCAACTGCGCAGCTATTTCGGCGCCACTGTTAACATATCACCGCGATGTCAACATTGACGTGACAGTGGCAACCAGGGAGATAACGAGGCCGACTGACCCGCGATAAAAACTGCTGACTTATCGTGTCGAGAGCTTTAATTTAACTGTTTGTCCCAAATGACCGACGAAAAAATATAAGGTCCACCGATAGGAGGGTAGACTAGCGATACTAACTAACTAACGCTAACTCTAATAATATTTTGAACTAGGATGAAACGTACAATCACATTTAGTAATAAGCATATAATTAGTAAGATTGGACCCGGCATGGCTCAGAACGGGTTATAGTGTTGTACGTATTTATATTAGTAAGATTGTTGTTTGGTCCGTTCTGTATTTAGCAGCATCTTATTGAATGCGTCGGCTAAAGCTTTGGTTTCCTCCGAAAGCGGTGCCGTCATATAGCGGCCGTCTCCATACAAATACTACGACATCCATATTTAGCCGTATTTATTTAGTATGGAGACGGCCGCTATATGACGGCACCGCTATCCTAGGAAAACCGATCTTAACAGGCATATGCCGGTGGTCGGTTTTATTATCTGTCACAGTGAGCGCCACGTTCCAACAATCTAAACGCGAGAGTGACATGACACGATAGACAATAAAAGCGCAAGTCGCAACCATCATATCGCCACTGGAATCGAGGACGGGCGTCGTCAATTGACAATCAGGTCCAATCAAATATGATACACACGCGATCAATGCACTAATAACTACACCAAAATAAACATTCAATTGAGTACAGACGCAGTCAGATATATCAGAGAAGTTAAGAGGCATAAAAATATCTCAACATGCGTTTTGATAACAGCTAGGCTTTATCCAGATATTTGTGAACATCTTGGCCGCTTCAATACATCTGACAGCGACTGTACTTGGTTTTCGAAGACCTGAACGTGACCTGACATTAAATCTTGGAAACAAGCGTCATACCCACTATTTAAAAGTATGGTGAGGGTAGCCTGACTTCCGGTGGTGACGTTAACGAACTAAAATGTCCCGGGTTTAGTTTTCTTAGAATAAACGGCATCTTTTCAGCAGTGTTCTTTTGAGAATAGAAAATATACCTACAATGGAACCTAAATGTGAGTATGGACCATGAAAGATTAACACAAAGAAGATAACAATTATTTACTATAACAATAACACCTGCATCTAATACGTAATGATAAATCAAAATTGATGAAGAAAACCGAACTCTTACAAATTATAGAACTAAGTTGTAAGTAATAGGTAAGTCTACACTAGTATTCAAATATTCAAGTAGTTTATTTGCTTTCAAGTTGTACATAAGATCTTATGAAATAAAAGTTTCAAACGTGAGCCCCGTAAGGGCATGGCAATTCTTATAAGTAACTTAAGCTAACTTAAACTAATGTGTTTTTTTTAAAACTAGGTAACAACTGTAACACCCTTATTAGATATTGTACAAAAAAATAATGATGACATGTTATAGTTGGCCGTTTAAAAATTCATTCACAGAATAATAGGTTTTCGTTACAAGCATTTGTTTTAGTTTATTTGAAAAATATTTTCTTTTTCTTTTTTAATTTCTTCAGGTAACTTATTATATAATTTAATCGACATTTAGTATGCTGCTTTCTAAGTTTGTACTAGAAACACAGCGTAGCATACTTAATTATGAGACTCACATGTGCCGAAGAGATTTCCCAAAATTACAAAGTTCCCATGAAATGTTCTCGGTATTTTTTCTGCACGTTTATTGTCCATTCTATTTTCGATTTCTATTACACTTGAAATAGACGCCAAGGAGTGGCGTAAATGTTAAATAAGTAACGAAAAAAGTCATCCTAATCTGAACGGGAACTTTCTAAGTGGAAACTTGCATTAAAATTTTCTCATGGAAATTTCTAGAATTTTCGAAATTTTGGGAATGTTCTGCAACAAACACATTGCTACTCATACAATTAAATTAAATTAAATTAAAATTCATTTATTTCAAGTAGCGGTGACTCATATGTACAAAATTCAAATATTATCATTAAACAAACAAACACAAACATTTATATTTAAAACATATAACATTAAAATATAAAAAAATATTACAGCAACCGTGGTAGGCACATTGACACCCATCATCACAATGAGTGTTTCCGAATAACTATTAACCACCATCTCAGATTTGAACCAAATCGTGGAACACGGCCAATAATCAAAGATAATATACAAATCAAGACGCAATTGGATACCTAAATAATACGATGTAATACTCGTATGCTCACCGTAAGGAGGAATACACTATTTTCTTAATAATATTATTATCTAAGAGATATTATGTCTACTTATCTGACTTTTCTCCATCGATTATAAAGATTAATCGGGAATAATTTTCTTTATCCGCAAAATAAAGCGCGGACGAAACAGGCCCAGACTACGGAGATGCCGGGACTTTAACACCTTCATCAGTAACGGCCGGAAAAACACAACAACACAACAACGAGAGTTGTGTTATTTGGCTTATTTGCGTAGCTAGTTCTTTTCAAACTTAGTAAAAAAACTAAAGGCGATGCGGAAGTCGCATATTAATGTTTTCCATCGTCACAATGAATATACGATTACTGTTATTTAAGTGAGCTGACGTTCCACTGGATGCTTCGAATAAGAGATGGTTACATTACTGAATAGAATATATATCTCTGCGTTTCAGCATCGTCATATTGATATAGGGTTGCCAGATTGAAAGGCGCTATTATCGGGAATAAAAATATTTTTTTCGGGATTTTGGGCCTTAAGTCGGGGAAAAAAAACCATTCAAATTAAATTAATTGTATTTAAAACAACGATATATTACATTATTGGCACTACGTCAGCTGCTCTGCCCAATCTCGCCACGCGCGCCGCGCGCGCGCGGTGTCGGGCTCAACGCGGGTCGCTAGATCGCTCGACGACAGTTCGGAACTTGAAATTATTGTTTTATAATGTGAAGCTGTTTTTCGGGACAATTTTCACTTTGTCGGGAATCGGGACAACATGCTAAAAATCGGGAGAATCCCGCCGAATCCCGACCATCTGGCAACCCTATATTGATAGTCTGATTTTCTCACGACATTTCATTTACTTAACTGAAAACTTATAAAAAATTTAAGCATGGTGGATGAAAGCCAGTGTGCGAATTCATAACCTTCAACTACAACAATGCAACTTGGAGTAGATATCACGATTAATAAAGAAATTAACCCGTAGGCGTAGGGCACTAGGGCGATCCTGCAGACATGTTTGTTTACTGTACGATAAGGCTGAAGGTCCAACCAAGTGAGATAATTCATATTTATCATTTATAAATGACTTAATAAGGTACTTCTCGCGAAACTGTCCGTGATTACCAGAATGATTGACAACGCTTAAGGTACTTAACTGCTAAAATATTTAGATATAAATATAACTAAGTAGGTAACGATTTATTTACGCAATCATCAGAGAACCGGCTTGTAACGTAAATTATTTAGTATTCTATTTGCTTAATATATTCAGTAAAAGCGAATCAAATTGACGAACCGGCAGGAAGCTCATTTTATATGATATGAATATGACATTTAGCGGAGAATTTTATTTGGACGACATTCCATAGCCAATGAGCAAGATTAGGTTTCGTTACCTATTTACCTACCCAATGTATGAATGTGTGAAGTGAAGATTGTGTAGTTTTGTATTGTAAATACACTTACCTAACGTTACTCTACCCTACTATCCAACTCTAACCCGACTCCCAACCCCCTAGGGTTGGGTTATCCTTTCGAGACTATCAGACTTTTATATTGGGATGAAGACTTTCTAACTAGCGAGATGCAGCTTTGACCGTATCTCTATCAGAACAGAACAATCAAGCCACAATCGGCTTAGCGACTGCTATAGCCAACAACCGAAATTAAGCTAAAACTCCTTCGCAAAGCACAGAAACCTTTAACAACCAAAAGTCGTTAGTCGCATTGATAGAGATATACATGTACTACATACGAATCTTTGGTAAAGGCCTATCTCAATATCTATAGATAGGCCTTTACCAAAGATTTAAAGGCCTTCGCTAATCGATGCGAATGTGTGATTGTACCGGCTCTACGCTTTTTCTCCTCTACTCTACTCGTATTCTCTTGTACCATCTCAAGATTTCTCACCCTGAACGGCTAAAGTACGCACCCGTGTACTCAGGGCTCGGGTCGGGGGCAAACAGTTCTGTGTTGACCATACATCGTTATCGCGGGAGCAAAAGCCACTATTCCTGTCGTTGTTAAATTATATGTCTCTAATGTTTGTTTTTTGTCTTAATCGATTGTGTATTTTGTTAATTGTGTAAATCTTCTGTCTGCCTATATATTTTCTTTATTGTGTGTATTTGCAGCAATCAAATAAACGCTTTATCTATATTTGAACTCATAGGTACATATAAACGTTTCTCGATAGGAGTGTCACTTCTGTTCTTGTTTATTTGTCATAATCATTCAGTACTGTCAAATCGTTGTTGCTCCTGCGATAACTATGTATGGCGTTGACAGATAGCGACACGCCCGCTCTGACGTCACATACAAACATACTGCGTACGTAGGTACGTTTGTCTTGCTTACTGTTCTGGAACAATCAACAATTAAGACTATTTGTCTTAATTGACTGATTATATAATCAGAGTCTCATACACTCAGTTACAATTACACCAACCACCGATCAACGCATACTCATCTGATCTGAGAACTATGAAACTTCCTATAAAATGTTTGGTGCAACTTTGCTAAATTATAGAAGTTGGCATATCAAGTCCGGAGCAGGGTGCAGCTGACAAACTTATCTGTATAACATATTCCGTACTGTATGAGCATTATTGAAGTGAAAACTTCTTTAGCGGCGCTGGGCACTTTTTGAGGTGGGGGAAAAATGATAAACTCGAGACAGCGTAAGGCGATCACGTGACCGTAAGGGGCGTAAGGCGATCACGTGACCGTAAGCCCCGCCACTCATAATTTAAATGGCATTTAAATCAATAAAGAATAACTCAATGTTATTTGACATTTATGTTGCGGACTCCTTTTCAAGACTCTTTACCTATAAATTAAACTAAATTAAATTTATTTAAGACCAACAAAGGATCAATTTCGTTAGTGACACATTTTAATCTTACAAATAATGTTAGTAGGGTTAACCTATGTTCAAATAATTTGACGTTGTCATGGCAGTATGTAAATAAACATGTCAATGAAAAAGTGTGATCTTATTTGAGAATGATAATGATATATAATAAATAAATAGAATACCTCCGCTAAACGTATGTATCGTGTTACCGGGCGTCGGTAACATAATGAGGTGAGTTTTCACTTCTATCGGCACTCCCGGAGTGCAACCGTTGTTGCTTGTTACTTATTACACCGATTGTCGTAATAACATTAATGACGCGCTACGACGAGATGGTAATTATAGAGTCACCTCTAAGGCCTCCCATTTATCTTTTCTGAAAACCCTCCAAAACTCGATGTAATTTAATTCCTCTTAAAATAGAACCTTTCTCATTATTCCAGTTTAGGAGCAGTCTGAATGATTGATCATTCTGCAAGTTAGATTAGTTAGTCGACTCGATCATCTCCAATTCATGATGTTTTGTTTTTATTTTATGCTGTAACACTAATATGGCAGACACCGCCTTATGAAGCTTTTAGGAAGGGTGAGAGGTCACCACATATTAGGTGCAATTAGTAATTACTTCATGAAAATTACTACACCGCGAGCAGGAATGCAGCTTATCCACTCAGGGTTTCATATTTACCAGTGAACTCTATATTATGAATATAATATGACTGACAGCTAAAATAACGCGTGTGAATGGCTATGCAACCCATATGGTCCATCGCTCAATCTCGTAGTTGAGATGATATGTGCACTGCCTGGCCTTGACATTATTAACACAAATCATACTAACTCAAAACTAAACAAAAAAAAAACGTTGTATCTAAGCAAGTTTGTCAGTGCAATGAATCGTAACAATAACAGGTCATAATCATAAATCTGCGCCACGCCCGCCGCCGGCACCTGCCTCTCACATGTATACAGCGTATAGAGATAGAGTGTATATAGACAGATAGACAGAACAATAATAAGACGAGTAATGTAGAGCAAAATATTAAAGCCACTATTTAGTAGACGGCGAATTACGCTGCTCCAGCCTCCAATTAATTCATTTATTGCAGGCCAAAATAGGCTCATATAGTTTGTTATAAACTACTTACATTAACATTGTGTAAAATATAAAATGAAAAAAAATTTTATTAAAGATAACTGATACTTAAAGTGTCGTTTTATGGAACTTGCTAGCTATATGTAAACAAAAGTCACTAGTAAATTGACATTCAAATACGATTTCAATATGGCGGTTTGTTTACATAGTTAGCATAGTTAGTTAGTTAGTGTCTATAGAATGACACTTTAAATGTCAAATTGGAAATTAAAACGAAGACAAACATTAAATTAAAATTAAATAAGGACATAGGAAATTTTATTTTGAAATCTGAATTGTTTTGCTAGGTTTTTGTCAAGCACTAACACACCTTGTACGGTACCGTGATGCGCCATCTACTTCAACTGTCAAAATTGCAACCTCAATTTGCACTATTTTATCCGTGTTAGTATTCCTTAGTCTCTGGGTACCTAGTTACGTGTATCATCAGTGTAGGTATATAAATATGTCTGTACGTGTATTTAAAAACTAAACAGCGTAGGTAATAATTATGTAAACACTGAGAGTAGATTGAAACCACGTGCTGAGTGAAGGTCTCTATGATTCATGCCTAGTTATCTTTTGAAACACATAAGTAAACATAGTCATATGACAAGTAGGTAGACTAGGTAGTTTGTTTATATGTCTTAAAAACTGTTATTTGTAAGTTACTCGAAATGGTTCTTAATAGAGTCTGTGCGGAAAGAAACGAGTCGTGAAATGTAGGTATATAGGGGATTCTACCATGACGGTAGAAAGTACCATGCACTCTTCTCTTTCCGCACAGACCCTAAAGGCTTCGTCACACAGGCGCGTTAACCGGGCGCGGCGTGAGCGGGGCGCGCCGCTTTTACATACAAAACGCTCACGCTCCGCTCACGCCGCACCTGGAAAACGCGCCTGTGTGTCGAAGCCTTGAACCTTCGCCGGGGCACATTTTGACTGGAGATATTGTCAAATGTGACACGGCTATTATTTCGTGACTGTGATTAATGATAAAAGGGTTTTTTTTTGTTGAACTTTAGCGATTAATGATTTTAATGACATTTTAAACAGTTTCGTGAATTCGGTTTTTGTAGGTAAATTATGATTACCTATGTCAAGAGCGGACGTGCCTCAATTAGTTTTAGTAGTTTAAGGTATTATGATTGGTCACCTGATGACTAAACATTTGGTCTGCCCTTCAGGCTCATCAGTTTATCTTGATTCTAGAGACATTGACATTAAACATAAGGTAAAGGGCCCCAAGTTCGTGTTAGTACGTTATTTCGTTAGTTTTGTTTCTGGCGCAAATAATAAGGAATTCAAGTATTTTTTATTTAAATTATACATATGAAAAAAATCTGTATTATTTAACCTCTTCAATAAAATAATAACCAATATTTTAGTGATTAAACTGAGAGTAATACGACGGTCGAAACTGTCAAATTTTTTTTATTTTTTATTTATTTATATAATTCGGCTTTTAATCAAGTAATAAAGTACCCTTATGGTTTACGAAGTCTTAATTAAACCATTAAAGACGACGAGTACAAAAAACTTTAAGCTAGCTCTCAATTTAACATTTTTTTAAATATTATTATTAATTTGACCTTACAATTACTCGTAAGTAGGTAAGACCGTTAAATATTTAAAATGATTATCAGCAAATTATCACCAATTACTTTAAGAAAACTTTATTCCGAAACAGGGGAGACGAATTCACGAACTTAGGAGCTGAGCTAAATTTGTATCACGAAATGGGAGCCAAATAAGAGGTTCACGAAAAAATTCATATAAAAAAAAGTTTCAACTAAAACCCTATAGTTTATACATTAAATTATTAACAAAGAACTAATATAACTTACTCAAAAGCTTTCAAGGTATTGATATGCTTAGTAATATAAAAAAAAATGTTTAGTAATATACAAACTCTCAAGAGCCTTAACCTTAACCTACCGAAACAGGGGCCCTTTACCTTACCTCCCGAGATGTCGTTAATAAGCCTTTTTATTTTACGCAATAATGCAAAATTGTTCACGTAACTCTCAGATAACACTTTATAAACATTACTTGACTGGGTAGATATTGAACGATTGTACGTACGCATGTTTAAACTATGGGACCGGTTTTGCTCAGACGAAGCCTACGCGATTTATTTACATACAAATATAGTGATCTGTAGTAGTTTGCGGAAACTGCGCTTACAAGGAAAACTTGATGGTGAAAGTCACAAAACCAGGGTTTTTGCTGGACCGATTGACATTATTTTGTTACTTGGTGGATATCAAGGCATCGTAACTCTTAGGTAGATAAATAATTATGATACCTGACTACTTGAAATTTACCTACCCTACTGTTTTCAAACGCAGAACTCTTATTTAATTAGTGTCAAAAATAAATAAATAAATAAAGTGTCAAAAACGTTTACACGTTTGTTTTAGTTTTGGTCAGCCATGTTAAGGGAAATCATCCGTGTAACTGACCTACCAGATGATCCAATATGAAAACCAGCAAGAGCCAAATAGGCTTGCTTGTTAATAAATTATGAATAATTAATTTATAGTAAGTACTTTACGTAGAAATAAAGACAGGATGTCCATGATCATGACCATAAGCAAAGCGTAAATACACGTTCAAAATCAAGAATACAGGCTAAGAAGAAGAGACACTAATGCAGTACTTTGCAAATTAAATACTTTATTAAATACTTTATCATTTACTTATTAAGAAAATGGTTACAATCCGCAATTGCGCGCGCGAAGCTAGGATGCGAGTCATAAAACATTCATAAAGATTGTTGATAATAATGTCCAGTTCCAGCGTCTGATACGACCAGCTAGCCCATGGATATATTTATAGAATGATTCTTTAATTCTTCTGCATCAGTCCACGTCCGCGACTCTAACGAATATTTATGGATGTATGACGTATAAGACGGACGGCCCCCTAGGTAAGAATCAAGGTCGTGTCGTAGAAAAACAAGGTTTTCCTAGCTGTGGTTAGACAGAACACGCGATTTATAAACCAAGTTAAGGTCAGGTGGGGTAAGAGAAAAAGGGTATGAGGATTATTGAGGATACCCTACAAATGTTTCTTTTGCCGCGGTATTTCTCTTACTTACCTCACCTCAATTTGTTTTTCACCTCAGCAGCTCGAACAAGGGTACTTTTCTACTTAAAAACAGTGAGCAAAATTGCATTTTGCTCACTGAGTGAGACAAAATGAGCAAAATGCGATTTTGCTCACTGTTTTTAAGTAGCAAAGTACCCTTGTTCGAGCTGCTGAGGTGAAAACTTAATTGTTGGTATATCTTAAGAAAACATGAGTGAATAGAGGTAAGTGATGAAGGAATACATTTTTCGGGTTCTCTAATATATATGTTCTCACTGCTGAGGTGAAAAGTTTTGTGAACTACACGAGATCAAAGTTATTTACATCTCGTGCGCTTTTGAGTCCCTTACTACGCTCAAGATTCTAAATTAGTATAGAATCTTTCGCTTGCACGCTCAAAATAAGCACTCGAAGAAATATCAAACTTTGATCTCTTGTTGTCTTGTAAAAAAATGAAAACTCCAATCGACACGCGCTTTGCGCAGAAGCACACCTACATAAAAACACCGCGTGTATCCTTATCATCCTAACTCATGAATTGACTACGACTGTTATTTTTAAATCTCTTCAAATACGTAAGTAGATGATTTATTTGAGAAAACAGAGGCCGCGGTCGCCGGCGCCCGAGCGCAAATAGCATGGATCTATTTTCTATTTACCTACGCCACGCGCCCACGAATTAAATGATTTAAATGATAAAGATAACGGATTCTACGCGTATCTGTGTTTTATGAAAGGGGTTTATCAGAAATTAGAGCTAAGCTTTCTGACAGGCGCAGGTGATTTACGGAAAATTTCCGGGTGCTCCTGAATTTAGGTGAAACCAAAGGCAAAAGTAAAAGTTACCGATGTTCTAGCTTAGGAATATTATTAAGATTGGAAATCGTTGTGTGATACTTAGTATCTGCGCGAGATTATAATGTTCTGCTCTTGCTTTCGACATACCGGTCATATCATTTGACTGACAGCATTCTCAATTCCCGCGTTTTCATTAACCTCATCAATATTTATCATCAATCAACGCGGACCGGATTACCATCAATGACATCATTAAAATAAACTCGATACACTAGTTAAACATAAACAATCGTTTCGCGTAAATTACGAAGATTTTTGGAGACAAAAACTTCGCTAAATTTGCCTTTTGCGCACTTTCTTTCCTTCATCCTAGACCATCGTTTATAGTTTCTTACTGGGAGTACTCACGTTTGTGTTGTGGTCGTGAGGTGTTGTGTCGCGCCGGATAGAACGCTACGTGCGTATTCGGAGACGTCGCGGCGCACACTGCCGCCTGCGGCGCCCGACACTGACCCCAGGCCCACACGAGGACACTTGATAGCGCAAAACAAACCAAGACCAAGTCAAACTTGACCTGGACCTCTGTAAGTAATGTGCGCACTGAGCTCACATTATACTGGTTTAATCTGCGTTTCTGAATAACATACCATAGTTTACGCATAATAAGAGATACGTAAGTATCTCTATAGAGTTTGTGTGGGTGGGAAAGTCTACGGTAGAAGCTTGGGAGATATTCTTTAACCATAGCGACAGGTCACGCTTATTATGAGTCTATTTAACTGGAGATCGCGACCTTAAATTTGATCATTATTAGTCAATAGATAACTAAACTAAACTCGGTGGACGACTCATACTCTCACTTGGCCGGTTTTTGCTGTTCACCTCCGCAGAGCCGAGCATCAAAACCTTCAGGTGTAGGTACTAGTTGCAAGAAGTTGCCAAAAAGTTGGAAAAGCTCTCGGAAAATCTGTAAAATGGAAATAGTAGTTTGTGTTACAAGGGATCAAAATGATTATTTTTATTTCCGTCAAGGGGTACATTGAATCCTGAATGAAGTGATGGATTCTACAATAGAATCCCGAACATAGTGAGGGATTCTAAAGTAGAATCCCGAGCGTAATGAGGGATTCAAGTGTTAACGCCCAAGACGAAATAATTTTGATACCGTGTGACACATACTGCTTTTCACATCAACTATGAGGAAAATAAAAACATCTTAGTGTTGACACAATCTGATGCTTAAACAGATTATTTAAGCTAAAAAAATAATGTGCAAAAAAATTTAACAATAGTGTGCTAGAACAGAAAAGTGTTATTTTGATCCCTCCTAACAGGGAGAAAAAAGTGCCACTTTGATCCCTCCTAGCAGGGAAGAAAAAGTTCTTTTCCGAATAGGTGGTGTGAAAAACAAGTTTTCATATATAGATTAATAAAATTAATCAAGCGTAATCCGATTTAGTTGCATATATGAAAATTGTTTAAAGAACATAATCACCGACAAAATCTAGCAGTTTCGCTGCCAAGAAATAAGTTTTTGAACTTTGACTGTTTTATCTCAAGCTTGTACATAACAGAGTAATAATTATTATTGATAACGAGAAGATACTTACCTACTGGCGCTGCGATGCTGCTCAAACGTCAGATATGTACCGTTATACATTATTTACAGATTAATTAACCAGGAGTTGAGACAGAGATGTGTCCAATTAATGCATGTATGCAGACAGGTTAGATAGGGCCTACCTGATTTACCTGAACCACTGTATAGTGCACTCCACGTGTGTTTAAATAAACTAGTAGTTCGCCCCGAACTGAGAACTCGCGGTTAACCAAAAATTATATAGCGATTGACTTTGTTGCACCTACTTAGGTACTCGTATAGTGCGACATAAAATAATAGAAAATAAATGAGGGCGCCACTTTCTACGTACCTGTCACATTTTTGACGTAAAATGCTTACACATGACAACAATTTAGTATGGACATTTTTGAGTTCCATTTTTTTTTTTTTTTTTTTTTTTTTTTTTTTTTTTTTTTATTGAGAAACAAACAGTCTTATAATAAACATAAAAGCAACCTAGCTAATAGCTACAAATTGATTTATTTATAGACCTATAGTTCCCTATTTTAGATTTAAGCTAGTTTTTAATTTATTTTAGTAATACACTGTATATATCTTGTTTGTAAATAAATTATCTACAAACTGTATCGAGGTACAATTAAAAAAATAATAAAAAAGTGTAACCTTATAGTTGTACATAACAAATGAGTGAACAAGAGAAGATACTCAAAAAACCAGTGCCTACTATACTTACAACATTACACCCTTATTTTAATAGAGAATAGAGAATTTTATTTAATTTCTACTATTTTATGTCGCTCTATAGGCGGCAATGGATCAAAGATCGTGTGGATTTATTGCAAGGTCTGTGGAGCCTTTAACTGATTGATTTAAGCAAAGATTAATATGTATATATAGTTGGCCAATCAGATCTTGTCAGTAGAAAAAATGTAGGCGCGAAGGGATATGGTCTCATAGAAAATTTGAGTTTCGCGCCTTTTTCTACTGACAAGATTTGCTTTTTTGCATCAATTTTGAAGCGCCATTTACAAGTTTAGCGTTAAGTAATATAGATGGCGCTATTTTTTCGAATAAAGGGCTTCGTATACGGCTGTCCCTCCCCTGGATTTAAGTCACCACCATAGAGATTAAAATAAACTGTATCTGTGCTAAGCCGAAATATTTCTTGTCAAATGTCACATACATATATATTATGTTTATTCTATTTTATTTTTATCTTGCTAATTATTTCAAAATGGTAAATTTAAAAACGATATTATAAAAGTGTAAGTCGAGCACTTTCATTTGATACTAAACTCGACCATGTTTCTTGCAAAAAATTGACCAGAATAGCAAGACCCCTCACAAACAGCTTTTTGGCCTTCTAAGCTCTTCTAGCTCAATAGCCTCTTGATCGGGCCTGCTCATAATTTAATGACTAAAATATAATGCCCTCGACTACACGTTTACCCAATTTCATTTAAATTAGAACAAATTTACTTAAGTTATTGAGTATCAAACTATCTTCTGACAGTTCAGCTTAAAAACATCGAAATGCCGAGACGTGCCGCTAGCCAGCCGCGTGTTCAAAGTCGAATGTAAGAACTTCGCTTCGCTTCGCTCGCTCGTTCGATAAAATAAATATGTAAATATGTAGTTAGTTACTTAATAAGTTTGTGTATGTACCTACTAACATTAGTTGTAAGATTAAAATGTGTCACTAACGAAATTGATCCTTTGTTGGTCTTACTTAAATTAATTTAATTTTAATTCCGACACATCACCGCAAGCCTCGCCACTACTTTACTATTCTATTGTAGACAAGTAAAGCACAACTTACTCAAAAATATGTCCCATAAACCTTAGTTCGCTGACATAAGAGCTATGGGACATATTTTTGAGTGTGATGAGTGCACCCATATTTTTACACTTGACTGTGCAAATATGTATGTATCAAGTAGGTATATGTATGGAGGAAAAAGTAGGTAGTTACTCAATAAAATATTTTTTTGTAGTTTTTATACCTTTTTTTTTGCTCCAAGGAATGGATTCAAAGGCTAAACATTTACTTTATCATACAATAATAAAGTTTGTATGTTCAATATTTTCTCATTATTCTGAAGATTGCAAATTTTTATGAAGATTTACAAAGATTTTACAACTTGGGTACTGATCTCTTTCCAAAAGTAAATAAAACACACATTTGTCAGTGAAAGTTATATTTGCGTGATGAAACATATCACATGAGGCACTTGTCGGTATTCACACTACCTACGCCCGTATTTACAAACTAAACCGTTTCAAAACAAACTTAACACAGCTTTTATTTTAAGTATTTCTATCTTAAATCACTACATAGTATAAAACAAAGTCGCTTCCCGCTGTCTGTCTCTCCCTATGTATGCTTAGATATTTAAAACTACGCAACGGATTTTGATGCGGTTTTTTTTAAATAGATAGAGTGATTCAAGAGGAAGGTTTATGTATAATTTGTTAACCCGTGCGAAGCCGGGGCGGGTCGCTAGTGATATAATAACTTATTATTGACTTCGAACAACCGAAAATGAGCTGTGTAGGTAGGTACCGTCAACCGGGGTGAATAGGGATAACCGGGGTGAATAGGGATGACTGGGGTGAATAGGGACAAAACTTAATGTGATTTACCTGACAGTGTCTTGAAAAATAACCACATATATTAATGATATCGTAAAAATATACTATTATTTTCAATCGAATGATACAATTTGCTATTATACATTATATATATTATTATTATTTTTTATTATTATTTTGTACGCTATTATATTGTCGGCATATAACTACACTGTGCAATATGTTTCTAGCAGTAATAACTTAGTAGCAGACTATTTTTCCCGCGCGCCCGTGGCGGACACGTACAGCGATAGTGATAAGGAATTCGATTCGTTATGTGCACTAAATTTTTTAGATTCGGTTTCATCGGCGGTAACCGCGCATGATATTAAAAGGGCTACCGGGGTCGATTCGACTCTTCAAACGGTAATTAAATATATGAACAAGGGTTGGCCGCGTAAAATCAATTGTAAATCGGTCCAGCCTTATTATAATTGCAGAACCGATTTACAATTTGAAAATGGATCCTTATTACGAGGGCACAAAGTCGTAATTCCAGTATCACTCAGGGGTGGAGAGCGGCAGCGGGACGCCGTGCGCGCGGTGCGCCGCGAGCTGGCCTCGGAGCGCGTGCTGGCACACTTCGAGCCCAGCGCGCAGCTGGTTCTCAGCGCTGACGCCGCACCCGGGGGCCTGGGCGCTCTTTTGGCACAACGAGCCGCCGACGGACAGGAGAGACCGCTGGCGTTTGCATCCCGCTCCCTCACCTCCAGCGAACGTAACTATAGTCAGATCCAGAAAGAGGCGGCAGCCTTGATTTTCGCGGTAAAGCGTTTTCATCAATACCTATACGGCCGTAGCGAACCATTCGTTCTAAAAACCGACCACAGGCCGTTAGTTTCGATTTTCAATCCCCAAACTGGAATATCAGCCACGACAGCCTTACGTCTTCAGAGGCACGCACTTAGGTATTGTTAAAATGAAATGCGCAGCGCGCAGTAGGATGTGGTGGCCGGGTATCGACCGGGACATCGAGCGCTGCGCGGGCGCATGCCAGGCTTGCGTGGCGCTGCGGCCGGCCCCGCCGCGGGAGCCGCCCGCGCCGTGGCCGCGCGCGCCCGGGCCCTGGCACCGGGTACACATCGATTATATGACGATAGGGCAAAGGGTATATTTGATTGTGGTCGATTCTTATAGTAAATGGGTGGAATGTCTACACATGCCAAATGGTACTAGCACACAATCATTAATAGCGAAATTAAAGTACATTTTCTCAGTATTCGGTATACCTAAAGTATTAGTATCGGATAACGATGTAAAAATTCATTGCGCTGAATTTAGGTCATTTTGTTCTAACAATGGTATAAAATATATGAATTCGCCGGTGTATCACCCCAATAGTAACGGTCAGGCGGAAAATTCTGTTCGCACATGTAAAAAAATGTTAAAATATATTTTAAAACAAGATGTAATCTCACACGTAGTACATGAAAAATTGTTAAATTACTTGTTTGACTATAGGAACACTGTGCACTGTACTACCGGGGAAACTCCGGCCAAACTTATGTTTGGACGGGAGCTGAGAACTCGTCTTGATTTAATATTACCCTCAGACAGTACGGCGAGCGCGATTGATAACGACACAGCAACAGCTGTTTGCACGCATAAGCGAATATTTCAAATTGATGAAATAGTTTGGGCCCGGTGGTACAGTGCAAGGAAAGAAAGTTGGGAGTTAGGTCAAATTAAAGAAAAAATTGGAAATAAGATGTTTAAAATATATGTAAACAAATACGATACGATCTGTATAAGACATGTAGATCAACTTTTAAAATATAAAGGTCAAGCTATTGACAATTTATTTGAAGGGAAAAATGATGTATCTAACGATCCTATACCATTGCCCTCATTTCCTCCCCCGTCTATTTCAAGCGGTATGCCAATTTTACCTACCGATTCTGCGGTGGATAGTCCACCACCCGCTGAAATAGTGGTGGAGGAAAGGAGTGCAGATGAAGCTGGGGATGAAGTGTGGGAAGAGTGCGAGGGAGAGATAGGTGAGCACGGGCCGTCTGCGCACGAGTCCGCTGTCGCCGCGCCCGCGCCCCCGGCGTCGCCGGCGCAGTTGCCGAGCGCGGCCTCACCGCGCGAACTTGGTACGTCTGTCTTAGACGAGTGCCCAATGCGACATAATTTGCGACCCAGAAAAAAAGTAGATTATAAGCTTTAGTTAGTTAAAATAATATATGATGTATCAATTAGTTGTATACATATCTAGTTATAAATACTGATGTTACCTATCAATTTAGTTTTAAAATAGTGGTGAAGGGATGATGTGTATTTGTATATACCTATACGTAGTTATAGGGCGGTTGCGCCGACTGCTTAACCAGTAATAAACTAGCTTGCGAACTAGACGGTTGTTTCACTCATACACCTCAGTACGTCTTTTTTGAGAAATTGTCAGGTAAATCACATTTCAACTATTTCATTTCAAGTTTTGTCCCTATTCACCCCAGCCATCCCTATTCACCCCAGTTGACGGTACATGTTTTTGCTGCTGACTGTTGTAACCTTTTTTCAATTTCTTATATTGTCATAATTATTTGTGCCTGAGAAAACGTCAAAGACCAATCATAAAATAAATAGACTCTGACCACGCCAACTTTGCACAAACTTGGCAGAATGCACACACATCCCTGTAAGCTTGGCCAAATGGCCATAGAGCAAAAACATTTATCTATGGCTTGGCGTAGCAATTGGCATGAAAACTTAGTGTGGTCCGACTCTATGTGTGACGTTGTCGACCTAAAGGGACCACATTGTCAGCATTATCAAATATGTCGATGTTTCATTTTGTCAAGCACTATTTTTGCCAGAAAAGTCTGGGTCTAATCATAGCCCTTTTATCCGAGCGCGGCGTAAAATATTCACACGTAAATTATATCACTATACATATATGTATTTACACTCTTGCTTATAATTTCGATAACGACTGTGGCACACTGTTGTGCACCTTATCTAGTTGCGATAAGGTTGTATTTTCAGTGACCCGATATAGGTAGTACCTACGCATATTAAACTCGTGGAGGTCGTGCGATTATAGCTTACATAACTTAAAGTCTTTAGTGCGTTTAGTTTGTATAGAAAATAAACATACGTACCTACTCGTATTTAGGATACACGCAATCAGTCACAAATTAAAATTACGGTATATAGAAACTAACTCATTTCCAAAATTGGTAAAAAAGGTGGCCTATATCCTATATCACCCGGGACAACAAATCGAATTATCTTACTTATCATAATCAACTCAGTAGTTTCAACAGAAGAGGTCACCTAAATCATAAAACCATAATATTTGTCAATAAATGAAAAATAACTGTCCTAATAGGAACCAATCGCTATATTCTGATTTTGACATTGTAGCTGAGTTGGAATTCATATATTCATACATACAATGGATAAAACTTCTAACTAAAAGGCCTCTGGTCCAATCAAAATTACAGTATATTTTTTAAATTTACAGTTAACCGTAAAATCATAATTCATTTAGCTAAAACAAAAATGCTGAATCATCACTTTTGGTTGTAAATAATTCATTAGGCCCTTACCTGACTTGTCCGTAAAGTAGCAGTTTCTTCTTGCCAAGTCAGGCAAGTCCTTAAACACCTAATTAGTAACAAATCTTAAAATAATAGCTGCTCCTGGAATGAGCCCTAATGATATCACACAAAAAATAGTAATATCACAATTATTTTATACAGTATTTACAAAACCATATTCAACTTTAGTCGTATCATCAATATCATCATAATTTATACATATATCGAACGTGTCTATTAGTTATTAAATTTTTCTTAACAAGTTATCATGTGAAACCAATCGCAAAAAAAAACCAGACTAGTGTTCAATTTTGGACCGTTAGCTATTTTTTTCATCTTATCTATTCTAAATCTTACAAACGGTGGTTGCCATAATTGAACGAACCTACAGACTCGACAATCTTGGTCGAACCGAGCAATACAGTTGATGTAACGAAATAAAACTAATTCGAATAAAAGTGCGCAATAATTATTAATTCCCATGTACATACCACCACAAACATATACAAAAATGTTTTCTTTTTACCCCAGGGGGTTCGACGTAATGTCGTTGAAGCCTGTGCCCGATAGTTTACATACAAGGTTGCTTCACAACGTGATAGTCAAGGATAAGTCTAGAGGCTACATATAGTATTTTGTGATTGCCTTCGGTTGCTCCAACAAATTGCTGTGTCTGTAGATTCCATAGTTTGTGGGTACTTTTGTCTAAGTACCTCAAGGAACATCATCAGAACTGTGTCAACACATACCGAAACTAGACTTTCATTCCGTGTAAAAAGGGTTTATTAACTTTATTTTATTTTAATCGTGTGGTTAAATGAATATAAGATTGATATGCATTGACACACTTATACACTACATCACTGTTAATATTAAAATAGCCACACACAGCTTTGGAACTATCATACCGAATAACTAAAATGTTGTAAAAATTTAGATATAACAGTCTCATAGGAGACCCACGCCTAAACTCAGTTATATTTTTTTAATCAAAGTAAAATGGAAAAGTTCACCGCTTTAGGGCAAGATTTCAACTTGGTACCTTTTAGAACACCGGTACGATCGCTCTTAACCAACGGAAGCTTACCAGAAGCGTGTCAATTTGTCCATTCCTTCCTTTTTGTTTACCCACCATAGAAAGGATCTACCCTTCCGAATACCTACATAAAATAGAGGCGAAATAACTGTTTCATATCTTAAATCGCAGACACTAGAATGACGGTCAGATTGCTGACAAAGATAAATAATTGTAATAGAGATTGTAAGAGAGGTAAAGTCTAAGAAAAAAACGTGATCCTTTGTTTGACATCCAAAACGTATGGCGCTGTACTGCGCCATATGTTTTGCGCCAACTGAATTGTCAAACGTCAACTTTTGACAATCAGAGTAACCGCAAAATGCATGGAGCTGTACAGCGCCATCTCGTTTACCTGTCAAATCCGAAGCACGAAATTATCTTAAGATTTTACACATCTTACTCAATCAATGTATCTTTGGTGCTAAGTTTTGCTCAGTCAGCTGGTTATGTCGGGCAAGTCGCCGCCAGATGGCGTGTCGTGTGTCGTCCGGCGTGTGGCGTGTGGCGTGTTGTGTGTAGTGTGTTGTGTGTAGTGTGTTGTGTGTAGGGTGTTGTGTGTAGGGTGTTGTGTGTAGTGTGTTGTGTGTAGTGTGTAGTGTGCTGTGTGTAGTGTGTGTGCTAGATGCAGGTGGTCTTGAGATGCATGGAGAGCAGCCCCTTGGCCACGAACCCGCGCCCGCACAGCGCGCACACGTACGGCCGCGCGCCGCTGTGCAAATAAAACATCAATTAGGCTTATACGCACTATGGTCTGCCATCTTGTGGCCTAAATCGTAAACTTAAACTTGACTTTGACATGTCACGCCTCAGCAGGTTCTGCTCTCTATAATCTGTATGGGTCTGCCATCATCATCATCTTCCTCGCGTTGTCCCGGCATTTTGGGTCCTCATGGGAGCCTGGGGTCCGCTTGGCAACTAATCCCAGTAATTGGCTTGGGCACTAGTTTTACGAAAGCGACTGCCATCTGACCTTCCAACCCAGAGGGTAAACTAGGCCCGTATTGGGATTAGTTCGGTTTCCTCACGATGTTTTCCTTCACCGAAAAGCGACTGGTAAATATCAAATGATATTTCGTACATAAGTTCCGAAAAACTCATTGGTACGAGCCGGGGTTCGAACCCGCGACCTCCGGATTGCAAGTCGCACGCTCTTACCGCTAGGCCACCAGCGCTTCTTTTGATGGTATGGGTCCTGTATGGGTCTGCCATCTTGTGGCATAAAGCCGAAACTTATCATGGACTTGAGATATTCGCCAAGAAATAGGAGGTTCCAACGCTGCCTTTACAATTCATACACACTCTCTAGCTGCAGGGTTTCAGTTCAGTCCGTTCAATGTGATCTTACTTATTATTCGATGAAAAAATATCAAGAAGAAACCGGACCAATGGTATTAAAACAAGTAGTAAGTATTAGAGTGCAACCGAGAAAATGTGGAGCGTGGTCTTACCTGTGATATCGTTCGTGTATGACGAGTGTGGAGCGTGGTCTCACCTGTGGTATCGTTCGTGTATGACGAGTGTGGAGCGTGGTCTCACCTGTGGTATCGTTCGTGTATGACGAGTGTGGAGCGTGGTCTCACCTGTGGTATCGTTCGTGTATGACGAGTGTGGAGCGTGGTCTCACCTGTGGTATCGTTCGTGTATGACGAGTGTGGAGCGTGGTCTCACCTGTGGTATCGTTCGTGTATGACGAGTGTGGAGCGTGGTCTCACCTGTGATATCGTTCGTGTATGACGAGTGTGGAGCGTGGTCTCACCTGTGGTATCGTTCGTGTATGACGAGTGTGGAGCGTGGTCTTACCTGTGATATCGTTCGTGTATGACGCGTGTGGAGCGTGGTCTCACCTGTGGTATCGTTCGTGTATGACGAGTGTGGAGCGTGGTCTCACCTGTGGTATCGTTCGTGTATGACGAGTGTGGAGCGTGGTCTCACCTGTGGTATCGTTCGTGTATGACGAGTGTGGAGCGTGGTCTCACCTGTGGTATCGTTCGTGTATGACGAGTGTGGAGCGTGGTCTCACCTGTGGTATCGTTCGTGTATGACGAGTGTGGAGCGTGGTCTCACCTGTGGTATCGTTCGTGTATGACGAGTGTGGAGCGTGGTCTCACCTGTGGTATCGTTCGTGTATGACGAGTGTGGAGCGTGGTCTTACCTGTGATATCGTTCGTGTATGACGAGTGTGGAGCGTGGTCTCACCTGTGGTATCGTTCGTGTATGACGAGTGTGGAGCGTGGTCTCACCTGTGGTATCGTTCGTGTATGACGAGTGTGGAGCGTGGTCTTACCTGTGGTATCGTTCGTGTATGACGAGTGTGGAGCGTGGTCTCACCTGTGGTATCGTTCGTGTATGACGAGTGTGGAGCGTGGTCTTACCTGTGATATCGTTCGTGTATGACGAGTGTGGAGCGTGGTCTTACCTGTGATATCGTTCGTATATGACGAGTGTAGAGCGTTGACTAAAGGCCTTCCTGCAGTGGCTGCACACGTGAGGTCTCACTTGTGGTACCGTTCGTGTATGACGAGTGTGGAGCGTGGTCTTACATGTGGTACCGTTCGTGTATGACGAGTGTGGAGCGTGGTCTTACATGTGGTACCGTTCGTGTATGACGAGTGTGGAGCGTGGTCTCACCTGTGGTATCGTTCGTGTATGACGAGTGTGGAGCGTGGTCTCACCTGTGGTATCGTTCGTGTATGACGAGTGTGGAGCGTGGTCTCACCTGTAGTACCGTTCGTGTATGACGAGTGTGGAGCGTGGTCTCACCTGTGGTATCGTTCGTGTATGACGAGTGTGGAGCGTGGTCTCACCTGTGGTACCGTTCGTGTATGACGAGTGTGGAGCGTGGTCTCACCTGTGGTATCGTTCGTGTATGACGAGTGTGGAGCGTGGTCTCACCTGTGGTATCGTTCGTGTATGACGAGTGTGGAGCGTGGTCTCACCTGTGGTATCGTTCGTGTATGACGAGTGTGGAGCGTGGTCTCACCTGTGGTATCGTTCGTGTATGACGAGTGTGGAGCGTGGTCTCACCTGTGGTATCGTTCGTGTATGACGAGTGTGGAGCGTGGTCTCACCTGTGGTACCGTTCGTGTATGACGAGTGTGGAGCGTGGTCTCACCTGTGGTATCGTTCGTGTATGACGAGTGTGGAGCGTGGTCTCACCTGTGGTATCGTTCGTGTATGACGAGTGTGGAGCGTGGTCTCACCTGTGGTATCGTTCGTGTATGACGAGTGTGGAGCGTGGTCTCACCTGTGGTATCGTTCGTGTATGACGAGTGTTGAGCGTGGTCTCACCTGTGGTACCGTTCGTGTATGACGAGTGTGGAGCGTGGTCTCACCTGTGGTATCGTTCGTGTATGACGAGTGTGGAGCGTGGTCTCACCTGTGGTATCGTTCGTGTATGACGAGTGTGGAGCGTGGTCTCACCTGTGGTATCGTTCGTGTATGACGAGTGTGGAGCGTGGTCTCACCTGTGGTACCGTTCGTGTATGACGAGTGTGGAGCGTGGTCTCACCTGTGGTATCGTTCGTGTATGACGAGTGTGGAGCGTGGTCTCACCTGTGGTATCGTTCGTGTATGACGAGTGTGGAGCGTGGTCTCACCTGTGGTACCGTTCGTGTATGACGAGTGTGGAGCGTGGTCTCACCTGTGGTATCGTTCGTGTATGACGAGTGTGGAGCGTGGTCTCACCTGTGGTATCGTTCGTGTATGACGAGTGTGGAGCGCTGACTGAAGGCCTTCCCGCAGTGGCTGCACACGTGAGGCTTTTCACCCGAGTGCACGCGCTCGTGGAGAGTCAAGTTGCATTTTTTCACGAATCCCTGGAACGGGCAACGACGCATTTTATAAAACCGTACTGGAACATAAGAAGGGCCGGACTTCGCCGCGCGCTTGTAAATGTCTTCAGAAAGAGACGCGCGAACTCTCAGACATATTATTATCATCCATTACCTTTAACACACCTAGATTTAGAGGTTGTAACACTAAACTTTTCGCACTTAGAGTGTACAAAAACAACACTTCATTGTATAATCCAATTACAAGAATGTGCCGCCAATATAACGATTTAACAGCCGGTGATCATCGCGGTAGGGGCATTGATATGTTTGACCCTCACATCGCTAGGTTTAGGAAGTGCTTGGCTGATGGCGTCCTCTTCTCCCACTAAACTGATGACATCTGCCTTAATCCTCTAAGTTTGTTTCATCTGTGATGTTTAATAGTCTTTATATGTAAAGTTCGTTACTCGTTATATTGTAATGTTTAGATAGTTTTTTCTTCTCTGATATTTTTCACTGTAGCTATAATATGGTGTTAATTTCTCTGATATTTTTCACTGTAGCTATAATATGGTGTTAATTAGTTTGTAATATTTCCGCTAAATTGTAAAACATGCTGTGTACACTTGTTTTGGATCTCGTGCTAGATTTAAGCCGTAATGTACAATTGTATTACCCATTATATTGTACGATGTCTGTTTAGTGTACCTAATAAAGTAAAAATAAAAAATAAAATGGCCCGGCAGCTTGAATATGTCATGCTCGCTTAAAAGTCTTTGCTTACGGTGGCGTTGTTGATCGGGTCGCCACTTTCCCGAATGAAGGTTGAGAGAGGCGATGGCTGAGATACGCGTCATACTCGTGAACGGGTGCTGTTTGTGGAGACTGGTCTATTTAAGCTAACACGAGCTATTATATTTAGTAACTTTATTTTTGAGTTTAATTACATGGACACACCTCATTCGGTTCTCGTATGCTATTTTATTTTTACTATCATTTTCTTTAATTTAATGAATGTTTTAATTAGGTATACAGGATTTTGACTCTTGGAGACTCTATACATCTCTAAGGATAATTTGATTAACTACTATATATTGTAATCTTTTAGTTATGATGACATTTAGAGACATTTACATCTCTAAATAATTTTAGATTATAGTTTTTGTATCTTTGTTTTTTTTTTTCAATAAGTACTATTGTTATTGCGTTTTTTGTAATTCGACATTTAGAGACATTATACATCTCTATGTTAGTTTGATTTGATATTTACGGCTCAGTTGTATTTTATAATTGTTGATGTGGTTTTTTTTGCCGTATGTAAATTCCATATTGACGTGTAAAAGTGTCCTTGTGGCCTATTTGCTGAATAAATGTTGATATTTGATATTTGAAAACATAGGAGGTGAAACTCACCTTTCCACACGTCCCGCACACGTTAGGCTTGTAACCGGCGTGAATCCGCAAATGGAACTTTAAATGTTCCCTGGAGGAAAGCGCCTTCCCGCACACGGAGCAGAGGAAGTTCCTCTCGCCGCTGTGCGCGCGCAGGTGCCGGCGCAGCGAGTTGAGGTGCGCGAACTCGCGCGCGCACGTCGCGCAGCGCAGCGCCAGCGCGCGCGCCGCCGCCTCGGGGTGCGCGCGAGTGCGGTGCGCCAGCAGGTACCTGCAGGGAGAAATGTACGTTACTACTAGAGATGCACCGGATATCCGGTTACTATCCGGTATCCGGCCTATCCGGCCGTTACTTTAGTATCCGGCCGGATACCGGATAGTGACCTACTATCCGGCCGGATACCGGATAGTGACCTACTATCCGGCCGGATACCGGATAGTGACCTACTATCCGGCCGGATACCGGATAGTGACCTACTATCCGGCCGGATACCGGATAGTGACCTACTATCCGGCCGGATACCGGATAGTGACCTACTATCCGGCCGGATACCGGATAGTGACCTACTATCCGGCCGGATACCGGATAGTAAAATTAACACATTTTGGTGTAAAAAATGGAATCTAAAAAACAGTCACGGTCATAATCGAATCTGCTTATTCTTTTAAAAGTGATTAAACTCGTTACGATCCTAGAAATGTGTCCGCGCGAACGTTCACTACGAAACAGGTCGAAACCTGCACGACGCGCACCTGCAAAACTCAAAATATAGGTACAGTTCCGCCGGCCGAATACCCGGCGGCCGGATACCGGATATTCGGCCAGTGTCCAGGCCAGATATCCGGTATCCGGTATCCGGCCAAACAACTATCCGTTGCATCTCTAGTTACTACAGAGCAGTGTTGGCATCAATCTGAACTAAATCAATCCGAATCGATCAATTCGTATTGATTCAATTCTGATTGACGCGTCAATCCGATTGAATCAATTTGAATTAACGCATCGATCCTCAATTCGGATTAAATCAATTCTCAATCTAGATTAACCATTGATCGTTGGCACTTTAAAACGATATCTGAGATTTCCAAAGGTTCCGTAACATGTTTCCGACGGCAATACTAGAATATTAGAAACCTCTGGTTACCTCAGATATCAATTTTAAACGCAATCGGGTAATTTCTAGAAATGTCCCAAAAAAGGACATCTCTCAACATTTCCCTCGGAAACAAGTTTCGAAACCTTTGAGCACCACAGATATCGATTTTGAACGCTATCAGTTAATTTCAAGGAAAGTCCTGAAAATGTTCCAAAAAGGACATCCTTCATATTGCCGTCGAAAACATGTTTCGGCACCTTTGGTAAACTCAGACACCGCTTTTGAACGCATTTGGTCAGTTTCCAAAAATAGCCTAAATAAAAAGGGCATTAGGTAGGTAAGGTACATACAAAGTAACCGTCAATCCGAATTGAGGTGAGGATTGACCGATCAATTCGAATTAACGATTAGTAATCGTCAATCTTCAATCAGTAAATTTAGAATTAGTTTCGTCAATCGTCAATTCGAATTGATCGGTCAATCCTCAATCATCAATCGTCAATTCGACTTTATTTTTTGCAAACACTGCTACAGAGGCCGGGAAGTGAGGGGTTGCCGGCCGAGCGTAGCATATACTATGAAGTATAAGGCCCCTTCTCCGCCGGAAAGCCACATACGCACAAACGTACCTCATATAGACGAAGCCCTCGGGGCACAGGTCGCACACGAACCGTTTCCCCGGCGTCGGACCTTCCGCCTCGCCCTTATGCGTCAACCCTGTAATTACACTAATTACATCAAACAGTCACGTTCCGAATATCTTCACCAGTTCTTATATTTTTACTAAGAATATCTTGGAGGATACAACTAAACGGAGTAGCCATTAACAGGCTTTCCCCTCTGTCGAAAATAGGCGGCCAACGGTCATACACAATGTATGGACTGACGTTTATCTGACATGGCTATTTTTACGTTACGCATACATTTGACGTTCCCCTCCCCCGCAAAAATCGGCAGACTGTTTTGTACAGAAAATTACAGACATTAAATTATTTCACCCCGTGGACGAAATAAACACAGTTCAGTGACAGTTCGAAAAAAGGAACCGATTTGACTATTAGGAAAGTACCCTACTCCGTCATACTAAAAAAATCATTAGGTATTTTTCTTCAACTCTGTCCCGCGTATTTTGGAAAAACTACTACAAATATTAATCTAAACCAAAGAATCAATAAATGTATTTGATGTGTAAAATCTAACACTCATTCGATAATAATTATTAAGAAAGAAATTCACCTTTGCCAAAAGTAACCGACGATGTAAATGGAAAAGTCAACCGGACGTTGTACGGTATTGCCATTGCCACATTCAAAAATATAAAGCTAAAAATGTATTTTGAAGGAAGACTATTAAATTCACTTCATATAAAAAAATATATATTTTTCTTTCGTATTTTTTTCCAACGGTTTTAATAATTATTCTGGTATTCGGGGCGGAGACCAATCGAACAAATCAAAAATTGTGAAAATACGAATTTGTTTTATCGGTCAAAATTGGGGTACAATTTTGTCGAATTGATTGTGTTAGAACATTTTGGTGTTGCCATACAATAAAGATTAGTGAAGTGTTACCGTGCTTGAGTATCTGGTGGTGGTCGCGGAAGGTCTTCTCGCACCGGGCACAGCGATAAGGCCGCCGGTCTCTCTCCCAGTGCCGCAGCCAGTGCGCCGCCCACGCGTCGGCCTCCATTATCTACAATACGAAAAATAAATTATTAATATCTGGGTGACCGAGCTTCGCTCGGAAAACATATAAAAACTCGAAAGTGCGCGTTTTCCTAGAGATAAGACCTAGCTAGATCGATTTCTCGCCCCCGAAAACCCCCCTATAGTAAATTTCATCGAAATCGTTAGAGCGGTTTCCGAGATCCCCGAAATATATATATATGTCACCGTAAAATTGTAAACACTCGTCATATTATAATCTCGCTAGTTACATTATAAACTGACGGTAGGGAGATTATAATCTAACCTAACCTAACCTACGTTAGATTATAAACTAACGGGTTCACAATCTTACGGTGTCATATATATAAACAAGAATTGCTCGTTTAAAGGTATTAGATCTATACTCTAGAACGGCGGTCGGCGACCTGCGGCCCGTGAACCTGTCACTTGCGGTCCGCGAGCCTCCCTGGCCATTTTGTATGTAATACATATTGACAAACGACAATGTAAAGTCATAAATATTAACAAAGTGCGGCCCGAGTCAACTCCGTTAACTACTATGTGGCCCTCGGCCGCTAAAAGGTTGCCGACCGCTGGTCCAGAACACGAATAGGGGTGTCGACTGTTTTTTAATGGTAAATAAGCTAAATGAACGGACAAATCGCCCGACGGGAAGCGATCACCGTCGCCCATGGACACCCGCAACATCAGAGAGGTCGTACACGCGGGGCCGGGCTTGAAAATGGGAGGACGGTCTTTCGATGAAGGTTTGAAGGTCGGTCCGGAAATACCGCTGGTTAGTGAATAAGCAATGATAAGATAAAGATAAAAGATAGTTTATTCAAGTAGGCATAATTACAATGCGCTTATGAACGTCAAATAAAGCTAGGTAGACCGGCTCCAACCCTACACCTCTGCCCCGAGAAGATTTAAATCCCCCCTCAATTGGAGGAGGGTATCCCATTATGGGACCGGCAACAAACTCGGCGGGACACATCTTTTCAAAAATAATTACATCTTATAATTAACATGCATTACGAGAAAATAAGGAAAAAAAAATACAATTTAAATCACTATAGAATTCATGCAATTATACACATAAGGTGTAATAGAAATTTGATTTAGAAATGAATCAGTATCCGTACCTTGGAGCACCTGGGGCAGCGCGGCGGGCGGCCGGCGGGCTGCGGCGGCGGCGCGGGCGCCCCGGCCTGCCCCGCCTCCCCCGCCGCCGCGCCGTGCTGTCTGCGGGAGGAAATATGGCCGTGGTCAGTGCGCTATGTCCACTACTCGTGGCCCGCATGACACTTTACTAAACTCATACTCATTTCTGTCTATTTTGACGACCGGTCTGGTCCAGTGGGTAGTGACCCTGCCTGTGAAGCCGCGGTCCTGGGTTCGAATCCCAGTAAGGGCATTTATTTGTGTGATGAGCACAGATATTTGTTCCTGAGTCATGGTTGTTTCCTATGTATTTAAGTATTTGTATATTATATATATCGTTGTCTGAGTACCCACAACACAAGCTTTCTTGAGCTTACCGTGGGGCTTAGTCAATTTGTGTAATAATGTCCTATAATATTTATTTATTTATTTATTTTTTGTATGAAAATTAAAACTTTCCGTTTCCAAAATAGACCTTTCGTAGGGGTCACAAACCCGGTTTCACCGAATTCGAAAAAACCGGAAAAACCGTGTCTTCAGCGAATTGCCAAAACCGGATTTTAAAGTAAAGTAAAGTATTTATTAATTGTAAACTGTGTACATAAGATGTCATAAACATGAGATATCGAATCAACAGTTGCCCATTTCGAGCATACAATAAGATCTTAAAACTACTAACTATACTAGCTTACTAACTTATACTTAACAAACTGATGATTCCAGAAAAAACTCATTTAGGTTGTAAAATACATTTTCAATTAACCAGTTTTTTAATTTTAATTTAAAGCGATTCCCCTCCAACATTTTTATTTCAACTGGCAGGGCGTTAAAAACTCGTATTGCAGTATTAAATGTACTTCTGTAAAACATTGTTTGATTTGTTTGATTTTGGACATACAAGATTAAATCTGTACTGCTCTCTAAGATTATCTCTCTGCGACTTTTGACTTTGATAAAACCGGCTTTTTCGAGGTTTTCGATTTTACAGTTTTATAAACATAGTTTAATTATTTTGATGAGCAACAATTACTTCAGAGTTTGTTATTATATTTAGAATAACACAATACATTATACGAAGTCCGTATACGTAGGTATTATATAAAAAACTGCTTACTATTTTCACTAAATATCCCTTAATTTCCTGTACTACGTAGTTTAAATAACATTTTAGAAGGAACGTTCTTTGATCTCTAGTTAAAAATGTTGATTGTAGTAATTATAACAAAATACAATCTCGCGATATTTACTATATACAGTTTTCTTCTTCTTTGTTCCTTCAGGTTCCTTTGCCTTTGTTAGAAATGGCTAAGAAAGTGTTGTTCCTATCTGTCCAGTCCATGATAGCCTTCCACATCAGATTTCTTATATCCTCAGCTGATGTAGTGGCCGCAACCAAATCAAACCCCTTGTAACTTACCTCGTTTAGCGAGTTGGGTATTATCAGCGGTGTGTGTTTCCTGAGGGAGGACTATGTCCACCCCGTTGTCATGTAATATTTTGCTCAGGCATGCTCAGGCATTCCGTTTCAGAATTGTTGACCATGAGGTTATAAACTTTATTGATGGAATTTGATTGTCTTGGTAAGTATAGAGTAAATAGAAATCCTAAAAAATACTTGCTTATTTTACAAGTTATATGTAAAATCTAAATCACCTATCGAGACACACCGACTCGCCAAATCTGCGAAATTGACACATATTTTGGGACCTAGCGTGTACAATCGCTTGCCCGATAGTATTAGAAAAGCAGCTACCACCGCGGGCTTTAAGAATAAATTAAAAATGTGGCTCGCGACTCACTTATTTTATAGTTATGAAGAGTTCTTTAACCTACCTATTCATTTCATTTCATTTCATTTCACCGAAAAAACCGGAAACCCGGTTTTGATGTTGCACAAAAACCGAAAAACCGGTTTTCTAAAATACGCACGGTTTTGTGACCCCTAACCTTTTGTTATAATTATCCAGGGGACGGCTCCCACGGGCGACCCTTAGCCGTACTTTGCACGAGGCGAATATGTAAGTCGTAGTAGACAATTTTCACCTCCTATGAAACACGTCCCGAAATTGCAAGAGAACGTTATAGTAAAATATGTCAATATTTGCAATCCGTACAAAACTTTGTTCATAGAACACTCGCACTCGGAAATCGGTTTTATGCGTTTTTAAGCGATTTCAGAGGAAACGGTAAAAATTGTTCAGTATTAAATCCACAGCCGCACTCTGTATTGAGAAAACCTCCTAAAATATAGAATGGTTTTAGAAATAAAACGCAACAAACCTGTAGTGCTGCAGCATCTCCCCGCGACTATGGCACTGCGCGAAGCAGATACAGCAGTCGAACTTGTCGTCGCCCGGCTCACGCTTGACCAGAACGTCTGCTGATATATCATCCGGCTCCCGCTTGACCACCACCGGCTCTAGAGACAGCCCGGATGGCAGCTGGCCCATCAGCAGGTTCCATTCCTGGACAAAATTGAATATTTATTGACACCCCTCGCCCGGGCTGTGAGCTGCGATCCTCTCGTATTCTCAAACTTTCAGTTCCCGCTCACCATACTGGTTTCATGACTAATTCATCATACATCACATCATACATCACATCATACACACTATCACAGACACATACACACATACACACACACACACACACACACGTTACGCAAGCCCACACCTACTTTGTATTTTTTTTTTTTCTCTCCCTTCATTTTTCCTAAAGATGTTTATATTATTGCCACTTGTTATTGCATGTTAGCTGTATTATTGTGGACATCTGTTACTGGCTTTGTTTTCTGTTCATTGTGCTATGTATCATGTACTTTTTGTATTGCTGTTGATGCCCCAAATAAATAAAATAAAAATAAAAAAAATAAAAAAAATTCCTTCGCTGTCCAGGCGAGTCGTCTCTGGAATTCACTCCCTCTCAACATAAGACAAGCCCCGAGCAAATTTG
This sequence comes from Cydia amplana, assembly GCF_948474715.1. Classification (NCBI taxonomy): domain Eukaryota; kingdom Metazoa; phylum Arthropoda; class Insecta; order Lepidoptera; family Tortricidae; genus Cydia; species Cydia amplana. The sequence continues at coordinate 12,042,815 of NC_086090.1, forward strand.
CTTTTAAGAGGATGCTGCATAAACATCTGCTAAAACAAGAGTATGAATAGGTAGTATCCGTCGTAATATATTAATATGTATGTGAGAATTATGTAGTAGTATATTCATTGTATATATTTTATTATTTCTATCTGTGTATTGTATATGTAGTTTATTATGTTTTTCAGTTGTTTGCAATAGTTCCTAATTAAATTCTCTTACTTTTCTTCTCGCACCATTTTTATTACATCTCTGTTTAGCCCTATGGTTGACTGGTAGAGAATGCCTTTAGGCATTAAGTCCGCCATTTGTACATTTTATTTGTAATTCATGCAATAAAGTTTAAATAAATAAATAAAATAAATAAATATTTTATTACAAAAGTTACAGAATGTCTTCCTCCCGTTATCCCGGCATTTTCCCATGGCTCATGGGAGCCTGGGGTCCGCTTGGCAACTAGTCCCAGGAATTGGCGTGGCCACTAGTTTTTACGAAAGCGACTGCCACCTGACCTTCCAACCCAGAGGGGAAACTACTTAGGCCTTATTGGAATTAAACAGTTTCCTCACGATGTTTTCCTTCACCAAAAAGCGAGTGGTACATATCAAATGATATTTCGTACATAAGTTCTGAAAAACTCATTGGTACGAGCCGGGGTTTGAACCCGAGTCCTCCAGACTGCAAGTCGCATGCTCTTACCGCTAGGCCACCAGCGATTCTATAAAAAAACTTACACTTACAGAACGTATGTATTTCACAATTTCACACAATTTTTTTAGAGCTCCGTAACCAAAATGGCAAAAACGAAACCGTGGCCACAATCGAAATATATCTAGAATTACTAACCAATTATACAATTAGTAACAAATTGTCAAGCTTACAGTCGTGTTGGCTCTCTCGCATTAACTTTGAAAACGTTTTATCTTTCTAACTGACACCTTGTATTGTATATTAGTAATGTAATAGACTCAAAAGGCCATAGATCAGTGGTTCCTAACCTTTTCAGTGCGGTCACTCCTATGACTAACTAGGGAACCTGATTTTACTAGGGATATACCGACTAGTCGCCGACTAGTCGGGAAAGCCGACTATTCGGCCTCATTTGTAGTCGGCGATTAGTCGGCGACTAGTCGGCAAAAATGGCCGATTAGTCGGCACTTTATAAGTGACAGAAAAACAGGGCAAAAAGAAATAAACAGCACATATTTTCATAAGCTTTTTACCTATTTTACCCAAATTTTTATTTATGGTGCTTACGAAAACTTTTGTTCGAAATTATTGACCTTGTGGTCGCTTTTTTATGTCCGATTATGCGGTCGCCGTATGAAATATAACCTAAGATTTTGTTTATTTAATTTTTTAGTGTAATAACACGTAATAATATAATAATATGATAAATAGCGCGACGAAAGGGTAAAACGATTGTTTTTTAGTGCATTTGAACCGAACTTAGACCAAACTAATGATCTGGCCAACTAGCCGACTAGTCGGCCGACTAATCGGCCTGCCGAGCGCCGATTAGTCGGCTAGTCGGCCAAATCAATAGTCGGTACATCACTAGATTTTACCCCTCCCCTTAATGGTAATAAAAAATAAAACGTGTACCTTTGTTGTATTGTTATATTAGGTTATCTTATTACCACCTTAAAATACCAGTTTTACCCCCACGGGGGTAATTACCCCCAGGTTAGGAACCACTGCCATAGATGTATAATAATCCAATATTCTTATGGAATAATAACATCAATAAATTGCTCTGATAATTAGCTTAAGATAATTTATAAGTATGTTACGATTCATAAGTGCTTGTTGCTAGGCCTACATGAATAAAGTATATTTTGACTTTGACTTTGACTTTGATGATGGTACCTTGAGTTGTTTCTTCCTCTTCCGCCCCCGCTTCCCCGCGGCCTGCCCCTCTCGCTTGAGCCGCTTCTTCTTCAGGCTGACCAGCGACAGGTCGTCGCTGGTGTCCGACGGCACGCTAGCGCCGTGTTCGTACACATCCTCGGCTTCAACCTTCACCCGCGTTTCCAGCTCTGGCTCCTGTAACGTAATATAAATTCAAAATCGTACGTGTTTTAATGCTTTTCAGTATGTAGCAGTTGACTCATAATCAGCATTAACCCTTAAATGCATAATGATGTAGTTGCAGATCTACATCGTATATTTTGATGGCCCAGGGGCCAGGTTCAATATGCAGGTATCCAAAATGTCATTTTTATTACTTTACTTGACATTTATTACTTTTTACGTTTTCAAAATCACTACATAGTATAAAACAAAGTCGCTTCCCGCTGTCTGTCTGTATGTATGCTTAGATCAGACTTAGATCTTTAAAATTAAACAACGGATTTTGATGCGGTTTTTTTAAGTGAAAACTTCTTTAGCGGCGCTGTGCACTTTTTGTGATGGGGGAAAAAATTTTAAACTCGCGAGAGCGTAAGACGTAAGACGTAACCCTCTCTTTCTACCGCGCGGCGAAAATGTATGCCTGAGCCTGCTGTTTCGTTTAGGCGGCGCAGGACGCTTGCGCGAATGTGCGTGTGTGTTTGTGTTACAGCGTGCTACGCACATCCATGGATGGTGACTGCTGATGGCTCGACCGTCTGTGTACTCGTAAAATTCGTGTACATAATTATATAAAGTGTTTAAAATATGGAAATTGAACAAAGTGCATCTATTAAAGAAAAAAGTGACGAAGAAATAGCGAAAGAAAATGAGTGAGTACTTTATAAATATACTAGATGAAAACCCGGCTACGCTCGGGTGAAATGTGACTCATAAAACACATGTAGGTAGAAAATGTAGGTAGATATTTCTGTAGCTATCGGTTCTCAAGGAATATTTAAGGCAAAGCAAGGCATAGATTTGTATAGCATCGTTCATTGTGTTTAATAAATATAGGAAATTAAAACTGCAAAAGTCAAGATGACATCGGGTGTCAGCATAGAAAAAGGGTGTAGATGTAATATTTGTAATATGTTTATACTTTATAAGTTATAAATTATAACATTAACCTATATTGTCATAACATCACAATACAGTGGCGGTACTTCCATACAAGCCCAAAAGCCGGGCTTGCCTTACCGAAATTACGTAGTGATAAGATTAATAATCAATATAGATTATTTATAAACCGCGCGCCAAATGAATTTTATACTGATAATTAAAGCAATTCGTTCAAAATTATTCCCTAACCATTCCAAAATATCAAAAATGCACAACGTTAATATTCAAGTTATCACTTCTGCCGGCACTCCCGGAGTGCAACTCGTTGTTTTTGAAATAGATAGAGTGATTTAAGAGGAAGGTTTATGTATAATTTGTTAACCCGTGCGAAGCCGGGTCGGGTCGCTAGTAATATATATTTTTTAATTACTATGATTTTTTTCTTTATTTTTCGCCACAATCTATACAACATTACCCGTCTATTTCAATTGATTAGGAAATTTTACAAAAATATCATGCATTTAAGGGTTAAAGCACTTACATTTTGCGCGGTAAAACCACAAGAGCTAGTTACTAATTTGTGTTGTAAGATCAGATGACAGCAGTCAGTTCCAGGCATTTGAGTGTCTGGTCGATATCATCCATCGGCAGACTTAATACTAAAAGCGATCTTACCTGTTTGACAGGGGGGGTGGGGGGTGTTGGCGGCGGCGGGGGGAGGGGCTCGGTCTGCGTGGAGGCGTCGCAGCGAGGGCTGTCCTTGACGAGCGTCAGGTCAATGTCCTCCACTGGTAGACCTGAGGACTGCAAGATGGCGCGTAGCCTGGAACACGAGTTACATAGTTCAAACTTTTAACCTTTAAATGAGCAATTCTTGTAGGTACGGTCGAAAGTATTAATTTATGACCCATTTCGTACCTTGTCACAGTGACAATCAATATGAAAGTCGCTAGAGACCTCATAACTATTGTCACTGTGACAAGGTACAAAATTGGTCATAAATTAAAACTTTCGACTGTATAAAGTTGGTTCGGTTTCCGAGATTTCTCTCCCAGATATTTTATGTAACTTGCATTAACTTGCATTCGTTTAAAACTATTTATTGTAGAAATTCGACGTACTTATGCCTACATAATCCAGGGTCCTAACCCTTGAGAATATTCTGATACCATTAAACGAAAATAACTATGGAGACCTTAAAAACAATGGGGTCAGTGCAACAATAGTTCTAAATCGAACTCGCCCGCCATTGAACTATATAATTATCGACTGTGTGACGGTTAATTAGGCATTATAATTTATAAATACAGACAATTTACATTCCAGACAGTTACGGGTACTTACTAGCTAATACTAATTTTAAATTATACAATTATTTAACTGTCTGCTTATTGTTGAAATCCTCTGTTATTCATCAGTTATATTATAAATAACTTTGCCTACATGGATGGAAGTACAAGGAGGTTTGCCTTTGTTTCTCATCACCGCAATGTGGATGTTTACGAGGGCTGTTTGATAAGTACCCGTTTATGAAAAAAATAATCAGTTGTTTTTGTTTATATGCATTTATTTTTCTTCATAGTCTCCTTTTAACTCTATACACTTGTTCCACCTATATTCAAGCTTCAATAAACCATCCAAAAAGTATGATTTCGGAAAGTCATTAAAATAGGCCTCTGTGGCGGCAATGACTTCGTCATTTGATCCAAATCGCTTACCACCGAGCCATTTTTTCAGGTTGGGAAACAAAAATAAATCGCATGGGGTCAAATCTGGAGAATACGGGGGGTAAGGCAATAGGGCGTAGCGTAATTGTGTTAATTTAGCCATCACAACTCTAGACGAATGAGCTGGTGCGTTGTCGTGATGAGACAGTACTTTTTTATTTTTTAAATGGGGTCGTTTGTCCTTCAACCCAGCGTCAAATTCATCCAATAAATTGGCATAGTACTGCCCTGTTATCGTTTTCCCCTTTTCTAAGAACTCAATATGTATAATACCCTGCGAATCCCAAAAAACGGTCGCCATGACCTTTCCAGCCGATGGAACGATTTTTGCTATCTTTCGCGCAGGTTCACCCGGTAAAATCCACTGCTTCGACTGCCCTTTCATTTCCGGGGGGTAGTGGTGACCCACGTTTCGTCTACGGTCACGAAACGACGCAGAAACTCCTTCGGGTTACGTTTGAACACGGCCAAACACTGCTCCGAAGTAGTCAGTCGGTTCCGTTTTTGCTTCTCCGTGAGTAAACGCGGCACCCACCTCGCCGATACTGTCTTCATACCCAATTTTTCTTCTAATATGTTTTGTACCCGCTCGATTGGAACATTTACAGCATCAACGATTTCTCGAAGTTCAATTCGGCGGTCGGCTAAAACGATATTTTCAATTTTCTTAACCATATCGTCTGTAGTCACCTCAATTGGGCGGCCTGGGCGATCCTCATCAAAGACGGTTGTTCTCCCCCGCTTAAACTGGTTAAACCAGTATCTGACGGTTGTCATAGAAGGAGCACATTCATGGTAAACCGCTTGCATTCTTACTTTTATTTCATCACATGTTTTTCCTTCCAAAAACAAGAATCTAATTACAGACCGATACTGCTCTTTCTCCATTTTCACAATTTTAAGTTCACGCTTTCACTGAATCGCTGTCAAATGAGAAAAAAACAAAAGAATGCTGTTTTTTTTTTAAATTTTCCCACCTCTGAAAAATGGCTTAAAACGATTGTATACATATTTTCGACCCGTGATATTAATACATTTGGAAAACGGGTACTTATCAAACAGCCCTCGTATGTTTCAAGTTTATTTATTATGCAACAACAACGTAACAGATTTGGCTGAAATATTCGCATTTATATAACTACAACATTGAGTAGGATCTTTTTAGCCAGGAATTATACTCTAAAGCCCTCCCCTCTCCACACTAGCGTCTTTCGAGCGTCGGCGTCTAGTCAGCGCTATGAAAAAAGGCGTCGATAAAGCCCTCCCCTCTCCACACTAGCGTCTTTCGAGCGTCGGCGTCTAGTAAGCGCTATGGAAAATGGCGTCGATAAAGCCCTCCCCTCTCCACACTAGCGTCTTTCGAGCGTCGGCGTCTAGTAAGCGCTATGGAAAATGGCGTCGATAAAGCCCTCCCCTCTCCACACTAGCGTCTTTCGAGCGTCGGCGTCTAGTCAGCGCTATGGAAAATGGCGTCGATGCGCAGTTGCCTTAACGATGCGTCGAGCAGCAGCCATAGAGTTGACTAGACGCCGAAGCCCTGTAGGACTAAGATGCCATCGCCATGGCTGTCACGAGTGTCACGTTCTAACAAATATGTAAGTGCGAAAGTGACGCATAGCATGACAGGTGATACAAATGCGACCATGACAGCTGGTCTGGAGACGCGAGTGTGGGGTGGCTCGAATCAGGGATACTACTAACAGGTTCATTGTTGAGGACTCAATCTAATGCCTTCTATACAGACAAAGTCACAAGCTATAGCTAATAAAAACGTACGGTACGTTTTAAAAGTGGAAAAATTACTGTCTTGGGTGAGACTTGAACTCACGGCCTCTGGATCGATACTCCAGCGCGCTGCCATCTGAGCCACCAAGACCTCATCCATGGCATGGCCAGTAAATCTTTCCATCGTATATAGGTCAAGGGGACCCGAGCGACATCTACCGTAAGAGCTTTACTGCTACTGGAGTTCCAAGTAATATTGGAAATTCACCAGTTACAATGTGCGTCCCCCTATGATGCCACTGTAACTGACTCTGTGCGAGCGGGACAGCAATATAATTATGCGCGTGCGATAGAGATAGGAACAGGCAGGTCAACGCACGTAATTCCTTGTGTTTCTTTACATGCAAGAATATGTTATATATGTTAATAGAATAATAAACCGTCAGAACATTCAGAACTATAAAGTCTGGTGCTGAGGCCAAAAGGTTAATCATTTGAATGGCAAATTTTCTGCATCCACAATTACACAATAGGACTGAAGGGTACCTAGGCATTACTTTTTTAATTTTTTACAATGTTTGCTGGTTTCTATATCCGTTTTCAATGTCTGATTGAACTAAAATTAAGAATACTTATACCTTTATAACAATAAATAAATAAAAGTTATGGGATAGTGTTACTCAGCAATGCATAACTCGGGAACAATAATCTGAGATGAACACACAAATAAATGCCTCACAACACGATCCAATTTTATGAGTTATGATACTTATGACACCATAAAGCTGTTACAGCATTTAAAAAAACTATAAATAATGAGATGTACGAATGAAAACAATAGTGTGGGCAAAAACTAACAGACCGAAGCGCTAGCAAAGGTCTCCCTTTTAAGTTCAGCATTTTGCTTTCTTATGTCCGGATACTCCGGATGTTATCCTCTAAAGGTTCCAATTCAGGTTACACACTCTCAATTCATTAAATTAAAAGTACTTAAACAACCTCAGTGCAGAGCGTAAAGTGGACGCGTTCATTTACTTGTAGGGCCGTGTTGCATGGTTGCGTTCGTGGCCCACAAATGGTCTCGCCGGAAGACCAGCGCCGACTCTCGGGTTAGCATTATGTTGAGGCGGGACCATTTTGTGGTAAAATATAATTTTTGTTTAAAATATACTTTTTGTAATACGTTTGTATTAAATGTAGTTTAGTTTGCCATGAATAAACGAATTTAATTACTTACCTTAAGATCAATAAATTAGTATTCTTAATGCCTGACAGTTTGGAAATTAAAAATGCTAATATAGAATGGCTTGGTTGCAGAAAGCCATTTAATTCTAAAAAAAATATGAGGTATGTGGTTTAGTCAGTTAAAGAAATGACTAAACATTAAGTAAGTAACTAATTCCTGAGGGATATCGCTGTACCTGACGAACATCAGTAATATTGAGCATTCTGTAGCAGAAGAACTGCACTTACCTATGCTGCACTTCAATTGTCTCATTGCAGAACTGGTACAGGTCGTTGACCCTGCAGCTGCAGCGGTCGCACACGCGCTGCGGCAGCCGGTCGCTCCGCACCACCTGCACATCACAGCTCGCAGGTTAAACATTAACATCCACATAAAAATACATAACACAAACCGACCAAACCATTTACCTTTATCGGCAAGAAAAGAGACATTTTTAAGTACAAAGCGTTCTCTTCGTCAAATAAATGATTGTTTACGAATTTTGTGGAGCAACATAATCTACATATTTCGTCCATTGTTTAATATAAAAATATAAACGGCTCGCAGTGTTTATTCCTTCGAAAAGAAAGTGACAGATTGTCTTGCACGGCCATTTGTCAAATATTGACCTTCAAAGGCCGATGTTGCCAGCGTACGTAGCAGTATTAATCGAGACCCACACTTCTATTACGAGCGTACCTATTCATATGATGTTGTAGTTAGATATATAAAGTAGGAGGAGATGGCGGCGCGACGATGGGACATGGGACGCTGCGCCAAACTTTTGATTAATGAAGAGAATGTTTGTGAAGTTCAACTTGGATAACAAAATATTCAAGACAATGTTTCTGCTTTCGCTTACAAATGGAATAAAAATAATTTAAAACTTTTTAAAAATCGGTTCCCATAGTTTTCAATGCTAGGTACTTATTTAGAACACGATGTATCATATTATATCGAACAAGAGTTAGACCATGAAAAGTCTGCAATGATTTTGATAGCACACGCAGTGCAAGTGTTATTTTGAACGTCAAACTTCTATGAAATGATGACGTATAAATAACACTTGCACTGCCTGTGCTATTAAAATCGTTGCAGACTTTTCTTGGTCTAACTTCTAATTTTGTATGTAATTAAATCATATTTATTAAAACGTACGGTTGCCATAACGTTGAATATGTTTTTATTTTTTTATTTGTTGAAAGTATTCGTTTTCGCATCAAACTGAGTACTTATTAAAGGTAGATAAGATAAGATATTTTTTATCTTTGGATTACAATACATAGGTATTCCTAGCGCAATACATGTTTGTACTAAAAACAGTCTAAATTTTTTTGTTTTCTAAAAAAGACCAAGCTGTCTAAAATTTTGTAGAAGTGTTTAGATTCATAGTTAGTTTCTTACGGCGTTTCAAAGCACGAGAGTAAATACGGTAATGTAATTTGGTTAACATAAACCTATAAATTACTAATTTCATGATCATTAATTCATTACCATCATTATGTTATACATGATTATAAATTTAGCCTTCACATGCAATCATTATTAAAACAAAATAGGTATGGTGTAACTTCTTGAAGCAAGCATTTTGCACGATAGTCGGCGATAAAGGCGTCGACTACCACTTATCTTTATCTTTATCGTGCGCCTTCAACAAATAAAGTGTAAAACGAGATAAGGGCAAGGTACCTCTGTGACTGATGTGATACCAACGCTTGATTCTCACAATTCTAGCCACCTACATGTTCGAAATATAATAAATATCTATATCTATAAAATTGGAATGGTCCTTATTCCAATTTTATAGATATTTTAGAGATTTTTGTTTTAAAAGTTACACGTATCTGTTGTAAATTTGTAATCAATGTATATGTGATATCCTTATATATTACCTTCGTATCGTATACACCTACACCATTGATTTCGGATTGGTGAGGTGATGATTGCACTTACAAATTTGGAAAATGACTTAGGACATGTAAACTGACTATGGCAACATAGTATATTACCATTTACTTATAAGTATGTATGTATATGTAACATAACATACATAGATTATTAAGTGCACCAACATAGTTACGTTGCTGTTTTATTTGCTTTTATAGAACTGCTTATCTAATATTACTTACTATTATTAATTACTGCCTGCTGTCTAGCAGGCAGTAATTAATTTAGAAAAAACATAGATTTACTTTTGTATTATTTCATAAACTTAGTATATGAGCGTAATTACCTTAATGACTCGTATTCAAAATTAGAAAGAGTAAAGTGATATTGCGGGCGTGTATTTCATGATATTACTGGGTTATCAAAATGACTATAGCGAAGTTACATTTATTTACGATCCTTCTCGATCACATTTTTACATAAATTCGCTTAAAGAGGCAGATGATGACGTTTTCTGGATGTTGGCGGTAATCAGCCCCATCATCCCTCTAGGTGTCAGTTCAATCCTTAGGTTATGATATCAGTAAGCTCGTACTATTGTAGGTGCATTGATAATAATTTTTGTTTGTTAATTAAGTGCTCCGGCTTGTAAGTGAACGTACCTTCAGAAAGTGACTTTGATCATCTTGTTTTATACTTAATACACGTATAAATAACTCTTGCACTGCGTGTGCTATCAAAATCGTTGCAGACTTTTCTTGGTCCAACTCTAAGTATATTATCTACTCATTTTAGTTGGTTTAGTTAAGTACTTTTAACTATGACTATTTCGAACAAACATGAATGTCGTATCGTATGTGAGAACAAACTAATCTATATATATAAACGTGAAAGACCTGACTGACTGACTTAAATCAACGCGCAGCCCAAACCGCTGGGACTATAAAGTCCAAAATTGGCAAGTAGGTTCCTTATAAGGTCTAGGGGTCCACTAAGAAAGGATTTTTCAAAATTCATCCCCTAAAGGGGTGAAATTAAAAAAAAACTCTCCTGTGCGTGCGAAGCTGCGGGCAAAAGCTAGTGTTCACATAATTTTAACCAAAATAGGCTTGCCAGACACACGTCTGATTAGAGCGAAACCCAGGTACCTGGTTTAATTTAAAATAAATCTATATTACATCCATGTCATTCGAAAACATTCGTGTATTTTTATGTGATAAATTATCAAGACCTGTTCATTTATGATAAGGAAACTGAAATATAGGTTCAGGTGTGGCGTGTATCACTGATAGCGTGGGTCATCGATACTTCAGCCGCACCTACTCCCGATATTTCGTGGGTTTAGGTGGTGATTCATTTTAAATATTAAATTATTATTAGTTTATCACTGGCTAAATTTCCATAAACCATATCGGATAATCGACGTGCATGTCTTTTTATCTCGATGCCTCGAGCGGCCGCGGCCCCTGAAGCAGGTCAACGCAGGAAACCTTGAAACATTTGATAAACACAAGATGGAAATCGATTTTCCGAACTTGAGAGTCAACTTTGCAATTGAGCAAAACGAGCGGCACATACGCTCACTTCACGCCGGTGAACTCTGGCTTAACTTTAACCCACATAACAAAGTTGAATGTAAACACAATACGGCAGAAGTTTCCGAAGTTCCAGTTCACGGCCGCGAGGCGCCGCGGCCCCCGGCGGCCCCTGCCCCGGCTCCAGCCTGCGCCGCGCCCCGCGCACCGCGCACCCCCGCTGCGGCCGCGCTGTCCACCCCCGCGACTCGCGCATCGCTCACCACCCCCGCGCTGAACTTGCAAAGTCGTTACTTCTGCCACCCTTTTCTTCAGCACTGTCTGAAGCTTCACTGAACAATATTTTTAATTGGTTACGATTATGGATAAACCAATCAAATTTGTTTAACCGTTTTAATATTTTGGTCACAGTACAGTAGCATCGTACTGGCTGCATATAATCCTTTAATGCAAGAATTTAGAGTCCCTAGAAAAGTAGGTTAGTCGAATTTGCATACGGAATACGAAACATAGGTAGGGATTTCTCACCCATACCAAAGAGTTTCCAACAAATGTCTCCTTGCTTTCCTAATCTATAGTTCGTTTTTTTAGCATTAGAAAGAAGGTAAGCGATCTTGACATGACTTTTAATTGAAAAACACTTTTTAAAAATCAGTAACTATTACTTATGAAAGCAGAAGAATATAAATGATCGTATTAGATTCATAATTGTTACATATTTGCCATTACATACAGGGTGAATGGAAATTCGCCGTATTCCTTGAAAGGGGTTATTCTATGGTTCATTTGCAATGATTTAAGTCCAGTCAACCAGGGGTCAAAACTCATTGGTTTTCAAGTTATTTGAGTTTTTATTTTTTTGTTAAAAAAACCCGCCTTTCGACAAAAAAAGTGGTAATTGTGAAAAAACTACTCAAATTTGGAATTTAAAAAAGTATTAATCTAATAGCCAATAAACTACTGATTACGTGAAACAAAAAAAGATTGCCAAAACTTTTCATAATTTTTTTATTTCACGTAATCAGTAGTTTCCCTTTCAAGGAATATGGCGTATTTATTTATAAAACGTGTTTTTCAATAAAAAGACACGTCAAGATTGTTTACCTTATTTCTAATGCTAAATAAAACGAACTATAGTTCTTGGAGAAATCCAATAAATGCAAATAAAAATAATGTGATATGCAATAAAGATTATGAGTATGAGTATCCCTGCCTATGTTTCGTATTCCGTATGCAAATTCGACTGACCTACTTTTCTAGGGACTCTAAATTCTTGGATTAAAGGATTATATGCAGCCAGTACGATGCTACTGTACGTGACCAAAATATTAAAACGGGTCCATATTGGGTAGCATAATAATTGATTGTCCTAATGTAATGTTACGCATAAAACTCGAATTTTTTCGCATAATTGTTATCGAACGAGCGAGCGAAGCGAAGCGAAGTTCTTACATTCAACTTTGAACACGCGGCTGGCCAGCGGCACGTCCCGGCATTTCGATGTTTTTAAGCTGAACTGTCAGAAGATAGTTTGATACACAATAACTTAAGTAAATTTGTTCTAATTTATATGAAATTGGGTAAACGTGTAGTCGAGGGCATTATATTTTAGTCATTAAATGATGAGCAGGCTCGATCAAGGGGTTATTGAGCTAGAAGAGCTTAGAAGGCCTAAAAGCTGTTTGTGAGGTGTCTTGCTATTCTGGTCATTTTATTTGCAAGAAAGTATGGTCGAGTTTGGTATCAAATGAAAGTGCTCGGCTTACACTTTTATAATATCGTTTTTAAATTTACCATTTTGAAATAATTAGCAAGATAAAAATAAAATAAAATAAACATAATATAGGTATTTGACATTTGACAGGAAATATTTCGGCTTACCACAGATACAGTATCAGTTAAGGGCTCCACAGGCCTTGCAATAAATCGTAGGCGGTTTTCAATCCTTTGACGACTGCATTAAATTGATATTTTTAGCAAACCGCGAGTTCTCAGTTCGGGGTGAACTACTAGTTAAATAAATAAATATTATAGGACATTTTTACACAGATTGACTAAGTCCCACAGTAAGCTCAAGAAGGCTTGTGTTGTGGGTACTCATAAAACGATATATATAATATACAAATACATAAATACATAGAAAACACCCAAGACTCAGGAACAAATATCTGTGCTCATCACACAAATAAATGCCCTTACTGGGATTCCAACCCAGGACCGCGGTTTCACAGGCAGGGTCACTACCCACTAGGCCAGACCAGTCGTTATTGTGCTGAAACTATTAACATTTCTGAAAAATTATAAAAGAAACCTAACCTAACCTACTCTGTTCTACACAACCTATGCAAAATATTTTCGAAAATACTTTCTGTTTCAGCTGGAGAAAAATACATTTGTTATTTTGGTAAGAAGTTTTATTAATGTTTGATTTGATTTACCTATTAGATATATTTTTTACACCAACAGCCAACAGGACCATTAGCAAATTAGTTACCGTATTTGCGTTTAGATAAAAGACAATAACCGAATCCTAAGTAATCCTAACATGAGTGCGAGTTTCAGTTACGGTACACATTTGTAGGTATTTGGGATGACTGTGATTTATGATCGTTATTACCTGTCGTGGTTATCCAATAATGAAAATTTGAAAAAATAAGTAAATATACAAGGGGAAGTTAAATTTGTTAATTCCTAATGCTAGATGACAGTTAATTAAAAACTCATAAAAATATTTCTTAAAAATGTGCTGCAAATGAGCACACCTGTCTAACGCGTCCCAGAAAGCGCGCACCTCGTGCCTTATCAAATGACACCGTTTGATACGCGTCTTGCTACCTTATCTAACATGTCGAAATTCTTCCACGTACCACACATCCCAGTAACAAGGCTAAATTTCGGCTAGTACGACAATTTTGAATATACATATTTAGAACCCGGCACTTAATGCTGAATATACGGTTAAAACTCCAGTACAATAAGCATGATTCATAATAGCTGCCGAATTTATTGATAGGTTACGTTTTTAGATAAGGCTTTCATTTTATGCTACGTGGCTACGTTGCCAGGGATTACTTTTGGAAGTACTGCATGTAACTTTGTGACTAGGAAAGTGAGCAAATTATCTGTTGACTGTTAGATATAACGTAATAAACGTATATCTCCAGCGTAAACACGGCACTAGTCATTGCGATGAAGCCGCCGTGAGCAGATAGCGGGCTCTCGGCACTGGTCCCGGACGCTGCTTGCTACAGCTTCCTGCTCGGGCCTGGCCAGCGCCGCCGCCGGCGCCGCTCACAGACCCGGCTGTTGCGTGCGCAGTCCTGATCGTCGCTAGATAGATAACGTATAGCTATTGCAACGAGGCTTATCATCGATACCTTACTTATTGGTGGACTGAAGTGTTTGCGCGACTGATACGGCCGGCGAGGACCAATCGATTCCCTCGATTCATCGAATCTTATCACGATCATGGTGAACATTCGTACCTCGTGTCAATTCCCCGATATCGTATCAAAGATATCGTAAAAGTATAAATATGGGCCCATCGATCGATCCGGTCTCTGTCCAAGTACAAGCTGTGTATCGTCTGCCTGTCAGGAATAGCTAAGTGTAATAGTGTCCGGGTTTGGAGTCCTGCGCGTCTCCTGGTAACAGCTAGTGCTTCCGTAATAAGTGTCGTTTCATATTTCTTAACTTATATTTGTCTATAGTGGGCAAGATACTTTATTTCCACGTTAAATGTATATTTACACCCTCGTGGCCGCGGTTGAAATTTGTACATTTGGTCGTTCCCGGTTATTCTTCACGGCGAGTAGGTACTTACAGAATGATCATTGAAATGGTAGTCAAATAATTAAGCTCGGAATTAGTGTCAATGTAAAACAAAACGATTACGTAACAACATATGGTGGTCCAATGGCACATGTGTTTGCTCATTCCGCACATCTTGTCGTGTTGGAAATGGTGTAGTATGTATGTATTATTAATAATATTTTACAATTTGAATGCTTCAATCATCAAATCGCGATTACATTCACTATGGAACTACGTAGGACCGCTGACGCGACAGGGAAAAAATAGGTGTTCTTATCAGAGAACGTTAGCCGCACCTTTTCAAGCGGTGATAGCGGGCGCGCGCTTCGAATCGAGCGCTCACTCCGATTGTCACATCAGTCTAACACGCTGCATAGTGCCAAGGTCTAATAATTTCTCATGTTTGCAGTTTCAAGCAGAACCGCCGGCTTCACGTCTGAGTTGGACAGGGGATCTAGACAGTTTGACGTGGAATGCTGCCAGATCTATCTTTCCAGCTCACGCGTGGAGCCGCAAGAAGTCTGCTGCATCTCACCGCACCAAACTCTGAGGACAACGCGCAAGAAGTTGAGCGAGTGAAGGGTTAAGTGGAGGTGTGATCTCTTCACTTTTTTTGGTTAAAGTGAGATTCAACTCCTCCAACTTAATCCTGACTTGTACGATCTACACAGACGAGGCGGACCAAGTTACGAAGGCCTTTTGTTATTTTATGTTTTAAGAGTGATTACAAATGTTTCTAAAAAAAAAACTTATTTGATACGAAATTTATTTTTGTATGATTAAACATAACGATAACAAACCGCACCATATTATTAAAATTACATATCGTTAATAAAAATTCTTATTTCAATTGTTATTAAAATATTCTTATTTATTTTAAACATGACATGACATTTAATTTACACTTGTTTTATTTTAACCGATACAACACTCAAAAAGGAGTCCATTTTACTGGTATTAGCACATTATTGAAACTTTGGCGCCACTGTGCGCGCTTGAGTATTATTCGAGACCCAACGCCCTGTAGACTAGTCTGAAGTGTGTCACAAATCACTAGAAAAAAATCACAACACCCAAAACAAAAAATGGGCAAAAAAACGTTGGTAACACCGGTGCGCTAAAAAAGCTTGCAAACTTCACGCACCTAACCTGCGCTGGACATCGACTCGTCCGTATTCTCTAAACTCTGGGAAAATGTATATTGATTTTTCAAAGAAAAGTCAACCGATGTAACAAAACACCGTTCGCGGAGTGTTTATACGCGTTTAGAAGCGTCGCGGTCGATGTGCTGTGTCGTCGAGATGGTGCGACGGTGTATCTCGGCGCGTTCCCAGTGAGATCGGAGAGTGTTGCGTCGCGCGGCCGACGGCCCGACGGCCCGGAGCCCGGCCGCGGCCAGGGCCTGGGCGCGCCATGGACGCCGGCGCTGCGGACCCGCTGCGAGCGGCCAGGCCGTGAGTATCAGAGCCGTGTGCCCAGTGCTGAGGCGCTTGTGCCGATGTTGCGAACCACACCGCCGCGCGGATTATTTCGGTCGCCGCGAGCCCATCCGAGGTTGCGAAACGTCCCGTGCGCTTTCCGCGGTCCGCGCTCGCCTCTCGACTCTCGTCGCAGCGAGCGGCGGAGTCGCGGGGCTACATTCTCTCGCGCGGAGTGCGTCGTCACGGCCTCCGTGGCGTTGCGCCATTTCGAAACGCTCGCGTCTGTCCTCCGTCCTCCGCCGCGGCCGCGTTCCGAGGAGCGAGGACACGGAGCCGTAGGGCTGATAGCGATCGGGCGGCGCGGCACCCGAGCGTGACCGCGCGCGCTCATGCCCGGCGCCCGACATGAATGAGCGGCCCAGCGGCTCGCCACCGCTGGGTAAACATCGTAAATCAGAGCCGTGTTTACAGTTTTTGCTCGCCCCGTCTTTGTCCGGCGCGGGCGGCGCCGCGCGGCGAGCTAGTGCGCGCTAGCCCGCCGAGCGCCCGTGTCGCCCGCGGCACGTCCGAGTGAATTATGGCTAGGTGCATATACGCCGTGCACTACACTACACTACACATACCAACACCGCACGCATAGCTATAGCTGTGTGCAGCGAAGGCTGTACCTACCTACTCAAACAAAGCATTTCGCCCACAAATCCATAGTGCGGGGCTCCCGCGCCGGACCTCGCCAGTCGCACGACCGCGAGCCGCTCCCGACCCCGGTCCCGGTGATGTCACGCGATATTACTGAGTTTTACAAACATCTGTGACTGTCAATTGTTAATTTTAGTCTGCATTTTGAGGTTAGGTTGTGATTTGTGCCATTAATGCGAGTCTCGCTCGTGTCGGGACCGTGAACCGGGGCCAGGGCCGCGTGCGGAGCCCTGTCGGCTCGGGGGCGCAGCCTCGCGGCGCGCGGGCGTGGAGTGTGCAGTGTTAGTGCATTGTTTAGTGTGCAGTGATGGCAGTGAGAACATAGTGCAGTGACAAGTGCTTTTAGTGCCGGATACCACAACATCAGTGTGGAGACTTTGCCGGCCCATGTAATACAGGCCGTCCTAATGCTCAGGTGAAGTTGTAGCTTGTCTGCCAGCGGTCCCCGACCATGTCAGGTCACTCCCTGCTAATACTGCTAAGTTGCGATACTAACCAAATGAAAAAGTTCATAACACAGTTGCAAAGTGATTACATCACCTAATTCTTGCTGATATCCATTCTTTCTCTCTTAGGCAAATCCAGATTTACCCTACAAAATCCTAAGCTCATGATTAAACTTGAATAGAAAAGACAAAAACATAAATACTTTTCCCATATTGTCATCACTTGTTACTGGTTCAAACAATATCCACAAGGAAATCATTATCTACCCTAGTTTATGAGGCATGGTGGTTTCATGCCTGTGCCTGTATACCTATTTACTTCCTTTACAAGGTTATGACATAATGTGAAGCAAGTAGGAAACTAATATGACAGGACCTTACTAGGGAACAAACAGGACTGCTATCAGTATAGGTATTTATTGTTCAAATGACACATTCAATGCATTCAATTGACTACAGTCACTTTATTCAACATTTACCAGTAATTTTGGTTAAATTGTTCATACATTCAAGCCATTAGCTAAGTTGAGTATCCACCCAGTTACCTTCAGTAATTGTGGGAACACTGTCATTTTCATTTGGCAGTATAGGCATGTGAAAGTGATAGCAATACTGAGCATTGTTATGTCACAGTCACACATAAATGATGCTTTTATTGACCCAGTCAGTCTTTTTATCCATTTTACCTACCATAAATACTTAGTTACTTACAATATTACTTATTTATCAAAATTAAACTTTACTGCTTTATTTTTATCCTTTCTTAGTTAAGGTTATGTAGTAAGGTTCACTATTTTCTAGGTATAAACTCTGTTTTTAAATCCCAGGGGCCCGTTTCTCAAAAGCTTGTAACTTGTAATACAAGTGGAAGTGCCTTTCTAACAAAAGCTGTCAATAAGTGACATCCGCTTGTATTACAAGTTACAAGCTTTTGAGAAACGGACCCCAGATACTAAAATCACATTTTAATTGGCTGATTACCAGACCTGACCAATCCAACTGTCATTTTATTTGAAAGCTAGACAGATTAGTGAGATTAGGTAGTAGATTAGGATTTGAAAATAAGACTGTCACATATTTAATTACACAAACGGGTTTACCGCGATATAATTTCATTGTCTTGGTCTTTCCGTGACCACAGCTGGTGCAACTCAGCTGAAACGTCGGAATTAAAGGTAAAAACAATGAAATTATATCGCGGTAGACCCGTTTGTGTAATTAAATATGTGTACAAAACGCGAGAGTTTAAAGTGTTATAATAAGACTGTCATTTCATTAGTATCTGTGAAAACAGAGCTTAAATTAGGGCCGATACAAACGGACTGCAATTTGTGTGGCAACTGCACACCAACTGCAACTTCTGCATGCAATTCCCATACACGTTGCACTCGGGTTGCAGTCCATCTGTACCGGCCCTAATTCTGAAGTCTGCTAGTATGTATGTTAATAAGACCCTAATAAAATACTACGTATATTTAATTTTTCAACAGCAATATGTATGTTCAAACATACACAAGTGATTTCATGCAACAGTGATATAAATATTATAAATATGAGCAGGTGCATGTCATATGACCTATTAAAAGTTTTCAATGGTTTGTAACGGAACACTATTCAAAACAGTCATGAATGTAACATCACTTAAGCCAATTACTTGGCCATAAAATGGTTGTTTACAAACATTGATTAAACCACTTTGGAGTGTCTGGCGAGTGTCTGTCCACTATTATCTTTTTTATCAGTGTAGCCCTGCTTTTGAGCAGGTTATGTATGGACTGAGTTGTTTGTTGTAGGTTGCTTAGTGCTTATGGCCATTTATGTCTTAAATAATGAATTTTCTGATTATTGCCTATAGCATAGCTGGCAAACTTATTTTGTCAGTAATAGTGGGGAAAAATCTATACTCATCCCTATTTTTGGGGTTATTAGTATTAATGTTGCTTAGAAATAAAGGTATAAGTGGGAAAACTCACTGTCTCGGGGAACTGATAGCACTACAATGACCTAACATACACTCATATCATTTCCACTTTTATTGATGTCTTGCGTCATATTGCCTACTGAAAGATTTTTATTAATTTGATTATATCATTTTGTGGATAAGTTTCATCGAACGTATGTATTTATTTTAGTGACTTTGTTCAATATACATAAATTTAAGACAGTTGCAATATAAAGATAGTGACAGACAACATACAGCCTCAACCATTACTTGAAATTTGAAACAGCTATTCCTCAAATACCTATTGTAGAGCTCTGATGAAGTATTTTATGAAAATCGACCCATATCGGGGAGAAAATGTGGTTGAAAGTTGTTAACAACTTCTACATGGACAAACTCGCGAACGAAGGCTAGTATATCGTCGGGTGACAAGTAAAACTCACTAAGTACTATCAAAAGCGGCCAAGTGCGAGTCGGACTCGCCCATGAAGGGTTCCGTATTTAGGCGATTTATGACGTATAAAAAAAAAACTACTTACTAGATCTCGTTCAAACCAATTTTCGGTGGAAGTTTACATGGTAATGTACATCATATATTTTTTTTAGTTTTATCATTCTCTTATTTTAGAAGTTACAGGGGGGGGGACACACATTTTACCACTTTGGAAGTGTCTCTCGCGCAAACTATTCAGTTTAGAAAAAAATGATATTAGAAACCTCAATATCATTTTTGAAGACCTATCCATAGATACGTATGGGTTTGATGAAAAAAAAATGTTTGAGTTTCCGTTCGAAGTATGGGGAACCCCAAAAATTTATTGTTTTTTTTCTATTTTTGTGTGAAAATCTTAATGCGGTTCACAGAATACATCTACTTACCAAGTTTCAACAGTATAGTTCTTATACTTTCAGAGAAAAGTGGCTGTGACATACGGACGGACAGACAGACGGACAGACAGACAGACAGACAGACAGACAGACATGACGAATCTATAAGGGTTCCGTTTTTGCCATTTGG
Organism: Cydia amplana; assembly: GCF_948474715.1. NCBI lineage: Eukaryota > Metazoa > Arthropoda > Insecta > Lepidoptera > Tortricidae > Cydia > Cydia amplana. Next base: position 12,063,184 of record NC_086090.1, read on the forward strand.
CTACGGAACCCTAAAAAATTATAGTAACAATGCACTTTATTACACTTGTAACACGGTTTAGTGTCCAATAATTCCAATGATGTTAGTTAGTGACTTTTACTTGTCACCCGACGACACAGACAAGACATCCTCTAGACTGAGCATAGTAACGCTACCCCCTCTGCCACTTATAGCTCACATTGACACATAAAGCACATTACTCATAAGCATAACAATAAAAATAAACAATGAGGCCATACACAAGCAATCACACTTATCTCTCAGAGATAAGGCTGTGTTGATAATATTTATTTATGTGTACCATGTTGCTCAGCTTTTGCTTTGTCAGAGAGTTGCCAGCTTGATGTGAGCTGCTAAATATGTACTGTGTTTGAACTTAATTAGGTGTGGGAATGCATCATTATATACTTGTCTCTTCTACACTAAGCAAAGCTTGTACTTTGGGAACTAAACGACTGTTTATGTATAGTTGGTCAACCAAATCTTGTCAGTAAAAAAAGGCGCGAAATTAAAATTTTCTATGGGACGATATCCCTTCGCGCCTACATTTTTCAAATTTGCCGCCTTTTTCTACTGTCAAGATCTGGTTGACCAAGTATATATGAGATAAATGGCTTGCCAGGATTCGAACCCGGGCTCTCAAGCTTCTTAGGCAGGGCTACTGTCAAGTATCAACTAATATTTCTCTATGTTTTAACCAAAAGGGATTCTATCCATCTGTTTCTCTGGATATTTCCTATTTTGGAGCCTGTACCCACACAGCCTTTTTATTTGGGCAAAACCCAAACATTTGTTTTGTGAGGAAAATAGCAATATTTTTCATATTTATATCTCACTCTAGCATATAGCTGTCTCCTGCTCTTGCAGGCCTGTAATGAGGACTGTGAGTAGGTTCTAGGTTTAACTTATTCTTGCTAACTGCAAACCTACCTAAAGACGAAACACCAAACATTGGTATTCATTTATTCAACTTGCAACATGCATGACATGGTGAGTTTGAATAACAATAATACAAATTATTTGGGTACAATAAGTTTGTTTTCACAATATTATAATAACAAATACATTGTTCAATTAAAGTAGTTGGTTTTACATGTGATTTTACAAATGTTCAACATGATGTAACAAAAACTGTTCAATTATGCATATCATATACAAGTTCCCTGTTTTGCGAGATTTGGGTTTTTAAGATTATAAATGAAATGGAGATGGCACCTCAGACATCTGTTACCCTACCATCGAGTTTGAAAAATAGAAATACTATAAAAGGTGAAACCGTGAAAATTTTAAACACATCTTTGATATCAACTCGACAGTTGACTTGACAGACGAATGGTAAAGTAAAAAAAAATGCTGATGATAAACAGGAAACCTCTATAATCCGTCAATGGCTGGATTTTTGCCCGTCCGGATTAACGAGGTATAGCCTGACCAGTAATATATGATAATTGTCAAGAGGGCGCTGTTATTCTCATGTATAGGGTGACAATTCAGTGTATAGTATGAAAAAAATAGTTCCAGTTAAATTCCGCAACATGGCGCACCCTCAATAGATCCTGGTTCACCTATACTGCTGTAGTTATGTGACAGTTTACAGCTGTGTCGAATGCAAGTTCACATTATTCCCACGGCGTTCGTTGTCGCTTGTAGTTCCCCCACCATGTTGTACACACTCAAGTAGCAATGTTAAAACTTGAAGCCCTTGTGACGATTGCACAGTTAGCCATTGGTAAAGTCCAATGGCTACACTAGTCGTCGCTTTTTAGGGTTCCGTACCCAAAGGGTAAAAACGGGACCCTATTACTAAGACTCCGCTGTCCGTCCGTCCGTCCGTCCGTCCGTCTGTCACCAGGCTGTATCTCACGATCACGAACCGTGATAGCTAGACAGTTGAAATTTTCACAGATGATGTATTTCTGTTGCACAAATAACAACAAATACTAAAAACAGAATAAAATATAGATTTAAGTGGGGCTCCCATACAACAAACGTGATTTTTGACCGAAGTTAAGCAACGTCGGGCGGGGTCAGTACTTGGATGGGTGACCGTTATTTTGCTTGTTTTGCTCTATTTTTTGTTGATGGTGCGGAACCCTCCGTGCGCGAGTCCGACTCGCACTTGGCCGGTTTTTTATTACTTAGGTATCTTTTACGTATGTATTAGGTTTATGTAAACAATAAACATATTGTGACTATTGTGAGTGTGTACATACTGTACTGCCCTGACGTTGGAAGCATTTTTTTCGCTTGTTATGTTGGAGTACTTGGGGTATGCCATATCTATAGTTAATATAATTGGCACGTAGGTAGCTAATATCTCCCCGCGTTCCCTTGCGCCGTGACCCCGACCCCAAGTAGGTATCGCTCACAATGTTACTTGTATTATACCTATTCCATGCCGTATTTACATATGACATTTGTTTAACAAAATACTCAAAATACCTACATAATGCGATTATCATGTAAATTGAAAACGCATATTTTTGTAGGAAAACTTTATACTTTTATACATTTACAGAACAAAGTGTGAAAGTCATTATTATAACCCTCTTATTTTAACTTGCTTCGAATCTACGAGTAGTATTTATGTACGCTTAAGGAATTTAATTTCAGTATCATTTCGAACCTTGTCACACTGACAATATTATGAGGTCTCCCTAGCGACTTTCATGTTGATTGTCACTGTGACAAGGTTCGGAATTGTACTGAAATTAAATTCTTTGACTGTACTACTACTGTATATTTTCTACCAGGGGCCCGTTTCTCAAAAGCTCGTAACTTGTAATACAAGCGGATGTCACTTTTTCACAGCTTTTGTTAGACAGGGACTTCCACTTCCACAAGCTTTTGATGGTACGTTAACACGCTTGGCAAATCTCGACAAGCTTCCACAAACACAAGCGTGTGAACGGGGTTGTTTGGCTTGGCTTGCGTGAGCTTGCAAGAGCTTGTCGCGATCCGGGCTAGTGTCGGTTTTTGGAGACAGATCAAAGGGAGCTTGCGGCAAGCGCTTGCGACGTATTTACACGTTGGCGCGAGTTTAGTGTTTACTTAGAGCAATTGCCGACACAACTTCAACGTCCACGTCTGCCATGCTTGCTTGTCCGGAACACAGTAACGCACTCGCAAGCATGTAAATGGCATCCAAGCGTTTGTAAAGGCTTGAAGCTTGTAGACGCTTGCCAAGCCTCGGCAAGCGTGTAAACGTACCATGAGAAACGGGCCCCAGGGCGGCAAGTGCGGCTGGGTACCTACGGGCTACGACTATCAGCCTGATTCGAACTTTATGATACCTACGTCAAAAATTTGTTAAAGATACGATATCATAGATGGTAGGATCTTAATAAATGTGGTATACGCGTGCGTCCGTGAGGGACAAAACGTAGGCAATGCGACAGTATGATTGGTCGAATTTATTTGTTGCCCACCATAATCCGTACTAATCTAATAAAAAAAAAGCGGCCAAGTGCGAGTCGGACTCGCCCATGAAGGGTTCCGTATTTAGGGGATTTATGACGTATTAAAAAAAAACTACTTACTAGATCTCGTTCAAACCAATTTTCGGTGGAAGTTTGCATGGTAATGTATATCATATATTTTTTTAGTTTTATCATTCTCTTATTTTAGAAGTTACGGGGGGGGGGGGGGGGGGGACACACATTTTACCACTTTGAAAGTGTCTCTCGCGCAAACTATTCAGTTTAGAAAAAAATGATATTAGAAACCTCAATATCATTTTTGAAGACCTATCCATAGATACCCCACACGTATGGGTTTGATGAAAAAAAAATTTTTGAGTTTCAGTTCTAAGTATGGGGAACCCCCAAGATTTATTGTTTTTATTTTTTATTTTTGTATAAAAATCTTAATGCGGTTCACAGAATACACCTCCTTACCAAGCTTCAACAGTATAGTTCTTATAGTTTCGGAAAAAAGTGGCTGTGACATACGGACGGACAGACGGACAGACGAACAGACAGATAGACATGACGAATCCATAAGGGTTCCGTTTTATGCCATTTGGCTACGGAACCCTAAAAAGTGAGGCTGTGACAAGGACAAACAATAATAGCGCTTTCGCTGCTACTCCTACTGAAAGATACATAGGACATAGGACTATCCCGTTCGGTCATTTCCCCCACCCCTCATGCCTGATCCAGTTAAAATACTAGATTCATGTACGATATGGATCTAATCTAAAGTTCGAATCGGGCCGTGTGGCTCTTTGTATGGGTACAGTCACCTGCAATAATTTGTTACACAACGAGAGCCGCAAGAGTATCTGACACGATCTTATTTGTAGAGCCATAAGAGCGTGTCACATATTTTTGTGGCCTTTGAAGAGTACCATATAATTGCAGGTGACTGTACGATTGTAACTCTGGTGATCTAGCCTAGTAAAACTTGACTCTTAACAAATATTACCTACCTGATAGCATATTAAATAAACATAACTTTCATAATACCGATTGACCGTGCATTCACTGGAATAGCAAATCTAATCGCTGACAGCGACGCGAAACATCTGCCCTTGACATTTCTCACGTGACATATGACGTATTACTATACTATACAATCTATACATGACTGACGTATACTATAGTATAGCAATTGATCGATAGGTTGATATTTCGATTTTCGACCTATTGTGCAGATTTCAAAAGAAAGTTCTTTTTTATTACGTTAGTGGTAAAGTTGACAAGCATATGGTCCACCTGATGTGAAGCGGTAACCAAAGCCCATGGACTGCAATGGCAGTGAACAGTGATGTCACGTGGCCGATCCTTTAATGCCCTTTGCCTTTTTTAAAACTCTCTACTTAAGCCTCATGAGGAAATCTCGGTTGTATTATTTACGGTTGTCAATAAGTTGTCACTCCCATAAAGATTCAATTAGAAATCGGATGTTTTTGGTCGAAAATGTCCGATCCAGTGTTTCCTTACATTTGCGCAGACTTTTTCCTGTTGTTTGTGGCTGTCTCCTGCCACGCTAAATGTTGCAGTCATAAAAACTCTTCAAATTTGTTTACATGCACCATACACCTGCCTGACACACAGTAAATGTAACCTTATCTCGTAGCGATAGAACACACGGTCGGTCGGCGGCAGCGGGCTGAAGTTTGTAACATCTAACAATGTTAACTCCCGTAAGTCTAAGAAGTTTGACCTAGTTGTCGCAGGACTCTACACTTGCACAGCGCTGACAACCTCTTGCCTTACAAGAAAATCAAAGAAAACTATTTTAATATAAGCTTTTTTGTCATAAAATTAAATTTTTCATACATGTTTTTGTCGCCGACTGTACTTTTCTTTTAGCAGGCAACTTATAATACTCATCGAGACAGTTCTAGTAAACCCAAACACGATTAGGTTGCGTTGTTTTAACGCAGAGTTGTCAAGGCCGCCTCTTGTTTCCATCATCAGAATAGATCAGCTCCATGTCATCATAATATTGCATTGTCATCCGATTAACATATGTATGCAAAATTTCAGCTCAATAGGAATTCGGGAAGTGGATCACATTTAGCTTCCAAGATTTGACCCACACTATAACTAACATGCATACAAACAAGGCAAGTTAAATAAAAGCTTGTAATCAGCCATCCAGCTCGAGCAAGTCCTTTGTGCAGGTAATCCTTAAGCCCAGTCAACTCACGCGCAGGTTATCAGTGTATCTGCGCCGTTATCTGCGCAAGTAGGTCACTCGCTTGCGACACTGCAGCGGGTCGCTGTAGGTATGCTTGTTGCTTGCAGCGAGGCGTGGGATCGATGGACCTTTGTGGTGTGTCTATGACCTCATTAGTGGATTCTAATAAGTCCATGATAAACCTATCAATAAAGCTGTAGGATTTGCTTATATGTAGCTTTTACTATATTAATAAGAGTAGGGCTGTCCAACTAAAACCTTCAAAGATTAAAGTTACGAAAACATGACTAATTTTCATTAATTTATTATAAATTAATGAAAATTAGTCGTATATCTTTAGATTGTTACCCTTTATACCATAGAAGTACATCATATTTAAAAAGATGTATACCTATTCTCAGAGTATTTGAGATGAAAGGTAATTACCCGCGCGACGGCCATATCTTCCGTCGCTAGTTTCGCGCGGTGCGCCGTATCTTTTGTTCCCTCTTCTAATCTTGTTTGACGCCCTCTCAAACGAGTTGCTTTTAGTAGTTGCAGGCTAACAGGCAGACAGGCACCGAGCCCTAGGCAAGGGTTTGTTTCGTCCTAGCGGCGAGGTCCGAGCCTGGGCGTAGCGTAGGTAGGGTTACCACGTCAACAATATTATTTATTTTGTGGGTTTTGTCTAAATACTAGTAGCAGTAAAGAAAATAAGCATCATTGTGTTAGGTTAGTTAGAGGTTAAAGGACTCTACATCAGAGTCTCTAATAAGTTGAAAAGAACTCGAGCTTCGACTGATTTTACATCATTTTTATTGGCTTTTTCGAACGAGTTTATTGAAAACCACTTTAAATTGTGACTTTTAGGTAATTCATCTAATTATCATAATCCAATTATTAATCAAAGCTCAGTTAGCGTTGCTCCTACTATTTTTCGGAAACCCGCTGACCGTGACTCGTCGCCGCTCGTCGTGACTTTGACCGGTGAGGAAAAGTCCTATAATCATGACGTGTGGATGGACATGGACACCCTACTGGACTGCTGCATGGATCGATACCACAGTGCAAGAACAGTAGTGAATCTTCATAGAAATGTGCCCCTGGCGGCTTGAATGTGTGCGTGCGCGCCGGGCGCCGTGTACGCACGCGCTGCCACGCACACATTAGCATAATATACGGGGGAATACGGTGGCGGCAGTGTGGACCGTACCGCGACTGTGATCGCGCGCATTCGAGTACGCTCGCATTTGCCTGCTCTTACCGGCCTTAATTTATCCTCATTTATGAATTGATAGAACATTTCATTATATTATATAAATAGAAACCTAGTGCTACTCATAATACGCAAATAATATTTAACTAAAAATAAAATAGACAACCCTAAGCGCCAAAGCAAGAGTAGGTAAATAACTTGCCGAGCGGCCTTAGATTCACTACTGTTCTTAGTGTACTGTGTCGATACTAGGTTTTTCCTCCAGGTTTTGGTTTGCTTTGACGGATGAGGACAAGTCCTAAAATCCTGACGTGTGATGGACACCCTACTGGACGGCTGCATGGATCGATGCTAGGTTTCCCCCCAGCTAGCCGTCACTTTCTGTTTGTTCTTGTACTTGCTTTCTTGTATTTAACTTACATGCAAGCGATAAAGACAGAATATAGTACACTTGTATAATAGTTGTAATACTTACAGTCATCTGCAGAGAATAGGTACTTGCCTGCATAGAAGTTTGCATGCAAAGGTGCTTAGCGAATAGCATTGCTGACCTGACTGTACATAATTCTCACTGTCTAACAAAACCCTGAACTGTTAGGTATCTAAATAATTAAATAATATAATGCATATAATAATTGGATTATTTCCTTTCTCCCAATTCATTTATCTGAAAATTGATACTAATAACCAAAATCTTTTATAATTATTCAAATATTTTTATTTATACTAAGTAAATCAGAACAGGAAACTATTAGCAGTAGGCACTAAACTAAAGTAGTATAATGTATAATAAGTACTCAACGGTAGTTTTTATTCGTACCGAGTTTCCTCGTCGATATTGTTTTAGCCGTTTTTTCTTGGTGTACTTTTATTTGATTAGATTAATAAATATATTTAGCATAATTACTTCCGCATTTACCATGTTTATAGTTTGTAGCTTTCTAGTAGACCCCGAAGGCTTATCCTATTGTCTATTGTTCAGTAAAACCGCACGTGCTACTTACCTGCAAAAAAGGGTCCTGATTATTCTATTTGGCACCTGAGCGCGGGCTAGTCCAACGCTCAAAAAACCAGTGTAGGTGCGCTCTCCGATAACGCGCCTTTGTTACGCATCTCGATGACACATTTTAGACTGGTTCTGTAGCGTTCGACTCGCCGGCACTCAGTAACCGAAGTACCGATTTTTTATGCAGGTGGTTGTGGCTAGAGCTCCCGATACACGTGTTACACGCTGACACGGGTACCCGTGTTCTTAAGCCCGGCGGTACTAAGAACCCGAACTACACGAACCCGCCCGGATCCAGAAACGTTTACACGGGTACCCGTGTACCCGTGTACACGCGTACACGGGTACACGAAAGAACGGATCTTATTTACCCGCGGGTTCAACCGTTCATTTTCGTGTAGCAGAGATTCGTGCTATGAAGAGATACGGTGGAATATAAGAGAGATTAGGAAAGTTCGATTACTTTGCAGTTTAACGTGGTATTGATTGGTGATATCAATAATAAAGTAGACTTTGTTTCAATAATTCATATGTTTTGTTTTACTCCAATTAAATTAAAATTAACAATAACTTAGGTACCGTTGAGTTCATTTATATAATTTTCTTCGTTGATGTAGTTTTTTGATAATGAAAGTAAACCTATTCTTTATTGTATTGTCATCTATAGTCATGCTCATTATACATCAGCTGTTATAATTTGAGGATGGTAGGTACATATATGACACCCTGTTAGGGCACTCCATATTTGTTAAGTCTAGGTAGGTACATACATGCATTTTATACGTATAGCAATGAAATCTATATTTATAATTGAATATTTAACGACCTAAATGATTATCTAACTAAGACAAAAGTAGATAGTTATGCTTACTGAAACTACCACGAACGGGGTACTAACAAAATGAGATTAAGTATTTTAAATTGCCATATCGTGTGAAAAACAAAATACATGACATAGATAATAAACAAAGTGCAGAAGTTTCATTCAATAGAACGTGTTGTTTTTACAACGTGCGTTGGTGCTTTTGGTCTTATCTCTTTGTGATAAGCTAGACACATCTGCAAAAAAATACAACAACTAATCTTTCAGGTAGGATTATTCTATTGTTTTGTTGCCGCGCGGCTATTAAAAGCATTTTAATAGTGACAGAGACAGCAAACAATGAATAATATCTATGCCTAAGATTTAAAAAGTATCTCAGAACTTTAGTTAGACTCCAGTTCACCTATTGGTCAGTTGGATACTAAAGTCTATCTACGTTAATCGTACCGGTTTGTTGTTTTATTAATAGTTTTTGTTTTGTTGTTTACTGTTAATTAAATGAGAAGAAGTTGGGTGTGGAACTTTGCCAGATCCGGTGACAAAGCCTATTGCTCTTTGTGCAATGACCGGGCAAATAACGAGTTTTCGTGCCATGGTGGTTCAACAGGAGCCATAGGAAGACATTTGTTATCAATACATCAAAAATCACCCACCATGACGACCCCTAAGTAAGTACATTTCTTCCTACTTCGTATAGTGAAACCAAAAACTGCGTTAAAATGAATGCGATTTTTTTACATTTATAAGTTATCTGCTTCGATGCAAGGCCAGCGGCCATCTGACTCGAAGAAGAATTTTGAGTGATGTCGTCAATGTATGGAAATTGTACGAAAGTTTACATTTGGGTATAACAGTTATAATTTATTCGAATGTTTAGTATATTTAAATAAACAGTTCTGTAGTATATTTGTAAAGGGTCAGAATGGGAATGAGGATGGGATTTAAAACTACCGTTCTTATTATTGTGTGGTATATGATATATAATGAAGTTTTTATCAATCAATCAATAAATCAACTAATGAAATCTTCACATTTTACTTGTAGATATTTTAAGTTTAAAGTAATCAATTCACAAAATATTATGCACCATAAACAGTCACTACATATTACAAATAATTTTGTGATTAATGGGTATTTTCTATATGGAAACAAGCATTTTACCATTTGTGACAATTTGTAGAAAAACAATTTTTTATATCTTTGAAAATTACTGTTTAATTTAAAATAAGTTTTTGGCAAAATTTCATTTTTGTTACACGCTTTTATCGCTGACTGTACTTTTCTTACGACAGACAACTAATACTCATCGAGACAATTCTAAAAACCCCTAACACAATTAGGTTGCGTTGTTTCATCACAGAGTTCCTATGGCCACCTCCTGTCTCCATCATCAGATCAGCTCGATGGTACCATAATATTGCATTGTCACCCGACTTACATATGTATGCAAAATTTCAGCTCAATCGGAAACCGGGAAGTGGATCAAATTTAACTTGCAAGATTCCATTACAATTTAGTTACATACAGGTCGACATAATAAAAGCGTGTTAAAAATGACAACCGTTGTAAAGCATTTCACAGCCTGTGTCGAACAATAATAGCATTTATGTTTCTTTTTATAATACAATTTGATATTTTTAACTAGGTACTACGCAAAAATAAATATTTTCATTTCTGTTCACTCTACCAATAACGGTGTCGTTTTTAGCAATTATTTGAAAGCGATATTAAGCGATTAAAATAAGCAAGTCCTGGACTATTCAAATAAAGAATAAATAAGTTTTTGGCAAAACTTTCATTTTTGGTACAAGATTTTATCGCTGACTGTACTTTTCTTTCCACGAGTATATTCTAAAAACCCCAAACAATTCGGTTGTTATATCACAGAGTTCATATGGCCTTCTCCTGTCTCCATCATCAGTTCAGCTCCATTAATATTGCATTGTCACCCGACTTACACACGTATGGAAATTTTCAGTTTCATCGGAAGTGGGTCAAATATAACTTGCAAGTCCGAATTTGAAAATCCGATAAAACTGGTAAACAATCGGGGCTCCTGACCCTGAATCTGTGTTTTATTTAAAGCTATACATAACTTTAATCTCCGCTACACGTCAAGAACGGGTTAGACCCGCGTGTATTTAAGATCCGTTTCGCCGTGTACACGGGTACACGGGTACACGGATACACGGATCTTAATTACACGTGTACCCGTGTACACGTGTAGAACGGGTCAGAAAACCGTGTACGTGTAGTACGGAAACGGGTACCGAACACGTGTACACGAAACCCGGACACGACCGCGAGCCCTAGTTGTGGCACGTGGCACGAGCGGTTTTTCTTAACAATAGACAATAGGATTAGCCTTCGGGGTCTATTAGAAAGCTACAAACTATACCATACAAAAGTATTACCTATTTCCCTCCCCCTGCCCTGGCTATTGATAGTGATGTGACAAGTTACGTAGGTTGCCCTGAAAGTTTCGGGAATTGCATACTTAGGAACGTATATTTGACATGTGTTATACCTCTTTGTTACAAGCATAGTCTCATTATTCGAAAACACTGGCCACTTAGAAAAAAAAAACAATGTTCTATTTTCAATTGTTTTTTAAAGTCGTTGAGTCGCTGGTGAAAATGGAGCTGTCCCGCGAAAGTTTTAGAGCAATGATTTATTATGACTTTAAAAGTGGATTAACACAACAACAATGTGGAGACCGATTGACTATTGCTTTTAGTAGTGAAGCACCTTCGAAGACGACAATATACAGGTGGTATTCGGAATTTCAACGTGGCCGTGTGTCTCTTGCGGATGACGTACGTGAGGGTCGACCGAAAACTGCCGTTACCGATCAAAACATCGATGTTGTTCGCCAACTGATAAAAGAAGATAGGCATGTTACATATCGGGAAATTCAGGAGACTTTAGGCATTGGAATGAGTCAGGTACAAGTTATTTTACAGCAAGAGTTGGGCGTGCGGAAGTTGTTTTCCCGGTGGATTCCTCACTTGTTATCTGACGAGCAGAAAACGGTCCGTGTCAATTGGTGCCACAAAACCCTAAAAAGATTTAATGGAGGAAGCTCAACTGCCGTTTTTAGTATTGTGTCAGGTGACGAGTCATGGATTTACGCATATGAGCCTGAATCCAAAAACCAATCTCGAGTATGGGTTTACGACGACGAGCCGAAGCCAACAAAAGTTGTTCGTTCTCGCAGCACGATCAAAAAAATGGTAGCCACGTTTGTCTCCAAATCGGGTCACGTGGCGACTATTGCTCTTGAAGATCGAAGAACTGTCAATGCCGATTGGTATATAGGCGTTTGTTTACCGATTGTTTTTGCTGAACTGCGAAAAAATAACCCTAACCGCCGTATTATACTACACCATGATAATGCCAGCCCTCATACTGCTCAGAAAACAAACGACTATCTGAAGGGCGAAAAAGTCGAATTACTGGACCATCCTCCGTACAGCCCCGACCTAAGTCCCAACGATTTTTTTACTTTCCCGAAAATAAAGAATCGGTTGCGTGGTCAGCGTTTTCAGACCGCGGAAGAAGCAGTCCACGCTTATAAAATGGCCATTTCGTCAACCCCCAGTTCAGAGTTCAATAACTGTTTTGAAAACTGGTTTCAGAGAATGAAAAAGTGCATTAAACACAAAGGAGAATACTTTGAAAAACAATAAAAGTACTTTTATTTCATTTAAACGCGTATTTTTTCCAATTCCCGAAACTTTCAGGGCAACCTACGTACCCCGACCCCGCCTTACGGTTGTAGCTTTTTAAATATACATTATTTTATTTGCTCATTCCCATTGTTTTTGGAAATATTAAATATATTATACGTATCGTATTCACGTGTTGATACTCGTATATGTACTACATAGTATAAAACAAAGTCGCTTCCCGCTGTCTGTCTGTATGCTTAGATCTTTAAAACTACGCAATGGATTTTGATGCGGTTTTTTTTAATAGATAGAGTGATTCAAGAGGAAGGTTTATGTATAATTTGTGAACCCGTGCGAAACCGGGGCGGGTCGCTAGTTATTAATAAGTGGTCCGTGAACAAAGTTTTCTACGGAACACTAAAAATCGATCGCGTTTTAGGGCAGATATTAAAAAAAAAGGTAATGATCAGGCCTCGGAGTTTTTTTAGCACGCTAAGACTAAGGAGAGCTATGGAGTCTTTGTTAACATTAAAATTAAGTTCATACTCATACTCATACTCATCCTCATTAATTAAGTACAAGTAAATTATGTACAGCTCTAGACCTAATAAATATCAGCGATCATCACAATAACGAAATACGTAACTATATATTCATGACATAATGTGACATCTGATTTACTCATACACATATTTAGGTAAAGAGGTTTAATCATAAGTGGCCTATCACTTAAAAAAGTACTTAAGACATGCAACCTATGATTATAAACATTGGTAATACGTATTCGACATATTAAAACGATATTCCATAGATAATAAAACTGTTTATTATTCATTAAGGTTGATATAGAGCTACAATATTTTAGAATAGTTATGCGTTACTCTTCCTTACGTCTACAAAACAGTTCGTTCACACATAATGGGCAGTATAAACGTCGTAAGTCGCATTCATGGGCATCATTTTCAAGACACCAATATCAATATCTTAACAGTAATTATAGTATGTAGGTACGTTAAGTACTTAAATAAAATATTGGAGCGATGACACTGCAATATGGGTAATATAATAATATTAACATACACATATACATATTATTACTTTTTTATAATATAACATTTAATTAAATATATGTAAACAGAATTAATTACATATAAGTAGTCTTAAGTATTTATAAAACGATTCGGACGAACTTAATTAATGAGGATGAGTATGAGTATGAATTTAATTTTAATGTTAACAAAGACTCCATAGCTCTCCTTAGTCTTACCGTGCTAAAAAAACTCCGAGGCCTGGTAATGATGTATTTAGGTACTTACGTTGCACGTTGTGTTGTCGAACAACGAAAAGCTTGTTTATTCGCAAAATACATTTCATGTGTCATTTTTACATGCATTTGATTCCAGCAATGTTATTTACATTACACTGATTTAAACTTTCACGATTTTTACACATTATTAAATTATACAACGGGACTTAATCGCGTACGATACGCGATTAAGTCCCGTTGTATAATTTAATAAAGTTATTTACATTGTCATGTAAATTTTGTAATACATTATCATTAGTCATTACTGGAATCTATTGTTGTCTTTATAAAAAACCGTATATAATATTTGTTATAAAAAACCGAACAAGTGCAAATCGGACTCGCTCCGTACTTTTTAGTATTTGTAGTTATAGCGGCAACAGAAATACATCATCTGTGAAAATTTTAACTCTCTAGCTATCACGGTTCATGCGAGATACAGCCACAGCCACTGGGACAGATGAGTCTTAGTAAAAGGGTCCCGTTTTTACCCTTTGGGTACGGAACCCTAAAAACGAAAGTTACTAGGTATTCGATTGGAATGTTAGAATAGAACCAAGCTTATCTAAGAACACATGGCTACGTATTCTCAGGAGCAATTAATACGGGTCACTTTGTACAAAAAAAAAACAGACTATTTGATATTTGAATTATTTGAATTTGATTCGTATGCCACACCGTATTTTGTCACAGTGATGTTTTTGGTGTTTTTCAGCACGTAGTCATATTCGAAATGGCTAAGGGTTGAAAAAAAAAAACTGTTTGAAAGCCGCTGAAACTGCTGAAAGTCACGTATATTTGTCACTGTAATTGTTAAAATATTTAGTAGTCCTCCGCCTTGCAATTAAAAAAAACTAGACCCTCGAAGGCCCCCGCGCCGCGTCTGCCCTTGAAAAGCGACACAGGCCCAGACCCTTGTCATGTTAATTTCACCCTTAACCACGTGACAGCCGTTTGGACCTCCATTGAAAACTATAATTATGTGTGTACCAGGGATGTTGCGAACATCCGCATCCGCATCCGCAACCGCGGAACTTCCGCATTCTTTTCAACATCCGCATCTGCATCCGCAGCCGCATAAAATTGATGCGGAGCTTATGCGGATGCGGATGTCGAACAAGTCGTAAGTGCTAGGTAATTTCGTCATTTCATTACCTATAACAAAATCGTCTAGATCCAGAAAAGTCGGCGAAGTTACTGTTTATCTATATATATAAACGTGAAAGACCTGACTGACTGACTGACTTAAATCAACGCACAGCCCAAACCGCTGGGACTAGAAAGTCCAAATTTGGCAAGTAGGTTCCTTATAAGGTCTAGGGGTCCACTAAGAAAGGATTTTTCAAAATTCATCCCCTAAAAGGGTGAAAATTAAAAACTCTCCTGCGCGTGTGAAGCCGCGGGCAAAAGCTGGTTAAATATAAAGCACCTATATTCTTGCTCAAATACTAAACGTTTCGTTTTTTTTAATAAAAAAATACAAAAAATGTAATATTTGACGTTCTCTAAGTACCTAATCTTGACATCCGCATCCGCATCCGCGGATGTGAGCCTTTAAATATCCGCATCCGCGGATGTCTAAAAATCTGCATCCGCAACATCCCTGGTGTGTACCATCGTCCACTGAGGACACAGCTGGAAGGTCTTGAGGCTTGGCAGTTTTTTATACTTTTTCTATACTGTTATCTACTTTAGTTAGGGTTGCCAACTTTTTTTTAAATGACATAAATGTTAACGCATCGTTCCAATAATTTGTGATAAGTATTTATTAACACCTCTCCGACTTATGCTGCTGACTTTACAGTATCGTCCGACCGAAGTTACGGTTTCGGTATAAAAATTATGTTTCGCCCGAAGGTTCGGTTTCGGCCAAAACCTGCCGAACGCGTTAGACCGGTAATCCAAACTATCCAAAGATCCCATACGTCGGCTGGAGTTGATCAAATGATCATCGTTATATTTTTTTTCCATTGTTATTGACATCT
The DNA here is from genome assembly GCF_948474715.1 of Cydia amplana. Classification (NCBI taxonomy): domain Eukaryota; kingdom Metazoa; phylum Arthropoda; class Insecta; order Lepidoptera; family Tortricidae; genus Cydia; species Cydia amplana. The sequence goes on from NC_086090.1 coordinate 12,078,816, forward strand.
GTAAATGTACCTATACAATTTATAAACTGCCTGTATCTTCGGTAGGGCCTGGCCGAAGTTTAGTTTCTGTTTTGGCAAGGTTTTGGCATAAAAATCATGTTTCGGCCGAAACTAGAGCTAAACTGTTGCTCGGAGCAAGGGAAACAGTATGAGGATTCCCTCCAAGTGTTTCTCTTACGTCTAACCTTATCCCGGTCTTGTGTCGGTCGCAAGAACATCACAGGTGACTGTAGGACGACTGTTCAGACTAGACTGCATGCAAATTTCGACCTACAAAAGTTTATGAATTGAGTTATTACTTAATTGAATGATTGAATCACTTTCGCCCGGCGCGGTACCGAGAGCGTCACTTGACCGACCCAAGTTGAACCCTGTAACTTTGTAATAAGGTCGAATTGTAAGTTAACAGTGGACGATGCTACGAAGTTACGTGATTTACTCGCCATCCTTGCGATAGAGAACTTGTCAGTTGCATTGCGGAATTTGCAGACTTAAGGAAATTTCCCGAAGCTTATTTTATTATATGAATTATATCATATCAAGGAACATTAACATTATGTACTCTTTACATCTCTCGCGATAGGTACTTTACTCTAATCCTCTCGCGTCGAATGATGGTCCCTATAAAAGTTCATTTTTATAAATGTAGTATTAGCTGTCACGTAAACGTCAACCCATGAGCTATTAAAATGGGTAAATTTTTAGGGTTCTGTTTAATTTTGGCTTTTTAATATGTTTGAATATCCTGGCGAAAATAATGGTGAGAGCACTAGCACTGCAATGCACTGCCAAATGTTTATTAGTACATGCGAGCGGTGAGAGCGGCGGAGGGGTGAGGAGGGGACGGGGGGGGGGGGGGGGTTTCAGCAGAAATCGACTTTCCCGCGCCCGGAGCTCCCACTGCACTCTAGCTATACCACTGTGAACCTTATCACGGTCGAATAAGGCCCTCTAGACCTGGCAAAAGTGTGGTCTTAATGCGTTGTGATAAGGAACTCGACTATGCTGTAGAATATTCTGAGAGTGTAAACTTTATTGCGTTGAAATAAAAACGGATTAGAAGTTGAAGGTGACGGTGGTACGTTTAGCGGTTATGGCACTAATGTACTCTGCAGAATGGAACCCTGGGCCTTTTAGGAACCATGGAGAAGTCAAAATCTGTGAGGAAATGTGTAATGATCTTATTTGGACGTCACAATTGACGTATGGGCAAACTAGAGTTTTAGTTTCGATATGCGAACCGACACTCTTGTCGTCATTGATCTTACTTTGAGATTGGTTTAAGAAACGTATCTTAAACCAATTTTTATAAATTTAAATGTCAATCATAATGTCATATTAATCATACCCAAATAGTACCTAAACCTAAAAATCAATATACGCTTAGGTAGAAGAAATAACGTAATCTATCCAATAACGTAAAAAAAGTAAAAGTCACGCGTCAAAGAAGCGTCTCGCTCGCGGCGGGCACATTAGAATTAAACGGACCGCTTGAATGGAATCATTCACCGCGGTTATTACTAACATTACATATGTAGTACCATCAGCTGTTTATTTATACTCTTACGGGCATGGCTACCTGTTCCTTTTATAATGTACTAGCGACCCGTCCCGGCTTCGCACGGGTTAACAAATTATACATAAACCTTATTCCTCTTGAATCACTCTATCTATTTAAAAAAACCGCATCAAAACCCGTTTCGTGGTTTTAAAGATCTAAGCATACATAGGGACAGACAGACAGCGGGAAGCGACTTTGTTTACTATGTAGTGATTCTGTGTAAACTGAGCTGTCGAAAGTGTCGAAACATACCTAAATTAAACGGTCTCATTCAATTAAGAAAGAAAGAAAGGAATCTGTAAAACCGATTTGCAAGACCGAATGAAAAAAGAATGAAATATAAATCGAATGAAAAAAAGATAAAGTAACAGTAACTCTTTAAAGTACGTCTTGCGGCGGCCACATTAGAATTAATTGGAGCGCTTGAATGAAATCATTCAGCGCGGTTATTATTTACTAGTATTACTACCATTACATACATAGTAGTCATATTACGATCAGCTGTTACACTTGCATGGCTACCTGACCTGTTTTATACTGCTACTGTGTTATGTGAGTCGAGCGTCGTTTACAACAGTTTTCATGGTAGAATGGATGAAGTGCGAGTAGACTCCGCCTATAGCTAACATATATTGCACCGACTTGAACAGAACAAAATGAGGGAGTATCATTATAAACCACAGTTAGATAAAAAAACTGAATATACTGATCTAAGTAACAACAACAGTTTTTGAAGTGAAAACTTCTTTAGCGGCGCTGGACACTTTTTGAGGTGGGGAAAAAATGATAAACTCGAGACAGCGTAAGGCGATCACGTGACCGTAAGGGGCGTAAGGCGATCACGTGACCGTAAGGTTTAGATGGCCACTCATAATTTAGATGGCATTTAAATCAATAAAGAAAAACTCAATGTTATTTGACATTTATGTTGCGGACTCCTTTTCAAGACTCTTTACCTATGTTCAAATATTTTGACGTTGTCATGGCAGTATGTAAATAAACATGTCAATGAAAAAGTGTGATCTTATTTGAGAATGATAATAATATATAATAAATAAATAGAATACCTCCGCTAAACGTATGTATCGTGTTACCGGGCGTCGGTAACATAGTGAGGTGAGTTTTCACTTCTATCGGCACTCCCGGAGTGTAACCGTTGTTGCTTTTTATATATAAAAATTATTCCTTTTGTTGCCACTATTGATATCCGTGTATCTTATTTGTTATATATAGTAGGTAGGTACCGTGTGTCAACCGCAAGTGGCAACAGCTCAATTATAAAACAGTATACAGGGTACCAACCCAGAACGGGACAATTTATTATTAACGGCGCAGCGCTTCGCTCCCACGCTGCTGGGGACACCTAGCTAGGGGGAGAAAAAGACGATCCCACTCTGATGTCAGCGCGGCGTTAGGCAAAACCTGCACCTTTGAAACTTGATAGGGTCTTTGCACTGAAATGTGTCGTCAGTGTCGTGTGAAGTTTGAGTGTTATAACTTATAAGGTAGAAGAGCAATGCTTATGTTATGGTAATTAAAATGCCAAGACCGTGCTAATGGTTCTTCATATTGTAAACGCTGATCAAACTACGAAAAAAAGATTTCAACAATTGTTTGCTGAGGATGCACTGAGACTGAGACTGAAGATACGAGCATATATTGGATGAGGACAAAATTTCGAAAAATATTTGAATTCACCGCGGACGATCGGCTCAAAAAGATGAGAGGGAAAATGGGCTCTGCTCGCTCTTTACTCGTCGCGTTTCGCCATTCTTTGATTAGTTCAGTTTTTTGCCGAGACTCTCGACGAGAAGCGCTCAACGAGTGTGTACAGTCGGCATCAGGGATGTTGCGGATGCCGATTTTTTGACATCCGCGGATGCGGATTTTTAAAAGCTCACATCCGCGGTGGATGCGGATGTCAAGATAGGTACATAAAAAACGTGAAATATTACATTTTAGTAATTTTTATTTCAAAAAACCGGCCAATTGCGAGTCAGACTCGCGTTCCAAGGGTTCCGTACATTAAGTCCCACTCACGCTTGACTGCTAATTTCTAATAGGTTTTTTGGCTAATGACTAAATTACCTAGCAGTCTAGCACTTACGCCGATGCTAAGACGTTCCTGTACCGACCTGTTCCACATCCGCATCGATTTTATGCGGATGCGGATGCGGATGTTGAAAATAATGCGAAAGTTCCGCGGTTGCGGATGCGGATGCGGATATTCGCAACATCCCTGGTCGGCATTATGGTGGATCTTGTCAGTAAATATCGTGGACAGTGGTAATTGAAAGGTGATACCGATTATAAAAGTAATAAAGTAATCATGGTATGAATAAAATGACGATAAAACGCTCGAAGGATTACCCCTTTTATTATTAAAATTACGCTTCCATTCAGATGCTACTGTCATTATTGTTAATCAATATTCCATTCATACAATGTGTACCATCGTGTCGTTGACACAATTTGACCATTTGTCACCCTTATTTCAAAGGCATACGGTCTACAGACGTTCAATTAACTGTTTCGATACTGCTGGAATTAATGTCAGTAAAATTGCCCATTTCATCTTGAAATATGTAATATTCTTTAATAAGCAGGTACTGTTATCAATAGTAAAATGACGTGTAGGTATGTTTGTTTGTTTACATTAAAGGCTGTTCAACTCGTGTCGTGTTTTATTTTTAATCTTATTGATATTCCATAGGTGTAATGCGGCGCTATATTTAGAGCCGAATGTGTGTCTCATTTTACGGGCTTACAATCGGGGGCGGCTGTAAGCGAAAGTGTGTCATCGATACCTACAATAGCTAAGGTAGCCTAATAGGCTTCGGCAAACTTTTGAAGATGAATCAACTCCAGCAATCAATCAATCAATCAAACTTTTATTGATAAAATAGAAGTATTTTACAAGTCAATACATTATTTCCATTACAACAAATTCAAATTAAGCATCAAGCAAATTATAATCTATTTTTAATTATTAATGTCTATCTAATTAAAAAAATAATATTTTAATTATCAAGAAGATTAACAGTAAGTAGGTATAACTTAAAAAATCAATAAGCAAAAATCATCAATAAGTATACGTAAGTCAAGGAGCCACAAAAGTTGATTAGACCGCGGTCCAAGTCTAAGAAGTGTAATTTTTTTGGGTTTCTCGAACGCGAGTAATATTATGAAGTCATATAAAGTTGTGTCATCATTTTCAGAGCCAGAAATCATTGTCAGTTTTTTGAACACCTTGCTTACCTATTTCTGCTGCTCACTAAACTGAAAGCGTTCAGTGAAGTAACTATGGGGGCATTTCACGTGAAGCGGACAGGGTAAAATGGTTGAGGTTTCCGATTTCGGTTATATTCGAGTATCTTACACATGTATGAGTTTTCGACACAACCACAAAATATTTTTACAATTGGAAGCCTATTTCATAAATTATGGGTCTTAGAAGATTTGACTTAAGGCGAGATTTACACTTCTTTAAATGCCACGACTCAGTTAGAGGAAGTATAGTGAACCAAACTAACTACTACATTTAATTAACCCTTAAATTGCCTTTATTACCTCATATTTCCGCTTCACGTGAAATGCCCCTATGCTAATGCTGCAATGTTGTGTTTACAGGGAGGAGGGCTCAGAGAAGAAGGGCTCGGAGGGGCAGGACGATGGCTACGAGACGAGCAACAGCGGCGAGGCGCGCCGCAAGCCCTCCAGCGCCGAGGGCTCCCCCGCGCCCCCGGCCGCCCCCGCGCCGCCCCCCGCGCCGCACGACCCCTCCCCCGCCCCGCCCACCCCGCACAACCCCTCCCCCGAGCAGGAGCTCGAGCCGGAGCCCGAGCACGAGCCTGAACCTTACGAGCTGATGCAGCGCCACTACCCTTACAGACACTTCGAGCAGCCCCAACCGCAGCCCGACTACCCGTTCTTCCCCAAATACTCGGACCCGTACGGGTTCAAGCGCGAGCCCGACGCGCCGTACGACATGTCGCATCACGCGCACCACTACCAGCCCCAGCCCCATCCACACCAACACCCGCACCAGCAACACCATAAAAGAGACGAAGACATGTATAACGGTGTTAAACGTGAATGCGACGACCCTTACTCGTTCGTGGAGGAGGACGCGATGTGCGCGATGCTCGGCGCGCCGCAGCACCACGCGCTGGAGCCGCACCAGCACCACCAGCAGATGCACCAGCACCCGCACGCGATGCACCCGCAGCATCCGCAGCACCACATGCAGATGCATCCGCAGATGATGCTCAACCAGCCCAAGAAGAGAGGACGGAAGAAGAAGATTAAGGACGAGAATGGGTGAGTTGGTAGTTTAAGTGTGTAGTTAACGATTCTGTCAGTGGCGGGGTTGCTATGAAACTCGATTCCCCATGGCTTATTGTGTACTTATCAGGCGGTTGAGCAGATTTAAAAAACAAAAGCCTAATTCGCTCCAGACTGTACTTATACTACTACTACATTATCATACTATTGTTATTCACCCGTCGCCACTGAACTCTACAAATTTGCAGTCTATGCATGGTAGAGTTTAACAATTTATGCGGGCACCACCTTATTGTACAACAGGGTGTCCAGCGGTAGATTTCCGATTTCAAATTCAAATATAATCCAAAATTTTAAAATATCTGTATTTACGACGTGGTATGTAGTGAATTCGTAAAATGCACGTCATAGATTTCCACTGCACTATGCCGCATCGTATCGTAATACCACTAGTTACTAGGTGCGTCTTAAGGGGCCCACTGATTACCAGTCCGCCGGCCTTGGAGGATACAACTAAACGGAGTAGCCATTAACAGGCTTTCCCCTCTGTCGAAAATAGGCGGCCAACGGTCATACACAATGTATGGACTGACGTTTATCTGACATGGCTATTTTTACGTTACGCATACATTTGACGTTCCCCTCCCCCGCAAAAATCGGCAGACTGTTTTGTACAGAAAATTACAGACATGGCGTCTCCGTTTGATTATATCCTCCAAGCCGCCGGCCGATATCGGCCTGTCAGTTCTTCGGAACTGTCAAATTTTTGTTCTAACTGACAGGCCGATATCGTCCGGCGGACTGTAATTAGCGCAATCCATGCAAGATTCGCTGGTCGCGTAATCTACAGCGAGCATGCGTTGCGTGCGCACTCGTGGCGCATTCGCTAGATCTGAAATTCTGAACGTGCATTTATTTTACTAGTATACCCAGGCCTGGATTTACAGAGCTTGGGCCTCTAGGCACTTCTCCATCTCAAAACATAATATGTATAACTAAATATAATTATAATTACGTCAATATTCCGTAGTTCTGTCGCGTTAGGTTCAGAAAGCGGAAGGATTATGGTCGGTCGTTATCTGTCGGCCTCGCCGCGTCACGTTCACACTTGACGTGTCGTCTATCATCACGTCAATTTATACTTTCTTCTCACAGTATAACAAGGTTCAAACTTGAGTAACACCCCATCAGACAATAGGGCGTTTTTCGTAACGCTGTGCGTTTTCCTCGTCGCATCCTCGGTATCTGGGATTGTTATTCGCAATGAGCGAGCATACGTCTCTAAACAGAGCTTCCTTAGGAATTCGAAGTTATATATGTTCATCTCTATCGCTCTATGTAGAACGAGACTCTGAGAATGGTACAGATATATCTCGATTTGGAAAAGAATTAATTCCAAGATAGCAGATAAATTTGGAGCGTTGTTTTATCCGCTACTAATATAGATGCTGACTTTACGATCGTCCACAGTTAACTGACAATTCTTAACCTTATTGCATTTGCATAAGGTCTATCGATGATCAAAGTGTTTCTGTTGCTAATAACAGCGTTAAACGGAGACCAGTGTCTTACACTTAACTATTTGATGAGCTCTTGCTCGTGAAGCGATCGGAACATGACGTCTGTTGTTGCTCCGTGGCAATATATAAGTATAACCTATATACTTACCGTATAGCAGCGACTATGTAGGTATATGTACGATGTACGTACGTATATCATCTATTGTATTAGCAAAAAGGACTCTGGAGTCAGGATCGATAAACGTGCTCTAGCTCCTGTACTGTAGTCCCTATTTCAAAATGAATCAAGGCCGTCTCTGGCTCTTTAACACATCTCTGACATATCACGCATAGAATCTGTCTTGACAAATATTACGTAAAGTATTGTCGCCCCACTGAATTCTATGTGTTATTTCGTTATATGTAAGTGAAGTTATGTGTGTGCATGTCCGTCTTGCTCACTCTTTTTTGGGCTATCTCAGCAAAAAATACTTGTAATACTTGTATACAGTCAAAGAATTGAATTTCCGACCCATTTCGTATACCTTTTCACCTATCAATAGAGTGGTTCTTTAGGAAGGTTTAGAATGGCTACCATCAGTTTGGCACTCACATAAACGCCATCGAGAACGTAATTTACTTTCTATGCATCTCGCTCGTTCTCGCATGGTAGTGCGAGCGAGATGTATAAAAAGTAAATTACGTTCTCGATAGCGTATATGTCAGTTTTGACATTGTCACTGACTCATGGTACGAGGTATATAATTTGTTAAGGTTTTGTATAACCCTTGCGAAGCCGGGGCAGGTAGCTAGTACACTATAGAATACGCAACATTGCAACAAGACAAAATCTTAAAACCTCCGAGTTCAAACGGCGAACTAAATTCCAAGATTCTGCATACCAAAGACAATACTATTTATAGACAAAGAAACTTGCCAGCGTTTCCCGAAATCCAGGCATTGCCATTAGTCCCTAGTACTCACAGTTAGTATCAAAGTTGGTCCGGGAATGTTCGCAAATTAGCTCAGCTGATCGCTGTCAATTCGCAAATTGCGAGTAAAAGTTTGAAACCCGCTGCCGCTGGGACTGAAACGGCGTATAAAAGTTGTTCGAGAAGCGTCCATGTTGCCTTAAGTTTGGGAAAGTCTGGCACGTGGCGTGGAGGTTGTCTGAGTTGGAAATTTCACAGATTATCTAATTTAATATATTGTGACAGCGACAAACTACGGAAGTAGATGGTAAATAAACCACATTTAGAATAGCGCAAGATAATGTAATTAATTAAAGAATAAGTAAATTTGTTCTAATTTAAATTTTTTATAATAAAAATTAGGTAAACGTGTAGTTGTCCTCAACTTTTATTCATGAAATTAAGAGCGAACTACTAGATTTATAATGTGATGTAAAGCGACGTTAATACTGCAACCGGTCCATTCGTCCACCTGTGGCCCGGCTATAAATATGCAGGCGCGGAAATCGCGAAATTCGCGAACCGATGTACCCGTTCCGATGAACAGGGGTGAGGGTGACACATCTCGAGATTTCCACACTTATACTTTACTTTCAAGCTAATAATTATATGATAGGTATGTACGATTTTGCAACTTGTTGTTTAAATCTAGTTCTTTCTAAAGAAGACTCGATGTTTCGAACCAAAACAGACGCGATCACAAAATATTTACAATAGTAAACCGTATCATTGTTTTCTGATACGGTTTAAAGATACTCTTATTCTGTAAGATTCTGTAAAACCGTCCAATTATGGTCCGAAAGCTCCCAACTATAGGTACTCCAAAAGCTCCCGAATATAGTTCAAAAGCTCCCAACTATAGTTCAAAAGCTCCTAACTATAGTTCAAAAGCTCCCAACTATAGTTCAAAAGCTCCCAACTATGGTCCAAAATTAACTCCAATATCTTCGTTCAAGAGTTAACTCTTATCTGAATCTCGTGAAACGCTCAATAATTTTATTAATTGAAGAAAAACACAGACATAAAAAAGAACATGGTATTTGGTATTGAAGAACTTTAATTTTGTATTGAACTTGTGGACCATAGTTGTAGTATTGGACTATATGTATTAGTTGGGTGGTTTTACGGCTATCTTATTTAGTATAGAACTAGCCTAAACCTTCCTCAAGAATCACTCTATTGATAGGTCAGTGCTCATAACCGCACGAAAATCCGTTCAGTAGTTTTTGAGTTTATCATAAACATACATACAGACAGACGCGGCGGATGACTTTGTTTTATAGGTGTAGTGAAACTTTCAAAATTAGTGTTTCTTGTTCTCATTACGACATCACAAAAAGTGTTGCAACTATCGATCCCAACACAGTCCCCAGCAGAGTGTCGTGGCGTGGAGTGGGTTCCGTGTTGTGTAGGGCTCTCGGGCCGCGGGGTCGCCGCCCCAGACTAATTGTGTCACCCGGAGCACCCCGCAAGGTCGACCAGACCGAGCTCCATTCTTGAATTTACGAAAACTGGGCGCTGGGTGTTTATAAGAGGAGGTAGAGTTTGTCTAATCAATTATGCACCACACTTTTGCTTGACAAGTGTGATGCCGCTACTATAAACTTCATATTTTCATAGGATTCTGATGTTTATGGCGGCACTTTCACACTCTGTCGCTTTTTCATCGAACGAGCGAGCGAAGCGAAGCGAAGTTCTTACATTCGACTTTGAACACACGGCTGGCTAGGGGCACGTCCCGGCATTTCAATGTTTTTAAGCTGAACTTTCAGAGGATAGTTTGATACTCAATAACTTAAGTAAATTTGTTCTAATTTAAATGAAATTGGGTGAACGTATAGTCGAGGGCATTATATTTTAGTCATTAAATTTTGAGCTGGCTTGAACAAGAGCTTATTGAGCTAGAAGAGCTTAAAATGCTAAAAAGCCATTTGTGAGGGGTCTTGCTATTCTGGTCATTTTAATTGCAAGAAAGTATGGTCGAGTTTGGTATCAAATGAAAGTGCTCGGTTTACACATTTATAATATTGTTTTTTAAAGATTTTTTTTGAAAATTATGACAATTTTGGAATCCAAGATGGCGGCCATGCACTGTCATTAAATCGTAATGGATATCATTTTATAGGTTTTAGGGGGCGCAGATTTCGAAAATGATGATCATTTTGGATTCCAAAATGGCGGCCATGCACTCCATGCAGTATGTCATAAAAGTCGTCATGGATGTCGTTTTATAGGTTTTAGGGGCGCAGATTTCGAAAATGATGACCATTTTGGAATCCAAAATGGCGGCCATGCAGTATGTCATAAAAGTCGTCATGGATGTCGTTTTATAGGTTTTAGGGGGCGCAGGTTTCGAAAATGATGACCATTTTGGAATCCAAAATGGCGGCCATGCAGTATTTCATAAAAGTCGTCATGGATGTCGTTTTATAGGTTTTAGGGGGCTCCGATTTCGAAAATGATGACCATTTTGGAATCCAAAATGACGGCCATGCAGTATGTCATAAAAGTCGTCATGGATATCGTTTTATAGGTTTTAGGGGGCGCAGATTTCGAAAATGATGACCATTTTGGATTCCAGAATGGCGGCCATGCAGTATTTCATAAAAGTCGTCATGGATGTCGTTTCATAGATTATAGGGGACGCAGATTTCGAAAATGATGACCATTTTGGATTCCAAAATGGCGGCCATGCACTGAGTAATAAAAGTCGTCATGGATGTCGTTTTATAGATTTTGGGGGGCGCAGATTTCGAAAATTATGACTATTTTGGATTCCAAAATATCGGCCATGCACTATGTCATAAAAGTCGTCATGGATGTCGTTTCATAGGTTTTAGGGGGCGCAGATTTCGAAAATGATGACCATTTTTAATTCCAAGATGGCTGCCATGCAGTATATCATAACAGTCGTCATGGATGTCGTTTTATAGGTTATAGGGGGCTCAGATTTCGAAAATGATGACTATTTTGGAATCCAAGATGGCGGCCATGCACTGTGTCATAAAAGTCGTCATGGATGTCGTTTTATAGATTTTGGGGGGCGCAGATTTCGAAAATTATGACTATTTTGGATTCCAAAATATCGGCCATGCACTATGTCATAAAAGTCGTCATGGATGTCGTTTTATAGGTTTTAGGGGGCGCAGATTTCGAAAATGATGACCATTTTGAATTCCAAGATGGCTGCCATGCAGAATGTCATAACAGTCGTCATGGATGTCGTTTTATAGGTTATAGGGGGCTCAGATTTCGAAAATGATGACTATTTTGGAATCCAAGATGGCGGCCATGCACTATGTCATAAAAGTCGTCATGGATGTCGTTTTATAGGTTTTAGGGGGCGCAGTTTTCGAAAATGATGACTATTTTGGAATCCAAGATGGCGGCCATGCACTATGTCATAAAAGTCGTCATGGATGTCGTTTTATAAGTTTTAGGGGGCGCAAATTTCGAAAATGATGACTATTTTGGATTCCAAGATGGCGGCCATGCAGTATGTCATAAAAGTCGTCATGGGTGTCGTTTTATAGGTCATGGTCATCATTTTCGAAATCTGCGCACCTGTTTCAAATAAGATATAGATGCATCCTAGTAAGTCAACAACATCTATTATCGAAATGTACTTTTGATAGTAGTAGTACGAAATGTAATCTGAAAGGAATCAAGTAATGCATTCCTGTAATGAGGAATCGACATTGATTCCAACTACTAGTAATTGTAATATTCGAGAAATTGATTCCTGATTCCTCAAATGGAATTGTACTTAGTAATTCGGTATTGTTACATTACAAAGTATCTAATCTGGGTATCGGTAATCAGATTAAAAAGTAATTTCAAGTAATCGTGGAATCAGGATTCAATTACGAAATGCCCATCTCGGACTAAGTAGCACTGCATTCAATTGATCTTTTTGACGAACCGCGAGTTCTCAGTTCGGGGCGAACTACTAGTGATATAGGTAGGAGGAAATGAGCAGAATACGAAAAAAAATCGGCCAAGTGCGAGTCGGACTCGCGCACGAAGGGTTCCGTACCATTACGCAAAAACCGGCCAAGTGCGATTCGGACTCGCGTTCCAAGGGTTCCGTACGTTACACAATTTTTAACAATATGTTTTTTTTAATGAAAAGTGAGTAAAATGTCTTTAAAAAACCCGTAGGGTCGGGGTCGGATCAAAAACTAAGTACTTAAGTCCGACTTACGCTTGACTGCACATTTCTAATAGGTTTTCCTGTCATCTATAGATAAAGAACTATTTTGTGTATTTTTTTCAAAATTTTAGACCCAGTAGTTTCAGAGATAAAGAGGGGGGGGGGAGGAATGGTAATTTATTGCCTATTTTCTTGAATAAGTGCTAAATTATTTATCTTAAAATTATAAAAAAAATATATTTGAGATCTTTGGGTCCCAAACTTACATATGTGTGCTAAATTTCAACTTAATTGGTCCAGTAGTTTCGGAGAAAATAGGCTGTGACAGACGGACAGACAGACGCACGAGTGATCATAATTATGATTATATTATAAGGGTTCCGTTTTTTCCTTTTGAGGTACGGAACCCTAAAAAACGGCAAAAATATCACGATTGTTGTATGGGAGCCCCACTTAAATATTGATTTTATTCGGTTTTTAGTACTTTATAGCAGAAACAGAAATACATCATATGTGAAAATTTCAACTGTCTAGTTATCACGGTCCATGAGATACAGCCTGGTGACAGACAGACAGACGGACAGCGAAGTCTTAGTAATAGGGTCCCGTTTTTACCCTTTGGGTACGGAATAAAAAAGTCCGACGAATTGAGAACCTCCTCCTTTTTCTTGAAGTTGGTTAAATGTTCATTAACGAACTGTAACAAATGTCAAATACGAAAGAAATGGTTACCAAGGCGAGTAAAAATAAATATTCTACGGGCCCACTCGACTTCACCAAGGGATCCCTACATACACCCGGCTCCCTAGCTAGCCCGATCGATAGCTAGAGCTCGCTACGCTAGACAAGGTTTTCTGCTACGTATATACCTACCGTACCAAAAACAACACGAAAACGGAGCACGTTTTCAACAATACTTGTTTGAAAAACCGGCGGCGAAGTTATTTGCAAAGCTAAAAATTCACAGTTTTAATGTGGTCATATCCTTTAGCCGCCCACGTGTCAAAAAATGCCAATACAAACGCAAATATGTCAAAATAGAGGTATCCCACGTGTACGCTGTCGGGCCGCCGATGGTGAATGAAAAACACGTAAAACTTGGCTGTACAGTATATAATACAATCTATATACACAATGACACGGAAAAACACAATATACATACAAATAACGAGCTATTTACACATAAAATTACAACAGATGTGCAAAAGAAACATTTGTCGCTCATTGACAGAGAAAAAACATATACATATAAACAAAAGACGCGCGCTGGCCGTGGCATCCGTATCAGTCAGGCTGCCAGCACGCGCGCAGCACAAAGGTTGGTAGGTTCCGTCGCCTACATTCCCCACCCTAGTGCTGGTACAGCACTCAAGACCAAAGAGAAATATCGCCGAACGGTGTGCGTTACCAAGTCGTATACTTTTCACTGGGTAATCCTCAACATAGCACCGCATGTGTCACAAGGAGGTCTGTCTGGTGGAACCCGCTTCTTCTGTGGACAGTATTCAAGTGCGGTCAACTCGAGTAGTGTCGAGTACGACATGGTTAGGTCCTCACGGCCATGCGAAGCGCTCATCACGCTGTGCTTACACCAGTCCCGAAGCGTATGAGCAGCCGAATGTTCACAAGATGTAGCCAAACGTCCTTCTGAGTGCACTGACGGATTACATTTGTGCGCGAGCTGTCCGACAAGAGAGTTTTCGCCACAATTTAGTTCAAGTACATTTGGCACAAGAAAATTCAGTTCGCTGACGCTACATGTCTTATTATGTACACTTGAAGTTTCATTATTTACACTTAACATATTTACATTAGTCACTGTAGTGTCACACATTTGTTCATAAGTATTAAAGGTGTAGCGAATCCCCACGCTGTCCGCGTGGCTGCAAAGCTCAGCGTAGTCGGTGAGCTCGTGGTTGCCGAGCGATAACTCGGACACAGATTCGTTGTCAATGTGCAGAGGCGTAGCAGCCGGCGACTGGTACAGTCTGGCCGTGTAATAACATTCGTGGCCAAACTGTTCCTTGTTGTAGTTCATAGAGACGGCACCCGGCGCGCTGAACGTGCTTAAACGCGACCCATCAGTGTCGGCGTGCGAGTCGGCGCTAGCCGGCGACTGTCGCACCCTGGCCGTATTAATGCAGTTGTGGTCAGAATGGTTCTCGTTGGTCAGTGTAGAGGCGGCGGCCAAAATGTTACACGCGTTCAAGAACGACACATCAGTGCCGGCGGCGGGAGTGACGGCGGCAGCCGCCGATTGGCGCAGCCCGACCGTTTTGTTACCAGTATCGTGGTCTGACTGCACCTCCAGTTGTTCCCGCTGCGGCTGGTCGAGCCATCCTTGGCTAGCAGAGCGCGTGCGTGACTTGAGTGGACTGTATTTCGCATCTAGTTCAGCTAAATCCACCTCTAGCTGCTTGTCAATAAGCGCTATTTGTATTCTTGCCTTTTCCTTAGCTGCCTCCAATTGCAGCCGTCTTCGTCTGGCTAGTACAGATGATGCTTTAGAGTCACTCGAACAGTTTGGTGGTAACGGCGGCGGAGTAACGTCGCTCGCATGATGAGACGACGGCAGTCGTTCCGCCCGACCGCTAATGATAACTTCTAAAGTCATATCTTAAATCTGTACCTGAGACTGCAGTGTAGACGTTGATTGTGCTATATACTGCACCTTCTTCGTTCTTTACGCGTAGCACATTGCGTATTCACCATAGCAGCATGCGTGGTTCCAACCCGGTTCGAAGTGACCACTTGTACGCTGTCGGGCCGCCGATGGTGAATGAAAAACACGTAAAACTTGGCTGTACAGTATATAATACAATCTATATACACAATGACACGGAAAAACACAATATACATACAAATAACGAGCTATTTACACATAAAATTACAACAGATGTGCAAAAGAAACATTTGTCGCTCATTGACAAAGAAAAAAACATATACATATAAACAAAAGACGCGCGCTGGCCGTGGCATCCGTATCAGTCAGGCTGCCAGCACGCGCGCAGCACAAAGGTTGGTAGGTTCCGTCGCCTACACCACGTACTACTTAAGTACTTTAAATCTGAACGGGGCGCGTAGCCAAGATGGCAATCGTTCGCTCCGTGGCGAACGATACGGTAGTCATTCTCTATCACTCTTCCATATTAGTGCGACAGAGACATTGGCGTTTCGTAAGCTACGTTGGCTTATCTTTCACCCAGAGTGACACCTCTTTGGTTTCGTTGGATTTTAAAACAGCAGAAATGGTTGATGGCGCCATGTTGATTCTAATTTCAATTGCCTTTCTTTTGTATGATGATGGGCTTAAGGAGGCATGATATTGTTGCAGGTGACTATTAAATGCCGAAATAGACCACAGATGCGTGTACGGCCTTTGCCACCTGCGTAGAACGCGAGCACAAACCATTTGTAATGTTTGGAATTATATGTCAGCTGTCACATTGTAAGCAGTGTGACAGCTAACAAATAATGCCAAACATCACAGCCGGCATGTGCTCGACTGCTCGTGCCTCAATTTGTTTCTTCGAACTTTGATTATTAGTAACGATAATTATGTTTAAATAGCAATCACAAATCAAAGACATCAAAAGTAATCAAAACAAACATGAAACCTTCCACAACCGCGTTTTTAAATCACAATACTCGCTCCCCTTTCGATCGTAATTCAAAACGTATGTCCCCTTTACCCACGTAACCGCCGTCGCGTCTCGCTCGCGCGCGTCCCACGCCCCCGAGTGCGAGGGAGACGGACGCCGCGGTGTTTACGAGATATTTCTGTCCGTGCCACGTGGATACTGCTATAAACAGATAGGTTGGATGACGATTAAAATATTGACTGGAGTCTGGACTGAGTTTCGGTTAGAAGTCTGAAACCTTTTAAGTCTTTCAACCCCATTTTCTTTGCGGTTGAATTTCAAAATTACATTTGAAGAATTTATGTTAAAAATTTCATGTAGAAGACGAGTCTTTTAAAACTTAATCTCTATTTTCTCCCTAGGAATGTTTAAACATCATCAACATTTGAATAATTAATGTATTTCAAATTCATGCTCTCAGTGTCTAATGTCTACCTAATTTAGTAAGTTGTTGAGTTACTACGGGAGTTAAGATTTTATTTGAGAATTAAGTTTCGTGTTATCGAGGTTCCACTAAGTTTCGCACTAAGTTGGTGTGACAGGCAGTCCAGAAATGGAACATCTCTCGACAATTACGCATGGTTGACCCACTAGTTTACCTCGCGCGTGACGTCAACTCTAATCGATCTATTTTAGCTTGCGGCACAGATAACTATAACACAATAATACCTACTAAGTACTCACAGAATTCTCACTGTCTAATGGGCTCCACATACATTGCAATAAATCGCATGCGATTTTCGATACATTGCCTACTTTGATAAAACAAACGTCACATTGTAATGCCGTGCGATTGAAAGATGGACACTGTTATTACGATGTCACGTAGGTTAGGTACAATGCGACTTATATAGTGACAAACCGATTTTTTTAACCGTTTTGATAAGTTACTATTCGAGTAGACGTGTTCTGATGGTCCTGCTTGTTTGACATGCAGCTCAAACGGTTCGGTCACCTTCCCTATTCACTTGTTTAGGACTAGAAAAAAAACGCAGATTGTAGCAGATTAGCAGCTTTAAATCAGGCATGCGGTAAAATTTCTAAATCAATTGTGAGCAAATATTGTGCTAGATGATATTGAAAGATTGTGCTGTAATAAAGTACCGATTCGATTCTGAGGAGTTGTTTTTATATATTGCTTAAAAAATGCTAAAAAACAGCAAGAGATAAGCACTAATAAGCAGAGATCGGACAGATTGGCGTCATTGCTCGCAATAATGTGGACATGACTCCAAATTTGATTAAATAATTAATCACTTAATTAATTTTTTACCTGAGATTTAATTTTGTTCCCTAGTCAATAAATAGCACTTAAATATATTTTTGATATAAAAAAATAAGTACCTACAGAAAATTTGGAAAACATACTAATTATTTTTTTAAATAAATTTACATTATAAGAACTCTTTGTGTTATTTATTGATTAGGAATCAAAATTAAACCTCAGGTAAGAAATTAATTAAATGATTAATTATTTAATCAATTTTGGAGTCATGTCCACATTATTGCGAGCAATGTCGCAAATTTGTCCGATCTCTGCTAATAAGTCATCTAAAGTGAAATTCTATGGAACTTGCTAACTATGTAAACAAAAGTTACTAGTAAATTGACATTCAGAGACATTTGAATATGTCGGTTTCTTAACAAAAAGTTCTATAAAATTACACTTTACAAGCGAGAGCGTAAAATACCTACTGTGATAAGCTAAGATTTTGATTAAGTGTTTTATAATAACGCATGTGTTTGTTTGTTAGGATGGAGATAAAGCTAGAGGGTCAAGAGGTCCGACCGGTTAAGGAGCGGAAGAAGCACGACCGCTTCAACGGCATGAGCGAGGAGGAGGTGGCGCGCCGCACGCTCCCCGACCACCTCGCCGAGAACCTCGACATCATCATTGTGAGTACGATCGCCAACACACGAGAACATACACACACACACACGCACACTCGCTCGGAGCAGCTTAGGGCGCTCGCCGCGAGGAGGAGGTGGCGCGCCGCACGCTCCCCGACCACCTCGCCGAGAACCTCGACATCATCATTGTGAGTACGATCGCCAACACACGAGAACATACACACACACACACGCACACTCGCTCGGAGCAGCTTAGGGCGCTCGCCGCGAGGAGGAGGTGGCGCGCCGCACGCTCCCCGACCACCTCGCCGAGAACCTCGACATCATCATTGTGAGTACGATCGCCAACACACAAGAACATACACACACACACTCGCTTGGAGAAGCCCAGTTCGGTTACAATCAGTTTGTCACTGACATAAACGCCGTCGAGAACGTAATTTACTTTCTATACATCTCGCTCGCACTCGCATATTAGTGCAAACGGGATGTATAGAAAGTAAATTACGTTCTCGACGGCGTTTATGTCAGTGACAAACTGATGGTAACCGTACAGGCCGCTCGCCGCTCGCAGCTTGGCTTGCACTAACTGCTGTCACGCGATACATTACACAAACCATGCTAAGCCTCGTACAGAGATCTCCTGGCTCCTTCCTATTTACTTGGGGTCGGCCCCTCTAATCGTCTCTGGTGTTAAGTTTCCTTACTTTATGTATTTTCTTACTACTGCCATCCAGGTAATCTGGGGTCTACCTGGTCCCCGAACTGCAACAGCCATTACCAGAACCTTTTTGACCATGTGTTCTGGTGGTTGTCGCAATGCGACGGTCGCGTCACATGGCCATACCACTTCAGTCGGGTTTCTACGAGTTTTTCTTGACCTCGAAACGCCTACGAGATTAAATATCTCGAAAAAAATCAATAAATAAAAATTAAATTAAATACCTAATACAGAGTGAGGTTAGTTACCGGCATTGTTTGCATGCGGCGAACGACTCGGTGTGATTACTATTATATACCTATTAGCTAACTTATGGAAACGGTGTGACCGATCGAGAGTTTCCCTTTTGATGTTCAAGTCCCATTAGTAACTCGTGTTACATGCCGTGCTGCACTCGAAAGCTTAATCAAATAGTTCAGTAGTAAAATGACTCCGATTAGGGGTGGCGCTGTTTAATCTCAACTCCGAAAACCACCGCAAGAGGTCACTCCTAAGCTAAATAAATTCTAGGGGCTCTGTGAGCTGTAGACTTAATTCGCGATACTTACGTTGAGTCATTACCCCAGCGAAGTCACAATCGTCTTAAGTGCCATTCCAAATAACGAAACGACAGAAAAAATCTATCTAATTGCCGACATTGCCAACTATAATATGACAATGACATACATATGATAAATACATATCACAGAATATGGCTAAAGGTTCCGTCACACAGGCGCGTTTTCCGGGCGCGGCGTGAGCCTGGCGTAAGCGTTTTATATTAAAAAAACGGCGCGCCCCACTCACGCGTCACGGTCCGCCCGGAAAACGCGCCTGTGTGACGGAATCTTAAATGTTAGACAGAGCCCTGTAGTTAAGAGCCAACAGGAGCTAAGATTTAAATATTTTAGGTAAATATACCCGTCTCGCTAACGGAAGCGGCTCCTAAAACTAGTGCGATAAGGACAAGGCGAAAAATCCTGCGTAAAAATCTCAAAAATCACGGTTTCGTATTCGACTGTTTCCTCCTCCAAAACTTAACCAATCGTAACCAAATTTGGAAATCTAAATGATTATGACATTATCTGTGTCGGACCGTTTTGCTTTTTTGATTAATTGATATCAGTTTTGAATAGCACGCCTCTCATTGCGGCATAGTCAATTAGGCCATTTTGGCAATTTTTGAAGGGCTCTAGCGCCTTAAAAAACAAAAATATCAAAAAAAGCAAAACGGTCCGACACAGATATTGACAATATTAATCTGTGTTGAAAAAATCATTGCTCTAGCTTCAAAACCCACGGAGGAAACAGTCGAGTACGTTTGTATGGAGAAATGCTCCTGTTGGCTCTTAACACGAAACATGTCAGTTTACCATTACCACGCCACTGTAGCGGCTAGACCTTGTGCGGCAGGTCACACTATCGTCATAACCTTACCTACCTATTCTTATTCTTATTTTATGATATCGTCAAAGGCGTAGCAACATTAGCCTTTGATATACCTTATCTCTTTGCAATAGGGTTTAAGATTGAACCATCGTAGGTTCGTGGACTGAGCAGTAGTTTATTTTTGAAGATGCCGCTGTCTGTCCAACCAATAGTTATAAAGTTGTTCAGTGACCAATTTATAATCAATTTTTGAAGCGGTAATAAACTAACAGTAAGGCAAAGTTTATTTTCCCCACTATCCGGAATTAAAGATTATTTTATTGATTTGCCTGAGAGAAAACTTAGACACGCACGTGGCCACTTCTTAAGGTGCAATACTTACCTGTTTACATTTAGGACCTTGTGTATTGTGTATAAATAGACCCGTTTTAAATACATGCCATTGTACGAAAGTTCACGGAAAATTTAAATAATTTGTAAACATGCGTTACAGTGTTACCGAAACGCGGAGTAAAGAACCATAACCAGAGTAACGACTCGCCTGTGTACTGTGTCTCGTGCCAGTCGAGAGCTGCGAAAGTAAAGTAAACATTGTTTGCTGCACCACAAATTCAGAAACAAATTTTCAACGTAATACAGGCGATATATGTACTTTAAGGGGTATATACTAGCCAAAGTAAAACTGCACGACAAACCAGGGGGTGTCTCTAGAGTCTAGAGGCGTCCTTGAGTATAGGACGCCCACAAGGAAACGAGTATTCGCAATTCGCAGTTCAAATTTGACACTTTTCGGTTGGGTGTTACTCTGGTAGACTTGCTTCATGTATTTAGGTAGTCGCATCCATATTCATTTTTCACCGACCCTCAAGGCCGCAGCGATTGTTATAAGGTCACCAGTGAACCATGTTCTATGGATTAACTGCGTGGCAAAGCACGTGGCCTCCTCTGCGTTCACGTTCGAGGCACGATGTTACTCTGGTCACGGCCTGTTTCTATTTAATATCGTCTATCAAACCTACCCGTAATAATACATTTACAAGCTTTGCTTACTTTAGTTTGGGAAATCTGTGTACAGTTGCCATCTTATATATCGGAGCGGCCAAGGTGTTCACAAATATCTTAACAAAGCCTTAGTGTAAGGCCTGAGTGGGCGCTCGAGTTGGGCGGGGCGTGCGGCGTGCATGTTAAACAAATGCAAACGTATAGGAGCGGCCTTAGTGCACGCTGCTCAAATCACTTGTGAGCCCGACGCCACGCTGCACGCCCCGCCGAACGCTCCGCTTCGAGCGTTTACTCAGGCCTTACACTTAGCCGCTCCTATAGGTATATATATCTAATGGCGACTGAAAGATTGTTCCAGAATATATGTTTTTCTATTTATAGAATCTAGGCTAGGGGTGTTATTACTCTTATTATACTAGAGCTATGAGACTATAGAAACCTGTAGCCTGTATAGAATAGGGAGTGCGAGTGTTACCTCCCGCGACCTCTCGCCCAGACGCCCTTTGCTGTCACGTCCGCACCTCACGGCCCTAGCCCTAGCCTATAGATACCTATATTATGTACTTCGTTTTTAGGGTTCCATAGTACGTACTCGAAGACAGACGGAACCATGTTAGTAGAGTCCTCTGCCTGTCTGTTAGCGTATCTAAATTAGAATTAAAAGTAGCTTATTTTATTATATTTTATTTTGAGTTTAAAATAACCTGGCTTCTCTTAATAATACTTCTTTTCATTCCATGGAATTTCTCGCTCGCAGTTAACATTTCCTGCCGACTGTACCGAAAGAATAGCCTCTTCTCTCAACTATCTTCTTATATTTCGTAAAACTATTCTTTCCTTGCCAAGTAAAGCTTTTATCGAAAATATCAGTATTAAAAGAAACATTTCAACTTTGTTATTAACAGTATGCCACAGATGTGAACGTTTACACGCTATAGTCGGGTCAGGTGTCTCCAAAACAGCAACACTCTTTAACTGTCCATCGGTGGATCTTATGCCTTTTGTAATAAGGTTTGCGAACTGTCAGTTAACAGTGTGGGCGACGGTACCTACTAACAACAACACGATTGCTAAGAAACCTTAACTCAGTGCAATATCGTTCACGAATGTTCAACTATGTCGACAATGATACCAACTCTTCGGCTCGCCTTATTACGAACGCAGTAAGGTCGACTATTGATGAGTTGAGCATGAGAACATGACAGTCGCCGTGTCCTTATATAATATAAATACGGAGGCGACACGTGGTGGACCAACCCTTCGGCAGGTGGCGTAATTGTAAGGCTGTAAGGGTTCATAAACGTGGCTACTAAACGTAGTCATTTAGTAATGGTGGGTTTGTTCATAGCCAAATTTGAGGAGTTGCTCATCTTATTCTACAAAAAGCAAGTCAAATGGTATGTCTGACGCGCGCTGTCACTGTAACTTAAAGTGTCCGAATACTTATTTACCACGGTGCGAGAACTTCGTGCGAGTTTCGTTACATTGCGGTATTTGATAATTCGAATGGTTTGTCTGGACCTTCAGTCTGTCTTATTGAAGGACTATGAGCTTTTAGTTTAAGTAAAGCCTTTAACAGACCTGCTAGCATGAGTTGCGTTCTCGTGAGCGCGGTTTCAAGTAAGAACTCGCGCTCGAGAACGCGACTCTGCTAGCCAGTCAGGTTTAATTCAAATAACAATTCATATAACCTAAATGTTTCAAGCCAGGTACCTATGTTTCAAACCGATCGTGATAACCTCTGCGTTCTCACGAAAGGGCAAGTAGTTTTATATCGCACTTGCTATCGCCCCTATTTCGGGACAAATCCATAACCGTGTGTGTCGGAGGTGTGACAGATCGACCCGCGTGCGACGTGAAATGTATTGGCTACGCAGTACGGTGACGCAACACCGACGCAACTGTGTTATCCAATGTGCTGGTACAAGATGAAACTTAGAACGAGACGAATTCAAAAAGTCGCGCGTTTACGTAGCGTGTCCATTTGTCTTTGCGCTAAGGCTGCATTTCCATCTGAGATGAGATGTGCTAGGACCCGCAGCGAGGCATGTATTAGTTGAGAGCCAATATAATCACTTCATTAATTAACATATCCTCGTTCAGTGCATTAATAGTCATCGTCGCACATCTCTGGTGAAAACGCAGTTTTAGACATGCGGTTTTTTATTTGGAACCATCCATCCATCGTCGCTTAGTCCCTCACAGTCTGAAAACATCGACACTAATAAAAGAGAGAGAGAGAGAGTACCATTTTGTACCATTTGGAGTTGAAACTCTAGGTCCATGGGGTCCCAGCGCGCATAAGTAGATCGCAGAAATCGCGAAGCATCTGGTTGACGTAACTGGTGACCGAAGAGCTGGCGGCTACCTCGCACAACGTATCAGCATTGCGATACAGCGAGGAAATGTCGCCAGCATCCTTGGTACAATGCCTCAAGGGCCTATTTTAGATTTAAGCTAGTTTTTAATTTCTTTTAGTAACACATTGTATATATCTTGTTTGCACTAATAAAATAAACATCTATGTTTCTTATCTCTAGATAAGAATTCACCAAAACCTATTTCTTATAATTTCCTGCTGTTTAAGTTTATATTGTTAATAATATAACGGTTTTCGTATAATTGCAGATCGGCATCAACCCCGGGTTGTTTGCGGCGTACAAGGGGCACCACTACGCCGGCCCCGGCAACCATTTCTGGAAGTGTCTCTACCTGTCCGGGTTGACCCGGGAACAGATGAGCGCCGATGAGGACTACAAGGTACTGTCCCTGGGTCGTCACAAGGGTCACTACTTGGTATACCCCGACAACCATTTCTGGAAGTGTGTCTACCTGTCTGGGCTGACTCTGAAACAGACAGCATTTCAGTCCTAAACCATTTTTTCATTGTAACTAAATCCATAAACGTTTAGGTTTTCATTCGAAGAGTAATACAGAGTGCTTCCTGTAACAGGAGCAATAAATTAAACTGTAGGCTGTACTCCTCAAACTGACCAACATTTGTTCAGCAACTTTTGAAAATAACTCAGGTTTTGATTTTTATTACACTTTAAAGTTTATTCTAAGACGCAATGTATTGCAAATTTTGTTATGTTTAAAGCGTGACAAGCAACGTCAAACACACTGATGTCAGCGTACATTGAAGGCAATATTTATTTTGTATGAAAAAGAGGAAGTCTAAAGGATTCATAATTTTTAAAAGTTGCTGAACAAATGTTGGTCATTTTGAGGAGTACAGCCTACAGTTTAATTTATTGCTCCTGTTACAGAAAGCACCCTGTATAACGTTTCGTGTTACAGTTGCTGAACTTCGGTATCGGGTTCACGAACATGGTGGGTCGCGCGACCAAGGGCTCCGCTGACCTCACGCGGCGGGAAATCAAAGAAGGCTCTGCAGCTTTACTGGATAAACTGCGCGCCTTCCGCCCTAAGGTACACTGCACCTATCTAATCACTACATAGTATAAAACAAAGTCGCTTCCCGCTGTCTGTCCCTATGTATGCTTAGATCTTTAAAACTAGGTTTTGATGCGGTTTTTTAATCAAGAGGAAGGTTTATGTATAATTTGTTAACCTGTGCGAAGCCGGGAAGGGTCGCTAGTTACTACAATATACATAAGTAAACTTAGTTATACGCTTGACCATTGTGGTGGCCCAACCACTGACACATGATTCTAACATCATTTGTGCTAATAATATAAATAAACCGGGATAAACGTATCTAATTACTGTAAAGGCATACATCATAATAAGGAAATTGATTGTTGATATAATAATGGTAAATAGTTGTGTTATTACTGGTAAACATTCTGGTAAACGCTTTGTTTTACGTAAACGACATAGAAGATTGGACCGAACATATCATTTTACTGTCCGGACCATTTTATTAAAGTAAGGACGCAGAGCACGAATAATTAATAAATTAATAAATAATAATAATTATAGTCGTAAAGGCCGAGAAGGACAAGTCCAGTAAGTACCTAGACTTGGCTCACGAGATAACCGCCATGTGGGATGTTGATTCGACGATCATTGTCCCGATAGTCGTTTCAGTGAACGGTCTAATAGCGAAGAGTCTCGACCAACATCTTGAGAGACTCTCGCTAGGTGGTTGGATCAAGGGCCGGATGCAGAAGGCGGTGATCTTGGACACGGCGCGGATAGTCCGCCGGTTCCTCTCTCTGCGGCCCTGACCACCGGCAGCTTGGGCCCTGCCCCGCTGCTGGCGGCACCCTAGGTTAGGTTTTTTATCATCATCATAATTTAAGAGCGTGGCTCTTGTCGGTGGAGTATGCGCCAGTTTTCGCGGTCCTCGGTTAGGTTCTTTAGGTTTTTTATAATGTGTTTATATTTTTATATGTATTTTTTATTGTTTTGTAAGTGTTTTTATATTTTACTTTTATATTCATATTATAAATCACCTAGCCTAAGAGTTCAAGTAAATAAAGAGAAAATAATTATAATTATTATTATTGATAGGCACAGGCGGCTCAATGCACGAAATTCGTTGTGCTTAGCGTCCTTACTTTACCTACTTATTGGCTGGCGCGATGACCCAAGATGAGTGTTGACCTCCAACTAAATAGCCCGCCATTTTGCTCGACCTGCGCGGATTCGAAGGTCTTGAAATCAAATGTACGAAAACGCATTAAAAAAACAAGACGAAACTTTGCACTTTCAAATATTTGAAAATCAACAAAAACTCACTAAAAACAGGTGTATTTATTATGAAGTCACAGAATGAGTCCCGATACTAATTCTATATACCTACGTAAACAAATATTTTTGATGTTTCACAAAGAGTTGACTTGGTTCGTTCACTATAGTATTATCTGGCTCTGGCTTGTGAATGTGTATGTAACGCGCCATAAGACACGCATCACGTCTCACAATTCCACCACATTGCACGATTGCCTTTCGTGGTAGCTTTCGTTTCGCTGCCACCAAGTGTTGGAATGATTTGCCACCACCAGTACGAAATTCTAAAACCGTGTCCACCTTTAAAATTCACCTCCGCAAATTCATACTGGCTAAACAAAAATGCAACACTTAGGCAACCGTGCACACTCACACACACCAATCGCATAGACATTTACACACAAACGTACAGAAGACTTATAGGCTAATTTTGATTGAGTAATTTGATTTGATTGTTAATGTTTAATTTTACTTAAGTTTTCCCTTGTTTTTGTACATTGTGTTCTTTACTGAGTGCCACCTAGTCCATCCACTGGGCCTTACTGAAAATCATTGTCGCGGAATGTGCCATGTGGCTCGTGCCGTGACACCTAGCTGAATGAGGACCATTTAGCGCAACCTCTCATTTTGTGTTCTCTTTGTTAGTTTTTAAGGTTATAATGTTATTGTGCTAATAAATGCTTCTTTCTTCTTCTTCTAACGTGTGCGTGTGTCGTTGCAGGTGGCGGTGTTCAACGGCAAGCTGATCTACGAGGTGTTCTCGGGCAAGAAGGACTTCTGCTTCGGCAAGCAGCCCGACACCATCGCCGGCACCAACACGGTACGTGTTCTAATGGACCCAGATACAGCCCCTAGTTCTCTCAAGTTGATCTACGAGATGTTCACGGGCAAACGGCACCAACACGGTAACGCAACCTTTATTTGATTTGTAATTCTGAAAACTTGTAATGATGAAAACTGCCAACGGTTCTATTCTAACTCTGACCCGAGAAGATACCAGCGCAATAAACTCACTGCGACTGCGAAGAGTGCGAAGTAAGCAAGCTTGTATAGTATGAATTATCTCAGATGTTTTTTTCGGGCTCGGGCCCTAGTCTATTAAACAAAAGGTATTGTTTCCTATATGCAGTGCTTACACCTGTTTACTGCTAATAGATCCTACATAAGTAACGGGAACAAACCCGTTTAAAAAGCAAATTTACCATTCTATTTATATGGTTCAAATTCATGAAACAATCCATTTGGAGATAACACGTTTTGTCTCCAAAGACCACCCTGATTGTTCTCAGAATGAGCTGTCACATAAATTTGAACCTTAATACTATCACGATAGTTGCTTTTTAAACGACATGGTTACTTTGGCACGTGCTGAAGACCGCTCTTAAAAGAAACAAAGGCTTTTGTTTAACAGATTAGTGCTCGAGCCCGAAAAAATCATCGGAGATAATTCATACTATTATTTGTTGTTGTTTTGGCTCGACTTAAGAGTGGACGCGACCAAACCAGTTTCGTCCAAGTTGTCAGGGCTCGAGCACCGCGTGTCTCTTAATACGTGTTAGTAACCTGTAATGTTGTCCGCAGTACATGTGGGTGATGCCGTCGTCTTCAGCGCGCTGCGCGCAGCTGCCCAGAGCGGCCGACAAGGTTCCCTTCTACGCGGCGCTCAAGAAGTTCCGCGACTACCTCAACGGCCTCGTGCCTCACGTCGACGAGGCCGAGCTCGTGTTCCCCGACAACACCTCCCGCCGCCCGCAGGAGGAGATGGAGATACGCAGGTATCTGACATGACGTGATGCTACAGATGTGCAGGTTGCGGAAACTTTCCATAAAATCCTTCCTTCCATAAAATCCTTCCTTCTACGCGGCGCTCAAGAAGTTCCGCGACTACCTCAACGGCCTCGTGCCTCACGTCGACGAGGCCGAGCTCGTGTTCCCCGACAACACCTCGCGCCGCCCGCAGGAGGAGATGGAGATACGCAGGTATCTGACATGACGTGATGCTACAGATGTGCAGGTTGCGGAAACTTTCCATAAAATCCTTCCTTCCATAAAATCCTTCCATAAAATCCTTCCTTCTACGCGGCGCTCAAGAAGTTCCGCGACTACCTCAACGGCCTCGTGCCTCACGTCGACGAGGCCGAGCTCGTGTTCCCCGACAACACCTCGCGCCGCCCGCAGGAGGAGATGGAGATACGCAGGTATCTGACATGACGTGATGCTACAGATGTGCAGGTTGCGGAAACTTTCCATAAAATCCTTCCTTCCATAAAATCCTTCCATAAAATCCTTCCTTCTACGCGGCGCTCAAGAAGTTCCGCGACTACCTCAACGGCCTCGTGCCTCACGTCGACGAGGCCGAGCTCGTGTTCCCCGACAACACCTCGCGCCGCCCGCAGGAGGAGATGGAGATACGCAGGTATCTGACATGACGTGATGCTACAGATGTGCAGGTTGCGGAAACTTTCCATAAAATCCTTCCTTCCATAAAATCCTTCCATAAAATCCTTCCTTCTACGCGGCGCTCAAGAAGTTCCGCGACTACCTCAACGGCCTCGTGCCTCACGTCGACGAGGCCGAGCTCGTGTTCCCCGACAACACCTCGCGCCGCCCGCAGGAGGAGATGGAGATACGCAGGTATCTGACATGACGTGATGCTACAGATGTGCAGGTTGCGGAAACTTTCCATAAAATCCTTCCTTCCATAAAATCCTTCCATAAAATCCTTCCTTCTACGCGGCGCTCAAGAAGTTCCGCGACTACCTCAACGGCCTCGTGCCTCACGTCGACGAGGCCGAGCTCGTGTTCCCCGACAACACCTCGCGCCGCCCGCAGGAGGAGATGGAGATACGCAGGTATCTGACATGACGTGAGGCTCCAGATGTGAAAGTTGCGGAAAGTTTCCATAAAATTCAATAAATTCTCGGAAATTTCATGAAACTTTCACTGGGAAATATGGGAAATTTAAATTTAAAATTGGCAAGTCTCAATTCTCATACAAAAATTTAAGAAATTTGCCGAATTTTTCTTACGTTAAATTTCCGAAACATTTCGCAATTTTGGAAAGCTTCCTTAGGCACATCAATACGTGAGGCCTATTGGAGCGACAACCTCAACGGCCTCCTTCTGCACATTCGTTTGATCGACGAGGCCTAGCTTAATTTGAAATAATGATTTTTAGCCAGATTCGAACTTGTTTGAGAAAAACGCTGGTACTTGTTATTTGTGTTTTAACATGTTAATTGAACTTTTATTACATAATCCAAAAAAACTAGAGATGCCACGAATATTCGGCAACTATTCGGTATTCGGCCTATTCGGCCACTTTGCCGAATATTCGGTATTCGGCCGAATGTTGCATACTATTCGGCCGAATACCGAATATCTGTTGCACCTACTTAAAAAGAAAAATTGCACAATAAAAATAACCAACAACTATGTAGGTATATTCAGAATGTGTTCTTAGAAAGTTGTTAAATGCGATCATGAGTTTGTTTTGCTTGACTCTATTCATTAATGCTGTTCAACAAAAATATATCTTAGCTAGCGTCATCTAACGTTGAGCTTTGTTAGCGATCAGTTTTCATAATAATCGTGACTCAAAATGTTCGCATGTCGTGCCGAATATTCGGTATTCGGCCGAGAGAGGGGCCGAATATTCGGTATTCGGTATTCGGCCAAAACCACTATTCGGGGCGTCTCTAAAAAAACCATTTCGGGAGCTCTATTATACCTGTCCACGCATTAAAACAAGTACCGGCGGGACTCGCAGGAGCGTAGCGCGAGCCTCTCCCCGATGCAGGGATCGGATACCGGTATTTTTTGTATGGGAACGGAAACGGTATTTTTTCGTTCTTTGCTAATTACTTCATTTCTAATCGGGCAATCTAATAATACGAAGTCGTAACCTAAAAACACAACTGAGTCCTACATTTAGGCCCTCTTGCACCATTTCACTAACCCGGGTTTAACCAGTTTAACCTGGAGTTACCATGGTTGAATTTGACACTTGGTTAATAGTTTAATCGCTTAGCCCCAGGTTTTTGGGATGGTGCAAGTGGGCCTTAGAGTATAAAATAATTCGTAAAATATGGTTATTTCTAAGTTTTTTGCAAAAAACCGGTTCCGATGCACCGAATTTGACAGAAAATAAAACTATACACAAAGAAACGCTCGCAGACTGACGATGGAGCCCGAGCCCGGGGACACTATCATCCTGGAGGACGGCACCGAGGTCCCCTTGAAGAAGAAGCGCGGGCGGCCCAAGAAGATCAAGCTGGAGAACGGGGAAGTGGCGCCGCCGCAGCCGCGCCAGCCGAGACAGCCGCGCCAGCCGCAGCCGCAGGACCCCAACGGAGACCAGCCGCCCAAGAAGAAACGGGGGCGGCCCAAGAAGATCAGGTACCTCTCTCTCTCTTTAGTAGAGATGCAACGGAAAGTTGTTTGGCCGGATACCGGATATCCGGCCTGGACACTGGCCGAATATCCGGTATCCGGCCGCCGGATATTCGGCCGGCGGAACTGTACCTATATTTTGAGTTTTGCAGGTGCGCGTCGTGCAGGTTTCGACCTGTTTCGTAGTGAACGTTCGCGCGGACACATTTCTAGGATCGTAACGAGTTTTATCATGTCATTACGTAGTAAGTTCGTTTATAGTTACAAGTGCGCGCGCGTATTTTTGTGTAAACAAATAAGTCACAATACACTTGACATTGGTTACGTATTCATTTCTATCTACTGTGTCGTTAGCATTATGACCGTGACTGTTTTTTAGATTCCTGTTTTTACCCCAAAATGTGTTAATTTTACTATCCGGTATCCGGCCGGATAGTAGGTTACTATCCGGTATCCGGCCGGATACCAAAATAACGGCCGGATAGGCCGGATACCGGATAGTAACCGGATATCCGGTGCATCTCTACTCTTTAGCCCTTTTCTACCCTTCGGGTGTAGGCCTCCTTCATTCTTCGCCATTCGTCACGGTTCTGTGCAATGGCCCCAATTTCACCACGGTGACAGGTGCGACAATTGTAAAACGTCACTGTTGCTGACGTCACAGACGTCCATGGGCTACGGTTACCGCTTACCATCGGGCGGGCCGTATTCCTGTTTGCCACCATCATTGTATTATTTAAAAATACATTATTATATCGGGAGAAAAACATATTTCTCTTGCGAAGTTTCTGACAATTGTCACAAGAAACACGACAATTGTCACGAAATCCGACACAGAACTCATTTCCTGTCAAGAATTACCGACAATTCTTTTGAATCTTGTGACAATTGTCAGAAACTTCGCAAGAGAAATATCTGTTTTTCTCCCGATATAATAATGTATTTTTAAATAATACAATGATGGTGGCAAACAGGAATACGGCCCGCCCGGTGGTAAGCGGTAAGTGTAGCCCATGGACGCCTGTGACGTCAGCAACAGTGATGTTTTACAATTGTCGCACCTGTCACCGTGGTGAAATTGGGGCCTGGAGCCATCTCATCCCCGCAGCCCTTTTGATGTCGTCTTCCCAACGCATATTGGGTCTACTTGGAGGACGTTCTTCCCCCATGGTCGCCACTCGAGTATTGTTTTACTCCACGAGTCGGTCTTTCGTGCCATATGACCAGCCCATTCCCACTTCAAACTGGCTACGCGTTTTACAACATCCGTGACCTTGCTCTGCTGTCTCAGCCACTCATTCGTTTTACGGTCTCTCAATGTGATCCCCCCCAGTGGTGGAGATCACATTGATCAGGTACCATAGAAGGATATCAACTTCTAAATTAATAACCTATTTTTACCGTTTAACTTAGGCTCACTTGCACCGTTTCACTAACCCGGGGTTAACCGCCTAAACCTGGAGTTACCGTGGTTCCCGGTACAATTTGACACTCGGTTAACGGTTTAATCGCTTAACTCCGGGATTGTAGGATGGTGCAAGTCTTACTAAAATTAGCTTCAGTCCCTCACATTACATAATCACAGTTTTTTATTGTCATATAAGCGTGTTTTCATAGCTTTGGCCTGGGGTATCCCCGATGCCTTTCCGAATATTTCTCAATATAATATTTGTCATCAGGCCCGAGGAGCAACAGTTCCTGCTGCAGCAGCAGCAGCAACAGCAGCAACAACAGCAACAGCAGCAGCAGGTTAGTGCTGTTGTGTTGTCGGGGAGTACGTGCCAGGAACACCTAACTTCCGGAGAGTCATTTTTGCAGTTTGAAATTTGGAAATTTCTTTTATTCCATTATAATTCAAAATTCGATTAGATTTTGTTTTTTACGAAGTTTCAAACTCCTAGCTTAACATAAAACATGAACCCCATACAACTTTCATCCCCTTTTTAATTTCCTTAGGGATGGAATTTCTGAAAATAGCTTCTTATCTCTAATAAATACTTATACACATTATAAATGTAACCTGTACGAATATGATGGTCGTATTTGCCCATGTGACAGTGTGGCAAAGACAGTTTCTATCTCTTTCAATTGCGCGGTGTTAAAAAGTGAGACAAATTATTTTATCACGTGAATCCATAACACGCCTGCAGGTGTGGCAAATTTCAACTAAGTCTATTAATAAAAATAATAAAGCAAAATTGTGTTTAGTTTAGTTTCTTTATTGGTAAAAAATATTTTACTGGTCACACAGGTACAATTGAAATAAGATAGTTATTTTACAATTCTAGATAAAAATAATACATTGGTCAAAGTTTACAAATCTCTAAATAATGAATAATGATCGTGCAATAATTGTTAATACAGTAAAATTTACATATTCTCTTTCATAAAGTCATCAACAGAATAACATGCTTGGTCTAGAAGTAAACATTTGAGTTTTTTATTGAATATTGAGTCGCTTTCTGTAAATTTAATGACATTAGGAATTTTATTATGTATTTTGTTCTGTTTTGCTCAATAAATCAAACGCTTTTTTACTCAAAATACATTTTGAAAGATCACACGTGAGATTATTGGTCGAGACAAATCTCACGACGTCTCAGACACCCCTTTGTCTGGTAGACAAAAGCAGGGATCGGAACCGGTTTTTTGCAAAAACTTAGAAATAACCATATTTTTCAAATTATTTTATACTCAAAATGTAGGACTCAGTTGTGTTTTTAGGTTACGACTTCGTATTATTAGATTGCCCAATTAGAAATGAAGTAATTAGCAAAGAACGAAAAAATACCGTTTCCGTTCCCATACAAAAAATACCGGTATCCGATCCCTGGACAAAAGCAACGCCAGTGAGTGTAACGGCGCGCGTCTGTTTGTAGGTGCATGATATGTTAAAGGAATGTGTGCCCGGGCAGGGGCAGGGCCTGCTGCCGCAGCTGCCGGCCGCGCTGCACGACTTCCCCGCGCCCGCGCAGAACCCCGACATGGACATGATGCCCGACTACCCGCCCTACTTCCAGCACGGTGAGCCTCACCCCCAACCCGACACGTGGGGAGGAAAGGGGACCAAGTCACGTCAACGCTTCTCCTTACAAAAGTCTCCATTTCCCCTCTGGAACATTACAGAAAATATGTTTTTCTACTCCCGTACTTTTATTTGTCATTTAAAGGGTCGTGCACACACCTTTAAAACCCTACTTTATAGTTGTCAAGACAAGTCTTTAGTCTATTCCCCAAAAAAGAATTTGTGTGAATATTGAATGAAATACAGTGTTGCCAACCTTATTTTAAATGTCATCTCTGACAAATAAGTGAACCATAGACTTGTTTTTAGGGTTCTGTAGCCAAATGGCAAAAAACGGAACCCTTATAGATTCGTCATGTCTGTCTGCCTGTCCGTCTGTCTGTCCGTCTGTCTGTCCGTCCGTATGTCACAGCCACTTTTCTCCGAAACTATAAGAACTATACTGTTGAAACTTGGTAAGTAGATGTATTCTGTGAACCGCATTAAGATTTTCACACAAAAATAGAAAAAAAACAATAATTTTTTGGGGTTCCCCATACTTCGAACTGAAACTCAAAATATTTTTTTTCATCAAACCCATACGTGTGGGGTATCTATGGATAGGTTTTCAAAAATGATATTGATGTTCCTAATATCATTTTTTTCTAAACTGAATGGTTTGCGCGAGAGACACTTCCAAAGTGGTAAAATGTGTGTCCCCCCCCCCCCCTGTAACTTCTAAAATAAGAGAATGATAAAACTAAAAAAAATATATGATGTACATTACCATGTAAACTTCCACCGAAAATTGGTTTGAACGAGATCTAGTAAGTAGTTTTTTTTATACGTCATAAATCGCCTGAATACGGAACCCTTCATGGGCGAGTCCGACTCGCACTTGGCCGCTTTTTTTTTTTTTTTACCCCACCCCTTCGTTCTCCGTCTGCCTAAAGCGGATAGTGCCTATGTCGCGTTATGCCTAAACTTCAATCTTTAGGGGCATAAAGACTATCTAGCTTGCTGGCCGTTTCGCTGTTTGTCTGTATAGTGGACCGGCTGTTTAGAGCTCGTGCCTAAATCTCTAAGCGCCACTTGCACTATCCCACTAACCCTGGGTTACCATGGTTACCAGTACAATTTGGCACTGTTTCAGGGGCGATAGGTCATTTCTGCTGTTTTTCTATATAGTGGACTGCCTGTTTCGAGCACTTACCTAAATCTTTAAGTGGCATAGTAATAATACCGCTGTTGTCCTAATGCGTGTTAGTCGTAATGCGATGTAGCTTAACAGCCATTTAGTCTTAATACCCTTTAGTACAAAAGTTATAATGGCATGTTGATAATTAGGAACTTGACGTCTTATGTCATGTGCGATTTAGACTTGAGAGCTACATAGGCACAATCCGTTTTAGGCAGACGGAGAACAAAGGACCCCCCCCTCCCCCACCCGACACGTGGGGAGGAAAGGGGACCAACTCACGTCAACGCTTCTCCTTACAAAACTAGTCTCCATTTTCCCCTCTGGAACATTACAGAAAATATGTTTACGCAATTTGATGTACACCAAACCATGGCTAACCATGGCTATGCCTATAAGAGTTAGGACTTCTAAAAAATTTAATGGCTTTTGTTCTTCGCCCTTAACTTTTATAATCAGAGCTCGGCGAGGGTGAGCTATTTACTTTATAATTTGACATGTCTCAAGTCAAATTATAAGGTAAATAGCTCACCCCCGCCGAGCTGAGATTATAATGTTAAAAAAATCGTCAAAGTGTAGAAGGGGCTTATAGTATATGCTATAGTGTAAAGAAATTTTACATATTGGATATATCTGTATATTTTCTCCACAATCGAGCAGTATACAACTCGGGCATAAGCATAAACGCCCCATTTTATTTTCGACCTATATAAATTGCCCTAGATAAAATGGTTCTCTATATGCTCAAGCTGTATAATCTACTACTGACAGGTGCCAACCCCATTGTCGATTTGCCGCATTTGTCAGCGTGGTGAATCAGGGTCCAAGTCTTAACGTAATTTTAATTTTTAACAAGCAGAAACGTCTGCGAACGATGCTATTAAGCTTAGAATAAATTTAAAAGTGGATAAATTACTGTCTCGGGTGAGACTTGAATTCACGGCCTCTGGATCGATACTCCAGCGCTCCGCCATCTGAGCCACCAAGAGAGCCGTGAGGCCGTGAGTTCAAGTCTCACCCGAGACAGTAATTTTTATTTATTTATTTATTTATTTAAACTTTATTGCACAGTAAAAAATGTACAAAAGGCGAACTTAATGCCTGAAGGCATTCTCTACCAGTTAACCCTCGGGCCAAACAGAGAGCAAGCAGTAATAGGTGCAAGAAAAATTTAAAGTACGAACAGTTTAATATTAAACATAATTTTAATTTTTCCACTTTTAAATTTATTCAAGTCTTAACGTGTCTGTTTCGGAGCAGGAGGTAACATGGAGTCCGGGATGGAAGTGTCGGCGCCGCTCGGGCTGGCGCGCTACTCGTCGCCGGGCCCGGGGACCGGCGCGGGCCCGGGCCCGGGCGGCGGGTTCCCGGCGGCGTCGCCGCGCGGCGTGTACGCGTCGCCGCGCTCGGCCGGCTACTCGCCGGGCCCGCAGCGGCCGCAGGGCACGCCGCAGCCTCAGGTGACCACGCCAACTACCGTTTTTTAGGGTTCTGCGATAGGCAGATACTCATATCGCACGTCTGTGCATATTGAGTGATCAGCACATTTAATGTAGTTCTTGCGCCTCCACTCGATAAGGGATTTCCTCTTCTGTCACGTAGAATAATTATATATAACGATAGAATATCAAGTATTGGGGAGATTAGAGTGTACAAGCTGGAAGACAATACATCTGTTAACCTGTATACTGTGTTTGGTGAACCAACCCTACCACCCTGGCGCTCCGGTTACTTCATTCCGTACCCAAAGGGTAAAAACGGGACCCTATTACTAAGACTCCGCTGTCCGTCCGACCGTCTGTCACCAGGCTGTATCTCACGAACCGTGATAGCTAGACAGTTGAAATTTTCACAGATGATGTATTTCTGTTGCCGCTATAACAACAAATACTAAAAACAGAATAAAATAAAGATTTAAGTGGGGCTCCCATACAACAAACGTGATTTTTGACCGAAGTTAAGCAACGTCGGGCGGGGTCAGTACTTGGATGGGTGACCGTTTTTTTGCTTGTTTTGCTCTATTTTTTGTTGATGGTGCGGAACCCTCCGTGCGCGAGTCCGACTTACACTTGGCCGGTTTTTGGAGGAATTCAATTCAATTCAATTCTTTATTTTTTAATTTAGGCATTAATATAATGCACTTATGAATGTCAAAAAAGTACAGTTGTACAGAATTCAAATTAAACATTACAAAAAATCACAACATACATTAAATACATAGTCCATCCAAAGCTTAACAGTCAAATCGTAACGTTTTCGGACAGTACCCGTCGTCGCCGGCGGCGTTCTCCGCGCCGTCCCCGCCGCGCAGCAACCCGTACGGGTCCCCGGCGCGCGGCGGCGTGGGCAGCGTGGGCAGCGTGGGCGTGGGCAGCGTGGGGAGCGTGGGCGTGGGCTACCCGGGCCGCAGCCCGCTCTACGCGGCCAGCCCCGCGCCCTACAGCTCGCCGCACGTGCGCCTCGAGGACAGCTACGACCACCGCCAGCCCGAGCCGCAGTCGCAGGTACTACCGACACCAGACTCCATCTCGTGTGCACTTCCGACACTGATATACTTTTGACTAGAGATGCAACGGATAGTTGTTTGGCCGGATACCGGATATCCGGCCTGGACACTGGCCGAATATCCGGTATCCGGCCGCCGGATATTCGGCCGGCGGAATTGTACCTATATTTTGAGTTTTGCAGGTGCGCGTCGTGCAGGTTTCGATCTGTTTCGTAGTGAACGTTCGCGCGGACACATTTCTAGGATCGTAACGAGTTTTATCATGTCATTACGTAGTAAGTTCGTTTATAGTTACAAGTGCGCGCGCGTATTTTTGTGTAAACAAATAAGTGTATTGTGTGACATTGGTTACGTATTTATTTCTATCTACTGTGTCGTTAGCATTATAACCGTGATTGTTTTTAAGATTCCATTTTTTACCCCAAAATGTGTTAATTTTACTATCCGGTATCCGGCCGGATAGAAGGTCACTATACGGTATCCGGCCGGATACTAAACGGCCGGCGGAATAACGGCCGGATACCGGATAGTAACCGGATATCCGGTGCATCTCTACTTTTGACACAGTAAAATTACTCGATTTAATTATACTTACCCCTCCTTTCACAGTTTAGGTATCGTCGGAAAAAAAGTTTAACTCCCGATATTGACTAGGCGTACTTGTCCGCAGACCCCGCGGCCGTACTCGCGCTCGCCGCTGCCGCTGGCGCCGGGCGCGGCGTTCCCCGCCGCCTCCCCCGCCGCGCACTCCTACACCCCCTCCCCCGCGCACACGCCCTACAGCCAGCACTCCT
This sequence comes from Cydia amplana, assembly GCF_948474715.1. Lineage (NCBI taxonomy): Eukaryota > Metazoa > Arthropoda > Insecta > Lepidoptera > Tortricidae > Cydia > Cydia amplana. Next base: position 12,116,459 of record NC_086090.1, read on the forward strand.
CCCCCGCGCCGCGCACGCCCACCTACCCCAGCCACCCCTCCCCCGCGCCGCTGCCGCCCCTCCCGCACCGCTCCACGGGCAGCGCCGGCTCGTTCGCCGGGGAGCTGTCCAGCGACATCGGCGCGGCGATATCCTCGCCGACCGCCTCGCCGGGCCTCACGTTGGACTTCGAGCCGCCGCATGCCGGGGAGAGCCGCGACCGGGAGCGGTCGCCGCTCGGATCCACTGACATGCATCCGGGCAGCGGCAGTGATGAGTCGCTCCAGGATTATAACAAGGTCGGTTCGCTGAAACGCGCGTACCGATATTTATTTTTCATATCGCTAACTAAATGTTTTAATCACTCGTGTAAGAGCCTTTTAGACGGACTTGCGGCACACTTTTTCTTTAATTTTGGTATACGATAGAAAACTAGATACGGAACCACTAAATGACGACCGGTCTGGCCTAGTGGGTAGTGACCCTGCCTGTGAAGCCGACGGTCCTGGGTTTGAATCCCGGTAAGGGCATTTATTTGTATGATGAGCACAGATATTTGTTCCTGAGTCATGGGTGTTTTCTATGTATATAAGTATGTATTTATCCATATAAGTATGTATATCGTCGCCTAGCACCCATAGTACAAGCTTTGCTTAGTTTGGGGCTAGGTTGATCTGTGTAAGATGTCCCCTGGTATTTATTTATTATTTATTTATTTATTTAAATAGTTCTAGAAGATCACCGCGCAAGTAATTCAGCAATCGTCGGAGATGAGATGTAGGAACCTAGTTTTGGTTTTACTACCTGACCGGCACACTACCGACCGAACTGCATATCCTGGTCACGGCACCAAATTGTAACGACCCCCTTTAAAATTTCCGACGTTTAACCTTTATGTTATCTCTCAGCAGGCGAACTCCGGCGTGAGCGAGATGTCGCCGGGCGGCGTGAGCAACGTCGGCGGCGGCGGCGGCGGCGGCGGCGGCGGCGGCGGCGTGGCGTCGGGCGCGTTCGGCGCGGGGCTGTACGACGGCGCCGAGCGCCTCGCGTACCCGCACCACGCGCCGCACGCGCTGCACGACCCCGCACATAAAGACCATTACCACTACCGTGACCAAGGTACGAATCAGGGATGTTGCGAACATCCGCATCCGCATCCGCGGAACTTCCGCATTATTTTCAACATCCGCATCTGCATCCGCATCCGCATAAAATCGATGCGGAGCTTATGCGGATGCGGATGTCGAAGAAGTCTGTACAGGAACGTCTTAGCGGCGGCGTAAGTGCTAGGTAATTTCGTCATTACCTATAACGAAATCGTCTAGATCCAGAAAAGTCGGCCAATTTACTGTTTATTAAATATAACGCACCTATATTCTTGCTCAAATACTAAACGTTTCGTTTTTTTTTTAAATAAAAAAATACTAAAAATGTCATATTTGACGTTTTCTAAGTACCTAATCTTGACATCCGCATCCGCATCCGCGGATGTGAGCCTTTAAATATCCGCATCCGCAGATGTCAAAAAATCTGCATCCGCAACATCCCTGGTACGAATTACATCAACTGCTTCTGTCACATAGCAAATTAACATTTATAACAGCAATTATTTCAGTTTGCAAATATTGCAATCTACATAACCTCGTTTCTGTAATAGTCTTAATTTAATTTAATATAGTCGTTAGGTTGTATCTTCCTTATGTGTAACTTTTATTTTACTATTTGTTCACTTTACGTTATTTGATGTCTTTTTCTTCTTGCCTGTTACCCTCCGTGAGAAGACTCACTTGATGGTCTCATCGGAGACCAGCGCTGGAAGCCGCCAGCAACATGCTGAGATGAGGCCATTTCGTGGTACTTTAATCTTATTTTGTGTTTTTTTTATATTATCTATTGTCTGTGCTTACGAATAAATTATATTCTATTCTTCTCAACTTTGACACATGACATGACACGACCAGTATCAAATAGTATCAGTTGTACCGTTGTACTAAAATTAAAATTGTATTTATTCCGTTTCAGGAAGCAACTTGGGTGACAGTCCACGATTAGACCACTTACAACAGCATCCCTCCATGTACTCTAGCAATTTTAATAGGTAACTCTTAGTTTATAATAAAATCTTATGACACCATGTCGATTTAAATTTAGGCACTTAGAAAATGTAGTATTCCGTTGTGAGATTTAGGAATTTTTAACAGGTAAAAATGAAGGTGCAATGAAACCAAAGTTTTTAAATCGATCGTAAGAAACATGTGTGACAGATACCATTCCGTGTTCAGATCGACGCCTGAGGGCGGGGGTGAAGGGCCGTTCTCTCCACACGCGCCCGCTTTCCGCCCGCCAGAACACACGTCGCACTCGCGACCACCCGGTATGTATTTACCTTACCTTACTATAATAAAATAATATAAACGTTTCGTTCGATCATAATATACAGGATGGATTTTCTTTTTGGGTCAGTGAGGGCAGCTACCAGATCCCGTGTTGCTACGAGAAAACGGTCTAAGAAGACCTTCCCTCGATTTCAAATTAATGAAGATTGGCTTTTACAGATTTTGGAAAAAACACACAGGGTGCGAGAGAAAGGTCATTTTTGACAAACTTTTTTTTTTATGCCAATCGATCCCATTCCTATTAAAGATCAAAAGCTTGTATGGAACCAAAAAAAAATTCCGGCTAGAAAGGCCACAAATCGAGGAAAACTTTTCCCATACAATTTGTATGAAAATTAAAACTTTTATTTTTCACATGCTGTTTTTGTATGCCAATCGATTCCATTCCTATCCAGTATCAATAGTTTCTTTGGGGTCAACTTACGGTAATGTACTAAAAAGCCACAAATTAAAGAAAACTTTTTGCATACATTTACTATGGGGAAAATGTGAAATGTTATTCTCAATTTTCTATCTCGCCCATCAGTCCTACAGCAATGTCTTCATACAGTATTATGGTCCTTAAATGTAACAGGAGTGATTGGCCAGATAGAAAAATGTGAATTAAATTTCACGTTTTCTCCATAGTAAATGTATGGAAAATGTTTTCTTTAATTTGTGGCTTTTTAGTACATTACCGTAAGTTGACCCCAAAGAAACTATTGATACTGGATAGGAATGGAATCGATTGGCATACAAAAATAGCATGTGAAAAATAAAAGTTTTCATTTTCATACAAATTGTATGGGAAAAGTTTTCCTCGATTTGTGGCTTTTCTAGCCGGAATTTTTTTTTGGTTCCATACAAGCTTTTGATCCTTAATAGGAATGGGATCGATTGGCATGAAAAAAAAAGTTTGTGAAAAATGACCTTTTTCTCGCACCCTGTATGTTTTTTCCAAAATCTATAAAAGCCAATCTTCATTAATTTGAAATCGAGGGAAGGTCTTCTTAGACCGTTTTCTCGTAGCAGCACGGGATCTGGTAGCTGCCCTCACTGACCCAAAAAGAAAATCCACCCTGAATATTTCTATAATTACACAACTCGACGGGCGATAAAACTCTCCTCCTTCGACAGGATCGCCGGGCGAGTTCGCGGGCGGTGCCAAGCCGAAGCCGCAGGACGTCGCGTCCAAATCCCTCTCGGGGCTCGAGTCGCTCGTGGACCAGATCCCGTCCATCGCGGAGGGCCCGGCGGGCGCGGGGGGCGGCGCGGGGGGGGCCGCGGGCCCCTCGTCCGCGCCCGAGCCGGCCGCGCCCGTGGCCGCGCTGCCCGAGTACGCGCCCGCGCTGTACCCGCCCTACGGCTACGGCTCGCCCGCCTACGCCAACAACGGGTCAGTATCGCCCCGCCCCGCCCCGCAGCAGCAGCTCTACTACGGCTCCTACAACAACGGGTCAGTCCGTCCCCTGTCCCTGTCCCTGTCCCTGTCCCTGTCCCGCGTGGCGCGCGACTTACGTAAACCTACACGGTCGCCGACAAGCCTTCTGACCTTGGTCTGATCTTGGTCAGTTTTGGTCAAATTTTGTTGGAAATAACTGTCTACACGGTCTGGGACGGACCAAGGCCACGCGGTCTGAAGGCTTGTCGGCGACCGTGTAGCAAGGGCTTAACCCGAGGCCGGGGAACGCACGCGAGCGTGCGTTTCGTGGCCGACGTGTCGGTGCTTCTAACTTTAATAGCATGACGTAGAGAGGTCCGAGTGTGGTGGATTTGTGGTGAACTCCCGATAAGGTTTTATTTTTTCTGTGCACCCGCACAACGGATTACTTGACCGGCGCTAACTGACGGAGAGATTTGAGCTTCTACCTAACCTTAATTGCATGCCGAAGTATGCAGTATGATGGATTTTGGGAATTAGATTTAATTCCATTTTTGTGATAAGTTTGAATTTTTCTAATAATAAAAATGGCGCCTTTGTGGATTTTTCTAATAATAAAAATGGCGCCTTTGCCCAGAATGTTCATATTACACGTTTATATAAATTGTAATATGTAATATTACAATTTGTAATATGTAATATTACAATTTGGGTCATAATTATGTGGTAATTTTAATGAATGAAAAACTGTAAAGAATACATCGTGTCGCTTGCAGTAAGACCGGACTCGTACTTGGATACTGCTTGGATAATATTGCTACTGACACTATACCGACTTGTGTATCATTCAACAACAACACCAAACGATATCGTGGTCACGGCACCAAATTGAATCAGTTTTATATTTTTGTTATTATTGAAAACAATTATAAAAGTTAATATTAACATTTTTTTTATTACAATTTAAAGAAGTACCGTAGGCACTCGTATCGCTAAAATATTTATATACTTCGTTTTTTTTAGGATTAGAAATTTGGTAAACAACCTTGATGTGTCTTTTAATTGAAAAACACATTTTAAAAATAAGTTACGGTAAATATGTAACAATTATGAATCTAATACGATCTTTTATAGTCTTCCGCTTTCATAAGTAATAGTTATTGATTTTTAAAAAGTGTTTTTTAATTAAAAGACACATCAAGATTGTTTACCAAATTTGTAATCCTAAAAAAAACGAAGTATAGTTTAATAATGAGTGTTGCGCGTATATAATCCCGGTGTTAACTTCCTAACGATACAATGTGCTAGATATGATCAGTAGGGAGCTAACGTGACGTGGTTGCAGTAAGACCGGACTCGTACTTGTATAATATTGCTACTGACACTATACCGACTTGTGTATCATTCAACAACGTCACTAAACGATATCGTGGTCACGGCACCAAATTGAATCAATTTATATTTTTGCTAACATTTTTTTTTATTACAATTCATATAGTACCGTAAGCACTCGTATCGCTAAAATATTTATACATTATTAAATTATACAACGGGACTTAATCGCGTATCTAAGTTTTAAGATTTACCTCCGACGTTTCGAGGACGGCGTTGTCCCCGTGGTCTCGGAGAAGACTGGCTTAAGTTGACATCAGCATCGTCTAACCGCGCGAGTTTTTCGAACTACCCGCACTTGGTCTTGTTTATCCGCTTGAACGTTTTGCGCACTAGGGATGTCACTCATAGTTTAAAATATAATAAATACATAGTAAAAATAAATAAACAAAATATTTATAGTTTAATAATAAGTGTTGCGCGTATATAATCCCGGTGTTTAGTTGACGCTAACGTGACGCGGTGTCGCAGGTACGGCGCGCCGTTCGTGGGCTACGGCGGCGGCTGGGGCGGGCAGCTGATGCGGCCGACGCCCGGATACCTGTCGGAGTGGCAGTACGGCTACTCGGGCGTCCCGGGCGTGCCGGGCGTGCCGGGCGTCGCGTCCGTGGCGTCCGTGGCGTCCGTGGCCGGCAGCTACGCGCCCTACAACGCGCCATACTATAATGGATACGCGCCGCCCCCGGCGCATCATCAGCAGGTACGTTTCGACGCCATGTTTAATGTTATTCTTGGATGTCTGTAGATTTGGAATGCTTTTTTTGTTTGATCATTAAATTAGGTTAATATACTTGCACATTACGTTACGAGATAAATACGGTAGCGGCAAAATCTATCATAACTGTTGATTTTATAAATCTGTTCACGATAACGGCTTCAGCTTTTCCGACTTATGAAGACGAACATTTAAATTAACTTAATTTTTGATAACTAACTTTAATGACACATAAAGTCTATTTTTTTATTCGGTAGACTGAAATGACAGTTCATAGTATGAAGTATGAACATAAAATGTCATTTCATACTATGAAATAGACTTTACATAAAAATGCCCTTTAATGGATTGTCCTATTCAGAAATATTTAGATTATTTAGAACATAAGTATAAGTAGCAGTAAAGGTTGTGGGCCACACACGCAGTGTAGCATCCCCCAATGTGACGTTTAACTACATTCCAGTCCCTCGCGGCGCACTTCCCCGGCACTCAGTAACTGCTCGTTTCTGCTCAAGTTTTATTTGCAATCCAGGAGGTATGTATAGTACAGGTACTAGGGTCATATACGGATTGAACACGGTAATGACACTGATACGGATCGGCACGGCGCTCCGGAGTGAGCGACACAGCGCTATCCACGTAAAAAGCATCCTGCTCGCACACCGGAGCGGCGTGCGGATACATTCAATGTGAAGACCGCCTAACTCATTTGTCTTTTTTATTCCTGAAGATGATTGATACTATTGCCTACGAATTTTTAATACCCGAAAACTATGATGGGATCAATTTTTGTACAACGCTTCCTTATTAGCAGTTAGGTATAGGGCTTATACCTAACTGCTAAAACAGCATCGTTTTGCTATTGCGCTAATTATCGAAATAACTTAATTTAACGTAATAGCAAAGTAATATTGTTATTTTATTAATTAATAATGAGGGTCTAGTATCCTCAAATTAAGAAAAACTATCGGGAACAGAGGAGACAATTTTGGTTCTTACGTCTGTATATGATCCATAAACCAGTTTATACTAACAACATTCGTATGGTTGTGGATTATTCTTATGGCATCGGTTGTTATACTGAAAGGTATTGTTATTCCAAATCTGTAGAATGCTTTCTTGTGCTCGGTTAAATATCCATTAGACAAATCGAGTTAATATTTCCAGTTTGTTGTCCTTATACGTAATTATTTAAATGGTCTAAAGGATATTTGTGAAACCTATAGCCATAGAAACTTCTTTAACCTCTTAAGTTTAAGTATGGAATATAGACGAAACAGAAGTGTTTTCTAACATATTTAGGCTACAGACTAAATTATTTTTCGCAAGCGGCAGCTTTGTAACTATTTAAACGAAGGAAAGAGAAGGAATCATTCCAATAGTATCGCTTACGGAACTGTCTCTATTAAATTTTAACTGTATCGTAGTATATCCAGAATCAGAATCAGAATGCTTTATTTGTAAAACATAGGTATACATGGGTCTTAGGTTACATTTGAGCGCTATGTTTTGCCGGTTGGCATACAAATGTCAAAGAGAACTAAGATATAATTTAGTCTTGCATATGTTACCTTTATAAAATAAATTAATTACAGTTAAAATTATTATTAAGTACATTATACATTTAAATTTAAAATCCAATAAAATATAATTCAAATAAAATTAAAATATATCATTAGTCATGGTTATAATTAATGTTTATACCAACCATAAGTGTGGCCTTAATAGGCCTTAACTTGTGTCAGTTGTGATGGAGACCGTTGTATGTGTGACGTATGGTTGTTGCAGGCGCACTACCTGTCGCCGCCGTCGCTGATGGAGCTGCACAAGAGCGGCGACGCGCCGGCGCCTGTGCCCGCCGTGCCGTCCGTGCCCTCCGTCGGCTTCGGCGGCTTCTGCTAGCCGACCCGGCGCCACGCCGGCACCGCGCCGGCACCGACGCGGATCCGGCACGGAGAGAGCTGCTAGCCGACTCCGGCACCGCGCCGGCACCGACGCGGATCCGGCACGGAGAGAGCTGCTAGCCGACTCCGGCACCGCGCCGGCACCGACGCGGATCCGGCACGGAGAGAGCTGCTAGCCGACTCCGGCACCGCGCCGGCACCGACGCGGATCCGGCACGGAGAGAGCTGCTAGCCGACTCCGGCACCGCGCCGGCACCGACGCGGATCCGGCACGGAGAGAGCTTCTGCTAGCCGACTCCGGCGCCACGCCGGCACCGCGCCGGCACTGACGCGGATCCGGCACGGAGAGAGCTTCTGCTAGCCGACTCCGGCGCCACGCCGGCACCGCGCCGGCACTGACGCGGATCCGGCACGGAGAGAGCTTCTGCTAGCCGACTCCGGCGCCACGCCGGCATCGCGCCGGCACCGACGCGGATCCGGCACGGAGAGAGCTTCGTTTTGACGGAGCGGATATGATGTAGCAACAATGAAATGTCGTTTGGGAGAGGATTTTATCGACGTTTTTAGCCGTGACTTTGATCGTGACTTGAGTATTACTGATTGTGCTGTAATTATTGGCATATCTATTCCCTTGGGGCGTCAACGAAAAGAATACAGCTGTAATAATAAAACGACTCGATACTGTGTCACTCGTAATTTCATTAACTTAACAGACCCACTGCCAAATGTGTTTAGATCTGATATTACAATCAACATAATTTTTGAAAATAATTTTCAACAACCGAAAGCGTGTTGATTATCGTTCGTTTTAATTGGAACTAAAGACAACAACAACAGTCGATAATATAAAATATACTTACTCTTCCTTATGGGGTTTGATTGTTGCGACTTCCGCGCTCCGTTCATAGCCCTTATTTGTAAATATTGTATCTTTTGTCCATCACATTTTGTATTAGGTAGATTGTTTTCGGTCGTTGTCCGGCGGGGCGGCGTGGCACTGAAGGGGATATTCGGAGTCTTGCCAGTGAAGTTTCGCGTTCTAGTCACTTACTAATTCGTGTGGGCTAGTCAAATTTGGAAATAATGTCACCGCCTCCCCGCGGGCAGCCGAGCTCGGCCTATGATGCGTATACTTTTTTTATTTAGTTTAGTTTCCGCGTCAGCGGTATTTATAAAGCGATTTTAGCATTTTTATATACAACGGAATATATTTTTACTGTCGCCGCTTGTCGGCCATTTTGTCGTCGCGGTCGGTGACCTCTCGTGTACACTGGTTAGTGTCTTTTTTTTTCAATCTCAACGTTATGTGTATTTTTTAATTATCATCATTTGTTCACGCGATGATGTGCGAATTCTATACTGCCTTTGAAAATTAAGTATGATTAAAATATTTTTTATTTATTTATTTTACCTACTCGCGACAGTTGCTCGATTACAAGGTTAAAGTCTAGAGGTGACCGACCGGACTGAGAAGTTACCGTCCGCCGCCGCGCCGGACCGTACCACGCCGTACCGGACCGTACCGGACCGTACCGGACCGTGTCGGGCGGCGGACTCGGGGCGTCACAACTCTTGTACAAAATTCTTAACTTAGTGAAATGAAGTCTTTTCTTTGCACAAACGATTAAAGTTTTAAGTATAAGGTAAAAACGAAATAACATACGTAAGAAAGACATATACGTTAATGATAGGTTACCGGGAGGTATAAGAGGGCGCCGAGCGGCCGAGCGAATGTTCGCGCCCGAACATGTTCGCGGGCGTTCGCGACCCGCTCGCTCCGAGGCACGGCGGAGCCGTGAGACTTGACATGACAGTTTTTGTATGAAATTAGGGTAAATATTTACCTGTTAAGGGGCGCTATTCTGTGACACCCGCTGCGTTGATCGATATAATTTGTACATTGAGTACACCGTGTGATGTTTGTCGATGCGCGCGACGTTGTCGAGTGATTACAGAATACCGAGTTAGTATTAAGGAGCCGGGGCGAGCGCGACCGAACGCTCGCGACGCACACGTCAAAAGGGAAATATTGTTTTTTTTTTACATGAAATCAACAGGGTATTTAAGATTGCTTAAGGTTTATAATTTTATATTTATTATTTGGTGCGCGCGTTAGTGTTATCCGCCATGTTGTTTGTTCTCGAATAGTCGTGGTGTATCGACGGATACCATTATATTTCATTTATTAGTATTTACGCCATAAACATTTGAGTACATTTTACCAAGGCCCCGTCGCCGTCCCTGCGGCCGCTGGATGAGTTAAGTACATTATCGCGTTCTCAATATTTGAGGTCACATAGTTAAGGAACTAGTCTGTAGGAGCGCTGACGGACGAGCGGCGGCGAGGCCTCTGTACATAACGAGTGCTTTATTACGCTTTTTTGATATTATATTTTTAAATATTACTTTTGTATTTGTATACGTTTGCTTTTGTACAATAACAATTTAGTTGTATTTCGTGTATGCGGTCGCCGCGCACGTCGACCATTGCTCCCAATCACAAACTGGCTTACGTTTTCGTTGTAAATTATTTATAATCACACCTTGCGCTTGAAAAACTAGATTGCTTCAAATCAAAGACTAGTTAAACACCAAGACAGGAAAACTGCGTTTTAACTGCAAGTTGTACGAGATTGTACGCTGGAAATAGTTCCCATGTTTACAGTTCTGCATTTAGGACTAATAAAAAAGTACTATAAAAGTTTGTAACGAAAACGTGATCGAGTTTAACCGTGAAATAAGGCCAGTCGCAAACGGACAGTATTAGCGCGGCCGGCACCGCACCGTCCGCCGGTGTGATTGCACCTTTATATAAGAGTTGTCACACATGCCAGCTGGCAAGGCGTTACGGTATTACTGTCAAATTGCAATTTTTATAGTAAATTTTGTTACTGTATATATATTCCAGATTTTTTTTTCTTATGTTCACTAGATAGATAATTAGGGTTAGGTAGATTATCTACCGTAGATACTATTACGGAATATAAAATGGCATTTGACATTTAGCAGTGAAATCTTTCTCTTAGCTTAGTTTTCCCTTGCATTGCTGTAAAGCAATTTAATTTATCTATAGACCTGATACCTATAACTAGCCCAATGTGGTATCATTAACATATTTCGAGTAATAACTGCAATTTGACAGTATAGCCGTTTTGACAGAAGGCCTATAGCGATACTCCCATCTTTCTAGTTTGGTGGCAGTTCCGCCGAGAGACCCCTGTACGTTCACATCTCACATTATGTCACAACTTGTCTTTAAAAAAAAACCACAACCGAATATAGAACCTTCTTGGAATTGAAGTCGGTTAAAAATCGCCAGAATTTACTCTAAAACAAAGCCAAATCTGACGGTCAATCATTGACGTATAATATCTAAGGACGGGCTAATGGTGCACTAAAAATAGTACTAGTTCAGCGGTGTTACGAATTCCAGCCAATCATGCAGTCTAACGCAACTAGTTGCGACCAATAGCGCGCGTAATGCGAACTCGTCAACCAATCGTGCGCGTGATGCGAATCGAACTCATCAACCAATCGGGTTGTAGCGGTTTCACACCGCTGTACTGGCCCATATCATGCCTCATTATTATTGCCCGTAAAGCCAGTCCCTAGATATCTATGTCAATGCGGGAAATTATATATTTGATTATACATTTTATGGGAATGCGATTTTTCGACGATTAACACAATTACTTTTATCGAAGATTTGAAAATTTTACCCACAAATTTTTGAATGAATAATGGTTGTTTTGTAAAGTAGTGTGCATTCGTGGAGCGGGTCTCTGGTGTCGGCTTTCCTTTCAAAACCCTCGAATAGTTTGTGATCGTTGCATTAGAATAGAAAAAACAGACAAAACATTATATTTTTCATGTGTTTTTGTCAATGAAAAAAAAGATAATTGCAAATTGTTCAGCGTGGACGCGGCTGTTATACCTCTCGCATCGAATGATGATCCCCGTGACAATTCATTCAAGTTTCTTTTAATAAGAAATGTTTTTTTCCGAATTTTTATGTAAACGTTACATTTCTAAATAAATTAACGTGCGAATCTTCTAAGAAATGTCTACAAACATTTTGCGTGAAAGCGTCTCTTTACAAAAATGAACAGTCATATAGGGACCATTCTTCGACGCGAGTGATATAACTTATGAGAAGTATATTGTATTCGTTTTAACTATAGCGCGGAACTAGTCGATTGGTAGGAGAAACTTGTAAGCCATCAAACTGGGCAAAAGTATCTGCACGCTTGTTTAGATTGTTTTGTTTTGATGAAGTTAAAGTATTATGTACTTTTGTAAATCCCTTTGAAAACTACAGGTCTACTTGGGCGGTCGGTAAAGTCGCGCGGTGGTTTTCCTGTAGGAAATAGCTCAGTTTTGGGATTAAAACTATAACAAATCAGCCAACCCTTAAGTGTCTGTATTAGCTTACCATAATAACTTACCAACCGCCTCAGTTATACGATAGAAGCAAGCATGGTTAATGGTTATTGCCGTTGGAAGGGGTCGGTCCTTCGTCGCAGCGCGCGCGGGCGCAGAGGGCCTACCGCGAACCACGTTCGACGTGTTGCCTCCCTGTCACACTTACGTACGAATTTACAAGTGCGACAGAGAGGCAATACGTCGAACGTGGTTCGCGGTAGGCCCTCTGAGGGGCTACCGCGAATACAGAAGTTCGCAAATTGCGGACATCTTTCTCTGTCACTCTTAATTTCGCCAATTGGAGTAAAAGAAAAGACGCCCGCAATTTGCGAACTTGTGTGTTCGCAGTAGGCCCTGAGGTAGTTACGACATATACAAGTCCGAGCTTCGACGTGTGAGTCTGTTCAGCGGTCGTCGGGTATAGTAGCCGTAAGTCTGTCAACGAGTTAGCGTTAGTGCGCTTCACTATTTGTACAGTGTGTATATTTTTGTAAAATTCAATCTTAAACTTGTGGCAATATATTAAAACTTAATCTTTAATATTAAAAGTTAGTACAATTGTTATCCGGAGTACGTACCGGGGGCGCGGGCGGTTGTGAGTAGTGCTCCCGCGCCGTGCCAAACGAGGAGCAATATGCGACGCTGAGCAATATGCGACGCTGAGCAATATGCGACGCTGAGCAATATGCGACGCTGAGCAATATGCGACGCTGAGCAATACGAGGGCGACTGATTGCGTTGCGTTTCTAAATTACCTTCATAATCTCTTTGGTACTAGTCGAATTTCAGTGATCACATGTAGCCATAACGCGCTTCGCTGTAACACGGGCGGCCGCCGCGGCGGCTTGGCGACTTATATCGCCGTAAATAACGATAAAAAATGTATTTTTGGGTCCTATTTTCCAAGTTAATGTTTAATGTAAACCGACATTGTTGATAAGGTCTCATTAGTTCAGCACATATTAGTGTTAGAGCACATAATATTCAAAATTAGATGCATAATTAACAAATTCTAAATTCTGGCACACAACACCATTGATGGTGTGTTATGGACAATATTTTTTTAAGCTGTCAATTGAGCCTAAACAGATTTGACTAAGTTAGAACTCTACTAAAAACGAATTGAAAAACAAAACAGCATTCTGCATTGTTATGAATGGAATTCAGTTATATTTAGGGCGATAAAAGTAAAGATGTCGCCGCGGCGGCCGCAGCTTGTAGGTATAAGTTACCGTCACCGGCCAGTCACCACACCGGTCGGTGCGGGGTTCGATTCTAGCTCAATTTTATTGATACTTAATTATTGTAACGTTTATTGTATTTGCTTGTTATACACCGTTAATTATTACCTGTAAGGGGCCGCCTGAGCGTTTCACGAAGTGGTTATACGCCATAATGAGAGTGCTTTTTATTTTTACCAGCGAATCTTATAATCGCTGGGCAGAATGTCAGAGTGAAAATTGGCTAACGCCGGGAGCGTTAGGTAATAATGATGAAATGCTCAGAGGGTTCTATAGTTAGCAACACAGGCTAACCTACTGTTTTATACTTTACTCTCCCTTTGAACACAGACTGCCGTGTTGTGTATGTTTAGTAGTTCTGTTATGTCGGCGACGACTGTTTACTCGTTTACTCGCATTTCTGACGGTGCTTGTGTTTACGCGGAGGGTCCTGAGGCCCTACCACGAAAATCGACATTTGTTTATCTGCCTCTCTATCGCTCGAATACGCTAGAGCTATAGAGAGGCAGATATCATAATATCGTTTTTCGCGGTAGGCCCCCTGGTACTGCCCGGGTTGGGCCCCGCCGCACGGACCGCGCGGCGCGACTATAAAAGGCGCCATTTGTCTCTTTTTGTAAGGATTATCCGAAAATTAGTGTAAGCAGGTCAACTAAAATGCTGCTTATCTTGTGAATGCAATAGGTTGATTTAATTATAAGATTCCTGTCTACTAATTTAGTACTTAATTTATACATTTTTATTTGTAACGAATTTACGCTAAAGATTGAAAACGGGTCTTTTTTATAGAAACTCCTATACAAAGAGACCAGCTTTGATTCTTTTGAGTGTATGATAAGATGGTGCTACACCCTCCAAGCGAGCTAGACGGTCGACTGAGGCCTTTTTACACTCGAGTTTCTCACCACCGATACTTCGGGATTTTCTAGAAGAATCGCTGATAACCAAAGTGTAAAAGTACCTTTAGTCGGCGCCTCGTATCCGCATTTTCCTAAGTTGCGATACTTTGTCAATTATCAGGACAATCTCGGTGTCGTAGTAGCAGTATGTAATATGTAGCAGATAGACATGTCGCGGCGCGCGGTCTCGTCCGTCGCAACGTTTCGCTAGGTAACATAAAATACGTTTGTACAGTTTTAACTATACTTCTCGTAGTGAACTAAGCCAGAAATATTTTTAGTATAATAAGATCTAATCGAATTACATTTTAGTGTATCATATGAAGTACTCGAGGTTTTTCAAAATTACTTTTAACTTTGTATGGTCCTTCGTGAGTTTACTTTAAATAAATATTAATGTCTCATCTGAAACTGACTCCGTGGAATTTAAAATTAGAAATTAAACTGAAAGAATTTTAAATAATGTAATACAATATTAATAATGGTTAAGTAATGTATTATAAATAGTGATAAGGTAAAAAGTTATTAACATTGTATGGAAAAATTGTGACAAAATTATAGTCATTTGTAATATTCATTGTTGTTTCATTCCTAACAGTAATGTAAGTGATTTGCTAGCTCTCCTTTCCATTCCTGTAAACTAAAATCATCCTAAAAGGCTTAAAAATTAAGATTCTGGCGAATAATATACCTTCAAGCTTTTATCGCCCATTATAGGTACTTTTTGATAGCGTTATACATCTAATCAAGACGATTCCAACGAGCCCAGGTTGCGTTCTTTTATTACAGAGAAAACATATGTAGCAACCTCCGTCCTGTCTCAAATCAATCATCAAAGGCTCGATAATACATGCATTAAACCTAAACCTATTAAAACGTGTTTGAGGGTCAACTCTCTCTGTAACTAACTGTACATAATTATTAGTTTAGGTATGTAGTTGTGCTCATTCAATCGGAAACAGGGATTTAGGTCAAACAACACAATCATAAAACCAGGTTAAAGATGGGTCATAAATAGCTAGTAATATATAGATTGTCAAGCAGATCTTGTCACTCTTGTCAGTAGAAAAATGTAGGCGCGAAGGGATGTCGTCGCATAGAAAATTTGAATTTCGCGCCTTTTTCTACTGACAAGATTTGCTTGACCATCTAAAGTCTATTTTTTTATTCGATAGACGTAAATGACATTTCATAGTATGAACATCATGTGTCATTTCCTCATTTCATACTATGAAATGTCATTTTAGTCTGCCGAATAAAAAAATAGACTTTATAGTTGATGGATCTGATGCGCAAAATTTTAAACAGAGCGCCTACCGCGAACCACGTTCGACGTGTTGCCTCTCTGTCGCACTTGTAAATTCGTACGTAAGTGTGACAGGGAGGTAACACGTCGAGCGTGGTTCGCGGTAGGCCCTCAGAAGTGACTTTATAGCGTCTACAGACGACCGCACCGGACCGCGAGCTTGGTGCGGTCAAAATAACTCTTTCTCGCTCTCACCTATAGCTGCGTCCTTAACGCACGTGCGGCGGCCACTAAGGTCGCGGTGCGATGCGGTAGTCTGTTACGGCTTAGAAAAAGAAATTGTCTATGGTTTCTTTGTTTCAAAACAAAATTGTATTTAGTTTTTTTTTTTGCTCCGAAATATGTAATTTTGTTCATAAAATGCACAAAAACTACTTTTGGTAGAAATTTATATTTAAAAAATAAACTTTTTAACAAGTAACAACAAAGGATGTCACGACCGCAAAATGTAAATTCAGCTTTTGAATGCATCGTCTAGGTTCTTTATAGAGTCGCAGACACAATATACGAACAAAATCATTTATTCTTCTTTCAAAATTAAACTAAAACTTAAAACAAGTAAATCTGTAGCAATATAAAATTTAATGTAGTATATTTCGGGCATATTTCAAATTATTATTATGAAAGTTTTGATTTCTTTTGTTAAAATATAAAGAGCATCACTTCTTGACGTTAAGTTGCCACTATAAAGAACCTAAGTTTGATGGCTTCGAAAGCATAGACAATTCCAGTTGACCGAGAGCGATCCGAAAAGATCGCGGATTGCCTGTAGAATTCGGTGTGGATTGAGATGTCGGATATCGGCAGCGGCGACGAGGGGCTTTCTAGTCAGAGTACGTATATATTTACAGCGGCGCAGCGTTCGGGACGCGCCCGGTTTCGCGCCGTTTCCGTAATTCGTCCGGGAAGATATTGTTCCCCGTCCCGTCGTTCAAAAGTAAATATTTCATTGTTCCCGTTTCAAAATGGCGAATTCGGGTCTGCAAGTCGTCTGGTACTAAGGGTCTCGGGGGCCGAGCGGGCTGCGGGGCCGCAGAGCCCGCGGGAGGCGCGGGCTCGGCCGGGGACCGGCTGGGCTACCGCCGTCAGAGGTTGACGACCTATCGATTTTTTTGTCTGCGACCTCTCGCCGCCGGGCGGCAGCGGCTGACGGCTGGCGGCCGGGGGGCTCGGTGGCGGCCGCTCGGCTGGCGGGGCGCCCGAGCCGGCCCGGGGGCCCGCGGCGCCGAGCGCTGCCGCGGCCCTTTGTCTGCGCAGCCGAGCGGTCAGCTGACGGCGCGCGCCACGCTAGGTCAGTGCCCGCCGAGCCCCCGTCTCCCGTCTGGAGCCCCATCTGACCATCGTCAACATAGCGCCAGACCCGATCCCACTTTTTTCCAATTAGAATCTGATTAGAACTAAGGTGTATTTTTAAGTGTTGTGAAGTGACATCGTGTGAGTTGCAGCAAGTGTCAAGTGAAGTGAAGTGATAGTGAGATGTGATGCCATCAGTTCTTTGTTCAAAGCATGTTCAAAGTGAGGTAACCTGCCCTACCTGCTGTGACACTGAGGTATTGAGGACACGGTCCATTGTGCAATAGTGAAAGTGTGTTGCTAGGCAGAGCCTCCACGGTCCATCAACTGGAGCAGAGGGAGTGGCCTCTTGGCAACAAGCTGTCCATCCTGTGCGCACCACTAGTTCCACACAGGGAACACCGGGTCCTAGGTGTACTTACATTAACCTAGATGCGTCTGCTTGCTGACTATAACCTAAATTTTAAAGTGATTCTCTAACCTTGATTGACCTACTTTTTTTATTGCAAACTCTGTGGTCAACTAGTGCTCAATGACAGTTCCAATCATTATTAAAGGCAAGTTAACAATGGAGTGCTTTACAAATTATTGCACAACACACGGAAACTAGTATTTGGGGCACAATTCATTTATTACTTATTAGTGGCAGATATCAGAAATCAGAAATTCCAAATCTAACTTAACTAATACAGAGAATTTTAGACAAAAGCAAGTTTCATTAATACAGAAGTGAGAAGATTAATGTTAACAGTCATGGGAAATCTATTTTTTCCTAGTTGTTATATTAGCAATTCAAACTTATCATCATCATCATTTTAGCCTTCAGTCACCCACTGCTGAGCATAAGCCCTCTTCGTGTACACCGCTTGTCCCGGGTCCCAGTTTTGGCGGCTCGGATTGACAAACATTCTATACAAAGTAAGGTGCATTGGAGTAATACAGGCATTTTTTGATAAAATCCCAATATCAACGGAGCTTGGTTTATGCTCAGATATCTAAATGACAAAGTTAATCTATTACCCAATGCACAGAATAAATAATAGTACTAAGTACAGAAGACTCACTCTCTAACAAAACGCGTCTGTTACGATCAGCACAGATATGGCCGCTAGGTGGCGACAGCGCCACGCGCGGCTTATGGCTTTCCCCAAAATTGGGGCCGAACGGATGTACTTTTAGCTACCTGTAGCATGCCTGCCCAATGCAAGTAATCCAACTGCCATTACTTTTTAGCATAAAAGAAGGTAGCTTGGTTACTATATGTAGATTCTGTAATTTTGGATTTGTGGTTGACTGGTAGAGAATGCCTTTTGGCATTAAGTCCTCCATTTGTACATTTTCTTTATTTGTGCAATAAGTAAATAATAATAGAGTTAAAACTGGTTTAAATTAGAAACACTTTGCCAACACAATCAAATGTGCATTATCAGAGTAGAAAGTGCCTCTAACTAAGCATTTGCAATTTTTGAGATTATTCAAGTTATAAAGGTTTCTGAAGATAGTTATCCCATCAAAAACATTACATGTAAAAAGGTGCAAGTCTCGCAACGCTTTTACTACAAAAAAGTTTTGAGATGTAATGTGAAACCAAGTCGGTTATTTTAATCAGTGCCAGGGGGAGTTAAAACCGTATCAATAAGATATCTTTAATTTGTAATACGTATAATGACTTTGGCCATCGCACGGCTGCATAATCACAAAAGGATCATCGTCACCTATTAAAAATAATTCTAATTGAACATAACACTAGCGCTAATTGCAGTTTGAGCATTACACATATTTACGAGTACGGTACGAGTAAAGCATTATGTGCGATTGCCAAGTCATTATATGTATTACAAATTAAAGATATCTTATTGATACGGTTTTAATACCTCCTGGCACTGATTAAAATAACCGACTTGGTTTCACATTACATCTCAAAACTTTTTTGTAGTAAAAGCGTTGCGAGACTTGCACCTTTTTACATGTAATGTTTTTGATGGGATCTCATCTCTTTTTGTAGGCAGTCCTTCTTTTCGGGTACTCATACCCATACTATGTATACACATATCATAACTAAACATATCTTCATTCATACTCACATTGTACACCGTAGTGTACCTTTACTTTACCTACTATTTGTAGGAACTGCAACAGTAACTTTGTAATATCATATATTTATATGGGATTACAAACTTACTTATGCAGTTCTTAGATCTTTAAAACGTGACTGATATTGCAATATTTTTAGGTTTTCCCTTTATGTGGCCATTAAACCCTAACTCTGTACCAAATTTCAGCTCTCTGAGTTTATGGGAAGTACTAGTTCTATTCTGATGATCATGAGTGAGTGAGTGTCATAAATGCGAAACTTTGCTTTCGCTTAACTTTGGAACTAAATGACCTACAGACTTGAAATTTTGGATTTTAAGTGTGTGATTATAGCTTACTGGATGACGAAAATTTCTGCGTTCTGGTCTTATCCAGAGGTTCTCAAATAGGGGCCTGAAAATGCGGCGAAATGGTTCCAGTAAAGGATGGTACGGCAGTGTTTGCTTCGCGCTCGACTTGGCGGGGGCACTGCCGTGCCCCCAGATGTATAGGTGTTACACATACAAATATGTACATACATGAAATGTTAATTCAATGTTTCTATGTATTATTAATTATTATGCAAATGTGAGTAACCAGGTTTCATCAGATCTGTGTCATCACTATAGCACCAACATTCTATCAACACCAATATTTTAACTTATAAATTTTAGGTCTTATTAAAAAAACATTCCATAAGTACTCATGCGTTTTTTTATAAAACTTAAGAAAAGGATAAATAGTCAATTAATTGAAGCTCAATGATTCTAAATTGGCTAGAAACAGTTGGCCAACATGTGTTTCAGTCTACGGTTGAAACTAAAGTCTGCAAAAAACAGGTTTGAGGTTTTTTTGGTGTCTGGCGGCGGTCTGTAATGGGATTGTCTGCTGTCAACGACCCACCTTGAACTACTTACATAACCACATTACTGGCCAGCAAGGCTCTTTTCAGAAACCATTTTCAAATTTTACCTTTTCTACTTTAGTATATTAGGTACTTGGTTAATTTTAGAAAATTTTATTAACAAAGAAATTTTAATTGTTTTTTTTAGGTTGTGTTACAAAACAGGTTATGTTGGTTTTGCATGAGACAACTATTAGAAAATAGTTGTCTCTTTTTATTCTTTTTTTTTATCAATATTTGTTTTTGTTTTCCACACATGTTTTCTCAATCACTCCCTGACTGACTTTTAGAGTAGGTGACTTAACTATCACAAATGTTTATATTATAAAAGGATCTAAACCTGTTCTGTTTGGTTATGATGAGATATTGATTTCTTTTTCATTATTTTGGGGATAGTAAAAGTTGTTCAGTATGACATTGAATTTAATTTAATTTATTTATTTGAAGCTTATAATATAGTAAAAATTGTACAAAAGGTGAACTAAATGCTGGAAGGCATTTATGTATATCTACCTTCTAGTCCCCAGGGAATAGTATATTATGTTTAAAAACACCTTTTATACCTGCCTATAGGTACATGTCTATAGACAACATCAGTGATGGACATATGATCAGAATGAGATTTAGTTCATTAACATATATAAATGTAAATGGTAGCTACAAATAAAATATTGAATCTGTAAAAAGCAGAGAGAGGCAGTATGGCAACAGTTTTTGCTCATATCAGACATAAACTCTAGTTGGCTGCTGTTTTTGGGGTCACCTACTTACATCATTATCTCGATTATAAATTCCTGAAGTCTAAAGTTAGCATTTTTCTAGGTCAGTACATTTTACATTGATGAGACCAATGTCACATCCTACTTGTAGCACATCCCCCATCCTCCTCTTGGATACATAGCAGAATGTGCAAGTCGCAAAATGAGCACTAGTGCAAATCGCAGAAGGTGCAGGTAGTAAAACGTGCAGATCGTAAAACGAGCAGGTCGCAAAATGTGCAAATCGTACAAAGTGCAGGTCGCGAAATGTGCAAATCGTAAAAAGTGCAGGCCGCATAATGTGCAAATCATAAAAAGCGCAGGTCGCCAAATGTGCAAATCGTAAAAAGTGCAGGTCGCGAAAGGTGCATATAGTAATGTCGTTTGCTTTGTGTGTCGTCCCTAGTTAAACTGCATGGTACAAAGTCCAACGGGCATATTTCAAAGCACTGCCTCATAAATTATTTGCTCATAAAACAAGGTCACGATAAGGTATCAAAATAATAAAAAAGATAGCAGGTTTGTTTCAAAATATTTTAACATTCGGTAATCAACAGAAGCCTTATTGGCAACGATTACGCTTTTTGGACCTGTAGAATCTGAGCTCTATTTCAAAATCTACACATTTTGCGACTTGCTCATTATGCGATCTGCTTGCACATTTTGCGATCTGCTCATTATGAGATCTGCACATTTTGCGATCTGCTCATTATGAGATCTGCACATTTTGCGATCTGCTCATTATGAGATCTGTACATTTTGCGATCTTCTCATTATGAGATTTGCACATTTTGCGATTTGCTCATTTTACGTAGCCTGCACATTTTGCGACTTGGACATTCTGCTATGTATCCCACTTGTTTTAATTCTCTATAAATGGGTTGGACTCAATTTTGTTTCTAAGCTTAATAGCATTGTTCGCAGACGTTTCTGCTCAATTTAAACCTTTAAACGAGCAATTCTTGTTTATTAATTATTTATATATATATTTCGGGGATCTGGGAAATAGCTGTAACGATTTCGATGAAATTTTGGGGGTGAAAAATCGATCTAGCTAGGTCTTATCTCTGGGAAAACGCTCATTATTGAGTTATTATGTTTTCCGAGCAAAGCTCGGTCTCCCAGATATTACAACATTAAAAGGAGATATGTCTATGTACTAGACTGTTACAAATACTTTTGAACTAACTAAAAGCACAGAATAAATAATAGTACTAGCTAAAAGCAAACTATAGAGACAGGTATATTTTTATTTAGAAATGTAGTCGAGGGTGGCACGTACTTTTTATGCGTTGTCTATTGATGCTGATTGTACCTGGTTTCATAGTTATTTAATGAACAAATGATTACGTTTGGGCAATGATGCGAGGACGCTCGGTTATTAGTGTTATTACGAGGCGCCTAGCAATTAGTGCGGTGCATTGCGTGCACGAGCACCTGCATAACTTGCTGCATTTTTAGGCTCGGACTTAAATGTGGAGTACGATAGTACCACCAGGCCCCTATTTCACCACGGCGACAGGTGCGACAATTCGACAAATGTTACTGTTGCTGACGTCACAGGCATCCATGGGCTACGGTTACCGCTTACCATCGGGCGGGCCGTATTCCTGTTTGCCACCATCATTGTATTATTTAAAAAAACATCATTATATCGGCAAAAAACAGGTATATCTCTTTCAAGTTTATGATGATGATGATGACAATTGTCACACGATTTAATAGAACTTTCGGTAATTCTTGACACGAAATGAGTTCTGTGTCGGAATTTCGTGACAATTGTCGTGTTTCTTGTGACAATTGTCATTAGCTTCGCAAAATAAGTACTTATTTATTGGCGATATATTGGAGTTTTTTTTTATTAATATGTTGGTGGCAAACAAGCACACCGCCCGTGCGATGGTCACCGTGGTGAAATAGGGGCCAGGGGCGGTTGTCAAACATACTCTTAGAGCTTCAAAAACACAGTCGCAGTGTGTCTAAAGGCCCTAAGGCGAAAGATGTGTAGTTATTTTTGACGTGAACTGTTGGAACATCACAGTATCGCAGCTATATGTGGCACGTGTCATTGAACTTGTTAGATTTGCCTCTCTAGGCCGTTCCGACTTAGTTTACTCAAATCTAGTCCAGTGTGAACTAGTCAAACTAGTGGAAGCAATTCTTGCGTTGATTAGGAAGAACAGTTCAAATACTATACTGGCGATATCATAATCAAATATAATAAATGTTGCTAAATGTTTAGTGCCGTAAAAATACAGAAAAGTTATTAAATATCGACATGGACAAACTGCTAAAAATATGGCTATGTCACCAGACAGACGCTACTAGGTTATTAGTAATAAATAATAGTGTCGCTAAACAAAGCGATTCAGTTTGGAAATGTTACAAAATGTATTGTTATTGACAGTTTATTAAACATGTGCCCTTTACATTTAAGCGTTTTATTTTTTCCCCTTTTGTTTTATTTTTGTCCCTCTGACCCCACATATCAACCATGTGATCTTAGGATTTCCTATTTACTGCCCTAGGTTTGCATAGTATTTTTCTGTTCGACGAAGCCGGAAAACGGCAATTTCGTTTAAAATAGCGGGCCGAAAGTTGACGCTTTCCGGCTCGAGGGCAGAAAAAGTTACTACATGCTTATTCAACGATAAAAGTTTGTTCAATTCATTTTGAGCACCTTGCCCGCTTAGCAACTGTTACCTGACGGTACCTGGGTTACGTTACAAGCCGTAAAGCAATTGCGTGAACATCAAAGTAAAACATCAGCTTATATTTATTACTCGATACGAACACGCTTAACGCTTGTATAACGCTAAAATGACTTCTTTTCTTCAGATAAAGTTCGTTGACCTCGCCAATTGATTACCAATTGGGCCGGCTATTCAGATGTGACCTCAATGGACAACAATGTATGACATGGGCCCCTGCACACGGGTCTTAAATTAAGGATCTGGAATTGTATATGGCCAGTGTCTTTGATACTTTTCATGTTGTGACCCCTTGGCAATTTGAAATATCGCGATTCCTTCCATGTCCTCAAATGTGACACCATTTTTATTTTTTTCTAGCTTCTATTGAAGTGAAAACTTCTTTAGCGGCGCTGGGCACTTTTTGTGGTGGGGAAAAAATGATAAACTCGAGACAGCGTAAGGCGATCACGTGACCATAAGGCGATCACGTGACCGTAAGGTTTAGATGGCCACTCATTTAGATGGTATTTAAATCAATAAAGAAAAACTCAATGACACAATTCAATAAAGCTACATCTTGATGAAATTGCTAATAAAAGTGAACTCTAGTAGGTACTGGTGAATAAAACTCAAAATATCATGACCAAATATATTTAGATGCGAGGTCTGCAAGGTAACTTTACAATTTCTATTCGAATTTTAAACAAGCTCACCAGCAACCTGCGACCAGCAATTTCGGAACTAAAGTTTTTCAATAGAAAGGAGGATGGATCAATTATACATAGTGCTGCAGACATTTTGGACTAGCCATTGAGTTTTCACTTCTGTCGGCACTCCCGGAGTGCAACCAGTTGTTTTTTTTTACCTTGTAATGTTTGTACTTTGTATGTAGGTATGTAAGTTCGGGTAAAACCTTGCAAGCTAAATAAGTATATTATTTCATTTCAGAATATCATGGTCAAGGCATGGACGCGGGAGGGAACAATTTTGACTCCGGTGAGTGTTTTATTTATTCTATTAACACGCCTGATACATGTCACATTAAAACGCGTTAACGCACTGAGCGATATACCTCCGCTCATCGCATCAGATACAGATGTATGTGTGTCACTGTGCAGTGTGCTGCTGTGGTAACCAATTTAAAATACTCCTAGTACGAAATTAGCTGTCATACCTATTTAACCTTTTCGACACCGTGTCAAACACAAAAGCTGTCTCTCAGACGGCACGTCACCGAAGTGTCAAAACTGAAATTGAACTTTATGCATATGCACCTAGGTCTATGTTGCCCTGTGGTCTATGACCGATTAATACGTCTATGGCGTTGGACCTGCGGTGCGTATATATCGGTCATTGGCGTCCAAAAGGTTAAGTTTGCAAGGATTGTGAAGCTTATCAACATTAGTTTTAAATAAATAAGAATGTACTTTTCCCCTTACTCGTGGAAGGCAAAGTAATCAATAACATCTGGTCGCTCCCTTTGGTGGGACAGAGACTACCACTCGCAGACTACACTATATTTTTATTTTATTTATTTAGAATACTTACTCCGTCTAGTAAGGGAGGGATCTGTGTGGATGGGAAAACTCAAGCCGAAGACTTTACCCCTCTATTCTCTATTCTCTCTCATCAATCAATTCTCTTTGATCATAAATAAAACACATTTTTGGCGCTTTGTATGTATAAACATTTTAGACCTTGAGTTAGACCTACGAATTCACATTCCACGTAAAACTAGCACCGAATGCGATGAGCAGTGATGCAAGCTGTAGGCATGTAATCGATCGCGATTTCTAATCGGCCGTTATGCTCATTCCTTGTTACGACCATAGCCCGGTTTTTGGGGGCAAAAACGTACCAGTTCTGGTGATTAATTAAATATTGAGCCATGTGTTATCGATAGCTCGCTCTAGCGGGCCAGCCGCGTAGCCAACGTGCCTATCGCTAAGCGCTAACGCTCCGTAGCGATCGAAATCACTGTCGCACTAATATGGAAGAGTGATATAGAGACAAAGCGATTCGATGGCGAAGCGCAAGCGATTGTCGTGTGGAGGACCATTGGACTGTAATTGATACTTTTGAACGCGAACTGTGGATATTTATCCCTGTTTGGAAAAGTTTTCTAGAGCACCCGATTTTGGCGGATTAATTGGTTCATCCGACCCGAGGTGAACCCGAGTTCACTGACCTTGTCCCATGACCAGCGCTCCCATTGGTCGCTCCGCAATAAGCTGCAGACGGTGCTAACGTTTATTGCTCTCCGCCGTCGGCGTCGTCCAAGCATTGACAATTATTAAACCTTATTGCCAAAATATAAGGTCCACCGATGTTCACTGAATGTTGACTTACCTCCTAAGTCCCGATGTTCTTTATAAAGGGCAAAATCTAATCAAATTTTTAACTATAATGGATGAAAGAAGTTTTCAAATTCCAAACTGCAAATATGACTCTAGCCCCAGGGAGGCTAAGATGTGTAAAGTCTAAAAAGAGAACTGCCCCCGAGTTTAACAGCTGTAGATGGCGCTGTATTGTACCATATACGTCAACTTTTGACAACCAAACATACATATACTACGTGTCCCATTTTTAGGCCCCTCCTACCCCTCGTTGACCGCCGCTATTATGCCCGTGTCTGTAAACCTCGCAAAATCCTGTAATATAAATTGTGCCCCTTATCACATAATAAACGCAAATATAGCAGGCCTCAGTGACGAAATTTGACATATTGAATAATCTCACAGCGGCCGTTGATCCCGTCTAATATTAGCCTGAGTAAGTACGCGTCAGCCGTATGTCATTGCCACAAGGTTTGATTTTGCCTGTAGAACGGTATAAGGTTTCACCGGTACACGCGTACTAAAAGCGCTTAAGGCAGTTCTCACATTCGATGCGGATCCGTGATGCGGAATTTAACTCGTTGTAATAAGGGTTAGAAATGGTTAGTTACAGATTTGACGATGGTTCCTAAGCACAGACCACCTCAACTACCTACTAGACGAAGCACATGCGACAATCGAGGTCCACCATACAATATAAGCGTTCCCGTACTAATTTAGTATGGGAGTGCGACCACTTATTTTAGTAGCGTCCACAATTACGACTAGTTCTCGTGTAAATCAAAAATATTAACAAAAATTTAGCTTTCGGGTTGTAACTGTTCTGTGTATAAGTCACCGTAAAATTGTAAACACTCGTCATATTATAATCTCGCTAGTTACATTATAAACTGACGGTAGGGAGATTATAATCTAACCTAACCTAACCTACGTTAGATTACAAACTAACGGGTTCACAATCTTACGGTGTCATATACAATGGTCTAAAATATACTTAACTTGGTTCTGGAGCTCAAATCGTAGCCTTTTAGAAGTAATATTACTTACACCTATGTGTCGTGACCTCGTTACGGTGTCTCAGGTGTCTGTGTAGCTGTAGTCTGTGTTCCTAACTCCCATGTTTGTTCGGTTTGTAGACGCAGGTGCTATAATTTGGACGGAGTCTGGGTGCGGTGCGGTCGTGTGCTTATTGTCTGGCCGGCCTACAGTCATCATCAATAGCGGATGAGACTGCATCTACCAGTTTTTAGAAATAAAGAAATAGAAAAACTCACTGTCTCGGGCGAGACTCGAACTCGCGACTCCGGGATACCTGCCCGCCGCTCTGCCAATTGAACTACCGAGACTTACCCGTTGACAGCGAATATATCATATCCTTAATATGCGCCTTAGGCGCCTAACTTCATCTACCGTAAGAGTATTACACAATTACACATCTTAAACGGCTACCGGAGTTCCAAGTCGTATTGGGAATTAAACCATTCAGGGTTTACTTTTTACATTGGATATTAATAGTAGTTAGTATTGACAGCCAAATTAACTCGAACCCAGGTAGGTTACTAGCTAACCATAAGTTTCAATACTTTCAATATAACATTATTTCAAGTTTCAGCGACGATAAATTACTTAGTATCAGACTTGAACGTCGCGCCTAGGGCTCATCATAATCAATCATGTCAGCAACGGTTAGGTTGAGGAGATAACAGTTTTAGGGAATTGTATCTACGCCCTGGATGCCTAATCAATAATGCCTGGGCGGTGGGGTTATCTACACTTAAATGACAGTTTTGTAAACCGAATTACAAAGATATACAGGGTGGATTTTCTTTTTGGGTCAGTGAGGGCAGCTACCAGATCCCGTGCTGCTACGAGAAAACGGTCTTAGAAGACCTTCCCTCGATTTCAAATTAATGAAGATTGGCTTTTACAGATTTTGGAAAAAACATACAGGGTGCGAGAAAAAGGTAATTTTTGACAAACTTTTTTTTTTGATGCCAATCGATCCCATTCCTATTGAGGATCAAAAGCTTGTATGGAAGCAAAAAAAATTTTCCGGCTAGAAAAGCCACAAATCGAGGAAAACTTTTCCCATACAATTTGTATGAAAATGAAAACTTTTATTTTTCACATGCTATTTTTGTATGCCAATCGATTCCATTCCTATCCAGTATCAATTGTTTCCTAGGGGTCAACTTACGGTAATGTACTAAAAAGCCACAAATTAATAAAAACTTACTCCATACATTTACTATGGAGAAAATGTGAAATTTTATTCACAATTTCCTACCTCGCCCATCAGTCCTACAGCAATGTCTTCATACAGTATTATGGTTCTTAAATGTAACAGGACCAACTTAGGGATCAACTTACGGTAATGTACTAAAAAGCCACAAATTAATAAAAACTTACTCCATACATTTACTATGGAGAAAATGTGAAATTTTATTCACAATTTTCTACCTCGCCCATCAGTCCTACAGCAGTTGTAGTTGTATTTAATAATTGTTGATGTATAATTATTATTATTTTGCTTGTATGTAAATTCAATGTTGACGTGTAAAAGTGCCCTTGTGGCCTATTTGCTGAATAAATGTTGAAGTTGAAGTTGAAGAAGAAGCAATGTCTTCATACAGTATTATGGTTCTTAAATGTAACAGGACTGATTGGCCAGATAGAAAACTGTGAATTAAATTTCACATTTTCTCCATAGTAAATGTATGGAAAAAGTTTTCTTTAATTTGTGGCTTTTTAGTACATTACCGTAAGTTGACCCCAAAGGAACTATTGATACTGGATAGGAATGGAATCGATTGGCATACAAAAATAGCATGTGAAAAATAAGAGTTTTCATTTTCATACAAATTGTATGGGAAAAGTTTTCCTCGATTTGTGGCTTTTCTAGCCGGAAATTTTATTTTGGTTCCATACAAGCTTTTGATCCTCAATAGGAATGGGATCGATTGGCATAAAAAAAAAAGTTTGTCAAAAATGACCTTTTTCTCGCACCCTGTATGTTTTTTCCAAAATCTGTAAAAGCCAATCTTCATTAATTTGAAATCGAGGGAAGGTCTTCTAAGACCGTTTTCTCGTAGCAGCACGGGATCTCATAGCTGCCCTCACTGACCCAAAAAGAAAATCCACCCTGTATAAGTATAAATGCGAGACCTGATGCCTGCATCAGTCTCCGACCCGGGTGAAATTGTTAAGCGTTTTTAACCGTGACTTCAGGTCCTTCTACGAGATTGCTACTCATATTTTTGGCAACCGTATTATGATCTAAAAAAGCGCTACGATTTTTCAAATCTGCTCTATCTCGAGATAAACATTTGCTCTTTGCTTGTATTGTACAGTCGCCATCAGATATATCGGAGCGGCCAAGGTGCTCTTAAATATCTGAGCACGCCTCTATTGTCAAGGCGTTAGAGTGCTTGTTCAGATATTGTGAACGCCTTGGCCGCTCCGATATGTTTGATGGCGACTGTACCAGAGAGACGGAAAATGCGATCTAGCGCTACTTGCAAGGTGACAACTAGCTTTAGCACATATTTATACACGAGTCTATCGCGATTTTGTTTTGTTACCTTTATTTCAGACGTTTCGACACAGGTTTCATTAGTTTAAGTCGCGGATAACTAATGGATGTCCCAGCAAAATGTCAAAACAGAGATTTGTGTATAAAAATGTTTTCATATGTGTTCAAAACGCGAAAGTTTTAAATGTTATAACTATTAACTTTGGGCTGCGGACTGGACTCACGCGACCGTCGTCCAGTCCGCGGCTTGACTACTCGTAGCCGTAATGTGACGTTGGATAACTGATGAAGTGGTGTCCGTGTGTTGCAGGCCAGCAGCCGCAGGAGCAGGAGTTGGCCACGAAGATGCTCCAGATCCAGTCCAAGCGGTTCTACCTCGACGTGAAGCAGAACCGCCGCGGCCGGTTCATCAAGGTCGCGGAGGTGAGTACATGCCTGGCTCCATCCCTCCTGTCATTCTTCTACTAGGTATACAAATGAAAGTGCCTCACGAGTGAACATTTCAATACAGTCTGGTGACAATGCAATAATATGATACCATCGAGCTGATCTGATGATGGAGGAACTCTGTGATGAAACAACGCGATAAAATCTTGTGCCAAAAATTTCTTTTTTGGTAAAAACTTATTACACAGGCACAGGCACCTGCCGCGATAGCAGAGGACGCTGGGTCGATTCCAGCTTGGCACAGGCACCTGCCGCGATAGCAGAGGACGCTGGTTCGATTCCAGCCTGGGGCACTGGAGGCCTTGGTCACTTTTTCTTAGTATATGACATTTATTTAAAGTTTATAAAACTTATTACAGTGCATCTCTACATTTTAAACTTAATGTTAAAAATTTCTAAGTTCTACCTATAGCGGATTAATTAGGTATCTCAGTAATGGAACTGGTATAGGTGTATATAGCTACCTATTACTATTATTGCTATCAATATAGGTATTCCAGCAACATAATGATTTAGTTCGCCGATATTATGTAAGCTGTGATAGCAGCGGTATCCATAAGAATGATCAGACGTAATATCAGCTTGATAATGAATAAAATAACGTGTTATTACATTACTTAAGTTATATGATTAAGGCGCGTTCAGGGATGTTCGCAAGATAGTGTCAATATCCAGAGAGGAAAATGGGGACTACGTTTGCATGGAGAACCGGTCGTCCCCTTTCCTCTTAAATGCACCAAGCTCGGCCTGCATATAGGTACGCACCCAAAGAGACTCGCACATTGACATTTCTGTTCCACTCCGATCGCCACGATATTTGATACCGAGTCATCGATACTCGACGGAATCGTTTTATAAATACGCGAGAAACGTAGAAATATATACATTTGCGAGTGATTTCCAAGTAAAACGGAGATGTTTTCGAGAAAAGTTAGACAATTGTATAGCTTTAGCTTTTTCTTAGGAATTACGTAGCGTTTTCCAAGAATGATGTGACGTATCAAGGACACGTAGGTGACCAGTCTCCGAAGATATAGTTATGTATGTTATATTGACAGTCACTTTACAAAAAAATAAAATTATTTTAGATGCGTGAAACACATGTCTTTGCAATAGGATTAACGAATCACAACTATAAGAATATGTTTGTTATCGTTCGATGTTATTAATGAATTGTGTTTTCCAGATCGGCGCAGACGGTCGGCGGAGTCAGATCTTCCTGGCGATGTCGACAGCGGCGGAGTTCCGCGACCACCTGTCCGGGTTCAGCGACTTCTACTCGTCGCTCGGACCCCCCAACCCGGACAACGTGCCCGACGACGGCAAGCTCAAGTCCGAGATGATGCTCAAGGTTAGTTTCGCGACCACCTGTCCGGGTTCAGCGACTTCTACTCGTCGCTCGGACCCCCCAACCCGGACAACGTGCTGACGACGGCAAGCTCAAGTCCGAGATGATGCTCAAGGTTAGTTCCGCGACCACCTGTCCGGGTTCAGCGACTTCTACTCGTCGCTCGGACCCCCCAACCCGGACAACGTGCCCGACGACGGCAAGCTCAAGTCCGAGATGATGCTCAAGGTTAGTTTCGCGACCACCTGTCCGGGTTCAGCGACTTCTACTCGTCGCTCGGACCCCCCAACCCGGACAACGTGCCCGACGACGGCAAGCTCAAGTCCGAGATGATGCTCAAGGTTAGTTTCGCGACCACCTGTCCGGGTTCAGCGACTTCTACTCGTCGCTCGGACCCCCCAACCCGGACAACGTGCTGACGACGGCAAGCTCAAGTCCGAGATGATGCTCAAGGTTAGTTCCGCGACCACCTGTCCGGGTTCAGCGACTTCTACTCGTCGCTCGGACCCCCCAACCCGGACAACGTGCTGACGACGGCAAGCTCAAGTCCGAGATGATGCTCAAGGTTAGTTCCGCGACCACCTGTCCGGGTTCAGCGACTTCTACTCGTCGCTCGGACCCCCCAACCCGGACAACGTGCTGACGACGGCAAGCTCAAGTCCGAGATGATGCTCAAGGTTAGTTCCGCGACCACCTGTCCGGGTTCAGCGACTTCTACTCGTCGCTCGGACCCCCCAACCCGGACAACGTGCCCGACGACGGCAAGCTCAAGTCCGAGATGATGCTCAAGGTTAGTTCCGCGACCACCTGTCCGGGTTCAGCGACTTCTACTTGTCGCTCGGACCCCCCAACCCGGACAACGTGCCCGAAGACGGCAAGCTCAAGTACAAATTGTTGCTTAAGGTATCTTATCTTGTCTTGAAGTTGTCTTTTTTCTGGTTATTCATACCAATTGTGATTTGTGGCAGGACAACAGGCGCTACTACCTCGACCTGAAGGAGAACTCGCGCGGGCGCTTCCTGCGCGTGTCGCAGACCATCACCCGCGGCGGGCCGCGCTCGCAGGTGGCGCTCCCCGCGCAGGGCATGATCGAGTTCAGAGACGCGCTCACCGACCTGCTCGACGACTTCGGCACCGACGACGGAGGGTGCGTCACACACACACGCGCGCACACACACGCAACACACACGCAACACACACGCAACACACACGCAACACACACGCAACACACACACACACACACACACACACACACACACACACACACACACACCCCGCCAGACATAATCACCGACACATCACCATTTCAGATACCTACACAAAACACACTATCACTCTAGGCGATACTTTACATTTAAAAAAATTATTTGTCAAAGGTACTGATAGATGGCGCCAGCATAGATTTTACATGTCTCTAGTTTTGTTCTATGAGATTTGACATAAAATTCTAAAAAAATACACTATTCATAGGACTGTCAGGTACACCTATGCTTGCGCCATCTGTAAAATACTTCCACCGGCCAACCCCATTGGTTTCCTACACTAAAGATATGCGTTTTTCATAATTTCTCCATTGGGGCATAGATTTATTTATATACTGATGTGTCAATATTTTATCACCATTTTTGTCGACCGGATTTTGAAAGAAATGAATGCTTATTTTTTTATGATTTTTTTTAAACATTGTCTAAAAAACACTTTTTTCGTATCTAGTTTGCTGTGAAGGATCTTAGATATACAAAATCTACATATTTGGGTTCGTCTTTGACGTCTCGAAAAACGTGTCGGGGATTTTAATTTTAAACTAATTAACATAAAAGTTATGGCCTGATAACCAGTTTTTAGGGTTCCGTAGCCAAATGGCAAAAAACGGAACCCTTATAGATTCGTCATGTCTGTCTGTCTGTCCGTCTGTCTGTCCGTCCGTATGTCACAGCCACTTTTCTCCGAAACTATAAGAACTATACTGTTGAAACTTGGTAAGTAGATGTATTCTGTGAACCGCATTAAGATTTTCACACAAAAATAGAAAAAAAAACAATAAATTTTTGGGGTTCCCCATACTTCGAATTGAAACTCAAAAATTTTTTTTTCATCAAACCCATACGTGTGGGGTATCTATGGATAGGTCTTCAAAAATGATATTGAGGTTTCTAATATCATTTTTTTCTAAACTGAATAGTTTGCGCGAGAGACACTTCCAAAGTGGTAAAATGTGTGTCCCCCCCCCCCCCGTAACTTCTAAAATAAGAGAATGATAAAACTGAAAAAAATATATGATGTACATTACCATGTAAACTTCCACCGAAAATTGGTTTGAACGAGATCTAGTAAGTAGTTTTTAGGGTTCCGTAGCCAAATGGCAAAAAACGGAACCCTTATAGATTCGTCATGTCTGTCTGTCTGTCCGTCTGTCCGTCTGTCCGTCTGTCCGTCTGTCCGTCCGTATGTCACAGCCACTTTTCTCCGAAACTATAAGAACTATACTGTTGAAACTTGGTAAGTAGATGTATTCTGTGAACCGCATTAAGATTTTCACACAAAAATAGAAAAAAAACAATAAATTTTTGGGGTTCCCCATACTTCGAACTGAAACTCAAAAATTTTTTTTTCATCAAACCCATACGTGTGGGGTATCTATGGATAGGTCTTCAAAAATGATATTGAGGTTTCTAATATCATTTTTTTCTAAACTGAATAGTTTGCGCGAGAGACACTTCCAAAGTGGTAAAATGTGTGTCCCCCCCCCCTGTAACTTCTAAAATAAGAGAATGATAAAACTAAAAAAAATATATGATGTACATTACCATGTAAACTTCCACCGAAAATTGGTTTGAACGAGATCTAGTAAGTAGTTTTTTTTTTATACGTCATAAATCGCCTAAATACGGAACCCTTCATGGGCGAGTCCGACTCGCACTTGGCCGCTTTTTTATACGTCTTAAATCGCCTAAATACGGAACCCTTCATGGGCGAGTCCGACTCGCACTTGGCCGCTTTTTGGCCTAAAATTGTTCAACTTTGATGCCAAATATCTCGAAGACTACTTGAAGAGTTTGAAGTAAATATGGGATACTATATTGCTTAAAGCCGTCAGCTACAAAAAACATTAGAAAACTAAGAGATTCAGATCTTGTATCTTGAAGGTCATTGGCGTTCCCCTTAAAGCCAAAAATGTATGACAATAACCAAGGGATATGTTCATGTACCTATGTGCGACCCCCTTGTGCGAAATTAACACAACGTAACGTTGACGTAGATCCGTGTCGGGTTCCAGCTTCAAGGGCGAGCTGCCCGAGGGGCGCCACCTGCGCGTCGACAACAAGAACTTCTACTTCGACATCGGCCAGAACAACCGCGGGGTCTACATGAAAGTCAGCGAGGTAACGCACACGGTTCTAAGTAGCTGTCATGACATTCTTCGTGCTTGGAGTCCTTGCTTTATCTTTGTCTCGGGACAAAAATACGACAAAAATCGGGAAACAGCCGCTAAATCGTGTATCAGATTGATATTACGCGCTCACGCACAAAATGTTGAGGGCTCTATAGAAATTAGACATTTACTTGGATTGCCAAGACAAAGAATTAGCTTGGTCTGACCAAAGATACTTTGATTGAGTTTCGTGCTTCGAATTTGACAGGCAAACGAGATGGCGCTGTACAGCTCCATACATTTTGTGGTCACTCAGTATAACGCCATCTGTTTTGGATGTCAAACTAAGGGCTACGTTTTTGTCTTAGACTTGAACTCTCTATTACAATGAATTCTCTTTGGTCTGACTAATGGCGTGTTTGTTCAGGTGAAGAGCAACTTCCGCACAGCGATCACGGTGCCCGAGAAGTGCTGGGCGCGCTTCCGGGACATACTAGCCGACTACACAGACAAGATGGGCCGCGCGCATCCCGACTCCATGCAGGTGCGTGTGTGTGCGCGTGCGTGCGTGTGTGTGTGTGTGTGTGTGTGTGTGTGTGTGTGTGTGTGTGTGTGTGTGTGTGTGTGTGTGTGTGTGTGGCCGGCGACATCGACACCGACAAGATGGGCCGCGCGCATCCCGACTCCATGCAGGTGCGTGTGCGTGTGTATGATGCGTGCGTGTGTGTGTATGTGTGTGTGTGTGTGTGTGTGTGTGTGTGTGGCCGGCACATACTGGCCAACTACACCGGCAAGATGGGCCGCGCGCATCCCGACTCCATGCAGGTGCGTGTGTGTGTGCGATAGTGTGCGTGTGTGTGTGCGTGTGTGTGCTGCGTGCATGCGTGTGTGTGTGGCCGGCACATATAGGCCGACTACACCGACAGGATGGGCCGCGCGCACCCCGACTCCATGCATGTGTGTGTGTGTGTGTGTGTGTGTGTGTGTGTGTGTGTGTGTGTGATGTGTGTGTGTGGCCGGCACGTATATGCCGACTACACCGAGAAGATGGGCCGACAGTGCCGAAAATATCTTAAAAATGAATATTCCTTAAATAATAAATCATAAATTTATTTCATAGAATATGGTATGTACAATTTTGGTGTCGTTGTTTTTTGGTGTAGAACAGCATATTCTGCCATCACTGGCGTAGAAATATATAAATAAAAAGGTGATGCAATACATTAACTACAAATACTTTGTACACCATTACCGTAACATTAACAAGCAATAACAAAATGTACATTATTCAATAAGACGTGTCAACAATAAAATGCAAAATTACTACGCAAAATTCCAAATTAATGAATGTCAGACTTCATTACAATCTAAAAATTCATGTACTTTATAAAAACATTTCTCCAGGAGCCAATCGGTTAATTTTCTTTTAAATTTTGACAAAGGCATTTCCTTAAACCGAGTCGGCAACTTATTATATATTACTATACACATGTAAAACACATTTCTCTTACAACAATCTAAGCGAAATAATGGGGAGAAAAGTTTGTATTTGTATCTGGTGGGCCGTTGTGAGATCTCTGTCTGCAATCTAAACAGTAGTGGATTATGTCTTACAAACAAACAAATCTCTTTTATATACATACATGCTAGTGGTAATATCTTTAGCGAGTAGAATAGTGGTTTGCAGGTTTCCCGGTAGGGTACCCCGCAAATTGCTCTAATGCATTTTTTCTGTGCCTTAAAATATCATAAATGTCAACTGAATTGCCCCATATAATCAGTCCATAGCTGAGAATGGATTGAATGTATCCATAATAGGCAGTAATAGCTGCTTTTTGGGAAATAACTTGTCTCAATCGTCTTAGGGCAAATACGAAACGATCTATCATATCGCATACATAACTAATGTGAGATTTCCAATTTAAATAAATATCCATTCTTATACCTAAAAATGTGATTGTATCGGCTTCCTCGATTTTATTATTTTCAAAGATAACATTTAGTGGAGTTGAATTAGTTTTGTACGTTCTAAATTGTAAAATTTTAGTCTTGATTACGTTTATCTTAAGACAATTATTTGACAACCATTGATGTATATCCGTTAATGACATTTCAATTTTATTTCTTAAAGATACCATGTCTTCGGCCTCAATGACTATTGTCGTATCATCAGCAAACAATATGTACTTATCATTGGAAACATTGGGTAAATCGTTGATATACATACAATAGGAAAAGGAGCGGGCCAAGAATGCTTCCCTGTGGGACGCCGTTTTTATTTAGTCTGTAAGAAGATGTGTAGGTCTTTTTATCGGATGATTTTGGTTTCGATCAACATTAGATATTTCCACACACTGCTTGCGATTTTGGAGATAGCTTTCGAACCACTCGTACGCTTTTCCCCTTATGCCGTATCTGTCCATCTTATGCAAAAGTATCTTGTGGTTTACTAAGTCAAAAGCTTTTGACATATCAAGAAAAATAGTGGCTATAGGCTTTTTCTTATTAATAGCTTCAGTGACGTGTTTAATGAGATGAAAGCATGCTAAGGTGGTAGAGCAATTTTTCTTAAATCCAAATTGTTCGGGTTTTAGAATATTATGTTTTGTGACGAAGTTATCCAATCTTTTATACATAATTTTTTCAAACACTTTGCTAATGATAGGAATGAGCGTAATCGGTCTGTAGTTGTTTAAATCTTCGGGTTCACCTTTTTTATATAGGGGTTTAACTACAGATATTTTTAAAGCTCGGGGAAACGTGCCTTCCACCGAAGACAAATTAATTAGATCCTTCTCTTCTTTCATGGATAAGCCCTGTAAACTAGATATGGTTTGAATAGTTGAGCCCCTCGCCTAGCGTTTGGTGAGCTCGAGAGTAACGGGCGGCGTGTTCGCAGGGCGGCGGCAGCGCCCGCGCCGGCGGCAGCGGCGCGCCGCATCCCGACACGGTGAGTAGCGCCCTCATTGCACCGTCACAGCCTCACAGCCATTCTACGGACCACTAGTATGGCGAATTGGAAACTATTATTACATTTGTTTATATTGTCTTTACCTACGTGTTGTGTATCTGTACGCGCCTCGACTGTTGCAGGAGTCGTTCGGCGGCCGGACCTGATGCGGCGGCGCGTGAGCCCCCGCGGCGTGTACATAGTGTTATATACGTAGCCCGGCGCACACCCGGCCCGCGCGGGGTACCGACCTGTCTATCCTCCGTTCTGACACAAAACAGATACAGTACAGAAATCAATCTATATACAAAGTGCGCTCGAGCAACGCACACATAGACCCTGCTCACGGACACGATATCTCGGACCGGTTGGGACCGGTGCGAGCGCGAGTATCAACCGCTTGAGAGTCACGCGTCTGTGAACTTTTTTGTGCAATAATGGAGACACAAAAAAAAGTTATTATAGCTGTTCAGTGGACGGTTGTTTAAATTCAACATTAAACGGAATGAATTGTCGTTTTTTAGCTACCAGTGGTTTCAGAGAGGTAAGTAGGTATCTGCTTGTATTTCGATGGTTCGTTTTAACGTTAAACAGAACGGTTAGGTAGGTAGGTAAGCACCCCGCCCCGGCCCCTACTAGATACGAGTGCCACTACCACGATAGTTTTTTGTGCATAAGTCATAGCTGACAACCCTAGAGCGACCGCCGAGCGTAGGTATGAAAAGTGAAGTACATACATGTGATTGACTTCTGTACTGTATCTATTTTGTGGTTCTGAGCGTTCATAGACGCGTTAGCTGTAAGGTATTAATGTGATAAAAACACGTTTTTGAGCTTTATTGTTTTATCTTTTTTTGTATAATTGTAATTAATTTGTCAAGTATTAGGGCGGGAGCGCCCGGGCGAGGCCGGTTCGCGTTCGTGGCCTTATCGTATATCGTCGCCGCTTCCAACTTTCTGTCAATGAATTATGTACTCGAATGAAATGTAACGCCGGCGAGCGGGGCGGCTTTGAAACATCAGGAAACTTTGCGCCGGTCGCGGAGTCCCTTAAAGTTACGAAATATATGCTCCTAAAAATTATGCTCTACGCTGACGCTAGCCAAAGATCATCATACATTTATGTTTGACGCTCGACGCCGCTAGCGTCAGCGTCAAGCGTAACCACCCGGAGCGTTTTTCGTAGTGGAAGTGGTTAGTTGTGATCAAACCCGCCCCGCTCGGCCCGGTCGCTCCCGCGGCGCGTAACATAGGATATAAAAATTGGTAAATCTAAAAAGAGATTTTGAAAAATGTAAAAAAAAATCAAATTTAACAATCGTGCACGCCTGGCCGAAATCCTAACGACATAATAAGGAGTTACGTTGATGTAAAATGCCACTTATCTAGTTCGTAGGGGAATGATTTTTTTATATGGATTATTTAATGATAGTGATTTGACTGAAGACGAGGGAGCTCGCGGTCTGTCGATGAAATCACCAATAGTACTAAAATTTAGAAAAAAAATGCTGATGAATTTTTTTACAACTAAATTTGAAGACATACAAACGTAGCTTCTACTACAATATGTATGTAAGAAATCAGGATGATATAATGATCAATGAATTCAATATGCCTTTATTTTGAACGGAAGTGTACGTCAGTACCGCTGCCGCGGGTTCCCTTTGCGTGCACCGGGTGTTTACAGGGGGCAGGGCCGGAGCTAAGCGGCACTCACGACGTGGTCAATATCACGAGTATCATGACTCAACTTGAATGGGCCTTCGGCGGTCAAACCGTCGGGGCTCATGTGTAAGAATTTAAAAAAGATTAAATCTTTGCCTTTCATAATATGTTAAAACTAAAAGCTGAGAAATACTAGTATAGATAATGACACTGCGGCCAAGATTCGAACATGCAACCACGATTAACCATTTGGACCATCGCGATTAACCATTGAGCTACCGGAGCTGTACATTTTTCCATTTTGCAATTAAAAAAATTGTCATATCGCTCGCTGCTTGATAAAAATTTGTCTATGGTATACTTGCTTTTAATTTTAAAGTGATATTTGACCATCGTTAGTGTCGCCCGCTCGGCTATCTCGAATCATTAGGTAAGCTACGCAGGCTGTGATATGTCGGCTCAGCCGAGGGTTACAACTCTTGTACTGCGCCGGGAGGCTCGGCCGCACACTCGGTACCAATGGGGTTTTATGAAGTGTGGGCATAATGCCGCGGCCACGACACGCTGCCAGGCTAATTACAAGGGAATAAGAAATATGCGCCGCGCGAAACTTGCCGTCGAAGATTAATGTCAAAACAAATGAAATATCAAACTGTTTATACGACAACGGTTTCACTCACTTGAATTTTTAGTCTCTATTGGCGACATGTTTCGGGCCCTTCGGGGGTCCATCCTCGGGCTCGAGTGCTCGCGTGCTGGGCGTCAGTCGATACAACCGCCCTACCAAACCTTCACCTGACAACTCCGGATGCGGAGTGCACCGCGCCCCCCGCCCCCGCCTGAGGAAGGACCCCCGAAGGGCCCGAAACATGTCGCCAATAGCGACTAAAATTCAAGTAGTGAAACCGTTGTCGTATAAACAGTTTGAAAATATGTCTCACGAAAGTTTAATATCGATTAAATGAAATATCATTTATTCTCAGGCAACTAAGACTCTTATAAAATCTAAAAATCATTTTGGCGACACAGTTTTCTGTTGCGTCACCTGTTCCCGTGTAGAATAGGGTTCTTGCGCGAGTTTTAATGTTTTACCTCAATTACTCTGAAAACCTACTTCTGTTTAATATTTTGCCGTTGAAGTAGCTCGGCTGTATCACTAGCCATTTTATACTAAAATTATACGGCTGGTGACATATAAAAGAAAATAAGAATAATGGTGCATACAGGGATAATCGTCGGTACGTAGGTTTGGTGTCACCACTTATATTCATCACTTGAATTATGAATTTGATATTTGAATTATGTAGATGACATGTTTTCTTTTTTTTTTATCTAACTAACATTTTCATGGCATTTGCCCCTGATTGAAACTTGTAACAAATCAGTATAAAACTACAATATGTTCAGTCGGTGTTAGCGTCGAGCGTAGACGCTCGGAGCGTGTTTCGTGGCCCCGGGTTAAAGGCTTAGTCACACAGGCGCGTTTTCCGGGCGCGGCGTGAGCGGGGCGTGAGCATTTTATATGTAAAAGCGGCACGCCCCGCTCACGCCGCGCCCGGAAAACGCTCCTGTGTGACGAAGCCTTAAGGCTTTAAGAGCGAGGGCGGGTTTTGGATTGTTTTTATTGTCCCGCCTGAGCGGGGCAGGTGCGGCCGAGCCGGGTAGGTTAAGGCGTAGGCACCCCGTGTTAGGGCGTGCTTTTATCGTTGTAAGTTCATCTGTACTAAGAATTTCCAGATTTTTTTTTGTTATTTCTACTCAGAATCAAGAATACCATAATTAAATTCTACTAGGAGAAATAAGTGTCTAAATTTAATTCCTACTATTTTGGACTTTCCATGGCGTTACCTCCATAACATTTGTGGCACTTTTTCTTATGATAGAATTAATAGAGCTCGTGATTCTAAGTAGGAATAAGCTATAATTTCTGGGAATCTTAAGAACATGCACGTTACAACAGTAAAAAAGATCGCACTCGATGGGTCCGGTTTTTGGAACGTTTAACGAATCGTGGCGGGTCGCGGGCGGACCCGTCGGGCGCGTGGCGTGTGCGTGTGTATATATGTGTGTGTGTGCGCGGGACGCACGCGGGCGGCGCGGGGCTGGGTTACAGGAGTTCCGATGTGTTACCTGGATGTTACGATGGTCCGCTCCGTGACGGGACGGTTCCGTTCCGTGACGCCGGTTCCGATCCGTGATGCGATGGTTCCGTTCCGTGATCCACCGGTTCCGCTC
This sequence comes from Cydia amplana, assembly GCF_948474715.1. Taxonomy (NCBI): domain Eukaryota; kingdom Metazoa; phylum Arthropoda; class Insecta; order Lepidoptera; family Tortricidae; genus Cydia; species Cydia amplana. The sequence goes on from NC_086090.1 coordinate 12,157,680, forward strand.
CGTGACCCAAGCTGCGCCGCTCCGCTGTAGTTTAAGTTCAGCACTACACCGGGCGTCGGACGTGCCTTTATTTACTAATTGACTTATTTTGCATTTTTTTTGTTTTTTCTTTACTATAAGTGCATCACCCGTTTTCACCCTCTAATGGTAGCTCCGCGCCGGCGACGGCCCGCGCGTTACGCGGTTATCACTGATGCGGACCCGCACGCCGCTCCGGTGTGCGAGCGAGACAGCGCTATGCACGTATATATCGTCCCGCTCGCACGCCGGAGCGCCGTGCAGATTTGCGTCAGTGAAGACCGCCTTATCTCGTTATATTTAAATGTAATATTATGTATATCTACGAATTCGAGTCAGGTTAGTAGTAACTCGTTTTTAAAATTTTATTGTGTTACTAAATGATAGGGTAATGTTTTTTTATTAGTGGTACGTTGCCGACAGTTGTGATGTCTCCGATCCTTTTCGTCATCGCTTCGCTCGCCGCCTCCGGACTTAGGAGGGCCTTCGCTAGCCTTTACCTCACAGTAACTAAACTACTAAATAACACCTTTAATATCAACTATGTTTTTCGTCAATGACTAGACTATATTGTGCAAAACGAAGTACATATAAGTGCATAAGTCAGCTTGAAGTCAAATGAAATGTTGGCTTGTCTGGTTGGCTATGGTCTGTGGCTTATTTATGGCCTACGAAGCCGGACGCGGCGAGCGAGCGGCGAGTCCTAGACTAGAGTACTTGACCTACGGAGCTAGAGTAGCCTGTAAGCTATGCAGTCATCTCCTGGAGACCATATACTAATAGTGTGGAATAAGTTCGTGACGTCCGATAAAATGTTACATATAGAAAAAAAAGATAAAATATATAAAAAATAAATCACTTCTCTATAATAAAATAGAAATATATTTGCCGGCGGGGGCGGCGCGGGGCTTCGTGCGGGCCGCGGGGAGGCGCACTTGCCTCCGGGGGGCGCACTTGCCTCCGGGGGGCGCACTTGCCTCCGCAGGGCGCTTGCCTCGCGAGGCGACCGGTGTGCCTTCTCGCGACTAGTGGCTTAATTTTAACAACAATTTATGGTACAAAATGTAATTTTAGTTCCATAGACGTTTAAGATCTACAGAGTTTATATTTAGAGAAAAGTGATTAAAACCGACTTAGCATCGTCGATAAATATAATTAATGTTACATATATGTGTATCCGAGTGAGGAGTGACATAAATTTAATGTTAACATAGATCTATATGTTGTGAGCTAGTTATCGCGTGGTGATTACGTCGGCTGCAGGCCTCGACGCGCCCCTCCAGTGCCCATCTGTAGGTAGTCGTTTGAGTCACCCCTGCCCACCGTTGTTCCGTATAATCCCGCGTAATAATGTTCTTATTAATTAAATCACACATATACTTACTTCAGAATTTAGTAGTATGAAATATCCTTGGAGCCACTAAATCTCCGATATATGAATTGATAACACTTTTTCTAAGAACCTTTTGGTATAATTTAGAACATGCGGTATACTGTCATAGTGGCCCTAGTATACCACCCATTCTCATAACGGCGGGAGTGACCAGAGGGACGAGTCAAGATGACAATCGACTATCGACAAATTACAATCGAAAAGTCTAAATGCATCGGGATGGCAGATGCGAAGAAAAGTCACGCGATCATTTCATACATTATTTAAGTTTCGATTGTCGTTTTCTATATTCGATTGTCACTTAGCTTGGCCCCCAGTAGTATTAGATATGCGACGGCACGTTTATGGCCAGACACCAGTTGTGTAATGGTTGGGGCCCGGCGCGCGGCCTGCGGCGAGTACAGCGCTGCCCTGTGATACCGCCCCCGCACCTCCCACGCAAGCTTTCACTTCTTCTGTATGCGCTGCGGAAACGCCTGCCGAACGAACATTCACTCACCAATTACAATAATTGTTTGGCTATGGTCGAAAAATTCTAGGCTATTTTATTTACGGTCAAATACGCGATTTTCAAAGTGAATTTGAAAAATTAAGAATTTTCTCTCTTGTGTACAACTCATCCACTGAGAAACCCAAGTCGTTTCACTGAGAAACGCCCCGTATCCGTGTTCCCTCGGTGACACGGGTCCGTATGTGTACCGGACGGCAGGCGCTCGCGCAGCGGCGCTCGGCGCCGGATAGTCAATTAATGTAGCGGCCCCGCTCCCCCCGCCCGCACCGGCTCTAGCTACGGGACGACAACACCGCGAAACTATAAAATAAAACAAAAAATCCTAAAAAAACAGAGTTATAATAGTACGTTAGTTTTAATTATATTTCTGACAAGAATCGATGTTTTACTAAAGTTTATTTACGCGTTCGTCCGCGGCGGCCCGCGGGCCGCCATGACCGAGCGGCATCGAACTCACGCAATACACGATTTTAACTACACGTAAGCAATACCACAGTACCTGAAATTAAGGAAAAAAGAGTATAAAATGTAATAGTACGGAAATAGTGGTCGAAGCACGCCGCCCCGCGGCGTCCTGCGGGTTCGATGGACGTTCAGTTTAGTTTCGGGTGGTCGATCGTACTAAGGCTTCTGTAATTGTTAAATATTGTCAAATAAAGTAATTAAAGTAAAGGATCTTGCAACGTTCGTTCGTATTTGTATAGCTGGAGCGCTCACCGTTTTGTTCAGCCACTGCAGTAATCTGGGAGCTGTCTGAATCAGTCGCGAGACAAGTCGGTCGACGAATCGGCAGGTTAGCGGTTAGGGTAAACGGTTGTAGGGAACACGAGCGGCGGCGCGCGCCGGCTCCGTGCCGGCTCAGTGTCGGCGCCGGTGCGCCCCGTCGGGACGAGGGTGAAACAGCTTGACTCTTTCATAATACATATGTACTGAAGAAAGATTAAGGAACCATGACATCAGTTTCCGATGTAGTTTGTCCAAAGACAGACGTGTATGTAGGAGTGGCCGCGCGGGCCGGGACTCGCGTGGCGTTATCAGATGTGGGGAGTGAAGTTGAACAAATACTGCCAATCGACTGTAGGTTTATAATAATAATGGATAATGATTTGTAGAATTAAACGATTTCGAAATATTGTGTCCTGAATATTTCATATTTTACGTATAGTATCCATAACGGTGGCTAAGTGCCGTTCAAATGTTCCACTTCGGATAACGTTCAGTTTCGTTCGTGCCTTCAGACTTCACAAAGTAACTGACAATAGCATTGCAATGGGTTAGCGACACACTGGGAGTTTGGACGGACAGGGCCACCATGTAAATGTTTCCTTAGAGCGAGGATGGATACAAACTGTGTTCTGTAGAGTACCGTGCGACAGGGCGTTGACTAGATAGCAGGCGCCGGGCCGCCGTGCCGGCTCCGGCGCGGATCCGACGCGGGGGCTTGGCGCCGTAAGTAATTTGGTGCGAATGGGGTTCGCAGAAGGAGCTAAGTTGTAAAAAAAACTAGATTGCTATATACATAAAATTGTTAGGTTTAATAGTGTTGGCATATTGGGTGTTGTGTATGGGGAGGTAGTGACGAACGAGTGCTCTTGAATTCTCGATAGTCGTGCCCCGTGTGCGTTAATATTTTACGAACTCTATTCGATTTGGCACCCAATATGCACAGGAAAAGTAGTTGGTAAATTTTGATATCGAGAATTCGGAATTGTGGGACTGATGGGGCTCATATGATGAGGATAAATTTTGTTCGGATTATTCTAAAATTTTTCAATTCGTGTGTGACACGGCTCGCTTCTCTCTGAGACTGGTTCGGTGTGTGCCGGGCGGGGCCGCGGCGCGACTGCCGGCCGACTGTCGCACGACTGTCGCGCGACTAACGCACAGTCGCCGCGTCGCGCCGCGGCCGCCGACCCGGATGAGATTTTGTATCCAAAGATTGTATAGTGTGATGTATAACTTCCTATAGGTTGATTATTATTATACTAGTATTTTATACTTGTTATTTTTCTATTGTTTGACACTAGTTCGTATCGGAAATGTTTGGAACATTGTCAGATCTCCAGATCGATTTAAAATTTAGCTGTTATAATATAAGTTGTGTACCGAAATTGTCGAGGCGGTCGCGACGCGATGCGATCGTGTCGCGGCGCGTCATATTATATCACTATGTATTTTTTGGGATGAAGGAAGTTATGTGAGCGCGCGCTATGGCATAAAATGTCACCGCGCTGTCGTCTGTCCGTTGGATAAAAGGCAAGGAAAGGTAAACAAGCAAGGCAAGCTATGGTAATGGGCTAATGGGTAAAAAAGTATGTAGTTAAGGCCTTCAATTCGTTTTATTCCACTGATCTACGAAAATTAGTCATACATTTATATGGGCAACTAGTTTCTCAGTGGAACAATTTTAATTGTAAACGATTATTGCCTTATTTACCCCCTGCCGGGCAGTAAACATTTTAATAAAAAAAATTAAGTGAAATTGAGGCGTGATGTGCGCGCAGTGTGCGAGCGCCTTTATAAGGGCTCTGACAGACGGCGGCGCGGCGCGCTCGAGCGAGGAGCAGTCAAACTGCATGGTGCTTGTGTACTTACGATGGATATCATTATATTTTCTTATACTAAAAGTGTGACGCCTATTTATTTTGTATACGATTCGAATCGATGGAACGCCGCAAGAGAATGTCCATGTTTCTAATTTTAGTATTTGTTTCTTTGTAACTTCATGCCCTTTTGTGAGCGACACGTCGACGCTGGCAAAGCCAGACGTGACGCAGGATGGAAATGTGACGGCTCAGCGCGGCGTGACGCACGTGACGCAATGACGCATGCGACGAATAAAGCTTTGACGATTAAATCAAACATGTGTTAATTAACTCTTCAATGACGCATTGTGACAAACCCGAACATATATTATGTAACTTGACAGTAAATATGACTTGTTATTCGTGTGACTTGTGACGCAGGATTTGTAACATTCAGAACAAAACGGACGTGTAACATAAACATAGACGAAGACGTTACATAAACGAAGACGGAAAGTACGATAATGCAGCTCTTTGACCTATAAAAAACCTAATGAATTGTGCAATCACTAACTTTTGCGATATCTCATAATAATATGTAAGGTCAGCCAAGGCAATTGCGACTATGGGGCAATTGCAACTACTTACAGTAAAAATACAATAAGTGCTTGAGTTAGAGCCACATATACCATGGGTGAACTCTCTTTTATGGCGAAGCTTTAGAGTCACTTCTTGTATGTTTAGAGTAGTTGCAATTGTCCCATAGTTGCAATTGACCTGGCTGACCTTACGAGTATATTTTACGATGAAAATGACTCCCAGTAAATGAATGAACACATCAAACAAGATGGCTTACCCTCCTTCATGAAAAATAACAGATACTGAATAAAGTACGATGAAATGAAAATAACGCAAAATGATACGAGAGTCCGTTTATGTTAACTTTGCACCGACTTGAATAGAACAGAACTAAGTGAGGGTATCTTCATAGACATTTGACATTAATGATCATATTGACACACTTTGTCATTTCAAATAGCATGCAGAGCCCGACTCTTAGTAGTTTATTGAATTGAGTCATGTAAAGATTTAACTCTGACGATTAAATAAAACGTTTTTTTAGTTAGTAACACTGTGACGCACGCGTCACATGAAACTTGTGCGTCATATGAGGCAGGTGCGTCACGTCGCGCTGGCCGAGTCTCGACTCGACATACACTCGTGTATCGGAGCGCGGCTGCGACGCGCGGTGTGCCGTAGGAAAGTTTTACGATAAATGGTGAAAAAATAAATAAATTACAAAAACGGTTGGTTTTGTTATTTATTGCCCCGTAGACTGATCATAATCAAGTAGACTCTGCCTTTGCATCGACTTGAATAGAACAAAATGAGGGAATGTGTGTGGGTAGGTACTTAATTAAAGTAGGTATGTGGTTTATCCGTTTTACTACAAGAACTATTATTGTATACTTATAACAGAAAATTAATGAATAGCAAATATTTTTTTTATCTTACGCCCATGATTGAAGTATTATTCATGTGACGGTAGCGAAACGGTGGCCAAGCCACATATTTTGACTAAGGTGTAGAGTTTGTGAACTTAGGCCGTGTACTTATAAGGCTAGAAGCTTGGCTCTACACAAGATCTGATAACAATTTGACAGTGCAAGCCATTATAACTTCATAACTTGTATAAGGTTTTATCCTGCATTTAGTGCATTATTTACGCCATTTCATTGTTTGTGCATTTTTAGGGTTCCGTAGCCAAATGGAAAAAACGGAACCCTTATAGATTCGTCATGTCTGTCTGTCTGTCCGTCTGTCCGTCCGTATGTCACAGCCACTTTTTTCCGAAACTATAAGAACTATACTGTTGAAACTTGGTAAGTAGATGTATTCTGTGAACCGCATTAAGATTTTCACCCATACTGAGAACTGAAACTCAAAAATTTTTTTTTCATCAAACCCATACGTGTGGGGTATCTATGGATAGGTCTTCAAAAATGATATTGAGGTTTCTAATATCATTTTTTTCTAAACTGAATAGTTTGCGCGAGAGACACTTCCAAAGTGGTAAAATGTGTCCCCCCCCCCCTGTAACTTCTAAAATAAGAAAATGATAAAACTAAAAAAAATATATGATGTACATTACCATGCAAACTTCCACCGAAAATTGGTTTGAACAAGATCTAGTAAGTAGTTTTTTTTAATACGTCATAAATCCCCTAAATACGGAACCCTTCATGGGCGAGTCCGACTCGCACTTGGCCGCTTTTTTATGGTCTCGTCTTGGCAAAATTTTACATGTAAATGTTTTCGGTGGGATCTGATTCAAAGTGGATTCATACCTGTTTCCATTCGCGGCGGTAGCGACCTCATGCGTGAAAAAAATGAATTTCCTTAACGCGCACTGCCACCGTAAGAATTTAGCCAGGGCACTGAGGAGTTATGGTTTCCTATGTGCCACAGATGGCGCCATTAGGCACCTGAATGTGATAACATTTTAACCAAGGGGCGGATGCACCTTTTGATTTGTTTTTCAATTAGGTACTTATGATATATTAAACATCGCTTTACAACTTTAAAGCGTTTATTACATCTAATAGGGTCGCCGGGCACCTTTTGTAGGGAGGAAAATCGGTCCAGTACCTAGATTGACGCCATGCACAGGGGCGTATTTACCCTATATAGGGCCATCCACAACCTTTTTTGAGGGCTGGATCCGCGCCTGAAATGGAGTGTGACCTCGTACAGAAACAGGAAAATGGAAATTCTAAAATTGTCTATCGGAGAATTGATCCGTGCCGAATTGCAGCTTTCTAGCTCTAATAACGATGACGGAGCAAAGCCTCGGACGGACATCTATCCATCTGGATATACAGACGGACGGGCCATAGCGAAACTATAGGTAAGGGTTGTTGACTACAGAACCCGAAAAATCATGATAGATATAAAGTGCACTTAAAACAACTGACGTACCAACATATAACCAGTGTGACAAGTGTTTGTTTTTAATTGAAATCAAAACCGAACATCAAAAGTCAGTACGAGTAGGTCAGAAGTGGTCACAAATCAAAGATTCGCCGACATCGTTAGACCTTTATTACTGATCAGAAAATATTCATGCAGCAAAGTCTTTATGACGTTGTTTCAGGGTTTAAATTCGCTTGGAGTTTGTAGTTTTTCCCCTACCTACTTATTGGGGCAGGCATCAATATGCTAAAAGGAAGTCCCGCGTTTGGGGTTGCGAGGTGTAGAATTTTCTCGACATGGTAGAACTTTTGGTGATTTTTTCAAGATTTTATCGTACTAAGGTACAGTCCGACAAGAAATTGTAGAAATTTAAAGTGGCAACATTGTAGTGTCGTCGCTTTCAAATCAATCTAAGAAAACGGGACGCCACTTGTTAATTTCTACAATTTCTTGTCAGGCTATATACCTACACGTTATACGTAGCATGATGGTGGCATTGGTGGCAAAGTGGACGATTCATTAGAAGGTGAGCTAAAGTCGAATCAATCTAAAACGGCTGGACAGGCGTTTACGGGAGAAGGGTCGTAAGTAGGTAATGATCCCCGCTTTGGGTGTTGGCTGGTCCAACAAATTTCCATCGCCATACAGCGTGCAGTCCCACCATAATGGGAAGTTGGGAACTTTCGGCCGGCGTTAGTTTATAGATATTTTTGACGAAACTTGTTGCAGAAATTATGGTTTGAGTACCTACCTATTACGTAAGTATAATAAGTTCTGACGATACTTGTGCGGATTACATCTGTGTTTTAACGAAGCATAATTATTTATGTGGCGGAATAAACTACCTATTTTGATTATGGATAACGTTTAACTAGTAAAGTTAAATCGTAACACTAATGTTCACGATGACACTTAAATCAAATTTCATATGCGTATGTAGGTAACTATATATAATAAAGTAGTCAGGTGAAATGGGGGAATGAAAAATCAGGCTTTTCCCAAATGGCAACTGGCAACTCCTGGCACGCACGCTCGGAGAGGGAGAGGGCGGCGGTCTTTGATCTCGCTTTCGCTTCTGCTTATTTGCCTATTAAAGGATTTGCTTAATTGAATTGACTCTTGGCGATCCACTTTTGTCCCCGGTGCTGCAGTGAGGCGTCTTCAACTAGCGGCTTTCTTTCATTTCCTTAAGTAATAGGTACTTAATGACAATGCGGTGTGTTTTTTTTTTGTTTTAACTCTTAGTCCAACGACGAGTCAACGAGTAGGTACGACGTAAGAAGAAGAATACGCAAGTTCAATATTTTACTAATAAGAATATGCGTCGTTGTTGACTTTGCCGGCAAAAGAATTGAGATCTACTTAATATGGGGTGCCAAGTTCTCTAGTTCACTTGGGATGTAATTAAAGTTGAGAATCTGATTTGGCTAGCTTTTACGTGCAGACTTTATTATACTTTATTATGGCTGCAAAACGATTATGATTCGTATGATTATGATTACCTATTTGTCTTATGTTGTTACTAGTTACTAATGTTACCTACTTTACTAAAATTTAGTTTGTTACATACTTTTTTAATACTGCGTCGGTGGCAAACAAGCATACGGCCCGCCTAGCTGTTACTATACCACAGTTGACACGGATCGTAGTGGTGCCTCATCCTCATTCCCGCTCGTCGGTGTCGGGCTGGGCTGTGGCGGACACGGAGCCTTTGACTTTGATTTGATTGCGGCTCGATCGGGGCGGAGGCGGAGCGAAGCGCCTCTTTCATTAATGACTGCGCTGCACGCTCGCAATCACAAAGCCTACAGTGAAAGAGCGACTCGAAAGAGTGTAAAAAGCGTGTCATACTACTATAAACTCTATATACTTATAGCACCGCGCGGCCCTCTCCTAACACAAACATTTTGCTTAACGGGAGACACCCTCCCTTAAATAACTTAAATTATAAACATCTACAGTTTTATGAAATAAACTAATTTTGTAATTTTGCCCGCGACTTCGCGCAGTAGGAATATGGAACTAACGATAGTAAGTAGGTATTTAGTATGTACATCACTCTCGCACTTAGGTAACTATTATTACCTACCTCTATGTATTTAGGTATGTACCTAAACTTTATTTTTATTATAGGTACCTATCCCAATTACCTAGGTACTAAACAGCAACAGTTTCGATTAGGTATACCCAACGTACCCAACTTAGGTAGTATAGATAGTTAGGTACCCCCTGCCCAACCAAACAATTTATTGTACCTATAAATACAAAACAGCTTGCATTGTAAAAGATTGTATTACCTAATCTGTCATTCTGGTATTTTGGATTTAAAAAAACCGGCCAAGTGCGAGTCGGACTCGCGCACGGAGGGTTCCACACCATCAACAAAAAGCGGCCAAGTGCGAGTCGGACTCGCCCATGAAGGGTTCCGTATTTAGGCGATTTAAGACGTATAAAAAAAAAACTACTTACTAGATCTCGTTCAAACCAATTTTCGGTGACTGTGACATACGGACGGACAGACAGACGGACAGACAGACAGACATGACGAATCTATAAGGGTTCCGTTTTTTGCCATTTGGCTACGGAACCCTAAAAAAGAGCTTAAAAATCGTGTTTGTTGTATGGGAGCCCCCCTTAAATATTTATTTTATTTTATTTTTAGTATTTGTTGTTATAGCGGCAACAGAGATATCGCGGTTCATGAGATACAGCCTGGTGACAGACGGACGGACGGACGGACGGACAGCGAAGTCTTAGTACCTACCTAATAGGGTCCCGTTTTTTACCCTTTGGGTACGGAACCCTAAAAATTAGTAAGTATCTACATAAACATAATGCCTAGGTACTTTTATTTCTATTAGGTGTAATGTAAGTATTCAAAAGTACCTCCGCAAGTATACAGATAACAGCCATGACTTTCATAAAACAAAGTGAATGAAAATGCGGCTTGAAGAGATTTATGCGGAGGGGCGTTGTGCTAACGCGCGTTTATTATAATCAGAGGAGACGCGATTCACCAACATAAAGCCTTCTGGGCTGGTAGTCAAACCAGGATACGCCTACTCGTAGATTATTTTTTGAATACTAAGTAAATTTTTGTCGACCTAGGTATAGCTAACCCTACCTATTACCTAGGGGCTATTCATTAATTACGTCATTTCAAATTAAGGGGGGGGGGGGGTCTAGACATCGGATGATGGTAGCATGACGTAGGAGGAAACGGGGCCATTCGAAGCATGATTTTTGGATGATTTTAGGGGCGGAGGGGGGGTCAAAAATCGTCTAAAATAAATGACGTAATTTATGAACAGCCCCCTATATCTGCCTACAGTCAATTAAGGTTGACTATAATACGATTAATACGATTAGGGTTGGCACGACGGATCTGAAATGTATGCGAAGATCCGCGGATCCGGATCCAGATCCGGACAATTTCATACATTTCGGATCCGGATTGCAAACCCTAACTCACGATAGAACGGTCCGGATCGTTTCGTTTTCCATAGGCATCACGTGCGTGACCACCCAGGCTCGGAAGTGGCTGTCTATTATACAAATTGATAAAAAAATACTCAAGCTGTCATCATATTGTTAACGACGAAGTCCCTAAACCAGTGGTTCCTAACCTTTTCAGTCCGGTCACCCCTATGACTAATAACTAGGGTTACTAGGGAACCTGATTTTACACCTCCTCCCAATGGTAATAAACAATAAAACGTGTACGTTTGTTGTATTGTTATATTAGGTTAGCTTTTTACCCCCGTAAAATACCAGTTTTACCCCCACGGGGGTAATTACCCCCAGGTTAGGAACCACTGCCCTAAACAGTAAGTACTTAGGTACCTACCTAATACAGCTGGACGTCGACCCGACCGTGGGGCGACGTGTTCTACGAGACGTGATCTTTTCTGGGGTCTAAGGCTTAGCACGCACTGCGGTTTTTAAAAAGCGGTTCCGCTACCGCAAAAAATGTAACGTACGACATTCTTTATATGCGCACGCACTTGCGATTTAAGAATGTGTGACTGGTCGTATGCCTATTACATACCTAGTATTAACCTAATGTGTTCATTACAAAACACACAAACTAGAAAGAAATACCTTGAATACTAAAATCCCTTTCAGTCGCATATTTCATACATGATTCCAATGGATAGTGTAACAATTACAACTTGAAGCACACTTTTTCATATTTTGCCACTTGTGGTCTCGTTAAATATATAACACACTATAAAATTTTCGCTATTTAAATCAATAAATTGCGTAAAGTAATCATCTCAAGTTTTGGCATTGAGAATGACAGTGACATTGACAGCGTGACGTTCGGTCGTATTGTAGTCTGAACTCCTAGTACAGAGTTAATACAAACAGTCCAAAACGTCTAAGATTTTAAACTTCCCGCTATGTTTTGAGTATGTTTGCTACTAATAAACGTAAAATACTTCCACACAGGAGTGTTTTTCGGAAAGAGACTAAAAGTATCCCAAAGTAAAATAATGCTTGCAGGTTCGTGCGTGTAGAGGGGCCATAAAGCGATCCCTTTTATTATAATTTAGTCTACTCAAACTGACTACCCGATTATTGCCTGTGAATGTGTGCGTAGACGTCATTGAGAATTCTCCGTCTTTCTCTAAGACGCAAGCGTGAAAGGGATAGATCTTGGTAGCATCGAACTTTACGACTTTTGACCTCTTCCTCGGTTATGGTAGCCTGGTACTTTTGGTAAACATTTGTCTTAATAAATCACTGGTCGTCGGTAGCATATCGCTAATAGGTACGGGGCAAATGACCTCTTCCTCGGTTATGGTAGCCTGGTACTTTTGGTCTGGTCGTCGGTTGCATATCGCTAATAGGTACGGGGCAAATGACCTCTTCCTCGGTTATGGTAGCCTGGTACTTTTGGTAAACATTTGTCTTAATAAATCACTGGTCGTCGGTTGCATATCGCTAATAGGTACGGGACAAATGACCTCTTCCTCAGTCATGGTATCCTGGTACTTTCTGATTAATGTTTGTCTTGTTATGTCGCCGTTATGTCGCCAGTATGTCGCCAGTATGTCGCCGTTATGTCGCCGTTATGTCGCCAGTATGTCGCCGTTATGTCGTCAGTATGTCGCCGTTATGTCGCCAATAGGTCGCCAGTAAGGGGTATAAAAGGCAGGTGCGCGCCGCGAGCATTCATTCATTCTTCAACCATCGGCTAGCAGTGACTCTGGTTCTCGGGCGTTTAATATTCGGTAAGCAAAGTTCCTCTACTACTGTTACTATGTTTGTTTTCGCTTGGAATTATCCTGGTGAATTTAAACGTGGAAATGGTGTCTGTGTTTGGTTTTACGGGGACAATATCGTCGTAAAGCTGATCTTAGACTTTTGTGGAGATTCTTTGTTACCGAGTACGGGATTTAAATATAGTGAAGTTTCCTACGCAGTGTTTTCTAAGTGCCGCCACGTTATGCAGGGACAATATCGTTGCATAGCAGGGGCTTGGAAAGCGTGTTTGTGTTTGGTTTTGCGGGGACAGTATCGTCGTGAAACTGAACTCAGGCTATTGCGGGGATTCTTTGCTGCTTTGTGTAGTTATAGTGAAGTTTTCTACACTGTGGTTTTCTGAGTGCCGTCACGTTATGCAGGGACAATATCGTTGCATAACAGGGGCTTGGAAGGCGTGTCTGTGTTTGGTTTTATGGGGAAAATATCGTCATAAAACTGAACTTAGATAAAGGTGTCTAAGGAAATTTCATTTCTGTGTTTAGTTCGTTGATTTTGTGAGTAGTTTGGTTCATAAAATAGAACCTAGTTATTTTAGTGTTTTACTATGGGGTCTTTTGCTATATATTTTAAAACCAGATCATTGTTTGGACTGACTGTTTGTCCGGCTGGGCAGCTCACCCCTTGCGGTGTTAAATGTGAGCTGTCTAGGAGTCTTTTTGCTCCAAGATGAGGGTTATCTTGGCACCTTCTCTTTACCAACATAGAAGGTGAAAAACGTCTCCCTCCTTAGCTCTCCAATGTCCAGCTGTTAGATGAATAGTGGGGGTGTCACATGCGCACCATCCGGAGTAATCTGGGCCCATTTGAAATCTACAGTATTTGGAGGCTTCGTATATTAAATATATTTATTTATACCACTTATATACATAATAGGGACCTGTCTTACCCATGTTGCCACCCTGCCTCTGTGCAACCCGCCATGGGGGGAGACAAGCCCACGAGCTGTTAGGTTGCATTCTCGGAATCGCTCGCCGAACTCTTACAGCTTCTTAGTAGGGACACACTTGCGTATATTCCAAAGTACCAGGTCGATGGTAAGTACGAACTGTGCTTTGGTTATACTAGAGTAGGGACTAAGGGTAGGTTTAGGGTAAATTCACACACAATTATTCGGAATTTAGGGTTCATTTTAGTCTTGGTCTGTAAAATTGATATATTTCTCCTTTTAAAGAACTTCAACTACGGTCTCGCTATACTAAAATTGTGCGTAAATGGGTATAGGGTTTCAGTTGCTTAAATCTTCCAATATTTTAATTTATTTGGGGAAAATAATTAATGTAAAATCTTATCTCTATTTTTATTTATGAAATTCTGGTTTTCTGGTGTAAAGACGAGGTACTGAGTATTACAATCATGTTTCTAAGGTATTTACACAATTAAATCTTAAATATCAAGTTGGGATTAGGAACACAGTCTATTCGGAGATAGAAAATCGACGTCTAGCTGTTTTAGGGAACCTTTGGCAGGCAAGAGTAATCCAAAGGAAGATTTGAGTGAAATAATGCTCATCTTGATATTTCAGTCTCATAAAATTTAGTATATAGTTTAACAAATAAACTTAGTACTTCGTTTATACTTCTAAAAGACTAGAAATACAGTTTATATTTTAGTTCTGGGCAATGGAAATGGGATTCGCATCCCTAGCTTTTGAAATAAAAAAGAATAGTAATTTTGATGACTGATGGATACTTTGACACTTCTCTTCATTGTCATCTAGGCACGCATAGGTTCCGAAGTGTTGGTCATAGCCCGTCTGGCTAAAGAGTAGGGTAGGAGTTCCAATTGACCTTGCTGATTGGACTAGGAGCCCCCAATCCTGCATCGAGCGTATGGGTAGCATATTTCGAATAGAAGCTGGTAGATAATAATATTAAATGCTAGGGTGTAAATGGGCTTACCCCAGGAGTGCTACTCATATGTTATCCCGGAGGCTTAATAGATTGTAGCAGGCTTCTACCAACCCCATTTTTAAACTCATTTTACCAAACATATTTCTTTTATATTCATATTATCATATATGCTGCATTTACCTAAATAACATTATTTGAAGTAAAATATAACAACATTTACATTACAATAATAAATTCTGGTAACTTTCAGTACTATTTCTGTATTTTAATAAATTATTCTAGTAAGTTACTCGTTAGCGTCATAATAAATGTGCTTCCAATATCTTAAAATATTTATCCTAAAGTCCAGGTAATTGTAAATAAAATCAGAGTCCAAAATTTAGCTGATACTCATTAAAGAACTTAGGGTACCGCGGTTCACATCGAGGGGTCCTAACGCTAGACTAGACGATCACGACAAAATCACATGGCCAAATTTCAGGGGTAAATCTAAAGGGGGGTTCATATTGTGGTTAGTTAAGTAAGTAAGTAAGTAGGTAGTGGGAGGTGACAAATGCCGTACGTTACATTTATTGCGGTAGCGGAACCGCTTTTTAAAAACCGCAGTGCGTGCTAAACCTAACCGATAGACAAACGTATTTACGCTTTTTTGTTACAGTAGAACCTCGATTATCCGAACTAATTGGGACCGAGACTAATATACATAGTTCGAATAATCGAAATTTGGGTTTATCAGGACGATATCCAACAAAAGCAACAACTTTTTACATTAGAACAGTACCTACATTACCTACATACATACATACAATGCAATTTCATGTATGAAATAGGTTAGTAGGTATACTATTACCTATATACCTACATACTTACTCGGATAATTGAGGGTTTAGATAATGTATGTTCTACTGTACTTTAATAGCCTAAAACAAAACAAAGGTCTAATTATATTAGAGTTACCCAACAGACAGACACAGTAGACCACAAGGTTTACGAATAGCAGAGGCGCAGTAACGACGGGAGATATTTGCATCGTAAAGGCGCTCTTCACTCGTCTATCGGTTTGTCAGCCGTTTGTTTTACTCAACTTTTGATTTGATAGAAGAATAAATTAATAACTATAATGAGTTATGCTTGAGATATCTTTGTTGTTTCTTAACACTGAAGAATAATTTAGTTTTTTCTATTTAAATGTTTTATTAGGTACATACATTTTACACGTAGAATTTATAACAAGCAACATATTATGTATAGTTAAATACCTAATTAAGTAAGTAAAAGCAATATTTAAAATGGATGCCTCTCCATTAGGTAATAAATAGAGTTTGCAAACCGCATATAGGTACAACAATGTCAGTTAAGCTAACTACAAAAACATAGATACCCACTTAATATTTACTAAGTATTTATAACCAATACCTAGACGCCATCTAACGGTTATACTTATAGGAAACTTTTTTATTTTATTTCGCCACTATGTAAGACCTCTTTATTTAAGAAAATCTGTTATGTGATGAGTATTCTTGTGTATAATACGTTGCCGTATGAGATAAGACAATTACCCGACAAATTATTTACTACCAGATTACACAAATGGTTAAAAGATAAATGCTTTTATTCTTTAAACGATTTTGTGGATTACTCTATTAACTAAATGTATATTATAGCAACTTCAAATTAATTAATAATATCCTTATAATGTATGTAACAATTAAACTCTACTTGACTTGCATGTTATGTTAATGATTTTGTATTGTACCTTTACAATGTCAACCTATACCTAGTAAGGTAAAGGTTGACATTGTAATAAAGGGTTTTTTTTTAGCTTTAAGTTTGCATGCCATATTTTGGCTAAACATGTGATACTAAATTAATTTACTTTTGTCATCTGTATGCAATTACTATGTCATCTGTATGCAAATAAATATTTCTATTTCTATTTTTATTTCGCCCACACAGGCAGCCTCTGCCCGCCGCTACTCTGCGCGCGCTGCGCAAACCTCATGAAGCGCTCGCCAAACACGATGCATAATGCACCCGCAGACACGCCTAATGAGAGCGAGCGAGACGACCGCGCACGCCCCTCACTCGCCAGACGGAGCACAAAGATATGCGCACACAAATGCGCAACAGGAGGGACAAAGACGGAGATATTTTGATCGTGAGCACACGAGAGGGAGGGGCGAGCTGATCTATTATTGAGGCGGCTGCATGTGGCTGGGCTGCAGGGGGGGGGGGGGGAGTGGGGGGTTGTTTGCCACGGGCCACTTTGCTCGGCACACCAATTCCGGTCGCCATCTTCCGCGGGTTGCGCATTTACCGCCGTTGACCATAAAACCTACCATAGATTGACCTTAGTGATAAGTGATGGGAAGTGAATGAGTGTTTTGTGATTAAGGTGGGTGGATTTTTTATTTAATTTTTAATGAAAAAAAAATACAGATATCTAACTCTACCTATATCTAGGTATAGGTAAATCTGATTGGTAGGTATATACCAGCAGTTATATTCCCGATATAAGTGAAATGCCTAATATTTTTTTAAGCTGCGGAAAGTCAGGCATATAGCATAGAACCCATTTACTAGCCAGCTATTTTTTACAGTTTAAAGTACGGAACAAAATTATATAATATAGAAGGTCCGCCGGATAGTTCCATATAGATAGATCCGGATTGCAAATCCCTTGATATTATATAACTAACATTATTGGGTAATAAGTACGTAACAAGAAACGCTGCTCTCGTAGCCCGTGCGCTACGCCGTAGGGCCGTAGCAGACGTCTACGAGTAGGCTCGGCGGGAAATTGTCAAAAGCCAGTTTTTAGAAATCGATGGAGCAAACGAATTCGCTGGCACTATTTTTGACTGTCTATATATATTTTCCGAATGTTAGTCGGTCAAGACCTTCCTAAGTACCTAACATAATTATTTAAACCAAGCGCTCAAATTACACTTTTTAAGAAATGTTTTAAGAAGAAGAAAAAGAAGAAATACATTTATTCCATAAAGCACACATACACAGGACAATAAGATGAAAGAAATAAGATAAACAGAAAATAATTAGAACAGCAAAACAAAGACAAAGAAATTATGTACACAATACACATTAAAAAACAAAACAGAGAAAAAATACACACTTGGTTCCAGCAATGTGTGCCGTAGGGAAAAGGCCCTGTCTCAGCATATTGTTGCAATATGCAAACGAGGCAAATTCTAACGCTGTTATTCTGCCAAGGCCTTAGAGTGACATTAAATATTAGTAAAATATAACTAGGTATATAGAAAAAAAAAACAAAGAAAATAAATAAAGAAAATAAACATAATAATAAAGTAGGTAAGTGAAAAATGTTTTGTCACTCAAGCATACATATTAAATATTTACGAGTAGGTACCTATATATAGCGCATTTGTGTACTTAACATTAATGTTGATGTCAGTTCGATCTCGAGACCGAAGATCAAGAGCATATTTAGGGTTCCGTAGCCAAATGGCAAAAAACGGAACCCTTATGGATTCGTCATGTCTGTCTGTCTGTCCGTCCGTATGTCACAGCCACTTTTTTCCGAAACTATAAGAACTATACTGTTGAAACTTGGTAAGTAGATGTATTCTGTGAACCGCATTAAGATTTTCACACAAAAAAAAAAGAATAAATTTTGGGGGTTCCCCATACTTAGAACTGAAACTCAAAAAATTTTTTTTATCAAATCCATTACGTGTGGGGTATCTATGGATAGGTCTTCAAAAATGATATTGGGTTTCTAATATCATTTTTTTCTAAACTGAATAGTTTGCGCGAGAGACACTTCCAAAGTCGTAAAACGTGTGTCCCCCCCCGTGTAACTTCTAAAATAAGAGAATGATAAAACATAAAAATATATATGATGTACATTACCATGCAAACTTCCACTTCCAAGTAGTTTTTTTTAATACGTCATAAATCGTAAACCGCAATTTACCTTTCATTCAATCAACTGAAATATAAAAATAAAAAATACAAACATTTAATTTTAATTTATATTATATTACTTGCTTGTTACTTGCTGCTACGGAACCCTTCATGGGCGAGTCCGACTCGCACTTGGCTGCTTTTTCCAACTCCAAATCCCCTAAAATGTAGTCTTACTTCTGTACCTACCAAAACGACCCTACATTTAAGTACTAAGCTATGGGCACTACACTTCTTAGATTAAACCATTCCACGGCATCATTCTAAAGATAACGTATCCGCGCCCCATTCATCGCACATACACCAGGCACGTACATACAACACACATGCAGCAGGCCTACCGCTATAATCGAAATTTCATTATCTGCCTCTCTATCACTATTGGATATTCGAGTGATAGAGAAGCAAATAGAAAAAAAGCGCTGGTGGCCTAGAGGTAAGAGCGTGCGACTTGCAATCCGGAGGTCGCGGGTTCAAACCCCGGCTCGTACCAATGAGTTTTTCGGAACTTATATACGAAATATCATTTGATATTTACCAGTCGCTTTTCGGTGAAGGAAAACATCGTGAGGAAACCGGACTAATCCCAATAAGGCCTAGTTTACCCTCTGGGTTGGAAGGTCAGATGGCAGTCGCTTTCGTAAAAACTAGTGCCTACGCGAATTCCCGGGATTAGTTGCCAAGCGGACCCCAGGCTCCCATGAGCCGTGGCCAAAAGGCCGGGACAACGTGAGGAAGAAGAAGAGAAGCAAATAGACAAACGAAGTGGTCGGCAGTAGAACAGTCCCGGGTTCCGCCGCCAACCGAAGATTAGCGTAATGCCGCGATAATGACCGGTAATCCTTCCGCAAACACCATTGTCCCCGACAAACCGACAAACTGACCAACCGGCATACTATTTGCCACTCTATCAATATAGCTGTCATGAACAAACTTACCTACAGGATGAATTTATACAAATTTATTTTTAATTTTTGTTCTGTATCTGCAATTTGCGTTTTCCACAAAATCAATTATCTATATATATATAAACGTGAAAGACCTGACTGACTGACTTAAATCAACGCACAGCCCAAACCGCTGGAACTAGAAAGTTCAAATTTGGCAAGTATAGGTTCCTTATAAGGTCTAGGGGTCCACTAAGAAAGAATTTTTCAAAATTCATCCCCTAAAGGGGTGAAATGGAGGTCCTAAGTTTGTATGGGGTTAAATATACTAATCCACGGGTACGAAGTCGCGGGCAAAAGCTTACATATAAGTAGGTACATAAATTGTAAATGTGGTACCTACGTCCCACAATAAACAAGGAAAAATATATTAACATATTACATTTATAATACTTATTTATTTAACCTCTTATGAATGCAATTTATTGATTAACTTTGTCAAACTATGTATGTTGTTATACTAGCACATTCAATATATGCAATTCATAATACTTATTATGTATAGGTATAGGTACCTATGTCACACAGTATATTAAGATCATGACCAATCTATTATTTTAATGCTAATTTATTCTGTTTTCTTAACGACACATTAAAACACATACTTACACATTTTATAGACAACTCGTTCGCGTTTCTCCTGTACCTAAAATGAATCACTTTATCTTTAACCATTATTATAATTGCCGACCAAAGTCATACAATCTTTAATTTTTTTTACGGGTTTGCGAATCAACATAAGTAGCTTATTAATAACTGACATATTTATCTTATAATTTTATTACCTATAGGTAGCCTTATTATTAATTAGGTACTTAATTTTACAGCGCATTGGCGCCCCTTAGGTGTAATGCTGTAAAATTTTATTTTAATAAATATTAAATAATTATTACAATTTGTGTTCTGTTAAAATTTCATCCTGTATTATCATGTCAGGTATTTTACGTAAGTAGCGGCAATGCTTGAGAACGTTTAAGATCCCACAAAAAAAGAAGATTATCGTCCGGATATTCACACCAACCTTAAAGGGTTGTTTGTATTGTCACTGATATGTTTGCAAAGGAAAGATCACGGGGATTTGTGAGTAGGTAGCTAGTATTAGGTATTATGAAGATGAGTATTTATAAGAAGTCTCATTAATAGTCGTAAAGCTGATGATTTTTCGAGCAAAAGGGTGGAGTATATAAATACTTAAATAAAATGAATATTTAATTAGGTACCCACCTAATCGCTTTATTCCATTTTAGTTTATAATTGCGAGAAGATGGTTTTGCTTTGTTCTAAAATATCAAATCCTGTTAAGTAGGTAGTTAAGTGAAGAATATAAATTTCTTTTTTCTTTCGCTCTTGTTTAATTCGAGCCATATTATTTATTTTTGTAGAAAGTAGTGTAGGTTAAATTCCGGAAATAAATATGTACCATAAAATATACCTAATAAATTTGGCTGAAGTTATACTTAATAATAATAAATACATTTATTTTCCTGAAAATCAATAAATATAAAAAACTGCAGAATTGTAGTTGTTTGTAGCTATACTAGCTATCGACAATCTTCTTAACTTTCGGGAACAGAACATACAATACTAAGTTGTAACTTGTAACATTATATCTGTACTGCATCGTAACACTGTGTTTATTGTGCCATCAATGTTATAATCAACATAGTTAATGCTGTCCAACCGTCGAACCTAACATTTACTTATTAGCTGTAGAATAGAATAGATTTATTTGTATTAATTGTACATACTTAAATTATTAAATGACAATAATTGCTACTTCGATGCCGACGTGCAAGACGGCGTCGGATAGGTACATCATTACCAAACTTAAATGGAGCTGGGCGGGTCGTGTTGCCAGGCAGAGTGATGGCAGGTGGGCCAAAATGATCGGAGTGGTGGCCGCTTTATAAAACGAAAGGAGTGTCTGGCGTCCGTTGGCTCGTTGGGTGGACGATAATGATAAGATAAAAGATAGTTTATTCAAGTAGGCATAATTACAATGCGCTAATGAACGTCAAATAAAGCTACACCGGCTCCAACCCTACACCTCTGCCTCGAGAAGATTTAAATCCCCCCTCAATTGGAGGAGGGATATTCGGAATAATGCGAGTGATTCTGGATAAGATTGGCTCAGGACCAGGATAAGTGGCGTACTCGAAGAGAGACTTATGCTCAGCAGTGGGCGATTAGGGGCTGATATGATGATGATGATTTTTAGGGTTCCGTAGCCAAATGGCAAAAAACGGAACCCTTATAGATTCGTCATGTCTGTCTGTCTGTCCGTCTGTCCGTCTGTCCGTCTGTCCGTCTGTCTGTCCGTCCGTATGTCACAGCCACTTTTCTCCGAAACTATAAGAACTATACTGTTGAAACTTGGTAAGTAGATGTATTCTGTGAACCGCATTAAGATTTTCACACAAAAATAGAAAAAAAACAATAAATTTTTGGGGTTCCCCATACTTCGAACTGAAACTCAAAAATTTTTTTTTCATCAAACCCATACGTGTGGGGTATCTATGGATAGGTCTTCAAAAATGATATTGAGGTTTCTAATATCATTTTTTTCTAAACTGAATAGTTTGCGCGAGAGACACTTCCAAAGTGGTAAAATGTGTGTCCCCCCCCCTGTAACTTCTAAAATAAGAGAATGATAAAACTAAAAAAAATATATAATGTACATTACCATGTAAACTTTCACCGAAAATTGGTTTGAACGAGATCTAGTAAGTAGTTTTTTTTTATACGTCATAAATCGCCTAAATACGGAACCCTTCATGGGCGAGTCCGACTCGCACTTGGCCGCTTTTTTAATTTATTTATAAATTTTTCGATCAAAATTAGCTACCCTATCAACCCTTACGGCTTAACCCACCCAAAGCTCAAACACGATCCAGTATACTCATTAGCCATCAACAAACCCTACACAGGTGATTACCTCCGCGCTGTCGCCTCGCACCTGGGGCGGCGTGTCACCCTGTCACCACTGTCTGTCACCCACGCCACGCCACGTCACGTGCGAGGGCGGACTGAAAGGTTACCTTCACGATGGGTTACATTTTAGGGGTGTGCAAATTAGCAAGTTTGTCTTTGATGGGTGTTGATATTTTTTATTGGCGTAAAAGGATTTTCTCACCCTCCTGTGTATGGGGTCAAATACATGATTTAAATGTATTTGGATGTAGCAGTAGGTCCCGGTTCTAATCCTGGTAATGGCATTTATTTGTGTGTTAATCACAATAATATTAAATACAATACAATAAAAATACAAATACTCTTTATGCACACCTCATTTCAGAAAACAATACAAAGAATACAAAAAAGAAGAGGAGAAACAACAGGCGGTCTTATCGCTAAAAGCGATCTCTTCCAGACAACCTTTAGGTAGCGGAAATTAAGTATGGATGTTTTCTACTATGTATGTCACATTACGAGTAGGTACATTACTTACATGTTTTCTATTATTTATGTTGTAAGTATTTGAGTAATATTTAATATTTATCTATTAGGTACATATATATGTATGTCCACGCAATATGTAGTTACAACGGCCTCATGTTGTGTGTACTAACACACAACACGAGGCCGTTATAAGTTATAACTGCTAGGTCTAGGTATATCCCTCGTGATTGCGGTGGCAAATATTAGACATACGCCGCGTGACGTCACCGTGCGCGCGCGCCGCCGCCGCCGCCGCCCATTGTTCGGGGGAAACTGCGGAAAATGCAATTACTGACAGTGAGAGGGCGCGGCTACCGCGACATTCGGATATTGACTATCTGCGTCTTTGTCACTCGAATAGTGTCTACATATAGCCAGTATCACCCCACCCCACTTTTGAAAAATATTTGTTTTTATATTTTATATGTAAATAGTGTAAAAATCATCATAAGAAGATATATTAATAATGTTTCTTAACAAGCGACCCGTCCCGGCTTCGCACATGTAACTAAGCCTTAAAAAATTATATAAGTACCTATAATTAATACATACATCTAATTAAACCTTTCTCTAGAATCAACCGTTGAAAATTCGTTAGTTGTTTTCGAGTTTATCGCGAACATACAGACAGACGCGGCGACTTTTGTTTTATAATGTGTAGGTAGTAATTTGTAATTAAGGTAACGGATACTAACATACGGCTACAACTAGAAACTACAAACCATATAAACTAAACTTGATAACTGAGTTACTAAATAAACTATACGTAGCGAGAGCGAGGAACAACTAAGTACCTACTTATATTGTCTCAATAAACAAGTACCTACAACAGTACCTACTATAGTATTTTCAGAGCTGGGCACCGTTAATCAAAAAGTTAACTTCGTTAATTCCTTAATCCGTTAAATAAAAAGTTAACTTCGTTAAACGTTAAAACGTTACTTTTCAAAAGTTTTAACGGAAGTTAAAGTTAATCGTTAATAGTTAACTCGAAATCGTAAATATACGCAATAGGAAATAAAACTAGCAGAAAGAATCATAAATTTTGACGCTCGGTCTCGAATAGTAAGTAAGTTGTTATATTTGTCTCGCTCGCACCCGTGTATCTTATATGGCAACATTGGCAACTGCTCAGGTTGCCGCGATCGACTCTGCCATACTTTCGTAATAACAAAATTAATACGGCGCACGGGGTAAGCAATATCCCAACAAAAACATAAATCTGAAATGAGAGCCAAGTTCAATATTAAGAATATGTGTCGTTGTTGACTCGCCGACAAAATAATTGAGATCTATATGGGTGCCAAGTTCTGTGCTGTGTAGTGAGTCAGGCGAGTCAACAACGACACATATTCTTAATATTGAACTTGGCTCTCATTTCACATTTATGTTTTTGTTGGGATATCATTACTTTTTGTACAGAAATTACTATAGTATTCATCATGAAAGCAGTTTGCCTAAGCTGAAAAGGAGACCCTCGCTAGCGCGCGGTTAATTGACAAAAAGTTTCAGTTTTCAGATTTTTTCTTTTGTATACACTTAATAGTCTACCTTCATGCCAAATATCAAGTTTGTAAGTGATCTAGAAGTGGATTAGGTTTTTGGTCTATAAGTATTAATTATTTTTTTTCCATCGAAATATCAATAATTTCCAGTTTTCAGATTTTTTCCTCTATATTCACCTAATAGTCTAGCTTCGTGCCAAATATCAAGTTTCTAAGTCATCTAGAAGTGGGTTAGGTTTTTGGTCTATAAATATTATTATTATATTATTATTATTATGTAATTATAGGCGAGCAGCTATTGAGCTGATGAGCCTATGTCACACAGTGTCCAGTGTTATATAGTTCAAAGTTTGTATAGTCATATCACTTCACTAGTAATCATCAGTAGTATTAATTATTATTTTTCCATCGAAATATCAATAATTTCCAGTTTTCAGATTTTTCCCTCTATATGCACCTAATAGTCTACCTTGATGCCAAATATCAAGTTTCTAAGTCATCTAGAAGTGGGTTAGGTTTTTGGTCTACAAGTATTAATTTTTTTTTCCATCGAAATATCAATAATTTCCAGTTTTCAGATTTTTCCCTCTATATGCACGTAATAGTCTACCTTGATGCCAAATATCAAGTTTCTAGGTCATCTGGAAGTGGGTTAGGTTTTTGATCTATATCAGTCAGTCACAAAAATGCCGGTTTTTAAACGGTAATTTATCAATAACTGATTGAGCTATATTTATGAAATTTTGTATTTTGTACAAGCTAAGGGACTTGAATACATGTGCCAAATTTCATGTGTGTAGGTTAAGTAGGTTTCAAGTTGTAAAGGGGTCAAAAGTAGCTCGAAATGGTTCGTGTAATATTACACACGGTTGCTGCGTCGCCAGTTCCTTTTTCTTTGAACTTGGCTGGACACGCTACCGCGTGTCTAGATTAGACTCTTAGTCAGTAGTACAAGCGCGCGACGATTCGCGCTATGTAAAATTGCACTGCATACAAACCTAACGCAAACTAGTCGGAACGTGATCGGCGCGGCGCGGCAGCGCGCGGCCTTGGTGTGAGTAGGTACTTAGGTATTAACGATTAACGGACTTAAGGAAAGTTAACGGAAGTTAACAATTCCGTTACAGGTTTTTAAAGTTAACTTAAAAGTTAATCCGTTACTCGAAAACTTAACTTCGTTAATCAACGATTAACGGATTAACGGACTTCTGCCCAGCTATGAGTATTTTATGCAACCGTTGTTTGAGGCGAAGCCGAAAATTGTTAATAAAGACGCCACGAGTATTTTTTGACTCAGTTAAACAGCGTTGCATACAATACTTTTTTCTACGACCAAGCACTTTGAAATAAAATTGTAAATTTAACAAATATTTTTCATGTCATGAATTGGACTTCTACCTACGGTATCTACCTATTTTTAGTCACTTCTTTGGCTATCACTGATATTTCTTCAGGCGTAGACACTAAGTTTTCGTCTTTATACATTTTAACTTGAAAGATAACTTACATTGTTTTTTAACACAAAAGTTAAGATTTTACACGACAACCACGATACTTAACCACATTCAAGAAGTAGCAAAGACCCTACATGGTACACGCTGGAAAACAATGAATGAAATAAAAAAAAACATGTCAATGGTTCACTTATTTGTCAGAGATGACATTTAAAATAAGGTTGACAACACTGTATTTCATACAATATTTTTTAAGTGGTCATTACACGAAGTATCGAAAAAGTGTCAAAAAGATACTGCGTATATGCACGTATGCTTTTTTGGGGAATATAGAATATACTACAGACTTGTCTGGACAACTATAAAGTAGGGTTTTTAAGATGTGTGCACGACCCTATAAATGACAAATAAAAGTAGAAAAAAGGTATAAGTAAATGAAATTTAAGTTACTAGTATTTGCTAGTACGTAAGGTAGTAAATGATTTAGGTTTTATATTCAGCCTTACTTAAATTCATTCAAATTACGATTGCATAAAAGCCAGAGTCTAAAAAAAGTGATCACAAAAAAACTAAGACACACTTCCACACCACCAGCGAAAGTGTCGTAAGCTTCTTTTATTCGATTCCAAGTTTGCAAAAAAGCTTCCGTCGGAAGTGTCAAACGTAAAAGTTACCGATGCGATCATCATTGTCCATAGATCATAGACCAAACGTAGTAGGCGCGGGCAACGCAGCGGCAAGGCTTTGTCCACTGGAGTACAATATTGACTGGACTATAATGCGGTTTGCGTTCGCGCAATCCTAATACCGGAAGCCTTTTTAAAGGGTTTATTATTTGCAATCACAATATCAATAACGCTAATGTGAGCAGATTTTTTTTGTGACGACTGTGGACTGTGGGTTCGAATCCCGGTAAGGGCGTTTGTTTGAGTGATGAATACCTACGAATATTTTGTTCCTTAGTTTTCGCGTATTTGCTATGACTATTTAGTATCCACAACAGAAGCCTTATTAGCATATAGTACAGCAGAACTAGGTTTATTAGAGAAGATTCGAGAATACCTATTACTAAGATTGGCACAAAATAAGTTGTTTTTTTTTTCTACGGCAATTTTAGCAAACGTTTGCGTTTGTATTTCAAAAATTAAGGAAAATTATATTTAGAAGATAAAACGATTTGTTTTAGTTTAAACAATTGTAGTTTTGTAATTTTAATTACATTTAGTAAAAAACCTATGTAAGGTAGAAAAATATTCCTAAAAATTGTTTGTAGGTACGTTATTGAATAAACATATTTTTGGGCCACTTTATCATTTAGGTTTCTTGATTGTATTTAACATAACATAGGTAGGTATTTAAAATAAAAAGTGGTAAGTATCCGAAAATAATTTTTGTGTCAAAAAGGACTGAACTGATCCAGGATTTTATATATTATTTATATGCGTTTTATCCAGTTTATAAGTAATCAAAAAGGTAACGCTGCCAGCCTTCTGGGCACCATATCGCATGAAGGTGACCTGGGGAGCATTTTTTACTACGTTTTGTTTAAGATTTGTTTTATTTTAGTTTTAATTTTAACGTATAGTTCCTATAAGTAATTATTGTTGTTCAAAGTTCAAAGTGTTTTTATTTGTATGTATAGGTCAAACTGATTACAGTGGCGGTAAATAAATATTTGTAGCACTATACCCTGCCTGATGGCGTACAAAAACTTGATTCATTTCCTTACATACTAACATAAGCCTAAGAACTGCTGGACTGCTGCTGCTGTTGCTGTTGCCTAAGAAATCTTATTTAAATTGAATTCCGTTCAAATGAAGCTAGGGATGTCCTAAAAAAGACCGCACAGTGGAAGGCCTCTCTTAATAAATAATACAGCTGCACTGTATATGTCCAGGTATAAAACCTATAAGCATCAAACATAAGTACCTTATTACATTTTTAACAAATCCAACCGATCCTTTCAAATCAATTCCATCAATGCCCATTTTGATCAAAAGCCCATTTATCATAATTTTTGTCAATCAATAAAATCATGGCCGTAAACTGGAATTGAAATGATTTGTCAACATTCGGATAATTTCCTCTCCACGTCACCATAATCCCGTCAGCTGACAAACACAGCAATAAACAATTTCGGGATCCCAATAATGGCCGTCGAATTACTAGCGCCCCCAATCTTATACCAAACAATTGACTCTCGACTAACAAAAAAGATCTGCATTCGTTTTGGAAACACACCCTCGCGTGGGTCTCCTCAAACTGGTCTGTAGTAATGACCTCTACCGACAACACAGGATTATCGGATTGAGAGCGAGATAGCTACACACCCTAGCATAAGTAGGAGAGGGACGGCGTGTCGCGCTTCTAATGAGAGTCTTGCCTTGACAGATGTCACGGCGTTGTTATTCAAATTTTTGGGTTGTGAGCGTTTTGCTTTTGGCGGCGCTTCGGAAAGCGAACAATTAGTTTATTTTATTTGCCAAGGAATGGTGTTGACGTGTAAGTAATTTGTTAAGGATTTGTGGTAATGGGATATTATTTGAGCTGCGCCTCAAAGGCAATGTTACGGTTTCAGTCGTAACATCTTTTCAAATTGCGACTGCGACAATGTCTTGTTATGATACAATACTCATCATCTGGCAGTCATAGTCATCTTAGGTAGTACTTGAAGCCTTAAATCGTATCGTTAGCGTTAGAGAATATCGCTACAAGTGGCCTATCTAGCCGCTCGCTATACGTATAAAGGTGTACACTGACAAGATACAGATCTAGTTCGTCCCGTAGCGCTACGCCGGCGCCGCGCCGTAGCAGCCGTAGTCCGTAGCAACAGTCATGTTGGCGTGTACGAGTAGAGTCGGACTATCGGCCCGATTCGAACGATACGACATGGATCGGATATGTCAGTGTCAAAAGTAACGTTTTTGTTTGAAGAAAAACGTCACTTTTGACAGGTTCGAATCAAGCCGTATGCTAACCCAACATGCCATTTGCAATAAACAAAGTGTGGCAATGTCATCATTATTGTCAATTTTCTATGAAATATCATTATTTTCTTCAAATCGGTGCAAAGTTAGCTTAGACCCACTCTGGAGAACATCTTCGTAGTGTTTTCCAAATGTTTTATATGACTGTCTTTTAAACTAGTAATATTTTTTTAAGGGTTTTTATGAGTACGAGATGAAAGTAAACTCCAAGTCAACGACACAACTGCTTTATTTTGGGCTTACCCTCAAAGTCCTAATAATAACTTTACCCCACATTTCTTACATAGGTATATGTATAACAAAACTATTTTATTTTTTAAATGACGATAAATCTGTCACCTTGACATTTATTATATAAAAATAAATTCAAATTTCGTCTATTTTTGAGTAGGTACTTACCTAAATAACTAACTTTAGGTTTTGTTAACACACATACCCTTAACATTTTTTTTTCGTACATCACATAAGTACTTACACATTGTGTAAGACAGCCATGACAGAGACACACTCGCATTTATTTTCGGATTAAAACGAGTCAATCACGTTAATTTGAAGTCATGTTTCGCTCCATAACGGGGAGTACCAACGTTAGGGGACCGACGCGACGCCGACGGAGACCCCTAGTGTCCCGACCAGTGACCCGTTTTATAATATATTTAATATGCCAGAGATAGAGGTTGATAGACACCCCGATAGATGCACCCCGTATCTCAAAGCTGCAGTTATCTCACATCTTATTCATGCACCTATCAATGCATCTACAAGTGCCTTCCGTAACTCTAACGTGTCAATTAGTTAAGTGATTACCTAAATACTCCAAAGTGAATCGAAAAGACACCTTACAATTTAGACTGTTAAGCTCAAAATGCTTCGACAGCGAACCGCGATTGTTGCAAGTTTTGTTTCATTAAAAATCAATCTTAATCCAACTGGATAAAGTACCTTTTGGTTTGTGTTCGCCTAGTGAAGAGTCTCGTCAAAGAATAATTTGATATCGGCCCGTGATCATCTCATTTTGTGCTTTGTGGGTGTTATCTCAAGGTGCAGATTGCGTTGTGGGTGTGAAGTGGTGGGGCCTGCCTAATCTGCGCATTATCTAGAGAGGATTAGGGAGCTTATCTGCTGGTCGGCACAGCTCCTAGTACCTACTGCCGAGAAAACTGCTTACACACGTGTTACGTATGCCCTAGATATTTAAAATGTTGTACTTAATTTTCTTTTCTCGTTTTCCTGAATCGTTGGCCGGATGCAGACAATAAAAAAATGTCAGTGTCATATTTGAGCAGAATACCGATACCACGCAGGGAATAAAAATATTACATCACTCAGTATGTAATTAGCTCGATTTGAATAAAAGAAATATAACAACAAATATTATTAAGTCTGAGATTATCTAATGAGACAAAAATTGTAAAGATTTTGGAAATCGTTCATTCTGAAAATTGCCGGAGTAAGTCACTGCAAAACTACAAAGAAGTTTGAAAAATAGATGGACTGAAAGTGTTACAACACACAATAAAACTCCAGATTAAAAAGACAATAAGCAAGTTTTAGACTATTAAAATAATTAATAGTTAAATGTGTGATTATTATAATTCTCGCAAAACCTCAAAAATTCATCACGCAAGTGAGAAGGTAATCGAGGGAACGACGGAAGGTGTATAATGGCTAATAGGTGGTAGATAGATGGCCAAGATACTGAGGCCTCTGAGAGAGTAATTAGGGTATTAACAGATAAGAGATTAGGGAAGCGAGTTATGAGGCCCTTCTTAATATGAAAACCTTTTCGTGTATACCTACACCCCAGGCCAAATGTTAGGAAATGTCACCGTAAAATTGTAAACACTCGTCATATTATAATCTCGCTAGTTACATTATAAACTGACGGTAGGGAGATTATAATCTAACCTAACCTAACCTACGTTAGATTATAAACTAACGGGTTCACAATCTTACGGTGTCAGAAACAAGCGTAGGTATATGACAATAAAAAACTGTGATTTTGATGCGTTGGATTCTATATTAGTCATAGACAATTAGAAAACAAAAAACGTGGGAATCGAACATTTTAAAAGTAAGTAAGTCAAATTCTGATGACGGTCTCGCTTTCAGCTCGTTTCATAAACCCACACTCGTATTTTAATGCCTTTCATTATGTGGCAGTCACATAAAGACATAAACGACTAAAATGAACTACTTAATATGCAATGGCTGTTATGCGCGTGGGCGGTAACTTCAATCACTTTAATTACACCACAAATATTGACAGCCCACTTCATTCATTTAGCATTTGATTGACAATACAGACTCCACAAAAACGCGCAAAATTAGAAGTCACACAAAACTGACACCTGCCATTGCAAATTGACTCTTCTCCTTTAAACATTTGGGTGTGTACTAGAACGTAGTAGAGTACAATAGGAGTAAGTGCGCCTCCTTCAGTGCACAATGGCAGAGCGGTAGTATTGTTGGTGCAACAGCGACACCTGGCGGGGGAACGTGGAAACAATGCGGTGTTGGCAGCCGTTCAGATTATTATAATGTTTAATTGCATTTTAGCAAACATAACATTATACGCGGTCAATTTACAACTGTACGAGAACAGAAGAATGCAGGTTAAAGGACAGGAAAGTGGACAACCGCGCGAAACCGCCTTTCAACGTTTGTACCTTTCATTTTCCTCATTGATTAATTGATTGATTGGTTGATCATAGAAAATATTTTTTACACTATTTGCTATATTTACCACTGCTATGCCCCTTCGTTTGTTCTTTTCCGATTCTTCAATATTGTAGGAGCTTTAGGACCTTTTAATGTAGTATGTAAGTTTTTTCTCGCTCCTAATTCTTATAAATAATCAAAAAACTAAAAACGTCACAACAAAGGTGCAGTTCCGTTGCAAACGTTATATTAAAACACTATAGTGGGAACTTAACAGCAAATAACTATTAATGAAATAAAACAAAAGCGAAACGCACAAACAAAACCACACGTCTGCGCTAACCCGTTCCATACGCTTAACCCTTACACGCCCAATCTAGAGCATACCTACCTATTCGCTCGAGCTAACCCTTCGCTGCTTTGTGCGCTCGAGTGGCGCTCGAAACGATTGAGATTTCACTGCAAATTAAAATTATTATTTGCGTTGTTTTAAGTGACGTGTGGAGGATTTTTTTGCTGTTT
The DNA here is from genome assembly GCF_948474715.1 of Cydia amplana. Taxonomy (NCBI): domain Eukaryota; kingdom Metazoa; phylum Arthropoda; class Insecta; order Lepidoptera; family Tortricidae; genus Cydia; species Cydia amplana. The sequence continues at coordinate 12,189,680 of NC_086090.1, forward strand.
TTATGTAGAAAAGTGCTTCATTCTTTTGGAGTGAAAGCTGTTATAAGTAGAGGTAATATACAACTATTCAATTCAATTTGAATACAACTACATAATTATAATGATACGTCGGGAAACATAATTTAGTTTAAAAGTTAATTTAATTTACAATATAATTATGATAATAATGAGCCTTTGTTTCCTTAACTCACAAAAATATTTACAGTTGTTTTTTAGGGTTCCGTACCCAAAGGGTAAAAACGGGACCCTAATATTACTAAGACTCCGCTGTCTGTCCGTCCGTCCGTCCGTCCGTCCGTCCGTCCGTCCGTCTGTCACCAGGCTGTATCTCACGAACCGTGATAGCTATACAGTGGAAATTTTCACAGATGATGTATTTCTGTTGCCGCTATAACAACAAATACTAAAAACAGAATAAAATAAAGATTTAAGTGGGGCTCCAATACAACAAACGTGATTTTTGACCGAAGTTAAGCAACGTCGGGCTGGGTCAGTACTTGGATAGGTGACCGTTTTTTTGCTTGTTTTGCTCTATTTTTTGTTGATGGTGCGGAACCCACCGAGCGCGAGTCCGACTCGCACTTGGCCGGTTTTTTTTATTATATGGTCTGGTGGTTTGGTATGGTTTGGTCCTTAAAGCCAAATCTAGAACAGCTAAAACCTCTGCTGGCGCCACCCATCAAAACCTTTGGCAGTTGCCAACCCCATTGACAACATCCTTCTTTCTGAAATCATTTCAAAAGAGAATTGTGGTCCAGACCGTTAGAAGCTCGCCCTAATTCAGCATCCGCGATCGTCACACAATGGAGTCTGTTTACTCGTACCTACCATCAACTCCCCGAGGCGCTTTCCAATTTACTTAAAACAAGCACAATGATACGGAGCACTTCCGACGCCGTTGACGGGGAGCAATTGAAAGGGTTTGAAGGCAAAGGGAGGGAAAGTTGGCGCATATAATATGTCATGTCTAATTATAATTATGTTACGGTACGATCCTGATTGTGATAAATCGATATGCATAATTATTAGTTCGTGACTTTATGACCTCTAGAGGGTGCCGTGCTCAACTTGGTGTGAATTTAAGTCATAAAGCCTATTTATAACTAGCGGACAATCAAGACGATTCGAAACACACCCTCATTTCTCAAATTACAATGAGGACTTTAGAAGTTATGAGGGAACAGCTGAACATACATACCTACATACATTAATACTATGTATATGTAAAAAAAGACTCTACTTAAAATAATGACTTTATTATCTACGATGTCCCAGATTACCTAACAAGATTTCATTTGTCCTCAGATCCAGCACCAGCAACATGCAGCCGTTCCAGACGTCGGCGCGCGAGCCGCGCGAGCCCTCCCCCGACCGCGCCTCGTGCCCCGACACCCCCGCCGCCCCGCACACCGCCGCCGCCCCCGCGCCCGTCCTCAACTTCTCCATCGCCCGCCTCATGGAGCCCGACCGCAAGAAGTCCGTCTCACCGGACCCGCCACCGCCTTTCTTGTCCTACGGAGCGCAGCTTCTCGACTCTGCTTTTAAGCAGTACATCCCGGCGGCGAGGAGACAACTGGTCTCGCATTATCCTCTACTCTACTACGGACCAGACTTAGTTTCTTTGACGTACGCTCATCAGCTGCAGCTGCCGCGGCCACCGCCAGCTTCGCCGCCCCGAGCACCCAGCCCTAGACCCGCCACTGATGTCGTCTCTTCAACTACCGGTCCTACACCTTCCCCGGCTAAGAACAAAAGTTTCGCCTGCGGAGACTGCGGAAAAGTCTTTAATGCGCATTATAACCTAACCAGACACATGCCCGTCCACACGGGAGCGAGGCCGTTTGTGTGCAAAATCTGCGGCAAAGGCTTCCGACAGGCCTCAACTCTGTGTCGCCACAAAATCATCCACACCTCAGAAAAGCCACACAAGTGCCTGACGTGCGGCAAGGCCTTCAATCGCTCCTCGACACTCAATACGCATGCGCGCATCCACGCCGGCTACAAGCCCTTCGTCTGCGAGTTCTGCGGGAAAGGTTTCCATCAGAAAGGAAACTATAAGAACCACAGATTGACACACAGCGGGGAGAAAGCATACAAGTGCAGTATCTGCAACAAGGCGTTTCATCAGATCTATAACCTTACCTTTCACATGCATACTCACAATGAGCGAAAGCCGTTTACATGCAGTATTTGCGCTAAAGGATTCTGCAGGAATTTCGACTTGAAGAAACACACTAGAAAATTACATTTGGGGGCTAGTTCGTCTAATAACGACTCGTCACTGGACACGCAAGACGAGTCGACGCAGGAGGCGAGTCCGGAGGAGGCCCGCGCGGCCTTTAGGCCTTTCCTCGGGTCCCCGTACCCTCGACTTTTAGATGCACGACTTCCAGCGCCGAATACTTTCTTCTCAAAGCTGTTGTGACCCGGGGCTTACTTCAACAACTTCGGAGAGAACAACGATTGAGTTGGAGATAAAGTGCAAACATTCTGTAAATATGTTTTGTTAAGTGATAAGTTCAATACGGTGATTCTTGTGCTCCGGTGTTGTATAAATTTACGAACGTTGAAATCTCTCATTACGCGTAACATCCGTAACAGCGATTGAAAAACACATTCAACTAAAAGGCATGCGATTTTAGATAATTGCTGACCAGGTAGGAGCAACGTTTTCGAGCAACGAATTCAACCAAAATGTATCGCCAAAGGCATCTGATTATCGTGACGTTTGAAGAGACCATTAGTACCATTACTGCCATTAGTGTGGCTACCACCAGTTTGGCACTGAACGCTATCGAGAACGTAATTAATTATAGGTAAGTCCCGCGCAAATAATTCAAAATTCGAAGTAGTTTTTCGATAGGTGTTGACGGCAGTTATGCATGGTGGGCTAGAAATGTAATTGAGTGCAAAAAAAATAAAACGAAAGTGTAAACAAGTGTCATAAATTAAATAAAAATTAAAAAAACACGACTCCAAAAAGCGAACTGAAAAGCTAAATGTTTTTTCTAAAGGTTGCGTAATATGGCGTATTAAGTCCGCCATATTGTTTTTATAATGACGTCACATAGCCTATGTTACTCGGGATGATATAAGGATTCTAATGATATATCATACATGTAAATCGGTTAAGGCATTTAGCTGCTAGAGTGGAACAAAGAAACTTACATACCCACCCACCCACAAACATGAACCCTGAAAACAATACACTCCTTTTTTGGGGCAGTCGTGTAATATGTTGTCCGGTCCATTCAAATTGGAATCTAAATGCTACTAGCTGTTAGTGGTGAATTCATTGTGTGATAAAGTCATAATTTGTAGGTACATGCGTACTCATCGATAGAAAGAGATACAGCTGAAAAATATATCATTCATATCAAGCTGTAAAAAAGCGTTCAAAATACGCGTTCTGAAGTACTTAGGTACGTATTCACTAATAGGTACGTACCTATACACATATAGGTAGTATAGGTACACTTATTTGAATTTGAAGTGTACGGTGGCGGTAATCTTTTGGAAACGAAGAGAATGAACTTGAGAATATAATCCATACCTAATATGCAACTGAGTACCTAATAGTTTGCAGTTTTTGATATTATGTATATATTGAGTGACATGAGGAGAAAAAATTTACACTAAAGAGTAAAGATTTAACAGTTGGGTAACAAATAAATAAGGTAAGTTTATAAAATATTCTTTGCTCCAATAACGGCAATAACAATACAATTAACATGTAAAAATTAAATTTAATTTAATAGAAAATTATAAATAGGTCGGAAAATTATAGGCGGTTTTATCGCTAATAAGCGATATCTTCCAGACAACCTTTGAGTAGCGGGAAATAAAGAACTCGTATCAAAAGTCAACAGGTACAAGGAGCTAAAATATAAAAGAATATTAATACGCAAGCATATACTCGTACACTAATACCTACATACTTATAAAACAAATAAACTAAACAAATAAGTAAGTTTTAAATATTTATATCAACACCGGAAATGTAAATGTGCTTAAATGGACACGCCCGCCCGCTCGCTATGTAAAACTAAAAGCTTCTATTTAAATTGATTTATCCAATGAAAATAAGTATTAACTCAAAAATTTGTCCACTCCGATAGTGTACAATTTACGTACATACTATGGCTGTAAAGGAATAGTCCACAGCCATTTTTATTAGGTAATTACTTACATATAAAGCGAGATGTATAAATAAAATGTATTGATAGTAAACTCATAAATATATAGGTAGGTATTAATTAAGCTCTACCTATTTCATCAAGATATAAGTCAATCTATCTAAATGGTTTACATGAATGTTGGTTATATAGTATGATTGTGATGTAGTTGTACATATTTACTAGATATAGTCGAGCTGCAATATTGAATGTAATTAAATATATTATACGTACTGTTTATGGCTTTCATTTAATTTATGGTATACCTAAATATAAACACCTCAGAACATTACTAATTTACTACCCTCCAAATTATTTATTCTGCAAATCATGGATTTTAATTTAAGAGATCTCTTTATATTTCTACTGTATCTATATACCTAAAGTACCTAGGTAGTTTGTAGTAAAAATTGTCTACGCTTCTACGTTTTAAAATTCGATACTCAGAACTCAAACTGTGTAGGCACCTAAAGTAGGTACCATTATTTTTCTCGTCCTTTATTATATTCGGGCAAGAAAGTGCACAGCAGAACTATTGTCGCCCGAACTATAATTATCGCCTAAACCACTGCGATGTGGGAACTTTAATATTACACACATTAAGTTTGGCAAATGGCTCTCGGCTCGCACTCTATAATTTGCTAACTGCCGAGTAAGATGAAGCCGTTATATTCTAAACCAAAACGTTGTATGTGCACAGGGTGTTAATATACATTTATAGAATATGCGATTACTCTATCAATAAAATAGAATACTTTTCTATAGAAACTTAAAGTTTCACAGCAGTCATAGAATTGTAAATTACGGAAAAAGACAAACAAAACAAGAGTTGTATTTCAATCAAGCGTATTAAATTCCGATTTTCATACATTTATTTTTTTCGTTAGAGTCAAATCGATCACAAAATAAAAATCAGCCCTGAATGTTTATCCATTGTGACGCAATGCGGTTTTCTTTTATAAGTACCTACCTAATCGAAAATCTCCGTCCAGCGTCTGTCGAGCGAGATCTTGTATCGTGGAAGTGCCTTGGATTTTTAATTTTTGAATTTGAACTTGTACTTATAGTTATAATGTATCTCGGAGTTCCATAACGTCCACAGTGAGATGCGACCTTTCGGCGGCGTGCTGTGGCTCGCGGCGCGGTAATTGTCGCGCGAGGACGCCGCGGACCCGCTGCGCATTGTGCGCGCGCGCCGCCTCCGCTGCGATTCCACTGACTCGCAAACTTTCAAGCATAATCCACGTGTAAGGTAGTTCTATGCACATTTCGCAAGAACAATACCTACTTGTTTATTGTATCAGATACTAATACCTAAAATTTGCCAGATACTATAAAACATCGATTGCCCAAATTTGTAAAATTGATCCGTCATTTTATGTTGACTGTACTGTATATTTAAAATAAAATTATTCCACACCGTGCACGAAATCACCAGAAAATTATTAGAAACAATTGATATAAGTAATTATTGATTCGCCGTTTTCCCAGATTTTCGAGTGACGAAATCGAGCGCTCGAAGTTCAAAAATCGGTTCCTGTCATTTTAATCTCCTAAAAACACGCTTTTGTGTTAGTTTTGAATACGAGTACATATTTCCATATATATTGCCCAATTTCATGAATTTACCTATGTACCATCAAGCTCATCACGCAATGCAGTTGACTAAAACTGAAACTGACTGTTTTACATATTAAATGAGCCGTAGTAAAAACATCGCAAGTCATTTTCTAAGCAATTTGTGCATTTATTAGCCGAGAACCGTTAACAAATACTTTGAGAACCACAACTGTAACTCGAGAGTCCCGCAATCTCAATTATCGGCGCTATTTAGTGAAAATAATAGGGAATATCGCCCTTAATAATACAAAATAGCACAAGTCCTTATGAGTCTGTAGAAACATAAGTCTTTATAGAACTGAGAATACGAAAAAGAATAGCGAACATTACCCTCGACTGAGAAATGTCGAAATTGTTATACAGGGTGAGTTTCAGATGGGTCACGATTAACGAAATTCGATAACCATGAAGGATAACAGATTAAGTTCAGATGTTTTAAAGTTTGAATAAGCCTTCACAAAATAAATCGATAAATTAAAATTAAAACTGAGATTGGGTATAATGTGTTGTGGGTACCTACATACTTATGGCTTTAAGTAGGTAATCGATCTTCCTGTTATATCGTCACTTAGCCTGTCTGAGACATTATTCCATTCCCAATAGGTATGGCGTAGGAACTATAAAGCAATAAGCGACTACCGACCCAAGTCCAACCTGCACAGATTTGCAGTAACAAAGTGTTAAAGCGACTACATATACATTTCTTCTTCATAGGAACTTGACAACAATAAGGTTGTAGATATGGATAGATAGATTAAACACTTTGTTCATTTTAACAACATACATGGTAGGTATTTACAAAAGAAAACATATTGAGACGTCGCACGTGGCTTAGAATAAAAGAAAAAAATATTTAGCATATTAATGCAATAAGCTACATCGCTGATATTCTGCCAAGACCGGAACGTACTTTAATTAACTATCTTTGTAGCAACAATTATCTTGCACTTAGCTTAAATGGACTCCATCGTTTTTTATCCTCAACCTGTATAGTGTATGCTTGTCTCGCGCTGCGCTTTTGAGCCGGAAGCAAGCTGCGCGGTGCGCGCGCGCCGCACAGCTCACAAAGGCTCTCATTACTACCGTTTATAAATACGCATTGTTGGCCGCTGGCTTTTTGATTCGTGGGACTTTTGTTTTTCAATGAGAGCATACGGTTTCATTTGGTCATAGCTCTTTTGACTTCTACAAACGGTTACTAAGGTAAGACTCTGATTGCGACTGCAGCAGCGTTGCAGCAACGGGAAACGAGTGGTGTCACCGTCAATTTCCTTTTTAAACTGCGTTATGAATGTTATCGTTGCCGTATCGTCACGACTAGATTCAATCCGTTATTTATTTTATGAAGGATCATTTATTTTATGAAGGATCATTTATTTTATGAAGATATCTGACTATAAGTTAAATCTCGCGTTACAGCAATGGCAGCTGGCAGCAGCATTGTTGATACAGCAATAACGCTGCATCAATTATTATCTGCTGCTGCCACAACCAGAATTTGACCTTTATGCTGTTGGTCGGTTTGTTCGCTCCAAACTGTAAAAAATCCGTAATATCAACGGTTGGAAAAAAATCAAGGTATGTAGTTATGTGAGAATGTTTTTTATCAAATTAGGTTGAAAATAGTTTTGCTTACGTAGCGGACCATCGGGGCTACGCCATTTTACCAGATCCTGAATAGAGGAAAAAATCCATGGACTAGTTTAACTATGGAGACTGCTCAAGCGCCCACAATATTATACGAGAATCGGTAGAAAAATATATGAGACATATCTGTAGTGCTTACACACACACAGGGAGACAAGTATATGGCTCGTTACGTCACCAGTAGCTGGGATCGACACGTCCGCTCTCACCAACGGCTCTCACGTGACTGTCGCCCCACCACGTCTACGTCATCCCTCTATAGCTCAATAACACAAACACTACAATATCTATTTAGGTAGAGGAGAACAGCCGGAAGAAATGTTTTATTTTATTAAAATACATACTTTAAACACAAAAGAAGCCACTTGCTTCTTGAATATGGCTTGATGATGACAATAACAATACGTACAGTAGGGGCTGAATGCCTTGCGGATGCGGACCGCAAGTTGCGGTATTTTTCCGATTTTCGTAACCTAAAGAGAGAGGAGAGTCAGGAGAGCCCTCGAGTTGAGGGCACGATGATTTCATTTTTATTTGAATTGACTCGTTAAGTAATAAAGGTTTTTATTATTCTCTTGAAGAAATTCTAGTCAAGTTGACAAAATTACACCAGTCGCTCTGTGAGCTGTACACCTCAGGAACCTCCCGTTCCCGTGGCTCCGCCATTTTGGAAGAGAATCTTAGAAAAATGGGAACGTACACAAATTGGACAAAGGAGGCAAAGGACTGGAGCTAATGGAAAAGCACTGTAGAGGAAGCCATGACCCACACCGGGCTGCAGCGCCACAGGAAGTGAGAAGTAAGTCAGCGGCGTGTGGGCCGCATCAGAGTGATACATACATAACATAAATAATAAATATTATGGGAAAATATTGCACGAATAGACTTAGTCCCACAGTAAGCTCAATGTAGCTTGTTGTGGGACTTCTGAACGACGATATATATATTAAATTATATTATAAATGCTTATATACGTCGAAAACATCCATCCTGCTGAAAGTGAGTGGCATATCTCTATTTTCTCGAAGGCGTGTCTTCCGCGCGGATTACCTGTCAGACAGTGTTGACAGTTGACATCTGTCATTGTCATCGGTCATCCCCAAATTGGCTCGCTCGTTACAACACTACGGGATACGACATAGATTATACAATAGGTACTACTAGTAGCAGATACGCTACTACTTACTCGCATGTCAAAACAGAGTCCCTACCGCAAAAAAAAAAGTTTTTTAGGGTTCCGTACCTCAAAAGGAAAAAACGGAACCCTTATAGGATCACTCGTGTTTCTGTCTATCCGTCTGTCACAGCCTATTTTCTCCGAAACTACTGGACCAACTAAGTTAAAAATTGGCACACATATGTAAGTTTATGACCGAAAGATGGACGTGTAATGTAAATAAATGAATTTTAAATATGGAAGCCATTTTTTGGGGGATAATTGAGGAAATTAAAAAATAAAGGTTTTCAAACTACTTATATATATCGTGTTACATATCAAATGAAAAAGCTAGGCCATTGTAAAAATCTGAAATATTTTTTTTTATAATTTTAGGATAAATAATTTAGCACAGTTTTTCAAGAAAATAGGCAAAAAATTACCATCCCCTCCCCCTTATCTCCGAAATTACTGGGTCTAAAATTTTGAAATAAATACACAAAATAGTTCTTTACCTATATACAAATGTTAGGAAAACCCATTAGAAATGTGCAGTCAAGCGTGAGTCGGACTTAATGTACGGAACCCTTGGAACGCAAGTCCGACTCGCACTTGGCCGGTTTTTTTAATTGCCATGAGCTAAAGAGGGACAGAACACAATTTCGATTTTCGTTTTTCGCGGTAGATTTTCAAGCCTCTTCGACGCGCTGGCCCCGAGTGCCCGAGGCCCGGTCCTACCCACGTAGGAAGTGTAATTTGGTCATAATTGTCCCTTCCTATTGAGCGTAGAATAATTAATTTAAAAAAGATCCATAAAGAGCATATCTATTTTACATACCGTATTTCATCAAAAGTGTGTTCAGAAGTTTGGACGAGAAATAGCACGCAGATGGAGTCATTATCTCATTTTACATATAAATTAATCTATATACTTTGAATATTTCGAATATGTTACTAGTTCGTTCTTTGTTTACATGTAAAAATCAATAATAATATAATTATTAGCGCATACTGACGAATCAACATTCGATTATTATGTACACTGTTCCCGCGGAGAAAAGTACGCTTGTTTGTACTGCTGAAATGGACACAACATTATTAATTTAAGTAAATGTTAGATCCGAATCCATATATGTGAATTGTGCGCCGAATTGGCAAAAGCAGGCGTGGCTCACTTCGCGATTTCATCGCTTGCTACAGGTACTTAGCTAAAAGTACATCCATTCCACGTTCCACACCAATTTTGGTGGCTAACCATAAAAGCCGCGCGTGTCGCTGTCGCCACCTAGCGGCCATATCTGTGCTGATCGTAACAGACGCGTTTTGTTAGAGAGTGAGTCTTCTGTACCTAGTATTATTATTTATTCTGTGGCAAAAGTCAGAATTTGGAAGTTCCACGATAGACAAACGTACTACGTGACGATCCTTACCTAAAACCAAAAACTGTTGTAGGCTGTACTTTAGAGTGGTGTATCTGAAAGATATGACGTTGAGTATAATCCACGTCACGTGATGTACCTAGTGGCAACATGTCACGCCGGACAACTAACGCCACGCGCCGCTGTGTTGTTTTGTAGACACTAATACTAAATGGTCTCTGCCTACCCCTCCGGGAAATATGTATCGGAATAAAAAAAGTTCTGAACGAAAAATTAAGTTGATGAACGCCTGTTCCACCTATCCCTACCGCCTTATCCCCCACTTAAATATCAATTGTCGCTTTCTAATCTATAAATGATTCTCATTGGTTAGCTTCCAGAAGCCTAACTTTAGGCTTCTTTAGAAGTGATACAAAGTTCCTGTAGTCTTTGAACGAACCTTAATTGATTCCACGTTTGCAAATATCAAAATCAAGATCATGTTTTAAAAAATTGGATGCTCCTCCTTGACGCGATTATCCAGCCCGGCAGGTGAGCCGAGGCGAGAGGGCTCGGAGCATATTGCCGGGCAACCCCCGCAACCCCGCGTAACCCCGCAACCCCGCGGCAACCCCCGACCCTCTGAGGGGCGCGGACAATAAAACAAATCTGCGAACTCTTAACGCGCCGCGCGAAAGAGTAAAGAGGTAGAGGGTGATATCATAGAATGCGACCTTTAATGCCTAACGGAACTAGCGTAAGTACGTTTGTTTCTTGTGACCCGTGCATGACAGCACGCTGGGCCCATAACCACTAAATGAAGAAGGAAAATCCACTGGATGTAGTTGGGTGACAACCAAAATTTACTAATTACAAAAAAAACAACCTTGTTTTTTTCTTTTAAAGAGCATAAGTTTTATTAAAGATTAAAACAAGTAACAAACAACAAAAACCCTTAAAATAAAAATTATAACTAAAATTAAAAACTAAGCCTAAACTATAAATAAAAAATTTGGCCTAAATCGCCGCCTATTGGCAGCGTGCCCAGAAGGCTGGCAGCATTGCCACGTTTGTATGGCAAAATCTGACGAAACGACAGCTAGGTATCTTTATGTTAATTACTTACAACAAATACAGACCCACGCAGTTTCGAACTCTGACACTCGGTTTAGATTCTCGCGCGAGCCACGAGACGAGCCGCGAGCCGCGCCACGAGACGCGAGTGTAAGCGGTGGACTCGCGGCTCGTCTCGTGGCTCGCAAGCTCGTCGAGCTAATATAATTTAAACACTAACGGCACGGCATAAGGTTTATAACTGAATGACAAGCCGAACTCGAGTGTAAGCGGTGGACTCGCGTCTCGTGGCGCGGCTCGCGGCTCGTCTCGTGGCTCGCGCGAGTGTCTAATAGCCGGTTGAGATGTGTACATTCTGTACTATATATAGGTTACAGGTATTCGCGGGCTTGGTTTCCGCAACTCGACGTCATATTATTGCGCCTATTTTGCGTGATGGGTTGGCGGCACTATTCCTGCCAACCCAGCTCTACCAAGAAGCCTATCAGACCCTTAGTGATGTTGCCGACGACTTCTGGGAGCGACCCCGGTGAGCCGAGGTGTTGTGCCCGGTATTCTGCCACTATATCTACATATGTCTACTCTTTGCCGCTATTATGATCCGCGCACTGGAGTGTGGTTAACATAATGTTTATTGCATCCCTCGTGTTTGCGATGTTAATTGTTTGTTATTAACTGTTTATTTATTAACTCCGAGAGTGCGGGCGCACTATCGCGGCCGATACGTCGAGGGCCCTTAAACTTTATTGAACTATTTTGATTGATTTGATTTTTTTATTAATTATTTCTCCTGTGGTTCAACAACCAACGTTTTGAATTAAACTAAAGTAATTATTGAGTTACAACGACTGTAGGTAAGTACTAACTAATTTCCTCATTTCCTGTGTTTGAAGTGGCTATATAATCAGTTGACTTTCAAGTTAATATTTCCTTTATGCTTTTTAGAAACTAATAGCGGTAGCTGTTAGCTTTTTGTAGTCAAGCTGAAGGTCCTGAAAATTAATTTATTTGTGTGATGGGCCTGGATATTTATATCCCTGATTACACGTTTTACAAATACCTAGTAAAACTTGCGAACAATAGTTTCGCATATTCCTAAATAATAAACAAAATACGTAAAGCACGTTTACGTAGAGAACAATTAAGAGTAGTAACCTATTGCATGACCGCCCACCGCTGGGCGTGGGACCGGCCATGTGGCGAGATTCCGCAATCCTGAGCTTAAGGTGTCGGGCCCACTTAACTATAGCCATGTCATGAATTTATTGACCTCACGAGCTTGGGGACGGAAAAATGGTAGGTACCTACGTTTTCTTCTTTTCAGTACCTATGTGTAAAACATTTCAGAAATTATTAACTTTTGAACATTTATAAACACTTGGCCGTCTCTACACATGTGAAGTTTGTGGAAAGTTTCCTAAAAGTTAAAAAAAATGTCAAAATAAGGGAAGTTTTCCAGGGTGCACCAGAATGTAGGTACGCAACTACGCACATCAGCTGAGATGGCGGGACGAGGACATTGTACGGTAAGCCACATCCGCACCTGACACAGTATGAACAGTTGACCATTATTCATGACCACTCTGTAAGGAGGGTTACCACTTAGAAGAACACACCTTTATTACTGTATAGGTAGTATTTTTCTTCGATTTCAACAAAAAATATCTAATTCGAATTGCTGTCTTCCCAAATTCACCCTCGCGAGGTAAACGCAGCAAAACTTGTGATTCCGCGGTAAGTCCAGCTTAGGGCACAAAGACCATGCCCCCGTACAATAAGAACTGTACGACTACTTATATCTCGTGTCCTCGTAAGCCTATTAGTGCTCCACACACGCGTGTTACTCGACTACCTATATAATACTTATGATGTGTGGATGGTTTCGCGACTATTCATTTGTCTACGTCTACCTAATGACGTTATAGGGACATGTTACAGTTATTAGTTACACCTAACTAACTAGTACGATATCGCGGCGCCGCCATGTCCCTATACAAAACCTACAACGTGAAAAAAATTTGAGAGGCAAATTAATTTCATGCAAAATTTGTGTGGTTTTCTCGTGTTGGCTGGTAGAACTAGTAGACTTTTAAGTGCCCCTTGTAAAACAAATAACTATTATAATGTTGGAATGAAAGGACAACTTTGGTCTTACATCTTGTCCCTAAAAATACTCGACAGACTGTTAATCACTAAGTACGTTACACACACACAATATTAGGTAGGTACACATATATAACAGATATCGTGATTTAATCACTAAATGCATGTGATGCATGCAACATTTTAACGTGACTCGAGAGGGTATGTATATATATATATATATATAAATACATTATATACCTACTTACATAAGCAGGTACATACATATTTAATAATATTTATGTACTTACATAAATCACCATTTCTCCGTATGTATCTTGCTCTCACGATTTTAATCGCTTTAAAAACTCTACAAGTTTTTTACAATTGGAAGCATCATTCATCTATTCCCGTCTTTGCAGTAAGTTAGTAACTATCACATGTTTTTCAATATCAGGCCAATACTGTAACAATGCGCAATACAAAAATCGTCTTGAATCCCGATTGATCTACAAGCTTTGTCAGCACAGCGATTGTCCGCCCCCGCGACACATGTACCTACTAAGATGTATTATTTCATTAGGTTTGGGTTTTTTGCGGTCGTTATGACACAATCGTATGTTACACGATTGTATAATAATGGCAGCACAGCCCCCGAATTACAGCGGATCACAATATTGATGTACCCATGCATCTTTTGGGGTTCCGTAACTATGGAACGGTCCGTTTCAATGTTTCGACTAACTATTACCACAGAATAAATAATAGTACTAAGTACAGAAGACTCACTCTCTAACAAAACGCGTCTGTTACGATCAGCACAGATATGGCCGCTAGGTGGCGACAGCGCCACGCGCGGCTTATGGCTTTCCCCAAAATTGGGGCCGAACGGATGTACTTTTAGCTACCTGTAGCAATGCGACGAAATCGCGGAGTGAGCCACGCCTGCTATTGCACAAAAAATATTTATTTTACTACACTAGATGCGTATCCGTTTAGCAGCAGACGTAAGGCTGCCTGTCCTTTGAAGCGGAGCGAGGCAGCGAAGCGGTGAGTGAGATAGGTAAATCCACCAATATAATTGCAAAATCTTCTCTCCTCTTTGCGCTATTGTCGAATTTTTATCGCTAACCACTCCGCTGCCCCACCTCGCTCCGTTTATTTAAAAGTACCTGCTACATACTCATTTCATTTTAAAAAAGCGGCCAAGTGCGAGTCGGACTCGCCCATGAAGGGTTCCGTATTTAGGCGATTTATGACGTATAAAAACAAAACTACTTACTAGATCTCGTTCAAACCAATTTTCGGTGGAAGTTTACATGGTAATGTACATCATATATTTTTTTTAGTTTTATCATTCTCTTATTTTAGAAGTTACAGGGGGGGGGGGGACACACATTTTACCACTTTGGAAGTGTCTCTCGCGCAAACTATTCAGTTTAGAAAAAAATGATATTAGAAACCTCAATATCATTTTTGAAGACCTATCCATAGATACCCCACACGTATGGGTTTGATGAAAAAAAAATTTTTGAGTTTCAGTTCGAAGTATGGGGAACCCCAAAAATTTATTGTTTTTTTTTTCTATTTTTGTGTGAAAATCTTAATGCGGTTCACAGAATACATCTACTTACCAAGTTTCAACAGTATAGTTCTTATAGTTTCGGAGAAAAGTGGCTGTGACATACGGACGGACAGACGGACAGACAGACGGACAGACGGACAGACGGACAGACGGACAGACAGACAGACAGACATGACGAATCTATAAGGGTTCCGTTTTTTGCCATTTGGCTATTACGGAACCCTAAAAAGGGATAATATCAACATTATCAGTCAATTCCAAAATTGTTTTCATAGATCTCCCTTAGCGCGACCAGAATACTCGTACACCTGCAGGGTTTACAATAGGTAGGTATATAATATAAATATATGTTATTCAATCAATGACCTAAAAGAACCCTGAATTCGTTAACACGAATAGTGTACAGAACCTTTCCCCCGCAGCCGCAGATCGCACCCCCCAGCTGCCGCCGCCGCTAATCCCTCCAAGGTTCCGGCGGAACATTGTGTCCGGGTCGCGGTTGATCCGGACCGTAATCCGTTGTCTGTTGGGCGTAATCCGGACCAGAGTCGAAGAATAACTAATACACATATAGAGCCTGTGTCGGCTTCTTTGGAGAGGTGTTACGATGGAATATGTTTTTTGGAGATTTAAGGCCAAGTCCTGTTAATTGTTTCTCGACAGCACCCATATTCAATTTTTTTATTTATTTACACTCGTTTTCATTTTAATTATAGAAATGTCTTCATCGAAGAAGCTATTAAGAAATCTGTCCTAGAGGCTAGCCCGGATAACAATCGTACAAGTATTGACAAACGGCAAACGAAAATTAAAAATGTATCGGGATGATGAGATGCTACGAAAACTTACACGTGACTAATATATCTCCATCCATACAATATTTAAGTTTCGATTGGCATTTTCTATCAACGATTGTCATCTTGGCTATTGACGAGGGCCCTCAGGGGCCGTACGCCGCGTATAGTCAATCGCTTAACCACAAACGCCAATCGATAAGTTAAAAAAAAAGTAAGGATGACAAACGCAACGAAAGGTCACGTTCGCGTGATCATTTCATACATTATCTAAGACATGAGTTTCGATTTGCGTTTTCTAAACTAGGCGTACCTATTAGATTAGCCAAGCAAAAGACAGTTTGAGCTTAGAGTTTTTGAACTTTGAAATGCAATGTCATGTTGGAGATAAAACAATAATACCTATCTATTCATTCCAAATATCTGAAGGTTTTAATTATTATAGTTTAAGCTTTTTTTGCATGATTGAAGAACATACAGGACCTACAGATATCCAAATAAGAAAAATTACAAACACATTCATAATATTAGTAGGATTTCCGACCTCCCCTTAACGCAGCAGGCACCGGAACCGCCTTTCTGCAATCCAGATTACAGCGCTAATCTAATCTACGTCGTGCGGCTCACGACACGACACGACACGACACGACACGACACTGTCCCTGTCTCTCTTAGGGCCCTGTTCTTGTCTGAGAGAAGGAGCCTAGCTGAACCACCGCAAGCACTTAAAATAAAACAAGAACGGTCCAAAATGGGTGCAGCCGTCTTCAAAAAATCGGAGAACATGCCTATATTATATAGGTACCTACTACATACCTAAGTACCTAGTACATACCTACCTCAAAAGTATGTTTACAAAAAAAATATCGAATTTAAACTATCGTGAGTGTTAACACTATAATACATAATAAAAGCTAATTAAGTAGGTATACGATTTAACTCACGTATGTTAGTCTGCTACGTTTAAGCTGTGAGGTTTAAATTAAAACAAATAATCTCACTTGATAACAATTTATTTATCGCTCAAAACGTCGCAAGCATTCGAGAAGATCGTCGAAGGGTCAAAGTCCGTTAACCGTCTGATTTCTACTCCCGGTTCACGAAAGTAGTCGCTGCCCACACGCTAGTACTTCCCTGGCCCGCTGTGTTGCTGTGAGCGATGAAGGACTGAGGGACGTCAGCCGTGTTCCACCAGGGTCAGCACCAGGTCGTCAGGGTCAGCGCGAGCGTGTCATCGTCGGCCTTCTAGCCGTGCTATTGAACCCTGGAATTATTTTAGCTCGCCTTAGTAATTAACCCACGAAACGGCTCCCTTGACTGTGACCGGCTTGAAGAAGAAGAGCAGAAACGGAAGAGAAAGTACTGCGTGATAGCCGTGAGAATGCCTTGGTGATGTTAAAATGTCACAGTCAGGCGGAGCTTACAAAATGAGCAGTTAAGCATATAGTTTTTAAAAACATACAAATTACAATTTTAATCCTGCTTTTAAATAAGACAGAAAAACATTAACACTAGCATTTAAGATTTGCAAGCGAAACTAAGCACCTATTAAACTACGCTAAGAAAGTTCATAATCAAACAAAGAAAAGATCGTTACAACTTAACGGTAAATAACCGTTGAACACACATTCAAATTTACTACTCCCTAAAGCACTCTTAAATGTTCAACACTTACCCAAAGGGGTTACACTGGCTCTAACTTTCATTACATGTACTAAACGAGTACAGAAACTGAGGCAATTTACTAAGCCCTCATTAAAATATAAAATTGTATGCGCTGCGAGTGCGCGGCTTGCACGGACGCTGCGAGAGAGCGACGTGCGCCTGCGTTGAATCTCAGAAACGAATGAATCGCCGGACGGACCGCGGCGCGGCAGCCAGACAGCGCGGGGGAAAGCGCGGCAAGGGGCATGGAACCGGTCGGTGGCCCAAGTACTGATTTGCGCGGCGAGTACAGTCAGAAGCGCAAATAACAAGTTGAGATTTTAATTAGAACACACGTAATTACTTTAATCCCTAGATTAGTGTAGGTATCAAGTAAATGTTAGGTAAGTGTTAAAATATCGTACTTGTAAAATAATGTACTTATATTAATGAACGCAGAAATAATTACATACGATTAACCTAGGTTACGTAACATTTATGTTACAGTACCCCGGCGCGCCATGAAGGATTTTATTACCCTTAAGGAATAAAATCCGTGAAGCCTGGTTCCTGTAATTACACTGACATTACATATCTTTCATACTTCACGCTTACATTACCACGTTAGCAATTACCCTATAGGCTTAATCACCACGCTCGATTCCAGAAAAATTATAAGGGTTTCCCGTTGCAAGAACTGGAGACCATACAAGAACCGTTACCTAAAGATGTCAAAGCGCAATGTAATTATCTTCAACAACAAATTTGAAGTGTGATCAACAGACATAATACTAACTAAAAATAATAAGTATAATAACCAACTACTTATTAAGACCCACTAACTTAAGATCCTTAACATGCCAAGTACCAAGATCTTTACCCCCTAAATCCTGCAAAACGTATACCAGAGGTGACTTTTTCCCAATAATCCTAGCCTTTATAAATTTAGGAGCCAGTTTCTTTGTGAATTGCTTGCCCTTGTCACTCAAGAAATAGGCGCGCTTCATAACTATATCGCCCACCGAAAATTCCACAAGTTGACGTCTAAGATTGTAGTGTGACGTACTTCTTTCATGAGCGTGCCACAGTTTCTTTTGCACGTCATCAAAAATAGCGGAAAGGCAACCCAAGTTTTCGGCGTAGATATCGCGTGGTAGGAACAACACCTCGTGTCCGATATCGTTGTCCGTATAATGTGTCCCACAAGGTACTAACTCGCGACCGTACACCAGAAATGATGGTGCATACTTCGTGACCTCGTTGACGGCGCTATTTATGGCAAATTGAACCCTGGGAATAAACACGTCCCAGGATCTATGGTCATCCTCAACAAAGGTGGAAATACAAGTAATAATCGTACGATTGTAACGTTCTACCAAATTGACCTGCGGACTATATTTCGGAGTAAAAAAAACGTTTGGAACATTATAGGATTTGAAAAAATTATCCATAACCTTCCCCGCAAATTGTGGTCCATTGTCCATTAGGACCGTTTGTGGTATCCCGTGCACTAGAAAAACAGAATCCTCTAAGTTTTGTACAATCACCTCCGCAGTAGCCTGTTTAAGCGGGAAAATCAAACAATATTTCGAAAAACAACACGTGACAACTAGAATGTAGTTATTTCTTTTCCTCGTAGTTGGCAACGGGCCCATCAAGTCAATAGAGATCATCTGGAATGGTCGTGAGCACTGTTTTGGCCTACCCATCACCCCTAAAGTTTGGTGGTTCTGAGCCTTATATGCCAGACATTTGTCGCACGATCCAACAAACTGAACAACGTCCTGATACATACGAGGCCAATAGTAACGTAAACAAAGTCTACGGTAAGTTTTAAAAATGCCCATGTGCCCTGCTGAAGGTTCGGAATGATTATCGGAAACGGTTGATTGACGTAACTCCATAGGAACAACCAACTTCCATGAAAATTCTGACGTAAGATTATGCTTATTTTTGGACAAGCGGTATAAGGAATTGTCCTTAATCATGAAATTTGGAAAATCAATTGGGTTATGAAGGCAACCGTTGAAAATATTAGTGTACCAAGTATCTCTGGAGGTCAGATGAGAATTTGAAGTACTAATAGCACCAACAGACGCACGAGATAACGCATCCGGAATGACGTTATCCACTCCCCTACGGTGTTTGAGAACAAAGTTAAATGCTGAGAGACGAACACCCCAACGAGCCAATCTTCCGGTGGGATTGTTAATAGACAGGAACCATTTAAGTGCACTGTGATCAGTGTAGACCGTGAAAGGCTGTCCATTTTCCACGTAGCAACGCCAATACTCCAACGCAGTCACTACAGCTAAAGCCTCGCGTTCGGTTATACTGTAGTTCTTTTCAGCAGCGGTCAAGGCCTTCGACATGTACGCGATCGGGTGCTCCTTACCATCGATAGTCTGGGTCAACATGGCACCTAACCCGTAATTGCTGGCATCACAGTGTACCTCAAACGGCTTAGAATAATCCGGACAGCAAAGCACCGGAGCAGAAACAAGTCGCTCCTTAAGTTCCCTGAATGCAGAGTCTGCCTCCGAGGTCCATTCAAACGGCGGAGAGCCCTTCTTTGAAGAAGTAAGCTTGTTTAAAGGACCAGCAATTGTACTGAAATTAGGTACAAAACGCCTGTACCACGTAGCAGTCCCTAGAAACCTCTTGACCTCCTTGCGACAAGTTGGAGTAGGATAATTTAAAATAGCCTCGACTTTTTCCGGATCCGTTCGTAAGCCAGAGCCATCAACCACATAACCGAGATATCTAAGCTGGCTGTTAAAGAAACGACACTTTTCTAAGTTAACCGTTAAGTTAGCTCTCTTTAACTTATCCAAAACGCGTAAGAGTAATGTTACGTGACTATTGAAATCCTCGGAAACCACTATTATGTCGTCCATGTAGGCGAATACTTTAAGACCGAACTCTGAGAATAACAGGTCCACTAATCTTTGTTGAGTAGCAGGAGCGTTAGTCAGGCCGAACGCAGTTCGCTTAAAGTGAAAGGTACCCCTACCAGGAACATAAAATGCCGTCTTGTTCCTATCCTCCGGAGCTATCTCAATTTGCCAGAACGCTTTGGACAAGTCAATACAAGAAAGATAACGAGCATCCCTAAGGTTATCCAGAATTTCGGAAATATAGGGCAAGTTATAAGCGTCACGCTTTGTCACCGAATTAAGCTTACGGCTATCGAGACAAAATCTAGGTTGTCCGTTCTTCTTGGTGACGATCAATACAGGCGAAGACCAAGCGCTCTCGCAAGGCTCAATTACATCAAGAGAAAGCATCTCGTCCACCTGCTCAACTAAAATGCGTTGCTTTTCAGGAGATAACCGGTAGTAGCGCTGACGAATTGGACTCGTATCGCCAGTATCAATGTGGTGTGTAATTAAATTCGTTACGCCTAAACCTTTACTACGAAAAGAAATATCCTCAAACTGTTTTACTACATTGTCCGCCAATAGTCTCTGTGAGTCATCCAAATTGTCGTATCCCTGAATGAAGGTTTCACGATCAGGTTTGGTGACACTCCAAACCGACGAAGCACCATCATTCACGATGATAGCACAAAGTTGCTTGGGTACTATATCAAAAGCACGCCAAAAATCCCAACCTAAAATGAAGTTATTCACAACAGCCGGCACGATAAAAGCCTTCACAACATGAAACTGGTTATTAAAGTTAATAGGTAACTCTATGTAACCCTCACATCTATAAACGCTACCACCCGCTGCAGTAATCGAAGAACAGCTTCCGCTCATTATCTTAAACCCATTGTCAACGAGTACTGAATGAGCACCGTTGCCAAAGATTGTTACCGCAGAGCCAGAGTCCAACAACCCTGACAAAGTTAAATTACCGACTTGCACTGAGACGTAAGGCCTGTCATCATCCTCTAAATTTTGCCTCAGAATTGTGTCAACCCTATATGACCTAAAGAAAAGATTAACTGTACGCAACCAATCCTGCCAGTCCTCCTTATCAAATTTAGGTGTAGCACAACTATCGACACAATTCTGCTCTATCCGTTTTTTGGATCTGAGTTCTTATTTTTAATGCAATCAGGACAATCAGGAGATTTTACGCCCTTACGACCGCAAACAAAACAAACAATGACATCCTTATTCACTGTACATTGTCTCAAATTATGAGTATTCACCCGGCATCTCGGACAATAACGTGCCTTCGGCTCGGATTTAGTGACCGCAGCTACATAACTAGGAGTATTATTTGCTTTGCCATTAGTACTACCGCTATAGTTGCTATTACTCTGAGCATGCGATTTATTATAGTTTTGATTAAACTGTTTATACTTATAATTATAATTATTGTAATTGTTCCCATATGAATTAGTAGCAGAATTATTCTTATTTTTAGAAGAACCGCCAGAGTAGGCGAACTCTGGGGCCAGAGTATCAGAAGACGCACGTGGGGGTTCTTTGAACTGAGAAAGGCGTGACTGAATGTTCTCATAGTTCCTACATAAATTTTTGAGCTCCTCAATAGTCTTAATTTCAGAAACGGAAGATAAAGTGCTCGCGTAACAAGGCCGTATATTGTGCAATAAAATTTCCAACCTCTCATTCTCAGGCAAAGGCTTAGTTAAACGAGAGAAAAGACCAGACATGATCGCTAGGTAAATCACTATATTTTCCGTTTCCCCCTGTGTACGTGCCCTGATTTCATTGATCAGCTTGAAATCATAGCCAGCATGACAAAAATCCTGCCTCAAAAGTACAACTAGGTCATCCCAACTTGTTACCTTTTCCCTAACGCTACGAAACCAATGAAGCGCATTGCCTGTAAAAATTTCAGTAGCATTATGAAGAATCTTGCTACTCGAAATGTTCCTTGCCGCACAAAACTCGGATACGCGCTGAATGAATGCCCGCACAGAGGTCTGACCGTCATATCTTAACTTTGAGAACTTATTCGCGTCGTTACCCTCACACGTCACCGAGACATTAAGAGGCGCCGTTAAAGTGACAGGAGAAGCCTGCACACCAGTGCTAGTGGAAGCCAATGGATCAACCACGTCCCTAAGGGAACTGGCGCGGTCCGAGAATTGCCTAAATAAGCTGACACATTGATCATAAGCCTCTTTCTCTACCTCCTCGACACAAGTCACGCGATTAAGCCGATGATAGACGTGATTGATCAAATTCTGTGCTCGGAGCAAGGAACTTCTATTGAGAGGTTTGGAATCAAGCAATGTATTGACCTTCTCCAAAACAGAAGCCACCCCGTCTATATCCTCCTTCGCGTCAAACGGGCTAACAAGTATGTCCTCGGATGGAAAAACGGGACCACATTTGGCTATCTGCTTACGCAAGTCTTGGACTGAAGCAGCTGGAGTCTCACCCCGTATAGCCACTTCGTACTCTAATTCACTTTTTTGAAGAGACATAAATTTTATGGAATAAGCCATTACGAACTATTATTAAATAAACTTTGGCTAAATGTTGAACAATATTTAAAATAAAATCAAAATACTCCGCCTGTCACAATATAAAATGATAAAGCTACTAACGTTCTGGTTGAAGGTGTAAAAAAAAAACGGAAAGATGAAGAAAAGAAACAAAGCACAGACACAAAAATAAAAATACACAGAAAAAAGCGTTTAAATTGCAACTAATGCGTACGAAACCGAGTATTACCGAAATTGAGCCGTAAAAATAAAATTCCAAAATGTAGCAGACTGTACTAGCGGACAAAATTACAAATTACAGCCGTTAGACAACCGTTGCAAAATTATATATGAATATATTAAATTTAAATTACAAAAATACGTCCGACTGTACCCTGAGAAAAACCTAAAGTTAGTTACACAATTAAAAAGAACAGTTACGTACACTTTAGTTGCTGGCAACCAAAAAAAACTTAAAAAACGTTTCACAAAAAAAATAAAAACGTAAAAAGAAACAAACACCAAGCACATGTACCACAACTACTTACCCGGGAGTAAAATCAGACTTTCAAAAAAAAAACACGTAAGGGCGCCACTGCTACGTTTAAGCTGTGAGGTTTAAATTAAAACAAATAATCTCACTTGATAACAATTTATTTATCGCTCAAAACGTCGCAAGCATTCGAGAAGATCGTCGAAGGGTCAAAGTCCGTTAACCGTCTGATTTCTACTCCCGGTTCACGAAAGTAGTCGCTGCCCACACGCTAGTACTTCCCTGGCCCGCTGTGTTGCTGTGAGCGATGAAGGACTGAGGGACGTCAGCCGTGTTCCACCAGGGTCAGCACCAGGTCGTCAGGGTCAGCGCGAGCGTGTCATCGTCGGCCTTCTAGCCGTGCTATTGAACCCTGGAATTATTTTAGCTCGCCTTAGTAATTAACCCACGAAACGGCTCCCTTGACTGTGACCGGCTTGAAGAAGAAGAGCAGAAACGGAAGAGAAAGTACTGCGTGATAGCCGTGAGAATGCCTTGGTGATGTTAAAATGTCACAGTCAGGCGGAGCTTACAAAATGAGCAGTTAAGCATATAGTTTTTAAAAACATACAAATTACAATTTTAATCCTGCTTTTAAATAAGACAGAAAAACATTAACACTAGCATTTAAGATTTGCAAGCGAAACTAAGCACCTATTAAACTACGCTAAGAAAGTTCATAATCAAACAAAGAAAAGATCGTTACAACTTAACGGTAAATAACCGTTGAACACACATTCAAATTTACTACTCCCTAAAGCACTCTTAAATGTTCAACACTTACCCAAAGGGGTTACACTGGCTCTAACTTTCATTACATGTACTAAACGAGTACAGAAACTGAGGCAATTTACTAAGCCCTCATTAAAATATAAAATTGTATGCGCTGCGAGTGCGCGGCTTGCACGGACGCTGCGAGAGAGCGACGTGCGCCTGCGTTGAATCTCAGAAACGAATGAATCGCCGGACGGACCGCGGCGCGGCAGCCAGACAGCGCGGGGGAAAGCGCGGCAAGGGGCATGGAACCGGTCGGTGGCCCAAGTACTGATTTGCGCGGCGAGTACAGTCAGAAGCGCAAATAACAAGTTGAGATTTTAATTAGAACACACGTAATTACTTTAATCCCTAGATTAGTGTAGGTATCAAGTAAATGTTAGGTAAGTGTTAAAATATCGTACTTGTAAAATAATGTACTTATATTAATGAACGCAGAAATAATTACATACGATTAACCTAGGTTACGTAACATTTATGTTACAAGTCACTAGAGTTGTTTCGGGGAGCTTATTAGGTCTCCAGTCTCCATTTAGCACAAAATATCTGGGAGACCGAGCTTTGCTCGGAAAACACATAAAAAAACAAAAATGCGCGATTTTACAAAGATAATACCTAGCTAGATCGATTTTTCGTCCCCAAAAACCCCCACATACCAAATTTCATCGAAATCGTTAGAGCCATTTCCGGGATCCCCGAAATATATATTTATATATTTATTTAAATAAATATACCAGAATTGCTCGTTTAAAGGTTAAGATAGTGCGTGAGTATGTAGCGCGAGTGATTAAAAACAAAAATCCCGACCAATTGTGAATTATCCTTTTTAAAGACAGTTAATAAGAAAGACCCCAATACACTTTCCCCTTTCAGATAACTGATGATCAAACAGCTCATAATAGAAAGCGAAGATTACAATGGGAAATCCGTGTAACAAACTGCGGAACATCTGTTTAGGGACGTTTTAGGGCGGAATGCTACAAGTCCAATTACTGAGTGTCAACAACTGGGACTCGGGGCGGCCTGCCGCCGCGGGCGGGCGGGAGGGCGCTTTACGTACGTTATGATCATGTGATGGCTTTTTACAGATTGATTCTGTTGGTTACATATTCAATGATATACATGTATGAAGTGAGTACTGTAAGCTTACTTATTTTTTTATGACTGTACACAACTACAAGCAAGAGGGGCTTTATCTATGTTTTTTACCATAAGTATAGGATAGGTATAGCTTACCTACAAGTTCTCAGTCACATCATCGTTCCAAGTATTCCGCGCTCTCCGTGCCAGCTCTCGCGCGTGCCTCCATCGTCTCATTACCAAACACAACTTCCCAACTCTCTTATCTCACAATCACCACCAACCTAACACCACCTTTAACCCGTTCAAACACGGACGAATTTCCAGTAGCAGTTTCAATAGGGTTAAACCCTATAGAGGGTAACCGCATGGATATTACTTCCGCGCGGCACGCGTTGTTTATTGGCATTGTTTTAGCCACGTTCTCACGTGGGAGCGAGGCAGTTAAGGGTTAATGATTGTGATTTAAAACAATGGGAATGGGTGGTAATGCTTTCTGACTAAACCACGTACAAATTTAAAAGTTTTGTTTCAACAAGTTATTGGGTTCAACGTTCAAGTAGTAATAAATACCTACCAGAAAAGAAGCGAGTGATTATTTTTCTATGAGCGATTTTTTACTAATGTATTTTAAGGCAATTAATCTAATCAATAACAGGTATACTGCATGCTGTTACTTTATTAGCGGGCATTTTTGAAACTATACAGTTGTTAGAGCTGTTTGGAAAGAGAAGAGTCGTGAAATGTATTGGGCCCCATACATTCCACGACTCTTCTCTTTCCGCAAAGACTCTAAACTTCGATGTCCGGCGCCCCCATGAAAGTCGGGTAAAGTACGCCTTAAAAGTTTTTTTTTTCATTTCGAATCACATTATTTAGTTACATTACTTTTCCGTACATGTGTAATAGCGCGAGCGAGACGCACGATAACTAAATATTACGTATGATTGAAATGGCAACACTAAAAGTTGATAAAAAAGGCTGCTTAGAGATCATATTACAAAACGAGGCATGTTATTTATGAAAATATAACTCATGATAATTTTTTTCAAGCTCAGATTATCAGATTTCATCATGGACCCATCCCATCCGAACCATATCTGCATTTATGGCAAGTAGTTACGTCCAAAATTATCTATACACTTAGATCTTGTCAATTGTGCATTTTCTCTACTCGATTACCAACCTATGCCATTAACTATATCAAATGTATGAAACTAAATTCCACGTTTGATAAAGTAATTAATTAGGGGGCATTAACGTGAAGTGGAGCGATTAGCGTGGCGTGGGTGAGCGCGTGCCGCGTTATTGCAAGTGCACTCGGCCGGAAACGCATCCCTCGGAGCCTCGGAGCACGGCCCAATTTCACTAGAATACAAGTGACGTCACAAAACAACGTGTCTACCGAATGGCATGTTAAAATATGTAGTTAGAATTTGGATTTTATTGCGTGGGAACACGAATAATAATTGAATGAGTTTCCCAAGGGCATCAATGCATGTGTTCAGGTACAGTCAAGTGTAAAAATACGGGTGCACACATCATACTCAAAAGTATGTCCCATAGGGTAAGTAATAGAATGTATACAAAATACAAACCTATAATATATTACTCAGAATATATAAATTCAATTAGTATAATTTTGAATGGACGTGCAATAAGTATAACGTACGATACGTATAACAATGAATTCTATAATGTTATAATGTATAATGAACTTACATACAATATCGTTTATGATAAGTATAAAAAGGTAGAACGTTGAAATAATATAATATACAAAACAAATACCACGCAATAAACCTAAACTTTCATTTTTCTGGGGGGGGGGGGGGTAACAATTCTAACCTAACCTACTTTTCTGGTAGCTGTTTCTTTCTCTGAGGGGTCACAGTTCTAACCTAACCTAACCTACTTTTCTGGTAGCAGTTTTTTCTGTGGGGGGTTACAGTTCTAACCTGACCTAACCTTTTTTTATGGTAGGTAGCAGTTTCTTTTTCTGTGGGGTAACAGTTCTAACCTAACCTAACCTACTTTTCTGACAGTAATTAAATTGATTTCGATGACCTATGAAATACTGAGCTATCCAAATAATTTTACTGATGTTTTGTTCAGATACTTATATGAGATGTTATTCATTAATTTATATGCATAATGAATGTTATATTAAATGTAATTAGTTTATTTGTATGGCATACCAAACAGCGGTATGTATTTTGTATGTTATATTATTTTAATGTTATACTTATTGAAAATATAGATTTAGTGCATTATACATAAGATTAGTATACGTTTTGAACGTTTGTAAACTGAAATTATACCAAAAGTGCGTATTCATTATGATACGCACCCGTTCAGCTAACGTCTGGGCAAGTATAAGGGCGATGATTGCAAGTCAATTTACATAAGTATGTACAAAAATTCTAGCAACTACTTAAAACATGTGAATACCCATATAACCTTCATAAGGTCGATCATATTAGCCACATTAGCGTGAGTTAGGCGTGATAAAATTAGATAGCGCCGTATATTTGCCAACACAATTTCTATAAAAAATTTAGCAAATATACAGCGCTATCTAATTTTATCACTCCTATTCTAAAAGTTTAAAAGAGATTAAATTTAAGGAAATCACTCCCGAAAGGGTGAAATTGGCTTAACAGTTTTTAACGAGGAATAAGTAGCGGGCCGAGGCTAGTATTGTAAATGCGTACCTATGTAAGTACAATAAACTGTGCATCAGGGTCGCTATGAGGACACTCAATTGAACGCTAAACGCATCCGGTCTGACTATAGGGACAGGGACGATGCAATGTAGGTACTTCTACTCAAATCAACATTCAAGGTTATATAGGTCTACCGTTTACCAGAGGTGGTTGATAAGAAGATATTATAGTACGAAGCTTCGTATAAGCCTGAGATATGTGGTGATTTACGTCACATCAGGCGACTCAGGCTTATGTAAAATAGTTCTTTCTTAATGGAGCTCTACGCTACGTACGTAGTACGTTCTACCTTCGACGGTTTAGGCTGTGTGTTGTCTGTCAGTATCTATTTATAACGTTACTGACTTGATTTCTTTACTAAAATTGTGAAAACCTAGAAAAATAAAGTTCAATGAAATTATGCAATCACAATAGATGACAAGCGTTATGCGGGCGGAGACTCCACACCCAACAGCTAACACAATTAACGGGTTATTAAAACTGAACGCCCCGTTATTGCTTTTTAACCGACTGCGGAGAGAGCGCGTTATTTTTCCGTTCGGACCCCGATTGTTTTGATCGGCTAAGCTGCAGAGGGTCCAAGTGATGGGGAGACAAACTGGCGATATTTGGTGTTAAAGACGTACTATAAGATTATGGCGATTGTTATTGGCGACATCCGACATGAGGTTTTTATTTTCAACATGATTTTCAATTGGGTTTTGCCGTCCTACAGTAGAATCGTCTGGCGACTAAATACCTATTTCTTAGGTATTTTGTTCCTGAGTCATGGATGTTTTCTATGTGTTCTATCATAATTTGGTCATACATCTTATAAGTTTTCAAGAATAGGTTTGGATACCAAGATTTTATATGGATTAGCAGTAAACTAGACCGTATCCATATTTTTGAGAAAATCGATGTACAATCAAAACATACTCTTATCTAATCCTGTCATTATTCATAGCATCGCAAACGGATTTATTACGGCAAGCGATGGAAAATTAATGGGGTATTTACCGATGTGGCAACACAGCGCGAGGGCAAACATCCCTACCCTGCCAACCTCGCGCAAACCCATTCAACGGGTTTCTAAACCCTACTCTATAGGCTAACATTTAAGGTTGGTTTTTGTGAGTGTTGTGTTGTGTGTGTTAGGAGGTTGTGTAAGTAATGTGGGAGTACAGTCGACGGCAAATATTTGCGGGGTGTAATCGCGTGGGGAATTGGGATCGAACATGTGCGGGATATTAATAAGGGAGGTTCGAGACTAGATAATTGGTTGATCTGTTAGATTGTTGGTGTCGCGACATTTCTATTTGACTAGGTACCTGTGCTGTGGGAAGGGTCACGATTGTAGCAGTTTGTGTAGAGTCCGTCCAAGCTAACTCTGCACCGACAACAGGTCTAAGATATACGAATTTGCCTGTCAAATATCAAAAGTGCGACCGTAATAGGAATTCTGTCAAGTGTCATGAAAGTATTAAATTCAAAAATAATATGTGATTGAGTAAGTAACTTACTTAACAATAACAATAACTTTATTTGACAATAAAAGTTTAACAGTGCCTACATTGCAGTGAACCCCGCACTATAATAATATAGGCATGGTAGGTAGTTAATAGTGAATACATTTTTACCTTACGCCCATATGAATGAGTCCGCTTATTTGCTTTTGTAACAGTAAGTATAAGTATTCCAAGATATCACCCATAATATCTCCTGAATTCAGCTTTTCGTATTTTTCCAGTCCGCTAACCATAAGTTTTAGTACATTCAAGCTCAATTCAATCACATCTTTTTTTTAAGCGGTATCTGGTGTATTTTGTACTAATATACCTACTTACACATATAGTTATCCTATCCTCGAGAACGTTCTCCGTTTTCTTTTCTATGGGGAATATTCTCGTACGGTACGTCTCGTAAATATACATAGGTACATATATAAATATAGGTACATATAAACATACATTTTCTATATACACAGCGACACACTAAGGAAGAGACAAGTAATGAATTTTCAGTAGGTTTTTTATTAAGGTTCCGTAGCCAAATGGCAAAAAGCGGCCAAGTGCGAGTCGGACTCGCCCATGAAGGGTTCCGTATTTAGGCGATTTATGACGTATTAAAAAAAACTACTTACTAGATCTCGTTCAAACCAATTTTCGGTGGAAGTTTACATGGTAATGTATATCATATATTTTTTTTAGTTTTATCATTCTCTTATTTTAGAAGTTACAGGGGGGGGGACACACATTTTACCACTTTGGAAGTGTCTCTCGCGCAAACTATTCAGTTTAGAAAAAAATGATATTAGAAACCTCAATATCATTTTTGAAGACCTATCCATAGATACCCCACACGTATGGGTTTGATGAAAAAAAAATTTTTGAGTTTCAGTTCGAAGTATGGGGAACCCCAAAAATTTATTGTTTTTTTTTCTATTTTTGTGTGAAAATCTTAATGCGGTTCACAGAATACATCAACTTACCAAGTTTCAACAGTATAGTTCTTATAGTTTCGGAGAAAAGTGACTGTGACATACGGACGGACAGACAGACGGACAGACGGACAGACGGACAGACAGACAGACATGACGAATCTATAAGGGTTCCGTTTTTTGCCATTTGGCTACGGAACCCTAAAAACGGAACCCTTATAGATTCGTCATGTGAGTCATGTCTGTCCATCTGTCTGTCTGTCTGTCTGTCTGTCTGTCCGTGTATGTCACAGCCACTTTTTTCCGAAACTATAAGAACTATACTGTTGAAACTTGGTAAGTAGATGTATTCTGTGAACCGCATTAAGATTCCCCATACTTAGAACTGAAACTCAAAAAAAATTTTTTCATCAAACCCATACGTGTGGGGTATCTATGGATAGGTCTTCAAAAATGATATGGAGGTTTCTAATATAATTTTTTTCTAAACTGAATAGTTTGCGCGAGAGACACTTCCAAAGTGGTAAAATGTGTGCCCCCCCCCCCCCTGTAACTTCTAAAATAAGAGAATGATAAAACTAAAAAAAATATATGATGTACATTACCATGCAAACTTCCACCGAAAATTGGTTTGAACGAGATCTAGTAAGTAAGTGAAACCGTTGTAGTATTAAACAGTTTAAAATATGTCTCACGAAAGTTTAATATCGATCTAGTAAGTAGTTTCTTTTTAATACGTCATAAATCCCCTAAATACGGAACCCTTCATAGGCGAGTCCGACTCGCACTTGGCCGCTTTTTAAGCTTAGAAGAGTTTTAGCACACCTTTAATGTCTAACGGCAAACTGTTCCACAGGGGAGCAGCCCGCTACGTGAAGGAGTCATGCATTGTACGTAGGTACTACGTGTCGTGGAGGAAGGAGGGGGCCAAAATTAGATACCTACATACATATTTCCAGGTAGGTCATTGTAGGCCTGACAGAAAGATTGAGTAAAACGCTGCTTAACATACCTATCCATGCATATCCCACCAAAAACAGTTTCATGTAAAATATTGCCAAGACGAAACCATACGGCTCGCATTGTCAAAAAGTTATCAGATCTCTTGTAGAGCCAAGCATCTAACTCTACACGCCCTAACTTCACAAACTCTACACCTTATAGTCAAAATATCTGGTTTGGCCGTTTCGCTACCTTCATTCATATGCGCGTAAGGCGTAAGATGGGCGTAAGGTAAAAATGTATTCACTATTAATATTTTTAGGGTTCCGTACCTCAAAAGGAAAAAACGGAACCCTAATAGGATCACTCGTCTGTCTGTCTATCTGTCTGTCCGTCCGTCCGTCTGTCACAGCCTATTTTCTCCGAAACTACTGGACCAATTAAGTTGAAAATTGGTACACATAATATGTAAGTTTGTGACCCAAAGATGGACGTGTAACGTAAATAAATGAATTTTAAATATGGAGGCGATTTTTGGGGGATAAATGGGAATGGGAATGGGTAAGTTTTTTAAACTATATCTTGTTACATATCAAATGAAAGAGCTCATTGTGAGTAACTCAAATTTTTTTTTTTTTGGTAATTTTAGGAGAAATAGTTAGGACAAAAAAACGTCGAAGCGTTTCGAGAAAAGGTAGGTAGTGCCCTTGCGCTTCGCTTTGCTTGTCTTGGCGGGGGCACTGCCGTGCCCCCAGATACGAGTATGTAGTGTATGGTATGAAGATGAACCTAACGTAGGGTTGCCATACGTCCCGGTACGCCGGGACATGTCCCGGTTTGAAGCATAGTGTCACGGCGTCCCGGCCGATAAGAAAATTGTCCCGGTTTAAAAATCATAGTTATTTAGTAGGGGGCTGGACTTGGTAAATAATAATATACCTACATTTCTACGTTTCATATGGCCAAATTAAAAAAAAATGTTTTATGGTACCTACTTTTAGCTATTTAATGTCCAATATCAGTTTCTCAGACACACAATCATTAGATGATTATGTAAATTATGTTATTTTGTAGCTTTTAAAGTCTGTAATGTAGAGCTCGAATTTCAGGCTCCCGAGGGCCTAAAACCTCATCAATGGAACTTCGGCCCTCCGAGTAACTCTTGTACATATGACACATATTATTTTTGAGTGCATTTGACGATTGGTTCGTGTTAGAGCGCTGCTTTCTTACAGCTCGACCTTCGGCGTCGCTTAATTTTTAACAAATATAAACATTTGTTTCAGAAGCTTGGCATTTGCCTCGCATGAAAGCTCACCGCGCTGGTTATAAATACGCTTCGGGCTTATTAAGTACCTAATGTGAAGATTTCTGAACTCGACCTTCAGCCTCACTTTTTACCTAAATTTTTGGTTTGTCTTCCAAATCTCCTCTTCTTCAGCTTAGCCTTTGACCTCGCTGCGCCAAGCTCGGCCTGCGGTCTCGCTTTTTAATACAATGGACATTGGATGGCGTCTATGCTCTAGCTGAGCTTATCCTGAAGCACGGCTTCGACCTCGCATGAAAGCTCGCCTCACTAGGGAACAAAAAATTTCGCGCTCGCTGCGCTCGCGTTTTTTGCTTGTTGACCCTTAATCTACATGGTAACTTGACTGGTCAATGAATAGTCATTTAGACACGTGGAAAATTTATCTCCGAAACTATTGTGCTAAAATATTGAAAAAAAAAACACAAAATAGTACTTTACCTATCGATGACAGGAAAACCTATTAGAAATGTGCAGTCAAGCGTGAGTCGGACTTAATTACTTAGTTTTTGATGCTACCCCTACGGGTTTTTTATAGACATTTCACTCACGTTTCACATGAAAAAATACATTGTTAAAAATTGTGTAATGTACGGAACCCTTGGAGCGCGAGTCCGACTCGCACTTGGCCGGTTTTTTTTATAATAGTTCCCATAGTAACGCAGTAGGTATATTACTAGTAGGTAAGCATAATAGTATGTAATACTAATAAGCTAGGTACTAAATTGGTTAATGTTAATCATTAATCGTTAGTCGATTAAATTTGCCCAACTCTGCTAATACTATTAATACGTTTAAATTCCTATTTTTATTTAATTTAATTTCGAAAGTCAATACTACCAGCCAATAGGTATATAAGGAAACAACTCCATCAAATTACTTTGTCACTCTTGGGGATAAAACGCAACTTTCTCAGATATCCGTTTTTGAACAATCAAAGAGAGCCTTTACGAGCTGAAGTGGTGAAAACTAAATTTCATGTTCAATAATTACCTGCCTGCCTACGTAGATAGGTGCCTACCAAGTACCTACCTACACTAAATAAGAACGTTCAAAAACATATTCCACTACCAACATCACAAAGGTAGTAGCAAAAGGGCGTGCGCTTAAATTATTCACGACCAAGTCGCACCGAGAACCTATACCCGTCTCCCTCTAACCCACTACATTCCCTGTATACCCGTCTCATGTTTCTGATGCGCTTTCGCCCGCCATATATGGTGGTCTCGCTCTGTGTTGGACGGCGCGTGTAAGTGCGTCTCGCTCTCTTTCATTAGGTTAGTCGTGATAGGTGTTTGCTCGACGTTTGGCAGTTGCGTTTAGTATGCATACAGAGTAAGGCAGAGTTGTAGAGGCATCGCGATTTAGTAGGCAGGCGTGTCTCACTCCGCGATTTCGTCGCTTTGCTACGCTACAGGTAGCTATAAAATAAATTAATTAAAAATTAAAAAACACGACTGCAGTTTAAAAGCGAACTGAAAAGCTAGAAATAATTTTTAGTTAAGTTAGGTACTCAACTTAATGAATGTAAAATAGAATATATAAGTGTTCAGTCAGGGTCGTAAACAGCAAACGGAAAAGTTTAGGCTCATTTAGGATCGTGACTGTACCTGTATATTTTATTTCGATGCAGTCGGGGACCTGTGAATGGGAAAATTTCAATATATCAAGGTCCCCGACTGCATCGAAATAAAATATACAAAGTACAGTCACGATCCTAAATGAGCCTAAACTTTTCCGTTTGCTGTTTACGACCCTGACTGAACACTTATATATAGGGTTTGCACGACGGATCTGAAATGTATGGGGAGATCCGCGGATCCGGATCCAGATCCGGATAATTTCATACATTCCGGATCCGGATTGCAAACCCTACTTATATATTCTATTTTACATTCATTAAGTTGAGTACCTAACTTAACTAAAAATTATTTCTAGCTTTTCAGTTCGCTTTTAAACTGCAGTCGTGTTTTTTAATTTTTAATTAATTTATTTTATTTTATACATTTTAGTGACCATACAAACCAACCACATTTTTATATGATTTAAGGCACTTAAGTTGCTTCAAAGAGCTTTCATCATGTTGATATTTGATATGCTAGCATAAAACGTGCTTAAAAATCTAAATAGGTCGGACCCAAAAACCAGGCGTATTGAAAAGTGCTATGGCTTTAATATCTCTGCAACTACATAATTATTTCCCATTAGTTGGCTTTCGGCCTTCGCAATTAAGATACTTGAGGAAGCTGCAGAAAGCGTGCACCTTTCTTACGTTCCGGGCCTTCGGCCCTACACGAAGCTCGGCCTTCGGCCTTTGCAATTAAGAATCTTGGGGAAGCTAAAGAAAGCGGCACCTTTCTTACGCTCTGGGCCTTCGGCCGTACGCGAAGGTCGGCCTTCGGTCTTCGCAATTAAGAAACTTGGAAAAGCTGCAGAAAGCGTGCACTTTTCTTACGCTTCGGGCCTTCGGCCCTACGCGAAGCTCGGCCTTCGGCCTAAGCAATTAAGATACTTCGAGCTGCAAGAAACCGTGCACCTTTCTTACGCTCCGGGCCTTCGGCCCTACGCGAAGCTCGGCCTTCGGCCTTCGCAATTAAGATTCTTGGGGAAGCTGCAGAAAGCATGCATCTCTCTTACGCTCCGGGCCTTCGGCCCTACGTGAAGCTCCGCCTTCGGTATTTACAATTAAGAAACTTGGGGAAACTGCAAAAAGCATGCACCTTTCTTACGCTCCGGGCCTTCGGCCCTACGCGCAGCTCGGCCTTCGGACTTCGCAATTAAGATACTTGGGGAATTTACAGGAAGCACGCACCTGCCTTACGCTTCGGAGCGTCGACCCTATGCGGAGTTCAGCCTTCGGCTTTCGTTATTAAAATACTCGGGGAAGTTGCAGGAAGAGCCCATCTTGTGCCCATTTTCCCCATAGTAAATGTATGGAAAAAGTTTTTATTAATTTGTGGCTTTTTAGTACATTACCGTAAGTTGACCCCTAGGAAACTATTGATACTGCATAGGAATGGAATCGATTGGCATACAAAAACAGCATGTGAAAAATAAAAGTTTTCATTTTCATACAAATTGTATGGGAAAAGTTTTCCTTGATTTGTGGCTTTTTTAGCCGGAAATTTTTTTTTGGTTCCATACAAGCTTTTGATCCTTAATAGGAATGGGATCGATTGGCATCAAAAAAAAGTTTGTCAAAAATGACCTTTTTCTCGCACCCTGTATGTTTTTTCCAAAACCTGTAAAAGCCAATCTTCATTAATTTGAAATCGAGGGAAGGTCTTCTTAGACCGTTTTCTCGTAGCAGCACGGGATCTGGTAGCTGCCCTCACTGACCCAAAAAGAAAATCCACCCTGTATAGCTGCAAAGAGAAATGTCATTAGCGCGATGTAGGATGTAGAACATTTCGTATTTTCTCTCCAACGATATAATTAAATATATAACTTATATATGTCGGAGCGAGACACCAGAAGGACGTATTGCAGCATTACAGTTCATAGTTAGACGCCTGTATAAAATCCATTAGCAATGTTTGGCTACGTAATACTTGCTTGTAACTAAATAATAAAGTTGCGCAGAGAGTATAACGCCATCTATTGGTGTATTGTTGAACGAAAATGACAGGTAGAAGGCTTTGGAACGTCAAGAGGGGTATCTTGAGTGAACGTAGGCACGAGCAGGCATTTTTGTCGTTATGTTGGTAGACTGGTCAGGCAGGTTTACCAACTTGAATTGGAGGCGGGAGCGGTTGGCTCCGCCGCTGGAACTGGCTTCTTTCTTCTTGATCGGACCGCGCTAGAGATCGGACGTTAGCCAAGCTCGTGCCTAATTCGCTACGTTCCTGAAGGCTTACACCTGAAGGATTATTCTGAAAGCTTATAGATTCTCACGTTGTTTAACCGTTTAGCTAAGTGTTTTATTCCAAGTGTTATTTTGATTTCTTATGTGCCATTAGAAGCTTACTTTTGTAAAATAAAGAAACTATGTGTTGTTTTGAAAAGATGTGTCCCGCCGAGTTTGTTGCCGGGTTAAATCTTCTCGGGTCAGAGGTGTAGGGTTGGAACCGGTTTAGTTTGACTGAAATAAAGATTTGAACGATTTCATGTGATCTTTTTATTTGCAATTTAACCAGTCAACATTCTAATAGCAATTAGTTCTTTTCATCATTTAGTACTGAAATATAGTAGGCACTAGTATGGTTAATGAGTCCGAATATTTATTTCATGCGTTGGTAGCATACCTACTATTTTGGCTGTGAAGTAATACATCTAGGTACTACCCCCACGCGCCCACCGCCATCGGGACCATCTGTCCCCGACATCAGCAAGTGGGATCGATGCGTAGTTTCATGTATTGCTTACACAGCCACCTGGGAGCGTGGTGTATTTCTGGTGACCTACATTCCATAATCTGGACACTTTGTAATGGTAAGCTTACGTGTCTAACCTTGATTGAATGGTGAGTGTAATTCATTGTTATTTGGTGAGAATTATTGTGAAATTGTGAATTATGATTGAGGCAGTCGAGCATAGCGGTCGTTACGTGACGTCATCTCTGGTATCGCCGCGTTTCTTTACAATTAATTTTTGTAATCCATTTAGATCGAGGCGATCTCGAGTTATTTTGATTTGAAATCCATACTGTTAATTAAAACCAAGTATTAGCTATCACGACGTGATATTATTTTATCGCTCACTTGTGAATCTACCCTCAATAATTGATTTGAAAATACAATTAATTTTTAAAATCCGTTGAAATCTAAGTGATCTTAAGTTATTTTGATGTGAAATCCATATTGTTAATTAAAATCAAATATTGGCTGTCGCGACGTGATATTATTTCATCGCTCACTTGTGCATCTACCCTCAAAAAATATTTTTTTTTTCATGAAAATACAATGCACCGTTAGAAATTGATCCTGCTGATTTGCCAATGCATAGGATTATGTAATCTTTACCCTGTAACGTTTAGTAATTATAAAATTGCGACAAATTATTGCTCGTAATGCCGTGATAGATCACAAATCGTGCATACTATGGAAACATGAGCTACGCATATGAAAATTAATGTTACAGTGTCCTGCAGCCAGAGCCGAGCGAACTTGCAGACACCATTACGCCCGTGACACAGAAGCAGCTGTGCAGTATCTTCTGTGCTGGAGATTTGGAAATAAAAGGACAGGTTTCGTTCTAATTGTTTATTAGTGAATTTTATTTTGAGTGTAATGGCGAAGCATAACAGTCGAACGTAACTAATATGCTGTCACTTTTCGTATTGGCCCATTTTACCGTGTTACTTATTTTTGGAACACGTGTTTGTTCATAGAATGAATTAAAGCGCACTCATTGAAGTTTAAATTTTATTCTGAGATTTTTGAAGCCCCGTATACATTAGATATGAGCGCCGATAGGCATATAGCCGGCGGCGGCGCGCCGGTCAAAATTGGTCGGCGGCGGCGGCGAATCGGCGGCGTGGCCTTGAAACACCTTCGATTAATGAAAGAAGAATTCAAACCAAAATTTTACCGAAAAAACATGTTTTTGCTGTAAGAAAGTTATGAAATAAATGCATTTTTTATTTTCAAGGATAATTTATTGAATAATGGTACGAAAACAATTGATATCGTATAAACTGTCGATAAGCGGTATCGCGCGGCATCAGAGGCGGTCTTAATCATGGCGAGGCTTTGGCCGGAAGATCTTAGCGAGGCCCTTATCTTTTGTGCTAAGTTAAAAATTGCGGATTGACTGTAGGTATCAGGGAAACCTCTTGTTGACAGTCCAAAGAAAATCGAG
The DNA here is from genome assembly GCF_948474715.1 of Cydia amplana. Classification (NCBI taxonomy): domain Eukaryota; kingdom Metazoa; phylum Arthropoda; class Insecta; order Lepidoptera; family Tortricidae; genus Cydia; species Cydia amplana. Next base: position 12,227,800 of record NC_086090.1, read on the forward strand.
CTCCGTCATTTACCAATATCGACCCAACAAAACCGATTTATGTCAAAAAGTGAGGCCCAACGCCGAGCTCCATGTAACACCGAAGACTAGATTTTGACGCCTCCCAATGCGAGGCCAGAGAATGATCTGCAGGTAAGCATACAGTTAAGAATCGAAAGCCAAGTGTAAGCTTGGCTGACGGCTGAACGCCTGGAGCGCCGATTGCGGCGCGCTTCTGTGGGAGACCGAGCTGCAAGAGAGCAGAGCGAGGGTGCAGGCCGATAAAGACTGAAGCCATAGTGTTAAAGATCTGGAGCTTTCCTGCGGGCGCATTCGTGCGACGCCAAAGGCCGAGCTGAAATGGATCTATAATCGGATAAGGACCAATGCTCAAGCGTTTTAAAACAGGTCGAAAGTTGAGCACCAAACAGGGCCAAAAACTTGCAGGTTCAGATAGCGGCTTAATTCCATGCGAGCGATGCAAGGCCAAAGATTGAGCTGCGAGAGAGCAAAGCTTGAAATTTCAACAGTGGCCAAGTTTAATTGAGACCCGATTCCGACGCCCTTCCTATACAATCTATAAATTGTAATGTGGAACGTTCCACAATAAAAATGGAAGGAAATCAGTATGTTTATTACAAGCATATTGATGTTAAAATTGATATTAAATAATTTCGTTTCCCCAAGACTAGTAGTGCGGTTACTAGACAGATAAGCAGACATAGGTAGGAATCCGTGGGGCAAATTTTCTTGACAGGTAAGGACTTCCTATATCGATAAACTCAATTATCGATGCTCGTTCTATATACTAACTAGTGATCACACAAAGGTTTGCTTGTAAAAATATGTTTTTATTGAAAGTGTAAAAATCAAATAAAATAATAACTCGATTCGCTTTGATTTATAATCAATCAATAAAGAGGTTGAGATAATATTGACTATTTCATAGTGCAATAAGTATTACGCCCTACCTTTATATAACCTAGCGATTATTTAAAATATGCTATGTGTGAATTTCATAGTTGTCTTTAAAACAATACTTACAAAAACACACAATGTTGGGGGCGATCACTAGTATATAGAACGAGCATCGATAATTGAGTTTATCGATATAGGAAGTCCCTACCTGTCAAGAAAATTTGCCCCACGGATTCCTATGTCTGCAGATAAGTTTGCATTTGCCTTCGATATTTTTGAATTATATGGGCCTAAAATACCTTTTGAATGCCTATAAACTATTCGAAGTGGCGCCGTTAATGATCTAAACTCGATTAAAAATATATTATCTGATTCTGAAAGTAGTAGTAACTACCAAGGTCACGCCGATGCCACGCCGATAGCGCAGCGTCGGCGGCGGCGGCGCGAAAATTTTGTCGGCGGCGGCGGCGCGCCGGCGCGGCGCTCATATCTAGTATACATTGAAAACATGTTTTTTTTGTGTCTGCCACCTTGCATTTCATAAACCTTTTGAGTTTAGCCTGCATACATGATGAACCTGATACCGTGCAAATGATGATTTCAGTAACAGCCAGCTATGTTGAACCACATCGTGTCTCTCGCAATCTGCCACAGCAACGGCAACGGCAAGCGGAAAGGATCAGCCTCCGTGCATGGGTTGGACCTCACCACCACCACCTTTGACTTGGTCGCGTGCATCATACTTTATTAAGCTGGTGAGCAGTTCCCATTTCGTTGGGATTATTTTGAGATGTTTTACTTCTGCATAGAAGTCTTGAGCGAGTTTCTGTTGTTAAAGCTAAAGAAGAAAGCTATCTTTAGTGATTTTGATCAGTAATGTTCAGTTTCAGTTAATCAGTTGACGCTGATAGTACCAATGGTTCTGAGTAACATGATTTAAAGACCTGTTTTTATTTTCTTTTTTTGGAATTCACTGTTAACATTGTTTTGCTTTCGACGGACTGAAAGCTTGTACTTTCGAAGGACTGAGAGTACGCCCGATGTACTGGGCAATACTGTTTTGCTTTCGATGGACTGAAAGTATGCCCGATGGACTGGGTATGGGTATTGTTTAGTGACCGCATCAGAAGTGCCGGAGCATGTAAGAGGTGCACGTGGTCTGCTTTTTATGTGCAGAATGCTCTTTGCGAGGAGTAGCACTTACGCGGCTGAGATGGTTACTTCTGACGAGGGTCTGGTATCTGCCGAAGGACTGGCAATGCACCGAAGGACTGGTGTTGTTTTGTTAAAAATGAATTCCTGTTTATGTACTGTGTTCATATGAGTAAAATTGGAACTATCAATTCAGAATGTTATTTATTTTAAGATGTCTTACAAACATTTAGATCACATATGACCAAATTTTTTTTTTTAATGCCAGATAATTTCCCCGTAAATTGATATTGACGACAATAGTAGTGATACTGTCGAGCAATGAATTAGAGCTGTTGTGATTTGTGTTTTTGATGTTTGGGATTGTTCTGTTTTTACATAAATTTGAGAGTATCCGCCAGATGGAGGCGATGATTATTGGAGTGTATCCGTTAGATAGCGGCGATGATTACTGATGATTATTTTTATTTAGTCGTTGCTCGATGGACTATTTTTGACTAGAGAATTGAGGATTGTTAAAGTAATTTTGAACAATTATTTTTTCTGGTTTGATTGATAACAAAGTTTGATTTTAATAGTAATTTGGGTGAGAACCAAATTGTTGGTCAGGAATGACCGAGCGATGAGATACTGTGCTGTATGTTTTGTTTCAGTATCAAATGCATACACCCACACACGAGGACGTGTGTAACGCAGGACGGCCGTGTCGGAGCGAGACACCAGAAGGACGTATTGCAGCATTACAGTTCATAGTTAGACGCCTGTATAAAATCCATTAGCAATGTTTGGCTACGTAATACTTGCTTGTAACTAAATAATAAAGTTGCGCAGAGAGTATAACGCCATCTATTGGTGTATTGTTGAACGAAAATGACAGGTAGAAGGCTTTGGAACGTCAAGAGGGGTATCTTGAGTGAACGTAGGCACGAGCAGGCATTTTTGTCGTTATGTTGGTAGACTGGTCAGGCAGGTTTACCAACTTGAATTGGAGGCGGGAGCGGTTGGCTCCGCCGCTGGAACTGGCTTCTTTCTTCTTGATCGGACCGCGCTAGAGATCGGACGTTAGCCAAGCTCGTGCCTAATTCGCTACGTTCCTGAAGGCTTACACCTGAAGGATTATTCTGAAAGCTTATAGATTCTCACGTTGTTTAACCGTTTAGCTAAGTGTTTTATTCCAAGTGTTATTTTGATTTCTTATGTGCCATTAGAAGCTTACTTTTGTAAAATAAAGAAACTATGTGTTGTTTTGAAAAGATGTGTCCCGCCGAGTTTGTTGCCGGGTTAAATCTTCTCGGGTCAGAGGTGTAGGGTTGGAACCGGTTTAGTTTGACTGAAATAAAGATTTGAACGATTTCATGTGATCTTTTTATTTGCAATTTAACCAGTCAACATTCTAATAGCAATTAGTTCTTTTCATCATTTAGTACTGAAATATAGTAGGCACTAGTATGGTTAATGAGTCCGAATATTTATTTCATGCGTTGGTAGCATACCTACTATTTTGGCTGTGAAGTAATACATCTAGGTACTACCCCCACGCGCCCACCGCCATCGGGACCATCTGTCCCCGACATATATATTCGTATGATCGCCTTAAAAATCCTTTCTTTTAATATCCCATTCAATAGATTTAGACAATTCATTTATCTCTGCGTTATACTTATATTTTGTAAAATCTTGTTCTACCAAATGAATAGCTTAAACCATATTTTGTGTACAGTTTTAGAATCGTCTTTCAAAATCCTTTATTTTAATACCCAACTCGATAGGTTTATAAGTTTTATTTTTGTTTCGGTTGCACAATTTGCAGTGCATAATCCGCCATATTGGTTTTGTGATGACGTCACATAGCCTATGTTACTCGGGATGACGTAAGGATTCCAATGATATCTCAAACACCTAAATCGGTTCAGGCACTTAGCTGTTACGGTGTAACAAAGAAACTTACATACCCACATACTTCTGTGTCTACATGTAAATTTCTAACTGCACTCCAATAATATCGAGAAAGTTCAGAAGAGATGTCTCAAGCTTCTGTCATACCGTTACAACCGTGATCTTATACGCAAGGATTATGTAGAACGATTGCGTGCACTCAATGTTTACTCCCTTGAATCGCGTCGTCTTCTTCATGACATGCTATTTCTCCACAAAGTTCTCCACTCCAAAATTGTATCCCCGAATATACTGTCCCTCGTTACATTTAATACCCCCCGGTTCAGGTCCCGTGCCCCAAAGACGTTTGCTCTTCAAGTGTAACAAATCAAAGTCCTCGGTACAATCATTTACTTTTAATTTACTCCAACTACTTACTTCTACGTACACTCTTAAACAATCTTAAGTTCACAAGCAGTAACCTTCGTGCCAAATTTAGTGTTACTCGTTCCAGCGCCAAGCGAGAATGAATCTTCCACCCCGTGGTACGTTATATTTATACTTTTCTATCATTAGAATTGGCGGGTAGGAGAGAAGGGTCATTTTCGCGAGTACCGACAGATTAATTAACAAATATTCGGGTAAACACTGATCATATTTTCAATCACTACCCACTGAATGCCATTAGTTAAACCTAACTTACACTAAATAATTATAATTTATTCTCAAAATCTTATGAAATATCACACTCGGCCATCCAACTGCGTGCTACCTCCGGTGCACGATCAACAATAATATCACACTCGGCCGTGTTGCCTAATTCCTTTCCAATCCTATTTTAGATAACAGTAGTCTGTTTATACAATACCAATACTCTTCATTGTACACCTGATTACAATAAAATAATACAAAGAATTATAGCAACTCAAATAGAGGTAAACTACAAACGGTAATTTCGCTAAAAATAATTTAAACAATTATTTAATTTATTCATGGTAGCAGGTATTGCAGATGTAAATGTTACTTATTTATTCTTCAGACTAATATTAATGTTACTTAAAAAGGGATATTTAAAGACTTATTTACTACAAACCATGAAAAGGTTCACGAAATATATGTACATTAATAATAAAAAAAAGAAAGAGGTCTATTAACCACACTATCGACCCCTTTACTTCACAACATCATAAATCCTCAAACGATTAGTCATTTTAGCTACATAATCATCATACTGACCCCTTTACTTTACAACATCATAAATCCTCAAACGATTAGTCATTTTAGCTACATAATCATCATACTTGTGACTCTTGTGAGTTGACCAGCGCATTATCGATTGGCTGATTATGATGTTTACCTTAATTACACGTAGGATTATAGACACATTACTATCGGCAAGTACCTATAGAATAAACCCAAATTTATTGCATTGATTTTAGTACTGTAAAACACTTTTCTTCAATTAAGTTCTCTGACAAACATGGTGCGATCACCAACATTTAGTCTGATACATTAAAATAGAAATAATGAAACAAACTTTCACAGCATTTAGCAATTATCATCGATAATAAAATTAACTAATCTCTTTATATGGTCGTGATTAAATTTACTACGTTCAAATTTTAGACATAGGAACTGTTTTATGGAAATAATGTTTTAGAAGCTACGTAATTACATTAACGGCTTAATTAGGCATAATGTAATTAACTGTTGTAATTATCTAACGTTTTCTCTCTGAAATCAAATTAATTTGGTCACTTACATCATTGTAACCCTTCAAGGGTGTACGATTACAATACTAGCTACAAACTTGATGATGTGAGCGTGGCCTTGACTCCCGCGGTCCTTCTTCGTAAGAGTCGTCAGAGAGAAGCCACCCGCGTCAGCGCCTCCTGTGGTGACGACATCTGTCTTTAGGCACCTCACGCTCGGCTGTCGCAGTGTTTCGCGTCATCTGTCCACCGTCGCTGACCTCATTTTTCCCTGTAATTAAATTTCAGTGCGCTGCATGATTGGTTGTTAAAATATATTTTTTTTTTCACCCTGCACAGCATACCAATGCTTTACCGTGTTTAAATTTAGCACTTGTACATATCTACTTATATGTACTTATAGGCACTTACTTCAATCAATCAATTTTCCTTCCCATAACATACATGTATAAACATATATTAATCAAATTTAGCACATCATTATTGTTTGACGGTTACTCACTCTCTAATTTACACTAATTGTACCTACCTACCTATAGCGGCTATAGCATACACAAGGAAAGTGATTCTTTAGACTCATTGATCAGACTATTTATAAACTTTCTGAACTTTCTGAACTTTCTGAACTTTCTGAACTTTCTGAACTTTCTGAACTTTCTGAACTTTCTGAACTTTCTGAACTTTCTGAACTTTCTGAACTTTTTGGCTCTGAACTTTTTGACTGAACTTTTTGACTCTGAACTTATTGAACTTATTGAACTTATTGAACTCATTGAACTCTTTGAACTCTTTGAACTCTTTGAACTCTTTGAACTCTTTGAACTCTTTGAACTCTTGGAACTCTTTGAACTCTTTGAACTCTTTGAACTAAGCTCGTACAAAATACTACATCCGTGGACTCTGGCAGCACACCTACATGTCCGCACTCATAACAGCACATCTACATGGCTGTAGACTTTCTAGCTGCGCACTACATGACCGCACTCATAAACAGCACATCTACATGGCTGTAGACTTTCTAGCTGCGCACTACATGACCGCACTCATAAACAGCACACCTACATGGCTGAACTCATAAACAGCGCACCTACATGGCTCGACATATAATCTAACTAAATAATCAAAGCGAGCACACATAAATTGGCTCATTAGACATTGGGTCTAGCTATAACATACCACCTCCAAATCTACATGGTACCAGTAACATATTGGTCTTAGTATCCATTTGCAATGAACTCAATAACAAATCTCATGTGGTTTGTTTGTCCTGTTCCCAATGATACCTACCATACAAAACATATATATTTTTATTTTATTTATCCAAACCACTTATCATAGGATCAAGCTCTAGTGTACGCAGTATAATATTAAATATACGTAGGTAATAACGTGGCAACTAGATCGTTCTTCGCGTACTCAGGTAATGAAACATCAGGTTCACGAACAACATAGCACTTACAAGGTAACTAGCCATTAAATCTGGTTTTTAGGGTACCGCCTACACGATATGTTACGATATGTTCCCATAGGTCATATACACAGACAACAGTTGTTTATCAATCAGCGCTAGAACAGGTAGCTCTATTATTTAATAAAGCTGGAGCATTAACAGACCGCGCGCGTCGTGAGCATAACCCGCCACCAACTCAATATTCTTACAGCCGGTGACCGAAACAATAAAAATTGTAAGGCAACTCAAAAATAAAAATAGTCTTGGAGTCGACGAAATGCCGCCCGTTCTTATAAAGTTAGCACAGCCACTGACAAAACTGATTAACCAGTTATTTAATCAAGGAATATTCCCGGACTTACTTAAAATATACATTATTAAACCCATATTTACAAACGGTGACGTAATCAATCCAAACCAATATCGTCCTATCGCACTCTTACCCGACCTTATCTTAATAAATCGAGTCTAAGACAACTTTTTCGTAAAGTGCAGCATTTTATCGTTTACCTTTTTTTTATCACTACATACAGAACATCTAGACAATAGAACACATAATTTAGGATTTTTGCTAGCCATGACATAAGCGTATGAAAAAATATCACACGAAATCTTACTCTGTAGATTGTACGGGATGGGAATACGCGGCACTGCGTATAATTGGTTCAAACCAAATCGTACCTCGGAAACCGTAAGCAATGCGTCTAAGTAGACCACGTTGATAAGGAGGAATTAAAAACTGTGACATCAAAATCGCGTCATATTATTTGCTTAATACCTACTTCAGGGAAGCGTTGGTGGATGCCTACTATTTCTGACATATACCTGTTAAAGACCTGCCAAAAATACTTAACACAGACACAACCTGCGTTATGTTTGCTGACAAAGCCTCTCTATTGTTTAGTAGCAATAACAACTCCGAATGTAGGTCACAACTTCAGAACATTTTTAGTTCCGTACCGAAATGCGTCGGTGAACATAACTCAGAAATTAACTTGAAAAAGACCAAAATCATATAACCCACCCACAAAAATAAACCATTGGAACTAAGTTAAACACTGCATCATGTAATATTAAAGAGGTCGCGGTATTCAATTTGTTAAGTATAGCCATAGATGCGGGCATGAATTAGAAGATCCATATACAAAATATTAAAACGAAATAGTGGAAATTTGTATATGCTTAACATACAGAGAAAGAATACACTTCGAGTATTCATTATCTGCATACTACGCGTACACATGGCTTCGGTACGCTGTAGTCCTTTGTGGTGATAGTGTCGAGGCTGAACAACTTTCTATAATGCAGAAAAAGTGTATTCTAATTATGACGAATGTGCGTAAAGCAGATAGCTGCCGTCCGTACCTTGTTCGTTACAAACTATTAACACTGCCCTGCATCTATATTTTGCAAGCTGCTCTTTTTGTTCGCGAAAACCCTCATTTATTTGAACAAAAACAGGATAAGCAAACTATCTATCACGAACTTGCAATTGTGTAGAAATGGTCCACATTACACATGTATCTTAATAACTAATAAAATTCCATACCTAATTAAGCAACAGAACCTCCATGCGATCTAGAAAACTAAATTACAAAAATGATAACTAGATAATTGTTACATATTTACCGTAACTTCATTTTAAAATGTGTTTTTCAATTAAAAGCCACATCCAGATAACTATAATCTTTAAAAACATTATTTTGTAATGTATGTGACATAAACTTTCTTGTAATTGTATCATATCTTAATGTATTACTAATTTAGGAAACTTTATAGATTTGTTAGTACGCATGATGATTAATTAATTCTATTTTATAATGACGTCATAGATTGATTTACTGAACTGTATCACAGGACGTCATGGACCGACCTACTGATCTGTATGCAACACCTTAATTATAATAAAATGTATGTACATGACTTATCAATCAATAACTGAAATGGACATTTCCACGCAATACTTTATCAAGGTGTCGATCTTTGGGGTACAGCTGCTGATCGCGATAGACTGCTCAGAATGCAAAAACGTGCCCTTTGTATAATTGATGGCAAACCCACTGACTATCCTGCACAATCTCTATTTAAAACACAAAATATTAACTACTAAGTGCTTACTGTAGTCGCCCAGCTCGCAGGTTGCCTGTCCTGCTCGCTCCTAAATACCGGCTCACGAAGTCGCGTAAGTCGTTCAAGATCATGAACCAACAATTTATAATTCAGTGCCGACTGGCATAAAGGAATCAAAAGTGACAACAATTCAACAAAAACTGAAATCATTACTTCTAGAACACGCTTATTACTCAATTGACGAATTTATATTATCTATGCAAAACGATCACCGATTCCAACACCTCGTATTGAATGGGGTTCGAAGTCCTAAGGGTTGCCTCCCATTATTAATTACTTAATTACCTACTATATCATTTTAACTTAAATTGAATGACATTGCAAAATGTAATTATTTTACCAATAAAAATCTGTATAACAAAGACATTAGGGTCTGACTATGGTACACCACCTACATGGTGACTAACTTCATGCTAACTACACTATTACCCACCTACATAGGTAACTAGACATTCGATTTGTTGCTATCCAACCACCTACATGGCACTCATACATAGGTACTAATGACAACGTGTCAGCATTTATTCATTTCAGAAACCAATCAAAGGCGTTATCATGTATGGCTTTACTTATTAGATCATTTAGCTCATACTATGTAAATAGATTAAGTTCAGTATTCGAAAGTCACGTAAGTATATAATATACATCATGTAAACACTTTCAATTTAACGACGGCATAACAACCGAGCACTTCTGTATATTTCTTCACAATATGGGCTATTTAAATTTAAAACCACTCTGTTAAATAATACTTCCTTTAATGACACTAAAGTTACTTGCCTATAACCGTACACGTACAATTATACATGTTTGTATCTTGATTGCTAACGGATTCATTAAATATTTATCCAAATCGTATTCATCGTATTCAATTTTACTATAATCGCGATCACGTATCATCGTATATGCCTATGCTCGGCAAAACATCGACATTACACAAATAAATAACCTACTACTACACTGTACACACGAATTGTAAGTAAGTATTCAAATTCTAAGACACTTGTAACCACGGTCTTATCTTATAACATGGATCTTGTAAAAAAATAAGGTTCACTCGCTCAATGCCTGTATCGATTTCGATTACCAGCAGAATTCTAAATTATGTAATAAGTCTGCATTTGTTACTTTAACTTGACCATGATCGCGTATTTACACATTCTTAATTAGATTTTGAGATTACAAGCATTACAACTTAAAACTTACTACCATAACGTCTGAGTATATAAAACATGTATATATATACTAGGTACTCACACGTTCTAGTCCTTCTGTGGGCGCCGTCGATCCCCGCTTCCGACTTGTAACAAATCAAAGTCCTCGGTACAATCATTTACTTTTAATTTACTCCAACTACTTACTTCTACGTACACTCTTAAACAATCTTAAGTTCACAAGCAGTAACCTTCGTGCCAAATTTAGTGTTACTCGTTCCAGCGCCAAGCGAGAATGAATCTTCCACCCCGTGGTACGTTATATTTATACTTTTCTATCATTAGAATTGGCGGGTAGGAGAGAAGGGTCATTTTCGCGAGTACCGACAGATTAATTAACAAATATTCGGGTAAACACTGATCATATTTTCAATCACTACCCACTGAATGCCATTAGTTAAACCTAACTTACACTAAATAATTATAATTTATTCTCAAAATCTTATGAAATATCACACAAGTATATAGAAATAATACTTCATTTTTCAACCCCATTGTAAGAATGTGCCGTCTGTACAACGACCTAGTATCTAAGCATAGCCATATTGATATATTCAACTCGAATTTTGCAATCTTTCGGAAGCAGGTTATGGAAGTTCTTTGCCATTGAACACCTTTAGGTTAAGTTTCGTTAATCACTTTTTAATTTTCTATTGCCTTTAATGTGTGTTTATACTAAAGTTCTTTGCTTTATTTTCACTCTTTTCTTGATGTGAATTATTATGTTTTGTGTCAAAAATTGCTTTACTGTGTAATTAAGTTAGTTAGCTGTAGCCTTAGCATAGTTGTAGTTTTCGCTCAAATATGTTTTCATGATGTGCATACATGCTTTGGATGGCATTCCCAACCAAAACCTGTACTGAAAATAATTATTTCATGTAACAAATGTTATCTGTTTTGTGTGCCTAATAAATAAAATAAAAATAAAAATAAAATAAAAATAACTGCTGCCATAACTATTATTTTGGTATCAGATGGGTTAAATCAGCCCCCTTTTTTCGCACCGGAAGTGGCCTTCTTTTTCGTACTTTCGGCAAGTTCCGCCGTGGCAGACTATCGAATTCGGACTTAGCATCACTTTTATGGGAAACCATTGTGCATTTCATCGTGGTATCAAGTCGGTTAAAATTTTTGCGACCGGCTCTTCTATCATTAATGTTCAGCCAAGGTATGGTTCGACCGGACCGATACAGCGTTGCGATGAGTATTGTATTCTTTGGTTGCGAGCACGATGCTTGTTTTAATAATAACAGACGCGTTTTGTTAGAGAGTGAATCTTCTGTACTATTCTTTATTCTGTGGCTGTGGCCAATACCCAAATTGTATACCAATGTGTAAAATGCGTGCAACGAAATGTTAAACTATTCGAAACGTCAAGACGTCACGGAAAGTTGGAAACGTCAACGTCATTCATATCATATGATTCATAATATTCATATCATAAAAACGTGCCCTAAAACATAAAAATTACAATTTATTTAGATTATTGGTTTAACTCTAATTCCAAAAAACCAACTTAGGTACATTACATTTATATCCTACAGGAAAGAATCACATAAACTATTGTTTATTTTATTCGATTGTCCATACCTAGGTAAATTTGTTTCAATTTTACAAATACAAATACAAATTACGTCAATATTCACCTGTGACTCCTGTGAGAGATGGAGGGAGGCGGCAGCACGGCGCTGGACTCGCTGGAGGCGCCGCGAGTCGAGGAGTCCGAATATGTCGTAGACGGTGAGTAGTAACATCTACACTATCTACAGTATCTACAAATCAAATGCTAAGACGTAATGCTATTTTGGTTAAATAAATTGCCCACAATAATAAATACACACAATCATCAAAATGCAATGCTAAGATAGATAGAATATTGTTTTGCAAAAAATTACATGGAGTAAATTACAATGTTTGTAGGTTAAAATAAGGATGCCAATGCCAGGCTTTGAATCTTAATGTTTTCAAAGTATCACTACTGTTCCACTTGGCATACTTACTGCATTTTTATACAATCCTGAATAGATTATGAAATATATAAAACAAAACCAACAATACCATTTAGTTATAATTCATTTGATCTTATTTGCCACATTGATGCTTAACAGTGCAGTTTTCTTTATTATTATAAGCTTGTCAGAAAATATTGGCCCCAGGGCATAAGTTGCTTTAAAAATATTATTATATTCATTAAAATTATTTACTAAACTATGCTATGCTGTGGCCCCTTGTTAGGACTGAATGAAATTTATTACATTGAAGTTAATACAGTATACACCAGGGGTCACCAAATGGCGGACCACGGTCCGCATCCGGACCGCCGACCAATTTAATTTTTTTGCTTATTGAATAAACTCAAGAGGAAGCGTACCGCGATGGTTTTTTTATTTTAAGAACCGTACCCCTGAAGAAACTAATTGGTGACCCCTGGTATACACCATAGGCTCAACTCAAGTAACAAGACAGATTTGAAAGGTATTCTTAGATATTATTTGTTGCAGTGAGCATAAAGATAGAAGCAGAAGTGGACGAGGTGCCGCAGCCATTGAAACCAGAGCCTGCATGTGTGCCGCCGGAGCTGAAGGGTGCGGAGCAGGAGACGTCGTGCAAGGATGAGGACCTGTATGCGGACCATGAGGTCAAGCACGAGCTGGTGCTGGGGCCCGAGCTGCTGCAGCGGCTGTGTGCTGGTAACACTTTATATAAAATATTATCCCATCAAAAACATTACATGTTAAAAGATGCAAGTCTCGCAATGCAATTCTTCAACTACAAAAAAGTTTTGAGATGTAATGTGAAACCAAGTCGGTTATTTCAGTCAGTGCCAGGGGGTGTTAAAACCGTATCAATAAGATATCTTTAATTTTTAATATGTATAATGACTTGGCCATATATAGCCAGATATAGTTACTCACAGACCATGTTCTGCTTCAGTATTTGTTCCATCCAGTTTGTCTTCCAGTATAAATAGCTGTATAGATAGCTGTTGGATCCCCAAAGTATAAATAAATAACAATATTTTCACCCAAATATCTTTTCAGACAAGCGCCCCGAAACACCACCCTCCCGGGCCGGAACCTCGAGCGCTGATGAAGAAACTAAGCCAGAGCGGGGCACCAACACCGACTTGCAACACTCCGAGGCAATAGACACGTACATGTGCGACCCCTGTGGCCAATTGTTTAGAAAAAAACATTCTCTAATTCGCCACATGAAAGCACATCTGCGAGCAAATCCTAAAATGTTACCAATGCGAGTACACTCCAGCAAAAAGGTATTCTTTTGTGAAATATGTCACAAACAGTTCTTTCAATCGGGCCACTTCAACCGCCACATACGAACACACACGGGGAGCAAGCCGCACGTCTGTAACATCTGTAACAAAGAGTTTGTGAGAATGGACTGTTTAGAAATACACAAACGAATCCACACTGGACGGAAACCATACTCCTGCAAGTTCTGTGAGAAGCAGTTCACGCAGTCACATAACTTAACGAGACATATCAGAATACACACCGGCGAGAAGCCGTACGTGTGCGATATATGCTCGAAGCGGTGTTCGCAGTCGGGCGACTTGAAGACTCATAAACAGATCCACGAGATTGATGAGAAGTTTCCGTGCCATTTGTGTAACAAGAGGTTCAAGTGGAAATCAGCTTTGAACAAACATACACGGAACCACATTAGGAAGAACGCTCGGGACAAATAGAAAAAATCTAAACTTGTTTCTCACTGGTCACGTGAAACATGCCGACAGTGACTGCTGCTGGTGACGCCTCTTATGTCGCGAACTTTCGAGGTCGCCCATGTTAGAATGCCATTCGATTATTCTTGGTTTGTATTTGTATAGTGAGCTTCTTCGAATTTTTGTAAGTTGCCTCGAACTTGACGTTATTAATTGTCAAACAAAAGTCATATATAATCAGTATGAAATTCGTCATAATTAAGGTAAATTTTTTTTAAGTACTTAGGTATCAAGAGGGGTTACTGACTTGACTTTAAGTGTCCTTATTTTTATGAAATACTTTATTGTATTGTAATCGTGAATATTTTATATTAAATTATATTGTAATATTCCAATTGTTTTCTTTTACCATTGCTACGAAACTTTGCTAATTGCAAGGTCCAGAGCCACGCCCAACGACTCAAAATCCACGGAAGACGGACTAGACCAGGCTCTCTGGTTGTACAAGTTGTGGTAGTGCTGACACTGACCATTGTGAGGTCGCTGTGATAATGACTCGATGAAATATTGTTATATTTACATTTTTTTATGCTTATCGCGAGGTCCATAGTTCTCATTGAAAGTCATCACTAAGCTTTATAATCAATCGGTATTTACTCGGTCTTCTCGGATATGGATATAATATGTAGTTTCAGAAAATAGTAAACATGGGCCTACTAAGTGGCGCCATCTAGTGAGTTATATAATATATATAAATATATACGTTGACTAAGTTGCGCTATTTTGATTTACACGTTCGTGATGTATTCATAAAAATCTAGGCGAAACAAAACACAAGGTTTCGGAATTTTAAAGCTACAGGAAAGGTAAAATATTGTTAATGTTTACATCGGTATCGAGCTACTAGCGCCATCTAGTAGGCTCCATGTGAACTAAACATAGTCTAATCTAATGGATGTATGTAATTGGGAAAGTTTGCGCTACAAAACTGAAACTGAGTTTGAGTAATACCTAATCTAAATTTTTGCTTTTGTTTTGAGATTTTTTAAACGTACTAAACGTCTGGACGATACCAAACTAAAACACGAAATCATTTAGGTATACAAGTGCGGAAGTGTTAGGTGCGTCGACCAAGAATGAACAAAACGAATAAAAATTAAAAACCAGCCAAGTGCGAGTCGGACTCGCGCACGGAGGGTTCCGCACCATCAACAAAAAAAAATAGACAGCGAAGTCTTAGTAATGGGGTCCCCTTTTTTTTTTTTTTTTTTTTACCCTTTGGGTACGGAACCCGCAAAAATTATCCGCAATTAATAGTCTAAGTTACGGAACCCTAAAAATTATCCGTAATTAATAGTCTAGTCTAGAGAGGTCATACATTGATGTTATCTCAGATATAGATAGTATAGATACCAACGAAAAAAACAAAGTAGGTAAATAATTTAACAAAAGTAGGGTAAACCAGGGAGTTATTGCCCACCGCCAGTGATTGCCCGCTTTTTAAAACGACATTATCTGTTGTTTGTTTTGTACCATTTTTGTAATAGTAGAATTTGCTAGATGACGCTGTTTATAATATAGAAGAGTTTTAAAAATAAAAACTGGCAACACTTAAAAAAAAACAACAGTAATGGCGGATTTTGTCGATACATGTGAACGTGTTACTCAAACAGGTAAATTTTTAAATGATTTTCTTAAGGACTTACTTGCTTCAAAGTTTATTCTGAGATTTTTTTATTTGATATTCCCATGTAATTACATATTTTGTGATTAAATTAATAGTAATTTCGTAGTTTTAAATATACGTCGGAGTTGAGTTTAGTATTTAAACGGTTATTTTACCGGTGGGCAATCGCTGTAACAAAGTTTGAACATTTTTAATTATTGCCCACCGTAGTTTTAGTAATTGCCATAGGTCAATAACTATAGTTATTGCCCGGGCAATAGCCGTCACGGTAGATTATTTTTCGTGTTTTGTATTTATAATAATTACATTGCTTATTAAGTGTGGTCAATAGGTCTTCGAGAAGCTGTTAAAAGTCCAACACCGCAGATGGAGGACTTTTATTGACTCGAAATTGTAATTTCCTTACCGCCCGTGATATACACAATGTTTTTCATCACACTTTCTAAGGAAAAACACAATTTTTAACGTAAATTCGGTTAAATACGGTGGCATTTCAAACATTCGTCCGCCATTTTGTTCTTTTAATTGACGTTTAGTATGAAAGGCACCGACCCTATGGCAAACAGCCACGATCGATAATCGTACAAAATATTCCAAAACGGTTGTTAAAATTATGTTTATTAAAATATGAAAATAAATAAATAAATAAATATTATAGGACAATCTTACACAAATGGAATAATAAACATCAATCTTTTAAAATCTACATTTTAAACGAATTTTTGTCTTTTTGTCTCTAAACCTTCGTGGTCCGTGTGTGTTATTTAGCACTTTAAAATAGTAGTTTTCGATACAAGTGCGAGAAGTGTGTCATTTCGCACGAGTCCCGAGGTTTCTTAGCCCGAGCCTTTAGGCGAGGGTCAAAACTCGGGACGAGTGAAAATGACACTTCCGCACGTGTGTCGAACAACATTTATATAAAGTACACTTTTTGATCAATTGTATTAAAAAAGTACTTTTCCTGCCGTTGGAGAAAAATAAAACTTTTCTCCCGCTTCGCATGCGTGCAATAAATAGCACATTTAGAAAACAAGTGTGATGAAAAAATTCCATTCTTGCAGTGCCCATGGAGTACGAGTATTCAATATCTAAATTGTTATTATTGTTTTAATTTCAGTATGCCAAAAACACCAAAAGTACAATATAGAAAAGAAAATTTGCAGAATGCGATCAAAGCTGTTCAAGATGCTGACAACAAGTTGTCTACAAGACAAATTGCTGAAAATTACGGTGTTCCAAGGACCAGTCTTCGGTATTACATTGAAAATCCCGGGCATAAAACTAGTCTAGGGCCATCACCGGTATTAACTGTTTCCGAAGAAAGTCAACTAGAGGAATGGATAATAATCTCGGCCAGAAAAGGGTTTCCTCGAAATAAAGAAGATATTTTAGATACAGTGCAAAAGTTTCTAGTGGAAAATCCTCGTCCTAATTTATTTACAAATAATAGACCCGGTGATGGTTGGTGGAAGGCATTTTTGAAAAGACATCCGAGGTTGACAATAAGAACATCAGAAGGAGTATCAAAAGCAAGTTCCTATGTCTCGGAAAAAGATATAAGAGGGTGGTTTGCTGAAATCAGCGATTATGCTAAAGAAAAAGACTTGACTCCCATTTTAAATGATCCAAATCGTATTTTTAATGCAGATGAAACAAATTTCCAAATTTGTGTTAAAACTGGCCAAGTGTTAGCGGAAAAAGGTGCTAAAAATGTATATAATATTGAACAATCTCAAGCCAAAGAATCTATAACAGTTTTGTTCACCTTTTCTACCGCAGGACAAGTCTGTTGTCCGTTCGTTATTTATCCTTATCAAAGAATGCCTATCAAAAAAATTAGCGATTCTGTACCGGACGGATGGGGAATCGGAAAGTCTGACTCAGGATGGATGACTACGGAAACTTTTTATGAATTTATAGCAAATGTGTTTCATCCCTATCTGGTCAGCAATAATGTCAAGCTTCCAGTTATACTCTTTGTGGACGGCCATAAAACGCATTTAAATTTCCATTTGAGCCAACTTTGCACTCACCTTCAAATTGAGTTAATTGCATTGTATCCGAATGCTACAAGAATCCTTCAGCCCGCCGATGTAGCTGCTTTTAGACCTCTAAAGATGGGATGGAAAAAAACTGTCAGAAAATGGCAAAATGAGAATAATAATCAAGGCGTGACTAAATTGAATTTTGCTACTGTGCTTAATGAAACTGTCATAACCAGTTTAAGGCCTGAAATATTAGTGAACGGTTTTAAAGCCTGTGGCCTGTATCCATTTAACCCGGACGCGATTGATTATAATAAATGCCTCGGAGACAAGAACGAGAATGTCACATCGCAAAAAAATAAAATGATACCTGACTCTGCAATGCTAAGTTACGCAAAATTCAAAGAGATCATCGGAACAACTCTTTCCAACGACTTTGAAAACCGTAGTCAGAATTTGCCTTGTCAAAAGAGTAATGAACACTTGAATAAGTTGTTCCAAATATGGCAAGCATATCACGACGTGGAAGTTATGAGTACCACTAAAGAAGGAATAGACTCTTCAGTTGTTACATCGCAAAAAGGCGACAAAGCAGTACAAGTAGTAGATTTTCCTAATGTATCACCGCAAAGAAATGAAGAAGAGTGTGTTGCAGAGATAAATGACTTCAGTGAGCTAGCTTTAAAGACACGAGACTTTAAAGAAATAGAAGGTGCTTTATCTCTTGATATTACTTCCACCGTACCCGAGAAGTCAAAATTTGAGTCTACGCCTTCTGTGGTCACGGTGAAGTCAACTCTTGAGCTGTCAAGTCCACAAAGAAATGAACAAGGATGCGTTGAAGAAGATAGTGAGCTAGTTTTTCAAATACCAGACACATTTAATGAAACAGAAGATGCTTTATCACTAGATTCACTAGACCTTACTTCTCCTATACCCGGAACGTCCAAACCTGTCATGGTACAGTCGTCTGGTCTGTTGCCAAGTCCTAAAATTGTAAAAAGAAAATGTTCTTTAGGAGAATATTTAGCATACCCAGAGACGCCAGTAAGAAAATGGAAAAGGAAAACTGAAAGACAACCATATGCCATTAGCTCCCAAAATTATAAAGCTGCTCTACATTCTAAACAAGTAGAAAAAGAAAATTTGATAAAAGTAAAAGAAGAGAAGAAGTTAGTTAGAAATATGAAAAAAAAAGAAAAAACGAATAAAAAGACTGAAATTACAAATAAAAAAACTGTACAAGAAAATAAAAAACCAATCATAGATAACGCACAATTTATTATGAATGATCCGGGTGAAACTCAATATACTAAAGAAGGAAAAAAAAATCTGAAACGGAAAACAACAAACACGGGAAACAATGACCACCAAGAAGTTCAAAATTTTGAGCAACAATCTGAACCTATACTAAAAAAGATAAAAAAAGAAATGGGTGTTAAAAGTAAGGGCAAAAAGAGAACCAATAAGCAATTACCAGAGTCTAAACGGATAACCGTTTTAAGAGAAATAGTTATAAAGCCCGGTAAAAATAGTATTTGTGCAGTTTGTTGTACTAATATGAAAAAGAATACGAGCAGATTGACTTGCAGTTCCTGTTCGGCAAGTTTTCACGTGCGATGCATTCCACGGAAGCATAAGGAACATATACCCGACAGGACTGAATTAAATTTATTCATGTGCCATAATTGTTACATAGTGGAAGATTCTGGCAACAGTGACGATTCTGACTAATTTTATTTCAGCTAACCATATTTTTTTCAATAAAATGTTTATAATGTTCAATTTTATGTTGAAAGTCAAGTTAGACTGTGATTTATGATTTTAAGTTACTGGGCAATCACTGTGCTGTGGTACTGGCAATAACTGTGGGCTCTGGGCAATAACTGTACTTTTTACAATATTTTTATTTTGTTGCTTTGTTTTCTATGTCACGTAAGACTTAACTTAAAACTGTTAATTATCTATAGAAGGGTTTATTAGGTAATAAGAAAATAGCAATAAAAACGAAGTTACTACGTTATTTCTATGTTTTTTTTAATGTCATTCTGTTTGCGACCCTTAACTGGGCAATAGCTATACGGTTTACCCTATATTATCTTTAACACGTTAAAATATTAAAATAGTCTCAGTAAAAGAGGTAAAATACACTCACCACTCACTGGGCGGGATTTCTGTTCGTAGGCGATTTTCGCTGCATAATGGTTTCCCGTGTTTTGACGTTTTACCTCAATGGGTATAATTCCGTTTCTGCTAGTGAAATTCCTCAAAATTGCTTTTTTTTTTTATACTAAAATAATACTGCCCCCATAAGCCAATTAGCGGTATCTCAAAAACAAAAATAGTTGAAAATGGAATTATAAGATAAAGAATTTAAAGTATATGTTTGCATTAAATTTCGATTTGAGATACCGCTAATTGGCTTAAGGGGGCAGAATACAACTGTGACAAAGAAAGATGAAAAAAAAAAATAAGATCACATTTATTGTAAAACAGAACAATGAGATCGCATGTCAAATAAAGAAAAAGTTCATATGTAGTCAGTACAAAGGTAGGTTTAGTACTTGATCCATGCGGTAGATGCCGCTTATCACACAAATCGTGAAAGATAGAACGCGCTGTTAAGATTTTTTTTTTTGTAAATCGCCTGGCAACTTCTCGAATACAGAGGTTAGGTGAGATTTTGAGTTAGGTTAGTTTTGAGTTAGGTTAGTTTTGAGTTAGGTTAGTTTTGAGTTAGGTTTTTTTTTTTTTTTTTATAAAACCTCCAACATGATCGGAGCCTGTCTTTACTGGATAACTCTTTCATACAATTTCTCGCTTTTATGCCTCTCGTACTTTTATCCTTCATACATTGTCTTTCTCTCTTCCTTCATATCTTACGCTTCTTTTTATGGGTGGGATTCCCAACTACTATATTCTATTCTAACCTATTTCTTTTTTCTATTTTATTTATTCTATTTTTAAACACAGGAAAATAATGTGATACACGTTTGTTTTTATTTTTGGGTCATTGTATACATTACATTTTACATAGCTACAATATTGTACAGTTTACAGTTTCTTCTGTTTTTTTTTATTTTACTATTTATTATATGCTAATTTTTAATATATTCAAATATTATAATAACATATTTTATTCTCTAGTTTTATTATTTTCTATTACGCGTTTGGCTATGCTTTTACAATACTGTAGGAACTTCTCTCTATTCTTGCTCTCCATTATTCCACTTATATTTTCTAGTGTCATTTCCATATTTATTTCGTACTGTATATTTAGTCGTTCCAATCCGTATACAGGACACTCCAGCAGTATATGGGGGACCGTTTCTGCTATTTAATTTCCACAGATGCACGATGGGTTGTCCTTGCACTTGAAGCGGTTCAGGTATTCGGAGAACCCACCGTGCCCTGTGAAAATCTGCGTGGTGACACTATCTATATTAATTTTACGTATTGTCCTGTAGGCTGCTATCGCGTCTGGGAAAAACAGTTTGGTGATGGAAGCTGTGCAGCCGGTCGTGTATCTACGATTCCACTCATCAAGCGTTGTCATCCGAATACTTCGCTTGACATATGAAATCGGACACAGGTCGTAGTCCGGCTTTTTCTTAGATCCCGTAGCAGCCGCCTTTGCTAGTTGGTCCGCCCTCTCATTTCCCTCCAATCCCGCATGAGCTTTGATCCAGAACAGAGTGATAATCTTGTTCTGGAGAGATATAAATCTCAAGTTCTCTCTGGTTTCTACGGCTAGTGGATGGAGGCAACAGTGGTTAGTGACTGTTTGGAGGGCGGCCATTGAGTCGCTATAGACTCCAAAAGTCGACTCCTTACGGCTAAGGATCACCCTCGTCGCTCTGCAGATTGCTAGTAATTCAGCCTGGTAGACAGTGCAGTATTCTGGTAATGCAAGTTTGAGGGATTTTATCTCTGCTTCGCTATTCCATATTGATAGCGCAGCTCCGACCTTGCCCCCAATCTTGCTCCCGTCAGTGAAAATGCGTATCTCGTGTCCACTGTTGTTGTCCACCTGCTCCTGGTCTGCCAGGCTGATGAATGTCAGTGTGGTTTGGTCTGCGGGGTGAGGTGCCTCAATTGCTGAGGCCATCTTTTCGACCTCTCTGTCTCCCAGCGATGGCCGGGGTACCCCTCTCTTAGCTTCATATAGAGCAGCCGCCTCTCGGACTCGTAGGTCGAGTGGGAGTATCCCGGCCAGCACCAGAGCTGAGTTTAATGATACCGTTCTATACGCTCTGCAGATCTTCTGGGCTACTCCACGCTGCACTACGTCCAATTGCCTTCGCACCATCAACTTCTCCGCGGCCGGCGCCCAGACGCTGGCAGCGTAGAGCAGTATGGGTTCAATGGTGGCTACATATATAGTTTTAATTACTTCAGGGTTTAGGCCCCAGCCCACTCTGGCTGCTCTGGACAACTGCTTGTAGACACCGGTTGCTTTTCTGCAGACGTTTGCGACGTGTTCGTTAAAAGTTAGTTTTTTGTCTATAGTGACGCCTAGCAGCTTTATTTGTTCTGACATGCTAATGTCGATCCCGCCCATGCTCAGACGTGGTGAGTCAAATTTCAGCTTTCTTGTTATTGTCATCGCATTCGTTTTTTGTGGCGCGAATTTGAGCTTGTTCTCGACTCCCCACTCACGAACATGTTCGAGAGCGAAATTTGCACTCCTCTCCACTTCCAGAGCTGTCCCACCGTCATGAACCAACACCACGTCGTCCGCAAACGCCTGACAGAAAACTCCCCTCTTATCCAAATGGGTCAATTTCACCAAACGAGCATTTTTGTCTAATTCCCATGGAATTTTGAAATACCAACATTACACAAAAAAAAATATGCTGATAATTTGATAAAAAATATAATAAACATTAATTTTCTTATGGGGTAAAAATATTCATAAAACTATAAAAGTTATTTCAATTTAAAATTTTGGTCAGGGCACGGGAATTAGTGTGTCCATGGGAATTAGATTTTACTAGCACGGAAATTAGAACATGGCACAGGAATTGTTTTCTTAGCTTATTTTGGTAGTTAAAACTATTATTTATGTATATTTTAATCTACAATAATATACTTCAACCATACTGAAGCGGCATCGAACATATTTATCTACTTTAATTTTAGTTTCGGACGACAAATCTACGAAAGTATGATACACTAAAAACTACGTATTTGATTAATAGTTTCCTTGATTTTAATGGCAACTAATCTCTCTTTCTTAGTAAAATATATATATTTCAAAACAATACTTTGAGTAGTTGCGTAAACATGTCCGCCTTACATACAAAACTATTCATTAAAAAGTGTCATTATGTATCTGCATGTAGATAGGTACAAGGTGTATGATCTGCTTTATGGCCGTATAGGAAATGATACTAAGAAATAAAGTAAAGTATTGTTAGGCGCAGGTCATTTAAGGAAACGCCAAACATAAATTTAAAATTACGACTATATTTCCACTTCCAAAGCCAACGGTTACCGTTAAAACTAAACTTGACAATTTTTGTTACTCTACCTACATGTACGGTATGTATTGTACATACTGCCAGCGCAGCAAAAGATTACATTAAAAAGAATTAAAAAACTTATACTAATAAATTGTTGCCCTTATTGACAACCCTAACCTTTTAAGTGCTTTACATCCAATTACAGGCAGGAGCTAAGCACCTATACAAGCTCTAGGTTTTATCTATGGTTAGGTATGCATAACTTCTATTTTTACATTAAAACTAAGCTATATTATAGACTGACAATCGAGGCCTGATTATAATCCCTTTGTTAACTACATGTTTAAAATTTGAATTTTTATTATTCTATAGATTTAATCAGTCTCAATTGGAAGTACAGATATCTTATGAATACTAGTTTTGATTAGAGAACCTTTACTGGTTCTGATGGAAAGCGCTCTCACCTTTCCATCCGGACCAGGGAAAGTATCAACAACCCTGGCCATCGGCCACCTCAAGGGTGCAATGTTATCATCCCTGAAAAGCACTAGCGCACCAATTTTTATATTATTACTTTCAGTACGCCATTTTGGACGATTTTGTAACTGTACAAGATATTGTTTGTGCCATTGCTTCCAGAAGCTTTGCACCATTTGAGTGCATTGTTGCCAGAATTTTAAACGATTAGTTGGTACATGAGTGCAATCACTCTCTGGGAATGAAAGCAATGAGTCACCAGTCAAAAAATGGCCTGGGCTTAAATAAGGCATTTCACTTGGATTAGTTGTAGGCAAAGCCGCTAAGGGTCTTGAATTTAGAAGTCCTTCAATTTGAATGACCACCGTATTTAAACCTTCGTATGTCAGAACGGTTGTGCCAACAACTCGCTTCAAGTGATGCTTGACACTTTTGATTCCAGCCTCCCACAGTCCACCAAAAACAGGGCTATAACTGGGTATAAACTTAAATTCTATTCCCAGTTCGGCTGCATAGTTTGCAACTGTTTGCTGGTGGTCTACAGTAGACTGCAATTTATACAATTCAACCAACTGGTTGCTGGCGCCTTTGAATGTGCTTGCATTGTCACAATACACAACTGAAGGCTTATTTCTACGCGAAATAAATCTTTTAAATGCGTTTAAAAACGCCTCTGTAGTCAAATCCGATACCAATTCAATATGGAGTGCCTTTGTTGTAAAACATACAAACAATGCAATGTACGCCTTATACAATATAGGTTTTCTTACACGATACATTTTTATAGTAAATGGGCCACCATAATCTATACCCACTTTCTTGAATGCTCTACAAGGGTTTACCCTATCGTGAGGAAGAGAACCCATCAATTGTTGGGCTTGCTTCGCTTTCAATTTGAAACAAATTATACATTTGTAAAGTACATGTGTTACTTCTCTTATTCCGCTTATTATATGATATGTTAAGCTTAAGCTATTTAGCACAAGCTTTGCTCCAGAATGCAACAATACCCTATGCTCATTCTCAATAATGTAACGGGTAATATTTGATCCCTTTGGCAATATAATTGGATGCCTTTGGGAGTAGGGCAGATTTGCATGCTGGAGCCTTCCACCAACGCGGAGAAGGTTCATTGAACACAGGAATGGATGTAACGCATCGAGTTTCGATTTAAAAGGTTTATTCGCCTTTAAGGCACTTATCTCTTCATTAAAATGCTTATGTTGCTCATACCTAATGATTGCCAACAAAGACCTTTTCAATTCACGAGGCGTTAGACATTCCGTTTTCTTGTCTGAATAATTTTTTGTAATGCAAGCTTTACAATTATCTATGAATCTATAACACCATGCTATAATTCTTTTCATTTTTGTTATGTTAGAACAAGTCTTGAACAACGCTATGTCATTATCCTGTGAGGCAGTTACCAGACTAACCTTTAATTCCGGTATTTCTCCTGGCATTATTTTTCCGTCTTCAGTGGGCTTATAATCTGCGTTTTTTAAAACTGAGGGCCCGTGAAACCATAATGTATTTTGCTGTAAAAGGTGAGGCTCTAATCCTCTTGACAGGCAATCTGCCGGGTTGACAGAAGTATTTATATAATGCCATGAAAAATCCTTGGTATGGTCATTAATAGTTTTGACCCTATTAGCTACATACACGGTAAGCTTTACCGGATCGATTTTTAGCCAAGAAAGCACTATTTGAGAATCCAAGTATAGATACACACTTGCATTAAATTTTAATTTTATGATATCATATACCTTGTGCGCTAGGATTGCTAATAGCAAAGCGCTATTTAACTCAGCGCGTGGAGTAGTGAGTTTCTTAATCGGGTTCACACGTGACTTTGAGCAAAGTAAATTTACTGTGACCTTGTCGTTATTATCGGTAACTCTCAAATAGATGCAACATCCATAAGCGAGATTAGAACCATCTGCAAATCCAAAAATATCTACAGATTTTGCATCTTGTGTATCCATACTTCGATTTATTACAATATCTGGCATTTGTATTAAGTTACGAGCGAATGCTCTAAAGTCTTCGTTGAGCTTGGCAGGTAATTTGGAGTCCCAAGATGGGACGTCAAGCCAAATTTGCTGCATTAAGAGCTTTGCTTTTACTACAATAGGCCCGGCCAAGCCCAGCGGATCAAACATTTTGCTTATAAAGCTCAATGCCTTTCGCTTTGTATAATGTTCAAGTATCTCCTGCTTGGGAGAACTTATTATAAGTGTATCTTCAGCTAGGTTGCACTTAAGACCTAATGTGCGAACAAAATCAGCTTCTTTATTTTCAGAAAAATTCACTTCCTTACTCTCCATTTTACAATTTGATGGAAGGCCGTACAAGAGCGAACTATCATTTGCACACCATTTATGTAGGCTAAAGCCACCTAATTTTAACAATTCTATTAACTCATCACGAGTTTTTATTACAAGTTCCTTGTCGTTACAAGCTATATTAGCATCATCAACATATGTGTTATGAAGCAGCACGTCTGCAGCCAGGGGAAAACGCTCCTTATATCTATAGACCAGTTCGAGTAAGCATCTACAGGCTAGAAAACTACTACTTTTGAGACCATAGGTCACGGTCTGAAGCTGCAAGCATTGTACTTCTTTATCGGGGTTGTCCCTCCATAAAATATTTTGTAATGGACGATGTGATGGTTCTACCAAAACTTGTCTGAACATTTTACGTATATCGCAATTTAAAACATATTTGAACATTCTAAACAGAACTAGAATGCTGAATAAATCATTTTGCACAACAGGGCCGTTTAGGAGTACGTCATTTAATGAAACTTTGCTTAGGCTTTGCATTCCTCCGTCAAAAACAACTCTAAGGGGTGTACTTGAACTTTTAATATTAATCACGGGGTGGTGTGCCAGAAAATATGTGGCTTGTGTGTCCAAATCATATTGCGAAATTGGAATGCAAATCGCATGGCCTAACTCTAAGTACTCATCAATAAAGGACTTATAACCTCTATATAAAAGAGGATCTTTGGCAAGTCTAATTTCTAAATTTTTAAACCTTTTTAAGGCGCATGTGAGTGAATCACCCAACTTTATCTCTTTAACTGCCTGCTTCAGCGGTAAAGCTACCTGAAATCTATTATTTTCAAGCACAACTGACTCTTTAAATATTTTTTCCGCCAATTCTTGCTCAGAATTAGCTTCAGTATAGATTTCAGGCACCTTCTCCGTTTGCCAAAATTGTGAAATTGAGTGCTCTAGATTATTAAGATTCTTGTTACCGACATGTTTGCAACAGACTGCTGAGGTAGGTTGAGAGGAAGCAACTGATGCGCTGTCCCTCACCCTCCCTGCTACAATGTAGCCAAAGCGCGTGTTGTGGAGATACGGACCACCGGGCTGTGCCAGCAGCTGATCTCGCAGTAAATTCTGGAAAAATAAGTGACAGTCTAAGAGGATGCCAACTTTGCCGGAGACATCAAAGTCTTTGTCGGCCAATTTAACATATGGAGGTATAGTGAAATCCTTCCTATTAATCTCAAATTGTGGCATTTTACTTGTGATGCTATCAGCTACGTTGCAAGTCACTGACAATTTAAAATCGGTTGCTGTTGCATACACGTCAATAGTTGTTTGTTGCCTAGTTTCATTAACAGAATCAAAGACTCCGCCCACTGTGTCCTTAGATTGTTCTAGAGTGCAGCCAAGCTGCTTAGCTAAGTCAGCTCTTATAAGAGAAACTTGACTACAATTATCTAAAAGGGCTTTAGTATAAATAAAATTACCCTGCCTATCAATTAGCTTTACCCTAACACTAGGTAAGAGTATATTACCCTTGGCCTTTGATAACAAAGTTACTTGACCAGAGTCCTTGCCGGGAACAATGTCCTCATGCAGCAAGGAATTGTGTTTTTCTTTGCAAACTGAGCATTTAAAACCAAATAGGCATTTTTTACCATGGTGCTCATTTAGGCAAATGTTACATAATTTGTTTGACTTTACAAAGTCCTGACGTTGCGCTATGTCTAACAGCTTGAATTTTGGGCATAAGTGCATCTTGTGCAATTGAGAATGACAGTACTTACATTTTGCAACTTTTGTTTGGGTTTTGGTAGAACCGCTTGTAGCAGCAACTACTAGGCTGCTCCTCCGGCTAGGGGCTTGCGCATGGGCAAGCGTTTCAAGCGCCGCAGCTCTGTCCTCTAAAAATTCAAATAAATCATTTAGCTTTGGCAAATCCAAGGCTTGCTTTTCTAAATGGAATGCCCTAAGAGTGTACTGATCAAGTTTGCGCTGTAAGACAGTCAAAATAATCAAATCCCAATGCTGCACTGGTACATCCATATTTTGAAGCGCACCTAAATGCTGTTTAGTGTTAACAACTAACTCACGAATGGCAGCTGAAGACGTTTTATTTATATTTGGCAAGTCTAGTATTGATGTAACATGATATTGTATCATTTGCTGCTTATTGTCGTAGCGATCAGCTAGTAATTTAAGCGCTATTTCATAATTCTCATCATTTAAAGGCAAATGTTTGATAATATTTAATGCCTCGTCACATAATAGTGATCGTAGGTAATAAAACTTGTCGCACTGCGACAGCTTAGGATCCTTTTTAATGACACTGTTATAAAGTGTAATGAATTCATTATACTGTCCTACCTCGCCGTTGAACTTTTTAATCTCTATCCGCGGTAGCCTTTGAAAGCCTGAAGATGACTCCTGCGCAGATGGCGCAGAAGCAGGAGATGCGACAGCAATAGGCGCAATCTTGGAGTTGAGGAAAGCTGCCATCTCAAAATAAGCAGCCTCGACCGCGTCTATGGGCTCCTTGTCATCTGGATCAAGCAATGAAATTTCTAAGTTAAGTTCCATATATTCTGCAAAAACTTTCTCTAAACGGTCTCTTTTTTCTCGTAATAAATGTAAATCACAAATACCTTGATCAAGACTCCGTATATAGGCCTTTAATCTTGTCATAAAACCTTTAGATTGTCCCCTGGCTGCAACCATACGCTTCAATTCTTCTGTCATTTTGCACTTTTACGGGTTTTACAAAAAAAATAACAACAAGTTAAAAGTGAACTTAAAGGTAAACACTTTAAACAACACTGCACGTACTTTACAACACAGTATTATAAGTTTTTCAACAGATTTGCTCACTAAATTGCAATTCTCAATTTGCAAAATAACTTCAACCGTTATGACGCGACGCGTTCTTTATTGTCAGCACGAACCACATAAAACGCAACTACCAATCACCGCCTTCCAACGCTCTGCTGCAGCGCGCTTCTATTGGCCAGTAACGCTCGGCCGCAGTCACGATAGGCGTTTTGATAGTGCACAGCCAGGACGATGAGACTTACGTAACTAAGAATCGACTTGTTTAAATAACCGGGAAAGTCCATTAAGGTGGGCAAGTCGATCTTTTCAAGTGTTCTGGAACTTATGATAAAAATTCACTTGGAGTTTTTAAACAGCTTTGTAAATTGTTTAACGCGAAAACACGTATGTTTCTGACGACAGGCCCGCTAATAACACTATAAAAGGCTCGAAAACGTTCCTTATGCTCAACGACAGTAGTTCATAAGAGTAAATACAAACGCACGAAAACGTACTTTAGTGCCTATAACACAAAGTTCACAATATCAATGTTCTAATCAATTTTAAATGTACGAGCACCGCACGTACGTAGGCATAAAATTGCCTTAAGTTTTATAAGTAGATATTCCGAAGCAATGTTTAGCTCGGCGAATGTTCTATATACACCACACTGTAGCGTATAAACACTTGCTTTGCACAGCAAAGCACACTTTAAAGTATATGAGATCCACACACCGTAGGTAGGCAACTACCACCAAAAAAAGTCTGCAAAAACAATGAGCACAGCACACTGGCCTAAAAATAAATAATTATGACTAGGCTCGCCTGACTTTTTTAGACGATGGGGTACAAAAATCGGGTGCACCGCACACCGATGTTCCGCCACACGGTGACGTTGCGTGGATGCTGCAACAGCTTCCACCCGCAAAAAAAACAGCCTGGCCCGCACGAACACCTGCACCGGCCACAGACACTGCGTTTTTTCGCCAATGTTATGGCAAAATAAAATCATTGGAGTTTAACGTCCACGGAGTCGACAATTTGCCGACCGCGAAACACACTGTGTTCACGTAGCACTGCTAACCGCGTCAATGCACTGCACTGTAACCAACCGGCCCATAAGTCCAATTACTTTTTATATAGGTATTTTTCACCTCGAAGGACCAATGTTAGGCGCAGGTCATTTAAGGAAACGCCAAACATAAATTTAAAATTACGACTATATTTCCACTTCCAAAGCCAACGGTTACCGTTAAAACTAAACTTGACAATTTTTGTTACTCTACCTACATGTACGGTATGTATTGTACATAGGGGCACAGAGAGAACAAGTTATTGTGTAAGTTAATCTGAAGAAATCGAATATGCTGCCTTCATAAATTCATAACACAAACAATTGTTTAACCACATATGAGGTAAGGTGGGGTAAGACTATCACCGGGGTAAGACTATCACAGACAGACAGACATGACGAATCCATAAGGGTTCCGTTTTTTGCCATTTGGCTACGGAACCCTAATAAGGTATCTAATAGTATTACGGTTTTAATACCCCCCTGGCATTGTCTAAAATAACCGACTTGGTTTCACATTACATCTCAAAACTTTTTTTGTAGTAGAAGAACTGCGTTGCGAGACTTGCATCTTTTTACATGTAATGTTTTTGATAGGATCCCATCTCTTTTTGTAGGCTGTCCTTCTTTTCAGGTAATCATACCCATACCATACTGATACTATGTATACACATATCATAACTATATACATCTTTATTCATACTCACATCGTACATCGTAGTGTACCTTTACTTTCCCTACTAATTGTAAGAACTAAAAGGTAAATTTGTTATCGCATATATTTCTATAGGATTACAAACTTATTTATGCAGTTATTAGATCTTTAGAACGTGACTAATATTGCAGTATTATTAGATTTTTATTGGCTTAAAAAGCTTAAACCTAATTACGTTTCAAATTTGGAACTTGTGGGTATGCTAGAAGTACCTTAGAATAATGATGATCGTGAGTGATTGTGTCAGTGACAAAACTAAGGGATTTTAAAGTGCATTAATTCTTAGATTACATGTTCAAATTAAATGTTATTTTGACCGTGCCACTTTGTTTTGCTCGACTTGGCGGCGGCACTGCCGTGTCCCCAGATCCTTTGTCCTTCCCCGGGCCTCAAACTATCTCCATGCCAAATATCATCAACATGATATTGGTTCAGCGGTTTAAGCGTGACGAGATAACAGACAGACAGACAGAGATACTTTCGCATTTATAATATAGTAAGAATAGGATATATTTAATTTTTCTTGTATTAGAAAAGCTAATTTATAACAACTAATCTATTAAACGAGCAATTCTTGTATATATTTCGGGGATCTCGGAAACGGCTCTAACGATTTCGATGAAATTTTATCATATATGAGGGTTTTCTGGGGTGAAAAATCTATCTAGGTAGGTGTTATCTCTGGAAAAACGCGCATTTTTGAGTTTTTAGGTAGGTAGGTACCTATATGTTTTCCAAGCAAAGCTCGGTCTCCCAGATATTTAAACTTTATACGGCATACGCTGTCAGCTGTCAAATTTACAAAAACAAAACATTGCAAATGTGATTCATTTTGTTTCATGTAACCTTAGGTACAGGTATTTATAATATGTAATAATTCCAGAAATAGTTTTATGTTTATATAATATTTTAATGTTATAATATGATCAATGAATAAGGTAAGGTGGGGCAAGACTAACAGTACAAGGATTCCATACAAGTGATAGTCTTACCCCGGTGTCGTCTTACCCCACCTTACCTTACGTATTAAAATTGCCCGGGTTATTCGGGTCGATCCTGTATGTAAGTACTATAGTACTTATACTAAAAAACTATTCACAGATTTTTGTGCATTCTTTAAGATTTCCTTAAATGTAAAATAGAAAGATATACGTCGTATTATTATTACATATAATATATATTCAATGCCAATATATATAAGTAATAATAATATGACGTAAACATTGCCAATTAACTTACAGTGCCCCCAATAAAAGATTTGTTGACAATATATGTAATACTTTCTAATTCCCGTGCCACTTAATCAGCTGTTTTAGGTAAATTTGTTATGGGAATTAGGGCACGGAAATTAGCATTCGTAATAAAAAAATTCGCCAAAAATTTAAATCGTGTTTGACCAAACTGTTATGTTATCGCTTACATAAAGATACATAAAGGGCTCCTAAATATGACAATTGCTATTGAAAAGCTATGTGGAAAATAAAATTTATAAGGGGCATCGAAATTAGAAAAAAATTTGCGCCCACTCGGATTCCGAAATACTTACGCGATTTGCTCGAACACGCCGCGGCTTGACTTACATCCGCTTGCTTTGAGAGACAGCCGAATACTGCCAGTACAGGTGAGGCGGGACACGAGGCGGTTCAAATACAAACGTCGGCTGTCAGAGCCCTTTGAGTTTTGCCGACGAAATTTTACTCGCGCGCTCGGACAAAATTTAAACATCGATCACGAGTTATTTACCACAATGAAGTTAATAGTATATGTGCTCAGTGATAGTAAATATCATCTAGTTTAAGTATTTGACACTAAATTAGTGATACTAATGTAGAATTTTTCGTAGGATTTTTCATTATGCTCAAAAGTAGATTCCGGACAGGGCACGGGAGTAGTAATTTGAGCCTTTAGGTATTTTTATGTGTACTCTAAAAACCAACTAATCAGTGAATTCATATGGAACTCGGTGTGAAAGTGTGACTTCTTTATGTAAAAAAAAATTGGTAAGTATTGTCTGATGCTAACCCGCGATTTTCATCACGGACAGAAAAAAAATCGTGTTCAGAAATTGACCCAAATCCTGAAGAAGAGGGTCCAACAGGAGGTTCCAGAGGATTGGTCCTCCAATGGATCCTTGAACACATCCTTTGTTGGTTTCTTTTGTGTACTCTACTCCCGCATATCTCACCACTACCTCCCTTTCGCTTAGGTAACTGTCTATAATCCTTCTCAAACTTAGCGGGCACTTTTCTTCCGCTAGTCGGACTCTGATTGCTGGCCACCAAGCGCTATCAAAGGCTCCCTCTATATCCAATGAAATTACTGTGACTATCTTCTTTTGATTTAGTTTCTGGTAAATGTGTTGTATTAGTCTATAGAGGGAGTCCTCGGTGCTTCTCTGGGGCATGAATCCGAACTGGCGAGTACTCATCTTCGGTAATAGGTGAAATCTGAGGCGGGCCACCAACATCTTCTCCAGGGTCTTCCCAAGAATCGAGAGAAGTCCGATGGGTCTATATGATTTGGGTACTTTGTAGTTTTCTTTTCCCGGTTTCTTCCAGTCAGCTGGAAAGTGGTGGCACTCTAGACACTTGTTGTAGAATTTTAGAAAGAGTTCTGGTTCACTTCTTATAACCTGGAGACATATGTCGGCTGTAAAACCGTCGGGCCCGGGGGCCTTTTTCGGGTTGAATGATTCACTTGCGGTTTTAAGTTCTGCCATTGTAAATGGTGCGTCACAAGCCTCACCTTGTCCGCCAGCATTTACTTCTTCCGCTTTATTTCGAATTTCTCTGTGGTAAGTGTTGTCGTTGGTTGCAAGGTCCTCGGGATAAAAGGTCTCCGCTAATAATTTAGCGGAGTCCTTTGCATCCAAGGTCTCCCCATTTTCCTCCAACGGCAGGTCCTCTACCCTACACGTAGTTCTCCCTATTACCCTATATATGCCTTCCCAGACTCCTTCTCTGTCTTGTTTACAACAGAACTCCTTCCAGCTGTCGGTTTGAGCTTTTGTAACTGCTAATTCATATACTTCTTTTTGGTTAGTTTTGGGTTAGGTTAGTTTTGAGTTAGGTTGGTTTTGAGTTAGGTTGGTTTTGAGTTAGGTTGGTTTTGAGTTAGGTTGGTTTTGAGTTAGGTTGGTTTTTTTTTTTGAGTTAGGTTGGTTTTGAGTTAGGTTGGTTTTGAGTTAGGTTGGTTTTGAGTTAGGTTAGGTTAGGTTAGGTTAGGTTAGGTTAGGTTAGGTTAGGTTAGGTTAGGTTAGGTTAGGTTAGGTTAGGTTAGGTTAGGTTAGGTTAGGTTAGGTTAGGTTAGGTTAGGTTAGGTTAGGTTCCACGGACCTGCTCGGGTGTCCGAGTGGGCGGGGAGGTGAACCCCGACGTGGCGCGTCCCCAGGTGGTGGATAGGGGAATGCCCCGGCCCTTTGTCGTGCTGGGGTAGGACGTAGTCCCGCGAACCAAACACCAGGGGGGGAATTTGGGGGGCTTTGTGCCCGAGAATGGCTCTCCACGCGTCCCTCTGAATAAGCAGACGGCGCAGTGGATGAGCAGAGAGGAGGAGCTATGAGAGCAGTATGTAGGGTCAATCAAGTCACTGTTTCGCGCGCGGACGTCTGGGGAGGAGGCTGAGGGCTCCCTGACGCGTCGTGGATGTGGGTGGTTGCCGGATTGGAGAGCCTTCTGCTTTTCTGACATTGCCTAGCTGTCTGGAAGGATTGTGCATTGGGCTTCTGTGAAACCCAATTGCAGATCTATTTCTCCGGGCGGGTCGGCGGTGTCAGCGGATCGGGAGGATCGCGCACCGGATGCCGCGTGGATCTGTTGTGCGTCTGGGGGGCTTTTGGCTTCCAATGACGGCTGCGGGGGGTCACATTCCGGATCTTTGCCCGAGGAGCAGTTCCTTGATTGATACCCTGAGGAGTGGCTGGGCGGGTGGCTCCGCGTGTCCCTCTGAATAGCAGAGGGCACAGTGTGAGCTGCAAAATCCCTGTTGGGAATTTCTAATAGGTCCCCTATTAGAAATTACCTCTGGCGGGGGGAGGAGTGGGGATGGCTCCGGCCACCAAGCGCGGCGGATGGAAAAGTGGAAGAAAACCACTATAAAAATCACCCCAATCCCAAGGTGTGTCTGGCGTGCCGATGGGATGCGTGGCTGGAGGGAGTCCAGTCACAAACGTCAGGGAGGGGCATACCTCCTCAAAATAGCACACAAAATGAGTGGAAACGAAAATGTAGAACTACCCCAGGAGGTTTCAATCCTCCATGTCGCCACAGGACGGGCAATTGCCCATGCTGTGGCGACATGCCGCCTTCCGTATTCTGGGGGGGCAAACCACTCACGATCCCGAAACGACAACACAAGCAAACACTTCATGGACACCGATTTGCAGAGTGATTTGGTATTGAGGCTGCAAGGAGGGGGTGATGGGGAGAATAGCAGTCCGGCGGAGGCAGGAGCCTCCACTGGCCACCCCAAGGATGGATTCCGACCATTTCAGGACGCCCAGGGGCGCTGGGTGTTCCATGATGAGGACGTGCCTCCGGGGACGGCGGTGGATTCTACACGCTCCCCACCCAAACCCGCTAGGGGGCTTAGTGAGAGACGGCAACCCGTAGTGCGAATAGAACGCATGCCAGAAAGGGTCCCCTCTCTTGGCAGGGAGGAGTTCTTCTCCCCCATGAGAATAGACACGGGTGACCTCCCTGGGGACGGAGTATTTTTCTCTCCGGTGCCAACCGACGGGGAAACCGCCGAATCCGACGTTTCGCTAACTGCCCAAATGGCCGCAGGACGGAAGAGGCAGCGAAGCAGTGGTAGCGACACGGGAGCATCGCCGAGCGGCGAGGCTTCCGATCTTGCGGAGCGAGGAAAGTCCGCCTCGGGGCCCTCCAAGCGAGGAACAGGCCGCCAACCATCCACGGCGCGCCACGCCGGGCTAACCAAGGAAAAGGCTAAGCGCCGGGAGCTCGAGCTGCAAACTGAAGAGGACCTGATGGCCGCGTCCAAAATGGTGACGCTAAGACGGCTTGCCCGCCATCCGGATTCGTTTGGGACGACAAGTGGGTCAGACGACGAAGAAAACCGCACTGTCCTGGCCCTAAACCAGCAGGTGCGTGATAGTCTGGGGCTTATCAAGGACGTGGCCACCAAGTCCAAAAACCTAAAGGGCACGTACCAACGAATCCTGAAGGAGGCTGTGGCTGCGATCAGGGAAGCTGTCGGTGAGATGAGGGGCCGGACTGTCTCCGATGAGACGAGGAGGCTCGCCGCCGAAAACGCTCGCCTTAAGGCGGAAATGGCCGAGCTCCGTAAGGAGATGGGCGACTTGCGCACTAGCCTTGGGCAGCGCCTCGAAGGGACGCGCCAAGAGACGACGACATCACCTGCTCGGGAGCAAGGTGACTTAGAGCGCAATATCGTGGCCAAGGTGACTGAAATGATGGGTACAAGGTTGAGCGCCCTGGAGGAGAAACTGCTCCCACAGCAACCTACTCAGGTGTCGTCTGCTCCCACACCTTCCAAAGCAGGAAGCTCTCCCCCCGGTCACACTCCAGCTCCTACCAACCCAGCGGGTGCGAAGCGGGCTGCGAAAAAGAATAAAAAGAAGGAGGGGCCCAAAAAGCGTCCTACGAGTGTTCCTGGCCCCGCTTCCCAAGTCCGGCAGCCTCGGCTGCAGACAACAGTGCCTGCCTCGGAAGAGGAATGGACGACTGTGGTCAAGCGGGGTAAGAAGAACAAAAAGAAGTCTCCCGTTGGAGCAGCGACGACTGCGAAGCCGCAACAGCCGGCGGCACCGCGGAAAGCGCAAGAAGGGAAGGGTCGCAATAAGACCAAGGCGCTACTGCGCACCCCGCGGTCAGCCGCCGTAGTCCTCACCCTGGAGACGGGAGCAGAAGAGAGGGGCGTTACCTACGGAACGTTGATCACGGAGGCCAAGTCCAAAATTTCCCTGGATGGGCTCGGTATCGCCGGTCTAAGGTTCCGTAGGGCAGTGACAGGGGCGGCAATCCTGGAGATCCCAGGCCCAGACACCACCAGCGGCAACCAAGCAGACTCTCTTGCTGCCAAGTTGAGGGAGACGCTTAATGTGGCCGACGTCCGCATCTCTAGGCCGGTAAAATGCGCGGAGATGCGCATTTCCGGCCTGGATGACTCGGTTACAGAGGAAGAGCTCGCCGCTGCCGTGGCGAAAGTTGGAGGGTGTGCCCTAGAGGCAGTGAAAGTTGGCCGGATCTCCCGCGCGCCAACAGGCCTGGGCACAGCGTGGGCTCGCTGCCCCGTAGCAGCCGCCAAGAAAGTGGCTGAGGGGCGACTCCTCGTCGGTTGGGCTTCGGCAAACGTGAAGCTGCTGGAGTCCCGACCCCTGAGGTGCTTCCGCTGCCTGGTGCCTGGCCATGTTAGGAAGGGGTGCACCTCAGAAATCGACCGCAGTGACCAGTGCTACCGATGCGGTCAATCTGGTCACCGGGCCAGGGACTGCACCGCCGCGCCCCACTGCACTCTGTGCACTGCAGCGGGCAAATCTGCTGACCACAGTGCCGGCAGCAGTACCTGCGCGATGGGGGCTAAAGCCCCAAAACGCATGTCCCGGAAGGTGACCAACAAATCAGGCACCCCTGGAGTGGCGGCGCCTCTGGCTGCACAAGAGGGCCCGATTAGCAATGCGCCAAATGACGAGGTCAACTAATCGGATCCTCCAGGCGAACATAAACCACTGCGCCGGGGCGCAAGATCTCCTCCTGCAGTCCATGGCGCAGTGGTCGATAGATGCTGCCGTGGTCGCCGAGCCGTACTACGTCCCCCCCAGCCACAACTGGGCTGCGGACCTGGATGGCTTGGTGGCCATTATAACAAAAGCAGGGGTAGAGGGTATACCGCCCCCCTCCACGTTGTCGAGGGGTCGAGGCTATGTGGCTGTCCTCTGGGGCGAAATTACCCTGATCGGGGTATATTTCTCCCCCAACAGAAGAGTCTCCGAGTTCGAAGCCTTCCTCGGCCAGCTGGCGGCTCTCGTTGGGCAGACCCAACCGCGCCAGGTAGTTGTCGCAGGTGACTTAAACGCCAAATCCATGGCCTGGGGCTGTCCCGCAACCGACATTCGCGGAGACCTTCTAGAGGAATGGGCGACGATGACCGGAATGTCGGTTCTGAACCGAGGGTCGGCCAGCACCTGCGTGCGCTGGCAGGGAGAATCCATAGTGGACGTGACGTTCGCGACCCCGGCACTCGCGACCCGCGTCCGTGGCTGGAGAGTACTGGAGACGGTGGAGACATTATCAGACCATTTGTACATCCGGTTTGATGTCTCCACGTCCTCCGGAGGCACGACAGACACGGATCGTCGTCCGAATGGCCGTGCTGCGACCCCTTACCCTCGTTGGGCCCTGAACAGCCTGGATCGCGAAGCGGTGGAGATAGCGTCCCTCGTCCAGGCCTGGACAACATCTCCTGGGCCTGTGGAGACCGAGGAGGAGGCAGCCTGGTTCCGCGAAGCCATGTCACAAGTCTGTGACGCAGGCATGTCGCGAGCCAAGCCACGGCCTCCGAAGCGTCAAGTGTACTGGTGGTCGCGAGAAATCGAAGAACTCCGATCCCGCTCCAACAGGGCGAGACGCCAGTACACACGGTCCCGTCGACGCAGACACCGAGACGTTGAAGAGGAGACGCGGCTGTACAGTGCCTACAGGGAGGCGGTCAAGGCGCTGCAGCTCTCCATCTGCGAGGCAAAGGCGAGCGCCAGAGCGGAGCTTCTCGAGACTCTAAACCGAGACCCATGGGGGAGGCCGTACAAGACGGTCAGGGGTAAATTACGCCCTTGGGCCCCCCCCTTGACAGAGAGTCTCGAGCCTCGACTACTGGGGGTGGTTGTTTCCAACTTGTTTCCGAACAGACCGGAACACCAGCCCCCAGAAATGGCACCTCCCCATCAGCTCGCAGGGTTCGAGGGTGCGGAAGTCGGGGTGCCTCCGGTAACGGAGGCAGAGCTAGACGCAGCCGTGCGGAGGCTAAAAGCCAAAAACACGGCACCGGGTCCAGATGGGATCCCAGGACGCGTCCTGGCTCTGGCGCTGCGGTCCCTAGGGGAGAGATTCCGCGGGCTACTGGACGCCTGTCTACAGTCCGGCCAATTTCCGACCATATGGAAAACCGGCCGGCTCGTCCTCCTAAAAAAGGATGGGCGTCCCGCGGAATCTCCATCAGCCTACCGTCCGATCGTATTGCTCGACGAGGCTGACAAGCTCTTCGAGCGCATCATCTGCTGTCGCCTCGTCGAGCACCTCCGAGGTGTGGGACCCGACTTGTCCGAGCAGCAGTTTGGATTCCGGGAAGGCAGGTCGACCGTGGATGCGGTCGCACGCATCAAAGCCCTCTCGGATGAGGCGGTTGACCACGGTGGGGTTCTCCTGGCGGTGTCCTTGGATATCGCCAATGCCTTTAACACCCTGCCGTGGTCGTGCATTAGGGAGGCGCTAAAATACCACAAAGTGCCTCCCTATTTGTGCCAAATAGTCGGGGCCTACCTCTCGGAGCGGTGTGTGGAGTATCCGGTCCGGGGTGGCGGGCTTATAAGGTGGGAGACATCGTGCGGTGTTCCACAGGGCTCGGTCTTAGGGCCGCTCCTGTGGAACATTGGGTACGACTGGGTGCTGCGGGGGGAGCTTCTCCCGGGGTCAAGTGTGACCTGCTACGCAGATGACACGCTGGTCACGTCCCGGGGGACCTCGTACCGGGAAGCAGCACGCCTCGCCACCGTGACGGTGGCACAGGTGGTGAGACGTATAACGATGCTGGGTCTGGAGGTGGCGCTACACAAGTCCGAGGCGCTCTGCTTCCACGCAGCCCGGAAGGCGCCGCCTGTAGGATCCAGCATCGTCGTTGGTGGCACCCGAATCGAGGTAAAGTCCAATATGAGATATCTTGGACTTGTCCTCGATTCCCGATGGAGCTTCCGCGAGCACTTTGCCCGCCTGACCCCCCGACTAATGGCAGCTTCGGCCGCACTGAAGAGGCTGATGCCCAACATCGGGGGGCCGGAGGTGGCGAGCCGCCGTCTATATATGGGGGTGGTGCGATCGATGGCCCTGTACGGGGCGCCGATCTGGGCGGTGAATCTGGCGGCCCGAAATGTCGCCCTGCTGAGAAAGGCTCAGAGGGCGATGGCCATCAGCGTCGTACGCGGCTACCGCACCACCTCATATGATGCGGCGTGCTTGCTGGCGGGAACGCCTCCGTGGGATCTGGAGGCGGAGGCCCAAGCGTCTCTATACGAGTGGCGCAGGGAGCTCCGGCTGCGGGAGTTCCATCCTGCGCCTAGGGAGGTAGAGGCGCAAAAGCTCCTCGTCCGGCAGTCCATTGTCCTCCAATGGGAGGAGCAACTGGCTGGACGCGAGGAAGGGCACCGGACTGTCGAGGCGGTCCGGCCGGTCCTACAAGACTGGCTGGAGAGAGAGCGGGGCTCGCTAACATTCCGGCTGGTGCAGGTGCTCACGGGGCATGGCTGTTTCGGGAGCTACCTGCACCGGTACGCAAGACGGGAGGAGACGGCGGAGTGCCACCAGTGTGGCTGCGGCGAGGACACGGCGCAGCATACCCTGGAGGAATGCCCAGCCTGGGAGGGGCAGCGCCGCGAACTCGCGGCAGTGGTGGGGAACGACCTCTCCTTGCCAGCCGTAGTTAAGGCTATGGTTGCCGACGAGAGGTCGTGGAAAGCGGTCCTCTCCTTCTGCGAGGATGTAATGTCGCAGAAGGAGGCAGCGGAGAGGGAAAGGGAGGCCAACCCAGCCTCGCACCCGATCCGCCGCAAGCGCACAGGGGCCCGGAGGAGAGCGTATGCCCATCTCCTCCCCCCCACCTAGCGAGGTCTGGGCAGCGGCGCGGGGGCGTCGCTGCCCATTACATAGGCCTCGCAGAGAGGGCGCGCGTGGTATGCCCACGCGCCTTCTGAGGAGGCAGGGGTAGAAGTTCCTCAAGAGAAGGGCCCGCTGCATAGGCGGGCGGCGCCGGCGTGGTTGCGGTTGCGTACTCCAGAGAACCCGTGGCCACGCCCCACTGGTGGCGTGCAGGCATACCGTTGGTTTTTTAGTGGGTAGCGGCACCTTTGCCGAGTCCCACATAACCCGCATTTCCTCCCCCGGGTGTGCGGGTATGCATAAAGCATTTTTCCAACGAAAAAAAAAAAAAAAAAAAAAAAAAAAAAAAAAAAAAAAAAAAAAAAAAAAGGTTAGGTTAGGTTAGGTTAGGTTAGGTTAGGTTAGGTTAGGTTAGGTTAGGTTAGGTTAGGTTAGGT